>NC_053037.3:551534879-552784879 GCF_002575655.3 Aegilops tauschii subsp. strangulata
AATGCCCGGATTGAGAGATATGAAGTCTCCAATAAGTTCTACAACTGCAAGATGGAGGAGAATACTTCTGTCAGTGAGCATATACTCAAAATGTCTGGGTATAACAATCACTTGATTCAATTGGGAGTTAATCTTCCGGATGATAGTGTCATTGACATAATTCTTCAATCACTGCCACCAAGCTACAAGAGCTTCGTGATGAACTATAACAAGCAAGGGATGGACAAGACAATTCCTGAGCTCTTCGGGATGCTAAAGGATGTGGAGGTAGAAATCAAGAAGGAGCATCAAGTGTTGATGGTCAACAAGACCACCAGTTTCAGGAAAAAGGGTAAAGGGAAGAAGGGGAACTTCAAGAAGAACGACAAGCAAGTTGCTGCTCAAGTGAAGAAACCCAAGTCTGGACCTAAGCCTGAGACTGAGTGCTTCTACTGCAAAGGGACTGGTCACTGGAAGCAGAACTGCCCCAAGCATTTTGCGGATAAGAAGGATGGCAAGGTGAACAAAGGTTTATGTGATATACATGTTATTTATGTGTACCTTACTAATGCTCGTAGTACCACCTGGGTATTTGATACTGGTTCTGTTGCTAATATTTGCAACTCGAAACAGGGACTACGGATTAAGCGAAGATTGGCTAAGGACGAGGTGACGATGCGTGTGGGAAATGGTTCCAAATTCGATGTGATCGCGGTCGGCACGCTACCTCTACATCGACCTTCGGGATTAGTTTTAGACCTGAATAATTGTTATTTGGTGCCAGCGTTGAGCATTAACATTATATCTTGATCTTGTTTGATGCGAGACGGTTATTCATTTAAATCAGAGAATAATGGTTGTTCTATTTATATGAGTACTATCTTTTATGGTCATGCACCCTTGAAGAGTGGTCTATTTTTATTGAATCTCGATAGTAGTGATACACATATTCATAATATTGAAGCCAAAAGATGCAGAGTTGATAATGATAGTGAAACTTTTTGTGGCACTGCCGTTTAGGTCATATTGGTGTAAAGCGCATGAAGAAACTCCATTCTGATGGACTTTTGGAATCACTTGATTATGAATCACTTGGTACTTGCGAACCATGCCTCGTGGGCAAGATGACTAAAACTCCGTTCTCTGGAACAATGGAGCGATCAACAGATTTATTGGAAATCATAAATACTGATGTATGTGGTCCGATGAATGTTGAGGCTCGCGGCGGGTATCGTTATTTTCTCACCTTCATAGATGATTTGAGCAGATATGGGTATATCTACTTAATGAAACATAAGTCTGAAACGTTTGAAAAGTTCAAAGAATTTCAGAGTGAAGTGGAAAATCATCGTAACAAGAAAATAAAGTTTCTACGATCTGATCATGGAGGAGAATATTTGTGTTACGAGTTTGGTCTTCATTTGAAACAATGCGCAATAGTTTCACAACTCACGCCACCCGGAACACCACAGCGTAATGGTGTGTCCGAACGTCGTAATCGTACTTTACTAGATATGGTGCGATCGATGATGTCGCTTACTGATTTACCGCTATCATTTTGGGGTTATGCTTTAGAGACGGCTGCATTCACATTAAATAGGGCACCATCTAAATCCGTTGAGACGACACCTTATGAACTATGGTTTGGCAAGAAACCAAAGTTGTCGTTTCTTAAAGTTTGGGGATGCGATGCTTATGTGAAAAAACTTCAACCTGATAAGCTCGAACCCAAATCGGAGAAATGTGTCTTCATAGGATACCCAAAGGAGACAGTTGGGTACACCTTCTATCACAGATCCAAGGCAAGACATTCGTTGCTAAGAATGGATCCTTTCTAGAGAAGGAGTTTCTCTCGAAAGAAGTGAGTGGGAGGAAAGTAGAACTTGATGAGGTAACTGTACCTGCTCCCTTATTGGAAAGTAGTTCATCACAGAAATCTGTTCCTGTGACTCCTACACCAATTAGTGAGGAAGCTAATGATGATGATCATGTAACTTCAGATCAAGTTACTACTGAACCTCGTAGGTCAACCAGAGTAAGATCCGCACCAGAGTTGTACGGTAATCCTGTTCTGGAGGTCATGTTACTTGACCATGATGAGCCTACGAACTATGAGGAAGCGATGATGAGCCCAGATTCGGCAAAATGGCTTGAGGTCATGAAATCTGAGATGGGATCCATGTATGAGAACAAAGTGTGGACTTTGGTTGACTTGCCCGATGATCGGCAAGCCATCGAGAATAAATGGATCTTCAAGAAGAAGACTCACGCTGACGGTAATGTTACTGTCTACAAAGCTCGACTTGCTGCGAAAGGTTTTCGACAAGTTCAAGTAGTTGACTATGATGAGACCTTCTCACCCGTAGCGATGCTTAAGTCCATCCGAATCATGTTAGCAATTGCCGCATTTTATGATTATGAAATTTGGCAAATGGATGTAAAGACTGCATTCCTAAATGGATTTCTGGAAGAAGAGTTGTATATGATGCAACCTGAAGGTTTTATCGATCCAAAGGATGCTAACAAAGTGTGCAAGCTCCAGCGATCCATTTGTGGACTGGTGCAGGCATCTCGGAGTTGGAATAAACGTTTTGATAGTGTGACCAAAGCATATGGTTTTATACAGACTTTTGGAGAAGCCTGTATTTACAAGAAAGTGAGTGGGAGCTCTGTAGCATTTCTAATATTATATGTGGATGACATATTGTTGATTGGAAATGATATAGAATTTCTGGATAGCATAAAAGGATACTGGAATAAGAGATTTTCAATGAAAGACCTCGGTGAAGCTGCTTATATATTGGGCATCAAGATCTATAGAGATAGGTCGAGACGCTTAATTGGACTTTCACAAAGCACATACCTTGATAAAGTTTTGAGGAAGTTCAAAATGGATCAAGCAAAGAAAGGGTTCTTGCCTGTGTTACAAGGTGTGAAATTGAGTCAGACTCAATGCCCGACCACTGCAGAAGATAGAGAGAAAATGAAAGGTGTTCCCTATGCTTCAGCCATAGGCTCTATCATGTATGCAATGCTGTGTACCAGACCTGATGTGTGCCTTGCTATTAGTTTAGCAGGGAGGTACCAAAGTAATCCAGGAGTGGATCACTAGACATCGGTCAAGAACATCCTGAAATACCTGAAAAGGACTAAGGATATGTTTCTCGTTCATGGAGGTGACAAAGAGCTCACCGTAAATGGTTACGTTGATGCAAGCTTTGTCACTGATCCGGATGACTCTAAGTCACAAATCGGATACCGATTTATATTGAACGGTAGAGCTGTCAGTTGGTGCAATTCGAAGCAAAGCGTCGTGGCGGGATCTACATGTGAAGCAGAGTACATAGCTGCTTCGGAAGCAGCAAATGAAGGAGTCTAGATGAAGGAGTTCATATCCGATCTAGGTGTCATACCTATTGCATCGGGTCCAATGAAAATCTTTTGTGACAATACTGGTGCAATTGCCTTGGCAAAGGAATTCAGATTTCACAAGAGAACCAAGCACATCAAGAGACGCTTCAATTCCATCCGCGATCAAGTCAAGGAGGGAGACATAGAGATTTGCAAGATACATGCGGATCTGAATGTTGCAGACCGTTGACTAAGCCTCTCTCACGAGCAAAACATGATCGGCGCCAATACTCCATGGGTGTTAGAATCATTACTGTGTAATCTAGATTATTAACTCTAGTGCAAGTGGGAGACTGAAGGAAATATGCCCTAGAGGCAATAATAAAGTTGTTATTTATATTTCCTTATATCATGATAAATGTTCATTATTCATGCTAGAATTGTATTAACCGGAAACTTAGTACATGTGTGAATACATAGACAAATAGAGTGTCACTAGTATGCCTCTACTTGACTAGCTCGTTGAATCAAAGATGGTTATGTTTCCTAACCATAGACATGAGTTGTCATTTGATTAACGGGATCACATCATTAGAGAATGATGTGATTGACTTGACCCATTCCGTTAGCTTAGCATTTGATCGTTTAGTATATTGCTATTGCTTTCTTCATGACTTATACATGTTCCTATGACTATGAGATTATGCAACTCCCGAATACCGGAGGAACACTTTCTGTGCTACCAAACGTCACAACGTAACTGGGTGATTATAAAGGTGCTCTACAGGTGTCTCTGAAGGTACTTTTTGAGTTGGCATAGATCGAGATTAGGATTTGTCACTCTGATTGTCGAAGAGGTATCTCTGGGCCCTCTCGGTAATGCACATCACTATAAGCCTTGCAAGCAATGTAATTAATGAGTTAGTTGCGGGATGACGCATTACGGGACGAGTAAAGAGACTTGCCGGTAACGAGATTGAACTAGGTATTGAGATACCGACGATCGGATCTCGGGCAAGTAACATACCGTTGACAAAGGGAACAACGTATGTTGTTATGCGGTTTGACCGATAAAGATCTTCATAGAATATGTAGGAACCAATATGAGCATCCAGGTTCCGCTATTGGTTATTGACTGGAGATGAGTCTCGGTCATGTCTACATAGTTCTCGAACCCATAGGGTCCGCACGCTTAAAGTTCGGTGACGATCAGTATTATGAGTTTATGTGTTTTGATGTACCGGAGGTAGTTTGGAGTCCCGGATAAGATCACGGACATGACGAGGAGTCTTGATATGGTCGAGACATAAATATCGATATATTGGACGACTATATTTGTGTTGGGGAACGTAGTAATTTCAAAAAATTTCCTACGCATACGCAAGATCATGGTGATGCATAGCAACGAGAGGGGAGAGTGTTGTCCACGTACCCTCGTAGACCGACAGCGGAAGCGTTATTACAACGCGGTTGATGTAGTCGAACGTCTTCTCGATCCGATCGATCAAGTACCGAACGTACGGCACCTCCGAAGTTCTACACACGTTCAGCTCGATGACGTCCCTCGAACTCCGATCCAGCCGAGTGTTGAGGGAGAGTTTCGTCAGCACGACGGCGTGGTGACGATGATGATGTTCCACCGACGCAGGGCTTCGCCTAAGCTTCGCGACGGTATTATCGAGGTGTAATCTGGTGGAGGGGGGCACCGCACACGGCTAAAATATCGTATATCAAGTGTGTTCTTAGGTGCCCCCCTGCCCCCGTATATAAAGGAGCAAGGGGGAGGCCGGCTGCCTATGGGGCGCGCCAAGGAGAGGGGGGGAGTCCTCCTCCTAGTAGGAGTAGGACTCCCCTTTCCTAGTCCTACTAGGAAAAGAAGGGGGGAAGGAAAGAGAGGGAGAGGGAGAGGGAAAGGGGGCTGCGCCCCCCTCTCCTAGTCCAACTAGGACTCCTCTGGGAGGGGGCGCACCACCTCCTGGCTGCTGTCCTCTCTCTCCCCTCAAGGCCCACTAAGGCCCAATACTTCCCCGGGGGGTTCCGGTAACCCTCCGGCACTCTGGTTTAATCCGAAACTTCTCCGGAACACTTCCGGTGTCCGAATATAGTCGTCCAATATATCAATCTTTACGTCTCGACCATTTCGAGACTCCTCGTCATGTCCGTGATCACATCCGGGACTCCGAACAACCTTCGGTACATCAAATCACATAAACTCATAATATAACTATCATCGTAACTTTAAGCGTGCGGACCCTTTGGGTTCGAGAACTATGTAGACATGACCGAGACACCTCTCCGGTCAATAACCAGTAGCGGGACCTGGATGCCCATATTGGCTCCCACATATTCTACGAAGATCTTTATCGGTCAGACCGCATAACAACATACGTTGTTCCCTTTGTCATCGGCATGTTACTTGCCCGAGATTCGATCGTCGGTATCTCGATACCTAGTTCAATCTCGTTACCGGCAAGTCTCTTTACTCGTTCCGTAATACATCATCCCGCAACTAACTCATTAGTCACAATGCTTGCAAGGCTTATAGTGATGTGCATTACCGAGTGGGCCCTGAGATACCTCTCCGACAATCGGAGTGACAAATCATATTCTCGAAATACGCCAACCCAACAAGTACCTTTGGAGACACCTGTAGAGCACCTTTATAATCACCCAGTTACGTTGTGACGTTTGGTAGCACAGAAAGTGTTCCTCCGGTATTCGGGAGTTGCATAATCTCATAGTCATAGGAACATGTATAAGTCATGAAGAAAGCAATAGCAACATACTAAACGATCAAATGCTAAGCTAACGTAATGGGTCAAGTCAATCACATCATTCTCTAATGATGTGATCCCGTTAATCAAATGACAACTCATGTCTATGGTTAGGAAACATAACCATCTTTGATTCAACGAGCTAGTCAAGTAGAGGCATACTAGTGACACTCTATTTGTCTATGTATTCACACATGTACTAAGTTTCCGGTTAATACAATTCTAGCATGAATAATAAACATTTATCATGATACAAGGAAATATATAATACTTTATTATTGCCTCTAGGGCATATTTCCTTTAGTCTCCCACTTGCACTAGAGTCAATAATCTAGATTACATAGTAATGATTCTTACACCCATGGAGTCTTGGTGCTGATCATGTTTTGCTCGTGGAAGAGGCTTAGTCAACGGATCTGCTACATTCAGATCCGTATGTATCTTGCAAATTTCTATGTCTCCCACCTGGACTAAATCCCGGATGGAATTGAAGCGTCTTCTGATGTGCTTGGTTCTCTTGTGAAATCTGGATTCCTTTGCTAAGGCAATTGCACCAGTATTATCACAAAAGATCTTCATTGGTCCCGATGTACTAGGTATGACACCTAGATCGGTTATGAACTCCTTCATCCAGACTCCTTCATTCGCTGCTTCCGAAGCAGCTATGTATTCCGCTTCACACGTAGATCCCGCCATGACACTTTGCTTGGAACTGCACCAACTGACAGCTCCACCGTTCAATGTAAATACGTATCCGGTTTGCGATTTCGAATCGTCCGGATCAGTGTCAAAGCTTGCATCAACGTAACCATTTACGATGAGCTCTTTGTCACCTCCATATACGAGAAACATATCCTTAGTCCTTTTCAGGTATTTCAGGATGTTCTTGACCGCTGTCCAGTGATCCACTCCTGGATTACTTTGGTACCTCCCTGCTAAACTTATAGCCAGGGACACATCAGGTCTGGTACACAGCATTGCATACATGATAGAGCCTATGGCTGAAGCATAGGGAACATCTTTCATCTTCTCTCTATCTTCTGCAGTGGTCGGGCATTGAGTCTTACTCAATCTCACACCTTGTAGTACAGGCAAGAACCCTTTCTTTGCTTGATCCATTTTGAACTTCTTCAAAACTTTGTCAAGGTATGTGCTTTGTGAAAGTCCAATTAAGCGCCTTGATCTATCTCTATAGATCTTAATGCCTAATATATATGCAGCTTCACCGAGGTCTTTCATTGAAAAACTTTTATTCAAGTATCCCTTTATGCTATCCAGAAATTCAATA
Organism: Aegilops tauschii subsp. strangulata; assembly: GCF_002575655.3. Lineage (NCBI taxonomy): Eukaryota > Viridiplantae > Streptophyta > Magnoliopsida > Poales > Poaceae > Aegilops > Aegilops tauschii. Next base: position 551,542,272 of record NC_053037.3, read on the forward strand.
TCATTTCCAATCAGTAATATGTCATCCACATATAATATCAGAAATGCTATCGAGCTCCCACTCACTTTCTTGTAAATACAGGCTTCTCCAAAAGTCTGTATAAAACCAAATGCTTTGATCACACTATCAAAGCGTTTATTCCAACTCCGAGAGGCTTGCACCAGTCCATAAATGGATCGCTGGAGCTTGCACACTTTGTTAGCTCCCTTTGGATTGACAAAACCTTCCGGTTGCATCATATACAACTCTTCTTCCAGAAATCCATTCAGGAACGCAGTTTTGACATCCATTTGCCAAATTTCATAATCATAAAATGCGGCAATTGCTAACATGATTCGGACAGACTTAAGCATCGCTACGGGTGAGAAGGTCTCATCGTAGTCAATCCTTTGAACTTGTCGAAAACCTTTCGCAACAAGTCGAGCTTTATAGATAGTAACATTACCATCAGCGTCAGTCTTCTTCTTGAAGATCCATTTATTTTCAATGGCTTGCCGACCATCGGGCAAGTCAACCAAAGTCCATACTTTGTTCTCATACATGGATCCTATCTCGGATTTCATGGCTTCAAGCCATTTTGCGGAATCTGGGCTCACCATTGCTTCTTCATAGTTCGTAGGTTCGCCATGGTCTAGTAACATGACCTCCAGAACAGGATTACCGTACCACTCTGGTGCGGATCTTGATCTAGTTGACCTACGAAGTTCAGTAATAACTTGATCTGAAGTTTCATGATCATTATCATTAACTTCCTCACTACTTGGTGTAGGTGTCGCAGAAACTGATCTCTGCGATGATCTACTTTCCAATAAGGGAGCAGGTACGGTTACCTCATCAAGTTCTACTTTCCTCCCACTCACATCTTTCGAGAGAAACTCCTTCTCTAGAAAGGATCCATTTCTAGCAACAAATATCTTGCCTTCGGATCTGTGATAGAAGGTGTACCCAACGGTCTCCTTTGGGTATCCTATGAAGACACATTTCTCCGATTTAGGTTCGAGCTTATCAGGTTGAAGTTTCTTCACATAAGCATCGCAACCCCAAACTTTAAGATACGACAACTTTGGTTTCTTGCCAAACCATAGTTCATAAGGCGTCGTCTCAACGGATTTCGATGGTGTCCTATTTAGAGTGAATGCAGCCGTCTCTAAAGCATAACCCCAAAACGATAGCGGTAAATCAGTAAGAGACATCATAGATCGCACCATATCTAGTAAAGTGCGATTACGACGTTCAGACACACCATTACGCTGTGGTGTTCCGGGTGGCGTGAGTTGCGAAACTATTCCGCATTGTTTCAAATGTAGACCAAACTCGTAACTCAAATATTCTCCTCCACGATCAGATCGTAGGAATTTTATTTTCTTGTTACGATGATTTTCAACTTCACTCTGAAATTCTTTGAACTTTTCAAATGTTTCAGACTTATGTTTCATTAAGTAGATATACCCATATCTGCTCAAATCATCTGTGAAGGTGAGAAAATAACGATATCCGCCACGAGCTTCAATATTCATCGGACCACATACATCTGTATGTATGATTTCCAACAAATCTTTTGCTCTCTCCATAGTTCCGGAGAACGGTGTTTTTGTCATATTGCCCATAAGGCACGGTTCGCAAGTACCAAGTGATTCAAAATCAAGTGTTTCAAAAATTCCATCAGTATGGAGTTTCTTCATGCGCTTTACACCGATATGACCCAAACGGCAGTGCCACATATAAGTTGCACTGTCATTATTAACTCTGCATCTTTTGGTTTCAACATTATGAATATGTGTATCACTACTATCGAGATTCATTAAAAATAGACCACTCTTCAAGGGTGGATGACCATAAAAGATATTATTCATATAAATAGAACAACCATTATTCTCTGATTTAAATGAATAACCGTCTCGCATTAAACAAGATCCAGATATAATGTTCATGCTCAACGCTGGCACCAAATAACAATTATTTAGGTCTAAAACTAATCCCGAAGGTAGATGTAGAGGTAGCGTGCCGACGGCGATCACATCAACTTTGGAACCATTTCCCACGCGCATCGTCACCTCGTCCTTAGCTAAACTTCGCTTAATCCGTAGCCCCTGTTTTGAGTTGCAAATATTAGCAACAGAACCAGTATCAAATACCCAAGTGCTACTGCGAGTATTAGTAAGGTACACATCAATAACATGTATATCACATATACCTTTGTTAACCTTGCCATCCTTCTTATCCGCCAAATACTTGGGGCAGTTCCGCTTCCAGTGGCCAGTCTGCTTACAGTAGAAGCACTCAGTTTCAGGCTTAGGTCCAGACTTGGATTTCTTCTCCTGAACAGCAACTTGCTTGCTATTCTTCTTGAAGTTCCCTTTCTTCTTCCCTTTGCCCTTTTTCTTGAAACTAGTGGTTTTACTGACCATCAACACTTGATGCTCCTTTTTGATTTCTACCTCCGCTGCCTTTAGCATTGCGAAGAGCTCGGGAATCGTCTTATCCATCCCTTGCATGTTATAGTTCATCACGAAGCTCTTGTAGCTTGGTGGCAGTGATTGAAGAATTCTGTCAATGACGCAATCATCCGGAAGTTGAACTCCCAGTTGAATCAAGTGATTATTATACCCAGACATTCTGAGTATATGCTCACTGACAGAACTATTCTCTTCCATCTTGCAGCTATAGAACTTATTGGAGACTTCATATCTCTCAATCCGGGCATTTGCTTGAAATATTAACTTCAACTCCTGGAACATCTCATATGCTCCATGACGTTCAAAACGTCGTTGAAGTCCCGGTTCTAAGCCGTAAAGCATGGCACACTGAACTATTGAGTAGTCATCAGCTTTGCTTTGCCAGACGTCCGTAACTTCTGGTGTAGCTCTTGCAGGAGGCCTGGCACCTAGCGGTGCTTCCAGGACGTAATTCTTCTGTGCAGCAATGAGGATAATCCTCAAGTTACGGACCCAGTCCGTGTAATTGCTACCATCATCTTTCAACTTAGCTTTCTCAAGGAACGCATTAAAATTCAACGAAACAACAGCACGGGCCATATATCTACAATTAACATAGACAAGCAAGATACTATCAGGTACTAAGTTCATGATAAATTTAAGTTCAATTAATCATATTACTTAAGAACTCCCACTTAGATAGACATCTCTCTAATCATCTAAGTGATTACGTGATCCAAAGCAACTAAACCATGACCGATTAACATGTGAGATGGAGTAGTTTCAATGGTGAACATCACTATGTTGATCATATCTACTATATGATTCACGCTCGACCTTTCGGTCTCTGTGTTCCGAGGCCATATCTGTATATGCTAGGCTCGTCAAGTTTAACCCGAGTATTCCGCGTGTGCAACTGTTTTGCACCTGTTGTATTTGAACGTAGAGCCTATCACACCCGATTAACACGTGGTGTCTCAGCACGAAGAACTTTTGCAACGGTGCATACTCAGGGAGAACACTTTTATCTTGAAATTTTAGTGAGAGATCATCTTATAATGCTACCGTCAATCAAAGCAAGATAAGATGCATAAAGGATTAACATCACATGCAATCAATATAAGTGATATGATATGGCCATCATCATCTTGTGCTTGTGATCTCCATCTCTGAAGCACCGTGCTTGTGATCACCATCTCCGAAGCACCATCATGATCACCATCGTCACCGGCTCGACACCTTGATCTCCATCGTAGTATCGTTGTCGTCTCGCCAACTTATTACTTTTACGACTATCGCTACCGCTTAGTGATAAAGTAAAACTATTACATGGCGATTGCATCTCATACAATAAAGCGACAACCATATGGCTCCTGCCAGTTGCCGATAACTCGGTTACAAAACATGATCATCTCATACAACACATTATATCACATCATGTCTTGACCATATCACATCACAACATGCCCTGCAAAAACAAGTTAGACGTCCTCTACTTTGTTGTTGCAAGTTTTACGTGGCTGCTACGGGCTTAGCAAGAACTGTTCTTACCTACGCATCAAAACCACAACGATAGTTTGTCAAGTTGGTGCTGTTTTAACCTTCGCAAGGACAGGGCGTAGCCACACTCGGTTCAACTAAAGTGAGAGAGACAGACACCCGCCAGTCACCTTTAAGCAACGAGTGCTCCGAACGGTGAAACCAGTCTCGCGTAAGCGTACGCGTAATGTCGGTCCGGGCCGCTTCATCTCACAATACCGCTGAACCAAAGCATGACATGCTAGTAAGCAGTATGACTTATATCGCCCACAACTCACTTGTGTTCTACTCGTGCAAAGCATCAACGCATAAAACCTGGCTCGGATGCCACTGTTGGGGAACGTAGTAATTTCAAAAAATTTCCTACGCATACGCAAGATCATGGTGATGCATAGCAACGAGAGGGGAGAGTGTTGTCCACGTACCCTCGTAGACCGACAGCGGAAGCGTTATTACAACGCGGTTGATGTAGTCGAACGTCTTCTCGATCCGACCGATCAAGTACCGAACGTACGGCACCTCCGAAGTTCTACACACGTTCAGCTCAATGATGTCCCTCGAACTCCGATCCAGCCGAGTGTTGAGGGAGAGTTTCGTCAGCACGACGGCGTGGTGACGATGATGATGTTCCACCGACGCAGGGCTTCGCCTAAGCTTCGCGACGGTATTATCGAGGTGTAATCTGGTGGAGGGGGGCACCGCACACGGCTAAAATATCGTATATCAAGTGTGTTCTTAGGTGCCCCCTGCCCCCGTATATAAAGGAGCAAGGGGGAGGCCGGCTGCCTATGGGGCGCGCCAAGGAGAGGGGGGGAGTCCTCCTCCTAGTAGGAGTAGGACTCCCCTTTCCTAGTCCTACTAGGAAAAGAAGGGGGGGAAGGAAAGAGAGGGAGAGGGAGAGGGAAAGGGGGCTGCGCCCCCCTCTCCTAGTCCAACTAGGACTCCTCTGGGAGGGGGCGCACCACCTCCTGGCTGCTGCCCTCTCTCTCCCCTCAAGGCCCACTAAGGCCCAATACTTCCCCGGGGGGTTCCGGTAACCCTCCGGCACTCCGGTTTAATCTGAAACTTCTCCGGAACACTTCCGGTGTCCGAATATAGTCGTCCAATATATCAATCTTTACGTCTCGACCATTTCGAGACTCCTCGTCATGTCCGTGATCACATCCGGGACTCCGAACAACCTTCGGTACATCAAATCACATAAACTCATAATATAACTGTCATCGTAACTTTAAGCGTGCGGACCCTTTGGGTTCGAGAACTATGTAGACATGACCGAGACACCTCTCCGGTCAATAACCAGTAGCGGGACCTGGATGCCCATATTGGCTCCCACATATTCTACGAAGATCTTTATCGGTCAGACCGCATAACAACATACGTTGTTCCCTTTGTCATTGGCATGTTACTTGCCCGAGATTCGATCGTCGGTATCTCAATACCTAGTTCAATCTCGTTACCGGCAAGTCTCTTTACTCGTTCCGTAATACATCATCCCGCAACTAACTCATTAGTCACAATGCTTGCAAGGCTTATAGTGATGTGCATTACCGAGTGGGCCCTGAGATACCTCTCCGACAATCGGAGTGACAAATCCTATTCTCGAAATACGCCAACCCAACAAGTACCTTTGGAGACACCTGTAGAGCACCTTTATAATCACCCAGTTACGTTGTGACGTTTGTTAGCACACAAAGTGTTCCTCCGGTAAACGGGAGTTGCATAATCTCATAGTCATGGGAATATGTATAAGTCATGAAGAAAGCAATAGCAACATACTAAACGATCGGGTGCTAAGCTAACGTAATGGGTCATGTCAATCACGTCATTCTCCTAATGAGGCGATCCCGTTAATCAAATAACAACTCATGTCTATGGCTAGGAAACATAACCATCTTTGATTAACGAGCTAGTCATGTAGAGGCATACTAGTGACACTTTATTTGTCTATGTATTCACACATGTATTATGTTTCCGGTTAATACAATTCTAGCATGAATAATAAACATTTATCATGATACAAGGAAATATATAATACTTTATTATTGCCTCTAGGGCATATTTCCTTCAATTTGGACATCGGAATGGTTCCGGGTGAGATCGGGAATATACTGGAGTACCAGGAGGTTACCGGAACCCCCCGGGACGTATATGGGCCTTATTGGGCCATAGTGGGAGAGAGGAGAAGGGAGCAAAGGAGGGGGCACGCCCCCAGCCCAATCCGAATTGGGAGGGGGGCCGGGCCCCCTTTCCTTCCTCCTTCCTCCCCCTTCCTTCTCTCCTAATCCAACTAGGGAAGGGGGAATCCTACTCCCGGTGGGAGTAGGAATCCCCTTGGGGCGCGCCTAGGGGGCTGGCCTCCTCCCCCTCCTCCCCTCATTTATATACGGGGGAGGGGGCACCCCATAGACACACAAGTTGATCATTGATCTCTTAGCCGTGTGCGGGGCCTCCCTCCACCATAACCCACCTCGGTCATATCGTCGTAGTGCTTAGGTGAAGCCCTGCGCCGGTAACTTCATCATCACCGTCATCACGCCGTCGTGCTAACGAAGCTCTTCCCCGAAGCTCTACTAGATCGTGAGTTCATGGGACATCACCAAGCTGAACATGTGCAGATCGCGGAGGTGTCGTACGTTCGGTACTAGGATCGGTCGATCGTGAAGACGTATGACTACATCAACCGCGTTGTCATAACACTTCCGCTTTCGGTCTATGAGGGTACGTGGACAACACTCTCCCCTCTTGTTGCTATACATCACCATGATCTTGCATGTGCGTAGGAAATTTTTTGAAATTGCTGCGTTCCCCAACAGATTTCAATACTCAAGCATACCAACAAGCAACCATGTCTTTCAAAATATCACACTAAAGCAAGTTATCCCTAGCCCATTATGCTCAATCATTGATCCATTCATGAAACACACTCGCATATTAGCTACACCCAATGCTCAAGTACGATCATAGTGCCCCTTAGTTGGTGCTTTATAAGAGAAGATGGAGACTCAAATAAAAATAAAAAATTGCATAAAGTAAATAGAAAGGCCCTTCGCAAAGGGAAGTAGGGATTTGTAGAGGTGCCAGAGCTCGAAAAAAGATAGAGATAAAACATTTTGGGTGGCATGCCTTTCCTGTCAACGAAAACGATCGAGTAGTTCCCAATACTTTCCATGCTAGGTATATCATAGGCGGTTCCCAAATAGAAAATAAAGTTTATTCCTTTTTCCACCATACTTTCACATTCCACGGCTAACCGAATCCATGGGTACCGTCCATACCAACACTTTCCAAGGAATTTATTATTTGACAACATAAAGTAAATTCATTTCTCATTTCGGGACTGGGCATCCCTAGTACATTTGTCGTACTCTCGTGCAATGACAAGTGAATAAACACTCATCTTGAGAATAACACATCTCGCATGGAAAAATATCAGCCACCCCCTACCGTTTCATGAGCAGTACTAGCACACAAAAAGGAAATTTATTTTGAAGATTAGAGATGGCACATACAAATTTGCTTAGAACGGCACGGAAATACCGCATATAGGTAGGTATATTGGACTCATATGGAAAAAATGGGTTTAAGAATTTTGGGTTCACAAGTAGTAATCCCACTTAGTATAAGTGAAGGCTAGCAAAAGATTGAGAAACATCCAACCAAGAAATTAAAAACCTCATAAGCGAGCATTAAGCATAACTAACACCGAATAATGCACCACAAGTAGGATGTAATTTCATTGCATAACTATTGACTTTCGTGCTTGCATAAGGAAAACATCAATATTCTTACTAAAGCATAATTACTCATCAACATGACTCACATATTATATCATCATACCACAAAACTATTACAAAGAATCAAGTTTATTTTATCCAATGATCTTCATGAAAGTTTTTATTATACCCCTCTTGAATATTTATCACTTTGGGACTAATTTCATATGTTGCTTTTGATAGCTCAAACAAATCTAAGTGAAGAACATGAGCATAAAAAATTTCTTCTCTCAAAATAACATAAGTGAAGCATGAGAGAATTTCTTACAAATTTACTAACTCTCAAATAAATCTAAGTGAAGCATGAGAGCATTTCTTCAAAAATATTAAAGCACACCGTGCTCAAAAAGATATAAGTGAAGCACTAGAGCAATTCCATAGCTAAAAAAATTAAGTGAAGCACATAGAGCAATTCTAACAAATCATAGCATAATTTTGGCTCTCTCAAATAGGAATAGAATAAAAATCAAAACAAGTAAAGACTCATATAATACAAGATGCTCCAAGCAAAACTCATGATATGTGACGAATAAAAATATGGCTCCAAGTAAAATACCGATGGTTGTTAGAAGAAAGAGGGGATGCCACTTGGGGGCATCCCAAAGCTTGGTTGCTTGTTCCTCTTTGGATAATAATTTGGGGTGCCATGGGCATCCCCAAGCTTAGGCTCTTCTTACTCCTTATTCCTTCATCCATCGTGATCTCACCCAAAACTTGAAAACTTCAATCACACAAAACTCAACCAAACCTTCGTAAGATCCATTAGTATAACAAAGCAAATCACTTATCTAAGTATTGTTGCAAACCCATTCATATTTTATTTTTGCATTATATCTATTGTATTCCAACTTTACAATAGCTTATACCCTCCAATACAAACCATATATAGATTCATCAAAATAAGCACACAACGCAAAGAAAACAGTATGTGTCAAAAACAGACCAGTCTGTAGCAATCTAAAAACTTCGAATACTTTTGTAGCTCCAAAATTATGAAAAATTAGGACAATGTGTGCAATTTGTATATCCATCATGTGTACAACAATCGAGATTTTATCGCACTTTTGTGAAATTATAATTGTTTTACTGGGTGCAAAAAATTCTGTTTTTCAAAAAGATCAAATCAACTATCACCCAACATGATCCCAAAGGCTTTGCTTGGCACAAACACTAATTAAAACATAAAAAACACAATCATAATAGTAGCATAATTTTGCAAACACTCAAGAACAGAAAGAAAAAGACAAAAGTAAATTTTATTCATGCATTGGGTTGCCTCCTAACAAGCTCTTTTTTATAGCCATTCAGATAGGCTTAAGATTTCAACGATGCTCACACGAAAGATAGTAATTGAAACACGAAGATAGCATCAAGTAGCATGTGAAAAACAAGTTTAAGTCTAACATACTTCCTATGCATAGGCATTTTATATGCATTCAAATTATCAAGATAAGCAAAAACTAGCATATGCAAGGAAGAAGAAAGAAACAATAGTAATCTCAACATAACAAGAGGTAATTTGGCAACATGAAAATTTCTACAACCATATTTTCCTCTCTCATAATAATTACATGTAGGATCATAATCAAATTCAACAATATAGCTATCAAATAAAATTTTCTTTTTATGATCCACATGCATGCAAAGTTGACACTCTTCCAAAATAGTGGGATTATCATCAAATAAAGTCATGACCTCTCCAAGCCCAAGATTGAACACTCTCCAAATATGTGGGATTATTTTTAGTTAAATTTGACACTCTTCCAAACCCAGTTTTAATATTATCGCAAGCATATTCATCATGAGGTTTGAATAAATTTCCAAGATCATAAGAATCATTATCACCCCGATCATGATCATTGCAATAAGTAGTGGACATAACAAAATAAGCATCCCCAAGCTTGGGGTTTTGCATATCACTAACACAATTGACATTAATAGAATTCATAATAACATCATTGCAATCATGCTTTTCATTCAAGGAGCTATCATGAATCAGTTTATAAATTTCTTCGTTTAACACTTCATCACAATTTTCAGATTCATGAATCTCAAGCAAAACTTCATAAAGATAATCTAGTGAACTCAATTCACTATCAATTGGTTCATCATAATAAGATCTTTTGAAAAAATTAGCAACTAGGTGAGGATCCATATCAATAGAATTTCAGTGAGCAAAGATGCAAGTAAATGGAAGGCACATGGCAACATAAGCAAAGACGCAAACGACAAAAAGGCAAACGAAAAAAGAAGGCAAATAAAAAGGAAAATATTTTTGTGCTTTTGCAAAACGCTTTAGAAGTGGGGGAGATGAAAACAAGAGGAAAATGGCAAATAATGTAAATTGCAATGAGATGATATTTGTGATTGGGAACCTGATAGATGTTGATGATGTCTCCCCGGCAACGGCGCAAGAAATTCCTTCTGATGCGGCTTGAACTACGTCGGTATTTCCCCGAAGAGGAAGGGATGATGCATCACAGCTACGGTCGGTATTTCCCTCAGTGATGAGACCAAGGTTATCAAACCAGTAGGAGAACCACGCAACACTATGTAAACGGTACCTGCACACAAAGAACAAATACTTGCAACCTGACAGGTAAGAGGGGTTGTCAATCCCTCCCGGGTAAAAAGATAGATAAATTTGTAGTAGATTGGATAAATAGATCTCGCGGAAACGCGAAATAAAATAAATAATAAAAAATTGCAGCAAGGTATTTTTGGGTTTTTCGATTAATAGATCTGAAAATAAAAGCAAATAAAAATAGATCTCTAAGGCAAATATGATAAAGAAGAGACCCGGGGGCCGTAGATTTCACTAGTGGCTTCTCTCGAGAAAAATAGCATACGACGGGTAAACAAATTACTATTGGGCAATTGATAGAACTTCAAATAATTATGATGATATCCAGGCAATGATTATTATATAGGCATCACGTCCAAGATTACTAGACCGACTCTTGCCTGGATCTACTACTATCACTCCACACATCGACCGCTATCCAGCATGCATCTAGTGTATTAAGTTCATGAAAAAACGGAGTAATGCAATAAGAACGATGACATGATGTAGACAAGATCTATTCATGTAGGAATAGACCCCATCTTTTTATCCTTAATAGAAACGATACATACGTGTCATGTCCCCTTCTGTCACTGGGATTGAGCACCGTAAGATCGAAGCCATCACAAAGCACCTCTTCCCGTGGCAAGAAAAATCGATCTAGTCGGCCTAACTAAACGAAAGATTCAAAGAATAAATATGAGGCTATAAGCAATCATGCATATAAGGATCAAAACTCAAGTAACTTTCATGGATAAAATAGATCTGATCATAACTCAAAGTTCATCGGATCCCAACAAACACACCGCAAAATGAGTTACATAAAATAGATCTCCAAGAGACCATTGTATTGAGAATCAAAAGAGAGAGAGGAAGCCATCTAGCTACTAACTACGGACCCGTAGGTCTACAATGAACTGCTCACGCATCATCGGAGAGGCACCAATGAGGATGATGAACCCCTCAGTGATGGTGTCTAGATTGGATCTGTGATTTCTGGAACTTGCGGCGGCTGGAATTGTATTTCGTCGACTCCCCTAGGGTTTTTGGATTTTCGGGGTATTTATAGAGCAAAGAGGCGGTGCAGGAGGCGGCCGAGGTGGGCACAACCCACCAGGGCGAGCCTGGGGCCTCTGGTACTTCCTTGGCCCATCATGTGTCCTCTTGTCCAAAAAAATTCTCCAAAAAGTTTGGTTGCTTTTGGACTCCGTTTGGTATTGATTTTATGTGAAGTAAAAACAAGAGAAAAAACAACAACTGGCACTGGGCACTATGTTAATAGGTTAGTCCCAAAAATGATATAAAGTTGCTATAAAATGATTGTAAAACATCCAAGAATGATAATATAACAGCATGGAACAATAAGAATGATAATATAACAGCATGGAACAATCAAAAATTATAGATACGTTGGAGACATATCAGATACCACATCTTGTATTAGCCACATTAGCTTCATCTTGAAAAAAGCCTATTATCTACTAATGAGTTGATCTTCTTGTCCTTCTTTGAAATCCCTTGTACAAAATCCTGCACAGAAGTATAATAAAAATTAATATTAGAGAACACTTAGCATATAATACTAAATTCTTAATGCCACCTAATTGACTGGCATTTTAGATCTTTATGTCGAGTCCTTCAGACTAACTTTGATGTAAATGTTGTTAACACTTCCAGTTTTTCTATGCCAAGTATGAGTGGCTTCTGCATACAAAATGTTGGCTTGGCCTCACCTCCCTATGTGTAGTGCCATAATATTCCGATGCCTATCACATTTTGGATATCCTGCAATTCTTTGAAATGAACTATGAGTACACAGGGGATACTTGAATCAATATATCAACAAGTGGTAAGCAACAATTTCTACTTGGAATGAGTTCTCATCCCATTGTGTGGTCCTTTGGGAAACCGAGTAGATATTCAATCTCTTGAGGCTCCAATGGAGTAACCTTGTTCTTTCCAATCCAGACGAGACTCTACTTTCTTTACTGATTGATGACATATTTTTAATACTTCGAGGCGGTCGAATGCCCGAGCTGGAAAGATCACACCTGGACCATATTGTCATCTTTGCACTTGCCACACTTGTTCGCATGCAATTGAGATGCATTCTCGAGGGAAGGCCACCGCTTCTTGCAACGAGTGAATACGTCAAATATGGCCTTTGGAGGCAGAGGAAGATGAGGTGTTATGTTATTAGTTGGCAAATTATGGATGTAGCATCTTTTCCTTGCTGCTACACACAAATGCTTAGAACCCACAAACTCATGTTGAATGTCATACAAGGATCTTTAAATGGTCATCCATAAACATCTGGGATCTTGGACAACATTTTTATAGTAGAATAAATTGGGTCAATTATCTTAAGGTGCCTTTTCCATAGAAAAATGAACATCAAGGTAACAATTTCAAAAGGACTGCTACCACATCCTATAATAGCCATATTAGCTTCATCTTCAAAAAAGCCAATTATCTACTAATGAGTTGATCTTCTCGTCCTTCTCTGACATCTCTCGTCCAAAATCCCGTAGAAAAGTACAACAAAAATAAGATCAGATAACACTTGCTACGTATTACTCACTTCCTAATGCCAACTAAGTGTCTTGCAATTCACCTCTTTATGATGAATCCTTGAGAATAACTCCCAAGTAAATATTGATAACACTTCCAGTTTTCTATGCCAAGTATGAACTGCTTCTGCGGACGAAATACTGGTGTGGCCTTACCTCCCTATGGGTCATCCATAATATTCTGATGCCAAACACATTTTGGACAACCTGCTATTCTTGTGGCATTAACTATAAGCAGACAAGGGGATACTCCAATCAATATATTAACAAGTGGTAAGCAACAGTATCTACTTGGGATGTGTTGTCGTCCCCTTGTGTGTTCCTTAGGGAAACCTAATAGGTATTCAATCTCTTGAGGATCCAATGGAGCGACTTTATTCTTTCCAACCCAGACAAGACTCTCCTTTCTGCACTGATTGATGACATATTTTTTAGCACTTCGAGTTGGTGGACCGCCTATGCTGCAAAGAGCACACCTGAATCATTCTGTCAGCTTTGCACTTGCCACACTTGTTCGCAAGCAGTTGACCTATGGTCTCGAGTCCTAGGAAGGCCACCGCATCTTGTAATGAGGGGATGCCTAGAATGTGGCCTTTGGAGGCAAAGGATTGAGATGTTCTCTATTCTCAGTTGGAAAAATAAGGATGTAGCCTTTTTTCCTTGTTGCTGCACACTAATGCTTAGAACCCACAAATTCAGGTTGAATGTCATACGGAAATCTTCAAACGGTCGTCCATAAACGTCTGGGAGCTTGGGCCACATTTTTGTTGTAGAAAAAAGGTGGACCATTATCTTAAGTTGCCTTTTCCATGGAAAAACGAACATCAAGGCAACAATTTTAAAAGGACTGATACCACATCTTGTAATAGCCATATTAGCTCTTCATAAAAAAACATTATCTACTAATGAATTGATCTTCTTGTCTTTCTCTGGCATCTCTCGTACAAAAGCATGCACAAAAGTATAACAAAAACTAAGATTAGAGGACCATTGCTATGTATTATTGAATTCTTAATGCCAACTAAGTGAATGCATTTCAGCTCTTTACGATGATTCCTTGAGAAGAAATCCAAAGTAAATGGTTATGACACTTCCAGTTTTTCCATGCCAACTATGAATGGCTTCTACAGAAAAAAATCTTGGCCCAGCCTCACCTCCCTATATGTTGTGCCATAATATTATGAGGCCAATCACATTTTGGATATCCTGCTATTCTTGTGGCATATACTATCGATACACACAGGAATACTTCAATCTGTATATCAACAAGAGGTAAGAAACAATATCAACTTGCTATAAGTTGTCGTCCCCTTGTGTGGTCCTTTGTAAACCGAGTAGACATTCAATCCATTGAGGCTCCAATGGAGGGACTTTGTTCTTTCCAACCGAGAGAAGATTCTCCTTTTTGCATTGATTGATGAAATATTTTAGAACACTTCGAGGCGGTTGATTGCCCGTGGTGGAAAGATCACACGTTTTTTCCTTGTTGCTGCACACTAATGCTTAGAACACACAAACTCAGGTTGAATTTGATACAGAGATCTTGAAATGGTCGTCCATACACATATGGGGCCTTGGGCCACATTTTCATAGTATAAAAAGCTGGTCCATTATCTCAATGTGCGTTTTCCATAGAAAAATGAACACCAAGGCAACAATTTTAAAATGACTCATACCACATCTTGTAATAGCCAAGTCAGCTTCATCTAAAAAAAGCCCATTGTCTACTAATGAGTTGATCTTCTTGTCCTTCTTTGACATCTCATATACAAAATCCTACACAAAAGTATACCAAAAACTAATATTAGAGAACACTTACTATATATTACTTCCATCTTAGTGCCAACTAAGTGGCTAGCATTTCAACTCTTTAGGACGAGTCCATTAGAATAACTCCCAAGTAAATATTGATAACATTTCGAGTTCCTCTATGCCAAGTATGAATGGCTTCTGCAAACAAGATATCGGCTTGGCCTCACCTACCTATGTGTCGCTCCATAATATTGTGATGCCAATCGCATTTTGGACATTCTACTATTCTTATAGCATGAACTATCAGTACCAAGGGGATAGTTCAATCAATATATAAAAAAGTGGTAAGCAACAATACCAACTTGTACTAAGTTGTAATCCCCTTGTGTGGCCCTTTTGGTAATCGAGTAGATATTCAATCTCTTGAGGCTCCAATGGAATGACATTGTTCTTTCCAACCCAAACAAGATGCTCCTTTTTGCACTTATCGATGGAATATTTTTGAATACTTTGAGGCGGTGGATTTCCCATGGTAGAAAGATCACACCTGAACTGTTCTGCCAACTTTACACTTGCCACACTTGTTCACAAGTAGTTGAGTTGTGTTCCCGAGTCCCAGGAATGCCACTGCTTCTTGTAATGAGGGAATGCCTCAAATATGGCCTTTGGAGGCAAACAAGAAAATGTGTTCTATTCTGAATTGGCAAATTATGCATGTAGCCCATTTTTTTATTGCTACACACAAATGCTTAGAACCCACAAACTCAGGTTGAATGTCATAGATAGATCTTGAAATTGTCATCCATAAACGTCTGGAGCTTGGGCCACACTTTCATAGTAGTAAAAAGGTGGTCCATTATCATAAGGTGCCTTTTCCATAGAAAAATGAAAATCAATACAATAATTTTAAATGGACTAATACCACATCTTGTAATGGCCATATTAGCTCCATCTTCAAAAAACATTATCAACTAATTGGTTGATCTTCTTGTCCTTCTCAGACATTTCTCGTCCCAAATTCTGCATAAAAGCATAGCAAAAACAAAGATTAGAGAACACTTGCTATATATTACTGACTTGTTAATGCCAACTAAGTGAATGTCACCTCTTTACGACAAGTCCTTGAGAATAACTCCCAAGTAGATGTTGATAACCCTTCCAGTTTTTCTATGCGAAGTATGAATGGCTACTACACACAAAATACTAGCCTCACCTCCCTATGTGTTGTGCCATATTATTCCGATGCCAATCAAATTTTGGACATCCTGCTATTCTTTTCGCATGAACTATCAATACAAAAGGGGAAACTTTAATCAATATATCAACATGTTGCAAGCAAAGGTATCATCTTGGAATGAGTTTTCGTCCCGTTGTGTGGTGCTTAGGGAAACCTAGTAGATATTCAATCTCTTGAGGCTCCAATGGAGCAACTTTGTTCTTTCCAACCCAGATAAAATTCTCCTTTCTACACAGATTGATAATATATTTTTGAACACTTCGAGTCAATGGATTTCCCGTGCTGGAAAGATCACACCTGAACTGTTTTGTCACCTTTGCACTTCTTTACTTGTTCGCAAGCAGTTGAGCAACGTTCTCGAGTCCCACAAAGGCTATCGTTTCTTATAATGAGGGAATGCCTCAAATAAGGCCTTTGGAGGTAGAGGAAGAACATATTCTCTATTCTCGATTGGAAAATTATGGATGTAACCTTTTTTCCTTGTTGTTGCTGCACACTAATTCTTAGAACCCATAAACTCAAGTCGAATGTCAAAAAGATATCTTGAAATTGTCGTCCATACACGTCTGGGAGCTTGGGCCACATTGTCATAGTATATAAAAGGTGTTCCATTATCTTAAGGTGCCTTTTCCGTAGGAAAATGAACATCAAGACAACAATTTTACACGGACTGATAACACATCTTTTAATAGCCAAATTAGTTTCATCTTTCATAAAAAAACCATTATCTACTAATGAGTTGATATTCTTGTCCTTCTCTAACATCTCTCATACAAAATCTTGCACAAAAGTATAACAAGAACTAATATTACATTACACTTACTATATATTACTGACTTATTGAGCCAAATAAGTATGAATGGCTTCTCCAGACAAAATACTGGCCCAGCTTCACCTCCCTATGTGTCGTGCCATAATATTCCGATGCAAATCACATTTAGGATATCCTGCTATTCTTGTGGCTTGAACTATCAGTACTCAAAGGGGATGCTTCAATCAATATGTAAAAAAGTGGTAAGCAACAATATCTACTTGGAATGATTTGTCGTCCCCTTGTGTGGTCCTTTGGGAAATCGAATAAATATTCAAACTCTTGGGGCTCCAATGGAGTGACTTTGTTCTTTCCAATCTCGACAAGATTCTCCTTTTTGCACTGATTGATGACATATTTTTGAACAATTCGAGGTAGTGGATTGCCCGTACTGGAAAGATCGCACTTGAACCATTTTGTCAACTTTGCACTTGCCGCACTTGTTCGCAAGCAGTTGAGCTCCGCTCTAGAGTCCCAAGAAGGCCACCTCTTCTTGTAATGAGGGAATGCCTCAAATATGGCCTTTGGAGGCAGATGAAGAAGAGGTTCTCTATTCTTAGTTGGCAAATTATGGATGTAGCCTCTTTTCCTTGCTGCTACATACAAATGCTTAGAACCCACAAACTAAGGTTGAATGTCATACAAAAATCTTGAAATGGCTGACCATAAATGTCTAGAGATTTGCCATATTTACATAGTGGAAAAAGGTGGTTTGTTATCTTAAGGTGCCTTTTCCAAATAAAAATTATCATCAAGGCAACAATTTTAAAAGGACTAATAACACATCTTGTAATAGCCATATTAGCTGTATCTTCAAAAAAACCATTATCTACTAATGAGTTGATCTTCTCATCCTTCTCTCACATCTCTC
Source organism: Aegilops tauschii subsp. strangulata (assembly GCF_002575655.3). Classification (NCBI taxonomy): domain Eukaryota; kingdom Viridiplantae; phylum Streptophyta; class Magnoliopsida; order Poales; family Poaceae; genus Aegilops; species Aegilops tauschii. The sequence continues at coordinate 551,559,826 of NC_053037.3, forward strand.
GTCCAAAATCATGCACAAAAGTATAAGAAAAACTAAGATTAGAGAACCCTTGCTATATATTACTGACTTATTAATGTCAATTAGTGATTGTCATTTCAGCTCTTTACGACGACTCCTTGGGGAATAACTCCCAAGTAAATGGTTATAACACTTCAAGTTTTCCTATGCCAAGTATGAATGGCACCTGCAGACAAAATGTTGGCCCGACCACACCTCCTTTTGTGTCGTGGCATGATATTTTGATGCCAATGACATTTTGGACATCTTGCTATTCTCACGGCATGAACTAAACGTACACATGGGATACTTCAGTCAATATATCAACAAGTGGTAAGCAACAATATCAACTTGGACTAAGTTCTCGTCACCTTGTGTGATCCATTTGGAAACAGAGTAGATATTCAATCTCTTGTGGCTCCAATGGAGGGACTTTGTTCTTTCCAACCCAGACAAGATTCTCCTTTTTGCACTGATTGATAGAACATTTTTGAACACTGCGAGGTGGTGCATTGTGCATGGTGGAAAGGCCACACCTGAACCATCACTACTGCAGGATGCTGCTAACGCAACACTATGATCAGAGACCCTTCAATGAAACTGTGTGTGATGCAATAGTCGCAAACGGTGATGTAAAAGAACCCATCAAAAAAGGTGCAAAACGTTTGCGATGACGGATGCATCAAACACGGCTCAGATTTTAGTTGCGTGTGCGATGAAGGGCATACGGGTAAGTTCAATGAACTATTTGTGATGAGGAAGAAGAACAGAAACGGGCAGCGATGAAGGTGTGTGCGATATACAGCATACGGTTCACTCGGATGAACTGTTTGTGATTAGGCAATACAAAAGAAACGGTTAGCCAGATCAAGGTGTGTGCGATATCAGGCATACGGGTCACTTGGATGAACTGTTTGCTTTGAGCCAAGAGAACAGGAACGGTTCAATTTAACAGGATGTGTGCAATACACGGAAAACGGGTCTATAAACAGAAATGTGTGCGAAGACCGATAATAACACAGATGATTGCTTCTAATAAGACACATGTGATATGCTCTGTCTACACAACATCTATTGGCCATTGGGCGACCGGCGGTCATCCGGGTACGCCATAAGGATGCGAAGAGGCATCCTATATCAGCAAGGACTAGTTGTTCCACCAATAGCTCATCTAAGAGAACTCTCAAGTTAACTGTGCTCAGGCTGGAGCAGCCATCAGATGGTAAGATACATCCCATCAGTGGGTTTTGAAATTTTGACAACTTCCCATCCGGTCACCCATCTCTTAACACATGTTAAAGAAGGTCTACCGCATTACTTTTTGACAATGTGCGATACGTGGCATATAGTTGATCCATCCGACCGGTAAGTGATGGAATAAGCCATGTGTGTTGTAGGGTGGAATTAACCTCAAGGTCCTTGTTTTGAATTTTTTTGTTTTCTTAACACATGTTAAAGAAGGTCTACCGCATTACTTTTTGACTATGTGTGATACGTGGCATATAGTTGATCCATCCGACCTGTTTGTGATGGAATAAGCCGTGTGTGTTGTGAGCAAACACTTGCTAGTATACAACTGTTTGCGATTGATGAATTCATCACCGACGGGTTTCGTATTGTGGTCCGTGTTCATCTAATCATCATCTACTTCTTGTGCTAGCTCGATGTTCCTTATATGCTAAGTTTCCATTAATTGATGGCATTTTATGAACACGCCACCGTTTCCCGCCATTTCCTCACCTGTTTCCCGCCACCCAGTGATATTGCGCATAAACCTAGGCAGCGCGCGACGCACGGAGGCAACAAGCGCAGCCTGTAGCACATCCACCTTTCCCCAAGCATGCCAACCCACCAAAGCGCCGCCTTTGCCATCAACCTCATCGACGAGGAAAACAAGAAGGCGCCACGGCCCGTCGAGGCCGAGGCGCTCCCCGGCAACGCGATGGACGACGCCATGATGCGTGTCATCGCCAGGGTTGAGCAGACCCTTGGCGCATGGCGCTTGAGCGCCGTGGATCAAGATAGGCATGTCAGCGCAGAGAGGCTGCAGCTCGTCGCACAACATGATCGATGGCGCGCCGCAGAGCAAGGTAGGTGTGTCCGTGCCGATAGGGTGTGGCTCGCCGCACGGCGAGACCGTTGGAGCGCCGCAGAGCGAGAGGCGCAGCACGCCGCACAGCAAGAGCGGATCCATCGGCGCTTGCCTGTTGTCGACATGGCGTCGCAGCTGGGTACACATCCCGTCAGTACCCCCATTCCTCGCCAGGAGTTGGCAGAGGCCCTCTGCGCCGTACTTTCACCAGAGGCCGGCCGCGCCGTGCTTGGACCAAACGCCCGCCGCGCCGTTCGCCTTGTCCGCGGCCCGCTCGATGTCAACGCACTGGTTGGTAGGCTCGATCGCCTCCTTGCCCCAGGTGTCCACCTGGGTGTAGTAGAGGAACATGGCCGTCGCATCCTTGAGCTGGTGATCTTCGATGAAATAGCCAACTTGGAGCTCGAGATCGTGCTCCAAATGTACCGCGAGCGTGTCGACCGCTCGGACGAACGCCTGCACGAGTTCAGGTAGAGCCAAGAGCTGCTGGTCATGGTCTCATGGACGCGTTTTATTTTGTTGAGTCGTTTCGATGTGGATAGCTATGTATTTACAACAATCATAGTATTGCTCTGTAAATTGCTCTGTTTCAATGTGTGTACTATGTTCTCCATTCTTATATGTTCTTCAATGTGTGTGTATATGCTTTCTATTATGTATATGTGGATGATAACAGCTAGAGTCAAATTAGTATACAAAAACAGATAGAAAATGGAATTCATAATATATATATTAATTGTTCATTAGTTCATCACAGAATATATATAATATCATCACATATACGTGAGGATACTTAACTACTAGGTACAATGCATAAAATTGAAAACGAACAATACTAAAACTAATAATCCCTCCTGATGCCCGGCGTCTTCCCAGCGCGGAGGCAGTACTCCGCCTCCTCCACCTCGCAGCGCTTGACGTACCGATCTGCCTCTTGCTGGCGGGCAAGCGCGGACGATCTTGCCATTTCGTTGGGCGCCCACCGGAGCTCCTCGTCGGTGGCACGCTGGAGCTTATTGGCCCACCTCCACGCAGCGATGAGGCGCCTAGCACCTTTGACCTTCCTCACGAAGTACCCGTCTTTGTATACCTCCTCCGCACGACGACGCGCCGGCTCCCAAAGCTCCACCTTCTCCTTTTCCTAGGCGGCATCACGGGCTTCACAGGCCGCCTAGTACCTGGCTTCCTCCTCCGCCATCTCCTTCTTGAACGCCATTTGCCTGGCTTTCTCAGCCGGCTGCAGTGACTTCCATAGACAAAGATTGTACTGGCCCCAAAACCAATCCAAAGTTGGGGGGTCCAGTGCAACCTCGTCCGGCGGTGCGTAGGGGTCCTCCTCGTTGCTGCTCTTCGATAGAGAGTCCTCGGGCGAGGGGGCGACTCCTCGTCGGCGCGTGGGCAGATCGGCGGTGCCACGGCAGAGCTTTGAGAGAGAAAGAGAGAGAGAGGGCGAGCGAGGGGAGGATGTAGATTAGAATGCATGCGGGACGACGTGAGCAAGGTAGTATTTATTGGTGGCCGGAATCTAGATTGATGGGAATAGTACACACGCCGGTCGCCGGAATTTACGAGTACTGTAGTTTGAATTACACATGATTCCCGAACTAGAATCTGTGTGTGAACATAATAGCTGACAGTTTCCAATACAGAACCGTGTCTGATTAATAACCCCCGCCGTTCACATCCCAAACCTCGTGGCGCTAAATAGAGTGCCAATCGTGTGGGGGCCGGTTGTCTTGCCGGATCTTTACATTTTCTTTTTTGAACACCAGATATTTACAGCGTTTGAAGATTTTTTTTAATTCGCACACAACTACACAAAAATATGATTTTCAAACTGTTATTGTTAGCCGTTGCATGTAGATGTAGCTCAAATTTGAATTACGGTCATTAAATTGCTATAAAATCACTTAAATGTCTTTAAAAGGTCAAATGACCCCTGAAATTTTCCATATTTCCACATGACAGTTGTATTAGTGCACTTCAAACATAGAAAAAATTTGAAGGCCGTAAGGGGAAGCTATCTCCCGTTCGTCATCAAACATGCATTGTTCCCTCTCGGAACCACTAGCCTTCTAGTGAGTTGCTCCGGTTTGTGAGGGGTGTGTGCCAAACTTTCATCAAAGATGCCAAATTTTTTTACCACATTATCTTGGTGGCATGACATTACATCAAGCAAGGGTTCATGTTTTTCTGATCATTTTTTTATTTTTTGGAATGCCATGGCACTCCATGCATACATATGCATGTGTCCATGTCGTGAGACCAATATGTTTGAAAATTCCTTCTAATTTATTGCACATGGAATTAACTTGCACACGAGTACACAAATATGATTTTTCAAACTGTAATGGTTAGCCGTTGCATGTAGATGTAGTCCAAATTTGAATTACGGTCATTAAATGGCTAGAAAATCACTTCAATGTCTTCAAAAGGTAAAATGACCTTTGAAATTTTCCAAATTTTCACATGACAATTGTATTAGTGCATGTTACATGTAGAAAAAATTTGAAGGCCGTAAGAGGAAGCTATCTCCCGTTCGTCATCAAACATGCATTGTTCCCTCTCGAGACCACGAGCCTTCTAGTGAGTTGCTCCGGTTTGTGACGGGTGTGTGTCCAAACTTTCGTCAAACATGCCAAATTTTTTACCACATCATCTTGGTAGCATGACATTACATCAAACAAGGTTTCATGTGTTTCTGATCTTTTTTTAATTTTTTGGAATTTAAATGCCATGGCACTCCATGCTTAATTGTGTCATAGCTGTTAGACCAATATGTTTCAAAATTCCTTCCAATTTACTGCACGTGGAATTAAATCGCACACCAGTACACAAATATAATTTTTCAAACCGTTATGGTTAGCCGTTGCATGCACATCTAGTTCTAATTTGAATTACGGTCATTAAATGGCTAGGAAATCACTTAAATGTCTTCAAAAGGTCAAATGACCCCTGAAATTTGACGTGACAGTTGTATTAGTGCATGTTACACGTAGAAAAATTTGAAGGCCGTAAGAGGAAGCTATCTCCCGTTCGTCATCAAACATGCATTGTTCCCTCTCGGAACCATGAGCCTTCTAGTGAGTTGCTCCGCTTTGTGAGGGTTGTGTGTCCAAACTTTCGTCAAACATGCCAAGAAATTTACCACATCATCTTTGTGGCATGACATTACATCAACCAAGGTTTCATGTGTTTCTGATCTTTTTTAAAAAAATTAGAATTTAAATGCCATGGCACTCCATGCTTAATTGTGTCATAGCCGTTAGACCAATATGTTTGAAAATTCCTTCCAATTTACTGCACATGGAATTAAATCGCACACAAGTACACAAATATGATTTTTCAAACCGTTATGGTTAGCCGTTGCATGTACATCTAGTTCTAATTTGAATTACGGTCATTAAATGGCGAGAAAATCACTTAAATGTCTTCAAAATGTCAAATGACCCCTGAAATTTTCCAAAATTTGACATGACAGTTGTATTAGTGCACATTACATGTAGAAAAAAATTGAAGGCCGTAAGAGGAAGCTATCTCCCGTTCGTCATCAAATATGCATTGTTCCCTCTCGGAACCACGAGCCTTCTAGTGAGTTGCTCCGGATTGTGAGGGGTGTGTGTCCAAACTTTCGTCAAACATGCCAAATTTTTTACCACATCATCTTGGTGGCATGACATTACATCAACCAAGGTTTCATGTGTTTCTAATCTTTTTTTAATTTTTTGGAATTTAAATGCCATGGCACTCCATGCTTAATTGTGTCATAGCCGTTAGACCTATATGTTCGAAAATTCCTTCCAATTTATTGCACATGGAATTAAATCGCACACAAGTACACAAATATGATTTTTCAAACCGCTATGGTTAGCCGTTGCATGTACATCTAGTTCTAATTTGAATTACGGTCATTAAATGGCTAGAAAATCACTTAAATGTCTTCAAAAGGTCAAATGACCCCTGAAATTTTCAAAATTTGACATGACAGTTGTATTAGTGCACGTTACACATAGAAAAAAATTGAAGGCCGTAAGAGGAAGCTATCTCCCGTTCGTCATCAAACATGCATTGTTTCCTCTCGGAACCACGAGCCTTCTAGTGAGTTGCTCTGGTTAGTGTGGGGTGTGTATCCAAACTTTCGTCAAACATGCCAAAAAATTTACCACATCATCTTGGTGGCATGACATTACATCAACCAAGATTTCATGTGTTTCTCATTTGTTTTACTTTTTTTGGAATTTAAATGCCATGGCGCTCCATGCTTAATTGTGTCATAGCCGTTAGACCAATATGTTTGAAAATTCCTTCCAATTTACTGCACATGGAATTAAATCACACACAAGTACACAAAATATGACTTTTCAAACCGTTATGGTTAGCTATTGCATGTACATGTAGTTCAAATTTCAATTACGGTCATTAAATGGCTAGAAAATCACTTAAATGTCTTAAAATGTCAGATGACCCCTGAAAATTTCCAAATTTTTCACATGACAATTGTATTAGTACTACAAATTTTCTCGTACTTTAAAACACCATCCGTTGCCACTTTACTCGAAATTTGTCTTTCATAGCTAATAAAAAATATCTATAACATCACACACAGTTGTTTTGTAGGAACCGTTTGCGATGAAAATTTCTAGGTCTATTTAAGTCTTCCTCCTTAAGCTTCGCCAGCTCATCTACTCCAGTGCCGGCAACCCCCGAATCCCCAAATCCCGACCCCCATTCCCGCACCCTCTTCTTGCAAAGATGACACCGTGGAAACGCTTCGTGAAGGCCCATACGATGGTCGCGTCCCCCCGAGCGCCACCGCCTGGGCCGAGAGCGCGGCCGCCTACGCCGAGAGTGCCGCCGCATCCGCATTGAGCGCGACCGCTTCCGCCGAGATTGCGTCTGCGACAGCTGACAAGGCAGCTGTGGAGGCGGCTGCAAACGCCGAGAGCACTCGAGTTGCCGTCTGTGCCGCCAATGTTGCCCTGGCCCGGGTCGAGGCCATCCACGCCAAGATATTCCAGGCCATCTCGGAATGCAGCATGCAACCCACGTCCAAAAAGGCGGCGGTGGCCATGGAGCACCTGCTTCCTCATGAGGTCGCCGAGCGGGAGCTGGAGATGCAGGAGGCGGCGGAGATCAAGGAGCGCCGGGAGAAGGAGTTGCGTGTGCTGAGGTCGAGGTAGAGAAGAGTCTGTCCGTCGAGGAATCAGCGGTGGAGTACCAATGCGAGCTCTGGCGCAGCCACTACTATGAGTACTACAACCTCGACGGCGACGCCGAGGACGAGGACGACGACGCGATAGAATTCAGCAGGGGGACGCGGAGTCCACCAATAGCGGCATGTCGCCAGGACAAATCATAGATGTCTCATCTCACATCAGCGATGCATAGGCCGGCGCGGCGGCGGATTTGTTAAAATTATTAGTACTTAGTCTTTGTTTTTAATGTTGGCCTTTTGTTAGAGCAATGTTTAGGTCAACTGGCTTTGTTTAATTGCTAAAATTGCTCGATTCAGTAAGTGTGGTCTGTCTGCTGTACGCTCTTTTGTGTGCCCAAATTAGCAAGCGATGTTAAATTATGCAATGACGTACCCAGGGAAATTTCCACCAAAATTTGAATTATCAAGCTCATCCCATGCGCGTAAAGCAGAAGAATCGTTTGCGATGCACACAATCGTTCAAAGTGAATGGTGTCTGGCGGCACCCCGCGCAAAGTTTCCCTCCACATTTCAATTTTTTTGGCCTACCGCCAAAATATCTACCCCCCCCCACCCTTCCCAACCCCTTTTTCTCCCCGATCACAAGTCACATTTCCCCTGTTTCCTCCTTCCTTCCTTCCTAAGTTATAGACGCTCCCTCGCTTGCTTCCTCGCTCTCGCCATCTCGCATCCTACCACCGGGGTCGCCATGGTCTTCTTCAAAGACCTCTCCAGCGGTTCCTCCTTCGATGACGACTCCTTCACCACCCGGGTATGCCTCTATTCTCTCTCTCGGGCTATGACTTGGAATGAAGGATTTTTACCCGGCGGTCGATCTAAGTCATTTCTTCCTCTTGTAGCTCCCTAGGACCATCAGTGGCAACGAATGGAGCGGGGTGGCTGAAGATCTATCTGCTCGTTGTTACCATCAATCTCCATGCGTGAAGCTAGTTGCGTTTGAATCTGTGGATAGTGGGAGGAAGTTTTTGGCATGTGCAGAGAAGGTTAGGCCCTCTTTCATTGTTACAAATCATTTGTTAGATGTGATTCCGACACTGTCACGGTCCCAACCCATTCATACCACACCTTCAACCAAACGCATCCTAAGACAGTGTCACAGTTTGTACCTAGTATCTAAAATTGTTGCCATCTCATTAGCGGTGCCATTAGAAAATTATTTGGCATCGCTTCACCAGTTTGTGCAGCCAACTTTGGTCCACACATCCGAGCAGCCAAGCAGTAAAATACTAAATCTTTATGCCACGAAGGAACTGGGCATCGGAGCAACTAGGTGCTCCGGAGTCCGAGTCCCTGATTTTTTCCGCTGCATCGGCTCGCCAGTGCAGGGCACCGGTGCAAGATGTAGCAACAGTTGTCTTTACACCAGTTTTGGCATACATAGTGGACGGCCTTAGTCCTATTAGTTCTATGTTACTAAATTTGTGCATATACACACCTATTAGTATCAATTTGATGTCATCCAAACACTATCGCTATGCTGTTGCAGTTATATTTACCTTCCTCATAAACTGTTCAATTTGTTATTTATTGTACATGAGTAAGAACTTGTAGCGTTGTTGTAGTTAATTATAGCTTCTGATATTTCATAATTTGGTTGTTGTCTCAGTAGCAATTAATTCATTTGCACATTGATCTTTTTGAGAAGAGATGTCATAATTAACATGTTTCTTCAGTTTTTCAAAATAAGCATTGGTGATTTTCTATGTTGCTATAAACCCATTTCCCCTACAATTGTTACTGATCTAGTTTTAAATATTATAGGATGAACGAAAGTGTTCTTACTTGGAGTGGGTTGATCAAGAGAGGCCACAGTCTTTGAAGATGTGCCTAGCAAAGCTCTGGAGCATGTATGAGGAAGAGAACAGAGGTAGGCTTAGAGAAAGTGTTGTCAACGCTGAAGAATATTTGAAGATGCGGGATAAAAAGAGGAAGGTGGAGAATGAGCTCAGATTTTTTAAATCAGACTTTGCTAAGATGGTGTTGGCGAAGGAGGAGGCACTTTCCCAGTTGGCCAGTGCAAAACAGGTTCTTACTGAACTGAAAGCAGAGGTGGATATGACAAGCCTGGATGATCTCGATTAGGAAATGAATATATTGTTCTAATATTGTTCCTATGAAGTTGAACTAGCTATATGTTGTACTATGCTGTTTTCAGGTAGCTATCGTACTGTGATGTTAAAATATATTTATGTGCCTGATATGAAATTGGCAAACAGTTGTTCGATATGAAATGTGAATTTGCGTAATACTACAATTATTAATTGTAAACTAATAAACCTGCTAAATTTGCCGTGGAACTTTGCAAACGGTTCTAGCAGTAAAAGCGCTTGTGATGGATAGCCCAATGCCACACAGTTTTCTTCATCAAATCACGTGTGATGTAGTTGATAAAAGCAAACGGTTAACCAAGGCAGACCCTGTGTGATAGTTACACCTATCACACACGAGCCTATAAATGAACCTATGTGGGATGTACATACGAACGGAAACGTTTTCCCTGGATTGACTGTGTGGGATGTACATACGAACGGAAACATTTTCTCTGGATTGACTGTGTGGGATGTACATTCAAACGGAAACGTTTTCCCTGGATTGACTGTGTGGGATGTACATAAGAACGGAAATGTATTCCTTGGATTGACTGTGTGGGATGTACATACGAACAGAAATGTTTTTCTGGGATTCACCGTGTGGGATGTACATATGAAGAGAAATGATTGGGTTTTGATGCCTCGCCCGATCGCACACGAGTCCCAGGAGAGCCTATCCCCGACGGTTTCTTGGTCTTGTGGGACAGACCCCCCTATCGCCCACACTCACTTGGTGACGCTTCCAAATGCCGTCGCGGAAAGGGGTTAATTAAAACCCGTTTGTATAGCTCCGACGCGTACCAGTGCATTCTGTCAGCTTTGCACTTGACAAATTTGTTGGCAAGCAGTTCAGTTGCATTCTTGAGTCCCAGGAAGGGCACCGCTTCTTCTAATGAGGGAATGCAAATACGGCCTTTGGAGGCCGAGGAAGAAGGGGTGATCCGTTCTCAGCTGGAAAATTATGGATGTAGCCTTTTTTTCCTTGCTGCTGCACACTAATGTTTAGAAACCACAAACTCTGGTTGAATGTCATACAAAGATCTTGAAATGGTCGTCCATACATGTTCAGGAGGATGGGCCACATTTTCATAGTATCAAAAAGGTCGTTCATTATCTTAAGGTGCCTTTCCCATAGAAAAATGAACATCAAGGCAACAATTTTAAAAGGACTGATACCACATCTTGTAATAGTCATATTAGCTTCATCTTCAAAACAAGCCAAGTATTAATGAGTTGATCTTCTCGTTCTTCACAAACATCTATCGTCCAAAATATTGCACAAAAGTATAAAAAACTAAGATTGGAGAACATTTGTTGTGTATTACTGACTTCTTAATGCGAAATAAGTGACTAGAATTTCACCTCTTTATGATGAGTCCTTGAGAATAACTCCAAAGTAAATGTTGATAACACTTCTAGTTTTTCTATGCCAAGTATGAATGGCTTCTGCAGACAAAATACTGGCCCAGCCACACGTCCCTATGTGTCGTGCCATAATATTTCGATGCCAATCACATTTTGGACATCCTGCTATTCTTGTGGCATGAACTATTAATACACAAGGGATCAATCAAAATATCAACAAGTGGTAAGCAACAGTATGTACTTGTAATGAGTTATCGTCCACTTGTTTGGTCCTTTGGGAAAGTGAGTAGATATTCAATATCTTGAGGCTCCAATGGAATAACTTTGTTCTTTCCTATCCAAACAAGATTCTCCTTTCTGCACATATTGATGACATATTTTTGAACACTGCTACTTCTTGAGCTTGCGTTGGTTTTTCCGTTGAAGAGGAAAGGGTGATGCAGCAAAGTAGAGTAAGTATTTCCCTCAGTTTTGAGAACCAAGGTATCAATCCAGTAGGAGACAACGCACAAGTCACCGAATAACTGCACAAACAATCAAACAACTTGCACCCAACACGATAAAGGGTTGTCAATCCCTCCACGGTTACTTGCAAAAGTGAGATCTGATAGAGATAGATAAATGGTAAAGTAAATATTTTTGGCATTTCTGGTTTATAGATCGGAAAGAAAAAATTGCGAAAAGATTAGATCGGAAACTAACATTGTAGATCGGAACTTATATGAACGAAAATAGACCCGGGGCCATAGGTTTCACTAGAGGCTTCTCTCAAGATAGTAAATAATACGGTGAACAAATTACTGCCGAGCAATTGATAGAAAAGTGCAAAGTTATGACAATATCTAAGGCAATGATCATGAATATAGGCATCACGTCCGTGTCAAGTAGACCGAAACAATTCTGCATCTACTACTATTACTCCACACATCGAGCGCTATCCAGCATGCATCTAGAGTATCAAGTTCATAAAGAATGGAGTAACGCATTAAGCAAGATGACATGATGTAGAGGAATTAACTCAAGCAATATGATGAAAACCCCATCTTTTTATCCTCGATGGCAACAATACAATACGTGCCTTGCTGCCCCTACTGTCACTGGGAAAGGACACCACAAGATTGAACCCAAAGCTAAGCTCCCCTCCCATTGCAAGAAAAACCAATCTAGTTGGCCAAACCAAACCGATAGTTCGAAGAGAATTACAAAGATATCAAATCATGCATAAAAGAATTCAGAGGAGATTCAAATAATATTCATAGATAAGCTGATCATAAATCCACAATTCATTGGATCTCGGCAAACACACCGCAAAGTATTACATCGAATAGATCTCCAAGAACATCGAGGAGAACATGGTATTGAGAATCAAAGAGAGAGAAGAAGCCATCTAGCTACTAGCTATGGACCCGTAGGTCTGTGGAAACTACTCACGCTTCATCGGAAGGGCAATGGTGTTGATGTAGAAGCCATCCTTCATCGAATCCCCCTCCGGCAGGATGCCGGAAAAGGCCCCTAGATAAGATCTCACGGGTACAGAAGGTTGCGGCGGTGGAAAACTGTTTTCGTGGCTCTCCTGGTTGGTTTGGGGATATATATATAGGTATATATAGGCAAAAGAAATAGGTCGGTGGAGTCATGAGGGGCCCACAAGGGTGGGGCGCACCCTACCCCCCTGGGCACACCCTCCATCCTTGTGGTCGCCTCGTGGCTCCTCCGACTTCATCTCCAAGTCTTCTGGTTGTCTTCTGGTCCAAGAAAAATCATCACGAAGGTTTTATTCCGTTTGGACTCCGTTTGGTATTCCTTTTCTGCGAAACTCTAAAACAAGGAAAAAAACTGGAACTGGCAATGGGCTCTAGGTTAATAGGTTAGTCCCAAAAATAATATAATATAGCATATTAATGCATATAAAACATCCAAAATAGATAATATAATATAGATACGTTGGAGACGTATCACTATTATATTATCTATTTTGGATGTTTTATATGCATTATTATGCTATTTTATATTATTTTTGGGACTAACCTATTAACCTAGAGCCCAGTGCCAGTTCCTGTTTTTTCCTTGTTTTAGAGTTTCGCAGAAAAGGAGTATCAAACGGAGTCCAAACGGAATAAAACTTTCACGATGATTTTTCTTGGACCAGAAGACATCCGAGGACTTGGAGTACATGTCAGGGAAACCACGAGGCACCCACAAGGATGGAGGGCGCGCCCCCCACCCTTGTGGGCCCCTCGTGACTCCACCGACCTATTTCTTCCTCCTATGTATTCTCAAATATTCCAAAACCTACAGGGAGAGCCACGAAAATACTTTTCCACCGCCGCAACCTTCTGTACGTGTGAGATCCCATCTAGGGGCCTTTTCCGGTGTCCTGCCGGAGGGGGATTCGATCACAGAGGGCTTCTACATCAACACCATTGCCTCTCCGATGAAGCGTCAGTAGTTTACCACAAACCTACGGGTCCATAGGTAGTAGCTAGATGGCTTCTTCTCTCTCTTTGATTCTCAATACCATGTTCTCCTCGATGTTCTTGGAGATCTATTCGATGTAATACCTTTTGCGGTGTGTTTGCCGAGATCCGGTGAATTGTGGATTTATGATCAACTTATCTATGAATATTATTTGAATCTTCTCTGAATTCTTACATGCATGATTTGATATCTTTGCAAGTCTCTTCGAACTATCGATTTGGTTTGGCCAACTAGACTGGTTTTTCTTGCAATGGGAGAAGTGCTTAGTGTTGGGTTCAATCTTGCGGTGCTCGATCCTAGTGATAGAAGGGGAACCGACACGTATTGTATTGTTGCCATCGAGGATAACAAGATGGGGCTTTCATCATATTGTTTGAGTTTATCCCGCTACATCATGTCATCTTGCTTAAAGCGTTACTCTGTTCTTATGAACTTAATACTCTAGATGCAGGCAGGAGTCGGTCGATGTGTGGAGTAATAGTAGTAGATGCAGGAAGGAGTCAGTCTACTTGATACGGACGTGATGCATATATTCATGATCATTGCCTTAGATATCATCCTAACTTTGCACTTTTCTATCAATTGCTCAGTAGTAATTTGTTCACCCACCATAATATTTTCTATCTTGAGAGAAGCCTCTAGTGAAACCTATGGCCGCCGGGTCTATTTTCCATCATATAACTTTCTGACCTACAATTTTAGTTTCCAATTTACTTCCTTTGTGATCTTTTACTTTCCGATCTATAAACCAAAAATACCAAAAATATTTACTTTACCGTTTATCCATCTCTATCAGATCTCACCTTTCAAATAACCGTGAAGGGATTAACAACCCCTTTATCGCGTTGGGTGCAAGTTGGTGTTTGTTTGTGCAGGTATTCAGTGACTTGTGCGGTGTCTCCTACTGGATGGATACCTTGGTTCTCAAAACTGAGGGAAATACTTACTCTACATTGCTGCATCACCCTTTCCTCTTCAAGGGAAAAACCAACGCAAGCTCAAAAAGTAGCGGGAAAAATTTCTAACGCCGTTGCCGGGGAGATCTATGCCAAGTCAAGACATGCCAAGTACCCATCATAAACTCTCATCTCTCGCATTACATTATTCACCATTCACCTCTCGTTTTCCTCTCCCCCACTTCTAAAACGATTTTTGAAAATATTTTCCATTTCTTCGCCCCTGTTCCGTTCGTCTTCTTCGCCTACTTTTTGTGTGCTCGTGTGTTGAATTGCTTGCTTTGTCATGATGACTCAAGAGAATACCAAATTGTGTGACTTTTCCAATACCAACAACAATGATTTTATTAGTACTCCGATTGGTCCCACTACTAATGCGGAATCTTGTGAAATTAATACCGCTTTGCTGAATCTTGTTATAAAAGATCAATTTTCCGGCCTTCCCAATGAAGATGCCGCATCCCATCTTAATAATATCGTTGATCTGTGTGATATGCAAAAGAAAAAATATGTGGACAATGATATTGTTAAATTCAAGCTATTTCCGTTCTCACTTCGAGGTCGTGCTAAAACTTGGTTTTCATCTTTGCCTAAAAAATAGTATTGATTCATGGAATAAGTGTAAAGATGCTTTTATTTCCAAGTATTTTCCTCCCACTAAGATCATCTCCTTTAGGAACGATATTATGAATTTTAAGCAACTTGATCATGAACATGTTGCACAATCTTGGGAGAGGATGAAACTGATGATACGAAATTGCCCTACGCATGGTTTGAATTTGTGGATGATTATACAAAATTTCTATGCCGGGTTGAATTTTGCTTCTAGAAATCTTTTAGATTCGGCTGCGGGAGGTACTTTTATGGAAATTAATTTAGGTGAAGCTACTAAACTCCTAGATAATATTATGGTTAATTATTCTCAATGGCATACTGAAAGATCTTCCACTAATAAAAAAGTGCATGCAATTGAAGAGATTAATGTTTTGAGTGGAAAGATGGATGAGCTTATGAAATTGTTTGCTAGCAAGAGTTCTCCTATTGATCCTAATGATATGCCTTTGTCTACTTTGATTGAAAATAATAACGAATCTATGGATGTGAATTTTGTTGGTAGGAACAATTTTGGTAAGAAACGCGTATAGAGGTAATTTTAATCCTAGGCCATTTCCTAGTAATTCCTCTAATAATTATGGTAATTCCTACAACAAATCTTATGGAAATTATAATAAGATGCCCTCTGATTTTGAGAATAGTGTTAAAGAATTTATGAGTTCGCAAAAGAATTTCAATGCTTTGAGTGAAGAAAAATTGCTTAAGATTGATGATTTGGCTAGGAACGTGGATAGAATTTCTCTTGATGTCGATTCTTTGAAAATTAGATCTATTGCTCCCAAGCATGATATCAATGAGTCTCTCAAAGCTATGAGAATTTCCATTGATGAGTGCAAGGAAAGAACCGCAAAGATGTGTGCTAAAAAAGATTGGTTTATAAAAGCGTGTTCTTCTAGTTTCCGTGAAAATAATGATGATGATCTTAAAGTGATTGATGTGACTCCTATTGAATATTTGTTTGAAAATATAAATTTTGATAAAGATGTGACTAGATATGAGTCAACTTTAGTTAGAAGGCGTCCCAATGATTCGGAGTTTTTAGATCTTGATGCAA
Source organism: Aegilops tauschii subsp. strangulata (assembly GCF_002575655.3). NCBI lineage: Eukaryota > Viridiplantae > Streptophyta > Magnoliopsida > Poales > Poaceae > Aegilops > Aegilops tauschii. The sequence continues at coordinate 551,575,688 of NC_053037.3, forward strand.
AAATTGATAAAAGTGGGATTGGAGAGGTCAAAACTTTAAGTAGCAATGAACCCACTCTTTTGGATTCAAGGAATTTAATTATGATAATTGTTCTTTAATAGATTGTATTTCCTTGTTGAAATCCATGTTGAATTCTCCTCATGCTTATAATCAAAACAAAGCTTTTACTAAACATATCGTTGATCCTATGATGCAATCTTTTGAAGAAAAGCTTGAATTGGAAGTTTCTATCCCTAGAAAACTTTATGATGAGTGGGAACCTACTATTAAGATTAAGATTAAAGATTATGAGTGCCTTTCTTTGTGTTATTTGGGTGCTAGTGTTTCCACGATTCCAAAAACTCTTTGTGATGTGTTAGGCTTTCGTGAATTTGATGATTGTTCCTTAAATTTGCATCTTGCGGATTCCACTATTAAGAAACCTATGGGAAGGATTAATGATGTTCTTATTGTTGCAAATAGGAATTATTTGCCCTTAGATTTCATTATTCTTGATATAGATTGCAATCCTACATGTCCTATTATTCTTGGTACACCTTTCCTTAGAACAATTGGTGCAATTATTGATATGAAAGAAGGAAACATTAGATTTCAATTTCCGCTAAGGAAAGGCATGGCACACTTTCCAAGGAATAAAATTAAATTTCCTTATGAATCTATTATGAGATCCACTTATGGATTGCATGCCAAAGATGATAACACTTAGATCTATTCGTGTTTTATGCCTAGCTAAGGGCGTTAAATAATAGCGCTTGTTGGGAGGCAACCCAATTTTATTTTTGCTTTTTAGGTTCTGTTTGGCATTAAATAATTCATATAGCCTCTGGTTAGATGTGGTTTTGTGTTTAAATTAGTGTTTGTGCCAAGTAAGACCTTTGGGATAGCTTACAGTGATAGTTGATTTGATCTTGCTAAAAAACAGAAACTTTTGCGCTCAGGAAAACAATTCTAATTTTTAACAGGAGTGTGATAAAATACTTATTATTTTTGCATAAGATTAATAAATAAATTTCTTAGGTCTTCCTAATTTTTCAGAATTTTTGGTGTTACAGAAGTATTCGAAATATCCAGATTGCTACAGACTGTTCTGTTTTCGTCAGATTCTGTTTTCTTAGTGTTGTTTGCTTATTTTGATCAATCTATGGCTTGTATCGGGGGGTATGAACCATGGAAAAGTTGGAATACAGTAGATATTACACCAATATAAATAAATAATGAGTTCACAACAGTACCAAAAGTGGTGATTTATTTTCTTATACTAACTGAGCTTATGAGATTTTCTGTTGAGTTTTGTGTTGTGAAGTTTTCAAGTTTTGGATAAGGATTTGATGGACTGTGGAATAAGGAGTGGCAAGAGCCTAAGCTTGGGGATGCCCAAGGCACCCCAAGGTAATATTCAAGGATAACCAAGAGCCAAAGATTGGGGATGCCCCGGAAGGCATCCCCTCTTTCGTCTTTGTCTACCGGTAACTTTACTTGAGGCTATATTTTTATTCACCACATGATATGTGTTTTGCTTGGAGCGTCTTGTATGATTTGAGTCTTTGCTTTTTAGTTTGCCAAAATCATCCTTGCTGTACACACCTTTTGAGAGAGACATGCATGAATCGTGATTTATTAGAATACTCTATGAGCTTCACTTATATCTTTTGAGCTAGGCAATTTTGCTGTAGTGCTTCACTTATATCTTTTAGAGCACGACAGTGGTTTTATTTTATAGAAATTGATGAACTCTCATGCTTCACTTATATTATTTTGAGATTCTCTAAACAGCATGGTAATTTGCTTTGGCTATAAATTTAGTCCTAATATGATGGGCATTCAAGAGGGATATAATCAAAACTTTCATATAAAGTGCATTGAATATGATGAGAAGTTTGATTCCTTATGATTGTTTTGAGATATGAAGATGGTGATATTAGAGTCATGCTAGTGACACTACTGCAGGATGCTGCTAACGCGACACTACAATCAGAGACCCTTCAAGAAACTGTGTGCGATGCCATAAACGCAAACGGTGGTGTATGAAAACCGTCAGAAATGTCTAAAACGTTTGCGATGACGGATGGATCAAACACGGTTCAGGTTTTAGTTGCGTGTGCGATGAAGGGCATATGGTTCGGTTCAATTAACTGTTTGCGATGAGGAGGAACAAAAGAAATGGGCAGCCAAATGAAGGCGTGTGCGATACACAGCATACGGTTCACTCGGATGAACTGTTTGTGATTAGGCAACACAAAAGAAACGGGCAGCCAGATGAAGGTGTGTGTGATATACAGCATACGGTTCACTCGGATGAACTGTTTTTTATTAGGCAACAGAACATAAGCGGTTCAATATAACAAGATGTGTGTGATACGCGGCAAACAGGTCTGTAAACAGAAATGTATGCGAAGATCGATAATAACGCAGACGATTGCTTCTAATAAGACATATGTGATATGCTCTGTCTACACAACATCTATTGGCCATTGTGGGACGGGCGGTCATCCGGATACGCCATAAGGATGTGAAGAGGCATTCCTATCAGCAAGGACTAGTTGTTCCACCAGTAGCTCATGTAAGAAAGCTATCAAGTTAAGTGTGCTCAGGCTGGAGCAGCATCGGATGGGTGACTGGATGGGAAGTTGTGTCGATGTTAAATTAGGTGATGGGATGGGTCATTTCGGTCAAATGACCAAAATGCCCCATTCCCTCAGCTAATTTAACCTCGAGGTCCTTGTTTTTTATTTTTTTATTTTTTAACACATGTTAAAGAAGGTCTACCGCATTACTTTTTGACAATGTGCGATACGTGGCATACAGTTGATCCATCCGACCTATTTGTGATGGAATAGGTCGTGTGTGTTGTGGGTAAACGCTTGCTAGTATTCAACCATTTGGGATTGATGAATTCATCACCGACGGGTTCCCTAGTGTGGTCCGTGTTCATCTAATCATCATCTACGACTTGTGCTAGCTCGATGCTAAGTTTCCATTAATTGATGGCGTTTTATGAACATGCCACCATTTCCCGCCATTTCCTCACCTGTTTCCCGCCACCCTGCTATATTGCGCATAGGGGGCGCGCGACGCACGGAGGTGACAAGCACAGCCTGTAGCACATCCACCTTTTCCAAGCATGCCAACCCACCAAAGCGCCGCCTCTGCCATCAACCTCGTCGACAAGGAAAACGAGCAGGCGCCACGGCCCGTCGAGGCCGAGGCGCTCCCCGGCAATGCGATGGATGACGCCGTGATGCGCGTCATCGCCAGGCTTGAGCAGACCTTTGGCGCATGGCGCTTGAGCACCGCGGATCAAGATAGGCATGTCAGTGCCGACAGGCTACAGCTCACCGCACAACATGATCGATGGCGCGCCGCAGAGCAAGCTAGGCGCGTCCGCGCCGATAGGCTACGGCTCGCCGCACGACGAGACTGTTGGAGCGCCACAGAGCGAGAGGCGCGGCGCGCCGCGCAGCAATAGCGGATCCATCGGCGCTTGCCTGCTTCGACACGGCGTCGCAGCTGGGTACACATCCCGCCAGTACCCCCATTCCTCGCCGGGAGTGGCCAGAGGCCCTCAGCGCCGTACTTGCACCAGAAGCCGGCCGCGCCGTACTTGCATCGGACGCCCGTCGCGCTGTTCGCTTGGGTACCACCGTTCGCCTTGTCCGCGGCCCGCTGGATGCCAATGCGCTGGTCCGTAGGCTCGGCCGCCTCCTTGGCCCAGGTGTCCTCCTGGGCACAGTAGAGGAACATGGCCATTGCATCCTCGAGCTGGTGATCTCCGATGAAATAGCCAACTTGGAGCTCGAGATCGCGCTCCAGATGTACCGCGAGCGTGTCGACCGCTTGGACGAACGCCTGCACGAGTTCACGCAGAGCCAAGAGCTACCCTAGGCAAGGGCTACTGGTCATGGTCTCATGGACGCGTTTTATTTTGGAAAGTCGTTTCGACATGGATAGCTATGTATTCCCAGCAATCATAGTATTACTCTGTTTATTACTATGTTTCAATGTGTGTACTGGGTTTTCCATTCTTATATGTTCTGTTTTGATGTGTCTATATACGCTTTCCATTCTGTATATGTGGATGATAACAGCAAGATTCAAATTAGTATACAAAAACAGATAGAAAATGGTATTCATAATATATATATACATATATATATATATTAATTATTCATTAGATCATCACAGAATAAATATATATATATATATAATACCATCACATATACGTGATGCTACTTAACTACTAGGTACAATGCATAAAATTGAAAACGAGCAATACTAAAACTAATAATCCCTCCTGGGGCCAGTATTCCGGCAGCCCCTCGCCAGCAGCTCCCTGGTCCGCGGCATCTTCCCAGTGCGGAGGGAGTACTCCGACTCCTCTGCCTCGCAACTCTTGACGTACCGATCTGCCTCTTGCTGGCGGACGCGCGCGGCCGATCTTGCCATTTCATTGGGCGGCCACCGAAGCTCCTCGTCGGTGGCACGCTGGAGCTTATCGGCCCACCTCCATGCAGCGACGAGGCGCCCAGCGCCTATGACCTTCCTCGCGAAGTACCCGTCTTCGTACAGCTCCTCGGCACGATGACGCGCCTGCCCCCAAAGCTCAGCCGCCTCCTTTTTCCAGGCGGCATCACGGGCTTCACAGGCTGGCTGGTACCAGGCTTCCTCCTCCGCCATCTCCTTCTTGAACGCCACTTGCCTGGCTTTCTCAGCCGGCGGCAGTGACTTCCACAGACAAAGATTGTACTGGCCCCAAAACTAACCCAAAGTTGGGGGTCCGGCGCAACCTCGTCAGGTGGCGCGTAGGGGTCCTCGTCACTGCTAATCGACTGAGCGTCCTCGGGAGGCGGCGACTCCTCGTCGGCGCGTGGGCAGAGTGGCGGCGCCATGGCAGAGATTTGAGAGAGAGAGAGAGAGAGAGAGAGAGGGCGAGCGAGGGGAGGATGTAGATGACAATGCAGGCGGGACGCGTGAGCTAGGTAGTATTTATTGGCGGCCGGAATCTAGATCGACGGGGATAGTACACACGCTGGTCGCGGGAATTTACGAGTACTGTAGTTTGAATTACACACAATTCCCGCAGCAAATCCGTGTGTGAACAAAATTGCTAACGGTTTCCAATACAGAACCGTGTCTGATTAATGATCCCCGCCAATCACCTACCAAACCTCAAGCCACGAGATTGAGTGCCAATCGTGTGGGGGGCGGTTGTCTTGCCAGATCTTTACATTTTCTTTTTTGAACACCAGATATTTACATCGTCTGATGATTTTTTAACTCGCACACAAGTACACAAAAATATGATTTTTCAAACCGTTTTGGTTAGGCGTTGCATGTAGATGTAGTTCAAATTTGAATTACGGTCATTAAATGGTTAGAAAATCACTTAAATGTCTTTAAAAGGTCAAATGACCCCTGAAAATTTCCAAATTTTCACATTACAGTTGTATTAGTGCAAGTTAAACGTAGGAAAAAATTTGAAGGCCGTAAGAGGAAGCTATCTCCCGTCCGTCAGCAAACATGCATTGTTCCCTCTCGGAACCACGAACCTTCTAGTGAGTTGCTCCGGTTTGTGAGGGGTGTGTGTCCAAACTTTCATCAAAGAGGCCAATTTTTTTACCACATCATCTTGGTGGCATGACATTAAATCAAGCAAGGCTTCATGTTTTTCTGATCATTTTTTATTTTTTTTGGAATTAAAATGCCATGGCATGCACTCCATGCATGTGCCCATGCCTTGACACCAATATGTTTGAAAATTCCTTCAAATTTACTGCACATGGAATTAACTCGCACACAAGTACACAAAAATATGATTTTTCAAACCGTTTTGGTTAGGCATTGCATGTAGATGTAGTTGAAATTTGAATTACGGTCATTAAATGGTTAGAAAATCACGTAAATGTCTTTAGAAGGTCAAATGACCCCTGAAATTTACGAAATTTTCACATGACAGTTGCACGTTAAACGTAGGAAAAAATTTGAAGGCCGCAAGAGGAAGCTATCTCCCGTTCGTCATCAAACATGCATTGTTCCCTCTCGGAACCACGAACCTTCTAGAGAGTTGCTCCGGTTTGTGAGGGGCGTGTGTCCAAACGTTCGTCAAACATGCCAATTTCTTTACCACATCATCTTGGTGGCATGACATTACATCAACCAAGGTTTCATGTGTTTCTGGTCATTTTTCTATTTATTTTTTGAATTAAACTGCCATGTCACTCCATGCATACATATGCATGTGTCCTTGTCGTGAGACCAATATGTTTGAAAATTCCTTCTAATTTACTGCACATGGAATTAACTCGCACACAAGTACACAGATATGATTTTCAAACCGTTTTGGTTAGGCATTGCATGTAGATGTAGTTCAAATTTGAATTACGGTCATTAAATGGTTAGAAAATCACTTAAATGTATTTGAAAGGTCAAATGACCCCTAGAATTTTCCAAAATTTCACATTACAGTTGTAGTAGTGCACGTTAGACGTAGAAAAAATTTCAAGGCCGTAATAGGAAGCTATCTCACGTTCGTCATCAAACATGCATTGTTCCCTCTCGGAACCACCAACCTTCTAGCGAGTTGCTCCGGTTTGTGAGGGGTGTGTGTCCAAACTTTCGTCAAACATGCCAATTTCTTTACCACATTATATTGGTGGCATGACATTAAATCAAGCAAGGTTTCATGTTTTTCTGATCTTTTTTTAATTTTTTGGAATTAAAATGCCATGGCATGCACTCCATGCATGTGCCCATGCCTTGACACCAATATGTTTGAAAATTCCTTCTAATTTACTGCACATGGAATTAACTCGCACACAAGTACACAAATATGATTTTTCAAACCGTTTTGGTTACGCGTTGCATGTAGATGTAGTTCAAATTTGAATTATGGTCATTAAATGGCTAGAAAATCACTTAAATGTCTTTAAAAGGACAAAGGACCCCTAGAATTTTCAAAAATTTCACATTACAGTTGTAGTAGTGCACGTTAGATGTAGAAAAAAAATTGAAGGCCGTAAGAGGAAGCTATCTCCCATTCGTCATCAAACATGCATTGTTCCCTCTCGGAACCATGAACCTTCTAGTGAGTTGCTCCGGTTTGTGAGGGGTGTGTGTCCAAACTTTGGTCAAACATGCCAATTTTTTTACCACATAATCTTGGTGGCATGACATTACATCAACCAAGGTTTCATGTGTTTCTTATTTTTTTTAAATTTTCTGGAATTAAAATGCCATGTCACTCCATGCTTAATTGTGTCATAGCCGTTAGGCCAATATGTTTGAAAATTCCTTCCAATTTACTGCACATGGAATTAAATCGCACACAAGTACACGAAATATGAGTTTTCAAACCGTTATGGTTAGCTGTTGCATGTACATGTAGTTCAAATTTCAATTACGATCATTAAATGGCTAGAAAATCACTTAAATGTCTTAAAAGGTCAAATGACCCCTGAAATTTTCCAAAATTTGACATGACAGTTGTATTAGTACTACAAAATTTCCCGTTCATTTAAAACACCATCCCTTGGCACTTTATTCCAAATTCGTCTTTCATAGCTAATAAAAAATATCTACAACATCACACACAGTTGTTTTCTAGGAACCGTTTGCTATGAAAATATCTGGGTCTATTTAAGTCTCCCTCCTTAAGCTTTGCCGGCTCGTCTGCTCTAGTGTCGGCAACCCCTGAATCCACGAATCCCGATCCCGATTCCCGCACCCCCTTCTTGCAAAGATGACACCATGGAAATGCTTCGTGAAGGCCCATACGATGGCCGTGTCCCCCCCCCCCCCCGAGCGCCGCCGCCTGCGCCGAGAGCGCGGCCGCCTAAGCCGAGAGTGCCGCCGCATCTGCATTGAGCGCGGCCGCTTCCACCGAGAGGGCGTCTGTGGAAGCCGACAGGGCAGCTGCAGCAGCCGAGACGGCTGCAGCTGCTGCTGCGACGGCGGCTGCAAACACCGAGAGCGCTCGAGGTGCCGTCCGTGCCACTGATGTCGCCCTGGCCCAGGTCGAGGCCATCCATCAAGATCGAGGATGCACACGCCGAAATATTCCAGGCCACCTCGGACTCCAGCATGCAACCCACGTTTGAAAAGGTGGCGGTGGCCATGGAGCACCTGCTTCCTCATGAGGTCGCCGAGCGGGAGCTAGAGATGCAGGAGGCGGCAGAGATCGAGGAGCGCCGGGAGGAGGAGTTGCGCGTGGCCAAGGTCGAGGTAGAGAAGAGTCTGTCCGTCGAGGAATCGGCGGTGGAGTACCAACACGAGCTCTGGCGCAGCCACTACTACGAGTACTACAACCTTGAGGGCGGCGCCGAGGATGAGGACGAGGTCGACTTCAGCAGGGGGGACGAGGAGTCCACCAACGGCGGCATGTCGCCAGGACAAGTCATCGACGTCTCATCTCACACCAGCGATGCATAGGCCCGCGCGGCGGCGGATTTTTAATTATGCGTACTTAGGCTTTGTTTTTAATGTTCGTCTTTTGTTAGAGCAATGTTTAGGTCAACTGGCTCTGTGTAATTACTAAAATTGCTCAATTCAGTAAGTGTGGTCTGTCTGTTGTACGCTCTTTTGTGTGCCCAAATTAGCAAGCGATGTTAAATTATGCAATGACGTACTTGGGGAAATTTCCACCAAAATTTGAATTATCAAACTCATCCCATGCGCGTAAAGTAGAAGAATCGTTTGCGATGCACACAATCGTTCAAAGTGAATGGTCCGGCGGCACCGCGCGCGTTCAAAGTGAATGTGCCCATGCCTTGAGACCGAAATTTGAATTATCAAACTCAGCGCGTAAAGCAGAATAATCGTTTGCGATGCACACAGTCATTCAAAGTGAATGGTCCGGCGGCACTGCGCGCAAAGTTTCCCTCCACATTTCCAAAATTTTGGCCTACCGCCAAAATATCTACCCCCGCCCCCCTTCCCCACCCCCTTTTCTCCCCGACCACAAGTCACATTTCCCCTGTTTCCTCCTTCCTTCCTTCCTTGCTAAGCTATAGCCGCTTCCTCGCTCTCGCCGTCTCGCATCCTACCGCCGGGTTCGCCATGGTCTTCTTCAAAGACATCTCCAGCGGTTCCTCCTCCGGCGACTACTCCTTCACCACCCGGGTGTGCCTCTCTTCTCTCTCTCGGGCTATGACTTGGAATGAAGGATTTTTACCCGGAGGTCAATTTGAGTCGTTTCTTCCTCTTGTAGCTCCCTAAGACCATCAGTGGCAACAAATGGAGCGGGGTGGCTGAAGATCTATCTGCTCGTTGTCACCATCAATCTCCATGCGTGAAGCTACTTGCGTTTGATTCTGTGAACACTGGGAGGAAGTTTCTGGCATGTGCAGAGAAGGTTACACCCTCTTCCGTTGTTACAAATCATTTGTTAGATGTGATTCAGACACTGTCACGGTCCCAACCCATTCATACCACACCTTCAACCAAACGCATCCTAAGACAGTGTCACAGTTTGTACCTAGTATCTTAAATTGTTGCCATCTCATCAGCGGTGCCATTAGAAAATTATTTGGCACCGCTTCAGTAGTTTGTGCAGCCAACTTTGGTCCACACATCCGAGCAGCCAAGCAGTACAATACTAAATCTTTATGGCACGAAGGAACTGGGCATCGAAGCAACTACGTGCTCCGGAGTCCGGGTGCCTGATTTTCTTTCCGCTGCATCGGCTCACCAGTTCAGGGCACCGATGCGAGATGTAGCAACAGTTGTCTTTACACTAGTTTTGGCATACATAGTGGGCGGCCTTAGTGCTATTAGTTCTATGTTACTAAATTTGTGCATGTACGCACCTGTTAGTATCAATTTGCTATCATCCAAACACTGTCGCTATGCTGTTGCAGTTACATTTACCTTCCTCATAAAATGTTCAATTTGTTATTTATTGTACATGAGTAAGAACTTGTAGCGTCGTTGTAGTTAATTATAGCTTCTGATGTTAAAGAATTTGGTTGTTGTCTCAGTATCAATTATTTCATTTGCACATTGATCTTTTTCAGAAGATATGTCATAATTAACATGTTTCTTCAGTTTTTCAAAATAAGCATTGGTGATTTTCTATGTTGCTATAAACCCATTTCCCCTACAATTGTTACCGATCTAGTTTTAAATATTATAGGATGAACGGAAGTGTTCTTACTTGGATGAACGGAAGTGTTCTTACTTGGAGTGGGTTGATCAAGAGTGGCCAGAGTCTTTGAAGATGTGCCTAACGAAGCTCTGGAGCATGTATGAGGAAGTGAACACACGTAGGCTTACAGAAAGTCTTGTCAATGCTGAAGCATATTTCAAGATGCGGGATAAAAAGTTGAAGGTGGAGAATGAGCTCAGATTTTTTAAATTAGACTTTGCTAAGATGGTGTTGGCGAAGGAGGAGGCACTTTCCCAGTTGGCCCATGCAAAATGGGTTCTTACTGAACTGAAAGCAGAGGTGGATAAGATGACACAGGATGATCTCGATTAGGGAAATGAATATATTGTTCTTATGAAGTTGAACTAGCTATATGTTGTACTGTGTTGTTTTCATGTAGCTACCGTACTATGATGTTATAATATATTTATGTGCCTGATATGAAATTGGCAAACAGCTATTCGATATGAAATGTGACTTTGCGTAATACTGGAATTATTAATTATAAACTAATAAACCTGCTAAATGTGTCATGGACCTTTGCAAATGGTTCTAGCAGTAAAAGCGCTTGCGATGGATAGCCCAATGCCCCATAGTTTCCTTCATCAAATCGTGTGTGATATAGTTGATAAAAGCAAACAGTTAACCAAGGAAGACTGTGTGTGATAGTTACACCTTTCACACACGAGCCTACACATAACACTGTGTGGGATTTACGTCCGAACAGAAACGTTTTCCCTGGATTGACTATGTGGGATGTACATAAGAACGGAAACGTATTCCTTGGATTGACTATGTGTGATATACATACGAACGGAAATGTTTTTCTGGGATTCACCATGTGGGATGTACATACCTACGGAAATGATTTTCTCGGATTACCGTGTGGGATGTACATACCTACAAAAATGATTTACTCAGATTACCGTGTGGGATGTACATACCTACAGAAATGATTGGGTTTCGATGCCTCGCCCGATCGCACACGGCCCCAGCCTGGGACCCAGGAGGGCCTATCCCTGACGATTTCTGGGTCGTGTGGGAAGGACACCCTATCGCACACACTCACTTGGCGATGGTTCCAAATGTCGTCGCAGAAAGGGGTAACAACCGTTTGTTTAGGACCGACGCGCACCAGTGTGAGTAGTTGTGAATTTGAGAAATACTTGTGATAAAGTTTGTGATTCCCGTAGCATGCACGTATGGTGAACCGTTATGTGATGAAGTCGGAGCATGATTTATTTATTGATTGTCTTCCTTATGAGTGGCGGTCAGGGACGAGCGATAGTCTTTTCCTACCAATCTATCCCCCTAGGAGCATGCGCATAGTACTTCGTTTCGATAACTAATAGATTTTTGCAATAAGTATATGAGTTCTTTATGACTAATGATGAGTCCATGGATTATACGCACTCTCACCCCTCCACCATTGCTAGCCTCTCTTGTGCCGTGCAACTTTCACCAGTACCAAAAAACCCACCATATACCTTCCTCAAAACAGCCACCATACCTACCTATTATGGCATTTCCATAGCCATTCCGAGATATATTGCCATGCAACTTTCCATCGTTCCGTTTATTATGACACGCTCCATCATTGTCATATTGCTATGCATGATCATGTAGTTGACATCGTATTTGTGGCACAGCCACCATTCATAATTCTTTCATACATGTCACTCTTGATTCATTGCACATCCCGGTACACTGCCGGAGGCATTCACTTAGAGTCATATTTTGTTCTAAGTATCGAGTTGTAATTCTTGAATTGTAAGTAAATAAAAGTGTGATGATCATCATTATTAGAGCATTGTGCCATGTGAGGAAAGGATGATGGAGACTATGATTCCCCCACAAGTCGGGATGAGACTCTGGATGAAAAAAAAGAGGCCCAAAAAATGAGAGAAGGCCCAAAAAATGAGAGAAAAGAGAGAAGGGGCAATGCTACTATCCTTTTGCCACACTTGTGCTTCAAAGTAGCACCGTGATCTTCATGATAAGAGATTCTCCTATATTGTCACTTTCATATACTAGTGGGAATTTTTCATTATAGAACTTGGCTTGCATATTCCAATGATGGGCTTCCTCAAATTACCCTAGGTCTTCGTGAGCAAGCAAGTTGGATGCACACCCAATTAGTTTCATTTTGAGCTTTCATAAACTTATAGCTCTGGTGCATCCATTGCATGGCAATCCCTACTCACTCACATTGATATCTACTAATGGGCATCTCCATAGCCCGTTGATTCGCCTAGTTGATGTGAGACTATCTCCTTCTTTTTGTCTTCTCCACAACCACCATCTATTCCACCTATAGTGCTATGTCCATGGCTCACACTCATGTATTGCGTGAAAGTTGAAAAAGTTTGAGAACATCAAAAGTATGAAACAATTGCTTGGCATGTCATCAGGATTGTGCATGATTTGAATATTTTGTGTGATGAAGATGGAGCATAGCCAGACTATATGATTTTGTAGGGATAAGCTTTCTTTGGCCATGTTATTTTGAGAAGACATAATTATCTTGTTAGTATGCTTGAAGTATTATTGTTTTTATGTCAATATTAAACTTTTGTTTTGAATCATACGGATCTGAACATTCATGCCACAATAAAGAAAATTACATGGATAAGTATGTTAGGTAGAATTACACATCAAAAATTATGTTTTTATCATTTACCTACTCGAGGACGAGCAGGAATTAAGCTTGGGGATGCTTGAAACGCCTACAACGTATCTATAATTTTTTATTGCTCCATGCTATTCTATTATCTATTTTGGATGCTTTATATGCATTATTATGCTACTTTATATTATTTTTGGGACTAACCTATTAACCTAGAGCCCAGTGCAAGTTCCTATTTTCCTTGTTTTAAACTTTCGCAGAAAAGGAATATCAAACGGAGTCCAAACGGAATAAAACTTTCGCGATGATTTTTCTTGGACCAGAAGACATCCAGAGGACTTGGAGTACACGTCGGGGAAGCCACGAGGTAACCACAAGGATGGAGGGCGCGCCCCCCACCCTTGTGGGCCCCTCGTGACTCCACCGACCTATTTCTTCCGCCTATATATTCTCAAATATTCCAAAACCTACAGGGGGAGCCACGAAAACACTTTTCCACCACCGCAACCTTCTGTACGTGTGAGATCCCTTCTAGGGGCCTTTTCCAGCGTCCTGCCGGAGGGGGATTCGATCACGGAGGGCTTCTACATCAACACCATTGCCTCTCCGATGAAGCGTGAGTAGTTTACCTCAGACCTACGGGTCCATAGCTAGTAGATAGATGGCTTCTTCTCTCTCTTTGATTCTCAATACCATGTTCTCCTCTATGTTCTTGGAGATCTATTCGATGTAATACCATTTTGTGGTGTGTTTGCCGAGATCCGATGAATAGTAGATTTATGATCAACTTATCTATGAATATTATTTGAATCTTCTCTGAATTCGTATATGCATGATTTGATATCTTTGCAAGTCTCATCGATCTATCGATTTGGTTTGGCCAACTAGATTGGTTTTTCTTGCAATGGGAGAAGTGCTTAGCTTTGGGTTCAATCTTGCGGTGCTCGATCCTAGTGACAGAAGGGGAACCGACACGTATTGTATTGTTGCCATCGAGGATAACAAGAGGGGGTTTTCATCATATTGCTTGAGTTCATCCCGCTACATCATGTCATCTTACTTAAAGCGTTACTCTGTTCTTATGAACTTAATACTCTAGATGCAGGCAAGAGTTGGTCGATGTGTGGAGTAATAGCAGTAGATGCAGGCAGGAGTCGGTCTACTTGATACAGACGTGATGCCTATATTCATGATCATTGCCTTAGATATCGTCATAACTTTGCGCTTTTCTATCAATTGCTCGGCAGTAATTTGTTCACCCACCGTAATATTTTTTATCTTGAGAGAAGCCTCTAGTGAAACCTCTGGACCCCGGGTCTATTTTCCATCATACAACTTTTCGATCTACAATTTTAGTTTCCAATTTACTTCCTTTGCAATCTTTTACATTCCAATCTATAAACCCAAAATACCAAAAATATTTACTTTGTTGTTTATCCCTCTCTATCAGATCTCACTTTACAAATAACCGTGAAGGGATTGACAACCCCTTTATCGCGTTGGGTGCAAGTTGGTGTTTGTTTGTGCAGGTATTCGGTGACTTGTGCATTGTCTCCTACTGGATTGATACCTTGGTTCTCAAAACTGAGGGAAATACTTACTCTACTTTGCTGCATCACCCTTTCATCTTCAAGGGAAAAACCAATGCAAGCTCAAGAAGTAGCAAATAGCATGGAACAATCAAAAATTATAGATACGTTGGAGACGTATCAATCATCCCCAAGCTTAATTCCTGCTCGTCCTCGAGTAGGTAAATGATAAAAACAGAATTTTTGATGTGGAATGCTACCAAACATATTTATCCATGTAATTTCTTTATTGTGGCATGAATGTTCAGATCCATATGATTCAAAACAAAAGTTTAATATTCACATAAAAACAATAATACTTCAAGCATACTAACAAGGCAATTATGTCTTCTCAAAATAACATGGCTAAAGAAAGCTTATCCCTACAAAATCATATAGTCTGGCTATGCTCCATCTTCATCCCACAAAATATTCAAATCATGCACAACCCCGATGACAAGCCAAGCAATGGTTTCATACTTTTGATGTTCTCAAACTTTTTCAACTTTCACGCAATACATGAGCGTGAGCCATGGACATAGCACTATAGGTGGAATAGATGGTGGTTGTGGAGAAGACAAAAGGAAGGAGATAGTCTCACATCAACTAGGCGTATCAACGGCCTATGGAGATGCCCTTCAGTAGATATCAATGTGAGTGAGTATGGATTGCCATGCAACGGATGCACTAGAGCTATAAGTTTATGAAAGCTAAAAAAGAAACTAAGTGGGTGTGCATCCAACTTGCTTGCTCACGAAGACCTAGGGAAATTTGAGGATGCCCATCATTGGAATATACAAGCCAAGTTCTATAATGTAAATTCCCACTAGTATATGAAAGTGACAATATAGGAGACTCTCTATCATGAAGATCATGGTGCTACTTTGAAGCACAAGTGTGGTAAAAGGATAGTAGCATTGCCCCTTCTCTCTTTACTCTCTTTTTTTGGGGCTCCTCCCATGTTTTGGCCTTTTTTCGTCTGGAGTCTCATCCTGACTTGTGGGGGAATCATAGTCTCCATCATCCTTTCCTCACATGGGACAATGCTCTTATAATGAAGATCATCACACTTTTATTTACTTACAACTCAAGAATTACAACTCGATACTTAGAACAAAATATGACTCTATATGAATGCCTCCGGCAGTGTACGGGGATGTGCAATGAATCAAGAGTGACATGTATGAAAGGATTATGAACGGTGGCTTTGCCACAAATACGATGTCAACTACATGATCATGCAAAGCAATATGACAATGATGGAATGTGCCATATTAAACTGAACGGTGGAAAGTTGCATGGCAATATATCTCGGAATGGCTATGGAAATGCCATAATATTTAGGTATGGTGGCTGTTTTGAGGAAGTTATATGGTGGGTTTATGGTACCGGCGAAGGTTGCGCGACACTAGGGAGGCTAGCAATGGTGGAAGGGTGAGAGTGTGTATAATCCATGGACTCAACATTAGTCATAAAGAACTCACATACTTATTGCAAAAATCTATTAGTTGTCTAAATGAAGTACTATGCGCATGCTCCTAGGGGGATATTTTGGTAGGAAAAGACCATCGCTCGTCCCCGACCGCCACTCATAAGGAAGACAAGCAAAAAATAAATCATGCTCCGACTTCATCACATAACGGTTCACCATACGTCCATGCTACGGGAATCACAAACTTTAACACAAGTATTTCTCAAATTTACAATTACTCACTAGCATGACTCTAATATCACCATCTTCATATCTCAAAACAATCATAACGAATCAAACTTCTCATAGTATTCAATGCACTTTATATGAAAGTTTTATTACATCCCTCTTGGATGCCTATCATATTAGGACTAAATTTATAACCAAAGCAAATTAACATGCTGTTTAGAGACTCTCAAAATAATATAAGTGATGCATGAGAGTTCAATAATTTCTATAAAATGCACCGCCGTGCTCTAAAAAGATATAAGTGAAGCACTAGAGCAAAATTGCCTAGCTCAAAAGATATAAGTGAAGCACATAGAGTATTCTAATAAATCACGATTCATGCGTGTCACTCTCAAAAGGTGTGTACAGCAAGGATGATTGTGGCAAACTGAAAAGCAAAGACTCAAATCATACAAGACGCTCCAAGCAAAACACATGTCATGCAGTGAATAAAAATATAGCCTCAAGTAAAGTTACCGATAAACGAAGACGAAAGAGGGGATACCTTCCGGGGCATCCCCAAGCTTGGGCTCTTGGTTATCCTTGAATATTACCTTGGGGTGCCTTGGGAATCCCTAAGCTTAGGCTCTTGCCACTCCTTATTCCATAGTCTATCAAATCCTTGCCCAAAACTTGAAAACTTCACAACACAAAACACAATAGAAAATCTCATAAGCTCTGTTAGTATAAGAATATAAATCACCACTCTTGGTACTGTTGTGAACTCATTATTTATTTATATTGGTGTAATATCTACTGTGTTCCAACTTTTCCATGGTTCATACCCCCCGATACTAGCCATAGATTCATGAAAATAAGCAAACAACACATAGAAAACAGAATCTGACAAAACAGAACAGTCTGGATATTTCGAATACTTCTGTAACTCCAAAAATTCTGAAAAATTAGGACAACCTAAGCAATTTGTTTATTAATCTTCATCAAAAAGAATCAGTATTTTATCACGCTTCTGTTAAAAATGAGAATTGTTTTCCTGAGCGCAAATGTTTTTGTTTTTCAGCAAGATCAAATCAATTATCACCGTAAGCTATCCCAAAGGTCTTACTTGGCACAAACACTAATTATAACACAAAACCACATCTAACCAGAGGCTAGATGAATTATTTATTGCTAAACAGAACCTAAAAAGCAAAAACAAAAATAACATTGGGTTGCCTCCCAACAAGCGCTATCGTTTAACGCCCTTAGCTAGGCATTGATAATTTTAATGATGCTCACATGAAAGACAAGAATTGAAGCACAAAGAGAGCATCATGTATCATGTGAAAAACACATGTAAGTCTAACATACTTCCTATGCATAGGCATCTTATAAGTAAACAAATTATCAAGGCAAGCAAAAACTAGCATATGCAAGGAAGAAGAAAGGAACAATAGCAGTCTCAACATAACGAGAGGTAATTTTGTAACATGAAAATTTCTACAACCATATTTTCCTCTCTCATAATAATTACATGTGGGATCATATTCAAATTCAACAATATATCTATCACATAAAATTTTCTCTACATGATCCACATGCATGCAAAGTTGACACTCTTCCAAAATAGTGGGAATATCATTAACTAAAGTGAAGACCTCTCCGAACCCACTTTTAACAAAAACTTCATAAGATTGAACATTATCCAAATATGTGGGATCTAAAGTTGACACTCTTCCAAACCCACTTTCAGTGTTATTGCAAACATTATTATCAATCTCATATTCATCATGGGGCTTAAATAAATTTTCAAGATTATGAGTAAAATCACCCCAATCATGATCATTACAACAAGTAGTGGACATAGCAAAACTAGCATCCCCAAGCTTAGGGTTTTGCATATTATTAAAACAATTGAAATTAATAGAATTTATAATAATATCATTGCAATCATGCTTTTCATTCAAGGGGCTATCGTGAATCACTTCATAAATTTCTTGATCACAATTTTCAGATTCACGAATTTCAAGCAAAACCTCATAAACATAATCTTGTGCACTCAAATCACTAGCAATTGGTTCATCATAATTGGATCTTTTAAAAAGATTAGCAAGAGGATGAGGATCCATAAACTTTTAGCAAGCGAAGATGCAAGCAAAAGGAAGGCACATAGTAACACGAGCAAAGATAGCATACGAAAAGACAAACGGAAGAGGGGCGAAGAAAAAGGGCAAATCTTTTCGAAAATCGTTTTAGAAGTGGGGGAGAGGAAAACAAGAGGCGATGGCGAATAATGTAATGCAAGAGATGAGAGTTTATGATGGGTACTTGGTATGTCTTGACTTGGCGTAGATCTCCCTGGCAACGGCGCCAGAAATTCTTCCTGCTACTTCTTGAGCTTGCGTTGATTTTTTCCTTGAAGAGGAAAGGGTGATGCAGCAAAGTAGAGTAAGTATTTCCCATAGTTTTGAGAACCAAGGTATCAATCCAGTAGGAGATAACGCACAAGTCACCGAATACCTACACAAACAATCAAACAACTTGCACCCAACATGATAAAGGGGTTGTCAATCCCTTCACGGTTACTTGCAAAAGTGAGATCTGATAGAGATAGATAAACGGTAAAGTAAATATTTTTGGTATTTTTGGTTTATAGATCGGAAAGTAAAAGATTGTGAAAAGAGTAGATCGGAAACTAATATTGTAGATCGGAAACTTATATGATGGAAAATAGACCCGGGGGCCATAGGTTTCACTAGAGGCTTCTCTCAAGATAGTAAATAATACGGTGGGTGAACAAATTACTGCCGAGCAATTGATAGAAAGGCGCAAAGTTATGATGATATCTAAGGCAATGATCATGAATATAGGCATCACATCCATGTCAAGTAGACCGAAATGATTCTGCATCTACTACTATTACTCCACACATCGACTGCTATCCAGCATGCATCTAGAGTATTAAGTTCATAAAGAATGGAGTAACGCATTAAGCAAGATGACATGACGTAGAGGAATTAACTCAAGCAATATGATGAAAACCCCATCTTTTTGTCCTCGATGGCAACAATACAATACATGCCTTGATGCCCCTACTGTCACTGGGAAAGGACACCGCAAGATTGAACCCAAAGCTAAGCACTTCCCTCATTCCAAGAAAAACCAATCTAGTTGTCCAAACCAAACCGATAGTTTGAAGGGAATTACAAAGATATCAAATCATGCATAAAAGAATTCAGAGGAGATTCAAATAATATTCATAGATAAGCTGATCATAAATCCACAATTCATCGGATCTCGGCAAACACACCGCAAAAAAGTATTACATAGAATAGATCTCCAATAACATCGAGGAGAACATGGTATTGAGAATCAAAGAGAGAGAAGAATCCATCTAGCTACTAGCTATGGACCCGTAGGTCTGTGGTAAGCTACTCACGCTTCATCGAAAGGGAAATGGTGTTGATGTAGAAGCCCTCCGTGATCGAATCCCCCTCCGACGGGACGCTGGAAAAGGCCCCTAGATGGGATCTCATGGGTACAGAAAGATGCGGCGGTGGAAAAGTGTTTTCATGGCTCTCCTAGTTGGTTTGGGGATTTATAGGTATATATAGGCGAAAGAAATAGGTTGGTGGAGTCACGAGGGGCCCACAAAGGTGGGGGGCGCGCCCTCCATCCTTGTGGCCGCCTCGTGGCTCCTCCGACTTCATCTCCAAGTCTTCTGGTTGTCTTCTAGTCCAAGAAAAATCATCGTGAAGGTTTTATTCCGTTTGGACGCCGTTTGGTATTCCTTTCTGCGAAACTCTAAAACAAGGGAAAAAACAAGAACTAGCACCGGGCTCTAGGTTAATAGGTTAGTCCCAAAAATAATATAAAATAGCATATTAATGCATATAAAACATCCAAAACAGGTAATATAATAGCATGGAACAATCAAAAATTATAGATACGTTGGAGACGTACCAAACACTTCGAGGTGGTGGATTGCTCGTACTGAAAAGATCACACATGAACCATTCTGTCAGCTTTAAACTTGGCACACTTGTTCGCATGCAGTTGAGCTTCGTTCTTGAGTCTGAGGAAGGCCACCACTTCTTGTAATGAGGGAATGCTTCAAATATGGCCTTTTAAGGCATTATATATTATCGGTTGGAATATTATGGATGTAGCATCTTTTTCCTTGCTGCTACACACAAATGCTTAGAACACACAAACTCAGGTTGAATATCATACAGAGATCTTGAAATGGTCATCCATACACGTCTTGGAGCTTGGTCCACATTTTCATAGTAGAAAAAAGGTGGTCCAGTATCGTAAGGTGCCTTTTTATCGAAAAATGAACATGAAGGCAACAATTTTAAAAGGAGTGATACTACATCTTGTAATAGCCATATTAGCTTCATCTTTAAAAAGCCTATTATCTACTAATGAGTTGACCTTCTTGTCCTTCTCTGACATCTCCCGTACAAAATCCCGCACAAAAGCATAATAAAAACTATTATTAGAGAACACTTACTATATATTAATGAATTCTTAATGCCAACTAAGTGACTGTCATTTCAGCTCTTTACGTTGAGTCCTTGAGAATAAATCCCAAGTAAATGTTGATAACACTTCCAGTTTTTCTATGCCAAGTATGAGTGGCTTCCGCAAACAAAATGTTGGCCCGGCCTCACCTCTGTTTGTGTCGTGCCATAATATTCCAATGCCAATCACATTTCGGACACTCGGCTATTCTTGTGGCATGAACTATCAGTATACAAGGGGATAATTCAATCAATATCAACAAGTCTTAAGCAACACTATCTACTTGGAATGCGTTATCATTCCCTTGTGTGGTCTTTTGGGATACCGAGTAGATATTCAATCTATTGAGGCTCCAATGGAGTGACATTGTTCTTTCCAATCCAAACAAGATTCCCCTTTTCACACTGATTGATGGAATATTTTTGAACACTTACGAGGTTGTGCATTGCCCATGGTGAAAAGATCACACCTGAACAATTCTGTGAGCTTTGCACTTATGACACTTGTTCACGACCAGTTGAGCTACGTTCTCGAGTCCTAGGAAGGCCGCCGCTTCTTGTAAAGAGGGAATGCCTCAAATATGGCCTTTGGATGAAGAGAAAGAAGAGGTACTGTGTTCTCAATTGGTAAATTATGGGTGTAGCCTTTTTTCCTTGCTGATGGACTGTAATGCTTAGAACCATAAACTCGGGTTCAATGTCATACAAAGATCTTGAAATGGTCATCCAGACACATCTAGGAGGTTGGGCCACAGTTTCGTAGTAGAAAAAGGTGGTCCATATCTTAAGGTGCCTTTTCCATAGAAAAATGAACATCAAGGCAATAATTTTAAAAGGACTAATACCACATGTTGTAATAGCCATATTAGCTTCATCTTCAAAAGAGCCCATTATTTACAACTCCCTCCGTCTATAATGTAAGACATTTTTTAACTAGCATAGCCTGCAAAACGACTTATATTATGGGACGAAGGGAGTAATAAGTTGATCTTCTCATCCTTCATTGACATCTCTCATCCAAATTCATGCAGAAAAGTGTATAACAAAAACTAACATTAGTGAAAATTTGCTATGTATTACTGACCTCTTCATGCCAGCTAAGTGACTGCATTTCACCTCTTTACGATGAGTCTTCATGAATAACTCCCAAGTAAATGTCTATAACACTTCAAGTTTCTCTATGCGAAGTATGAATGGCTTCTGCATACAAAATACCGGCCCAGACTCACATCCCTGTGTATCGTGCCATAATATCCTGATGCCAATCATTTTGGACATCCTGTGATTCATGTGGCATGAACTATCAGTACACAAGGGGATACTTCAATCAATATATCAACAAGTGGTAAGCAACAATATCTACTTTGAATGAGTTGTCATCCCTTGTGTGGTCCTTTCAAAAACCGAGTAGATATTCAATCTCCTGCGGCTCCAATGGAGTGACTTTGTCCTTTCCAATCCAAACAAGATTCTCCTTTCTGCATTGATTGATGACATATTTTTAACACTTCGGGGCAGTGGATTTCCTGTGCTGCAAATATCACATCACAACCGTTCTGTTAGCTTTGCACTTGCCACACTTCTTTGCAAGAAGTAGAGCTGCATTCTTGAGTCCCAGGAAGGCCGCCACACCTTGTAATGAGGGAATGCCTCAAATATGTTATAAGTTGGCAAATTATGCATGTAGCTTCTTTTCCTTGCTGCTACACACAAATGCTTAGAACACACAAACTCAGGTTGAACGTCATACAGAGATCTTGAAATGCTCATCCATAAACACATGGAGCTTGGGCCATATTTTCATAGTATATAAAAGGTGGTCCATTATCTTAAGCTGCCTTTTACGTAGGAAAATGAACATCAAGGCAACAATTTTACACAGACTAATACCACATCTTGTAATGGCCATATTAGCTTCATCTTCAAAAGAAACCATTATCTACTAATGAGTTGATCTTGTTGTCCTTCTTTGAGATCTCTCATCCAAACTCCTACAGGAAAGTATAACAAAAACTCAGATTAGAGAACACTTGCTATGTATTACTGGCTTCTTAAGGCCAACTAAGTGAAAGGCATTTCACTTATTTATGAGGAGTCCTTGAGAATAAATCCCAAGTAAATATTGATAACACTTCTAGTTTTTATATGCCAAGTATGAATGGCTTCGGTGGAGAAAATACTGGCGTAGCCTCACCTCCCTGTGTGTCATGCCATAATATTCCGATGCCAATCATATTTCGTACATCCTGTTATTCTTGTGGCATGAACTATCAGTTCACAAGGGGGTACTTCAATCAATATATTAACAAGTGGTAAGCAACATTATCAACTTGGAATGAGTTGTCGTCCCCTTATGTGGTCCTTAGGGAAACCGAGTAGATATTCAATTTCTTGAGGCTCTAATGGAGCGGCTTTGTTCTTTAAAACCCAGACAAGATTCACTTTTCTGTACTGGTTGATGACATATTTTTTAACACTTCATGGCAGTGGATTGCCCGTGCTGGAAAGATCACACCTGAACTATTCTGGCAGCTTTTCACTTGCCACACTTTCTTCGTAAGAAGTTGAGCTAGATTTTCGAGTCCGAGGAAGGCCAGTGCTTCCTGTAATGAGGGAATGCCTCAAAAATGGCCTTTGGAGGCAGTGGAAGAAGAGGTTCTCTATTCTCGGTTGGAAAATTATGGATGTAGCCTTTTTTCCTTCCTTACTGTAACATCCCAAAATTCTAAATTTTGGAATGTTATATTAAATAAATATTTATGATTGTTTGTTTGATTGTTGTGTGACTGATTGTGCGAAATAGAGTGGAATTTGAAACTTTTTGAAAGTTGAATGAGAGGGAATGAAATGACTTTCCCAAACTTTTCACTTTGCATTCTGATCTCCATGAATTCAAATTCTTTTCAAATGCAAAATCCTAGAGTGAAGATGACATGACTTCTTCCAATTAAAAGGAAAAGAGTTTTGAAAATATTTGAATTTAATTTGCAATAATTCAAACCAGAAACTTTATGCAACTCAATGATTTTCATGAGAGAAGATAAAATGACTTCTTCAAATTATGTGAAATATGAGTTGGAAGTTTAAAAGAATAAAATTGAAAGTTCTTTTGAAACCCATTTTTTTCAATTTAGAGTTATTTGGTTTTTCTTCAAATTATTTTTCTCCAAAAATAAAATATATGAAAAAGGGTAAAATGATTCCCTACCGTAGAAAAAAATGGAGAAAAATGAGTTTGAGATCATTTTGGTATTTTAAATAATTTAATTTGCATTTTTAATGCAACAGTAGCACTGTTTGCTTTATCTACATTTTTGTGTATTTTATTTGTACCCGCAACTATGTTCACATTTTAGGATTTCTTTTTATGAATATTTTGATATATTATATGCCTATATAATATTATTTAAAAAAAATAAACGGCCGAAGCCACCGAGGCCCATCTCTCTCTCCCCTCACCTGCGACCCACTGGCCCAGCTCGGCGCGCAAGCGCCGAATCCCTTTCTATCCGATCGCCCGCACCGTTTTCCCTCGCTCTCTCTCTGGCGCTGGACCCCACCTTTCTTTCCTCTTCCTCACGTACAAAACAGAGTCCTACAGGTACACGTACACGTACACGACGCCGTTCCGCGTCCGATCTTCGTGGAAACCCTACTCCGGGTCGACCCCATCCCCAAGCAATATGTCCTATAAATACCCGAGGTCGTCCTCGTCCGATTCCCCTTTAAAACCCTCGCCAAAACCATCTCTAAGTGACGCCGTCGCCGTTCCAATCTAGGCCAGCCGATCAGAGTTCACCGCTCGACTTCAACCGCCCGTGAGCTCTTCGAGGCCTCTCTTTCCAGAGGTTCCTACCTCTCGTCTTTACGCATCTTTTTGACATACTTTAGGCACCCAGGTTCAACCGGAGCCACCGCCTCAAGCTCGCAACGCCGCTGGAGTTCACGCAGAGCACGAGAGTTTGCGCCAACGCCCGCTCGACCCCGACGTCTCCTCGCCTCACCATCAACAGAAAATCGGACGCCCTCGCCGCACTGCATCGCCTGGACACTGCCACCGCCGCCCACGACCGCCGGGGCCGCCGCTCCACCGGATCCGAAGCCGACCCGACACGCATGATCTTCTCTGTAAGCGTATGCATGTTCTTCCTTTCAGTTAGAAAAAAAATGTTTTGGTTTTTTATATTGATCGGTTTTATTTAGATCGGTTTAGTAGATCGGTTTTCTTCGGTTAGATCGAACCGGTCCGCTATTATTTTATTAAGAGCGGACTAGAATTTTAGTTATCTTACAGCCGAGTACCGTATAGATTCGGATCACCCACTTCCCTGGCCCAATAGCAGCCCGACTTGTAGCTAGTGCCCGATCTGTTTTTTTGTTTTTGTTTTGTTTCTGTTTTAAAAACAGAAAAGTTTCAATCTTAGATATTCAATATCTTTTATCTTTTAGACCCAAATTGAGTGATTCTTTTTGCATTAGATTGAAAATTTCATTTAGCTTCTGTTAGTGCAATTGGATTTCAAATTTTAGTAGTTTAAAATTGAGTTTGCATGAATTTGTTCAAATCACTATTTTGGTCATATTTTGAGTTTTATAGAATATTTTTTATTGATTCTTTTTGCTACTGTTTTATTATGGTTTTGTCTATCCAGTAGCATGTAGTTATTTATTTTTAGTATATTTTAAATTAGGTTTTTAGCAAAACAGTACTGTTTTAGTTATAGTTTTGTTTTAGTCTTTTCTTTATTGTTTTTATTAGTTTTAAATTATTTCTTTTTGTCACCTTTGAAAAATTTAGTTTTGTTTCTGTTAGTCAACCAAAGAAAATTTTATTTGTATTTTAAAATTTTATTTTATTTAGTTTTGTATGAAAACTTGTTTAGGTCATAGTTAGTGTTTCATAAAAGCTTTTTATTTGTTTCATTTTGCAAATAAAATTTTATGAAAAATACTTTCTGTTAACTTAGTTGTTTTATATTTTCTTTTCTGTTAATTTATTAGTTTAGAGCTTTATTTTGTTGTTTAGTTTTATGTAGGACAAAGAAAAAATATTTATATTGTTTGTAGTAATGCCTTAGACTTTTCCTTAGTTTTTCTCGTAGTTTTGCTTGAAGTCCTTTGGATTTTATTTGGGTTTTATTATTTGATTTCCTTGTTGTTTATTGAGAATTATGATTGCTAGAAATTGCTTGCTAGAATGATTGCTTATGTGAATGCAATGTTTGACTAGATTTTCTTCGGAGAGTGACGAATAGTGCTATCAGGATTTCTCTGAGAGCGATATAATCTTCACAGTAACACCAAGCAAGTTCACTTTGACCATGTTTTTCATACCTATGTTTTATTTGCATGTAGTAGCACCCTTTTAACAATCCCTCTAGTAGTGTTATTGAATCTTGTAGTTGAGTAGAATGCATGAGGTAGGAACCCATCTCCCTGTTACCGCCCGGGACGTTGTTTAGTTTCAATGCTACGCTATAGTAGACGGGGTTGGTATGAGTTGTCGGGAGTGGTGTGAGAATGGAGGACTCTACGTCAATGATGACAAATTCATGATGGCATCGGCAAGGACTGCATCTTCAGGACTTTCAAGACTTCAAGATTTCGAGACTCGAGACAAGAATTCAATACACACTA
Organism: Aegilops tauschii subsp. strangulata; assembly: GCF_002575655.3. Lineage (NCBI taxonomy): Eukaryota > Viridiplantae > Streptophyta > Magnoliopsida > Poales > Poaceae > Aegilops > Aegilops tauschii. The sequence goes on from NC_053037.3 coordinate 551,601,822, forward strand.
CTGGGTGAAGGACGGTTGACGGGCACCCTGGAGAAACCAGTGGATGGCCGGGATGCATGGAGAAGCGCCATGACATCTTGCCGAAAGCTTCACCCAGACTCAAAGAGACGAAAGAATACTTCATGCCCGGAAGCTTACCTGTGCAATCGCAAGTCACTATGGGCTCTGGCTTGGTTGACCTTAGTTGTGACTCTGGCTGGGACGGTGCTAGCAGATGTAGAACTACGATAGGATTGGATGAGCACCGGACAGTGGTTAGAGGAACTCTTCGGAAGACCATGTTTCGGTCATCTTGTTCTCAAACACCCTGAAGTGCGAGAACGTAAAAAGAGGGATCGAATCTTGTGGGTAAAGTGTACAAACCTCTGCAGAGGGTTAAAACCTAATCGATTAGCCGTGTCCCCGGTTATGGACAATTTGAGCCTCTGGACTTGGATCTATCTCGGAACTCTCAACACCGGACTGATAACATAATTGTGGGCAACTTATGATGATTTTGGATTATGAGGCATCGGTTGGCGGAACCATGTCATGATAGAAAACTCTGTAGCACAGACTCCTCATATTCCTTTGTTGTAGGGAAAATAAAATCAGCTTTTGCGCAAACAAAACTCAGACCCATAGCCACAAAGCCATATTGCATATAGTATAGTTTATCATCCATTTTTCCTACAGTGATCTTGCCGGTACATTCAATGTACTGACCTACACGGCTGCAACGTATCATGTTGCAGGATTTTATACGATGAGTGAGTTTTGTTGATTGGGTTACGGTCTACACTCAACCTGCCGATGGCGTTGATGGGACTCCACACCCGATTGATTGTTTCCGCTGAGACTATGAGGTATATATCAGTTTTACGTTATTTATACATGTGATTGCACTTTGATATATACATTGATGTACTGTGTGTGCTAGCATACCGATCCAGAGATGGCACAGATGCACAGAGACTTGACCGTCTGAGGTCGGGTCGCTACACTTACGCACACGAATGCTTAGAACCCACAAACTCAACTTGAATGCCATACAGAGATCTTGAAATGGTCGTCCATACATGTCTAAAAGCTTGGGCCACATTTTCATAATATAAGAAAGGTGGTCCCTTATCTTAAGGTGCCTTTTCCATAGAAAAATGAATATCAAGGCAACAATTTTAAAAGAACTGATACCACATCTTTTAATAGCCACATTAGCTTCATCTTCAAAAAAATCCCAATATCTACTAATAGTTGATCTTCTTGTCCTTCTCTAACATCTCTCCTACAAAAAATAGCACAAAAGTATGAAAAAACTAATATTAGAGAATAGTTACTATATATTAGTGACTTCTTAGTGCCAACTAAGTGACTGGCATTTCAGCTCTTTACGACGAGTCCCTTAGAATAACTCCCAAGTAAACGTTTATAACACTTCCAGTTCCTCTATGCCAAGTATGAATGCCTTCTGCAGATAAGATGCATGCCCGGCCTCACCTCCCTATGTGTCATCACATAATGTTCTTATGCCGATCACATTTTGGACATCCTTCTATTCTTACGGCATGAATTATTAATACCCAAGGGGGTACTTCAATCTATCAACAAGTGGTAAGCAACAGTTTCAACTTGGAATAAGTTGTCGTCCCATTGTGTGGTCCTTTGGGAAACCGAGCAGATATTCAATCTCTCGAGGCTCCAATTGAGGGACTTTGTTCTTTCCAACCCAGACACAAGATTCTCCTTTTTTTCACTGGTTGATGGAATATTTTTAAAAATTTTGAGGCGTCGGATTGCCCGTGGTGTAAAGATCACACCTGAACCGTTCTATCAGCTTTACACTTGCCACACTTCTTCGCAAGCAGTTGGGCTTCGTTCCCGAGTCCCGGGAAGGCCACCACTTCTTGTAATGAAGGAATACCTCAAATGTGGGCTTTGGAGGCAGAGGAAGAAGATCTGCTCTGTTCTCAATTGGCAAATTATAGATGTACCCTTTTTTCCTTGTTGTCACGCACTAATGCTTAGAACACATAAACTTAGGTTGAATGTGATATTGAGATCTTGAAATGGTCGTCCATACACGTCTAGGAGCTTGGGCCACATTTTCATAGTAGAAAAATCGTGGTCCATTATCTTAAGGTGCCTTTTCCTTAGAAAAATGAGCATCAAGGCAACAATTTTAAAAGGACTGATACTACATCTTGTAATAGCCGTATTAACTTCATCTACAAAAAACTCCATTATCTACTAACGAGTTGATCTTCTTCTCCTTCTCTGACATCTCTCGTACAAAATCCTGCACAAAAGTATAACAAAAACTAATATTAGAGAACACTTACTATATATTACTGACATCTTAATGCCAACTAAGTGACAGGCATTTTAGCTCCTTACAACAAGGCCTTTGGAATAACTCGCTAGTAGATGTTGATAACACTTCTGGTTCTTCTATACCAAGTGTAAATGGCTTCTAAAGACAAGATACTGCCTCGGCCTCGCCTCCCCATGTGCCATGCCATAATATTCTGATGCCAGTCAAATTTTGTACATCCTGCTATTCTTATGGCATGAACTATCAGTACCAAGGGGATACTTCAATCAATATCTCAACAAGTGGTAAGCAACAATATCAACTTGGAATAAGTCGTCCTCCCCTTGTGTGCCCCTTTGATTAACCAATTAGATATTCAATCTATTGATGCTCCAATGGAGTCACTTGTTCTTTCCAACCCAGACAAGATTCTCCTTTTTGCACTAATGGATGGAATATCTTTGAACACTTTGAGGGTGGCTTGCCCATGGTGGAAAGATCACACTTGAACCATTCTATCAGCCTTACACTTGCCAAACTTGTTCACAAGTAGTTGGGCTGCGTTCCGAGTCCCAAGAAGGCCACCGCTTCTTGTAATGAGGGAATGCCTCAAATATGGCCTTTGGAGGCAGAGGAATAAGAGGTGTTGTGTTCTAAATTGGAAAATTATGGATCTAGGCTCTTTTCCTTGTTGTTGCACACAGATGCTTAGAATCCATACGCACTCGGGTTGAATTTCATACAGGAATCTTTATATGGTCGTCCATACACGTCAGGGAGCTTTGGCCACATTTTCATAGTAGAAAAAGGTGGTCTAGTATCTTGTTTAAGAATAATTTTGGTCAATCTGACTGATGGTGGGCTACAATTGGGCAGGTAAATCCAACCATTGGTTTTGGGAGAGGCATAGATGTTAATCATGGTTGTAATCCAAATTGACCTGTGTTGTACCTCCATACCGCTTCTTCTTTTTCTTGCTCTCTACCATCATTCTTGCTTTCTTTCTCCTCTAAAGATTTTAAGTGTATGCCCATAACCTGCCAAATGTACACATATTGCAGTGCCCTTACATCAAATTAAAGGAGAAAAACCATTTTCTTATTCCAATGTACATCAAACCACAAACTACCTGTTGGCCTTGTAAGTTAAAATCGCCTGCAACCTGTGATGCACTAATCGAATCAACTAATATAGAGAGATCAACATCCGCACCTAAATATTTTAACAGATATATATATATATATATATATATATATATATATATATCATAAGGAGCCTTTTCCATAGGAAAATGAACATCAAGGAACAATTTTACAACCACTGATACCACATCATGTAATAGCCATATTAGCTTCATGTTTAGAAAATCCCATATTTATTAATGAGTTGATCTTCTGATCTTTCTCTGACATCTCTCGTACAAAATCCTGCACAAAAGGATAACAAAAACTAAGATTAGAAAACACTTGATATACATTACTGATTCTTAATGCCAACTAAGTGATTGGCCTTTTAGTTCTTTACGACGAGTCCTTGAGAATAACCCCCAAGTGAATGTTGATAACCCTTCCAGTTCCTCTATGACAAATGTGAATGGCTTCTGCAGACAAATATTGGTCCAACCTCACCCACCTCCCTATGTGTCGTGTCGTGCCATAATATTCCAATGCAAATCACACTTTGGACATCCTGCTATTATTTTGCCATGTGCTATCAATACCTGAGGGAATGCTTGAATCAATATATCAAGTGTCCATCTTTGCCATAAAGTGTTTTTGGCTGTAGAAGTTGTTGGCTTTGTGTCTATGTTGAAGCCACATTCTGAACCCAGCAAAGAGTAGGAGGATTCTAAAGGAGGGAATGATGGGGTTTTTGCATCAGGTGCCATTATATGTCCTTACAGCTGAAGAAGTTCACAACTCCCCAATTGGATCTTGTTGCACTGTTCGCATTGTTTATATGAATTTTGTAAATTATCTTATTTACTTCTAGTAAAAAATTATGGTATGAATTTATTCAAAAGTGTAGTCATTTAAGATTGGGAATTGTTTTAAATCGGACGATTGGGCGAGATTTCTGTTGGTTGCTCGCTCAGTGCATCACGCAGCTCTGGGCCCCATGCATCGCTCGCTTCCCTCCCATTATCTCCTCCACCCATTCATTATCCCCTCAACACTTCCCTTCTCTTTCCCTTTATTTCCTCTTCGACCGCCATGGATGACCTCTTGTATCCACACATCGTGCCCTCTTTTGCCACCGGGACGACGAGCTACGACGGCGGCCATGGGAGGATGATGTGAATCCAGGAGGTTCAGCACCGACAAGTGGTTCGATGCCTTGGGCGCGCGTTGCGTCGGTGCCAGCGGGGACAAACTAAGTTGCGGCCGCCGGTGTGGGGGGCATGCTGCAACCGGCCATGATAGAGCTAGGGACCGTCGGTGCGGCGTGCTGCAACCCATGGCGAGGCTGTATGCTGCAAACGGCAGTTGCAGGATGCTTGAACCGGCTGGGAGGATGTTGCAATAGTGGTCGTACCCGACGATGGCGGCTAACAAGTGTTGCAACCGCGTTGGCAAAAACTGGAACCACGAATCCACGATCACTAGATGCTGGAATGCGACTACCCGAAGCTTTTCCAGTGGTGACCATGACCCGACGGGATGCTGTAACCGATGTGTCTGGATATTGAAACCGGCACCCACCGTTGCGGCAACTGGCTTCGATGACGGCTATGGTGGGGCGCTACACCGACAACGAATGTTGGAACCGCAAGGCTGATTTGCTGGGACCGGCAGCTCGTTTTGCTGCAAAGGGGCGGACCATGCGAGCACCGGCACCGCACCCGTCGGGCCGGCAAACGGTGTAACGATGTTGCAAGGGGAAGTGCTGGGAGGCCGTGGGTGGCGACGAGCCGATGCGCTGCGACAACTACCGTGAGCGAGGAGAGAGACGGCGATGCGTGTTTGCTGTAGAATTGTATTGAATAATTGTTGATGCAATATTGTGCCAGTACAAGAGGTATATATAAGAGCCAAGCCGCACCTGACCTAGCCCTATTAAAAACCGAGTAGGAGTCCTAATCCTATTACAAGTTGTATTATAACATCCCCCCGCAGTGTCAACGGTAGGCTCGACGACGTTGAGACTGAAACGAATGTCTTGAGACAGAGTAGTCGCCAGGCCTTTAGTAAAGATATCAGCGAACTGAGCAGAAGTAGGCACGTGGAGAACGCGAATGTAACACCCCGGATGTAACTTTCCATATTTGTAACTCCAACTCTTGCCATTTTCGGCTATGTGTTATGATATTCCCTTCGTGGTCGGGTTTTTGTCTTTCGTTTTGCATTTTGTTCGTGTCATGCATCTCATATCATGTCATCATGTGCATCTCATTTGCATACGTGTTCGTCTCATGCATCCGAGCATTTTCCCCGTTGTCCGTTTTGCAATCCGACACTCCCACGCGCACCGGCGCACCCCTCTTGTTTCTTTTCGTGGGCGGGTGTTAAACGTTCTCGGAATGGACCGAGGCTTGCCAAGTGGCCTTGGTACACCACCGGTAGACCACCTGTCAAGTTTCGTTCCATTTGGAGGTCGTTTGGTGCTCCAACGGTTAACCGGGTAACCGCAAAGTCCTTTTGTGTGTTGCAGCAAAACCCCCCTCCAAACAGCCCAAAACCCATCTAAGTCACTTCCATGCTCTCGGTCGTTCGATCACGATCGTGTGGGCGAAAACCGCACCCCATTTGGAGTCTCCTAGCTCCGTCTACCTATAAAAACACCTCCCCCTCCGAAATTTCGGGCAAAACCACCCCTAACCCTAGCAAAATTGCCCTCCGCCGCCACCGGACACGTCCGCCGCCGCCGGACGTCCCCAAGCCGCGCCCGCGCCAACCCCAGCCTGCCACGTGGCAGCGCCGCCGCCCACCGACCGCGGCTCGCAGAGGCCCGAATCGGGCCCCCCGCGCCCGAGCCCATCCCCGCTGCCCGGCTCCCTCAAGCGCCGCCCGCGCGCCCGGCCCCGCCGCCATCGCCGCCTCGCCGTCCTCCGCCGCCCCACCGCGCGTCGTCGCCGGCGAGCCGCCACCCGCCTTCGCCCGTGCGGTCCCGCGCCTCGCCGCCCGTCGCCGCCTCCCCGCCGGTCGCCGCCCGCCGTCCTGCACCGGTGCCGTCCCGCGCCGCCGTCCGCCGCCTTCCCCGAGCCCCACGCCGGCCGCCGCGCCGTCCCTCCTTCTCCGGCGAGCAGCCGCTCCGACGAGCTCCGATCCAGATCCACCAAAGACGGTTGACTTTTCCTCCTCCCCCGAATTTCTCCAAGTCCTGAGATTTTTACATTATATGCTCCTGTTCATCGCATCATATCTCATCGCATACTGCTCCGTTTTGCGTGCATAATATATCGAAATGTTCGTCTCGTGATGCTCTTCATTGTGTTCCATTATGCCATGTTCATTTGAGTCCATCTTGATGCCCAAATCTCTGGTGCAAGAATGCTATATGATGTTTTCTGCTGTTACTTATCAGAACTTGAGGATTTGTTATTTTCGTTGCATTTGATGTGTGCATCTTATGGGCATGAGCTCTACAGGTGTTTTGATCTATGCCATGCTATCTTTATAGAGGTGTATGTCATGTATTTTTTTGATCTATGTGCTGACTAGGACAAGCATGCAAACTAGGCTTCGTGATGTTTCTGATTTCAGGGACTTGGGATTTTGCTGTCTGTTACTGCTGTTATTTTGTTGCCACGTATCCATGTGTCTACAAAGAGATCCATGCTTCTTTTGGGTATGTTCAGTAAAGATGTTTTGTAGATATAGTTGTTATCTATATATCCATGCCCTTGTTTGAAATTATGGAGTGCCATAGCATGTCTTAATCTTGCTCTACTTTTGCTATAAAATATTCCTGGCAGATTGTTAACATGATATTCTATATTGCCAAGGTTGTTGTAGTTGATCCATACATGATATGTACTTGTTCTTGCCATGGTTAGCTTTATAAACATGCCATCTTGCTGTAGGTATGCTTGTTTTGTCATGCATTGCTTTGTGTTGAGTGAATCAAGCTCACCAACATGCCTTCATAATTCTGTTAATGCCATGTTCTGTTTTCTGCCAAGTCTGAAACCTGTTAACGAAACTTGTTATGTTTACATGGTTGCCATCATATCTTCAGTTCCTTTTTGGCTCATGGTCAGTAAGGGACTTTTGTTCTATGCATTTAGTAGATTCATGCTATGCCTTGTTTTGCTACGTTAAGTTCCTGTAGCATGTGTTTTGCTTGCTCTGAACTTTGCTACCTGATGCTGTTTCAGCCATGTCCAGTAATTTCACTAAGTCTGTGAACCTGATATCTTTTGCACTTTTGTCATGCTTGTTTGAACCTGTTGTGGTGTGCTCTAGCCGTATCTCAGTGTTCATCTTTTGTCAAGCATCTCCTGTAGATTACTGTCATATGCTTTGTTGCTATGTTGGGGTGCCATAGCATAGTTACTTGATGTATTCTAAGTGCTATCATGCTGTTAATCGCAGAATCGTGTCATTCTTGTTTTGCTTGCCATTTGCAAACCGTGCATCCGTTTCCGGTGATCTTTATATCGATTTCGACCGAAATCATCTCATCTTTCCAGTGGCATACTTGGTTTGCCAAGTTACTGCCTTGTTCATCCGTTTTTCTTCTGGAGCACGCATATGCATCGCATATCATATCTCGCATATCATGCATGTAGTGCATCATGTTGCTTGTGCATTTCCCGTGATTGATTGTGGTTCCATTGCTTGTGTTCTTGTTGTGGGTAGATCCGGGAGACGAGTTCGTGAACGAGGAACCTGTTGAGTACACTTACGAGGATCAAGCTTTCGACAACTCTGAGAACCTTGCAGGCAAGATGACCATACCCTCGAAATCACTTCTATCTTTGCTTTGCTAGTTGTTCGTTCTATTGCCATGCTGCACTACCTACCACTTGCTATATCATGCCTCCCATATTGCCATGTCAAGCCTCTAACCATCCTTTCCTAGCAAACCGTTGTTTGGCTAAGTTACCGCTTTTGCTCAGCCCTTCTTATAGCGTTGCTAGTTGCAGGTGAAATTGAAGTTGGTTCCATGTTGGAACATGAATATTTTGGAATATCACAATATCTCTTATTTAATTAATGCATCTATATATTTGGTAAAGGGTGGAAGGCTCGGCCTTATGCTTGGTGTTTTGTTCCACTCTTGCCGCCCTAGTTTTCCGTCATACCGGTATTATGTTCCTTGAGTTTGCGTTCCTTACGTGGTTGGGTGATTTATGAGACCCCCTTGACAGTTCGCCTTGAATAAAACTCCTCCAGCAAGGCCCAACCTTGGTTTTACCATTTTACAACTAAGCCTTTTCCCTTGGATTTTCGCGAGCCCGAGGGTCATCTTTATTTTAAACCCCCGGACCAGTGCTCCTTCGAGTGCTGGCCCAAACCGAGCGATGTCCAGCGCCCCCTGGGCAACCAGGGTCTATGCCAACCCGACGTCTGGCTCATCCGGTGTGCCCTGAGAACGAGATATGTGCAGCTCCTATCGGGATTTGTCGGCACATTCGGGTGGCTTTGCTGGTCTTGTTTTACCATTGTCGAAATGTCTTGTAAACCGGGATTCCGAGAATGATCAGGTCTTCCCGGGAGAAGGTTTATCCTTCGTTGACCGTGAGAGCTTATAATGGGCTAAGTTGGGACACCCCTGCAGGGTATTATCTTTCGAAAGTCGTGCCCGCGGTTATGAGGCAGATGGGAATTTGTTAATGTCCGGTTGTAGAGAACTTGTCACTTGACTTAATTAAAATACATCAACCGTGTGTGTAGCCGTGATGGTCTCTTCTCAGCGGAGTCCGGGAAGTGAACACGGTTTGAGTTATGCATGAACGTAAGTAGTTTCAGGATCACTTCTTGATCACTTCTAGTTTCGCGACCGTTGCGTTGCTTCTCTTCTCACTCTCATTTGCGTATGTTAGCCACCATATATGCTTAGTGCCTGCTGCAGCTCCACCTCATTACACCATCCTTTCCTATAAGCTTAAATAGTTTTGATCTCGCGGGTGTGAGATTGCTGAGTCCTCGTGACTCACAGATTCTACCAAAACAGTTGCAGGTGCCGACGATGCCAGTGCAGATGATGCAACCGAGCTCAAGTGGGAGTTCGACGAGGAACGTGGTCGTTACTATGTTGCTTTTCCTGATGATCAGTAGTGGAGCCCAGTTGGGACGATCAGGGATCTAGCATTTGGGGTTATCTTATTTTCATTTGAATTTGACCGTAGTCGGCCTATGTGTGGATTTTGGATGATGTATGAATTATATTTATGTATTGTGTGAAGTGGCGATTGTAAGCCAACTCTCGTTATCCCATTCTTATTCAGTACATGGGATTGTGTGAAGATAACCCTTCTTGCGACAATACCACAATGCGGTTATGCCTCTAAGTCGTGCCTCGACACGTGGGAGATATAGCCGCATCGTGGGTGTTACAAGTTGGTAATCAGAGCCATCCCCGACTTAGGAGCCCCCTGCTTGATCGAATCGCTGGCGTTGTTGAGTCTAGAACAAAAATGTTTTGAGTCTTAGGATTATATATATCGGAGAGTAGGATTCTTTTTACTCCTCAGTCCCTTCGTCGCTCTGGTGAGGTCTCCTGACGTAGAAGTTTTGACTCTTCTCTCCTCAAATTTCACTAAAAAAATTTAGGATCATGCGGGTATCTTAGAATCGTTCCGATGGTTTTGTGACGAGAACATTGTTCTTGGTGCCTCCTGACATTTAGGGGTTGTGGCAGTGTCCCGGGGAGTTGAGCTCCGAGGTGTTGTCGTCACAATTTTATCGTTGCAGTTCTGGAATACCTGAGTTTCGCCGACATCGAAAATCTCTTTTATGCAGTTGTTGGTGAGATCACCTCGACGCCTCCCAGTACTGGGGCGGGAGTTCGGGAGTATTGCCATAACTCGTATAACGGATGCTTTTCGAAGTTTGAGGTACACAATTTCCGAAGGTTTCTTGGTTATGTGTTGACGGATGGATACAGCTGGATCTAGGGATTGCTAGTTTGGGTGATATATTTTGTGTCCCCTGTATCCCCTACACCAGATTGCATAACCAGAAAGTTTCGGGAGTTTATAGGTGGGATTCAAGTAGCTCTTAGCATTTCTTCCCGCAGATATTTGGTTTGTGATTGGGTAATCCTTACCACTTATTTGTTCCAGTCGTACCTTTTTATTTTATTCATCAATCTCTTATCAAGTGGCTTCTCATCTTAATGGAAGTGTGATGATTTACTATGGAATTCATTCGTTCATCCTCGTTCGAATGTTTATTGTGAAGACTATATGTGGCAATTTCTATCCGTTGATTCAACTTGTCTATTTGTCTATCAAGATGCTAACGGATGTCACCCTCTTCAGGATGGCTCCGCCAACGCGTCAGAATCCGGAACGCAATGAAGGGAGTCAGGCGAACCCTCCGCCACCACCTCCGCCTCCGGAGGCATGGCAAGCTATCATGGCAGCCACCAACGCCAATGCTAAGATGATTTTGCAACTCTTGCAAGAACGCACCCAGGGGCAAGGCAATCAAGGAAATCAAGGCCAAGACAACAATCAGCCTCACTTCGCTACCCTCAACCAGTTCCTCGCAAATCAGCCCAAGTCTTTCAGCTACTGTGCCGAGGCCACAGACGCCGATGATTGGCTCGTGGACATCAGCAAGCATTTTGAATGTAGCAATGTCAGGCCTGAGGACTCTGTCAAGTTCGCTTCTTTTCAACTCAAGGATCAAGCTGCCGAGTGGTATCAACAATACAAAGATTCCAGAGGAGGTCGTGTGATTACCTAGGATGATTTCCGCCGAGACTTCAAAGCTCACCACATTCCACAAAGTGTTGTTGAGAGCAAGCGTGAGGAGTTCCGCAATCTCAAGCAAGGCAGCATGTCCGTGTATCAATACAATACTCAGTTTCAGAAACTCGCTCGCTTCGCTAAGCAAGACGTTCCTGATGAAAAGAGCATGATCTATCAATTCAGAGGTGGCCTCAGAGAAGATCTGCAATTACCTCTCGTGCTTTTTGAGCCGACCAAGTATGATGATTTCTACAACATGGCTCTGAAGCAAGAGGCTACTCAGCTCAAGTGTGAGGCTTCTAAGAAGAGAGTTAGGGATGCAGTTTAGTCTTCTTCTTCCTCACTAGTGGCTGCTAAGCAACAGAAGTTCTGGTTGCCTCCTCCTCCTCCGTTTCATCAGCCTTTCCAGCAGAAGAACAAAGGTGGCCATGGATCTTCCCACTCATCCAACTCTGGCTATCAGAACAAGTCTCAGAATCAAGCTCCAAAGTCGAATGCTCCTTATCATCGTCCACTCTCAGAGGTGACTTGCAACAAGTGTCAGCAGAAAGGTCACTATGCTAACAAGTGCTTCAATCAAAGGCGCCTTCCGCCTCCTCCTCCTGTGAGATCTTCCAGCAATGCAGTGGTCAAGCATAATCCCAAGTCTGCAAAGGTGAACATGATGAATGCAGCTCAAGCGGAGGAATCTACTGATGTGATAATGGGTAATCTCTCAGTTAATGATATTCCTGCAAAAGTCTTATTTGATACTGGTGCATCTCTTTCTTTCATTTCAAGACCTTTTGCATCCAAGCATGAGTTGGTTTTTCAAGATTTGCCTAGACCGTTATCAGTTGTCTCTCCGGGTAAATTCATGAACGCAAGCTCCATGGTTCCGGATGTTTCCATCAAGATGGGCAACTATAAATTTATGTCTTCTCCAATTGTCCTTGGTGACTCGGATATTGATCTAATTCTCGGAATGGAATGGCTTTCTAAGCACAAGGCTCAACTTGATTGTGCTGCCAGGGAAATTAAATTGACACACTCTTCTGAGGATGTTATCATCTATGCCGCTCGTGATGAAACCATTCGGTTATTTTCTCCCAATGAGAAGGGCGAATTGGATGCTATTTCTCATATTCTAGTCGTTTGTGAGTACCAAGATGTCTTTCCAGAAGAGCTTCCGGGTATGCCTCCTCACATAGCCGAGCAGGCTAGGAATGACTTGAAGGATTATTAAACTCGTAAGCAACAAAAATTACTTGAGTTATTGAATCGGAGTGTGGAATTGATTCACTTATCGGTGTCTTTGAGGAGTTCTAACAACTCAGAACCCGTTGGAAAAATGGAATCGGCAAGAATATTAGTTGATGAAGAACTCATAAGAAGCTAAGTAGTTCCTTGGCATTCTCGAGATACCAGGTGGGTAATACTCGACGACAGACCAAAGTAGAGGTTGGACGGGGGTATTGCTCTGCAGAGGACAAGTGCTTAAACTTGCACGAGAAATGGTATTTAAAGGAGAACATGGTCAGAACCACGATTGCAAAAGGATCAATACACAGATACTAGACGATATCATATCAAGGAAATAGTTATTATTACAAGAAGCTTCTATGATAGGATCTACATCGTGTCCATGGGCATGAACACAAAGTTCAAGGTCGACTCCCACTTCTCCAATGCATACCCTTTCATTCACTTCTCGCGTTTGATGAAGTTGCAGTGTTGAAAATTTTTATCTGGCAAAATACCAGAAGAGTATGACTCGTGAAAACTTTCGAGCTCACACATATTAAGGAAGGCATAGGTTCAAGCCATTGGGGCTTCTTAGAACGTATACCACGAACTTCAGAAGTAAATAACACAAGCTCAAAAGCAGAGCATGGTTGACAAAGCAGAGGATACAATTTACCAGAGGCATTATGTATCCGAGAAGAGAACTTCCAAAGTGATTGAATAGGAAGGACGTTGTCGGATAAAATCCAACAAGGTTCTGATGGTCCATAAAGGATCTGATGTGAGTATCGGCACACAACCAGAGGTAGAATTAATGCAAAGACCTTGGATTATAGAAACAACTAAGTAACTTAGAGCTCAATTGCAAAGGAATTATGATTTACAAAGCGAAGGATCAGAAACAGACGCTCTAATCAAGGATGGATAAGTTCAATAGACATAGGGGCACAATCGACGACAATTTGATTGGCGAGAACCATCTCACGTTTCAAATGACGTCTAAGCCGGAAGGATGAATTCTAGGATCTGATTGAGGATTGCGAGCATTCGCAACAAATTGAATCAACGGACTCAAAATGATAATGACAAGAGATGCCAATAAGATTATGAGACTTAAGATTAATCATAATGCAAGTAAGCAAGAATTTCAAGAGCAAAAAGGCTCCTGAGGATTTTCGGAAGATCGAATGGTATTTTGAACACTTCTGTGAAATACTTGAATCAACTGGGGGTGAGCGGATACTCGGTAAGTGCGAGAATTATCCGTAGGGGTATTCAGGTGACAAAGAACAGCAAGGCAGTAAGCTCAAAGGATTCTCGAAACAACAGAGAGAATCTTGGGGTATCTTGTAATAACAAGATCAACTGGGAAACATTGTATGAATGGCGAGTATACGTGGTTATCCATAGGAGTTTATCGATGGAAGGGAATTGCAAAAGTGATGAACACAAGTTCTCGGGTTAACAGCGGAGAGTGTCTTCGGGGTCCTCACGTGCAGCAGACGATCATCAGTAATAAGGGGCTCTTCGGGTGAAAGTGATAACGAGATCCTAATGTTAGAATTAGCAAAATTCATTTAACCCGAATAGAAGAGAGATCAGAGTCCCGGAGTATAGACAAGGAGTAAAAGATCCTAATACCACCCAATGGCGACGTGGGCCCGTAAGCCACACAGCCATGTTAGTAAAAGTTTTTCAATGACTAGACTCGACTTTGACCAAGGAGTTGGAAAGGGGGATTCCTACAGGCAGTTGGGTCTGATACCAACTCGTGAGTCCCTGATCTTGATCGTACACATTTGCGTGCATGATTAGTGTACGGTCAAATCGGGGGCGTCACACGTCCATACAAGCTTGGACCCAAGGAGCTGAAGGAATTGAAGAAACAGCTCGATGAACAAGAGCGTCTGGGTTTGATCAGACCGAGTTCATCTCCGTGGGGTTGTGGTGTTCTTTTTGTCCAGAAGAAGGATGGCACGGACTGACTTTGTGTCGACTACCGTCCATTGAACAAGAAGACAATCAAGAACAAGTATCCACTTCCCAACATCAATGAGCTATTCGAGCAACTTAAAGGTGCTAAAGTTTTCTCCAAGCTTGACCTTCGAATGGGTTATCATCAGATTCGCATTCATGAAGAGGATATTCCCAAGACAGCATTCAGAACAAGCTTTGCTTCTTATGAATATACTGTCATGTCTTTTGGCCTTGTCAATGCTCCTCCAACATTCTCTCGAATGATGAATTTCATCTTCAACCCCTATACCAATGAGTTCGTCCTGGTGTATCTCGATGATATCTTGGTCTTCTCCAAGAATAAGAAGGATCATACCAAACATTTGCGATTGGTGCTCGACAAGCTCAGAGAGTATCAATTCTATGCGAAGTTTTCAAAATGTGAGTTTTGGCTTGATGAAGTTCTTTACCTTGGTCATATCATCTCTGCCAAGGGCATCGCTGTTAATCCCGAGAAGGTGTCCGCAATTGTGAATTGGGAACCTCCTCAGAATGTCAAGCAGCTCCGCAGTTTTCTTGGTCTTGCAAGCTATTGCCGAAGATTCGTTGAGAATTTCTCTAAGGTTGCAAAGCCTCTTTCCAACCTCCTCCAGAAGCATGTGAAGTATGTCTGGTCTCCTGAGTGTGATGTTGCTTTCAATACTCTCAAAGAGAAACTCGTCACAGCTCCTGTCTTGACTCCTCCTGACGAATCCAAGCCATTCGAAGTTTTCTGTGATGCTTCTCTTCAAGGTCTCGGTGCTGTGTTAATGCAAGAGAAGAAAGTTGTGGCTTATACCTCTCGTCAGTTGAAGCCCAACGAAAAGAACTACCCCACTCACAATCTTGAGTTGGCGGCAGTTGTCCATGCATTAATAACATGGAGACATCTCTTGTTGGGAAGAAAAGTGGACATATTCACCGATCACAAGAGTCTCAAGTACATCTTCACTCAGCCCAACCTCAACCTCAGGCAAACTCGGTGGGTCGAAATGATTCAGGAGTACAATCCGAGTATTGAATATACTCCAGGCAAAGCCAATGTCATTGCAGATGCTTTGAGCAGGAAGGCTTATTGCAACAGCTTAATTCTCAAGCCATTCCAACCGGACCTTTGTGAAGCTTTCCGCAAACTGAATCTCCAAGTTATTCCTCAAGGCTTTCTTGCCAACCTCATAGTCTCTCCTACTTTGGAAGATCAAATTCGTGAGGCACAACTCCTGGATACCATGGTGAAGAAGGTGAAACGTGGTATTGACAAAGGTCTTTCCAAATACAAGTGCTATCGCATTGATGACAAAGACACTTTATTCTTCGAGGACCAGATTGTGGTTCCTAAAGGTGATCTAAGGAAAGTCATTATGAACGAGGCGCACAATTCTCTTCTTTCCATTCATCCTGGAAGTACGAAGATGTACCATGACCTCAAGCAGTCGTATTGGTGGACTCGAATGAAGCGAGAAATCGCTCAATTCATGAACGAATGTGATGTCTGTCGAAGGGTGAAAGCAGAACACCAACGACCAGCTGGTCTCCTCCAACCTCTTGCTATCCCATAATGGAAGTTTGATCATATCGAAATGGACTTCGTGACTGGATTTCCTAAGTCCAAGCGTGGAAATGATGCTATCTTCGTTGTCATCGACAAGCTCACTAAAGTGGCTCATTTCCTTCCAATCAAAGAATCTATCACAGCAGCTCAGTTGGCAGAGCTATACACCTCCAGGATTGTCTCCTTGCACGGCATTCCACAATTGATTTCTTCAGATCGTGGAAGCATCTTCACTTCTAAGTTCTGGGACTCCTTCCAGAAGGCCATGGGTACCAACATTCGCTTCAGCACAGCTTTCCATCCTCAAACTAGTGGCCAAGTCGAGCGAGTCAATCAAATTCTTGAAGATATGCTCAGGGCTTGTGTCATTTCCTTTGGCATGAAATGGGAAGATTGTCTTCCATATGCCGAATTCTCCTACAACAACAGCTTCCAAGCGAGTTCGGGCAAGGCCCCATTCGAAATCCTCTATGGCAGAAAGTGTCGTACTCCTCTCAATTGGTCAGAGACTGGTGAACGCCAACTTCTTGGTAATGACTTAATCACAGAGGCTGAAGAAATGTGTAAAGTCATCCGTGAGAATCTCATAGCCGCGCAATCGCGCCAGAAGAGTT
Organism: Aegilops tauschii subsp. strangulata; assembly: GCF_002575655.3. Lineage (NCBI taxonomy): Eukaryota > Viridiplantae > Streptophyta > Magnoliopsida > Poales > Poaceae > Aegilops > Aegilops tauschii. The sequence continues at coordinate 551,618,360 of NC_053037.3, forward strand.
ACTATGATAGTAAGCACCGTGACTTGGCTTTCGAGATTGGAGACCATGTCTACCTCCGCGTCTCTCCAATGAAAGGCACTCGTCGCTTCGGTATTGTCACGACCGGATTTTCGAGATAATAATTTCCCAGAAAAACGGCCTTTGTGCTCAACAGCCCCAGGATTACTGTTAACTGATGAGGCACCAACTTGATACAAGAATTCCAAGCAAGGTACAAAAATATGTAGTACAAGACCATTGTGGCCTAGGAGTACAACATTTGGTTTCTAATGGTTGAGGGCGGAAGCGGTTGGATACATCTGCGTCTATGGGACTCCATTTCCCACAAGAACAGCTGACCAGGATAACTCCTATCTTCGCAAGGCTGCTATCGTCGCTGCGTAAGTACCGGGGCCGTCATCGCGATGCTTATCTCCAAGCAACGAATCTGGCCAAGACAATAGCCAGGGACAAGCCAGTGAGTACGTTTGAATGTACTCGCAAACATTAAGAACACGGGTGTAATATAACAGGAGATAATCATACTCCGAAACATTTATGATGATAAGTCCGCCATGAAGTAAACAAAAATCTGTGATGCACGTGTGCAGAGAAAATATGGACGTGCAATACGGGAGTAAAAGAAATGCACTGAGCGAGAGTCTAAAATGATTCCTCGAAAGGTTGCAAACAAAATAACGATGCCGCAGTGTCACGACCGGTTTTTTAATAAAATAATTATTGAGAGACCAATCCCTTTTACGGACCAGCGAGGAAGAATTCCTTCTCACTGGTAGACAATATCTTGGTCACAGAAGAAAAGTACCAGGAGTACTAAATATAATACAAGGTTGAGCAGAGACTGCCCAACAATTTATTACATGCACGCCGCTAAGACAAGACGGCGGATAGGGTGGCAAACTACTAACTCACGATAATAACGGTGGTGGAAATATCATCGCGAAGCGAGTGATATGATTCCAGAAGACTACAACTCTTCGAGCGTCGGAGTGAGGCTCGAGAAGACTTATTGCGGGTGGCGGAAGCGTATACAAAACAAGTGACCAAAATCCGGGATCGCGCAGGACTGACTGGGACTCCTCTAGGCATCGGACGCGCTATCAAACTCTTCATCCAAGAGATCGCCTTCGTCAACATCTGGCCAAATCAACAAGCCAGGTGAGTACTATGAAAGTACTCGCAAGACAGTTCGGACATAAGATATAACGAATGCAACATGAAGCATATGAACAAGTTAACCAGTGCGATCAGACATAGAGATAATAAATACTGGGTGCCAAGCGAGGGTCTGAATGACGCCTCGAGCGGAAACTGCAGAATAGTAATACTGGTGCCAAACGAGTGTCTGAAAGACTCCTCGAGCGGAAAATGCGGAATAATAATACAGGTGCCAAACGAGTGTCTGAAAGACTCCTCGAGAGGAAAATGCAGAATAATAATGCGGGTGCCAAACGAGTGTCTGAACGACTCCTCGAGAGGAAAATGCAGAATAATAATGCGGGTGCCAAACGAGTGTCTGAAAGACTCCTCGTGAGGAAAATTCAGAATAATAATGCGGGTGCCAAACGAGTGTCTGAAAGACTCCTCGAGAGGAAAATGCAGAATAATAATGCCACAGTCGGGCGTCGGGGCGACACCACATAAAGGGCTTATAACAGAAAATAAAGACAGTGCATGCCGCAGTCGGACGTCTGAGCGACATCACATAGAGGGCTTATATTTAAAGTGAGAAACGAGTACACGCCACAGTCGGACGTCTGCGCGACGTCTCATAAAGGGCTTATATTGTAGCTCAATAATACAATAGTTCGGGAACATAAATTATCACAAGCATGAGACAAATATAAAGTTAGTCCATCCACAGGAATAACAATAAATCTGAATTTACCACTAGAGCTTGTTCACCGGGGACAAATTTTTCACACGGATAGATATGGATATAATGTTTACACTACTTGATCATGGATGCGATGATTTGGAAAGAATTGACTCTGCAGAGTTTGTACTTAACCACAGCCAACGGATTTCAGTAGTCACGGGGACTAGTTCCGTCTACGGTGTTTTGGAAGAAACACATCTAACCAGTACACACCCAATTCAACCATCTGAAGCCAGGGATCACCCTCAGCAACATTCAAGAAAACCCTTGAGACGGGGAGGCTACAACCTTGCGTAGCATGGGATCAAATTTCTATACGCGCGCTCTAAGGGGGTGCCCCCCCTCTCGGTCCCAACCGGAAACACCCATGCCCCCTGACCGGATGACTGGCTTTAATCCTGGGCCAAGGTACCATCATCCCGGCCTCTCTGTTTGGTGTGTACACGGAAAGAGGTTACCAACTTACTAAACCGCATCCTGGCAATGAGACATGTGGTAGCACGGAAAGGGGAAAGAACGGTAACGTGGCTCCAACCATGTTAACGTCGGAGAAAGTCGGATGACGCAAGGCTGGTATGCTACAACAGTACCACCTTGCTGCCCTTCATGTCACCACATGATTTGGCCATCTCTCATCAGAGATCATCGCAACTTTGGAACATGCGGGAAAAGAACGATAACGTGGCTCCAACCACGTTAACGTCGGAGAAAGTCGGATGACGCAAGGCTGGTATGCTACAACAGTACCACCTTGCTGCCCTTCATGTCACCACATGATTAGGCCATCTCTCATCAGAGATCATCGCGACTTTGGAACAACCGGGTCGTTGCCTTACAAGCAATGAGGTATTTACCGACACTCATATGCCACGCACAAACTCTCACGTGAACATGTAAAACACCTGTCATATCAAATGTTCAAAACATGCTTGCCTGGTTCGGAGAAGTCGGAGTCTAGCTCGGCGAAGTTCGCGGCTCCTTCACCTCTTCCGGAACCAAGAGCTTCAGCATCTTCTTCCACGTCGGTGGGTGGTGGACTCGTCCAACGGGGAGCACTACGTCGACGGCGACACTATCTCCGGCGGACGGCGGCTCGGGTGAGGATGGGGAACTCCGGTGGAGGGCTGCAAGGGGGGCGAATCGGGCTGGATCCCGTGGCGGGTCGCGGCGGCCGGAGTCGAGGAAGGAGACCTCCTCGGGGCTCTTCCAGTGGCTAGGCTTGCTCTAGGGGGAGTGCAGGGATGGTGGGTGCTAGAGTTGAAGCTCGGGGCCTCTATTTATAGGCACATCGACGGGGTGGCCGTGAACGGAGAATCTCCGGCGGGCGATTACGGCGGAGCAGTGGATTGGCAGGTGGTTTGAGCGGCCAGGCAGCATCAGTGGAGGTTACTGGAGTCGTTTCACAGCTAAACGGAGGTGGTCTTGGCGTAATGGCGTCGGTCCACGGTGAGGTGACCGCACGGGCTCAACGGCGGCAGAGAGCACGCTCCGCGCCCTGCGGTTCACGACGAGAGCGGCAGCGCATTCGGGGGAGTGGAAGGCCACGCGGCGGGCTCCGGTGGTTTGGGCGGCGCTGGGTGGCGTCGTCGGCGCCGTGTCTCCCGCTGGCGTCCGCAAAGCCGCCGCCGACGTCGGTCACGGGGCGGCGCACCTTCTGCTGCTCGTCGCCGACGCCCGCAAGGCGCCAGGCGTTCGTGCGGTGCAGGAACAAGAGGGCGGGGACGAGGATCAAGGCGACGCGGTGGTACTGGCGAGATCGATGTCCTTCTCTGAAGAAAACGACAGCAAGCCACTGACTGAATCTCTGAATTTACTGAACTTGACATAGACAGTGCACTGCAGGTGTTCGACAGAAGGTTTTGGCTATGAGATAAATTTTTCTGGAGCTGTAACTTGGTGAGATGACCATTCAATGCACCCAGGGGCTGCCTGATTTTACTTGGAATTTTTGGAGAAGGTTTTGAATGAATTTCACCAAATTTGACAAATCTGGTCCAAACTTGCAGCAGGTAGTTTGAAAATTTTGTACTGAAGACCAGTGGATCTTCATGGATCTAGGTTGAGGGTTCAAAGGACTAGGAGGGGAAAAAGGTTTGGTGGCAAAAATCAAAACAGAAAATGGAGTTCCTTTGTAAATCTCCAAGTGCTAGAAGAGAAGGCAGAATTTTGTTTGAATAGAATTTGAATGGAAATAATCACATGGGGAGGTTCAACTTTCTGGATTTGATGCAAAATCATGATCCAAAGGTGAGGAAGTGGTTAGGAGAGAGGATTTGCACTAATGCCATGGCAAGAAGGAATTGTTGAAAGTGGCAAATGATTTTCCAAAAGCCATAGTGCAAAATTCAAAAAGATTTTCAAAAGTTATTTTCCCAAATGAAAAACATTTTGTCTTGAGTCCAAGTGAAAATCAAGAACCTCCAAGACCAAAGACAGATCTTGGTTGAATCCAAATACAACTTTTGCCAGAAGGAAAAATATTTGAGAGTGAGAGTTCTCTTGAAGAAAAAATTTAAATCACTCCCCTCAAGTCAAATAAAATCTTTTGAAAAAAATCCAAATAAAAACTTGGGTGTCACACGCAGTAATAATGCCGGTGCCAAACGAGGGTCTGAATGACTCCTCGAGAGGAAACTGCAAGAATAATAATGCCGGTGCCAAACGAGGGTCTGAATGACTCCTCGAGAGGAAACTGCAAGAATAATAATGCCGGTGCCAAACGAGGGTCTGAATGACTCCTCGAGAGGAAACTGCAAGAATAATAATGCCGGTGCCAAACGAGGGTCTGAATGACTCCTCGAGAGGAAACTGCAAGAATAATCATGCCGCAGTCGAGCGTCGGGGCGACACCACATAAAGGGCTTATAAAAGAATAAATAAACCACAAGCATGCCGCAGTCGGGCGTCTGAGCGACACCACAGAAAGGGCTTATAAAAGAATAATCACAGTGAATATCCAGGAGGTAGAACCATCCCAGGGATACTCAATAAAATACATAATGTAAATGGTTAGTCCATATTAATAATAAAATTTAAGCATGATCCTCAGATGTCACAGGTCATAAACAAAAGTCTAGTCTAGCCGTTTCTCCATCCGAAGACCGTCACTGAGTTCTAGTTAAATCGTTCTCCATCCGAATACCGTTACTATGATCCAGTTAGCCGTGTCTCCATCCGAAAACCGTCACTGAGTTCTAGCTAATTCGTTCTCCATCCGAATACCGTTACTAGATTCCACTCAGACTGTGGTCCTTACCTATGAACATGGCTATCCAACAGGATATATCCTCTACAGAGGGAGTACTATTTTCCCACGAGTAACGGATTTATTTAGTCCATCGGGACCAATTCCGCCTATGGCCTTTTAATTGAAAACACGCCTGACCTGCACACAGCAGCTTAACTCACCGATGTCTGGAATCACCCACGACACGTGCCAAGCAAAACTCTAAGTGGGGAGGCTACAACCTCGACGTAGCATGGGATCAAATTTCTATACGCGCGCTCTAAGGGGTGCCTCCCTCTCGGTCCCAACCGGAAACACCCATGCCCCCGGACCAAGTGGCATGCCTACCGGAGGCCTCCGGTATCTTCCACTATGGCCTCTCTGTACGGTGTGTGCTTTGGTAAGGGGTTGACAACTTACTGAACCATACCCCGTCTGCGACAGGAACAAGTGGTGGTACCAACAAATAGGGAAGCTACTGACCAAAACTCGACTTACGACCGACTCAGGTGGTCCAAGTGTCCTCCAACAATATTACCATTAGTGGAATAAATCATCACTCATCAAGCCTCACCATGCCATACCGGACATACTCGTCTCGACGAGGGACTAGGGACAAGCTCGTGTCTACCCAAGACCACGACTTTCTCGGCTTCCTTCCGGTATGCATGAGGGGCTCACGAGGATGATCCAAAACACTAGCGTATCCATTGCTGACCACAAAATAACTCCAAAAAGCACTCATGCACGAGACTTTATCGTTACATAAAGATAACGCATACTCCAAGTCAAATGGTCTTGTAATCGTATCAGAACATCACAACAAAACATTATGCCAGAGTTCAGAAATGCTTGCCTTCAAGAGTATGCAAGGGATGCACTTTTTGGAAGCTTTCCCTTTTCTCCAAAATCCTATTTTGAGAAAAATCCAAACAACACATATTTCAAACACAGTCCAAAAAGTTGTCTCAAATATTTTTGAAATAAATCTTAAAATAAACTAGATGAAATTTGAGAGAGGTAGGAAAAAGAATCAACTCATTTGGAGTTTTATTTTAAAAGTTATAGCTGGTCAAAGTCTGGTCAAAACTCTGTTTTAAATAAAACCAGAAAAAGGAAAACGTTTCGAGAGAAATACGCTTTCGCAGCAGAGGAAACGTACTCAGGACGTCTGCGTCTTCACTTAATCAGGGGAGACGGCGCGCGAGTCACTGACAGTGGGTCCAGAGGGCCCACTGGTCAGGTTTGACCGTTCTCCCCCTCCCTCCTCTTCTCTACCCGACGGGAGCGGGACTCCGGCGATCGCCGTCGATGAACGGCAGCGCCTCACGGGCATCCGAGGGCGGGGATGGAACGGCCAGACTGGGGTGGTCCTCTAGGTGGTCGCTGGGTCGTCGGAGGTGGAAGGAGTCGTCGGCGGCGAGCTCCACGGCGGAGGGGGCTACGGTGGTGAAGTGGTTTATGGGCTCCGGTGGTCTCCGATCGAGGTTGGGTAGTTGGGCAGCTCCGCAAGGACAAGGGGAAGCTACTGGTGGCGCTGGTTGGGCGAGGGAGTGACTGGATGCGACGTATCGCACCGGAGCTTAGTGGTGGCCGCACTGGCCGGAGACGAGGAAGATGGCCACTACGGGTCGATCCACTGCCTGGGGAGCGCTAGGAGAAAAGTCTGAGGTTGCCTGAGGTCTTGAACGAGCTCGGGGATCCCTTAAATAGGCGCTCGAGTTTGGACCGCGGCGGCTGAGGATAAGATCACCGGCGACAGCCGTGCTGTAGCTGCAGGGCGACGTGGCGGCGACGAGCGCGTGCCGACGAGCTTCGGGATAAGACCGGGCTGTTCACAAGGGCAGCTGGCGCGCTGGTGTGGTTTGGGCGGTGCCGAACATGGCAGAGGCTCACTGTCGACGCCGGCGTGCCGCCAAGGGCTCTGCCAGCAGCGCTGCAGGGCGCCAGAGATGGCATGGAGAGGGGGCGAGCTAGTGCGCGGTTCAGCGGTGGAGCAGGGGGCAGGGATGGGTCGCGTCGAGTGCGGCAGTGCGGCGCGGCGGCTCAGTGCGCGCGCGTGCAAAACGTGCGCTCTGGGCGCGCCCAGAGCACGCACGGAACCTGCTCGACGAAATGCCAGGGCTGTCTAGAGCGCGAGGGTGGGGCTGGCAATTAACAGGACTAGGATAGAGACAGCTAGGAGTTCAGTGGACAAGGTTGCCGGGTCATTGGAGCAAGTTCACAGTGCAAACTAGGAAACATGCCCAAAACTGACTGTGCACACCAAGTGCTCGACAGAATGCCAAGTGCACTTAGGCAACTCTTGGAGTGGCCAAAATCTCCAGATCAGGGTCTCTTTAGGTGTAGGAGATGATGTCAAGATCATAAGGGCAAAACCAGAAACTTGTTAGTGCAAGTTTTGTAAAACTCCAGTTTTGGACAGAAAGAAAAAGGGTTTATTGCATGTACTTAAAAACCTCCAATGAGCCCACTCTCCTGGACTTAAGGGTTTTGAAGGGAGGGCTACAAGTAGGAAAAAGCTCAGGGTCACTAGAGCAAAATAAAATAAGGTTGCAGTACAAACCACCAAATTGGACCAGAATGCAAAAGAGGGTGATTCACTCAAATTTTTCAAAGAACATCACTGGGTTTTTGCATAGAGTTGAATTGTATGCATCCACTGACATCTCCAAACACTTGGAAGAATTTTTAAAGAAATATTTAAATGGGTTGTAGTGCAAAAGTGCCTACTGGACCAGATTGGAGAAGTTGGTGTAGAGCTCAAAATCTCCAATGGCCAAAAGGTATTTTTGCATAAAAGTGATGTGGAAACATCACATGACATCCCCAAATTTTGGTGGAAATTTTAAATGCATTTGTCAAATGGTTGTAGTGCAAAACAGGCTCCAAATTCAAAAGAAATCATTTTAAAAGAATAAAACTCTGAGAAAACAAATCTTGCAATTTAAATCCACTGATAAAGAATTGTTTTATTGTAGAGAGTATTCAAGTCCAACAATACTCTTTGAAGGTTTTTCCACTAGAGGCAAAAATCCAAAATCACAAAGGGTAAATCTTGACAAAATGGAAAAGTTTTATTTCCTGGCAAACTTTTAATAAATAAAACAAGGTCAAAATTTTGGTGTGTCACAGGTACCAAAGGGAAGCTTGCCCCTAGATACGTGGGTCCTTTCAAGATCATTGGCAAAAGAGGCGACCTCGCCTATCAACTTGAGCTTCCTTCCAACTTCGCCAACGTGCACGACGTGTTCCACGTGTCACAGCTTCGCAAGTGCTTCAAGACTCCGGAGCGCACCATCAACTTCGAAGAGATTGATCTCCAAGAAGATCTGTCTTATCATGAGCACCCCGTTGCTATTCTTGAAGAAACTGAGCGCAAGACTCGCAACAAGTCAATCAAATTCCTGAAAGTGAAGTGGTCGCACCATTCCGACCGAGAAGCCACCTGGGAACGCGAGGACCACCTCCGTTCCGAATATCCGGAGTTCTTTCAGTCCTAGATCTCGGGACGAGATCCTCTCGTAGTGGTGGAGTGTTGTAACACCCCGGATGTAACTTTCCATATTTGTAACTCCAACTCTTGCCATTTTCGGCTCTGTGTTATGATATTCCCTTCGTGGTCGGGTTTTTGTCTTTCGTTTTGCATTTTGTTCGTGTCATGCATCTCATATCATGTCATCATGTGCATCTCATTTGCATACGTGTTCGTCTCATGCATCCGAGCATTTTCCCCGTTGTCCGTTTTGCAATCCGACACTCCCACGCGCACCGGCGCACCCCTCTTGTTTCTTCTCGTGGGCGGGTGTTAAACATTCTCGGAATGTACCGAGGCTTGCCAAGTGGCCTTGGTACACCACCGGTAGACCACCTGTCAAGTTTCGTTCCATTTGGAGGTCGTTTGGTGCTCCAACGGTTAACCGGGTAACCGCAAAGTCCTTTTGTGTGTTGCAGCAAAAAAACCCTCCAAACAGCCCAAAACCCATCTAAGTCACTTCCATGCTCTTGGTCGTTCGATCACGATCGTGTGGGCGAAAACCGCACCCCATTTGGAGTCTCCTAGCTCCCTCTACCTATAAAAACACCTCCCCCTCCGAAATTTCGGGCAAAACCACCCCTAACCCTAGCAAAATCGCCCTCCGCCGCCACCGGACACGTCCGCCGCCGCCGGACGTCCCCGCCGCCGTGCCCGCGCCAACCCCAGCCTACCACGTGGCAGCGCCGAGGCCCGGATCGAGCCCCCCGCACCCGAGCCCATCCCCGCCGCCCGGCTCCCTCCAGCGCCGCCCGCGCCCGGCCCCGCCGCCATCGCCGCCTCGCCGTCCTCCGCCGCCCCACCGCGCGTCGTCGCCGGCGAGCCGCCGCCCGCCGTCGCCCGTGCGGTCCCGCGCCTCGCCGCCCGTCGCCGCCTCCCCGCCGGTCGCCGCCCGCCGTCCCGCACCGGTGCCGTCCCGCGCCGCCGTCCGCCGCCTTCCCCGAGCCCCACGCCGGCCGCCGCGCCATCCCTCCTTCTCCGGCGAGCAGCCGCTCCGACGAGCTCCGATCCAGATCCACCAGAGACGGTTGACTTTTCCTCCTCCCCCGAATTTCTCCAAGTCCTGAGATTTTTACATTATATACTCCTGTTCATCGCATCATATCTCATCGCATACTTCTCCGTTTTGCGTGCATAATATATCGCAACATTCGTCTCGTGATGCTCTTCATTCTGTTCCATTATGCCATGTTCATTTGAGTCCATCTTGATGCCCAAATCTCTGGTGCAAGAATGCTATATGATGTTTTCTGCTGTTACTTATCAGAACTTGAGGATTTGTTATTTTTGTTGCATTTGATGTGTGCATCTTATGGGCATGAGCTCTACAGGTGTTTTGATCTATGTCATGCTATCTTTACAGAGGTGTATGCCATGTATTTTTGTGATCTATGTGGTGACTAGCAAAAGCATGCAAACTAGGCTTCGTGATGTTTCTGATTTCAGGGACTTGGGATTTTGCCAAGTCTGTTACTGCTGTTATTTTGTTGCCACGTATCCATGTGTCTACAAAGAGATCCATGCTTATTTTGGGTATGTTAAGTAAGGATGTTTTGTAGATATAGTTGTGATCTATCCATCCATGCCCTTGTTTGCAATTATGGAGTGCCATAGCATGTCTTAATCTTGCTCTACTTTTGCTATAAAATATTCCTGGCAGATTGTTAACATGATATTCTATATTGCCAAGGTTGTTGTAGTTGATCGATACATGCTATGTACTTGCTCTTGCCATGGTTAGCTTTATAAACATGCCATCTTGCTGTAGGTATGCTTGTTTTGTCATGCATTGCTTTGTGTTGAGTGAATCAAGCTCACCAACATGCCTTCATAATACTGTTACTGCCATGCTCTGTTTTCTGCCAAGTCTGAAACCTGTTAACGGAACTTGCTATATTTACATGGTTGCCATCATATCTTCTGGTCCTTTTTGGCTCATGGTCAGTAAGGGACTTTTGTTCTATGCATTTAGTAGATTCATGCTATGCCTTGTTTTGCTATGTTAAGTTCCTGTAGCATGTGTTTTGCTTGCTCTGAACTTTGCTACCTGATGCTGTTTCAGCCATGTCCGGTAATTTCACCAAGTCTGTGAACCTGATATCTTTTGCACTTTTGTCATGCTTGTTTGAACCTGTTGTGGTGTGATCTAGCCGTAGCTCGGCGTTCATCTTTTGTCAAGCATCTCCTGTAGATTACTGTCATGTACTTTGTTACTATGTTGGGGTGCTGTAGCTTAGCTACTTGATGTATTCTAAGTGCTATCATGCTGTTAATCGCAGAGTCGTGTCATTCTTGTTTTGCTTGCCATTTGCAAACCGTGCATCCGTTTCCGGTGATCTTTATATCGATTTCGACCGAAATCATCTCATCTTTCCAGTGGCATACTTGGTTTGCCAAGTTACTGCCTTGTTCATCCCTTTTTCTTCCTGTGGGTAGAGCCGGGAGACGAGTTCGTGAACGAGGAACCTGTTGAGTACACTTACGAGGATCAAGCTTTCGACAACTCTGAGAACCTTGCAGGCAAGATGACCATACCCTCGAAATCACTTCTATCTTTGCTTTGCTAGTTGTTCGTTCTATTGCCATGCTGCGCTACCTACCACTTGCTATATCATGCCTCCCATATTGCCATGTCAAGCCTCTAACCATCCTTTCCTAGCAAACCGTTGTTTGGTTAAGTTACCGCTTTTGCTCAGCTCTTCTTATAGCGTTGCTAGTTGCAGGTGAAGTTGAAGTTGGTTCCATGTTGGAACATGGATATTTTGGAATATCACAATATCTCTTATTTAATTAATGCATCTATATATTTGGTAAAGGGTGGAAGGCTCGGCCTTATGCATTGTGTTTTGTTCCACTCTTGCCGCCCTAGTTTTCCGTCATACCGGTATTATGTTCCTTGAGTTTGCGTTCCTTACGTGGTTGGGTGATTTATGGGACCCCCTTGACAGTTCGCCTTGAATAAAACTCCTCCAGCAAGGTCCAACCTTGGTTTTACCATTTGCCACCTAAGCCTTTTCCCTTGGGTTTTCGCGAGCCCGAGGGTCATCTTTATTTTAAACCCCCGGACCAGTGCTCCTTCGAGTGCTGGCCCAAACCGAGCGATGTCCGGCGCCCCCTGGGCAACCAGGGTCTATGCCAACCCGACGTCTGGCTCATCCGGTGTGCCCTGAAAACGAGATATGTGCAGCTCCTATCGGGATTTGTCGGCACATTCGGGTGGCTTTGCTGGTCTTGTTTTACCATTGTCGAAATGTCTTGTAAACCGGGATTCCGAGACTGGTCGGGTCTTCCCGGGAGAAGGTTTATCCTTCGTTGACCGTGAGAGCTTATAATGGGCTAAGTTGGGACACCCCTGCTGTCGTGGAATTTTCACGGCAGATGTCCTCGTGTTAGGACTTAGTCGTGGAGCCATCGCCGCTAGGAAGCTTAAAGGGGTTAACCGGGACAAGGAACACGAGGGTTATACTGGTTCGGCCCCTTACGGTGAAGGTAAAAGCCTACGTCCAGTTGAGGTGGTATTGCTTAGGGTTTCGATGACCAGGGAGCTTAATCACTATGCCCGGTTCTCGGTCTGTTCTTTCTCGTTCTGAACCGCTGCCGGGTCGTCCCTTTATATAGAGAGGTTGATGCCCGCGGCTCTCAGAGTCCCGGCCGGCTTATAACAGTGTCCGGCTCGGACTCTTAACTACTCTTGCCTTACATTACAAGTCTTGCCATAACGGCGGGTTATCACTACGGGCCTTAAGCCGCCTCCGGGTCTTAGCCCATTACTGATCCGCCATCTTCAAGCTTGGTATTGGGCTTCACGTGATGATCATTATGACGTAACCCGGCCTCTCCTGGGCGGGTGACTCTAATGGTTATATCCTCAACATTAGGCCCCAGATTGATTTGAACCGGTTCATGTCAATCTTCAATCCCTTTGAAAGAAAATCTTCCGGCTTCTGCTTGTGCGAAAGTTATAACCCGCCGTGACGTCATCTTCTGGATTCTTGGTGACCCGCCGTGATGTCATTTTCCATTAAATTTATTTTTTATTCTGTCATATCGCAACGGATCTTATCTTTAATGACCATCCCGAAAATCGAGGCGCTTCTGCGGCGAGATAATCACGTCTTGGCCTCCTCGTTTCTCGCACCCACTTATCAGTCACCCTTATAAATAGGCCCGGCCCATAGGCCTTCGTCACTCCTTCCTCCCTCGTCTTCCTCCTCTGTCGCTCCAGAGCTCGAGCTCCGCCGCCGCTGTCGCGCCCCCTGGTCTTCTCCAACCTTGGCCGCTGCATCACCCTGAACTGGTCCAGAGAAACGGCGGTGACCTCCGCGACTCATCAGCACTCGTAAGTCCTTGCCACTCCATAGAGTATATCTGCATTAGGGTTCTTGTCGTTCTCCCCTGTTCTTCGTAGTTCGTCGCCATTTCTTCACAGTTCTTCCTACACGGCCCCCTTAGATCCAGAAACCATATAGAACTCGTGCGGCTGTGGTTTCGCACCCATTTTCAACAGTAGCATGTGCCCTTTACTTGCAAAGATATCTTCTTAGAGCTCATGAACTTCTCTGTATCAGCTTTCTAGGTCTAGAAATTTTTCCTTTCTGGACAATTGTTTGATCCAAAATAATTACTGCGATCTGTGAAACTTGTTTGTGCCACACTTAGTCAAAAATTGCATCTGTTAGCTATGGCGGCTCATATCTCCGGCTTAAAGAGGCCATGCGCTGTGAAATTTCTGGCTCATTTATGATAGAGTTTTAAACAACTTAAATGACTCATGATGCCCACAACGGCTTAGATAACCCGACACAATTAGCCATATGTCATTAGGCCCCTTCATAAGCCGCCATCTTGAATACTGATCTGTAATCTTCCTCCGGCTTATATTTGAACCGGACATTTCCCTTTGTCATAGGCTTTCGTCTTTTACAATGCCGCCCAAGGCTCCCAAGGCACCCATTACGTGCAATTGGATGAGATCCAATGTTACTGATGATACTTTAGCTGATTTCGTGAAGACGGGTTACCTGCCTAAGAAGGAGGTCATGTCTTATCGTGCCCTTGACCCGTCCGAAGAAAGACCTTAACCAAGAGACGGAGAGGTTGTGATATTTGCTGATCACATGAGCCGGGGCTTTGCTCCGCCCGGCTCAAAATTCTTCAGAGACGTTCTGAACTTCTTCGATCTGCGACCTCAAGACACTGGACCCAATTCCGTGTCGAACATTTGTAACTTTCAAGTGTTTTGTGAGGTATACCTTGGAGAGGAACCCAGCCTGCTACTCTTTAGGGAGTAATTTTAGTTGAACCGCCAGAATGAGTGCGCCAATGGGCCTAGCTTGGAGCTTGGCGGAATCTCCATTCAACGACGGAGAGATTGCCTCTTTCCTTATGCTGAGCCGCCAAGCCACCCAAAGGACTGGAACCAGACATGGTTCTACTGCCAAGATACTTCTCCGGCTGATGAGAACCCTCTGCTCGGCTTTCGTGCCCTGCGTCTGGAGCCAACTCACCCCCTGCCAGACAAACTATCTCAAGCTGAGCGTCAACCACTGATCCCCACCATCAACAAGATTAAGGCTCTTCTGGGAAATGGCCTTAACGGCGTTGATCTGGTCCGGGTCTGGATTTCTTGGCGGGTGATTCCCTTGAGCCGCCGCCACGGCTTAATGTGTGATTACACGGGCCGGAAGGATGACCCTCTGCGGCACAGACCCAACGATCTACCTGAGGACGTCGTGGACGACATGACCAAGTCCCTCTTGAACGAGAGCTTAGCAGACTGCGGGAGGACCGGCTTAAGCCCCTTCTGCCAAGCTAACCCGGCTCCGTCGGTAAGCTACCAATCTGAGCACTTTACTTTCCATTCTAACAGTTTTCGTTTTAACTTCAAGGAAACCTTTGTTGCATTTTTCCAGGCTAATGACAAGTTCTGGAAGGTCAAGTATGACCATGAGGCTGCTAAAAAAGCCAGGAAGGCTAAGAAAGCCGCCAGGAGAGCCGCTCCCCGCAAGAAGGGAAGTAAGCCTAGCGCCTCAGAGCTGCTTCAGTTGGATGATAGCTCCGAGTCAGAGGTAGCTCTTGATTCTTTAGGCTCTTTTTTTGTTTTTCATCTGTTTTTAACCACCTTATTGACACTGATTATCAGCAGGATGATACCGGAGCGAGTAACCCGGTGATTGAAGAGGTAACTATACTTTCCTCCGACTCGGACCCCTCGCCAAGGCTGAAAGTCCGAAGAGTAACCCGGAAAGTAAGATTTTCGCATCCTTTAGCTTATCAAGATCCTCAATTTCTTTTGAAGCAACAGATTCATGAGAGCCGGAGTCAAACCCGGGCCAGCAAGGATGCAGACCTCTCCTCCGGCTTACCCGAAGCATCAAGAAAGCGCCGGACTGAGGTTATCTCCAACTTATACCCTTTTCATCCTTTAGCGGGCGTCACCCGTCAACCACTCAATTCATCTGATTCAAACTATCAGGAAACTTCACCTTCCTCTGGTGACTCCATGCAATCTAACTTGCCGGCTTTCAAGACCGCACCCGGGTAACGATAATCATCTCATTTTGTGCTTATCTTACTTATGTTTTTTGTACTAACCTTTGACTTTCAGTGCCCAAGCCAGGCTCAGCAAGAGGGCCAAGAAAAATAAACCGGTCGAAGAGCCGGACTTAACTGAACCCAATGCCTCTGCCTCTGAGCCGCCATCTGCACTAGCTCCGGAAACCGCAGCCTCAACTGAAGAACAAACCATGGCGGGTTCTGACAACCCGGAGATTCCCAGCTCAGCTCAACCAGCCGATGACCCGGATGTGGTGATTACCCGGACTGAATATGTTGAGCCGGGAAGACCTACTGTGCTGGCCAGATGCTCTGCCAAAGAAGAACTACGGGAACGCCGCAGGGCTAGACTGGAGATCACTGACTATGCTAACTTGAGCATTGGAGACATTGTTTCTGGTTACATTGGTCAAGTGCACAACAGCCGGGACCTGGAGATTGATATGGTGAAGCAGATACAGCAAAAATCTGAGGTAAAACTCTCTTGCTTACTCCATAGTCATCCTTACCATGCTAGCCCCCAAGTCTATTACTTATGATAGAATATGTTGTAGACTTGACTTCCGGCTTACCTTCATGATCCGGCAATTGTAAATAGAATCTTTCAGCATACATTAGCCCCCAAGTGCCAAGTGTCTTTGCTTGCAAAGTGCTTGGGACTTTAATGTTGCATAATAATCACTCACACTGTAACCCGGAATTTGTACAGGCTGCCTACAAGAAATTTGAATCTGAAATCTCTGAGCTGAAGAACTGCCTGAAGACTCAGGAAACTGAGACCCGGAAGGCCAACGCCAAATTTGAGTTCAGTGTTGCTGCACAAGAAAAGCTGAAGAAGAAATTTGAAACAGAAAGAAAGACTTGGGCCGAGGAGAAAACTGCTTTGCTCAGCCGGGCCGAACAAGCGGAGGCTGCTCTGACTGAGAGAACCGCCGAACTCTCCGGCTTAAAGCGCCATGTGTCACAGATGGTCGCCGCAATCTTCGGTAAGTCATTCTGCAAGCTTTTAACAAGCTTACGTTCTTTATGTCTTATAAATCCCACAATTGCCATCAGCTCACCTGACCTTGTTATACAGGTCCCAGAAGCTCCAACCTTAATCAAAATGTTCTGACCAAGCTGAAGGCTGTTTACACCTTGGTGGAGCAACTCTACACCGGGTCACAGCATGCTTTAGCCGTTGTGGCTCTGTCTAATGAGGTTCTGACTCACCTGGCGGACATACTCAGGCGGCTTGTCGTTCTTCCTCAACGCTTCCAAGAGGTGAGACGGGCTTCTGCAAGAGCCGGAGCTATAGCTGCTCTGAGCCGGGCCAAGGCTTTTCTCCCGGAGCTAGACCCGGCCGACATCGCTCTTGGATACCCCAGCCTGAAGGAAGACGGCACCCCCTTTGACCAGAAAGACTTTGCTGCCTGTGTGAAGAGCGTGCGCCCGGTGGCTACCCTGATTGGGAATGACACCGACCTTACCAAGTACCAGTCGGGCTATGACGCGGAGAATCAGAGGATCCCCACTCCACGCTATGAAGCAATCAGCTTGATCCCTCCGACTCGTAAGCATACCTTCGCCCCAGAAGTTGACCCGGCCGGGTTAATTGATGACGAGGCTCAATTTGAAGCTTTGAGCGGCATTGACTGGAAATCATCAACCTTCCAGGTCATGGAATCAGCCGGAGGAGCGGAGAGGGATGAGCCGGAAGCTTCGACCCAACAAGCACCTTGAGTTTTGGGCGGCTCATGGTTACACCTTAAAACAATGCCTCACCTTTTGGACTCGGGGAGTCTTGTAATAGAGTAGGACAAACACTTAATTTTGTCGTGCCATCGTGCACGTGTTGAATGCTTAACTCCATTTAAGCTGCTTCTTCATATTCCTCCGGGTTATAATTGATCAATTTACTCTCCTTAAGCTTTAAGGACTGTCTTTAATTGTTCTGCATAGAAAAATAAATCACAAGTCTCTAGGCGGCTTACCGCGTGGAGAGTCATATATCTTACACTTAACTCGGAACATAACCAAGGTTATAAAAGACCGGCTCTCAACCATATCTTCAGGATAACCACAATAGCCTACCTACAAACCTTGCAAGTATATGTCCGGCTTATGTAACCCAAATAATGAGGTTGAGAAACTTAACTCCGGTTCACCAGCATTGATAGCAACATTGTTAATCAAAGTTAAGCCGGCGGAACAAGAACCGCCCTTGCCCACTGTTGATATGATCAAAACAACTTGTTGTAAACCAAAAGGTCAAAACTTAAGGGCTTATGATTCGAATACGAGCAGAAAACTGTCCCAAAGGGGTTAAGCTAAGATTCGAATGCGATCGTATAGCCCCCAGTGGCGTTGGCGTTGCCGATCAAGAGGGTACCGACAGCTATGTTCTCTTTGGTTCGAATACGACCTATGTGTGAACAGGAAGCCCCCAAATGACCTTGAGAGTTGTTTAGCGACGCTGATTCGAATACGATCCACGTCGGTTCCCAAAGGGGGTTGAGCTATGATTCAAATATGATCAAGAAAAACTCCCCAATGAGCTCGGCAATTTGCCAATCAAATGGGTATCGACAGCTATGTTCTCTTTGGTTTGAATACGACCTATGTTTGAACAGGAAGCCCCCAGGTGATCATATTGGTAACGGCCAGATTCGGATACGATCGTAAGCCGGACCCACCTCCAAGTGACCATGTAATGTTGTAATGGAAATAACACATTTACCTTTGGAGGAGAAAAGGACAGAGGTCCTGCTTTATTATTTATCATAATATATACATGGCTATAGAAATATGTACATTATGAGAGCCGGTGGCTCAAGTGTAATAAGGCCGAAGCTGAGCTATGTTCCACGGCCGACGGGTCTCTTCCTCCGACTTGCGTGAATCTTTGTGCTCCCGAACATCGATAAGGTAGTATGACCCGTTGTGCAAGTTCTTGCTGACCACAAAGGGCCCTTCCCAAGCCGGGGATAACTTGTGTGTATCTGTCTAATCTTGGATGAGCCGGAGCACCAGATCACCTTCCTGGAAGACCCGGGACTTAACCCGGCGGCTGTGATAACGGCGCAGGTCTTGTTGGTAAATCGCCGAGCGAGCTGCTGCCACATCACGCTGTTCGTCCAACAAGTCAAGAGCATCTTGGCACGCCCGCTCATTATCCGCCTCAACATAAGCCGCCACTCGAGGCGAGTCATGACGGATGTCGCTGGGGAGGACTGCTTCCGCTCCATAAACCATGAAGAAAGGCGTGTAACTCGTAGATCTGTTAGGAGTAGTATTGATGCTCCATAACACGGAGGGTAACTCCTCCACCCAACAACCCGGCGTCCGTTGCAAAGGGACCAAAAGCCGGGGCTTGATGCCCTTCAAAATCTCCTGATTAGCTCTCTCAGCTTGACCATTGGATTGAGGGTGAGCCACTGATGAAACATCAAGTCGAATATGCTCTCGTTGACAAAACTCCTCCATGGCGCCCTTAGACAGATTGGTACCATTGTCAGTTATAATGCTGTGTGAAAAACCAAAGCGAAATATCACCCTTTTCATGAACTGAACCGCTGTGGCTGCATCACACTTGCTAACTGGCTCTGCCTCAACCCACTTTGTGAACTTGTCAACTGCCACCAAGAGGTGGGTCTTCTTATCCTTGGACCTTTTAAAAGGCCCAACCATATCAAGCCCCGAGACCGCAAATGGCCAAGTAATTGGAATCATCCTCAGCTCCTGAGCCGGCACATGAGCCCGTCGTGAGAACCTCTGACAACCGTCACATTTACTGACCAAGTCCTCCGCATCAGCATGAGCCGTCAGCCAATAAAAACCATGACGAAAAGCCTTGGCCACAAGGGATTTTGAGCCGGCATGATGGCCACAATCCCCCTCATGAATCTCACGTAAAATTTCTTGACCTTCCTCAGGGGAAACACAACGCTGGAAAGTTCCAGTGACACTGCGATGATGCAGCTCACCATTGATAATTATCATTGACTTAGACCGCCGGATTATTTGTCTGGCCAAAGTTTCATCCTCAGGCAATTCTCCCCGGGTCATGTAAGCCAAGTATGGTACTGTCCAGTCTGGGGTAATGTGGAGAGCTGCCACCAACTGTGCCTCCGGGTCAGGGACAGCCAAGTCTTCCTCTGTAGGCAACTTAACAGAAGGGTTACGCAAAATGTCCAAGAAAGTATTAGGCGGCACCGGCTTTCGCTGAGAGCCCAGCCGGCTTAAAGCATCAGCCGCCTCGTTCTTCCTGCGATCAATATGCTCTACTTGGTAACCCTGAAAGTGTCCAGCAATGGCATCAACTTCGCAGCGATAAGCCGCCATGAGAGGGTCCTTGGAATCCCACTTGCCCGACACTTGCTGAGCCACTAAATCTGAGTCGCCAAAGCACCTTACCCGGCTCAAGCTCATCTCCTGAGCCATCCGAAGACCATGGAGCAAGGCCTCGTACTCAGCCGCATTGTTAGTACAGGGAAACATCAACTGTAGCACATAACGAAACTTGTCACCTCTAGGGGAAGTTAATACAACTCCAGCCCCCGAGCCCTCCAATTTCCTAGACCCGTCGAAGTGAATAGTCCAATATGTATTATCCGGCTTCTCTTCAGGCACCTGCAGCTCTGTCCAATCGTTGATGAAATCCACTAATGCTTGAGATTTGACAGCAGTGCGTGGCACGTATTTCAGTCCATGAGGCCCAAGCTCTATAGCCCACTTAGCCACTCTTCCTGTGGCTTCTCTGTTTTGGATGATATCTCCTAAGGGAGCAGAACTAACCACAGTGAAGGGGTGACCCTGGAAATAATGCTTAAGCTTCCGGCTTGCCATGAACACACCATAAACAAGCTTCTGCCAATGTGGATACCGCTGCTTGGACTCAATGAGCACTTCACTGACGTAGTAAACCGGCCGCTGAACCGGATACTCCTTACCATCTTCCTTGCGCTCCACCACCACAGCCACACTGACGGCTCGTGTGTTAGCAGCTACATACAGTAATAAGGGCTCCTTGCCAACCGGAGCAGCAAGAACTGGGGGCTCAGCCAGCTGTCTCTTCAAATCCTCAAAAGCAGCATTAGCAGCATCATTCCAGACAAAGTCATTTGTTTTCTTCATCAACTAGTACAGTGGCATGGCCTTTTCACCCAAACGGCTTATAAACCGGCTCAGAGCAGCGATGCGGCCTGCCAGACGCTGGACGTCATTGATGCACGCCGGCTTAGCCAGAGAGGTGATTGCCTTGATCTTTTCCGGGTTAGCTTCAATGCCTCTGTTAGAAACCAGGAAACCCAAGAGCTTGCCTGCGGGAACACCAAAAACACACTTGGCCGGGTTAAGCATCATCTTGTAAACCCGGAGATTATCAAAGGTTTCTCTAAGATCATCTATCAGGGTCTCCTTCTCCCTGGACTTAACCACGATATCATCCACATAGGCATGAACATTGCGCCCAATCTGGTTATGAAGACAATTCTGCACACAACGCTGATAAGTCGCCTGTGCACTCTTGAGTCCAAAAGGCATAGATACATAACAGAAGGCTCCAAAGGGAGTGATGAACGTCGTCTTCTCCTGGTCCTTAACTGCCATTTTAATCTGATGGTACCCAGAATAAGCATCCAAAAAACTTAAGCGCTCACAACCCGCCGTAGCATCAATGATTTGATCAATACGGGGGAGAGCAAAAGGATCAGCCGGACAAGCCTTGTTTAAGTCCGTGTAGTCTACACACATCCGCCAGGTGCCGTTCTTCTTGAGCACGAGTACCGGGTTAGCTAACCATTCTGGATGAAAGACTTCAACAATAAACCCGGCCGCCAAGAGCCGGGCTACCTCCTCACCAATGGCTTTCCGCCTCTCCTCATTAAACCGCCAAAGGAATTGCCTGACCGGCTTAAATTTCGGATCAACATTGAGAGTGTGCTCAGCGAGTTCTCTAGGTACACCTGGCATGTCAGAAGGTTTCCATGCAAAAATGTCCCTGTTCTCACGGATGAACTCGATGAGCGCGCTTTCCTATTTAGGATCCAGATTGGCACTGATGCTAAACTGCTGAGATGAGTCACCTGGAACGAAGTCAACAAGCTTAGTCTCATCGGCTGACTTAAATTTCATTGCCGGCTCATGCTCCGTGGCCGGCTTTTTCAAAGACGTCATATCTGCCGGGTCAACATTGTCCTTGTAAAACTTCAACTCCTCCGTTGCACAAACAGATTCTGCATAAGCCGCGTCACCTTCCTCACACTCCAAGGCTATCTTTCGGCTGCCATGAACCGTAATGGTCCCGTTGTGACCCGGCATCTTGAGCTGCAAATACACGTAACACGGCCGTGCCATGAACTTGGTTTAAGCCGGCCGCCCAAATATAGCATGATACGAACTTCTTATCTTAACCACCTCAAAGGTTAATTTTTCCGCCCTGTAATTGTACTCATCTCCAAAAGCCACTTCCAGCTCAATCTTACCAACTAGATATGCCGACTTACCAGGCACCACACCATGGAAGACAGTATTGGACTGGCTGAGGTTCTTATCAATCAACCCCATACGACAGAAGGTCTCGTAATAGAGGATGTTGATGCTGCTGCCTCCGTCCATGAGCACTTTAGTGAACTTATATCCCCCCACCTAAGGAGCCACCACCAGGGCCAGGTGACCCGGATTATCAACCCGGGGAGGGTGATCTTCCCTACTCCATATAATAGGCTGCTCAGACCATCTTAAATAGCGTGGAACCGCCGGCTCAACAGCATTCACAGCCCTTTTGTGAAGCTTCTGATCTCGCTTGCACAGACTGGTGGTAAACACATGATACTGTCCACCATTGAGCTGCTTTGGATTGGTCTGGTATCCCCCTTGCTGCTGCTGCTGATGACCCTGGCCGGACTGCTGATTAAAGCCCCCTTGAACATTCTGAGAATTGGAATTTGAGCCGCTGCCCGGGCCATGAAAGCCGCCGGCGCCTGAGCCGCCACCCGGGCCATTATTGCCATTGAAAGTATTGGAATTTTTGAAGGCCTTCATGATTGCGCAGTCCTTCCACAGATGAGTGGCCGGCTTTTCCCTAGAGCCATGCCTTGGACAAGGCTCATTCAACAACTGCTCAAGCGTCGGGCCTGACCCGCCGGCGCGGGGAGGTGGCCTCCCCTTGCGCCGGTGGTTGTTACCCTGTGAACTGGTGTTGGCCACAAACTCCATACTGCCATCAGCCTTACGCTTCTTACCCCCCTGGTTCGCCGGGTTATGCTGGGGGCCCTTGCCATTGCCATTCCGTTTTCCCTTCCCTGTCCTTTCATCATCCGACGCGGGATCCTTGGTACTATCAGAGTCGGCGTACTTAACCAGAGCCGCCATCAGCGTACCCATATCGTTGCAATCGCGCTTGAGCCGCCCGAGCTTCATCTTCAGGGGGGCAAAGCGACAGTTCTGCTCTAACATTAAGACTGCAGAGCCGGCATCCATCTTATCAGATGAATGTATTATCTCTTTCACCCGGCGAACCCAATGGGTTGTAGACTCACCCTCCTACTGCTTACAGTTAGTCAAATCCACAATTGACATAGACTGCCTACAGGTATCTTTGAAGTTTTGGATGAACCGTGCTTTCAGTTCAGCCCAGGACCCAATAGAGTTTGGTGGCAGCCCCTTCAACCAAGTGCGGGCAGTTCCATCTAACATCATGGTGAAGTACTTGGCCATTCCTGCTTCACTAACCTCCAGCAACTCCATGGCCATCTCGTAACTCTCGATCCAGGCTCCGGGTTGTAAATCAGCCGTGTAATTAGGCACCTTCCTAGGCCCTTTGAAATCCTTGGGCAGACGTTCATTGCGGAGAGCCGGCACCAGACAAGGGACACCTCCAGTCCTCGTAGGTATACCCGCATCAATAGAAGCTGTCGGATAAGCCGGGGGTGGCTGGTAAGCCGTCAACTGAGGCGCCTGCTCCGCCTCTTGCCATGCCCTGTCTTGATCTACCACATGAAAGGCTCCGTTATGAGCCGTCGGATAAGCCGGGCCGTGGCCAGGAGGCAAGTCATTGCGTCGGACGTTGCTTGAGCCGGTCGCTGAGACCGTGTGTCTGCTATAACTCGGGCTCCGGCCTGGACGAGGGGTTGAATGAATCCTGTCCCGGCTATAAGAATATGCCTCCTGCTGCGCCAGAGCCGTCTGAAGGAGTTCTCTGACCCGGCGGGTTTCAACCGCCGTTGGAGAGTCGCCATCGATTGGGAGAGCCGCCAGTCGCGCCGCCGCGGCGACCATGTTTTCCAATGGGTTGGCATAATGACCCGGTGGTATTGGCACATACTGAGGCGGGGCAGCGTTCACCTGGGGAGGCCCCATCACTTGGGGCTGAATTGACGTTCCAACCCCGGGCGTCATGACCTCTGGCGGGTTACTGGGCCCTGCACCAGGTGTGTTGAAGAGGTTTCGAGGATCGTAAACCGGAGGGAGTCGAGATTGGGCCTTTTGATGCCTCCTTCTCATGACCTCATTGGACGCGTTCTGATCCATCGTGAGCCGGAAAGATTGTGCCTGAATCAGCTGAGTCTGGGCGTCGAGAGCCGCCCTCTCCGCAGCCATCCTGATCCCTTCCGCCGCTAGATCCTCCTTGGCTTTTGCTAGATCCATCTTTAACTGTGCCACCTCCGTGTCATGCTGAGCTTGATCCGCTGGGGCGACCGTAGCGGTTAACAGGGCCGTCATCTTGTCTGTGAGATCCATCAGCACCTGAGCCGGCGAGGGCACAGGGCTTCCTGCCCCGGCAGTGGGGTTTTGAATAGGTTGTGCGCCAGCCATGAAGATTCCAACCCGGCTCGGCGGCTCAAAGAGGTCCGGAATACTGTCGCCATCGGAACAACCCCTGAGCCTGCCATCTTGAAGTTGGTATAACGAATCGGTTTCCTCTGTGGATGACTCGCCGTCAGAGCGAGCGGTCGTCTCATCACCAGATCCAGATCCTTCAGAGAGCTCTCCATGGACGCATCCCACGAAAGCACGCTTCAAGGCAGGCAAAGTCCGGGCGGGTCGTGCACGTTGAGCCGTCTCGATGAGATCGGCGCCAAGGTACGGCTCTGGGCCCGGCTCACCAATCTTGCCAATAAAGACATGAATTCCGCCGAAGGGGACCCGGTACCCGTACTCAATTGAGCCGGCGTCGGGGCCCCAATTCGCATCGTCGATGTAGAGCTTGCCGCGACGACTCTTGGTCATCCGGCCCACAGTGTATCCCTTGAGCCCTTCGAAGCTGCCCTTCAAGAACTCAAATCCACCGTGCGCCAGCCCCACGGTGGGCGCCAACTGTCGTGGAATTGTCACGGCAGATGTCCTCGTGTTAGGACTTAGTCGTGGAGCCATCACCACTAGGAAGCTTAAAGGGGTTAAACGGGACAAGGAACACAAGGGTTATACTAGTTCGGCCCCTTACGGTGAAGGTAAAAGCCTACTTCCAGTTGAGGTGGTATTGCTTAGGGTTTCGATGACCAGGGAGCTTAATCACTATGCCCGGTTCTCGGTCTGTTCTCTCTCGTTCTGAACCGCCGCCGGGTCGTCCCTTTATATAGAGAGGTTGACGCCCGCGGCTCTCAGAGTCCCGGCCGGCTTATAACAGTGTCCGGCTCAGACTCTTAACTACTCTTGCCTTACATTACAAGTCTTGCCATAACGGCGGGTTATCACTACGGGCCTTAAGCCGCCTCCGGGTCTTAGCCCATTACTGATCCGCCATCTTCAAGCTTGGTGTTGGGCTTCACGTGATGATCATTATGACGTAACCCGGCCTCTCCTGGGCGGGTGACTCTAATGGTTATATCCTCAACACCTGCAGAGTATTATCTTTCGAAAGCCGTGCCCGCGGTTATGAGGCAGATGGGAATTTGTTAATGTCCGGTTGTAGAGAACTTGTCACTTTACTTAATTAAAATACATCAACCGTGTGTGTAGCCGTGATGGTCTCTTCTCGGCGGAGTCCGGGAAGTGAACAAGGTTTGAGTTATGCATGAACGTAAGTAGTTTCAGGATCACTTCTTGATCACTTCTAGTTTCGCGACCATTGCGTTGCTTCTCTTCTCGCTCTCATTTGCGTATGTTAGCCACCATATATGCTTAGTGCCTGCTGCAGCTCCACCTCATTACACCATCCTTTCCTATAAGCTTAAATAGTCTTGATCTCACGGGTGTGAGATTGCTGAGTCCTCGTGACTCACAGATTCTACCAAAACAGTTGCAGGTGTCGACGATGCCAGTGCAGATGATGCAACCGAGCTCAAGTGGGAGTTCGACGAGGAACGTGGTCATTACTATGTTTCTTTTCCTGATGATCAGTAGTGGAGCCCAGTTGGGACGATCGGGGATCTAGCATTTGGGGTTATCTTATTTTCATTTGAATTTGACCGTAGTCGGTCTATGTGTGGATTTTGGATGATGTATGAATTATATTTATGTATTGCGTGAAGTGGCGATTGTAAGCCAACTCTTGTTATCCCATTCTTATTCAGTACATGGGATTGTGTGAAGATAACCCTTCTTGCGACAATACCACAATGCGGTTATGCCTCTAAGTCGTGCCTCGACACGTGGGAGATATAGCCGCATCGTGGGCGTTACAGCGAACTTGACCGAGAGCCACCTTCTCTCGAACAAAATGAATGTCGATCTCAATATGCTTGGTGCGACGGTGTTGAACCGGATTCCCTGACATGTAGACAGCTGAAATATTATCACAGTAAACAATGGTAGCTTGCTCAATAGGACGGTGCAGCTCTGACAGCAACTAGCACAACCAAACCGTTTCAGCAACCGCATGAGCCACAGCGCGGTACTCAGCTTCAGCAGACGAGCGGGAGACCGTAACCTGCCTTTTTGAAGAACAAGAAACCAAATTGTTACCAAGAAAAACACAAAATCCGGATGTGGACCTTAGAGTATCTGGACAACCAGCCCAGTCTGCATCAGAGTAAGCTGTCAAGGAGGTGGGAGAGGATTTCTTGATATGAAGACCTAAGTCTAGTGTGCCTTTGAGATATCAAAGAATACGTTTGACATGATTGTAGTGTGGAATACGAGGATCGTGCATGTATAAGCAAGCTTGTTGGATAGCAAAAGAAATTTCAGGACGAGTGAGAGTAAGATACTGAAGTGCACCGGTAAGACTACAATAAATAGAAGGGTCAGAGAAAGGATCACCGTCGGCAGAGAGTGATGTCTACTACGCAACCTTCTTCTTGTAGACGTTGTTGGGCCTCCAAGTGCAGAGGTTTGTAGGACAGTAGCAATTTTCCCTCAAGTGGATGACCTAAGTTTTATCAATCCGTGGGAGGCGTAGGATGAAGATGGTCTCTCTCAAACAACCCTGCAACCAAATAACAAAGAGTCTCTTGTGTCCCCAACACACCCAATACAATGGTAAATTGTATAGGTGCACTAGTTCGGCGAAAAGATGGTGATACAAGTGCAATATGGATGGTAGATATAGGTATTTATAATCTAAAAATATAAAAACAGCAAGGTAACAAGTGGTAAAAGTGAGCGTAAACGGTATTGCAATGCTAGGAAACAAGGCCTAGGGTTCATACTTTCACTAGTGCAAGTTCTCTCAACAATAATAACATAATTGGATCATATAACTATCCCTCAACATGCAACAAAGAGTCACTCCAAAGACACTAATAGAGGAGAACAAACAAAGAGATTATGGTAGGGTACCAAACCACCTCAAAGTTACTCTTTCGGATCGATCTATTCAAGAGTCCGTAATAAAATAACACGAAGCTATTCTTTCCGTTCGATCTATCATAGAGTTCGTACTAGAATAACACCTTCAGATACAAATCAACCAAAACCCTAATGTCACCTAGATACTCCAATGTCACCTCAAGTATCCGTGGGTATGATTATACGATATGCATCACACAATCTCAGATTCATCTATTCAACCAACACAAAGTACTTCAAAGAGTGCCCCAAAGTTTCCACCAGAGAGTCAAGACGAAAACGTGTGCCAACCCCTATGCATAGTTTCATGGGCGGAACCCGCAAGTTGATCACCAAAACATACATCAAGTGGATCAATAGAATACCCCATTGTCACCACGGGTATCCCACGCAAGACATACATCAAGTGTTCTCAAATCCTTAAAAACTCAATCTGATAAGATAACTTCAAAGGGAAAACTCAATCCATTACAAGAGAGTAGAGGGGGAGAAACATTATAAGATCCAAATATAATAGCAAAGCTCGCGATACATCAAGATCGTGCCATATCAAGAACACGAGAGAGAGAGAGAGAAAGAGAGAGAGAGATCAAACACATAGCTACTGGTACATACCCTCAGCCCCGAGGGTGAACTACTCCCTCCTCGTCATGGAGATCGTCGGGATGATGAAGATGGCCACCGGTGAGGGGTCCCCCCTCCGGCAGGGTGCCGGAACAGGGTCTCGATTGGCTTTTGGTGGCTACAGAGGCTTGCGGCGGCGGAACTCCCGATCTCTTCTGTTCCCCGATGGTTTTAGGGTATATGGAGATATATAGGCGAAAGAAGTCGGTAAGGGGAGCCACGCGGGGGCCACAAGGGTGGAGGGCGCGCCCAGGGGGTGGGCGCGCCCCCTGCCTCGTGCCTTCCTCGTTGCTTCCCTTACGTACACTCCAAGTCTTCTGGATTGCTTCCGTTCCAAAAATAACTCTCCCGAAGGTTTCATTCCGTTTGGACTCTGTTTGATATTCCTTTTCTGCGAAACACTAAAACAAGGAGAAAAACAGAAACTGGCACTGGGCTCTGGGTTAATAGGTTAGTCCCAAAAATAATATAAAAGTGTTTAATAAAGCCCATAAACATCCAAAACAGATAATATAATAGCATGGAACAATCAAAAATTATAGATACGTTGGAGACGTATCAGCATCCCCAAGCTTAATTCCTGCTCGTCCTCGAGTAGGTAAATGATAAAAACAAAAAAATTTATGTGGAATGCTACCTAACATATTTATCCATGTAATTCTATTTATTGTGGCAAGAATATTCAGATCCATAAGATTCAAGACAAAAGTTTAATATTGACATAAAAATAATAATACTTCAATCATACTAACAAAGTAATCATGTCTTCTCAAAATAACATGGCCAAAGAAAGCTATCCCTACAAAATCATATAGTCTGGCTATGCTCTATCTTCATCACACAAAATATTTAAATCATGCACAACCCCGATGACAAGTCACGCAATTGTTTCATACTTTTGATGTTCTCAAACATTTTCAATCTTTACGCAATACATGAGCGTGAGCCATGGACATAGCACTATAGGTGGAATAGAATGGTGGTTGTGGAGAAGACAAAAAGGAGAAGATAGTCTCACATCAACTAGGCGTATCAACGGGCTATGGAGATGCCCATCAATAGATATCAATGTGAGTGAGTAGGGATTGCCATGCAACGGATGCACTAGAGCTATAAGTGTATGAAAGCTCAACAAAAGAAACTAAGTGGGTGTGCATCCAACTCGCTTGCTCACGAAGACCTAGGGCATTTTGAGGAAGCCCATCATTGGAATATGCAAGCCAAGTTCTATAATGAAAGATTCCCACTAGTATATGAAAGTGACAACATAGGAGACTCTCTATCATGAAGATCATGGTGCTACTTTGAAGCACAAGTGTGTTAAAAGGATAGTAGCATTGCCCCTTCTCTCTTTTTCTCTCATTTTTTTGTTTTTTTATTTAGGCCTTTTCTCTTTTTTTATGGCCTCTTTTTTTCTTTTTTTCTCCTGTTTTTAGTCCGGAGTCTCATCCTGACTTGTGGGGGAATCATAGTCTCCATCATCCTTTCCTCACTGGGACAATGCTCTAATAATGATGATCATCACACTTTTATTTACTTACAACTCAAGAATTACAACTCAATACTAGAACAATATATGACTCTATATGAATGCCTCCGGCGGTGTACCGGGATGTGCAATGACTCATGAGTGACATGTATGAAAGAATTATGAACGGTGGCTTTGCCACAAATACGATGTCAACAACATGATCATGCAAAGCAATATGACAATGATGGAGCGTGTCATAGTAAACGGAACGGTGGTAAGTTGCATGGCAATATATCTCGGAAAGGTTATGGAAATTCCATGATAGGTAGGTATGGTGGCTGTTTTGAGGAAGGTATATGGTGGGTGTATGATACCGGCGAAAGGTGTGCGGTATTAGAGAGGCTAGCAATGGTGGAAGGATGAGAGTGCGTATAATCCATGGACTCAACATTAGTCATAAAGAACTCACATACTTATTGCAAAAATCCATTAGTTATCAAAACAAAGTATTACGCGCATGCTCCTAGGGGGATAGATTGGTAGGAAAAAACCATCACTCGTCCCCGACCGCCACTCATAAGGAAGACAATCAATAAATAAATCATGCTCCGACTTCATCACATAACGGTTCACCATACGTGCATGCTACGGGAATCACAAACTTTAACACAAGTATTTCTCAAATTCATAACCACTCAACTAGCATGACTCTAATATCACCATATTCATATCTCAAAACAATCATAAAGAATCAAACTTCTCATAGTATTCAATGCACTTTATATGAAAGTTTTTATTATATCCCTCTTGGATGCCCATCATATTAGGACTAAATTAATAACCAAAGCAAATTACCATGCTGTTTAAGACTCTCAAAATAATATAAGTGAAGTATGAGAGTTCATCTATTTCTTCAAAATAAAACCACCTCCGTGCTCTAAAAGGATATAAGTGAAGCACTAGAGCAAATGACAAACTACTCCGAAGGATATAAGTGAAGATCAATGAGTAGTTAAATAATTATTTAGCTATGTGAAGAATCTCCCATTTAATAATTTCAGATCTTGATACTTTATTCAAACAGCAAGCAAAACTAAATAAAATAAAATGACACTCCAAGCAAAACACATATCATGTGGTGAATAAAAATATAGCTCCAAGTAAAGTTACCGATGAACGAAGACGAAAGAGGGGATGCCTTCCGGGGCATCCCCAAGCTTAGACTCTTGGTTGTCCTTGAAAATTACCTTGGGGTGCCTTGGGCATCCCCAAGCTTAGGCTCTTGCCACTCCTTATTCCATAGTCCATCGAATCTTTACCCAAAACTTGAAAACTTCACAACACAAAACTCAACAGAAAACTCGTAAGCTCCGTTAGCGAAAGAAAACAAAACACTACTTCAAGGTACTGTAATGAACTCATTCTTTATTTGAATTGGTGTTAAATCTACTGTATTCCAACTTCTCTATGGTTTATAAACTATTTTACTAACCATAGATTCATCAAAATAAGCAAACAACACACGAAAAACAGAATCTGTCAAAAACAGAACAGTCTGTAGTAATCTGTAACTAACGCAAACTTCTGGAACTCAAAATATTCTACCAAAATAGGAAGACCTAGATAATTTGATTATTGATATTCTGCAATTGGAATCAGTATTTTATCACGTTCTGGTGATTTTAAACAATTGTTTTCGTGAACAGGAAGTTTCTGGAATTTTCAGCAAGATCAAATAACTATCATCCAAGAAGATCCTATAGGTCTTACTTGGCCCAAACACTAATTAAAACATAAAACTACATCTAAACAGAGGCTAGATCAAATATTTATTACTAAACAGAACCAAAAAGCAAGAAACTAAAATAAAATTGGGTTGCCTCCCAACAAGCGCTATCGTTTAACGCCCCTAGCTAGGCATGATGATTTCAATGATGCTCACATAAAAGATAAGAATTGAAACATAATGGGAGCATCATGAACACTAGTAGAAAAAGAGGCTTCCATACGCCCCCATTAGTCCCCAAAATAATCGAACCGCGACTAAAGGGGTCTTTAGTCGCGGTTCGGGAGGAGGCCCGCGACCAACTATCTGGGCCCAGCGCGCGCTGGCGGACGGGAGGGGCTTTAGTCCCGGTTGGCCTGGCCAACCGGGACTAAAGGTCCTCAGGCTGGCCCGAAGGCCTTTAGTCGTGGTTGGCCAGGTCAACCGGGACTAAAGGTTAGACCTTTAGTCCCGGTTGGTCTGGCCAACCGCGACTAATGGCCCGAACCTTTAGTCGCGGTTGGCCAGACCAACCGGGACTAAAGGAGGCCTCATTTTCAAACTCTACCCCCCCCCCCCCCTCGTGGATCGCCTTTTCAGTTTTAGAAAAAACAAAAGAAAATGATGGAAATGTCAAAAAAATAAAATAAAATAAGTTTTCCATGTGATATGTGGTCTAGTTGTTGGGAAAATTAACAAATATGAATTTCGACTTTATTTGCAAAATCTCTCTGGAAATTCTTAAAATGGGCATAACTTTTGCATACGAACTCGGATGAAAAAGTTTTTTATATGAAAAATCATCTACTGGAAAAGTTACATCCGAATTTAATAAGGGGAACCCTGTTAAACATTTTTAGAATCCTCAAAAACCTAACAGAAAAAAAGATACGGGGCTTTTAAGATCTGGAGAGGCTAAAAAATTCAAAAAATTTCAAATTGTGGTCAAACTGTGGTCAAACAATGGTCAAAATAATTATTCTAGAATATTAGTGTTACTAAATAATTATTTCATTTTTTAAAATTTTGGTCAAATCTGGTCAAACTGTGGTCAAACTGTGGTCAAACAATGGTCAAACTAATTATTCCAGAAATATTAGTGTTACTAAATAATTATTGTTTTTTAAAACAATAGTTTCAAACTCAAACAGTGAAATGTGTCACTTCATGCTCAAGCTAAATTCCTGAGGGTTAATAGAATTGACATCCTACTATTGTTAGGAAAACAACAAGTGCATACTTGGAAACGAGGGAGAATAGAACCCGGAAGTTAAGCGTGCTCAGGCTGGAGTAGTGAGAGGATGGGTGACCGTCCGGGAAGTTAGATGAATTGGAATGATGAGGGGTGATTAGAGATTAGAGGATAAATTGAGCAGTGATGAGGGGTAGTGATTAGAGATTAGAGGTTAAAATAAATCAGAAATTTGAAAATAAAAAAAATAAAAAAAATTCGCAAAAAAACCAGGTTTAAACCTACGGAGGAGGCCTTTAGTCCCGGTCAGCCACGAGAACCGGGACTAAAGGACGGGCCTTTAGTCCCGGTCAGCCACAAGAACCGGGACTAAAGCCTTTAGTCGCGGTTCGTAAGAGGCGCGACTAAAGGGGGGGGGTCTTTAGTCGCGCATATTTAGTCCCGGTTGCACAGCCGGGACTAAAGGCCTTTGCGAACCGGGACTAAAGGCCTTTTTTCTACCAGTGGAAGCATATGACTAGCACATTTAAGTCTAACTCACTTCCTATTCATAGGGATTTTGTGAGCAAACAACTTATGGGAACAATAATCAACTAGCATAGGGAGGCAAAACAAGCATAACTTCAAAACTTTAAGCAAATAGAGAGGAAACTTGATATTATTGCAATTCCTACAAGCATATGTTCCTCCCTCATAATAATTTTCAGTAGCATCATGAATGAATTCAACAATATAACCAGCACCTAGAGCATTCTTTTCATGATCTACAAGCATAGAAATTTTATTACTCTCCACATAAGCAAAATTCTTCTCATTCGGAATAGTGGAAGTATCATAAGAGACTTGAATACTATAAACTGTTTCCACATTAAAAGAGTAATGTTCAGAAAAATGGTAATCATAATCATGACAAGTTTTATAAATATAATCATCACTACTTTTTATAGCATAAGTTTCATCACAATAATCATCATAAGTAGCGACTTTGTTCTCATCATAATCGATTGAAACCTCTTCCAAGATAGTGGATTCATCACTAAATAAATTCATGACCTCTCCAAATCCACTTTCATAATTATCAAAATAAGATTCAACATCCTCCAAAATAGTGGGATCATTACTTCCTAAAGTTGACACTCTTCCAAACCCACTTTCATCAATATAATCATCATAAGTAGGAGGCATGCTATCATAACAAATTTGCATATCAAAACTTGGGAGGCTAAAAACATCATCTTCCTTAAACATAGCCTCCCCAAGCTTGGGACAAACATTAATTTCAGAAAATATATTCTCAAACTTGGCATTCTCATCAAACATAGCATCCCCAAGCTTGGGCCTTTTCATATCATAAGCATAATCACTCTCATCATTAATAGTATGGATAGCACCAATAGTATAGCAATTATCATCATCACATTGAGTAGTAGGAGTAACATCATTTGGGAGGGATACCTTTTTACCTTTGCTTCTTCGTTTTTTCTTTTTCTTCTTCATCATGTGCGGGTTTATCCCTCTTTTTTGAGCTCCTTATTGATGAGATTGGTTGAATAGAAAGCTCCTCCTCGTTACCTGATTCGTCATAAGAAATAATAGGAGGATATCGGGAAGTCTCTTCCCTTTCATTAGTGTTCTCTTCATCTTATATTTGCTTTCTTTTCTTTATGTAATTGGCAATATAAGGATTTTCAATGCAATTCACTGCACAATACATATAAATTTCCTCTAGATCAAAATCAAGAAGTTTATCACGGGCAAATACTGGAAGATAGTTAGTTATACGTTTCATTTCTTCATAACCCATAAGCAAACTAAGTTCATTATGATGTGCAAGGGAAATCAAGTCATCACAATTTTTGGAAACGATTAGATCATGAAACAATTTCATCAGATAGTTAAATGACCACGTTCATTGCAAAGTTCACAAGTACGGCTAAGAAAATTTAAATTTTCAGCACAAACATCTAGCCTTTCTTGCAACCATTTAGTTTCTAAGTGCTTATGCCTCTTGCAAAATCTATCTTCCCTTTTTGGTATGTATTTGCAAACGCTATGCACTCCACAAAAATCGACATGCTTATAAGAGACATTTTCATCATGACTAGTGCAATCATCATTAGTACTATGGATATTCAAAGAGTTCATACTAACAACATTGCAATCATGCTCATCATTCAAAGATTTAGTGCCAAACATTTTAATGCATTCTTCTTCTAACACTTTGGCACAATTTTCCTTTCCATCATACTCACGAAAGATATTAAAAAGATGAAGCATATGAGACAAACTCAATTCCATTTTTTTGTAGTTTTGTTTTATAAACTAAACTAGTGATAAAACAGGAAACAAAAAGATTCGATTGCAAGATCTAAAGATGTACCTTCAAGCACTCACCTCCCCGGCGACGACGCCAGAAAAGAGCTTGATGTCTACTACGCAACCTTCTTCTTGTAGACGTTGTTGGGCCTCCAAGTGCAGAGGTTTGTAGGACAGTAGCAAATTTCCCTCAAGTGGATGACCTAAGGTTTATCAATCCGTGGGAGGCGTAGGATGAAGATGGTCTCTCTCAAACAACCCTGCAACCAAATAACAAAGAGTCTCTTGTGTCCCCAACACACCCAATACAATGGTAAATTATATAGGTGCACTAGTTCGGCGAAGAGATGGTGATACAAGTGCAATATGGATGGTAGATATAGGTATTTATAATCTAAAAATATAAAAACAGCAAGGTAACAAGTGGTAAAAGTGAGCGTAAACGGTATTGCAATGCTAGGAAACAAGGCCTAGGGTTCATACTTTCACTAGTGCAAGTTCTCTCAACAATAATAACATAATTGGATCATATAACTATCCCTCAACATGCAACAAAGAGTCACTCCAAAGACACTAATAGAGGAGAACAAACGAAGAGATTATGGTAGGGTACGAAATCACCTCAAAGTTACTCTTTCGGACCGATCTATTCAAGAGTCTGTAGTAAAATAACACGAAGCTATTCTTTCCGTTCGATCTATCATAGAGTTCGTACTAGAATAACACCTTAAGATACAAATCAACCAAAACCCTAATGTCACCTAGATACTCCAATGTCACCTCAAGTACCCGTGGGTATGATTATACGATATGCATCACACAATCTCAGATTCATCTATTCAACCAACACAAAGTACTTCAAAGAGTGACCCAAAGTTTCCACCGGAGAGTCAAGACGAAAACGTGTGCCAACCCCTATGCATAGGTTCATGGGCGGAACCCGCAAGTTGATCACCAAAACATACATCAAGTGGATCAATAGAATACCCCATTGTCACCACAGATAAGCACATGCAAGACATACATCAAGTGTTCTCAAATCCTTAAAGACTCAATCCGATAAGATAACTTCAAAGGGAAAACTCAATCCATTACAAGAGAGTAGAGGGGGAGAAACATCATAAGATCCAACTATAATAGCAAAGCTCGCGATACATCAAGATCGTGCCATGTCAAGAACACGAGAGAGAGAGAGATCAAACACATAGCTACTGGTACATACCCTCAGCCCCGAGGGTGAACTACTCCCTCCTCGTCATGGTGATTGTCGGGATGATGAAGATGGCCACCGGTGAGGGATCCCCCCTCCGGCAGGGTGCCGGAACAGGGTCCCGATTGGCTTTTGGTGGCTACAGAGGCTTGCGGCGGCGGAACTCCCGATCTCTTCTGTTCCCCGATGGTTTTAGGGTATATGGAGATATATAGGCGAAAGAAGTCGATAAGGGGAGCCACGAGGGGCCCACGAGGGTGGAGGGCGCTCCCAGGGGGTGGGCGCGCCCCCTGCCTCGTGCCTTCCTCGTTGCTTCCCTTACGTACACTCCAAGTCTTCTGGATTGCTTCCGTTCCAAAAATAACTTTCCCAAAGGTTTCATTCCGTTTGGACTCCGTTTGATATTCCTTTTCTGCGAAACACTGAAACAAGGAGAAAAACAGAAATTGGCACTGGGCTCTGGGTTAATAGGTTAGTCCCAAAAATAATATAAAAGTGTTTAATAAAGCCCATAAACATCCAAAACAGATAATATAATAGCATGGAACAATCAAAAATTATAGATAAGTTGGAGATGTATCAGAGAGTTTGGAACCTGTATCAACAGGGGTACAAGAAGTTTGACAATCAAGCATACCAGCACAAAAAAGAAGATCCAGAGTGTACTGACGTTGAGACAAGAAAAGACCAGTGGAGTCACGGATAACAGCAATACCTAAGAAGTGGTGAAGAAGACCTAAATCTGTCATAGAGAATTCGTGGCGAAGAAGAGAGATAATATGATCTAAAAATTGTTGTGAGGATAATATCATCAACATATAAAAGAAGGTAAGCAGTGTTGTTGTTGTGATGAAAGGTGAAGAGTGAAGTGTCAGAACGGGAAGGGGTAAAACCAATGGTTTGAGCATAAGTAGAAAAACGTTCGAACCAGGCACGTGGTGCTTGTTTAAGACCATAAAGAGATTTTGAAGAAGACAAACATGATTACGATAGGAGGAATGTTCGAAGCCAAGAGGTTGTTGGCAATAGACTGTTTCTTGAAGAGAGCCATGAAGGAAAGCATTTTTGACATCTAGTTGATGAATTGGCCAGGAAGAAGAGACGGCGATGCTAAGGACAGTGCGAATAGTGTTGGGCTTGACAACTGGAGAGAAAGTCTCATCATAATTGATGCCGTGTTGCTGAGAGTAACCATGACATACCCATCGAGCCTTATAACGTGCAAGACTCCCATCGAAATTAAATTTATGGCGAAAAACCCATTTGCCCGAAACGATATTTGTACTGGAAGGGCGAGGAACTAACTGCCACGTGTTATTCTGCAGAAGGGCATCATATTCATCTTTCATAGCTGCGGCCCAATTAGGATTTAGGAGAGCTGATTTGTAAGATTTGGGTAGAGAGGAAGGAGATAAAGATACATGAAAATTGAGATGATCTTTTGCAGGTAAACGAAACCCGGACTTGGCACGTGTGCGCATGGTATGATCGTTAGTAGGAGCTGGAACGGGAATAGCATGAGCAGGAGGGCTGGGGGAAGATGTGGTGGACGCGTCCGACGCAGCGGAGGAAGCGGACATGAGGGATGGTGGTGAAGACTGCGGCTGCAGGAAGTCTGCCGTGTCAGAGTGTAATGTGTTTTCTTCTGCCGGGACAGAGGTGATGATAGAAGTGGTGGTGGCAGGATCTGCAACTGCGGCAGGTTTTGCTGGATTGGTCGGCGGGTGAAAGAAGGGAAGATGATTGCGACGAGGGGGACTAGTGGACGGAGCGGGTGAGTTGGAATCTAATTGTTGACGATTGGAAAAGGGAAAAATGTTTTCAGCAAATGTTACATGACGAGACACATGAACATGACCACTAACAAGATCTAGAAAACGATAACCCTTGTGCTCATCAGAAAAACCTAGATGGACACACGGGATAGAGCGCGGGGAAAGTTTGTTAGGAGAAGTGGAGTAGGAGTTTGGAAAACAAAGACAACCGAAGACGCGAATGTCGGAGTAATTTGGATGAGATAGAAATAAAGAGAAGTAAGGAGTAGTTTGTGGGTTAACTTTAGATGGATGAATATTTAGTAAATATGTGGCCGTGTGGAGTGCCTCTGCCCAGAACATCGACGGCATAGAAGATTGAAGAAGCAGAGTGCGAATGATGTCATTAAGAGTACGAAGAGAACGCTCGGCTTTGCCGTTTTGAGGGGAGGTATAAGGACAGGAGAAACATAAGAGAATTCCATATTGTAGAAAGAAATTTTGATTTTTAAAGTTGTCAAATTCACGACCATTATCACATTGTATGAATCTTATAGGGAGGGAAAAAGTGGACCGAGACATAGCGCTGAAAGTTAAGGAATATATTATGAACGTCGGATTTGTTTCGTAAAGGAAAAGTCCAAACATAATGAGTAAAATCATCAAGAATCACGAGATAATACTTAAAACCAGATACACTTTCTATTGGTGATGTCCAGAGATCACAATGAAGTAATTCAAAAGGAAAAGTACTAGAGGATTGAGAGGACCTAAAGGGAAGGCGAACATGTTTGCCCAATGACATGACTGACACATAGAAGAATTATGAGAGCAACTCTAGCAGACCCTGCAAAAACTTGACCCGCAAAACGCGTTTGCAGTTTCACGAAGATCGTGTTTGCGGGTCGAAAACTAGCGCGGCCGAACAGATACTGTAAAACAAACTGTAAAACTGGAATAAAGAGCTCCTTCCTCCAGTCCGGCCGTTGCCGCCCCTTCCTCCAGCCGGCCGCGCCCCATCGCCCATCGGTCGCGCCCCGTCCCTGCCGGTCACGCCCAGCCTCGCCAGCCACGCCCCGTCGCCTCCGTCGTCCGCGCCCAGCCTTGCCGTCCACGCCCCGTCGCCTCCGTCGTCCGCGCCTTGCTCTATTTCCAGGCGAGCCATGCCCCTTTGCCTGCTGCGTCGGGAGGATGTTGGGGAACGTAGTAATTTCAAAAAAATTCCTACGCACACGCAAGATCATGGTGATGCATAGCAACGAGAGGGGAGAGTGTTGTCCACGTACCCTCGTAGACCGAAAGCAGAAGCGTTATCACAACGCGGTTGATGTAGTCGTACGTCTTCACGATCCAACCGATCAAGTACCGAACGCACGGCACCTCCGTGTTCAGCACACGTTCAGCTCGATGACGTCCCTCGAACTCCGATCCAGCCGAGTGTTGAGGGAGAGTCTCGTCAGCACGACGGCATGGTGACGATGATGATGTTCTAACGACGCAGGGCTTCGCCTAAGCTCCGCAACAATATTATCGAGGTGTAATATGGTGGAGGGGGGCACCGCACACGGCTAAAATATCGTATATCAATTGTGTGTCTAGAGGTGCCCCCCTACCCCCGTATATAAAGGAGCAAGGGGGGAGGCCGGCAGCCCTTTGGGGCGCGCCAAGGAGAGGGGGGAGTCCTCCTCCTAGTAGGAGTAGGACTCCCCTTTCCTAGTCCAACTAGGAAGAGAGAGGGGGAAGGAAAGAGAGGGAGAGGGAAAGAGGGGCCGCGCCCCCCTCCCCTAGTCCAATTCGGACTCCTCATGGGAGGGGGCGCGCCACCTCCTGGCTGCTGCCCTCTCTCTCCCCTCAGGCCCACTAAGGCCCAATACTTCCCCGGGGGGTTCCGGTAACCCCTCCGGCACTCCGGTTTTATCCGAAACTTCTCCGGAACACTTCCGGTGTCCGAATATAGTCGTCCAATATATCAATCTTTATGTCTCGACCATTTCGAGACTCCTCGTCATGTCCATGATCACATCCGGGACTCCGAACAACCTTCGGTACATCAAAACATATAAACTCATAATATAACTGTCATCGTAACTTTAAGCGTGCGGACCCTACGGGTTCGAGAACTATGTAGACATGACCGAGACACCTCTCTGGTCAATAACCAATAGCGGAACCTGGATGCTCATATTGGTTCCCACATATTCTACGAAGATCTTTATCGGTCAGACCGCATAACAACATACGTTGTTCCCTTTGTCATCGGTATGTTACTTGTCCGAGATTCGATCGTCGGTATCTCGATACCTAGTTCAATCTCGTTACCGGCAAGTCTCTTTACTCGTTCTGTAATACATCATCCCGCAACTAACTCATTAGTTACAATGCTTGCAAGGCTTAAAGTGATGTGTATTACTGAGTGGGCCCAGAGATACCTCTCTGACAATCGGAGTGACAAATCCTAATCTCGAAATACGCCAACCCAACAAGTACCTTTGGAGACACCTGTAGAGCACCTTTATAATCACCCAGTTACGTTGTGACGTTTGGTAGCACACAAAGTGTTCCTCCGGTAAACGGGAGTTGCATAATCTCATAGTCATAGGAACATGTATAAGTCATGAAGAAAGCAATAGCAACATACTAAACGATCGAGTGCTAAGCTAACGGAATGGGTCAAGTCAATCACGTCATTCTCCTAATGAGGTGATCCCGTTAATCAAATGACAACTCATGTCTATGGCTAGGAAACATAACCATCTTTGATTAACGAGCTAGTCAAGTAGAGGCATACTAGTGACACTCTGTTTGTCTATGTATTCACACATGTATTATGTTTCCGTTTAATACAATTCTAGCATGAATAATAAACATTTATCATGATATAAGGAAATAAATAATACTTTATTATTGCCTCTAGGGCATATTTCCTTCAGTCTCCCACTTGTACTAGAGTCAATAATCTAGATTACACAGTAATGATTCTTACACCCATGGAGTCTTGGTGCTGATCATGTTTTGCTCGTGGAAGAGGCTTAGTCAACGGGTCTGCAACATTCAGATCTGTATGTATCTTGCAAATTTTTGTGTCTCCCACCTGGACTAAATCCCGGATGGAATTGAAGCGTCTTTTGATGTGCTTGGTTCTCTTGTGAAATCTGGATTCCTTTGCTAAGGCAATTGCACCAGTATTGTCACAAAAGATTTTCATTGGTCCCGATGCACTAGGTATGACACCTAGATCGGATATGAACTCCTTCATCCAGACTCCTTCATTTGCTGCTTCCGAAGTAGCTATGTACTCCGCTTCACACGTAGATCCCGCCACGACACTTTGCTTAGAAATGCACCAACTGACAGCTCCACCGTTCAATGTAAATACGTATCCGGTTTGCGATTTAGAATCGTCCGGATCAGTGTCAAAGCTTGCATCAACGTAACCACTTACGATGAGCTCTTTGTCACCTCCATAAACGAGAAACATATCCTTAGTCCTTTTCAAGTATTTCAGGATGTTCTTGACCGCTGTCCAGTGATCCACTCCTGGATTACTTTGGTACCTCCCTGGTAAACTTATAGCAAGGCACACATCAGGTCTGGTACACAGCATTGCATACATGATAGAGCCTATGGCTGAAGCATAGGGAACATCTTTCATCTTCTCTCTATCTTCTGCAGTGGTCGGGCATTGAGTCTTACTCAATCTCACACCTTGTAGTACAGGCAAGAACCCTTTCTTTGCTTGATCCATTTTGAACTTCTTCAAAACTTTGTCAAGGTATGTGCTTTGTGAAAGTCCAATTAAGCGTCTTGATCTATCTCTATAGATCTTAATGCCTAATATATATGCAGCTTCACCGAGGTATTTCATTGAAAAACTCTTATTCAAGTATCCCTTTATGCTATCCAGAAATTCTATATCATTTCCAATCAGCAATATGTCATCCACATATAATATCAGAAATGCTACTGAGCTCCCACTCACTTTCTTGTAAATACAGGCTTCTCCAAAAGTCTGTATAAAACCAAATGCTTTGATCACACTATAAAAGCGTTTATTCCAACTCCGAGAGGCTTGCACCAGTCCATAAATGGATCGCTGGAGTTTGCACACTTTGTTAGCTCCCTTTGGATCGACAAAACCTTCCGGTTGCATCATATACAACTCTTCTTCCAAAAAACCATTCAGGAATGCAGTTTTTACATCCATTTGCCAAATTTCATAATCATAAAATGCGGCAATTGCTAACATGATTCGGACAGACTTAAGCATCGCTACGGGTGAGAAGGTCTCATCGTAGTCAATCCCTTGAACTTGTCGAAAACCTTTCGCAACAAGTCGAGCTTTATAGACAGTAACATTACCATCAGCGTCAGTCTTCTTCTTGAAGATCCATTTATTTTCAATGGCTTGCCGACCATCGGGCAAGTCAACCAAAGTCCATACTTTGTTCTCATACATGGATCCCATCTCGGATTTCATGGCTTCAAGCCATTTTGCGGAATCTGGGCTCACCATCGCTTCTTCATAGTTCGTAGGTTCATCATGGTCTAGTAACATAACCTCCAGAACAGGATTACCGTACCACTCTGGTGAGGATCTTGATCTAGTTGACCTACGAGGTTCAGTAATAACTTGATCTGAAGTTTCATGATCATTATCATTAACTTCCTCACTAATTGGTGTAGGTGTCGCAGAAACTGATTTCTGTGATGATCTACTTTCCAATAAGGGAGCAGGTACAGTTACCTCGTCAAGTTCTACTTTCCTCCCACTCAC
This sequence comes from Aegilops tauschii subsp. strangulata, assembly GCF_002575655.3. Taxonomy (NCBI): domain Eukaryota; kingdom Viridiplantae; phylum Streptophyta; class Magnoliopsida; order Poales; family Poaceae; genus Aegilops; species Aegilops tauschii. Next base: position 551,660,370 of record NC_053037.3, read on the forward strand.
TTCTTTCGAGAGAAACTCCTTCTCTAGAAAGGATCCATTCTTAGCAACGAATATCTTGCCTTCGGATCTGTGATAGAAGGTGTACCCTCCTTTGGGTATCCTATGAAGACACATTTCTCCGATTTTGGTTCGAGCTTATCAGGTTGAAGTTTCTTCACATAAGCATCGCACCCCAAACTTTAAGATACGACAACTTTGGTTTCTTGCCAAACCATAGTTCATAAGGCGTCGTCTCAACGGATTTCGATGGTGTCCTATTTAGAGTGAATGCAGCCGTCTCTAAAGCATAACCCCAAAACGATAGCGGTAAATCAGTAAGAGACATCATAGATCGCACCATATCTAATAAAGTACGATTACGACGTTCGGACACACCATTACGTTGTGGTGTTCCGGGTGGCGTGAGTTGCGAAACTATTCCGCATTGTTTCAAATGTAGGCCAAACTCGTAACTCAAATATTCTCCTCCACGATCTGATTGTAGAAACTTTATTTTCTTGTTACGATGATTTTCAGCTTCACTCTGAAATTCTTTGAACTTTTCAAATGTTTCAGACTTATGTTTCATTAAGTAGATATACCCATATCTGCTCAAATCATCTGTGAAGGTGAGAAAATAACGATATCCGCCACGAGCCTCAATATTCATCGGACCACATACATCTGTATGTATGATTTCCAATAAATCTGTTGCTCTCTCCATAGTTTCGGAGAACGGTGTTTTAGTCATCTTGCCCATGAGGCACGGTTCGCAAGTACCAAGTGATTCATAATCAAGTGATTCCAAAAGTTCATCAGTATGGAGTTTCTTCATGCGCTTTACACCGATATGACCTAAACGGCAGTGCCACAAATAAGTTGCACTGTCATTATCAACTCTGCATCTTTTGGCTTCAACATTATGAATATGTGTGTCACTACTATCGAGATTCATTAAAAATAGACCACTCTTCAAGGGTGCATGACCATAAAAGATATTATTCATATAAATAGAACAACCATTATTCTCTGATTTAAATGAATAACCGTCTCGCATCAAACAAGATCCAGATATAATGTTCATGCTCAACGCTGTCACCAAATAACAATTATTTAGGTCTAATACTAATCCCGAAGGTAGATGTAGAGGTAGCGTGCCGACGGCGATCACATCGACTTTGGAACCATTTCCCACGCGCATCGTCACCTCGTCCTTAGCCAATCTTTGCTTAATCCGTAGCCCCTGTTTCGAGTTGCAAATATTAGCAACAGAACCAGTATCAAATACCCAGGTGCTACTGCGAGCATTAGTAAGGTACACATCAATAACATGTATATCACATATACCTTTGTTAACCTTGCCATCCTTCTTATCCGCCAAATACTTGGGGCAGTTCCGCTTCCAGTGACCAGTCTGCTTGCATTAGAAGCACTCAGTTTCAGGCTTAGGTCCAGACTTGGATTTCTTCTCCTGAACAGCAACTTGCTTGCTGTTCTTCTTGAAGTTCCCCTTCTTCTTCCCTTTGCCCTTTTTCTTGAAACTAGTGGTTTTACTGACCATCAACACTTGATGCTCCTTTTTGATTTCTACCTCCGCTGCCTTTAGCATTGCGAAGAGCTCGGGAATTGTCTTATCCATCCCTTGCATGTTATATTTCATCACGAAGCTCTTGTAGCTTGGTGGCAGTGATTGAAGAATTCTGTCAATGACGCTATCATCCGGAAGATTAACTCCCAGTTGAATCAAGTGATTATTATACCCAGACATTTTGAGTATATGCTCACTGACAGAACTATTCTCTTCCATCTTGCAGCTGTAGAACTTATTGGAGACTTCATATCTCTCAATCCGGGCATTTGCTTGAAATATTAATTTCAACTCCTGGAACATCTCATATGCTCCATGACGTTCAAAACGTCGTTGAAGACCCGGTTCTAAGCCGTAAAGCATGGCACACTGAACTATTGAGTAGTCATCAGCTTTGCTCTGCCAGACGTTCATAACTTCTGGTGTTGCTCTTGCAGGAGGCCTGGCACCTAGCGGTGCTTCCAGGACGTAATTCTTCTGTGCAGCAATGAGGATAATCCTCAAGTTACGGACCTAGTCCGTGTAATTGCTACCATCATCTTTCAACTTTGCTTTCTCAAGGAACGCATTAAAATTCAACGGAACAACAGCACGGGCCATTTATCTACAATTAACATAGACAAGCAAGATACTATCAGGTACTAAGTTCATGATAAATTCAAGTTCAATTAATCATATTACTTAAGAACTCCCACTTAGATAGACATCCCTCTCATCATCTAAGTGATTACGTGATCCAAATCAACTAAACCATGTCCGATCATCACGTGAGATGGAGTAGTTTCAATGGTGAACATCACTATGTTGATCATATCTACTATATGATTCACGCTCGACCTTTCGGTCTCCGTGTTCCGAGGCCATATCTGCATATGCTAGGCTCGTCAAGTTTAACCTGAGTATTCCGCGTGTGCAACTGTTTTGCACCCGTTGTATTTGAACGTAGAGCCTATCACACCCGATCATCATGTGGTGTCTCAGCACGAAGAACTTTTGCAACGGTGCATACTCAGGGAGAACACTTTTATCTTGAAATTTTAGTGAGAGATCATCTTATAATGCTACCGTCAATCAAAGCAAGATAAGATGCATAAAAGATTAACATCACATGCAATCAATATAAGTGATATGATATGGCCATCATCATCTTGTGCTTGTGATCTCCATCTCCGAAGCACCGTGCTTGTGATCTCCATCTCTGAAGCACCGTCATCACCATCGTCACCGGCGCGATACCTTGATCTCCATCGTAGTATCGTTGTCGTCTCGCCAACTTATTGCTTTTACGACTATCGGTACCGCTTAGTGATAAAGTAAACCAATTACATGGCGATTGCATTGCATACAATAAAGCGACAACCATATGGCTCTTGCCAGTTGCCGATAACTCGGTTACAAAACATGATCATCTCATACAATAAAATATAGCATCATGTCTTGACCATATCACATCACAACATGCCCTGCAAAAACAAGTTAGACGTCCTCTACTTTGTTGTTGCAAGTTTTACGTGGCTGCTACGGGCTTAGCAAGAACCGTTCTTACCTACGCATCAAAACCACAACGATAGTTTGTCAAGTTGGTGCTGTTTTAACCTTCGCAAGGACCGGGCGTAGCCACACTCGGTTCAACTAAAGTGAGAGAGACAGACACCCGCCAGTCACCTTTAAGCAACGAGTGCTCCCAACGGTGAAACCAGTCTCGCGTAAGCGTACGCGTAATGTCGGTCCGGGCCGCTTCATCTCACAATACCGCTGAACCAAAGTATGACATGCTGGTAAGCAGTATGACTTATATCGCCCACAACTCACTTGTGTTCTACTCGTGCATAGCATCAACGCATAAAACCAGGCTCGGATGCCACTGTTGGGGAACGTAGTAATTTCAAAAAAATTCCTACGCACACGCAAGATCATGGTGATGCATAGCAACGAGAGGGGAGAGTGTTGTCCACGTACCCTCGTAGACCGAAAGCGGAAGCGTTATCACAACGCGGTTGATGTAGTCGTACGTCTTCACGATCCGACCGATCAAGTACCGAACGCACGGCACCTCCGAGTTCAGCACACGTTCAGCTCGATGACGTCCCTCGAACTCTGATCCAGCCGAGTGTTGAGGGAAAGTTTCATCAGCACGACGGCGTGGTGACGATGATGATGTTCTACCAACGCAGGGCTTCGCCTAAGCTCCGCAACGATATTATCGAGGTGTAATATGGTGGAGGGGGGCACCGCACACGGCTAAAATATCGTATATCAATTGTGTGTCTAGAGGTGCCCCCCTGCCCCCGTATATAAAGGAGCAAGGGGGGAGGCCGGCTGCCCTTTGGGGCGCGCCAAGGAGAGGGGGGAGTTCTCCTCCTAGTAGGAGTAGGACTCCCCTTTCCTAGTCCAACTAGGAAGAGAGAGGGGGAAGGAAAGAGAGGGAGAGGGAGAGGGAAAGAGGGGCCGCGCCCCCCTCCCCTGGTCCAATTCGGACTCCTCATGGGAGGGGTCGCGCCACCTCCTGGCTGCTGCCCTCTCTCTCCCCTCAGGCCCACTAAGGCCCAATACTTCCCCGGGGGGTTCCGGTAACCCCTCCGGCACTCCGGTTTTATCCGAAACTTCTCCGGAACACTTCCGGTGTCCGAATATAGTCGTCCAATATATCAATCTTTATGTCTCGACCATTTTGAGACTCCTCGTCATGTCCATGATCACATCCGGGACTCCGAACAACCTTCGGTACATCAAAACATATAAACTCATAATATAACTGTCATCGTAACTTCAAGCGTGCGGACCCTACGGGTTCGAGAAGTATGTAGACATGACCGAGACACCTCTCCGGTCAATAACCAATAGCGGAACATGGATGCTCATATTGGTTCCCACATATTCTACGAAGAACTTTATCGGTCAGACCGCATAACAACATACGTTGTTCCCTTTGTCATCGGTATGTTACTTGTCCGAGATTCGATCGTCGGTATCTCGATACCTAGTTCAATCTCGTTACCGGCAAGTCTCTTTACTCGTTCCGTAATACATCATCCCGCAACTAACTCATTAGTTACAATGCTTGCAAGGCTTAAAGTGATGTGTATTACTGAGTGGGCCCAGAGATACCTCTCCGACAATCGGAGTGACAAATCCTAATCTCGAAATACGCCAACCCAACAAGTACCTTTGGAGACACCTGTAGAGCACCTTTATAATCACCCAGTTACGTTGTGACGTTTGGTAGCACACAAAGCGTTCCTCCGGTAAACGGGAGTCGCATAATCTCATAGTCATAGGAACATGTATAAGTCATGAAGAAAGCAATAGCAACATACTAAACGATCGAGTGCTAAGCTAACGGAATGGGTCAAGTCAATCACGTCATTCTCCTAATGAGGTGATCCCGTTAATCAAATGACAACTCATGTCTATGGCTAGGAAACATAACCATCTTTGATTAACGAGCTAGTCAAGTAGAGGCATACTAGTGACACTCTGTTTGTTTATGTATTCACACATGTATTATGTTTCCGTTTAATACAATTCTAGCATGAATAATAAACATTTATCATGATATAAGGAAATAAATAATACTTTATTATTGCCTCTAGAGCATATTTCCTTCAGAGGATTCCGGCAGCCAGGCTGAGGTCATGGGAGGCCACGACGATGTCGAGCTTGTCCAATTCGAACCAGCGGCGATCGATTGCGGCGTCTAGCGGCCTTTTCCGATGTGCGGTGATGAATTCTGGCGAGTTTAGGGCGGATTCCGGCAAACTCCGCGGCGGCGTGTTTGCTCCGACGAGGTTTGACCGGTATACGGGGGCCCCTATATTCGGCCTTCCAACCTCCAAAGATAAGGGTTTCGGGTGTGCATTTGCGGTGGCCCTTAAAAATTTTACGGGTTGGACTACTTTTACGGTTTCTGTTCTGGACACTTTTTTTTGCCCAAAACTGTAAAACGCAAAAAATTTGCGGGTTTGACCACTTATGCGGGGTCTGCTAGAGATGCTCTCAGAATCTCTATTACAAGGTATTGAAAATTCACTAAGAAGTGTGGATAACACATTTTTATTGGGATGGCCGAGACGTTGGTGCCACAGATCAACAGAGGCCACCATAGATGTTGGAGGAGCAGCGACCGGAGCACCATGGAGAGAATATAAATCACCGGAGCTATTGAATCGAGCGATCTCGGCCTTGGTCGGGTAGTCCTTCACGGACAAACCAAAGGGGTCAAACTCAACAGAAACATGATTATCAGTGGTGATTTGGCGAACAGAAATCAGATTTTTAATAAGAGCAGGAGCTACAAGAACATCACGAAGAAGCAAAGGCTTAGTTGGGGATTGGATTTGAGCCTGACCGACGCAGTAAATAGGAATAGAGGATCCATCACCGAGAGTAATGGAGGGAAAAGGCGAAGGTGTGCAAGAAGAAAGCAAATTACTCGATGCAGACATATGACGAGAAGCACCAGAATCGAAAATCCAATCCGTACCTGAGTTCCCTTGTGCAGCAAAGTTGTTCATGACTTGTAGAAAAGCAGCTTGGTCCCAGCTCGGAGTCAAAGTAGAGGTCAGTGTAGTCATGGGAGCTTGCGGGTGTGGTGGCGTTGGTAGTAGGGCCGGCATCGGCGTAAAGAGAGAGGCACCATCATTGTACTGCTGCATATAGGGGGACGATGGAGCACCATACGATGCATAAGGAGTGGTGTTGTAGATCGGTGGTGCGTAGGCGGGAGCAGCGTGGTACGCGGCCGTCGACTGTCGGGGCGCGAGGACGGGCGCGCCGGTGTGAGGGCGAGCACCGGGCTGCCAGCCACCGGTATAGACAGGCGGGGCACCATATGGCGTAGGGGCGGACCAGGGCATAGGCCACGCCTGGACTAGCCCTGTCCATGGATCAGGAGATGGGTGCCATCCGGGCGGCGGTGGTGGTGCAGTTGATGAAGCCGGGGGCGGTGGTGGTGCAGTTGTGGAGCCGGGGGCGGAGCAGGAGCGGGCGCCATGCGGAACTGCGGCGGCCTAGGGTTTTTGCCCCGGTAGTTAGGACTTGGACGCCAGCCGGATGGTTGAGGAGGTGCTGTTGGTGGAGGTGGTGGTGGCGGCATCGACGTAGGCCGGCGAGGAGAAGCAGTGAAGACCTGAGGACGGGAGTCCTTCGTAGTTAGGGCACGATCGGCCCATTGGAGCATCGAGCGAACCAGTGAAGGAGGGACGCGGACGCATCATAGGGATGAAGGAGGCCTGCTTCTCGAACCGCTTGCCGAGGCCGACGAGGAGGACGTTGATGAGCTGGCGATCGTCGATCGGATCACCAAGTTCGCAGAGTTCATCCGCGATCGCCTTGAGGCGTTGGCATTAGACGCCGACTGGTGAATCACCTTGCACCGTATTTCAAAGCTCGGAGTGGAGATTGTTAGCGCGAGCGTCGACGTTGTCCTGGAAGAGCTGACGAAGGGCCGCCCATAGATTGGCGGCGGAGGCACCGTCACAGTGGACGAGATTGAAGATCTCTGCGGAGACTCACATGTAGATCCATTGAATAATGGCGAGGTCATCCTTGACCCATTGCGGATCATGAAGTTGAGGAAGAGAGTCGTCGGCAACGTGAGAGCGGAGATTGCATCGCCCAAGGTGGACGTCAAAGAGGTGACGCCAATGGTAGTAGTTGTGAGCAGCAAGTTCTAGGGTTATGGGGATGTAGGGGCTAATATCGGAGATGGTGTCGGTGAAGGAGATGGAAGGGGCTATTGGTGGGGGTAAAGCTAGAGTAGAGGTAGAGGTGGAGGAGGCCGTGGCCGCGGCGACCTTGGCGGCGCGCCGCTCGAAGTAGCGGGGTGGCGGCGGTGGCGGGGCTGGCGGGTTAGCCATACCCTAGGATCGAAAGTCTGATACCATGTAGAATTGTATTAATAATTGTTGATGCAATATTGTGCCAGTACAAGAGGTATATATAAGAGCCAAGCCGCACCTGACCTAGCCCTATTACAAACCGAATAGGAGTCTTAATCCTATTACAAGTTGTATTCTAACATTTGCGTGTGGGGGGAAAGGCCAGATGCCGATCCAACCGCCACGCGCATCCAAATCAAACACATCTTACAGCTGGGAGGCGACCGGCCCAAAGCTGGCGCCGGTCAGCCGGCGGCCAGGGACATCACGTTTCTGGATTTAGTTGCAAGACGTGCGCTGTCCGATCATTTTTTTCCGTGGATAGAGCGACGTCCAAACGGCCAACCGACGGCCACTCACTTCGGCTAGCTCAGGCCAGCAGCACAAAACCAAACAAACGAGCGCGAGCGCAGGCCATCGCATCCATCTCATGGCGCTCCTCTCCATCCTACGCTCGTCTCCGCTGGCCGTCCCCGCGGCCTCTTCTCGCCGCCCACCCAACCACGGCGTCCACCTACTACGCGTCAGCACCAGGGCCGCGCCGTCTCTGTCTGTGAGGTGCGAGCAGAGCAGCAAGCCGGGCGGCGGCAGCGTCGTCGACGTGTGGGCGAGCCGCCTGGCCATGATGAGCTTCGCCGCGGCGGTCGTCGCCGAGGTGTCCACCGGCAAGGGCTTCGTGGAGGTATGTACGCTCCCATGGATCGACCCGTGCCACCATGCTCTGCTGGGCTAGTTGCTCGCTACTGACAGCGCTCTGACGTGCTTTGCAGAACTTCGGCGTGGCAACACCGGCGCCGGCGTTGGCACTGGTGGTGACGGCGCTCGTCATCGGCCTGGCCGTCCTCTTCATCGTCAGGTCGGGAGCGCAAGATTGATGGATCCATCGCACGAAATAATTGAAGACCCTTTTCTAGAATACAATACAAAGTAAGCGGAGACCTATTTCTGAAGAACGAGCGTGCAGATCTTCTTTGCATCTGGTTTGCAAAGATTCCTGGAGATTATAATTAGCATTACTTCTGACTGTAAATGATCTGATGTATCATGGTACTACTGCTGTGAGCATATTCATATGGAAAATTCTGGTTCAAATTCAAGTGAGCCAAAGGCTTCCGATGTTGCTACCATTCTGTGTGTGAAACTGTGAATTCAGACCGATGCTCAAAGTTCAGGCTCTAACACCCTGTTAATGATTCGGTTATATGATTGCAATGTCCGTTCAGATGTGTATATGCCATATATGAAGTCCCTGAAATAAAAACATTGCATATCTCTAAAACTAAAACATGCAAATGGACGAAACATGTGTCTTGTGTAGAGTTGTGTGCCTGGGTAAACGTTGGTGGTACCTAGAGTCACCTGAATTCGTGATGGATTTCTTCTGCACCCAGATGATTGCTTCCTGGGAACACTGGTCTTCCACTGGCGACATGAATACCTTTGATTTAGCCCTGTATTTATATGTATGTGGTAGGTACACTCACAGTATGAACTTGCGATTGAAATGGAGGGAGTGCATCTTACACTTGGCAGGGTATACTGGAAGCGTGACAGCATGAGATTATGCAAGTTTTCGGCCTGGCGATTTCCCTGCCCCGGAGTTGAGAAGGGGGAAAAGAATCTGCCATGGGAGCTATTACTTGATTTAAGAACCCACACAAAATTTTCAGTGTTCAGCAGCATGTCCAGCATCTGCTGGAGTGTAGACAGACATCAGGCACGGGCACCCTGGCATAAATGGCAATCCAAAAACTCCAAACCTCCCGTCATCAAGCACTAGTATCAGCGCATTACACGACATTGTTGTCGCGCCTGGTAAAATCTTGTGCCATGTTGATTTGCTTCAGGGACACTTCTTTTGCTTAGATTTACGGTTACTCCGTGTGCATTTTAGTAGGCATGTACTAGGTGTTTCTGCCATGATCCACTTATTAAAATATTCATAATCGCATGAATGATTGCTTTCTGGAGCACTCAACTTCCAGTGGGGGGGCATGGTTACCAAGGGTGTCGTGTCCAAGGTGAAATATTTTCCTGGGTGTGGATGTTCCTTCTTCAGGCAAAACCTAATTCCTCCATGATATAACTTTCCTAGTATGAGGCGTGCAAATTTTATTGACGTTTTTATATATAGCACTATCTTGTGACAAAAACTAGTATGAATAACACGGTACCTTTATCTTGTTTACTGATCTCCTTATCTTTCTGGCCACCCAAAAATATGCCTTGCAATTTCAAATGGAGGGAGTGTATTTTTATTTTACACTTGGGGAGGGCTCGAGATGTTGCCAAATATGGTTGTGCCCGGCAGTTTTCCTGTCTCAGCAGTTGAAAAAAGGAAAAGGGAACCTGCGTTGTTGCTAGCTTTAGCAACGTGCATGAGCACACGGAAACTTTTCAAGTATTCAGTAGCATGTCAGCATCTCATCTTGGTGGACTGGTCATGGCAAATCTCATCAAAAACTCAAATCCCCCTTCACCATGAATTAGCACCACCATATTACTGTATCGGCGCATTACGCTACAAGCAAGTGATGCTGATATAATGCTACAAGCAAGTGATGCTGATTAACAGAACATACGCGGGAGCATAAATACAACTCCAGTTGTTATTATTATAGAGTAGGCTCAGTTTTGCTGAGGAGACGACCCGAGATTTAGTACAAATATTACATACTGAACATGACACAACAACGGAACAAATAAAAGTTCTAATACAGTAACAGATGTCTGCTCTTCAGCCTTTTGATCGCAGTAACCTTAACAGATTCAGTTCAACTGATCAGTTGCCATTGCACCGACACAAATTCTCGCGGATGATAAAACCGACAGTAACAAAACGGTCCGATTGCTTCAGCAAGTAACGAAAACAACCACTTTGACATGAATTTGTACAATAACATAACAGATAACCTTCTCGCCAAGTCGCGACGACACGGAAATGTGTAACAAAATGAAAGCGACAATGTCAACCTTTGCTGAGAACCGTCAGGGCGAGGCAGAGGGGCACGGACCGAATGCCGTGCCACATGCTATCCACTGCTTCTTGCGGCTGCAAGGGAGCATGCAGTCAGGAACCTTCTGCCACTCTTTGCTCACAAGGTTGTACATCACGAGGCGGTTCATCCGCTTCGCCTTCAAGGAGAGCATGAGCAAGCCGCTGTTGCCCAGGCAGGTCATCCTCATGTGCTTACCGTAGAACTCTAAGCACCAGATATTTGGCATTCTGTCCACCTCCTTCCAGAGGAGAGTCATCTTCTGCAACTCCCAGATGCAGACGCAGGTTGCTGCGTTCTTGCACAGCAGACCCACAAGCATGATCTTCCCCTGGAACTCGGCAAGTGTGTGGTCAGTCAGATGCAGCGGCAGCGGGATGATGAAATGAATCCAAATCCCAGTGCTTACATCATATGACAAAACACCCTCGGGTTCTGAGCACATGAAGTACAGCGTGCTGCCAACCGCGACTGGCTGTGACCTGAAATTTAGAGCAAGTGGGAGCTTGATGCTTGGAGGAAACTCGCCTGGCTGAGACCACATATTCTGCACTGAGTCGTAAACTTCATGATTTCCATCATTTCGCAACCACATCACTTTGTAACCCTCATTAGAACTTCTTCCATTCAGCACCATCCCCACTGACACTCTTGACCATGCCTGGACTGACCTGGGAGGAATTTCCTTTAGTGATTGTGTAAGAGGGTTGCATATGTAGAAGTTCCTGTGGCTAAGATCCAATAAGCACACAAGGCCACCTGCAGATGCCACTGGCATTACTATGTTTGCAGGAGCAAGGGGAACAGAAGGGTGGTGCCACTTGTTTAGCGAAGGGTCATACATCGCTACATTGTTGTTGCCATTCTCATGTGTGATTGTATAGAACCATGGCATTCCCTGTGGGACTTCAGAGTACTGCTGAGAGAAATTGTCTGAGCCTACCAGAGAACACCACTTCCGGCAAACAGAGCGGAATCGGAAAATTGCAGCCACTGGAAGCCTTGCAATGACAGTTTCAAAAAGGTCTTCAGGGAACTCGCTCCAAATATCTAGCTTCATTGCTTCAGCCGAGTTCAGGAAGGATGCTTTCTCTCGGTTTCTGTCTCTGCGTGGTCGCTTGCGAGGAGGAGATTGGTTAGCTTCCATGATCTTCAATAATTCCGAGTTGTACCCAGTCCTTTCTCCACAATAATCATCCTTGACCGAACCATGCTCAAAGTCAAGTAAATACCACCTGTAAGATATTAAAAAAAATTAGTTCATCTTAGTTGATAGCAAAGCAATAGAAGAATTCTGAAACTGCTAAGGAAAGGAGATGATCAACAGTTTAGTGTAGGACAGGAGTCATTACTTTGTCTTTAATAAGTGCTTCACAACTGTGTTCACAGGTTTGTCAAATCATGAACACAGGTAAGCAATTAGCTTTTTGTAGCAAGCTAGGATTGTTACATTTTATATTATTTGTTACGTCACGTGGTAATAACGTAGAGGTAGCCTGATCAAATAAAGCAATCTATGTTGCTAGCAGACAAACTAGATGTTTCTAACGAATATTAGAATTGCTCACCAAAGTGTAAAACATGCACATACTCTTGCAAATACAAACTAAAGTGGCACAGAAATATGCTTTACATGCATATTGGATGAACATGTTAGGATACTTATGCGCTCTAGGGCAAGCCGCACGACCATGTGCGCAGTCTAAAAAGATTTTGAAACACCATCCAAACCCATAGGATTACCAGAATGGAGTCTAGATTGTTTATCGTTTTAGCTATACTGACTTGGTGAGCACAAGCAAAAAACACAGCTTTTTAACCAATGGAGTCGTCGATTTTATAATAGCTTTATCCGCAGGAAACCAAACGCATATTCTATTTCCTAAAAATACACAGCTTAACTAAGCTAGGCAAGAGATAATTCCCAAACTGTAAGCACTATTCATGCAATGCTTGCAGAAGCACAGCAATAAAGTGATGAACAAATAAGCATGCATCATCATGTTGTTCACTAGTGTTTTTTTGTGTGGGGGGTATGTTGTTCCCCAGTTCATATGCACTACTTAAATTTCGGCACCTTGGCGTTAGCGTTCGAGTAAACTCGTTTCCTTTTTCTATTCCGTTCAAGGCTTGCAGCAAACTAGTCTGAACGAGGACGCCGTCAGAATAATCACCATTTCCCGTTTGTCGCCTGGTTCCTTTGCCTACACGGAGCAGTACAAACGCCCCGCGCCGCGCCTCCAAAGTCAACTTAATCAGGATATGTTATATGAGCAGCATCGTTACATGCTCCAAAATAGTCTCTACGTCGCGCGCCTCGTTCCACCATCCATGGTCATGGTGGATACGCGTGAACTGCGCCGGGGCAATGTCAAACGCTAAAGCGAAGCGGCTTCTCCGGAGGCTGGATAAAATAGTGGCATTAACAAACGATTTCGAGGAGGGAACAAGCTAGCATTGCGGGAGACGCCACGCCCAGTCGGCCATTCCCTTGGTCGCACGCCACCGCGCCTCGAACTCATCGACCAAATCGACCGAGGCCACCGGGCGAAAAACGATGGGGGGAACTCCCGAGCCGCCGCAACGGAGTCCGGCGACAGCGCCAACAATCTGAGCGCGCCAGCGGAGTATGCACGCGACCTAATTTCCGCGCCCCCGGCCCCGCGAGCGCGGCGGATCAAACGGCGAAACGGGGGGCCGAATTCGGAGGAGCGCCGGCCGCGGAGCAGATCCGACCGAATCCGCCGCGACGGGGAGAGAAGGGGGGGTGAAAGGGGATTGCGGGAGAGGAAGGAAGGGGGTTTGGGGATTGGTTCGGGGACTTGCCTGGGGATGGGGCCGTGGGCGTGGGCGTGGACGGCGCCGTAGAGGTCCCAGAGCTCCTGCACCTGGCCGACCAGCTGCCGCAGCGCCGCCACCTCCCCCATCCGCCGCCGCCGCCGCCGCCACCGCTTCCCTCGGTCGCGGCCGCCTCTGTGTCTCGCGCTCTCCCCCCTTCCCTCCTTTTGTGGGGTGGGGGTTGGCTCGGGGGCAGTCGGCACGCTGCTTTTCTCCCGCTGCCTGCCTAAATGCTCGCTGCCTTGCCCTTGCCTTGCCTCCCCGCAGCAGCCAGCCCGCCCGTGTGCCCCGGGCGTGTGTCTCTTTGTTGGCTGTGTGCGTGCGTGTGGCCTGGCGCGTGCGCGGCCGCTGGATTATATGCTGTGCGCTCCGCGCGTGAGCCGTGGTCTCCACTGTGGCCGCTTTGCCGTACTCGTGTGTGTGTGGTGGTGTGGTTACAGTGTAGCAGTGTGGTGGTGTTACGGTTGGTCGGACGGATTGCTTGCTTGCTTGTCGTGCCCAACGGGATGGGTGCGGTGCGGGTTAAGTTAGCATAATTGGAGTGTGTGCGTGTTCCGGTTGGAGTGAATGAAACGTAGCAAGGACAGCACGTATGCACGTAGGCTAATTCTTGAAAGGAGTACCCCGCAAAAAAAATATTATTGAAAGGAGTGTGTTTGTGTGTTTTCACGACGAGAACTAATCAACCAATGCTTGGATGGTTAGAAGGGGCAGTGGCACCTTCAGCCCGTCATCATAGATCAAAGCCATATGGTACCTTGTTGATGTGGATCATTCTTTCAATGGAAGGCCATGTTTTACATCGATACTGAGGTGTCCATCCTGATTTTGCCGATTTTCAAGATCCACGACGTGCCACATTGTCTTTCTCTTTCCACCTCTGCCCCCCCTCCTCTGGCACTCAGTCTCCTCTATTCTTCATCTGTTTGTTCTTCCGACGCCATAACCGGTACATGCATCAAATGCCGATACACTAATGAGGCATTGGTCCGACGGTAAGATCTTGTCTACCGAGGTCATTGTCGTGTCCCTCGGCATTTTTGGATTATTATTATTTTTGCATCATAACTAAGCTACGGTTCATATGTATTCATTTGTAAACAAATATAGACATTTTAACCCGTAAAAAAATATAGACATTTGAAGCTATATTTGTTTACAGAGGAAGTATGTTTTTTTTTCTAAGAGCAACTCTAGCAGACCCCGTAAAACACGCAGACCCGTAAAATTCCGGCGAGTATGCGGGCTCGGCCCAATTTTCCGGCCAGAACAGAGCCCGCATACTCGCCCGGCCCGCAAATTTTTTGCCGCGGCCCGCAAACCGCACGCTCCGACCGCTATAACTGCGGTTCCGCGACTTGTTTGCGGGTCCAAACCCTATCCCTCACCGCCGCCGAGCCATGTGATTCCCCTTCCCCCTCTCCACATTTCTCGGCGCCGGCGACCACCCGCCCCGCCTCCAGCCGTCATGTGGGGCCGAATGTGGAGCTCCGGACGCGGCTCCGGCAGCAAATCCAGCGGCGGAAGGGACCCGGAACACGAGCGGTGCGTCCGGTCCGACGTGCGAGGAAGCGCGGGGCCCGGAAGTGGACCAACCGCGGCATGTCGTCGCCGGCGAGCTTCCAGCGGAGCGAGACGGAGGAGTACGACCGCCGCTGCGCGTCCTTCTCCTCCGCGAGGTCCTCATACGCCGGGAGCTCCTCCTCCTCCGGCGCGGGCCTTCTGCACGTGAAGAGGGAGTGGTTGGAGGACGAGGAGGAGCCGGACGCGTTCGGCCGCCGCGGAGTCATCGGGCCGGAAGACTACGCCGCCGACGTCGACGCCGTTGCGGCCGCCATCGCCGAGCGGAGCGTGCGCGAGGAGGCGGAGCGCCGGCGCCACGCCTAGGAGCTCGAAGACCTCCAGTGGCGGCAGGCGGTCGCCGCCAACCTCGCCGCCAAGGAGAAAGCCGAGGAGTGGCGCCATCCGCGTGGAGCAGGCGGCGAAGTACGTCGACCTGTGCAGCTCCGGCGAGGAGGATTGGAGCGTCCTTCTCCTCCACGACGTCGTCCATTTGCCGCGACCTCGACGCCGTCAGATCCGACTCCCCTTTAGTACTAGTTTAACGTAGTATGTAGTATAACTATGCTTGTAATTTGTTGATCATGTGATGAACTATGTAGTATGTGATGAACTATGTTTGTGCAATTTCTTTCGCGAAAGTGTTTTTCCAAATTATGCAGGTTTAGATACGGTTTTTGTTCGACCGCGCTAGTTTTCGACCCGCAAACGCGATCTTTGTGGAACCGCAAACGCGTTTTGCGGGGTCTGCTAGAGTTGCTCTAAGTCGAGGGGTTTTTAACCGACATGAAGGTGAGCGGCACCACGGAGGCAAGCCAATCCAAAAAGTCCTTGCTATTCAACCCTGATCAGAATATAAGTTGTTTCAGAAAGTGGAACTTGAGAAAAAACCAACATGCCCAGTACAACTCACCCCGTGTTATCCTTTTGCTAAGCAGATTTTTGTTAGTAATCGAAGGCGCAAACGAAATGGGCGGTCAGTGCATGATTACAAGGGTGGAATCGACACAATTATGATGAGGAATGGCCTCCTCCCCTCCTCTCATTGCGTAGCTTTGAATGCTTTTCATGAGTAGATTCGAGCGGCAGCTTGTCCCCATCGGCCCGGATTCTTCTGCGCCCGTAATCTCCCAAGAGCATCATAACGCACTCCTGCGTGGCGCCCCATTTTTCCCTTTTCCCAAGCTTCGTTAACGTTACCCCTCCTCCTCCTCCGCAGATAAACGGACAGACATGAAGAATAATTCTTGTAAACAGTAACAGCAAACAGTGGCTAACGGCAGTTGGGTGGCTGATCTGTTGGCCCTCTGCTGCGACGAGATCGACCGATCGATGGATGGATGGATGGATAGATATATCTTCAGAGGGAGCTTTCCATGATGAGGGGCGAGTGATTTTATTCGCTGATATATTCGCCATCATGGCCGGCCGGCCGGGCGGTGGAAGCCGTGACGGTAACTTCCCCGGCCCGGCTGGCTCGTCAGAGCGGCGGAGGGGGCGAGCCAGCGAGAGCAATCGATCGCCACAGCTACGTATATCGTATGCGTACACGCGATGGACAGATACGGCAAGGGTCGCAGTAGTAATCAGTGCTGGCAACGACAGGGTCCGTAGGCTGTCGGTATAGAGTAGTGGTGAGTAGTACTAGTACTCTGGTGGAAGTGGAAAACATCATGACAGGCGTTTTTCCATCATAATCCACGAATCACGATGCTAATTAAATCCGTCGGCGTCTCATTATACTCCTCGAGTACTCACTACTTGCTAGTACTAGTACCCTAAGATTAGCCACAATGGATAGTAACATAAAGTAGCAACATAAACATGTTATTAGTCTATGTTACTATCTCTATATTGGGGAGTAACATATGTGTGGTAACATGCAACACTTCATTTATTAGGCTATAGACACATCTTGCCTTGATATGTGTGATGTTACTCATACTACTAGTAACTAGCTATGTTACCACTTACCTCTCTTTCTTCATTTATTGCTTGTCACATCATCTATTTTATCTAGATATGTGTGATATTACTACCTATGTTACTGCCATTGTGGGTAGTCTAAAATGATGCACATTTGGCGCCGCAATGATTCGTATGGCTACCAGTAGCGCCGCGTATAAAATGTGCTCAAATTGTTCTAGGCCTATAAATTTGGTTCTTATTACTGCAAATTTTACACGGAAATTTCAGAAGAAGTTCATTCACAGTATAAGCAGTACCGGTGCAATTTCCACGCAGTTTAACAGCCTGCAGCAGATCAGAGATGCAACTGCGTCGCGATATTTTGCAGAGGATGCTGCTGCTGCTGCAGGGAATAAAGCAAAAGTGAGCTTCGCACGTGTGGAAGCAGAGCAGGGGGTGTGCAGATTAACGATCGGCTTCAGCTTCAGCTAGCTGTGAATAAACCAGTACACGCACGGACGCACCCTCTTTCACAAACACGGATGCACACACTGGTTTGGTTTAGCTTACTACAGGACTTGCTTAACTTAAGCAGTGGTAGTACTGGCTTTAGCTTGATCCAAAGATTACTTTCCCTAAACCTTTTCCTTTTTGTCGCCGCTTTTTTTGCCCCCCTCTCTGATCTACCACCAGCTTTGGTTGGATGGATGGTAGGGGAAAATCATTGCGCCCTTGAAATCCCCCTTTTAATGATTTTCCCCGGAATTTCTCGCTCTGCTTTTTTCCCTCCCCCCTCCTCTGATCAGATGTACCGTCTCATCATCGATCCCTGGCTGGATGTAGGATGCCCGGGAAGATCATTGCGCCCTTGAAGGTTTGCCCCCTCGCTCGTGGTAATAATTAGCGATTTCGCAATAATGGTAAACACTCTTTTCTTTTCTTTTGTTTTGTTTTACCACCAGCTAGCACTTGATGGCCAAACGGAAAGATAAAACCAACAACAGAATGAACAGACCATTGATGAATGTAACCACACTATCGATGCTGATGGAGACGGGCTCGCGCGAGCAGTGGTGGTTACAAAATTCTTCCCAAGCCAAGCAACGGATGATGAACAATCATGGCGGGCAACAAAATCCACTCATGCCCGCTCTAACTTGCACTCCAAATCATCTCATCCGCCTGAATCACTCCTCGACCCGTCTCTACCCGATCGAAATAACCAAATTTTATTCAGGTGTGGTCTCGATCGATCGGTCGGTTGGCGACCCGAATGTGCAGCGCAGGTCGTCGTGTGGGACGGGATTCGGTGGTGGTGGCCACCGGACCGGGCCGGCCGGGACGAATGATGATGATGATTGCTTCGCGTTGCGTCGATCGCATGATCGCATCTAGTAGTATCTCATTCTCCTCCGCGGAAGAAACAAGATGCGTAGTCCAAAAAAAGGGGCACCGGATCCTACGACTTTCGTGATCTTCGGCTATATCCATCATTTTTTCCACATGTGATGAGTTGGACCGGGCCGGCGTCCGTGACCACGTGAGATCGACCGATCGATCCGTAGATATATGGCGCGTGCACGCCGGCGCCGGCGCATCATGGCCTCCCGGAATTCCGAGCTGCGTCTCCGTCGGTCGACCGATCCAGCATTTTTCTTCGGATCCAGCGGAGGCTGTGATCGATCGATCGATCACTAGCAGCGGCACGTAGGAATGGGACTATTGTCAGACTCGATGATTATCACGGGTGATGACCGAGGGGGGTAAAAGTCGGTGGGGTCATGGGGATTTTCATCCTTTTGATTGATCTTTGCTGAAAGGTGTCCCTCTAGCGAGCGAGCTCCTGTGTAAAAAGATGGATGGACGGGAGGAAGCTCTGTTGGAGCACACGAGAACTTCTGGATACGCGCCAGCCAGCGTCGGCAGGGGCCTCTCAAGCCGGGCGTCGTGCCGGATAATGATGGCGGTGCCGTCACGTCGCTAATAACTGTTGTGTCCCTGGCTCCGTGCGTAGCTGTGACCCACCGGCACCGTCAATACAGAGATCTTTAAAGCTGATGGCCCGACGGTTGTGGACGGCGGGATCGACGGGCGAGCCGAGGCTGAACGCGGATTGATGTGCGTCGCAGCTAGCTGAAGGCGCCAGGCGAACGGGATCCCTTTTTGTCCGGCAAAGATCCGGATGACGGCGATCACCGAGCGATCGGCCGGAGAGGAGAGACGGACGGCCGACGGGACAGGAACATGTGCCGTAGGAGGAGACGGCCGGTGGGGTTTCGGCCATGATTCCATGGCGAGGGCGCGCTTCGTCAAGGGTGCATCATATGCCCACTGATCGATCGATGCCCATGCAATGGATGAAAGGAAAGGAACCCTTCGTCCTCCGTCCTTCGTTCGGCAGCTTTGCCTTTGCGCGGCACGGTCAAGCACAACACTGATGACTGTGTGTCACCTGTCCCATTTCATTTCATCCCCCACACCACACCACACCACACCACTCTAAATGACTGTCACCTTCGTCGATCCTTTTCTTCCCCTCCTCCAGCACTCATTCCGAATAGGTCACCTTCCTTAGTACTACTCACTCCGTCCCAAAATAAGTGACTCAATTTTATACTAACTTTGTACTAAAGCTAGTACAAAGTTGAGTCACTTACTAAAGTTAGTACAAAATTGAGTCACTTATTTTGAGACGGATGGATTACTAATTAGCTGTGTTTTTCCTCCTTGCCATCACCATACCAATCCCTGTCTGTCACCTTCTTCCCTTTTTTTTTTTCCAATGTGCGGTGTCTAAATTTGCTGTCTGGTTGATCGGGACATCTGCCATTTGGATCCCAGCACTTAAAATCGGGTAAATGATTCATGGGGCAACGGCTGATGGTGCAGCCTGTGTATGGGACAACGGCTGCAGGGGCCAGGGAGGGCACCGCAAGTGGTGGCTTTCTGCGGGCGCTCGAAGGCCGGCTCGGCCCAGGGGCTGCGGAATCCCACCGCAGCGGGGCTCGGCGGCACGTACGTCTTCGTTGCGCGTGACGGCAGGGCACGCGACGGTGGTGTGGTTCGGTGCCGGCTGGCGTGCCATGGGACGCTTTGTTTGGCTGCCACGAGATGGACGGCGAGAAAGCCATGCTTTTTTATTTCGGGGTCGACGATGGCGACGTTTTTGGGCGTCATTACCTTGTTGAAAGTTTGTTGAAAGTGCTCGTTGATGCTGTTCTCGCCTACCTACCTGCTGCTCCAGGGGAAGCCCTAGGTCCGGGTAATCTCGGATCGGACAATGATGTCAATGGTGTCGTTTTTCTTTCTTGGGGGCATCGTCTTGGAGCTGCATCGGTTAGGTGGACCAGTGGTTGTTGGCAGGTTAGCGTTGCGGCGGACGCTCCCATGTCTCGCCGATGCTCTGTTTTGGGTGGCTGAGGCATCGAGCCGGAGTGTGGTGACTGCTGGCGGCGAGCCGACGAGCATTCATTGAGACATCGCAATACGAAAATGGTGCATGGCAATTTGCCGGTGATAATCACAACCTTGGCGGGACAGTGACAACTTGTGGCGTATTGTCTAGGATGCCAAGATTTACCATTGGCAAACACTGGTGATGGAAGCGTGCGATTGCCGGATTGTCTCTAAGGTGGCATTCCGATGATGACGTATTCCAGATCATGGTTTACAGCTCGCGTATATTACGTCTGGGTCATATACTCTTACATCGTTTTCGGTGGCTGCAACTGCTCGACGAGGATCAATGTTGGTATTTTTCTTTCATCTGCCTTGATATTGGCTGGCGTGATTTTCTGCATGTATTACGTCTGGATCATATACTCTTACGCCGTTTACAGCTTTGCTATTTGCCGGCGTGATTTTTTGCGTGTGTGTTGATATTGGTTGTGTACATCTTAATTGTGCAGAGGCCGGATGTATGCTTATAGTGTTTTGTATACCTTTGATGCTTCATGAGTTAAAAAAGAACGCCCTTTTAAAAATATGATTCATGGCGGCCGACCGGCCGAGTATCGGCCGGTCGCGCCGCATGTGTTGGATCCACAAGGATCAGGCGTCACTCCTCTTCTAGATCTTTTCTCTCCCTTATCTTCTCCCCTCTACCGCCCGATCGACCTCCTCCTTTTCTTCTTTCTCTCGCCATCTTCTCTCTTCCCGGAGAGCACTACCGCCTAGTGAAATCGCACGCTACCGCGTCCCACTCGCGCCGCTGCTAACCAGCACCTCTCCCCTACTCCACAGAACCAATCCCCGCTGCCATTTTTGGGGCTCTTTACGTGCTTCAAAAACCCATCTGCTTTCGTGTAGGGGGCGAAGTCTTGTGGGGTGGTCGCCATGGCCGCTTTGAACAGGACCGAGCGCCGGATGTTGCGACCAGCACACCAAGCGGTGCGACCAGGGATGGCCGGAGCCGCGACTGGCAAGCCCCGGGTTGGAGACGCGGTGACCGCGTGCTAGAGCTGGCCGACGTCGGGCTACAACCATGATGGAAATTTGCTGAAACCAGCCGACGTCTGGGTTACAACCATGGTGGAATTTTGCTGCAACCGCGACGAACATTTTTTTGCTAGAACTGCGACGAGGGTTGCAACTGACGCAATGAGGAGCTGCAAACCCTTTGGCAAATGTTATAACCATGGGCGACGAATGCTACAACCATGGATGACCGCCGGCGACGACGAATGCTATAATCATGGACAATGAAAGCTACAACCGGCGACAACAAATGTTACAATCATTTGACAAGAAGCTGCAACCCCAACGGACATTTTTTTGTTGAAACCGCGGGAAGGTTTGCAACTAACGCAGTGAGGACCGAGGAGTTATAAGCCTTTTTGACAATATATTACAACCATGGACAACAAATGATACAATCTTGGACGACAAAGGCTGCAACCAGCGATAATAGATGCTACAATCGTTGACAAGAAGCTACAACCCCACGACGACCGGCAACGATGATGCTACAACCCCAGGATGGCGAGCTGCAGCCTACGGTTAGGGGTCCTACACCCAAGGGCGACAACACCCGCTGTTTTTGGCTAGAAACGTCACTCGCGGGGAAGATGTCACGGTGCCCGCACCTTATTGCTGGAAGCGTCACTATGGCGAGCTGCAACGGTGTCACGCGGATGCTGCAACTGGGGGTCATGGCGGAGCCACCACGAGCACCCCGACCATGTTGCAACGACGTTGACCTTTGTGCCGCAACGGAACGCAGGAGGTCGGGTTGCAACAATGCTGGACTTCACGGCCCACGACGACTTGTGTGGCGGAGGGGAGAGCGTGTGGCGGGAAGCAATTGACTTTTTTCGGAGACGGAAGATGCGAGGTTGGGAGGGAGACGCACGAGAAGAGGAGAGACAGAAAAACCGAAAGAAAAAAAAACCCTGAAGAAGCGAGCGAACTTGTGAAACCCGAGCGAAACCTGACGGAAAAAAATATCAAAGGAATCAAAACCCAAGCAAAACGTGCCGGCCCAATATAGCTACGAGAGGAAGAAAAGTTTCAGGGATGGGAGCATGTATCTCCGTATAAGCGAGACATAGCTCCCGTGTTTGGGCGCGACTATGTGCCGCCTGTTGTTTTTGTTGTTGGACAAGCCCACTAACCACGTGGTCGCATCACGCTGATGCGACTCATGTTTTTTCCTTCCTTTTTCACTTCACATTTTTGTTTTTATATTTTGGTTTTATTTTTACTATTTTTATATTTTGGAATAATCTAAATGTACTATTACACAAAAAACACTTTACATAAAATCTGGAAATATGTTTATCATGCATTTGAAAAATGCTAAACGTGTATATGAAAATGTTAATAATCTGTATGAAAAATGTTTGTGACATCTAAAAAATTTCACGTGTTTACAACAATGTAAGTGACATCTATAAAAAATGTTTATACAAAGTAAAAAAAAAGTTTAGGTAACTCAAAAGAAAAGTTTCGTACATTAAAAAAAGTGTATGTTACATTTAAAATAACTAGTAAGCGTGCACGTGAAAATTCTTGTTTATAGATAAAATATTCTTTTATGCGAGGAGTATAGGTAAAATATCCAATCATTTTAAAAATATTACAAACGAATTTGCGCTTGAGGTATCAGAAAAGCTATAATTAAGAAAATTATACTCCCTCCGTTCCAAAATAGATGACTCAACTTTATACTAAAGTTAGTACAAAATTGAGTCATCTAGAGTACTTTGTAATGTACTTAAGCATTTGTGTACATAGTCAAGGAATTTAACTTCACGATTTCATTTTCATTGTTCTCGGTTGCCGTTGATCGTTCTTCAGATTTATGAACAGCAATGAGTTACATATACATACATATGTTCACACCTTTTCCCTCCCCCTAAATCCATTGATGAAACAATATAACCCAAAACGCATCATTCCTTTCCACTATCAAGTCAATGCTTCTAAAAGCGCATATATGCCAGCGGGGTAAAATGGACATTATCAGAATCTTAATACCATCACAAGTAAACATGACTGCAAAAATAATATAAGGTTAAGCACAATTCAAAATATTAGGCAAGGAAACAATAATACGATAGTAAAGACGACTCTTTTGCTTAAGAAATATGACGGAAGCAAACTGCAAGGACATCAGTGGTGGAATGTCCATGAGCGCCTTGCCTGTCAGCGAAGGACCTCCTCAAGCACCACACTAAACCTTGTCTTCTAGCTAGGTAGACGTAGCCACGACAACTATCCCCGGCAGCAGCGGTTCTGGATATGGGGGCGACAATGGTGGTCATCCTTAACATCGACGGTTCTGACATATTGAAGAAGCATGTGCCCATGCTACGTTGGAGACAACTCCCCTGACATACGGGCGCGTGCCGTTCAGGCACTGACATGCGGGCCTGGTTCCAGGTGGCTCCACCAGTCACCAGTAAGTGGTCGTCCTACTACTTTGGCATGGTTAACGCTACCCAAAGCTGCACCTTATTTTGTCCTGGGCTACACGACCTTTCTCGGGGAATTTTGCTTTATTCTCTTTTCTTTTTAGGTTCCTGAGTATGACTACTTACTGCGTTTCCGTTTACAGATGAGTTCGTTATGTCCTTAAACAGGGATGTATCCCCTGGCACAAATGGGTGTGCATCTAGATTATTCTAGATCATATGTGTTTTAAAAGCACAAATGTCTTACTTATAACAAGTAAGAAAAAAAAAAAGATAAAGGAGCCTCAATCCTGACCGGACATTGGAGATGCGATTTTCTAAATATATGACACTGAAGAATTGCAATTTCCATCCCTCTCTCACACAGCATGCCATGTTCATTCGACATACATTGGATACAACATGGATAACTCAAAAAATATGATAGAAAGCTCAGAATTTCAGAAACAGCTAATTGAAAGTATAGCATAAATAGTATTACAGCAGAAGCGATCCAAGAATCAAAAATTGTGAAGGGTTAAATACAAATGGACAATACAAAAATAAAGTGTTAATTGAAAGTATAACACTTTCAACAGTTAGTAAAGCTCCGAATAGAAGTAACCAGCTGAGCTAAACTAAGGTTTAAATACAGATGTCCTTTTTGTTGAATAGTTTTGCTTAACAAAACCATGTGGCAAAAGAAACTGAAAAACGAACGAAACGACAAGAGCCGATCTCACTTCAAAATGCTTGGGACTATATTTTTTCCTCATTCGTAAGGGCAATTAAAAAAAGTACATTTTATACGATAGTATTCAAATAACTTAAGCCCATTTTCACACTAAAATCACACACCAAATATTATACATCAATTTTCAGTTATTCTTATCTAGAAGGCTGGTTCCAAACTGATCCTAGAAGCAAATAAAAGAAAAGGTTATAACCGAAACAAACATATGAAATATGATTTAAACTTCATTATGCAGTCACTGTTTTTCACTCCAAGGATGCCAAGAATCATACAAAATATGGTTATGGTTTATGTATATCAGCAAGACCACAAAAGACACCTCACTTGAGAGTACCAGAAAAGTTCAAAAATATTGTTCTCGAATGAATATTTGTATTTCTGCACTATATAATAGATTAAAACGGCATATGGTATCTTTTCAATGGTACATCTCGAAAGGTTTCTCCTAGTAGTGTCATCCTAAAACTAATTTGGGTATCATCATGTTTGTTTATTGAAGGCAAGTTAAGAAGAGGTTGGAATATACTATGCAAGCAGGTTGCCTATACAACTAAATGTCATTACAAAACACACTGGCCTAGCTTCCTTCCTTGTAAAGATATAGGGTACTGAAGGCTTCATGGATAAAAACATAGTGATGCAAACCAAAGAGAACGAAAAACCAGTTAACCTACTTATGTTAAGTTTCTCTAAGAGCATTTGAGATCCTCCTGGGTGGCGGTGTGTAATGGCTTTACAACAAATGATGCATACAGTCTGAATTTTTCTGGGTTTTACATCGTTGCATGATGTGATAAAAACTTCTGATTATCCGGAACTTTAGTACACTCAAAGTCTGAAACAAATTTTATCATACTATTTTGACATGCAGGTAAATACAATTCACAACCACAGGAAATGGGCTTAAATAGATCATTACCACAACCAGACAAACAGAAAGCAATGGGCAAATAATTTTTTCCTTACCTTACCTCAGCAACAAAACTTCTATTCCGTTGTTTCCAAGTGCCAAACACCAGCTACTGACCGAATCACATTACTGCAGTGATTTTATCCAGATTCTAAAAACCATGTGGAAGTATAAATGGATCTTCAATAGCCATATTTTAAACTGACCAGAATTCAAAAAGGAGGTGAATATTTGCATATTTAAACTGATTTAAACTGATAATTGAAGCTAGAAAACAAGGTAAATTACCGGTGGTCCAAAGGGGAGAAGGAGGCCGGCAGTCCGAAGGGGAGGAGGGGAGCGAGGTGCCCGTTCTGGTAATGGGCGACGACTGCTGGTTCGACTTCGTCAAAGTGGAGGCAATCTGGAGTCTGGAGAGACTAAACATTCAGCATTGGAGAAACTGCAACCTGAGAATATCGCAAACACTCACATATGACAAGTTTTTTTTGAGAACAGAGTAGGGAAAAACTACTCTGAAGAAGCACTAGACCCAGACAACATCAGCGATCGGAGACTCTGCGGGACGTCTGCAATCAACACTTTGTCGCCCATGCTCCTGTTCAACGCCGCCAAACCGTGCGCCAGCTTGTTGATCTTCCTGCTACCGTGCTGGACGCTGAATGCAGCAAAGCCCTTCATCGCCTCTTTTAAATCCATGATTAGGCCATAACAAGCAGTTCGGGTCGGTTTCTGGGAGGTTAGCTCTGTTATTATATTTTGGTTGTCCATCTCAAGCACCACCTCGCTTAAAGTATTTGCTCATTGTCTGAATGCCGACAAGGGCGGCACGCGCCTCGGCTTCCTCCACACTGGTGCAGAGCGGGAGCCTTTTACAGACTGACAGAAAAACCAGGCCTCTGTGGTCCCGGGCCACCACCCCCGCCGCACTCTCCCCTGTATCTGCACAGAAAGCCGCGTCGGAGTTGATTTTAGCAGTTCCACTAACCGGCGCTCTCCACTTGTCCTCCTGGGTGATGGGAGGCAGCCGGTTCTTTCTCACTCCTTCCTCCAAATCCGTGCATCCTTTCTGTCTATCATTAAACATCTCTGCACTGTTCAGATCTTCCTCGTACTGCTTTAAAAACTGCACTGAAGCCCCAATCGATTCTCTCCCATTATTCCGTAGGCTGTCTTCTCTGAGGTACCAGCATCGCCACAGGAGTAACAACAGTTTGGCCCACATCTCTTCGTTCTCCGTGTGCAGGGCAACTTGTAGCCAATCATCACCGATGAATCTCAGCTTGTGCTCAGCCGGTAATCTCCAAACATCTCTCATAGCTGCTCTCAGGGCCCTGCTTTTAGTGCATGCAATAACCGTGTGGTGTTCGTCTTCGACAGCATTGCCACATATGTTGCATGTGGCATCCACTTCCAGCGTTCTCTTCCATTTGTTATTTTTGGTGGCCAGGGTATTCGTGCAACTCTCCAAGCAAAGATACGGATCTTTCCTGGGACTTTTGATTTCCAAATAAGATCCCAGATGCTGCGATCATTTGGATCTCTCGTAGAGCTCGATGGGGTATGCGACGCTTGCTCACTAATTGAGGCCGCAAGTCTATATGCACTCTTGACCGAGAAGATGCCATTCTTCTCATAATGCCAAGCCATGCAATCGCCCACCTCCGAAGTGGGGATATTGATCTTGCAAATCTCATCGGCACCAAAGGGATAGAAGATTTGGCGAATGAGGGGCTCATTCCATTCCTTACTATCGGCCAGCATAAGTTGATTGACCCAACGGATCCGGGATCGCCTAATGAAGGCAGCCGTCATAAGGCCCTCTTTCCTTGGGATCCATTGATCTCTCTGGATTTGAATGCTTTTTCCATCCCCCACTCGCCATATCAGGCCCTTTTTCAGCAACTCCAGACCGAACTCAATGGCTCTCCAGACCGGGGACGCATCGTGTGCGAACACTGTGTCCAGAAGGTTTCCATTTGGGTAGTACTTTGACTTGAGCACTCTTGCACACAGGCTATCTGGATTTTGAATGAGCCTCCATCCCTGTTTGGCCAGAAGAGCTTGGTTAAACAAATGCATGTCTCTAAAACCAATGCCCTCTGCCCTCTTAGGTTTGATCATACGGTCCCACGCCATCCAGTGTACCTTCCTGTTCCCCTCGTCTTCCCCCCACCAAAATCTTCGAATCATTTCCTCACATTTGTCACAGAATCCTTTGGATAGCATAAAGACACTCATGATGAAGGTTGGGAGGGCTTGGACGACCAATTTCACGTGGACTTCCTTTGCTGCAAACGACATAAACTTCTTTGACCAGTCACTACATCTCTTGCCAAATCTATCCATAATAGGTTGAAACTGCTCATCTTTCATTCTCCCCTCTGGAGTGGGCAGACCAAGGTACTTACTTTCAAGGGATTCAGCGACCACCCCCAGACTATGTTTAATTTCCTCTCTTATTTCTGCACGGCAAACCTCACTAAAAAGAGGGAGCATTTGTTCTGGCTAAGTAGTTGTCCCGTGCATTTCTGAAAGGTGTCCAACACTCTCTTGATCACCTTGGCTTGTTTCGGCACAGCCTTAAAGAAAATCAAGCTGTCGTCCGCAAACAGAAGATTAGAGATACCCGGGCTGTTCTTAGCGATCTTGATCGGGCTTAGGTTATTAACGGCAATCTCCTTCTTCAGTAAAAGCACCAAACCGTCAGCCACAAAGAGGAAGAGATAAGGGCTTAGAGGGTCACCTTGTCTTAGTCCACGAGAGGGGAGGAAGGGTTCCAACAGATCGCCATTACACTTAACCGAATACCTCACTGACTTGACACATTGCATCACCCAATTGGTCCATATATTGCAGAACCCAACCTTCCGGAGCACACCTTCAAGAAAGACCCAGCTCACCCTGTCGTAAGCCTTGGCGAGGTCTAGCTTATAGGCACAATAATTGTCCTTCACCTTCTTACAGTGCTGGATCTTGTGGAAACATTCAAAGGCGATGATGGCATTATCCGTGATCATTCTGCCCGGAATGAACGCGCTCTGAGTCTCTGAGATGATCCCATCCAGAATAGGCCGCAACCGATTGACGAGGCACTTAGAAATCACCTTGTATATGACATTGCATAAGCTGATCGGTTTATAGTCTTTGAGAGACTGAGGGTCCTTCCCTTTTGGGATTAACACGATCACCGTGTCGTTAATTCCTTCTGGCATGACACCATCTACAAAGAAAGCTCTCACACTCCTGATCACATCCTCTTTAATGTCTCCCCAGTTTCTTTGAAAGAAACGTGCCGGGAATCCGTCGGGCCCAGGGGCCTTAAGGGAGCCGATCTGGAATAGGGAATCGCTAATTTCCTCATCACTGAATGGCTTAACTAAATCTTTATTCATGTCCCCATTAATCCGGGTAGTTACCAGCTCCAGGATATCGTTGGGGTCGGTGTTGTTCTCATCAGTGTACAGGTTCCTGAAGAAAGCGTGTGTTAACGCATGTAGCCCCATCCTGTCCTCCACCCAGTTTCCGCTATCATCATGCAATTTCTGAATGGCATTTTTCTTCTGCCGCCAAGTCGCTTTTCGGTGGAACCACTTTGTGTTCTTGTCCCCTTCCCGTAGGTACGTAGCTCTAGACCTCTGTCTCCACATGAGTTCCTCTCTGAGGAGCAATTCATCTAACTCCTTTGCTAGATTTGTTGCTTCCCTCTCCAGAGCTACCGAGGGTGTGGAGCACCAAATTATATGGAGCCTCTTCCTGATCTCAGTTGTCTTCTTTGTGATCGACCCAAAGTCTCGCTTAGCCCAGTTCGATAACTCAATCTGCAAGGACTTTAGCTTGGCTCCAAGCATGTGCATGTTCTCCACCAGGCCACTTTTGCTCCATGCCTCCGTGATGGTTGGCTGAAGGGAGTCCGCCCTCCCCCACATATGCTCATATCTAAAGCAGCCCCGTCTCCCTTCAGTCACAGGTCTCCACTCCTTTCTGCTACCCACTCGCAACAAGATTGGGAGGTGGTCAGAGCGGGATGAGCAAATGTGCTCAACCGATGCATTCATAAACAGATCTGTCCACGATGGAGAAGCCACAAATCTGTCTAACCTCGCCCAGACATTGTGACTGTCTTGCTGCTTATTGTTGTAAGTCCACCCAGGCCCTTTGAAACCCAAATCAAAAAGGTTACAGTCCGACAAAACCTCTCTAAAGTTCTCCATATACCTCTCTGATCTTTTCGCAGCCGAGAAGTGCTCGGACTGCCACATGGTCTCGTTAAAATCACCCGCCATCAGCCAAGGCAGATTGCTACTGTCCTTTATTCTCCGTAGCATCGTCCACATGTGGTGACGCTCATGGCCCTTGGGTTCACCATAAATAAAGGTTCCTCTCCATTGAGGACTGTGTGGGTTTAGTCGGACTAACACATCGATATACCTCGTCCCCACGGCAATTTTCTTTATTTCCACAGACTCATCATAAAAGAGAGCAATGCCGGCACCTTTTCCGGTACCGGGTTGCACGATACAGTGACGGAGGCCCGGCCTCCACTTTAGGTTCGAGTCATACTTATTGTTCTGCCGAGTTTCAGTCAAGAAGACGAGCTTGGGCTTGTATGTGTGCACCAGACACACTAGTTCTTGAACTGTCCGAGGTTGCCCGAGGCCTCAACAGTTCCAACTCATGATCGTCATGGTTCCTGGTGGGTGCCGTCCGCCGGGAGCCCCTAGCCCGGTCGCTTCCTTGCTTTCCACCATGCCCTCCTGCGCCAGTCCAGCAGCACAGACCTTCTTGTTCTTGTCCAGTCCCCCCTCCATCTCAGAAGCAGCTGCAGGTTCCACATCCATCTTTTCCCTTCCCCCCTCTTTCCCAGGATCGAAGTCGCCTGCCCCATCTTCTTCTTTGACCTGCTATCCTTCAACACCATGTGGTTGAACTGACCCTCCACCGACCAGACCATCTCATGCCTAGAGGTACGCGAGCCCGGCTCAAAACCAGGAGGGTACAGCGGCTCCTACTCCGACTCACCAGGTCCAGCCACAACTTTTGCATCACCGGTTGTAGCCATCGTCCCAGGACCCTTCTCTGCAGCCACCACACCCTGACCCTAAGCCAAACCGGGGTCGAGGTTGGCCACAGGCGTAATTCCCTCAGCAAGGCCAGGAGCGGCCTCCATTGCAGCAGCTACGGTGTCGCCATCGATCTGTTCCGGGTCTGTCGCTTGAAATGGAGGGGACAGGCTCAGAGCCAATTTTATGCCCTCTTCCTCTGTAAGGACGCCATCAGCACCCGATTGCTTGGCCTCACTAGGCCTCCCCCCCTTGGACTTTGGCAGCATAGTCGGCCTTGGAGGTGTCTGGACTCTGGATGAGCCACCATCATCGGAGACCTTGAGTGCACTAACAGCGGCGATGGCAGGCTGCACTTGTGGGTTCAGCAGCACCTCTTCGGGGATCTTCTCTTGGTTCGTCCTGCTCCGGTGTGAGCTTCTCTCTCTCTGGACTTCTCTCCCAAAACTCAGAAGGCGGCGAGCGCTGTTCGCCACCGGAGCCACATAGCCCCCTCTACTGTTGCTTTTCTTATAAGGGGAGGCTCGCATTGTTGCCGTGAACCTCATCTCATGGAGGTCCTCCGGCAACTTACAGTCGCGTTGGCCATGCCCAAGATAACCACAATAGCCACAGAATCGAGGCACTCTCTCATACTTAACCTCTAGGGAAAACACCTTTTCACTAGGAATATCTCTAGATTTTATCCTATCTCTAAGGGGTTCATCTACATCATGATTTATGTGAATCCTAATGAAATCCCCCCATATCTTCCCTCTACTATCCGTGTCGACCTCCAGCACCTCTCCCAACTCTGCCCCAAGCTTCCATGCAACACCTTCATCTAGCATGATCGGAGGTATGTCATGGACGCGCACCCAGATCGGCATGTGTGCGACCTCCACTTCGCCCAAATCATCAGGCACAACGAGACATAACAGTGATATTCTAACAGGGACTGCGTCAAAAAAACCCGAAGTGCAGATAAAGGATTATTGCAAGGCCTTGTGTGACCCCCAAATGTTATTTGCGAGCCCTAGTATGCAACTATATCCTTTTGCTAAATCCCGAACCATATCACTAACCGTAACTGAAGAACAGAAACAACACGAAAAAACAACACCATCAGATCATAACGCACGTACACCTATAAACCAGAAAAATGCATCACAAGTGTATGCTCAGTTGCTCACATTGTACTGCTTCTCTCCCGACAGGCCGTACTCGCTTTTCTGGGCGACGATGTAGAACAGCATGCATGACACCATGATGAAGCGCCAAGAACAACGAGAATGAGGACGTAAATCCTCCCGCTCCCGTTGGGATCTTCTGGGGCCGCAGCTGATGACATGATTCGCCGCACAATTGTCTGAGGCGGCTGATCGCGGTGCATAGCTCGCAGGCACGGGCGGCGTGACGGCTCACGTCCCTGATCCTGAAGGTCTCGACGCTGTGCGGGCGCTTGGGCTGACCCGTGACGTCCCTTAACCAACTCCAAGCCGAGGAGCCGCAGGCCACATACATGAGATGCTCCGGCAAGCTTTCAGCGTCGGTTGTGTCTACCGTTTCCTCCGGGATTCAATGCTCCTGCGGGCTGCGGCCATTGCGCTGGCAGAAGTCGATGCCCCCGTGGCGACGGAGCACTTCGTGGAGTATTGCTTTCTGCTTC
This sequence comes from Aegilops tauschii subsp. strangulata, assembly GCF_002575655.3. NCBI lineage: Eukaryota > Viridiplantae > Streptophyta > Magnoliopsida > Poales > Poaceae > Aegilops > Aegilops tauschii. The sequence goes on from NC_053037.3 coordinate 551,692,386, forward strand.
GCGACAACAGGCGGCGACGGGAGTCAGGCGGCATGGCGTGTACCGATCAACATGCGCTAGTGATGATAAATCACTCTCATCCTATCAGATGAATTAAGAAACGTAACCAAGAAGGCAAGAACTGGATGCATCGGATTGCTGATCTTACTGAAGCAAGCCTGTTTCTGCTGCGGGTCGTCTCCCAGCCCGGCAAGCTGATCGCCGCCGGCCATCACAGAGACGTCTTCATGCCTGACTTCCGCCGACGCCGACACCGAGGATGACGATGTGCCAAGAACAGGGCCTCTGAACCGGCGCCATCGTCAGCTCCGGCGGCGATGGATGTCGTGTTGCGAGTCCGACTCAGGCTGTTCCTGCGCCAAAGAACCAAGAAGAACGTCAAAAACAGAGTATTTCGTTCTTTCGGGTCGCCCGCCGCTCTAGACCACCAATCCCACACCATCAGTCAATTCCCTCAAGATCGTGCTTCTTGGCGCCCTCAGATGCGGCGGCGCGCCAACGGAATTATACATCTCCGGGGTGCTCTCCTGTTCGCCCTCCTTGGCGCCGGCAAGAACCGCCGCCCTGCTCCGTTTACCCCTCGAGCGGATCCATGGCCGGTCGCATGCTGGTGCCGGTTTCCAGAGGCGGGCCAGGTGGCGGCGCGGCCATGAAGACCATGTGGGAGGTGCGGGCAGGGCAAGAGCACGCAAGGGGAAGAGAAGTGTGGTGGTGCGGGAAGTGCTGCGAGTTAATTGCATAGAAGTATGAGGGCATCACATACAGATTAGTACCATGATTGCTAATTTTTGCGTGTCAGTACCAACATTGTTCCTGATTTTTGTAAATAGGTCTAAATTGCGTATAAACACGTATTGACGGTGTATCTGACCGGCGGGGCCCGCCCGTTGGGAGCCGACATGGCATGTTTTTTGCAAAAAACCCCTTACGTTGTATGTAATCATAAAAATGCCCTTTTTTTGCGGGAAAAAGGCTTCATGAGAGGCTTTCTTTTTTGTTCGCAATTTCCATCACCGAATCTGGACTGGTTTGAAATTTTCCGCCACTGGAACAAATAAATAAAAGAACAGAAAAATAAGGCGCGGCGGGAATCGATCCTGCGACCTGCAGTGCACAGGCGCCCCTCGCTAACCAACACGCCACAGAGCAGTTCGCATTCAAATACAGGCGTTCCCTTTCTTATACGATTGCTGAAGCGCTGGGCCGGCCCACCAAGGCCTGCATTTTTTTTCGGTTTCGCACTTAACTGGCGCGCGTGTTCGAGGTAATGCCCACCGAAGATAAAAATATTACAGGTACATTCATCACTCCAACTACAAAATTAACATGTCATTCTTACATGATGTTAGAAAATATACATATGCGCCTACACATAAACAATAAGAACTACTAAATTTGTATTTCAGGAATAAATTGAAAATAGAAACATGATAAAACTATCAAAAAAATTATACAAGATATAAATTGAATGTGACTCATCATAAAAAGTACATTTATTATGGCATGCCCGACAAGCAGGTAATGATAAATGTATAAGAAATATATTCAATGAGAAAAACATACATACCTAAGACAAAACTATATTTACAAAAATACTTATATTTATAAACATCATCACATTTGGTTCCAATTTTTGTTTACACAAATTAAATAAGATGTTTTCAGTATTAAACATTCTAAAGTTCTAGCCCGGGCATCGAGCAGGCCACGTTGCTAGTTTCAAAAAAAAGTTCATCGATTCAAAAAATGTTCACGCGTTCAAGAAATGTTCACCAAAAATAAAAACATGTTCATGAATTCCGAAAATTGTTACCAAATCTCAAATGATGATCTTTTAATTCCAAAAATGTTCATGGTTTCAGAAAATGTTCACTAATTTTAAAAAAGGACCATGATTTCAAATAATGTTTATTATTTTGATTTTTTTAATTATTCAGAAAATGTGCACGATCTCCGCAGTGGCGTCCTGGTTGGCGTGTGCCACCGGTGGACTGCAGGTCGCAGGATCGATTCCTGCCAGCGCCTGATTTTTCTTTTTCTTTCTTTATTTGTTTAAGTGGCGGAAAATTTCAAACCAGTCCAGATTCGGTGGTGGAAATTGCGAACAAAAAAAAAGCCTCTCATGGAGCCTTTTTCCCGCAAAAAATTTGGGCATTTTTGTGATTACATACGACGTAAGGGGGTTTTCTGCAAAAAACATGCCACGTCGGCACCTGACGGCCGGGCCCCGCTAGTCAGATACACCGTCAATACGTGTTTATACGCAGTTTAGACCTATTTGCAAAAACCTGGAGCAATGTTGGTACTGACACGTAAAAATTAGCAATTGTGGTACCAATCTGCATGTGATGCCCCAATTGTGGTACTTCTGTGCAATTAACTCAAGTGTGCCGGGCTGGTGGGGGCGGGTGGGGGTGGCGGTGGCGGACGAAACTACCTGGTTGTTTGCGAGAGGAACGGGAGATCGTGGGCGGGCGTACGATGGGGAGGGGATCGGGTGTTCTGCCTAGGCGAGGCTTTTTTTAAGGCTAAAAGTGGTTATAACTAATGGCAGTGGTGGGTAATTAGAGTGTCAAACGTGTTTGATGCTAGGAGACGATTTGGACCATTAGATCAACATGTTTTGATGGTTAAGATGATTTGGTTCTCCGCCCTTTCGTGCTTTTATAGGGGTAGTAGATATTTAGAACTTTCATAAATGTGTTAGTGACATTTTCAAAGAAGTGTATTCAATGTTAAAAAAATGTTTTCATAATGTAAAGAAAATATTTCCTACCATTAGAAAGATGTACATGGCATATTGAAGAAATTTTCCAGTGGTTCAAAATAATGTTCGTGAAATTTTAAAATATGTTTATAGAATGTAAAAATGTCCCCATATGTAAAAAAAATGTTTATTTCCATTACAAAAATGTACATGACAAATTAAAGAAATATTCATGTACTCCCTCCGTTCCTAAATACTTGTCTTTCTAGAGATTTCAACAAGTGACTACATACGGAGCAAAATGAGTGAATCTACACTCTAAAATATGTCTATATACATCTGTATGTGGTAACCATTTGAAACCTCTAGAAAGACAAATATTTAGGAACGGAAACTACCTGGTTGTTTGCGAGAGGAACGGGAGATCGTGGGCGGGCGTACGATGGGGAGGGGATCGGGTGTTCTGCCTAGGCGAGGCTTTTTTTAAGGCTAAAAGTGGTTATAACTAATGGCAGTGGTGGGTAATTAGAGTGTCAAACGTGTTTGATGCTAGGAGACGATTTGGACCATTAGATCAACATGTTTTGATGGTTAAGATGATTTGGTTCTCCGCCCTTTCGTGCTTTTATAGGGGTAGTAGATATTTAGAACTTTCATAAATGTGTTAGTGACATTTTCAAAGAAGTGTATTCAATGTTAAAAAAAATGTTTTCATAATGTAAAGAAAATATTTCCTACCATTAGAAAGATGTACATGGCATATTGAAGAAATTTTCCAGTGGTTCAAAATAATGTTCGTGAAATTTTAAAATATGTTTATAGAATGTAAAAATGTCCCCATATGTAAAAAAAATGTTTATTTCCATTACAAAAATGTACATGACAAATTAAAGAAATATTCATGTACTCCCTCCGTTCCTAAATACTTGTCTTTCTAGAGATTTCAACAAGTGACTACATACGGAGCAAAATGAGTGAATCTACACTCTAAAATATGTCTATATACATCTGTATGTGGTAACCATTTGAAACCTCTAGAAAGACAAATATTTAGGAACGGAAACTACCTGGTTGTTTGCGAGAGGAACGGGAGATCGTGGGCGGGCGTACGATGGGGAGGGGATCGGGTGTTCTGCCTAGGCGAGGCTTTTTTTAAGGCTAAAAGTGGTTATAACTAATGGCAGTGGTGGGTAATTAGAGTGTCAAACGTGTTTGATGCTAGGAGACGATTTGGACCATTAGATCAACATGTTTTGATGGTTAAGATGATTTGGTTCTCCGCCCTTTCGTGCTTTTATAGGGGTAGTAGATATTTAGAACTTTCATAAATGTGTTAGTGACATTTTCAAAGAAGTGTATTCAATGTTAAAAAAAATGTTTTCATAATGTAAAGAAAATATTTCCTACCATTAGAAAGATGTACATGGCATATTGAAGAAATTTTCCAGTGGTTCAAAATAATGTTCGTGAAATTTTAAAATATGTTTATAGAATGTAAAAATGTCCCCATATGTAAAAAAAATGTTTATTTCCATTACAAAAATGTACATGACAAATTAAAGAAATATTCATGTACTCCCTCCGTTCCTAAATACTTGTCTTTCTAGAGATTTCAACAAGTGACTACATACGGAGCAAAATGAGTGAATCTACACTCTAAAATATGTCTATATACATCTGTATGTGGTAACCATTTGAAACCTCTAGAAAGACAAATATTTAGGAACGGAGTGAGTATGTCCAAAGAATGTCCATGATATTTTTTTTAAAAAATTAAACAATGTAACAAAAATGTTCATGTAGTTTAAAAACTTTTATTCTCACTGAGGAAACTTACAACATGTATTTGGCAATGTTACCATGTATTAAAAATAGTGTTCGAAACATGGATTGTAAAAAACTTTACATAATGTATTTGAAAAGTGTCCAATGTGTATCAAAAAATGTTTCATGTGCACGCTAAAAATGTACTCCCCCGTTCCTAAATATAGGTCTTTCTAGAGATTTCAATAAATGGCTACATACGGAGCAAAATGTGTGAATCTACACTCTAAAATATGTCTATATACATCCGTATGTGATGGTCCATTTGAAATCTCTAGAAAGACTTATATTTAGGAACGGAGGGAGTACATTGTTTGATGAGAAAATTAGACATGTGTTCTTTTAGGGGGACTAGACATGTGTTAAAAACCCAATTAAAACTGACAGAAAATAAAAAGAAAAGCAAAAAACTCAAACAATACAAAAGAACCCAAGAAAGAAACAAAAAAAAATCAAAAGTACGAAATACAAAACCATAGAAAACGAATAAAAAGGAAAATGTAATGAAGGAAAACAGGAAAACCAAAGAAAACCGGTTGAAAAGCAAAGAAATCGAAGGAAAACAAAAATGAAATAAAGGCAAAGAAAAACCAGTGCAGAGCTAGTTTTTTTGTTGTTGAGAAAAACTGGAGCAGAGCTAGTGAACCTACAGCTACGCGGCGCTAATGAGCCGACCTGATTCACTCATCCATTCATTTGTTTTTTTTCTTGTTCTTGTTTTCGAAAATATTGTAAATACATATATTCCAAAACATAAAATTAACTAAACAAATCTTAACTTTGAATTCCAAACAATGTTAATTCTGTGTAAAATTTATTAGTTTAATTCAGAAAAATGTGTTGGTATTAAAAAATGTTCACGTGTTTCAGAAAATGTTTGTTTAATTCGTAAAAATTTCTTGTACAATTCAAAAAATGTAGCACACACATTTATAAAAATATGCCCATGGCATTTTTTAACATTATTTATAAAATCTTCAAAAATGTTCACGTAGTTCAAAAAATGTTTCAATGTGTATTAATTTTTTTTAATATGGGTTTAAGAAATATTAATAATGTATTTATGAAATGTTAAGTGTGTATAAAAAATATTTTGGATGTATACCACAAATGTACAGCATGTATGAAGAGAATAGACATCAAAACATGTATTTTTAAAAATGTTAATCATGTACGAAAAATGTTAAACTTGTATAAAAACATTCCTGATGTATTTGAAAAATGTATAATGTCTACAAAAATGTAGACATGTTATGGAAAAAGGAAAGGAAAAAGAATGTCCATGTAGTGTGAGAGATGATTCCGGCAGATCATTGTGTAGGGTATCCGCGAGGGTGATAAGGTCATAGGGGAAAGAAGGAGGCGAGTTACCCAGGTTCAGGCCCTCTTGGTTGGGGTAAAATCCTACTCTTGCTCTACGTATATTGTGATGTGGGTGTACAAAGTACATGTATATAACCAATTGGCTGTATCTGATCTATCCACTAGCTCAACCCCAACTTATATAACATATCAGAGCCCCTAGGGTTGCATAACCTAGTCTGCTACGTCGGTGGAGGGGGATGCCTCCATGGCTTCGTCTTCCGTGCCTTGGACGAAAAGGCTTCTGGAGTCTTCTCTGCAGAACGCTATGGGTCGCCCATGGTGGCCTAGGGGAGAACCGACCTAGGGAGTCCTCGGGACAGTCCATCAGGCCGGCAACCGACATGGTGAGGCTCCCCTAAGCCGTGACACCGTCAGTAGCCCCTGAACTAGTCTTCAAGCTTGAATGTACCTCGAACAACATCGATTGGCACATCTTCAGTCCGCCGAGGCTGAGACTAATTCTTTGAAGCGCCCCCTAACAACATCTGCTCGCAGTTGGCCTCCGATCATCATGCTACACCCGAGGTAGTACGAATCACTCCGATATAGAAATGCTGATGAAGATAACCGAGCTGTGGCAAAAAAATCACACAGTTGGCGTATGCGGGCTGCAACATTTACAAAATTCAACTTGTCCAATCCTACTAGCTAGACTAGGCTAGTCCCATCATCCGGTCTAGCTGGATGGCATGTCAGATGTGACCTGGCAGTCAACATAACATGCGGGAGTGGGCATGGTCCCACCTAGGCTACGTTCCATTGACCGACAATGTGTGCCTTGATTCCGCCACGCAGTTATCGGAGGAGTACTATATCCTCTCAAACCTTTTACACTGTCATGGATATAAGAAGAGAAATCCCGTCAAGTGGTGGAAAACTGCATGCCGCACTGTGTCCCCTCACACCTATATAAAGGGAATGGATGGAGCAAGGAAGAGGTTATGCTCTCGCCTAATAACCCACAAGTATAGGGGATCGCAACAGTTTTCGAGGGTAGAGTATTCAACCCAAATTTATTGATTCGACACAAGGGGAGCCAAAGAATATTCATGAGTATTAGCAGTTGAGTTGTCAATTCAACCACACCTGAAAGACTTAATATATGCAACAAAGTATTTAGTAGCAATGTAATATGAAAGTAATGGTAATGGTTACAAAAGTAATAGTAGAAGTTTTGTAGTGGCTGTAACAGCAGTAGCAACGAAAGTAACTTAGCAAAGATCAATATGTGAAAAGCTCGTAGGCAATGGAACGGCAATGATAATTGTGTTGGATGATATTCATCATGTAGCAGTCATAACCTAGGGTGACACAGAACTAGCTCCAATTCATCCATATAATGTAGGCATGTATTCCATATATAGTCATACATGCTTATGGAAAAGAACTTGCATGACATCTTTTGTCCTACCCTCCCGTGGCAGCAGGGTCCTAATGGAAACTAAGGGATATCAAGGCCTCCATTTAATAGAGAACCGGAACAAAGCATTAGCACTTAGTGAATACATGAACTCCTCAAACTACAGTAATCACCAAAAAGAATCCCAATTATTGTCACCTTGGGGTATGCGGATCATAATTCGTAATAGGTGTCTACAACTTGCAAGATAGGATCAAGAACACAAATATATTCATGAAAACATAATAGGTTCAGATCTGAAATCATGGCACTCGGGCCCTAGTGACAAGCATTAAGCATAGCAAAGTCGTAGCAACATCAATCTCAGAACATAATGGATACTAGGGATCAAACCCTAACAAAACTAACTCGATTACATGATAAATCTCATCCAACCCATCACCGTCCAACAAGCCTACGATGGAATTACTCACTCCTGGCGGTGAGCATCATGAAATTGGTGATGGAGGAAGGTTGGTGATGATGATGGCGACGAATCCCCCTCTCCGGAGCCCCGAACGGACTCCAGATCAGCCCTCCCGATGAAGAATAGGAGGCGGCGGCTCCGCATCGTAAACGCGATGAATCCTTCTCTCTGATTTTTTTCTCCGCGAATAGGTACTTATAGAGTTGGAATTAGGGTCGGAGGAGGTCCAGGGGGCCCACAAGCCTAGTAGGCGTGCCCCCAGGGCTTGTGGCCTCTGGGTGGCTGAGGGAGTCCTGGACTAAGGGGTCCTCGGGCGTCCGGCCTGTTATCCGTTGGGCCGGACTGATGGGCTATGAAGACATGAAGGCCGAAGACTGTACCTGTGTCTGGATTGGACTCTACTTGGCGTGGAAGGCAAGCTTGGCGACCGATTATGAAGATTCATTCTTATGTAACCGACTCTATGTAAACCCTAGACCCTCCCGGTGTCTATATAAACCGGAAGGCGTAGTCCGGATAGGCGGATACACATTACCATAGTCATACAGGCTAGACTTCTAGGGTTTAGCCATTACGATCTCGTGGTAGATCAACTCTTGTAACACTCATATTCATCAAGATCAATCAAGCAGGAAGTAGGGTATTACCTCCATAGAGAGGGCCCGAACCTGGGTAAACATCGTGTCCCCCGTCTCCTGTTACCATCGATCCTAGACGCACAGTTCGGGACCCCCTACCCGAGATCCGCCGGTTTTTACACCGACATTGGTGCTTTCATTGAGAGTTCCACTGTGCCGTCGACAAAAGGTTTGATGGCCCCTTCAATCGTCGATAATGACACTGTTCAAGGAAGAACATTCCTCCCCGGACAGATTTTTGTGTTCGGCGGCTTCGTACTACGGGCCAACTCACTTGGCCGTCTGGAGCAGATCGATAGCTACGCCCCTGGCCACCAGGTCAGATTTGGAAGCTTGAACTACGTCGCGGATACCCGTGGAGACTCGATCTTTAACGGGTTGGAGACCGCAGCGATCGCTCCCCCTCGTCCCATGAACATGACTCATATCTGTTATCGGATTACATCTAGGAGATGGATCCTGTTGCTGCAACGGCCTCAGAACCGAAGCAGATCGTGCCCTCTGAGGCCACAAAGTCCGCGGTGTTGGAGCCACACACGGACTCGACATCCTGCAATGTTTGCGTCAATGGAACTCTGGACTCGTCTCCGGCTATACGTTTCAGACCAGGTACGTCTGCGGACACCGAGCTGGATCGGTTATCGATTTTCGAATTTAGCGCCGCAGACGTCTTCCAGCATTCACCTTTGGGTGACATGCTAAACTCTTTAAAGAACTTGTCCTTGGAGGAGGACTCACAGCCGAACTATGTTCGGTTCGATCTGGAGGCGGATGATGATGAATTTTACTTCCCACCCGCCACCCACTTCATAGCCACTGTCGATGACTTAATCGACGTGCTTGACTATGGCTCCGAAGACATCGACGGTATGGATGCCGATGCCGATAAGGAGCAAGGCCAAGACCCGCCATTCACTGGGCGTTGGACGGCCACCTCTTCGTACGACGTATACATGGTTGATACACCTAAAGGATCTGGCGACGACAAAGAAGAGCCAGATGCAAATAAACCCTCTGAGACACAGTCCAAGCGTCGGCGCCCCAAACGCCATTCTAAACCTCGTCGCTCAAAATATGGCAACACTGGCACCGGAGAAAATAGTACTCCGGGCGACGCCAAAAACAATGAAGACCCTGTCAGAGCCGCATCCGAACAGGAGGAACATGACAACAGGCAAGACAACCCTGATGAACAGGCCATAGAAGATGACTCAGAGGACGATAGTTACCGTCCACCCTCCGAGGAGGAGACAAGCCTCGGTAACGAAGACTTCATCGTGCCTGAGGATCCTCTGGAGCAGGAGCGTTTTAAGCTTCAGCTCATAGCCACTGCAAGGAGCTTGAAAAAGAAACAGCAGCAGCTTCAAGCTGAACAAGATCTGCTTGTCGACAGATGGACTGATGTCCTGACAGCCGAAGAATACGGCCTCAAGCGCCCAACCAAGAGCTACACGAAACGCAGACTGCTACCTCAATTCGATGAGGAGGCACCGGAGCACATATCTCCCTCGCGTAATGCGGAACGACCACCATGTGGTCGAGACAGGGCGGCCGACCGGCCACCCCGCGGTCTGGATAAAACGTCAACTCACGCTGAACAGCAGCCCGCCCCACCGCCTCACAAAAACAAGGACAAAACAGCCCGGGATCATACATACGACCTTCGGTGGGAATTGGACAGTAGAGCAGGATACACCAGATCAATCTACGGGTCGCGAGGACGCTTCCCTACTCGGGACGACAGCTACCTATTCGGACATAACAAACTTAATCACACCCAGGTCGATAACCGCAGGCGGACTTTATCGGAGGTGCGCTGGGACGCGGCCCGCTATAGAGGCGCCGCACACCCTCTCTGCTTCATAGGCGAGGTGCTGGATCACGAATTCCCCGAGGGGTTCAAGCCCGTCAATATTGAATCCTACGACGGAACAACCGATCCCGCAGTATGGATCGAAGATTTTATTCTCCACATTCACATGGCCCGAGGAGATGACCTCCACGCTATCAAATACCTCCTATTAAAGCTCAAAGGACCAGCTCGACACTGGCTAAATAGTCTGCCTGAGAACTCCATCGGCAGCTGGGAGGACTTGGAAGAGGCTTTGCTTGATAACTTCCAAGGAACTTATGTCCGGCCAACAGATGCCGATGACTTAAGCCACATAGTTCAACAACCCGGAGAATCAGCCAGATAATTATGGACTAGGTTCCTAACCAAAAAGAACCAGATCGTCGACTGTCCGGATGCTAAAGCCCTAGCGGCCTTTAAGCATAGCATCCGGGAGGAATGGCTCACCCGCCGCCTCGGCCAGGAAAAGCCGAGGTCCATGGCAGCCCTCACGACACTTATGACCCGCTTCTGCGTGGGAGAGGATAGTTGGCTGGCTTGCAGTACAAACACAGCCAACGAAACAAGCCCCTCCGAGGCCAAAAATAGCACCGGCAAGCTCCGGCGCAACAGACACAAACGCCGAAGCAATGGCGATAACACCGATGACACTACAATTCGCGCCGGATCAGTGGCTCCAAGTCCGGCCAGCGAAAGAATCCCTACAAAAGGAGCAGCGGAGGACCATCCAGCTTGGACCGCATACTCGATCGTCCTTGCCAGATACATGGCACCCCAGACAAACCGACCAACCATACTAACAGAGATTGCCGGGTCTTTAAACAAGCCAACAAGGTAAATAGCAGAAACAAGGAAGGGGAATCATAGAGCGAGGACGATGACGAGGAGCCCCGGCAGCCGAACACTGGGGGGGGGCACAAGAAATTTCCCCCTCAAGTAAAAACGGTGAACATGATATACGCTACACACATCCCCAAAAGGGAGCGCAAGCATGCACTCAGGGACGTCTATGCGGTGGAGCCAGTCGCCCCTAAATTCAATCCATGGTCATCATTCCCGATCACCTTTGATCGTCGAGATCATCCAACTAGTATCCGTCATGGAGGTTCAGCCGCATTGGTCCTCGACCCAATCATCGACGGATTTCACCTGACACGAGTCCTAATGGACGGTGGTAGCAGCCTCAACCTGCTCTATCAGGACACAGTACGTAAAATGGGCATTAATCCATCACGAATCAAGCCCACCAAGACTACCTTTAAAGGAGTCATTCCAGGCGTAGAAGCCCATTGTACAGGCTCAATCACGCTGGAGGTGGTATTCGGTTCCTCGGATAACTTCCGAAGCGAAGAATTAATCTTCAATATCGTCCCCTTCCGCAACGGCTACCACGCACTGCTCGGACGAACCGCGTTTGCTAGATTCAACACAGTGCCACACTATGCTTATCTCAAGCTCAAGATGCCCGGTCCACGCGGCGTCATAACGGTCAATGGCAACACGGAACGCTCCCTCCGAACAGAGGAGCACACCGCCGCCCTAGCAGTAGAGGTACAGAGCGACCTTCTCAAGCAGCATTATAATCCGGCTACCGAGCCCCTGGACATCATTAAGAGGGTCTAGACCACACTGCAACAGGACAGCTCGGCTCGTCACGAGCCGAATTAGCAATTTGGCCTCCGTCCCAGCCCCGATGAGGCAATGGCATTAATACCGCGCGTACATAAACTACGCACTCAAAACCCCATGGGTATTGACGGAGGCATAACTCGTTCGCGATCCATAGTACGGCTCGACCAACCCTGGGATTCGCACGCTTTTACTTTTACTTTTTTATGGGTTTTCTTCTCTTTTCGAGGTCTATACGGACAACCCGCTCGCAGAACTCACCAAGGAGGCAAGGAGCTCCGGCTTACAAGGGAATATCCAGGTGGTCTCTACTAAACGATTGCCATACTTGTTTTACATACCTGCACGTAGCTCGCCCTTGGTTGCGGCATGTTAAATAGCCTTAATTGCTTATCGCATTACTTGTACAAAGTACGCCTCGACGTACTAGTTAGATCACAATGGTGAATACACGGTAGCGTCAGCTTATTATTTCATTTTCCCGTCTCCTCACCTTGGTATTCATTACTCATCGCACACGTACACCATGGTACGCATTACTACGCCAGGGGCTTCATCACACCCCGCACTACGGCAATAAAAGTCCGAACACTTTTATAGTATAGTTCGGCACCCCGAACTTATAGCATTATATGCATCGCCTCCGAATCATGTCTTTGGTCAATAGTTGGGTTGCCCGGCTCCTGTGCTTACTACCTTACGTTCCTCTATATCGGCTAGGGTAGTAAAGGGAGAACTACTGCGATTGTGTCCCGGTTCTTCCGGACGAGCACCTCAGTAGAGAAATCCGAAAACTGACTGTCATGATGCGGTGAGAGCCGGTCAGCTGTTCGAGAGGCTCCAAATCGTTAGAGATTTTTACCGCTTCTTGCGAAGAATCGGTTCCTCCGATTAGGCGTGTATAGCGCCCCTAGTTCGGCCTTCCGAATACCAGGGGCTTCGCCAACTTTCTTAATTGTCAAACTCCTATGGCTAAGTGAGGGCGGTAAAGGCCGCATAGTCTGATTGCCTTGTTCGTTGCGCTAAACACCTCCTTTAAGGACCAGAATATGGAGTAAAGAGTGTTTAGATTTATCCCGAACACCCCCGTACTATCTACGTGGGGGCAGAAGCCGACGACTGATCAACCCTCAGATTTCATAAACGGCCGCACAGGAGGTAAAATTTAAAATCGCAAGCATTATATTACATAACATAATTGCTCCATATTACAGGACAGGATAATATAAATGTTCTCACGGGAATATAACATCCTTCGAACATTGATCCGGCACAAGGCGGGACCCCTCCAGTACACCATCAAAATAGAGCTCGGGTCGACGATGCTCCTTGCCCTCCGGCGGCCCCTCGGTCATCAGCTTCTTGGCATCCAGCTTTGCCCAATGCGTCTTGACGCGGGCAAATGCCATACGCGCACCTTCAATACAGACCGACCGCTTCACGGCTTCGAGCCGCGGACAGGCACTCACAAGCCGCTTAACAAGTCCAAAGTAGCTGCTAGGTACAGGCTCAGCAGGCCACAGCCGGACTATCAGGTCCTTCATGGCTAGCTCTGCTGACCTGTGCAGCTCGACCAACTGCTTCAGTTGGTCGCTAAAGGGCACCGGATGTTTGGGTCCAAGATATTGAGACAAGAACAGCTTCTCCGTAGACATCCCTTCTTCGGCTCTATAATGCTCGGCAACATCTGATATGCTGCGCGGCAGATCCGTAAACACCCCTGGAAAACCCAAATTCGGATAAGTACAAGGACTGTTTCTTCTATATACTTTCTTTGCATGGTGAAAGACCCGCCGCAATCTCCTTGGCCGCCTGAATTTCCTGGAGGGCGTTCTAGGCTTCGGCTCGGGCATCCTGTGCGCTCTGGCGAGCCTTCGCCAATTTGGACTCTTGCGCCTTACAATCGTGCTCCAAGGACTCGAGTTTCTCGACGGCGTCCTGGAGCTCTTGCTGGGCCTTGTTAACCAGGGCCTCGTGCTTCTCGCGCGCGGTGCATTCCTTGGCCGCTTTGTCCTCGGCCTCGGCTAACGCCTTCTTGAGGGCTGCTACCTCGGTCGTGGCCCCTAATAAAGTTTATGACACTTTAGTCCGGATGGACTATTCATTTTTTCTTGAAATGTACCCACACGTTACTACATACTTGGCTATCCTCCAGCTGCTTCTTCACGAGGCCGAGCTCCTCCTCGGCCCGCTCCAGTTTCTACTTCAGTCCGGAAACCTCTGCAGCATGAGCAGTGGCCGCCTGCAGCGATACCTGCTTATTCACATAGACAACTCATGTTAGACTCCTGCGATATTTATTCTTGATCCTCTTTTCGGCTTTTCTTCCCGAACACCAAACAGAGCGTCAGGGGCTAATGTCTATACTGTGATATTTTTTCCACAATCACATTACTTACCTCAAAGCCCGTTAGAAGGCTAGTGCAGGCTTCGGTCAGTCTGCTTTTGACGACTAAACCTTCTCTATTACCGTGCCCATAATGACATGATGTTCGTCCATGATAGAGGCGCCTCGTAGCGCCTCCAGCAGATTATCCGGTGCCTCTGGTTGGACAAAGGTCACCGGAGGAACAGGCACATTCCCTCCTTGTGGGGAATGCCGTTCGCTGGACCCCGAAGCCGTGTAGATCTCCGGAAGGGTGTCCGGCTGAGGTCCGAAGGGAACTCAGGCCCCGTCACCAGTCCCCATGGGGACTTTTTCCCCCATGTGTCCGGCGGCCGAAGAGTCATCCTGGGGTGTCACCCCGATGATCTCCAGAAACTCCCCCCGGCCTGGGAAGGTCTTTTGGGACACCGCCTCGTCATCACCCTTGGGTGAGACGGAATGAGCAGGTGGCGGAGACATGCTAGCCATCTCCTTCGAGTCCAGCGAATCCTCTGTCGAGGATCGCGGGGAGCCATCGTGTATCGGACTGCAGTGACGAAGTTTAAAATATGTCAATATTACAAACCAGGAAGGCCAGACGTCTGCGGATTGTGGTACTTACGAAGTGGCCCGAGGCTTGGTCCGGCGAGGTCGTTCCGGACTGCTGTCAACATCCCACGCGGAGTTATCCGCGGGGGAGCCTTTCACCCTCTTAGGCGCTTTCGCCTCCAGATTTGTGGGGGCCGCTCTCTTCTTCCTCCCCACTTCAGGTGGGGAGTCGTTTTCTTCTCCCTCTTCGTCGTCGTCATCGGCGGATGAAGAGGAAGTTTCTTCTTCGGACGTCACGTCCGGGGCGCCTTTTCGGCGAGGGCCCTTCTTAGCCCCTTTGGCCGCTTTCTTGGCCGTCTTCTCCGGCACCTCATAAGGTGCCGGAAACAGCATCTTCGTCAGAAGTGGGAATTCTTGGTCTTCGGGTAGCGGAGCCGGACAGTTAATCTGCTCCGCTGTCTCTATCCAGGCCTGAAAAAATTAATAGGAATGCTTAGACCTTTCCTTCAAAATATGCCAGTAAAGGGTACACCTTGAAAACATGAAAGAACCTACCGAATTAGCCTGGCCTTTTAAGCTAAGCCCGCGATCCTCGGTCGTGGGCGGTGGTGTCTCACCGGCCTTGAAGAGCACTTTCCAGATGTCTTCGTGCGTTGTGTCAGAGAACTCTAGTAGCGTCTGGTGTTTGGCTGGATCAAACTCCCACAAATGGCAAGTCCGGCGTTGGCACGGTAGGATCCGGCGAAAAAGCATAACCTGGATCACGTTAACGAGCTTGATTTTCTTGGTCATCATGTTCGCGACGCATGTCTGGAGCCTAGTCAGCTCGTCCGAAGAACCCCAGGTCAGGCCCTTCTCTTGCTAGGAGGTGAGCTGCATCGGAGCTCCGGATCGAAATTCGGGGGCCGCCGCCCAGTTGGTGTCGCGCGGCTCGGTGATGTAGAACCACCCCGATTGCCACCCCTTCACCGTCTCCACGAAGGAGCCTTTGGGCCAGACGACATTGGGCATCTTGCCCACCATGGCGCCTCCGCACTCTGCTTGTTGGCCGGTCACTACCTTCGGCTTCGCATTGAAGGTCTTCAGCCATAGGCCGAAGTGAGGTGGGATGTGGAGAAAAGCCTCGCACACGACAATAAATGCCGAGATGTTGAGGATAGAGTTGGGGGCTAGATCATGGAAATCCAGCCCGTAGTAAAACATCAGCCCGCGAACGAATGGGTGTAGAGGGAATCCCAGTCCGCGGACAAAATGTGTGAGAAACACAACCCTCTCATAGGGCTCTGGGGTAGGGACGATCTGTCCCTTAGACGGGAGCCGATGAGCAATCTCCTTGGCCAGGTATCCTGCCTCCAGGAGCTCCTTGATGTCCTTCTTCTTGGCGGAAGAGGCCATCCACTTGCCTCCAGCTCCGGACCCGGACATGGCTGGAGTGCTTTTTTGATGGAGAAAGCTAGAGCTTGGGCACTGGAGCTCGAGAACGGATGGGCAGAGGAGAGGGAAAGGGCGTAGTTGAAAAAAGGGAATCCTTACCCCCTTATGAAGGCCGCGAATATCAAGCGCCTCCCCACTCGTCCTAAAAGCTCGCCTATTCCCAGGGGCTGTGTAAACGGCATGGTTGGGTTACCCATGCCCGCATTGATGAGGATCCCGCAATAAGGGGACACGATCTCTGCTTCGACAGGACGTGCCAATGGCAACCGCGTCTCGAAACGTGGGGTGGCAGATGAAAAAGGTTCGAAATTATGACCGGTCAGATGCAATATCGTGCTGCAAAAAGCTGTCAGCGGATTAGACTCGTGCAAATATTATATTCTCTCTGCGGTTCTGCGTGGTATGCGTTACAGGTCCGGATACAATCATCGCATCCGAAGACTATCTTGGAGTTTGGAAAAAGGGAACCCGCCTTGCAATGCCGAAGACAAATCTGCGCGCTGGACTCCTCGTCATTGAAGCCAGGTTCAGGGGCTACTGAGGGAGTCCTGGACTAAGGGGTCCTCGGGCGTCCGGCCTGTTATCCATTGGGCCGGACTGATGGGCTATGAAGACATGAAGGCCGAAGACTGTACCTGTGTCTGGATTGGACTCTACTTGGCGTGGAAGGCAAGCTTGGCGACCGATTATGAAGATTCCTTCTTATGTAACCGACTCTATGTAAACCCTAGACCCCCCCGGTGTCTATATAAACCGGAGGGCGTAGTCCGGATAGGCGGATACACATTACCATAGTCATACAGGCTAGACTTCTAGGGTTTAGCCATTACGATCTCGTGGTAGATCAACGCTTGTAACACTCATATTCATCAAGATCAATCAAGCAGGAAGTAGGGTAGTACCTCCATAGAGAGGGCCTGATCCTGGGTAAACATCGTGCCTCCCGTCTCCTGTTACCATCAATCCTAGACGCATAGTTCGGGATCCCCTACCCGAGATCCGCCGGTTTTGACACCGACAGTGGCCCCCTCTGGTTGATTCTTGCGCCAATATTTTTATATATTCCACAAAAATTCTCTTTAAATTTTCAGGTCAATCCGAGAACTTCTATTTCTGCACAAAAATAACACCATGGCAATTCTGCTGAAAACAGCGTCAGTCCGGGTTAGCTCCATTCAAATCATGCAAATTAGAGTCCAAAACAAGGGCAAAATAGTTTGGAAAAGTAGATACGATGGAGACGTATCAACTCCCCCAATCTTAACCCATTGCTTGTCCTCAAGCTATTCAGTTGACAAACTGAAAGTGACAAAGAAAAACTTTTACAAACTCTGTTTGATTTTGTTGTTGCAAATATGTCTACCCAATATTCAGGTTTTCAGCAAAGATTATGAACTAACCATATTCACAATAACATTTAGGTCTCACATTTACTCATATCAATAGCACAATCAACTAGCAAGCAATAATAATGAATCTCGGATGACAACACTTTTTTCAAAACAATCATGATATAATATAACAAAATGGTATCTCACTAGCCCTTTCTGAGACCGCAAAACATAAATGCAGAGCACCCCTGAAGATCAAGGACTGACTAGAAATTATAATTCATGGCAAAAGAGATCCAGTCACACTCATACTCAATATAAATTAATAACAAAGCATACAAATGATAGTGGTGCTTGTTGGGGAACGTAGCAGAAATTTAAAATTTTCTACGTATCACCAAGATCAATCTATGGAGTCATCTAGCAACGAGAGAGAGGGGAGTGCATCTACATACCCTTGTAGATCGCGCGCGGAAGCGTTCAAGAGAACGGGGTTGATGGAGTCGTACTCGTCGTGATCCAAATCACCGATGATCCTAGCGCCGAACGGACGGCACCTCCGCGTTCAACACACGTACGGAGCGGGGACGTCTCCTCCTTCTTGATCCAGCAAGGGGGGAGGAGAAGTTGATGGAGATCCAGCTGCACGACGGCGTGGTGGTGGAAGTAGCGGGATCCCGGCAGGGCTTCGCCAAGCGCAAGCGGGGAGGAAGAGGTGTCACGGGAGGGAGGGAGGCGCCAGGGCTTGGGGTGCTGCTCCCATGCGCCTCCCCACTATATATAGGGGTGGAGGGGGCTGGTTTCTTGCCCTCCAAGTCCATTGGGGCGTTGGCAAAGGTGGGGGAAAGAAATCCCATCATTTCCCTTCCCCACCGATTGTTATCCCCCTTTTTAGGGATCTTGATCTTATCCCTTCGGGATATGATCTTATTCCTTCTAAGGTGGGATCTTGGTGCGCCTTGACCAGGGGTGTGGGGCCTTGCCCCCACTACCCACGTTCATGTGGGCCCCCCATGCAGGTGGGCCCCACATCAGAACCTTCTAGAACCTTCCCGGTACAATACCGAAAAATCCCGAACATTTTCCGGTGGCCAAAATAGGACTTCCCATATATAAATCTTTACCTCCGGACCATTCCGGAACTCCTCGTGACGTCCGGGATCTCATCCGGGACTCCGAACAACTTTCGGTTAACCACATACTAATATCTCTACAACTCTAGCGTCACCGAACCTTAAGTGTGTAGACCCTACGGGTTCGGGAGACATGCAGACATGACCGAGACGACCCTCCGGTCAATAACCAACGGCGGGATCTGGATACCCATGTTGGCTCCCACATGTTCCACGATGATCTCATCGGATGAACCACGATGTCGAGGATTCAATCAATCCCGTATACAATTCCCTTTGTCAATCGATACGTTACTTGCCCGAGATTCGATCGTCGGTATCCCAATACCTTGTTCAATCTCGTTACCGGCAAGTCACTTTACTCGTACCGTAACGCATGATCCCGTGGCTAACTCCTTAGTCACATTGAGCTCATTATGATGATGCATTACCGAGTGGCCCAGAGATACCTCTCCGTCATACGGAGTGACAAATCCCAGTCTCGATTCGTGCCAACCCAACAGACACTTTCGGAGATACCTGTAGTGCACCTTTATAGCCACCCAGTTACGTTGTGACGTTTGGTACACCCAAAGCATTCCTACGGTATCCGGGAGTTGCACAATCTCATGGTCTAAGGAAATGATACTTGACATTAGAAAAGCTCTAGCAAACAAACTACACGATCTTGTGCTATGCTTAGGATTGGGTCTTGTCCATCACATCATTCTCCTAATGATGTGATCCCGTTATCAATGACATCCAATGTCCATGGTCAGGAAACCATAACCATCTATTGATCAACGAGCTAGTCAACTAGAGGCTTACTAGGGACATGTTGTGGTCTATGTATTCACACATGTATTACGGTTTCCAGTTAATACAATTATAGCATGAATAACAGACAATTATCATGAACAAGGAAATACAATAATAACCATTTTATTATTGCCTCTAGGGCATATTTCCAACAGTCTCCCACTTGCACTAGAGTCAATAATCTAGTCCACATCACCATGTGATTAACACTCAATGAGTTCTAGGGTTTGATCATGTTATGCTTACGAGAGAGGTTTTAGTCAACGGGTCTGCAACATTCAGATCCGTGTGTGCTTTATATGTCATCTTGTAGATGTAGCTACCACGCGCTACTTGGAGCTATTCCAAATAACCGCTCTACTATATGAATCCGGTTTACTACTCAGAGTCATCCGGATTAGTGTCAAAGTTTGCATCGACGTAACCCTTTACGACGAACTGTTTTACCACCTCCATAATCGAGAAAATTCCTTAGTCCACTAGATACTAAGGATAAGTTCGACCGCTGTCATGTGATCCATTCCCGGATCACTATTGTACCCCTTGACTAACTCATGGCAAGGCACACTTCAGGTGCGGTACACAACATAGCATACTGTAGAGCCTACGTCTAAACCATAGGGGACGACCTTCGTCCTTTCTCTCTCTTTTGCCGTGGTCAGGTCTTGAGTCTTACGCAATACTCACACCTTGTAACACAGCCAAGAACTCCTTCTTTGCTGATCTATTTTGAACTCCTTCAAAATCTTGCCACAGTATGTATTCATTTGAAAGTACTATTAAGCGTTTTTGATCTATCCTTATAGATCTTGATGCTCAATGTTCAAGTAGCTTAATCCAGGTTTTCCATTAAAAACACTTTTCAAATAACCCTGGATGCTTTCCAGAAATTCTACATTATTTCTGATCAACAATATGTTAACAACATATACTCATCAAAAATTCTATAGTGCTCCCACTCACTTCTTTGGAAATACAAGTTTCTCATGAACCTTGTATAAACCCAAAATCTTTGATCATCTCATCAAAGCGTTCATTCCAACTCCGAGATGCTTACTCCAATCCTTAGAAGGATTGCTGGAGCTTTGCATACTTGTTAGCATCTTTCAGGATTGACAAAACCTTCTGGTTGTATCACATACAACCTTTCCTCAAGAAAATCGTCGAGGAAACAATGTTTTGACATCCTATCTTCAAGATTTCATAAATAATGCAGTAACTGCTAATATAATTCTAACAGACTCTTAGCATCGCTACGAGTGAGAAAGTCTCATCGCAGTCAACTCCTTGAACTTGCCGGAAAACATCTTAACGTCAAGTCGAGCTTTCTTAATGGTGACACTTACCATCATTGTCTGTCTTGCCTTTAAAATCCATCTGTACCCAACAGCCTTACGACCATCAAGTAGTTCTTTCAAAGTCTATACTTTGTTTTCATACATGGATCCTCTCGGATTTTATGGCCTCAAGCCATTCGTCGGAATCCGGGCCCACCATCGCTTCTCCATAGCTCGTAGGTTCATTGTTGTCTAGCAACATGACTTCCAAGACAGGATTACGTACCACTCTGAAGTAGTACACATCCTTGTCGTCCTATGAGGTTTGGTAGTGACTTGATCTGAAGTTTCATGATCACTATCATAAGCTTCCACTTCAATTGGTGTAGGTGCCACAGGAACAACTTCCTGTGCCCTGCTACACATTAGTTGAAGTGACGGTTCAATGACCTCATCAAGTCTCCACCATCCTCCCACTCAATTCTTTCGAGAGAAACTTTTCCTCGAGAAAGGACCCGTTTCTAGAAACAATCACTTTTGCTTCCAGATCTAAAATAGGAGGTATACCCAACTGTTTTGGGTATTCTATGAAGATGCATTTATCCGCTTTGGGTTCGAGCTTATCAGCCTGAAACTTTTTCACATAAGCGTCGCAGCCCCAAACTTTTAAGAAACGACAGCTTAGGTTTCTCTAAACCATAGTTCATACGGTGTCGTCTCAACGGAATTGCGTGGTGCCCTATTTAAAGTGAATGCGGTTGTCTCTAGTGCCTAACCCATAAACGATAGTTGTAATTCGATAAGAGACATCATGGTATGCACCATATCCAATAGGGTGCAGTTATGATGTTCGGACACACCATCACAATATGGTGTTCCAGGCGGTATTAGTCGTGAAACAATTTCCACAATTTCTTAATTGTGTGCCAAACTCGTAACTCAGATATTCATCTCTATGATCATATCACAGACATTTTAACCTCTTGTCACGACGATCTTCAACTTCACTCTGAAATTACTTGAACCTTTCAATAATTCAGACTGTGTTTCATCAAGTAAATATTCTCAGCATCTACTCAAATCATCTGTGAAGTAAGAACATAACGATATCCACTGCGTGCCTCAGCACTCATTGGACTGCACACATCAAATGTATTACTTCCAACAAGTTGCTCTCTTGTTCCATCTTACTGAAAACGAGGCCTTTCAGTCATCTTGCCCATGTGGTATGATTTGCATGTCTCAAGTGATTCAAAATCAAGTGAGTCCAAATGATCCATCTGTATGGACTTTCTTCATGCATATATACTAATAGACATGGTTCGCATGTCTCAATATTTTCAAAAACGAGTGAGTCTAAAGATCCATCAACATGGAGCTTCTTCATGCGTTTTATACCAATATGACTCAAGTGGCAGTGCCACAAGTATGTGGTACTATCATTACTATCTTATATCTTTTGGCATGAACATGTGTATCACTACGATCGAGATTCAATAAACCATTCATTTTAGGTGCAAGACCATTGAAGGTATTATTCAAATAGACAGAGTAACCATTATTCTCCTTTAATGAATAACCGTATTGCGATAAACATAATCCAATCATGTCTATGCTCAACGCAAACACCAAATAATTATTATTCAGGTTTAACCCCAATCTCGATGGTAGAGGGAGCATGCGATGCTTGATCACATCAACCTTGGAAACACTTCCAACACATATCGTCATCTCACCTTTAGCTAGTCTCCGTTTATTCCGCAGCTTTTATTTCGAGTTACTAACACTTAGCAACCGAACCGGTATCTAATACCCTGGTGCTACTAGGAGTACTAGTAAAGTACACATTAATATAATGTATATCCAATATACTTCTGTCGACCTTGCTAGCCTTCTCATCTACGAAGTATCTAGGGTAGTTCTGCTTCAGTGACCGTTCCCCTCATTTCAGAAGCACTTAGTCTCGGGTTTGGGTTCAACCTTGGGTATCTTCACTAGAGCAGCAACTGATTTGCCGTTTCATGAAGTATCCCTTCTTGCCCTGGCCCTTCTAGAAACTAGTGGTTTTACAAACCATCAACAATTAATGCTCCTTCTTGATTTCTACTTTCGCGGTGTCAAACATCGCGAGTTGCTCAAGGATCATCATGTCTATCCCTGATATGTTATAGTTCATCACGAAGCTCTAGTAGCTTGGTGGCAGTGACTATGGAGAACCATCACTATCTCATCTGGAAGATTAACTCCCACTCGATTCAAGTGATTGTAGTACTCAGACAATCTGAGCACATGCTCAACGATTGAGCTTTTCTCCCTTAGTTTGCAGGCTTAAGAAACTTGTCAGAGGTCTCATACCTCTTGACGTGGGCATTAGTCTGAAATCCCAATTTCAGTCTTTGGAACATCTCATATGTTCTGCGACGTTTCAAAACCGTCTTTGGTGCCACAATTTTAAACCGTTAGCATCACACACTGAACTATCACGTAGTCATCAAAACGTGTATGTCAGATGTTTCGTAACATCTACAGACGACGCTCGAGGTTCAGCACACCGAGCGGTGCATTAAGGACCTAAGCCTTCTGTGCAGCAATGAGGACAATCCTCAGTTTACGGACCCAGTCCGCATAATTGCTACTGTCAACTTTCAACTAAATTTTCTCTAGGAACATATCTTAGTAGAACTAAAGCGTAAGCTACGACATTATTTGCAAAGACCTTTTGACTATGTTCATGATAATTAAGTTCATCTGATTAGTTAATGAACTCCCACTTAGATAGACATCCCTCTAGTCATCTAAGTGATACATGATCCGAATCGACTAGGCCGTGTCCGATCATCACGTGAGACGGACTAGTCATCATCGGTGAACATCTCCATGTTGATCGTATCTACTATACGACTCATGTTTGACCTTTCGGTCTCTTGTGTTCCGAGGCCATGTCTGTACATGCTAGGCTCGTCAAGTCAACCTAAGTGTTTTGCTTGTGTTCCGAGGCCATGTCTGTACATGCTAGGCTCGTCAACACCCGTTGTATGCGAACGTTAGAATCTATCACACCCGATCATCACGTGGTGCTTCGAAACAACGAACTTTCGCAACGGTGCACAGTTAGGGGGAACGCATCTCTTGAAATTTTAGTGAGGGATCATCTTATTTATGCTACCGTCGTTCTAAGCAAATAAGATGTAAACATGACAAACATCACATGCAAATCATAAAGTGACATGATATGGCCAATATCATCTTGCGCGTTTTGATCTCCATCTTCGAGGCGCGGCATGATCACCTTCGTCACCGGCATGACACCATGATCTCCATCATCGTGTCTTCATGAAGTTGTCTCGCCAACTATTACTTCTACTACTATGGCTAACAGTTAGCAATAAAGTAAAGTAATTACATGGCGTTTTTCGTTGACACGCAGGTCATACAATAAATTAAGACAACTCCTATGGCTCCTGCCGGTTGTCATACTCATCGACATGCAAGTCGTGATTCCTATTACAAGAACATGATCAATCTCATACATCACATATATCATTCATCACATCCTTTTGGCCATATCACATCACATAGCATACCCTGCAAAAACAAGTTAGACGTCCTCTAATTGTTGTTGCATGTTTTATGTGGCTGCTATGGGTTTCTAGCAAGACCGTTTCTTACCTACGCAAAAGCCACAACGGTGATATGCCAATTGCTATTTACCCTTCAGAAGGACCCTTTTCATCGAATCCGATCCGACTAAAGTGGGATAGACAGACACCCGCTAGCCACCTTATGCATCAAGTGCATGTTAGTCGGTGGAACCCATCTCACGTAAGAGTACGTGTAAGGTCGGTCCGGGCCGCTTCATCCCACAATGCCGCCGAATCAAGATAAGACTAGTAACAGTAAGAAAATTGAACAAATCATCGCCCACAACTACTTTGTGTTCTACTCGTGCATACACTAGTAGAAAACTGGGCTTTGGTCACAGGGCAATACTCACATTAGTCCCGGTTCAGTCACGAACCGGGACTAATGTGAGCATTGGTCCCGGTTCGTGCGGCCAGGGGCCTGCCGGGCCTCGTGGGGGCATTGGTCCCGGTTCGTCCGGACCCTTTGGTCCCGGTTGATGGGACAAACCGGGACCAATGGGCCACGCTCCTGGCCCACCACCCTTTAGTCCCGGTTCATACCACAAACCGGGACTAAAGGGCTGGTCCTAGTTGCGGCCAGTGTTTAGTCCCACCTCGCCAACCGAAGGGCGCTCACACCAGTTTATAAGCCCGTCCCTCTATGCCTTGTTGAGCTTCTCTTAATGTGAAAATAGATGCCCTTATACAGGGAATTTCACCTAAATTCACAGTAAATTGAAATTTACTGTGAATTTAGGTTTAATTTTCTCTATAAGCGCATCTATGTTCATTTTTTATATTTATAAAATAAATAAACCTTAATAAAATAAATAAAACTAAATAAACCTTAATAAAATAAAATAAAATAAACTATAGTAACTACAATAAATAAACCTTAATAAATTAAGTAAAAATAGCAGCAGTAAAATAAATAAAAATAAAATAATTAAAGTAAAATACATAAGTAATTAGAAATAAATTAAATAAGTTTTTTGTTGTAAGTAGAAAGAAAACAAAAAAAAGCAAAAGAGAAAAAAAAACACGAGCCATCAACTCCATAACCGCCATATCTGGGATAGAGACGGGCGATCCCTTGGAGTGGGATTCACATACAGTTGCCCGTAACATCTACCATTCGAGCCTAGCAGGTGGAACTCGGATCTGTCAACAGTGTCAAAGCGGCAAATAGCAGGCGGAGGAGAAGCCACCGATGTCATGTGTAGATCCCTTCTAGGTCTTGCGGATCGTGCTATTACAGCAATTTGGTTGGTTGATAAAAAAAAGGAATTTGGTTGGTTTTCTTGAAGCCCTAGCTTGTTGTGCCGTCCTATTCTCTCAATGCAATTTAGCAAATGCTACTACAGTACAGTAAAGGGCACAAAGAAAAAGCTCACAGTGAAGGAAAATACCTCCATATCAAAGCTGCTACTTATCTTGTTGGTTATCAGGATGTGGATATGTAGAATTTTCTCTAGCCACGGCAACAGACATGCATTCATCGAGGGGGTTCACTACAGAACAAAATAAATGCTGACGTTAGTTGTTGAGGGTACGTTTGACATCCCTGAGAGACTAGATAATGAAAAGATGAATCGTCAAACCTGGATGAACAAAGACGCTACCAAGTGGATGAATCTGATGGCCTTTCCTCCCTTGAAGATCATGCGTCCTCCCTTGAAGGCGCCACCAGGGCCATGGACGCCTCATACGCCGACGTGTTGTAGTGATGAGGTATCGTGCAGGATCTGACACAGGATCACCTTCAGGCAAGATGAATAGGTCTTCAGGGGCACGACGGCCGGCCACAGCAGGCCCCTGCCATGGACGGCGCCGCCCGAGCCACAGCCGCTCGCCAGCTCGCCTCTGGAGGAGTCCAAGCTTATCCGCGAGCTTGTCCACTAGTGCCCGTCGCCGCCACGACGTCCTGCAGGCTAGAGAACGGCGGTTCGCCGTTCTTATCCACGGCCGCCGTTGGAACCGACTCCGGCCGCCTATATAAGGAGCCCTCGAGTCCGTCCAGTCCCTCAGGCGACCTCAAGCCACCCCACCTAGCACCCCCATAGCAGGCAATCGACCAGGGAGGGTCTTCTTCCCCATCTCCGGCCAGTACAGCCGCCGCCGCCCTCCGGTCCATTCAGTCGCAACCAGAGCCCCCCCGTCCGTATAGCACCACCATCCTCCTCCCCTCGACCGTGCGGAGCCGCCCAAACCCTCAGCTGCGTCGGGGAACCACCGTAGGCCAAAGCCCCAAACCTCCCGAAGCTGCCGTCCGCCGCGGAGCTCGCCGCCGGCGACTCCCTCCATCCCCGCCACCTCCTCGACCACCGGGAGGACCGCACCGGCCTGGCGGATCCATCCCCGCCCTTAGGACCCCGCGAGGAGCCGCCGTTCACCGGCGTTGATCGCCGGAGCCCCGCCTCTGTTCGGCCAGAGGAGGAAGGAGGCAGGGGCGACTGGTCAAACCTAACCAGTGGGCCCAAGGGACCCACTGTCAGTGACCCACGAGCCGGTCCACGTGGGTTAAGTGGAGGATCTGACACAGGATCACCTTCAGGCAAGATGAATAGGTCTTCAGGGGCACGATGGCAGCGGCGGCGCCATGGCCGGGACTGGTGACAACGGCGGCGGCGAGCGAGCGGGAGTGTGGTGGCGGCTGTGTGCGAGTGGGAGGCCAGAGGATCACCACTCATTGTGCTCGACATATCACTACAAGAAACCTGTTAATCCATGACGGATTTCTAATGACATTTTTGGAAACTCTCATCGATGACCTGGTAAAACCCCACAAGCCCGGTGAAAGCCCGCTAAAGCCCGGCTAACCGTTCACGTATAAAAACTTAACCCTAAATTCCCTCCTCGGCCCCTGCATCGTGTCCCACAGCACATCGCCACCCCTCGTCCCTCCCACAGCTCGTAAACCTTAATAAAATAAAATAAAATAAACTATAGTAACTACAATAAATAAACCTTAATAAATTAAGTAAAAATAGCAGCAGTAAAATAAATAAAAATAGCAGCAGTAAAATAAATAAAAATAAAATAATTAAAGTAAAATACATAAGTAATTAGAAATAAAATAAATAAGTTTTTTGTTGTAAGTAGAAACAAAACAAAACAAATAAAGTAAAAGAGAAAAAAAACAGAGGAAAAAAAATTATGCCACCTACTGGGCCACCACGGCCTGAATACGACTAGAAACCCATCCATGGGCCAGGATTCAGGCCCGCAGAAGGCCCAGTAGGCCCACAGGCAAATAGTGACAGAATAGGCCCGTAAGCCTGCATTTGAGAGGAGCTCGAAGTGGTCAGCGCAGCTGCGCTTATAAACCACTGTCGAAGCCTCTCGGCTAGCGAGGTGGGACTAAACATCCCACCGCACCGCGCCAGTTCCAGCACAAGGCCTTTGGTCCCGGTTGGTGCCACCAACCGGGACTAAAGGGGGCATTGGTCCCGGTTCGTGGCACCAACCGGGACCAAAGGCCTTTAGTCCCGGTTGGTGCCACCAACCGGGACGAATGAGTTCCCTATATATACCCCATCGCCACAGCAGAGCACTCCAGAATGCTCTGTTTTTTCTGGCCGGCGAGGGGAGGGCATTTGGGTGCTCTAGCTCACCTCCTATGCACATGAGGTGTTCGATGAAATGTCTGAGCCACACTAGTTAATCTTTGTCCTCTCGAAACTCGACCTCCGAGCTCCATTTTCCCCGAGATTTGTCTAGGTTTAGCGGTCCGTCACGTCCCGTCCCCATCTTCACCGCCGCCGATCGCCCGCGCCGATCTCGTCGCCAGCACCATCGTGGTGAGCCTCTTGTTCTTATCTTCTTTCTGAAGGAAAAAAAATTCTTACTTTAGATAGTTACTTGTCTAATTTTGTTACTTTTATTATTCCTTCTTATTACATAGTGCGATGGTTTTGGTATCCGCCCCCGTCGGCCCTCGTCCTGTCTATGATTCGGATGTGGTATATATTATCTTTTTATAACTATTTGGTTCATTTATTGTTTATGACAAATATACCGGCCAACGTGACATAGATTTTATTTATCTAGGAGGTGGTTGAACCGGAAATTCTAACCGACCCTATTGTCGAGAGGTTAAATTTAGTTGAAGAAGAAAACAATTACTTGAAGGAAAAAATAAAAAAATTGAGGAGGAGAAGATGATATTGGAGTTGCTTGTTGCGGATGTCGTCGATGATCACAAGATCAAGATGGATGCAATGCGCTTGAAGATTAGAAAGATTAGAAAATATGCCATTCATACCGAGGCTTGGTATCATTATGCCGTTGGATCAATTGTTACCTTGGTTGCGATTATGATCGCATTTGTTTTCACATTGAAATGTTTTACATAGTTTCAATGTATGGTTTAATTAATTAGATGCTCTGGAGAGCTATATATATGTTGTTAGATGAGAACTAGGTATGTACTTTGGTTCTAATGTGATGATGAACTTCTATTAATTTGGTCACTTAATTATCTATTCATGATGTTCTGTAATGGTTTTTGACACACTTAATTATATATAATGCACGCAGATGAACCGGCAATGGATGTACGGTGACAGACACACCTCCGAGTACATTAAGGGCGTGCATGATTTTCTCGAAGTGGCTGAGGCAAACAAGCAGAATGGTTTTATGTGCTGTCCATGCCCTATATGTGGGAATACGAAGTCTTACTTTGACCGGAAAATCCTTCACACCCACCTGCTTTACAAGGGTTTCATGCCACACTATAATGTTTGGAC
Source organism: Aegilops tauschii subsp. strangulata (assembly GCF_002575655.3). Taxonomy (NCBI): domain Eukaryota; kingdom Viridiplantae; phylum Streptophyta; class Magnoliopsida; order Poales; family Poaceae; genus Aegilops; species Aegilops tauschii. The sequence goes on from NC_053037.3 coordinate 551,721,488, forward strand.
GAGGCACGGAGAAATAGGGGTTATGATGGAAGACGGCGAAGAAGAAGAGGACGATGACAACTATGTGCCCCCTGAATACGGTGATGCTGCAACGGGGGAAGCTGCTGAAGATCAAGAGGAACCAGACGATGTGCCCAATGATGCTGCAAGGGGGGAAGCTGCTGAAGATCAAGAGGAACCAGTGCCCGATGATGATGATCTCCGCCGGGTCATAGTCGATGCAAGGATGCAATGCGAAAGTCAAAAGGAGAAGCTGAAGTTCGATCGCATGTTAGAGGATCACAAAAAAGGGTTGCACCCCAATTGCGAAGATGGCAACACAAAGCTCGGTACCGTACTGGAATTGCTGCAGTGGAAGGCAGAGAATGCTGTGCCTGACAAAGGATTTGAGAAGCTATTGAAAATATTGAAGAAGAAGCTTCCAAAGTATAACGAATTGCCCGACAGTACATACGCAGCAAAGAAGGTCGTATGCCTTCTAGGATTGGAGGTGCAGAAGATACATGCATGCCCTAATGACTGCATCCTCTACCGCGGTGCGTACAAGGATCTGAACGCATGCCCGGTATGCGGTGCATTGCGTTATAAGATCAGACGAGATGACCCTGGTGATGTTGACGGCGAGCCCCCTAGGAAGAGGGTTCCTGCGAAGGTGATGTGGTATGCTCCTATAATACCACGGTTGAAACGTCTGTTCAGAAACGAAGAGCATGCCAAGTTGATGCGATGGCACAGTGAGGACCGTAAGAAAGACGGGAAGTTGAGAGCACCCGCTGACGGGTCACAGTGGAGAAAAATCGAGAGAAAGTACTGGGCTGAGTTTGCAGCTGACCCAAGGAACGTATGGTTTGGTTTAAGCACGGATGGCATTAATCCTTTCGGGGAGCAGAGCAGCAATCACAGCACCTGGCCCGTGACTCTATGTATGTATAACCTTCCTCCTTGGATGTGCATGAAGCGAAAGTTCATTATGATGCCAGTTCTCATCCAAGGCCCTAAGCAACCCGGCAACGACATTGATGTGTACCTAAGGCCATTAGTTGAAGAACTTTTACAGCTGTGGAATGGAAACGGTGTACGTACGTGGGATGAGCACAAACAGGAGGAATTTAACCTGCACGCGTTGCTGTTTGTAACCATCAACGATTGGCCCGCTCTCAGTAACCTTTCAGGACAGACAAACAAGGGATACCACGCATGCACGCACTGTTTAGATGACACTAAAAGTATATACCTGGATAAAAGCAGGAAGAATGTGTACCTGGGCCATCGTCGATTTCTTCCGACCAACCATCAATGTCGAAAGAAAGGCAAGCATTTCAAAGGCGAGGCAGATCACCGGAAGAAGCCCGCCATGCGTACCGGTGATCACGTACTTGCTATGGTCAATGATTTACACGTAATCTTTGGAAAGGGTCCCGGTGGACTAGCTGTTCCGAATGACGCTGAGGGACACGCACCCATGTGGAAGAAGAAATCTATATTTTGGGACCTACCCTACTGGAAAGAGCTAGAGGTCCGCTCTTCAATCGACGTGATGCACGTGACGAAGAACCTTTGCGTGAACCTGCTAGGCTTCTTGGGCGTGTATGGGAAGACAAAAGATACACCTGAGGCACGGGAGGACCTGCAACGTTTGCACGAAAAAGATGGCATGCCTCCGAAGCAGTATGAAGGTCCTGCCAGCTACGCTCTTACGAAAGAAGAGAAAGAAATCTTGTTTGAATGCCTGCTCAGTATGAAGGTCCCGGCTGGCTTCTCGCCGAATATAAAGGGAATAATAAATATGCCAGAGAAAAAGTACCAGAACCTAAAGTCTCATGACTGCCACGTGATTATGACGCAACTGCTTCCGGTTGCATTGAGGGGGCTTCTACCGGAAAACGTCGGATTAGCCATTGTGAAGCTATGTGCATTCCTCAATGCAATCTCTCAGAAGGTGATCGATCCAGAAATCATACCAAGGCTAAGGAGTGATGTGGCGCAATGTCTTGTCAGTTTCGAGCTGGTGTTCCCACCATCCTTCTTCAATATCATGACGCACGTCCTAGTTCATCTAGTCGACGAGATTGTCATTCTGGGGCCCGTATTTCTACACAATATGTTCCCCTTTGAGAGGTTCATGGGAGTCCTAAAGAAATATGTCCGTAACCGCGCTAGGCCAGAAGGAAGCATCTCCATGGGCCATCAAACAGAGGATGTCATTGGGTTTTGTGTTGACTTCATTCCTGGCCTTAAGAAGATAGGTCTCCCTAAATCGCGGTATGAGGGGAGACTGACTGGAAAAGGCACGCTTGGAGGGGGGGACTCAATAATATGCAGGGACGGATATTCTTGGTCTCAAGCACACTACACAGTTCTACAGAACTCTACCTTGGTGACCCCGTATGTCGATGAACACAAGAACAGTCTGCGCTCCAAACACCCGGAGCAGTGTGACGACTGGATTACATGTGAACACATCAGGACTTTCAGCAGTTGGTTGGAAACACGTCTCAGAGGTGACACCACTGTTTGTGATGAGTTGTACTCGTTGTCCAGGGGACCATCTTCGACTGTATTGACTTACAAAGGATACGAGATAAATGGGAATACATTTTACACGATCGCCCAAGATCAAAAGAGCACCAACCAAAACAGCGGTGTCCGCTTTGATGCAGCAACCGAGAGGGGAAAGGACACATATTATGGTTACATAATGGACATATGGGAACTTGACTACAGACATGATTTTAAGGTCCCTTTGTTTAAGTGCAAATGGGTCAATCTGTCAGGAGGCGGGGTACAGGTAGACCCACAGTACGGAATGACAACAGTGGATCTGAACAATCTTGGGTACACCGACGAACCGTTCGTCCTAGCCAATGATGTGGCACAGGTTATCTATGTGAAGGACATGTCTACCAGACCGAGGAAAAGAAAAGATAAGGAAGCGAATACATCATACGATGAGCCAAAGCGCCACATAGTTCTTTCAGGAAAAAGGGACATTGTGGGAGTGGAGGGTAAGACAGACATGTCTTAAGATTATGAAAAGTTTCATGAAATTCCTCCCTTCAAAGTCAAGGCTGACCCAAGCATCCTGATAAACGATGGAGATTATCCATGGTTACGACGCAATAAGCAAATGACACAAGCGAAGAAAAAGTGAACACTTTCTCCCGCAACTATTATGATGATACCATACCAACTTTGTAATAGACGAGTATGATACCATTGTCCGTTTTGTACAAGAAGTGCATCTAGTTTTTGCCGTAACCCTCTCAACTTTCTTGCACATGCTATGTGGATGAAATGATGATACATGCCAACTTTCAACCTTTTCAGAGTTCATTTGAAATGCTTTTCAATTTTAGGGTCTTATAGCTCAAAATAATTAGTAAATGTATGAAAAATAACAGGCCAAAAATTAAAAATTATGCCACCTACTGGGCCACCACGGCCTGAATACGATTAGAAACCCATCCATGGGCCAGGATTCAGGCCCGCAGAAGGCCCAGTAGGTCCACAGGCATGTACAGAGAGGTTAGGCCCGTAAGCATGCTTTAGAGAGGAGCTCGACAGCTCAGGCGCACCGCACCTTATAAACAGGTGCGGCTCTCTCTTAGCTAGCGAGGTGGGACTAAACTGACCACCACGCCACTGTGCAAGGCCATTGGTCCCGGTTGGTGGCACGAACCGGGACCAATTCCACCCTTTGGTCCCTGTTGGTGCCACGAACCGGTACTAATGAGGCTGTGGCCCCACGAGCACCTTTAGTACCTGTTCGTGGCACGAACCGGTACTAGAGTTTCTTACTAAGCAGTTTTTTAGTCCCACCTCGCTAGCTGAGAGGCACTAGGAGCGGTTTATAAGCCCTGAGTGCAGAGACGATGAAGAAGAGGCGCAATGCTCACGTTGCTTAGCTTCAAGCCTTGAGGAATAAGGTAGACTGCATCGAGCTATGTGCAGTGCAGTCTACACTATTCCGAAAGGCTTGAAGCAAATCAACGAGCATTGCGCCTCTTTTTTATTTTTAATCATTAAAAGCAAAAAGAATTTTCATAAAGAACTTTTTTTGATAGAAACTTTAATAGCAAAAAGAATTATCATAAAGTAAAATAAATAAGTAATTAGAAACAAAATAAAATAAAATAAATAAGTTTTTGTTGTAAGTAGAAACAAAACAAAATAAATATAGCAAAAAAGGAAACAAAAAAACTAAATACAGCAAAAAGAATTTTCATAAAGAACTAATGGCACTAATAGGAAGTTTATATTTTTTCTAAAACTAATGGCACTAACAGACAATTTATAATTTTGCTGACCTAAAAGCAAAAAGAATTAAAAAATAAAGCAAAAAACAAAAGAAAATAAATAATGCAAAAAACAGAACCAAAAAACTGGAATTTTTTAAAAAAAACTGCCACCTATTGGGCCACCACGGCCTGAATACGACTAGAAACCCAACCTGGGCCAGGATTCAGGCCCGCAGAAGGCCCAATAGGCCCACAGACAGCACAGTGTGACATTAGGCCCGTAAGCCTGCATTTGAGAGGAGCTCGAGAGGGCAGCCGCAGTGGGGCTTATAAACCACTCTGAGCCCCTCTCAACTAGCGAGGTGGGACTAAACTTTTGGCCGCGGGCAGCGCAAGGCCTTTGGTCCCGGTTGGTGGCACCAACCGGGACCAATGCCCCCCCTTTAGTCCCGGTTGGTGCCACCAACCGGGACCAAAGGCCGCCGCTTCCCGCCCTTTGCGCTGCTGAAAAGGGACCTTTGGTCCCGGTTGGTGGCACCAACCGGGACTAAAGGGTGGCATTGGTCCCGGTTGGTGCCACCAACCGGGACCAAAGGTGTGCCTATATAAGCCAACACTTGGGAAATTTTCAGATCCCTCGCCAGTTGCCCCCGACGTCGCCAGGCTGCCCGTGCTCGCCGTCGCCGCCCGCTCCTCGTCGCCGTCGCCCCGCGCCCTTGCCTTGACGGGTCGCCGCCCGGTGCTCGTCGCCCTGCCCCCACGCGCCGCCCCGCCTCGTGCTCCCCTGCTCGCGCGCGCCGCCTCGGCGCCCCGAGCCCCCTGCCCGGCCCGCGCGTGCTCGCCGGTGCCCTCGCCGCCCCCGCCGCGTCCCGCCCCTGCGCGCCGGCGCCCTCGCCGCCCCCGCCGTCGCCATCGTCCTAGCCGCCCCCGCTGTGAGAGCCGCCGCCCCGGCTCTGTTTTTTATTAGTTTAATTGTTTTTTGATCATATATATATAATGTATATGTGTATGTATGTGGCTATATGTTTTTGTTCATATGTGGCTATATGTTTTTTTATTTTTATTAGTTTAATTTTTTTGTTCATATGTGATGTATATGTGTATGTGGCTATAATGTATATGTGAACAAAAAAAAATTTGTATGTATGTAGATGTTCAAAATGTATGAATATATATGTCAAAAATGTTTTTTTGTTCATAGAAAGTTTTTTGTTCATATATAGAAAGATTTTATATATGACAATGTATATATATTCGATATATATGAGAAATGATGATCCATGGAAAAGTTTTATATATGCAAAAGTTACAATTTTAGAAAAGTTTTATATATCTAGCTAGGAAGGGAAGAAGAAGAAAAAGAAGGATAGGAAAGAAGAAAATAAGAAGAGGAAAGAAAGAAGAAGAGGAGAGGAAGAAGAGGAGAAATAAATAAGAAGAGGAAAAAAGAAGAAAAAGAAGAGGAGAAGAAGAAAGGAATAGAGGAGAAGAAGAAAAAATAGAAAATGATATGTTTTATCGGGTCTGTCGTCGTCGATATATACCCCTCCCGATAACTTCAACACGAGGGGGGGTCGATATACCCCCTCCCCGATAACATTATTTTCCCGTGTATATATGTCCTCGTTGTCGATATAACCCCCTCCTGATAACTTCAACACGTGGGGGGGGGTCGATATACCCCCTCCCCGATAACATTATTTTCCCGTGTATGTATGTCGTCGTTGTCGATATTACCCCCTCCCGATAACTTCAACACGAGGGGGGATAACTTCAACACGAGGGGGGGTCGATATACCCCCTCCTCGATAACATTATTTCCCCGTGTATGTATGTCGTCATTGTCGATATAACCCCCTCCCGATAACTTCAACACGTGGGGGGGGGTCGATATACCCCCTCCTCGATAACATTATTTTCCCGTGTATGTATGTCGTCGTTGTCGATATATATAACTCCCTCCCAGATAACTTCGACATGATGGACGGTCGATATGTATACCCCCTCTCGACCGTGATAACTTATACCACGGGAGCACCCCCCGGCCCTCTCGCTCGACCAAAACTCTCGAGGACACCCAAACCCTAGAAAAAAACGATGTCGGTCTCCTACCCCCTCCCGCCGCGCCCCTACCCTTGAAGCGTTGCCTAGGCCACCCCAAACCCGGAATAAGCTAGTTCTACGTTTGCACTAATATATCCACCTGCTGTCATGTTTGTGTAATAATTGCCATGTTGTAATATTTGCAGAAACAATGGAGCACGGACGAGATGAGCAAGCAGAAGAGGTGTTGGGGGACATAATCTTAGCCGGAGGTGATATCTTGTCGTATCTGAACGACAATGATGGTCTGGAAGAACAGGGTGAAGAAGCAGGCTACGGTGATCGAAGAGTGGAGGAGGAAAGACATGATTATGATGGCTCCGGTGACCCAATGCTGGTGCAAGAAGGAGCCCGTGGTGACGGCTCCGGTGACCGAACAGAGTCCGGCCAGGTAAATATATTAGTTAAGCCTGTGCTGACTAGCTAATTGATGCATTCATTGTTTTGGTATGTACACATATTAATTAACACTCGTCTTTCTTCTTTTTTCTAGCCCTCCGTATCAAGCACAACTTCGGTAAAGAGACGAGGCCCAAAGAGAAAGTTGCGCTCGGATGAAAGGTTTGAGATCACAGCAATCGCGTGCGACGGCCAACCGATTGAACCCCTCCGGACAAAGGATGCTTTTGCTGCTTAGTGCGGGGTTCTAGTTAGGGACAAGATCCTGATCAGAATCCACCAATGGTATAAGCCTAAGAAGGAAGACCCTGAGGTGTCTTATGTCAATGATATGCAGAAAGATGATCTTTGGACTGAGCTGAAGGCAAATTTCACCCTACCGCCAGAGGAGGATCCGGAGAAGCCAGTTATAGAGCAATTAATCAAGTCTCATGCTCTTAAGAAGATGGCAGACCTATTCAGGAGGTGGAAGAATGAGCTGAAAACGTTTGTCGACAAAGAAGAGACACCCGAATTCATCGGCTGGTATGAGAAGATCAGAGATCACTGGCCCGCATTTGTGGCCCACAAGACATCAGAAAAGAGTAAGAAGATGTCAGCGACAAACAAGAAGAATGCTGCGAAGAAGAAGCTTCACCATCGCACGGGGTCAGGTGGCTACCTCAAAGCCCGGCCTAAGTGGGCCAAGTCTTAGAGGGATCTGCTTGATAAAGGGATCGAACCAGAGACAATGAACTGGCCAGACCGTTGCCGGACTTGGTTCTTCGGGGCTGGCGGAACCTTGGACCCTGTATCAGGGAGGTGTCGTTGGACGGACGAGCAACTTGCAATACCCGTCAAGAAGCTTAAGCACTATATCGATGCAGCGCAGCAAGGGACGTTCGTTCCAGACAGAGAGAACGACGAGCTCACAATGGCCCTCGGGAATCCTGAGCACCCTGGACGGACACGAGGCACGCCAGGCTCCGTTCCGTGGAAGGCTGGTTTTCCGGACGCGGGCGGTTACAAAACCCAGGAGAGGAGGAAAAAAGTGGAGCAGATCCAAATTCAGAAGCTGCACGAAAGGGTTCAAGCACTAGAGGAACGAGACGGCAATCGAGATGCCGAAACTGCCCCCGAAGCTACACCGCCATCTCAGCGGAGAAGCAGCGTGGCTTCCACCGAGCTGCTTCAGCTGGAGCATGCGGCTCCTGCTAGCTACCCCGTGGATGCTATCACGGAGTCTCAACATTGCCACCTTATGGCGGAATGGCAGAACTTCAAAGTCAAGGCGACTGTTGGCTCTGTTTTACCTACTGAACCCGGCGCAACCTACCACTGCCGGCCGATTCCAGAAGGATATGCTAGGGTGATGGTGGATGAAATAACGGAGGGATTTGAGGAGCTCCAGCTTGACCACCCTACCGGTGAAGGGGAGACTCGGCTGGGTTCTGCTCTGAAGACTCCATGCCTATGGCGGATGGAGCTCATCAAGCTTCCGAACTGGACGGCTCCGGCGAGTAAGGGCACTCCGCCTCCTCCTCCGCCTCCTCCTCCGGCGAGTGATCAGGGCACTCAGCCTCCTCCGGCGCGTGGCGGCACTCCGCCTCCTTCTCCGCCAGCGCCGGCGCGCCAGAGCAGCCAGCCTCCTCCTTCTCCGCCTCGTCAGCAAGGGAGGAAGAGACCCGCCGCCGCTGCGGCTGCTCCGGCGCGTCGTAGTCCTTCTCCTCCGCCTCGTAAGCAAGGAAAGAAGACAGCCGCAGCCGCTCCGTCTGCTCTGCCGGCGTCTAGTAGTACAGCTGCCAGAGGCGGGAGGCAATACAGATTCGGTCCTTCTCTGAAGACTCCAGAGAAGTTACCATACGAGAGGACCTCGGAGGAGAACGCGAAGATCGTGCGAGCCGAAGTGAACAACTTCTTTGAAGGGGTGAAAGCAAAGAAACATCCACCTCCGGAGGAGAAGGTAGATCCGGTGAAAGCAAAGCGCACTCTGGCTGCCCTGACAAAACCGCCAAAGTCTCCGCCGAGAGGCAACTATGAGCGCGTTCTTGCAAAGACATATGCCGAAGCAGAGCGGTCGGGAAGTACTGTCAGTGATAAAAGGATGAAAGAATGATGAGCTGGGAAAAAAATTGCCCAGCTCAGCGAACAAGCGAACCAATCGTGCCCCCCGCTCAAGGTGTCAAAAGACATCGTCGCTAATGATCCGAGTATGGTGCCCAGTTATAGCAATCTTGGAGATTACCTGCCCGACGATGTACATTATGAAATCATGGAGGTGGACGAACACAAATACCATTACGGGAAGCCTCTCGTCAAAGATGAAAGATCTCTAAGCACGATGATGCGAAGACTACATGATTGGTACATGAAAACCTGCAGAGAGTCTGATGGGATGGATACTTTGACGCTGAGAGTTAAACCGGAGCATGACCTCGTTGGAATTGATCTGCTGAGTGTTCCATTTGAGGATTTCTTCTAGTTTTACAATCAAAAGGCCCTCGATAAAACAACGATCACTTGCTACTGTCTGTAAGTAGTACTACTTCTTTAATTAAGTCTCTCTATATAGGTCAGCTCTTTCATTGCATGTATTTATACTTATCCTCACTATATTATGCAGATTGAAGATCGCCGAATTGAAGAAAAGACAAATCGGTGATATTGGGTTCATTAACACAAATCTCATAGATGCATATACAGTTCAAAAACATCCCAAAGAAGCCGATGCCAACTTGCTACAATCGCTGGTATTAAATCAAAACAAAGATATAATACTCTTTCCTTACAACTTCAAGTGAGTGTTACTGTCTTGTGCATATTCGGTTTCCCTTATTAGTCCAGGTTAATTGATGACTTATGCATGCATGCACAGCTTCCACTATATTCTCCTAGAGATTAAGCTTGAGCAGGGAGTAGTAACCGTCTTATACTCGAGACGAAAAGATCCCCAGGACTATGCGAACATGACTCAAATGCTCGAGAAGTAAGTTAAATCGATCATTATCCACCATATCAGCAACTTTGTTCATTTCCTGATATCAAGTAATTGTTTTCTTTGTCTGGCAGGGTTTGGAGAAAATTCACCTCAAAAGCTCCGGGACTGCCGAAGAAGCTGCAATTTAATCACCCGAAAGTAAGTACTATAGTAGCATGTTCCGCGCATCTCCTAGTGATTCAAGCGCTAGTTTCATCAATACCATTCAGCATGCTTGCTTATCAGTTTGATTGACCTCTATTTCTTGTAAAGTGGTTGTGGCAGGAACCCGGGAATAATTACTGTGGATACTATGTTTGCGAGTCCATCCGCTACACGACCTGTGAGCGGGGCTACACTGAAGAACAATATGAAGTGCGTAAGCAATAATATTCACAATTTTATTTTATTTACCATCATTTGTGTTGAGTTTCATTTATTCATATATATATATATGTATTGACCCCCTTCTTCAAATTAGATGTTTCGGAAGCGGGATGAACTCCTAGCAGAAGATCGTATGCGAGGAATTCAAGAGGAATTGGCGGCATTCTTCCTTGACCACGTGATCGCTGAAAACGGAGAATACTATGTGGACCCTGTGTTCCTACAATTTAATTAGGAGATTGTATTGTAAGAGATAATTATTGTATATATGTAGCCGGTAGTGTCGGATAGATATACGAGAACTTGTTGTTCGACCAATATCTCGGAGAAGGAGAGGTGGTCGATATCACTTCTCTCTGTATGCATATGTTCATGACGATCTTCTGTTTCCTTCATTTGATTACTAGCTAGCGTGTCTACTCCTCTCCGGTACATATATAGTACGTAGCGTACGTTGACCAAGCACGGAGATAAGAGAGGACACTTCTCTCTATTAATTAGCTAGCTAACACAATATATGAAACACCTAAATTAACCCCCCAAAACCCCTAAACCACCCCCTTTCAAAAAAAACAAAAACCTCAGCTCCTGCCAGCTGCTGACGCGTGGATGCCTATTGGTCCCGGTTGGTGACACCAACCGGTTCATGTAAACCGGGACTAAAGGTCTAGGGCATTAGTAACAACCCTTTAGAACCGGGACTAAAGGCCCTTATGAACTGGGGTAAAAGCCCCTTTTCCTACTAGTGATATAATCTACGCATAAACCTGGCTCATGATGCCACTGTTGGGGAACGTAGCAGAAATTTAAAATTTTCTATGTATCACCAAGATCAATCTATGGAGTCATCTAGCAACGAGAGAGAGGGGAGTGCATCTACATACCCTTATAGATCGCCTGCGGAAGCGTTCAAGAGAACGGGGTTGATGGAGTCGTACTCGTCGTGATCCAAATCACCGATGATCCTAGCGCCGAATGGACGGCACCTCCGCGTTCAACACACGTACGGAGCGGGGACGTCTCCTCCTTCTTGATCCAGAAAGGGGGGAGGAGAAGTTGACGGAGATCCAGCAGCACGACGGCGTGGTGGTGGAAGTAGCGGGATCCCGGCAGGGCTTCGCCAAGCGCAAGCGGGGAGGAAGAGGTGTCACGGGAGGGAGGGAGGCGCCAGGGCTTGGGGTGCTGCTCCCATGCGCCTCCCCACTATATATAGGGGTGGAGGGGGCTGGTTTCTTGCCCTCCAAGTCCATTGGGGCGTTGGGAAAGGTGGGGAAAAGAAATCCCATCATTTCCCTTCCCCACCGATTGTTATCCCCCCTTTTAGGGATCTTGATCTTATCCCTTCGGGATATGATCTTATTCCTTCTAAGGTGGGATCTTGGTGCGCCTTGACCAGGGGTGTGGGGCCTTGCCCCCACTACCCACGTTCATGTGGGTCCCCCATGCAGGTGGGCCCCACATCGGAACCTTCTAGAACCTTCCCGGTACAATACCGAAAAATCCCGAACATTTTCCGGTGGCCAAAATAGGACTTCCCATATATAAATCTTTACCTCCAGACCATTCTGGAACTTCTCGTGACGTCCGGGATCTCATCCGGGACTCCGAACAACTTTCGGTTAACCGCATACTAATATCTCTACAACTCTAGCGTCACCGAACCTTAAGTGTGTAGACCCTACGGGTTCGGGAGACATGCAGACATGACCGAGATGACCCTCCGGTCAATAACCAACAGCGGGATCTGGACACCCATGTTGGCTCCCACATGTTCCACGATGATCTCATCGGATGAACCACGATGTCGAGGATTCAATCAATCCCGTATACAATTCCCTTTGTCAATCGGTACGTTACTTGCCCAAGATTCGATCGTCGGTATCCCAATACCATGTTCAATCTCGTTACCGGCAAGTCACTTTACTCGTACCGTAACGCATGATCCCGTGGCTAACTCCTTAGTAACATTGAGCTCATTATGATGATGCATTACCGAGTGGGCCCAGAGATACCTCTCCGTCATACGGAGTGACAAATCCCAGTCTCGATTCGTGCCAACCCAACAGACACTTTCGGAGATACCTGTAGTGCACCTTTATAGCCACCCAGTTACGTTGTGACGTTTGGTACACCCAAAGCATTCCTACGGTATCCGGGAGTTGCACAATCTCATGGTCTAAGGAAATGATACTTGACATTAGAAAAGCTCTAGCAAACGAACTACACGATCTTGTGCTATGCTTAGGATTGGGTCTTGTCCATCACATCATTCTCCTAATGATGTTATCCCGTTATCAATGACATCCAATGTCCATGGTCAGGAAACCATAACCATCTATTAATCAACGAGCTAGTCAACTAGAGGCTTACTAGGGACATGTTGTGGTCTATGTATTCACACATGTATTACGGTTTCCAGTTAATACAATTAAAGCATGAATAACAGACAATTATCATGAACAAGGAAATACAATAATAACCATTTTATTATTGCCTCTAGGGCATATTTCCAACAGTGCTCTCTAACTGGTACTTTTTATCAGAGGATGATGACTCAGCAATAAAAGTAAATAGATAGGCCCTTCGCAGAGGGAAGCATGGATTTGCAGAGGTGCCAGAGCTTGAAGCTTTTAAAACAGAGATGAATATACATTTGAGCGGTATGCTTTCATTGTCAACATAACAACCAAGAGATCTCACTATCTTCCATGCTAGATACATTATAGGCGGTTCCCAAACAGAATGGTAAAGTTTTACCCCCCTCCACCAACAACCACACTCCACGGCTAGCCGAATCCACGGGTGCCGTCCATACCAACAACAGTCATGTGGGGGTTTTGTTTGATAATTATATTTTGATTTGATTTAGAGCATGGAACTGGGCATCCCGATTACCAGCCACTTTCTCATGAATGACAAGTGAATAAACACCCATCGTGAGAATAACCCACCTAGCATGGAAGATATTGACACTCATCCCGAACCCACCCAGTCGCTACATGAGCGATTCGGGCATACAAAACATATTATTATTTGAAGGTTTAGAGTTTGGCACATACAAATTTACTTGGAACGGCAGTTAAATACCGCATATAGGTAGGTATGGTGGACTCATATGGAACAACTTTGGGTTTAAGGAAATGGATGCACAATCAGTATTTCCGCTTAGTACAAGTGAAGGCTAGCAAAAGATTGAGGAGCGACCAACTAGAGAGCGACAACGGTCATAAACATGCATTGAGATTAACCAACATTGAGTGCAAGCATGGGTAGGACATAAATCACCATGAACATAAGTATCATGGAGGCTATGTTGTTTTTGTTTCAACTACATGCGTGAACATGTGCCAAGTCAAGCCACTTGAATCATTCAAAGGAGGATACCATCCTATCATACTACATCATAACCATTTTAAAAACATGTTGGCATGCAAGACAAACCATTATCCACTCCTAGCTAATTAAACATGGCATGAGTAACTATAATCTCTAATTTTCATTGCAAACATGTCTCATTCATAATGGGCTGAATCAAGAACGATGAGCTAATCATATTTACAAAAACAAAATAGGTCGAGTTCGTACCAGCTTTTCTCCATCTCAATCATTTCATCAAATATCATCATTATTGCCTTTCACTTGCACGACCGAATGGTGTGGATAATAATAATAGTGCATGTGCATTGGACTAAGCTGGAATCTGCAAACATTTATTCAAAGGACAAGACAAGGTAATATGGGCCCTTTGTTAGATCAACAATAATGCATATGAGAGCCACTCAACATTTTCATCATGGTCTTCTCCTTTCGACCCAAAGAAAAGAAAACAATTTCAAATAAACACACCAAAATATTTTTGGAGTTTTTGTTTTTCTGAAGAAAGTAAAACAGAAACGAGAAAAACTATTTACACGGGAAAGCTGCCAACAATCAAAAGAAGAACGAGAAATCGGGTTTTCTTTTAATACTACTAGTAAATAAACTTAGAAAAAAAACTAAAAGGAAACGAGAACTAATAATAATAATTATTTTTTGATTTTCTCAAAGTTTTTCAAACACACAAGAAGAAAACAAGAAAAATATACTAACATGGATAATGCAATGAGAAAGTATGAACACCGACAACTGGAATGAATGTGTGAACATGAATGTAATGTCGGTGAGAAATACGTACTCCCCCAAGTTTAGGCTTTTGGCCTAAGTTGGTCTATGGCCACGGCTCGTGTGACACCCAAACTTTTATTTGGATTTTTTTCAAAAGATTTTATTTGACTTGAGGGAGGTGATTTAATTTTTTTTTAAAAAAGGACTCTCCCTTTCAAATATTTTTATGGCAAAGGTTTTATTTGGATTCACCCAAGATCTGTCTTTGGTCTTGGAGGTTCTTGCTTTTTATTTGGACTCAAGACAAAATGCTTTTCACTTGGGAAAATACCTTTTGAAGATCTCTTTGAAATTTGCACTATGGCTTTTGGAATAATCCTTTACCACTTTCAACATTTCTCTCTTGCCATGGCCTTAGTGCAAATACTCTCTCCTAAACCTCCCCTCATCTTTGGATCATGTTTGGCATCTAATCCAGCAAGTTGAACCTCCCCTATGTTTATTTTCCATTTAAATCTTATTCAAACAAATTTCTGCCTTCTATTCTAGCCATTGGTGATTTACAAAGGAACTCCATTTTCTGTTTTGATTTTTGCCCCCAAACCTTTTTCCCCTCCTAGTCCTTTGAACCCTCAACCAAGATCCATGAAGATCCACTGGTCTTCAGTTCAAAATTTTCAAACTACACTTGCTGCAAGTTTGGACCAGAGTTGTCAAATTTGGTGAAATTCTTTCAAAACTTTCTCCAAAAATTCCAAGTAAAATCAGGCAGCCTCTGGGTGCATTGAGTGGTCACCTCACCAAGTCCCAGCCTCAGATTTTTTTTTCTCATAGCCAAATCATTCTGTCGAGCACTTGCAGTGCATGGTCATTATCAAGTTCAGAGTTTCAGAAATTCAGTTCAGTGCCCTACTGTCGTTTTCTTCAGAGCATGTTGTCGATCTCGATAGTGCAGCATTGGCACCTTGCTCCTCGTCCCCTCCCCCTTGTTCCTGCTCCGCACGAACGCCTGGCACCTTGCGGACGTCGGCGACGAGCAGCAGAAGGTGCGCCGCCCCGTGACCGACGCCAGCGGCGGCTTTGCTGCCGCCAGCGGGAGGCACGGCGCTGACGGCGCCACCCAGCGCCGCCCAAACCACCGGAGCTCGCCGCGTGGCCTTCCACTCCCCCGAACGCGCTGCCACCCTCGTCGTGAACCGCAGGGCGCGGAGCGCGCTCTCTGTCACCGCCGTGCCCGTGCGGTCACCTCACCGTGGACCGACGCCGTTACGCCAAGACCAGCCGAAGTTAGCGGGGGAATGACACCAGTAACCTCCACTGATGCTGCCTGGTCACTCAAACCTCCTGCCAATCCACTGCATCGCTGTAATCGCTCGCCGGAGACTCTCCGTTCACGGCCACCCCGTCGATCCGCCTATAAATAGAGGCCCCGAGCTTCAACTCGAGCACCCACCATCCCTGCACTCTACCTAGAGCACGCCTAGCCACTGGAAGAGCCCCGAGGAGGTCTCCTTCCTCGACTCCGGCCGCCGCGACCCGCCACGGGATCCAGCTCGATTCGCCCCCGTGTGTGCACCTCCGCCTCCCTTCTCTTGCCAGTAGCTTCACCATGCATCCCTCCTTCTGACCCGCACTTCAATTCGAAGTTTGCAGCCCTCCACCGGAGTTCTCCACCACCACCCGAGCCGCCGCCCGCCGGAGATAGTGTCGCCGTCGACGTGGTGCTCCCCGTTGGTCGAGTCCACCACCCACCGACGCGGAAGAAGACGCTGAAGCTCTTGGTACCCTCCGATCCTCCTAACTCGCCGTGGTTCGACGCCGGCGTCCACCGCAGTCTTCGGGCGCCGGCGAGCTTTTCAAACCTGACATGTGGACCCCGCATGTCAGCCTCTGTTCTATTCTTTCGCGAACCGTTTTCTGTTGGCGCCTTCGGGCAAAATACGTTTTCTTTCTTTAGCTAGCGCATTTCTTTCCGAAGCGTTTTCTGGTTTCTCAGTTTAAACCCTGGAACTTTTCTGTTTCATTACAGATAAGTCCCTGGACAGAAACCTTTATAACTTTTTATTAAAAAGGGATTTTTGAGTGATTCTTTTTCTGACAGTCTGAAAATTTTGTCTAGTTTTTTATGAGATTTATTTGGAAATTTTTTGGAGGAGTTTCTGTGCACCCATTGGTTTTCACGTTAGTGCCCGTTTTCGTGATTGCCGTAGGTTCCGGAAGAGGTGACGGAGCCGCGAACTTCGCCGAGCAAGACTCCGACTTCTCCGAACCAGGCAAGCATGTTTTGAACATTTGATATGACAGGTGTTTTGCATGTTTGTGTGAAAGTTTGTGCGTGGCATATGAGTGTCGGTGAATACCTCGTTGCTTGTAAGGCAACTACCCGCATGTTCTAAAGTTGCGATGATCTCTGATGAGAGATGGCCTAATCATGTGGTGACATGAAGGGCAGCAAGGTGGTACTGTTGTAGCATACCAGCCTTGCGTCATCCGACTTTCTCCGACGTTAACGTGGACGGAGTCACGTTATCGTTCTTTTCCCCTCCATGTTCCAAAGTTGCGATGATCTCTGATGAGAGATGGCCTAATCATGTGGTGACATGAAGGGCAGCAAAGTGGTACTGTTGTAGCATACCAGCCTTGCGTCATCCGACTTTCTCCGACGTTAACGTGGACGGAGTCACGTTATCATTCTTTCCCCCTTCCGTGCTACCACATGTTTCATTTGCCAGGATGCGGTTTAGTAAGTTGGTAACCTCTTTCCGTGTACACAGCAAACAGAGAGGCCGGGATGATGGTACCTTGGCCCAGGATTAAAGCCAGTCATCCGGTCAGGGGGCATGGGTGTTTCCGGTTGGGACCGAGAGGGGGGCACCCCCTTAGAGCGCGCGTATAGAAATTTGATCCCATGCTACGCGAGGTTGTAGCCTCCCCGTCTCAAGGTTTTTCGTGAACGTTGCCGAGGGTGATCCCTGGCTTCGGAATGTTGAATTGGGTGTGTACTGGTTAGACGTGTTTCTTCTAAAACACCGTAAATGGAACTAGTCCCCGTGACTACTGAAATCCGTTGGCTGTGGTTAAGTACAAACTCTGCAGAGTCAATTTCCTTCCAAGTCATCGTATCCATGATCAAGTAGTGTAATCAGTATATCCATATCTATCCGCGTGGAAGCTTGTCCCCGGTGATCAAGCTCAAGTGGTAAACCCAGTTTGATTATTAATACTGTGGATGGACTAACCTTATGTTTGTCTCGTACTTGCAGTAATTTTGTGTTCCCGAGCTATTAAATTATTGAACTACAATATAAGCCCTTTATGTGATGTCGCTCAGACGTCCGACTGTGGCGTGTTCTTGTTTCTTACTTTAAATATGAGCCCTTTATGTGATGTCGCTCCGACGTCCGACTGTGGCACGCACTGCCTTTGTTTTCTGTTATAAGCCCTTTATGTGGTGTCGCCCCGACGCCCGACTGTGGCATTATTATTCTGCATTTTCCGCTCGAGGAGTCATTCAGACCCTCGTTTGGCACCAGTATTACTATTCTGCAGTTTCCGCTCGAGGCGTCATTCAGACCCTCGTTTGGCACCCCGTATTTATTATCTCTATGTCTGAACACACTGGTTAATTGTTCATATGCTTCATGTTTACATTTGTTATATCTTATGTCCGAACTGTCTTGCGAGTACTTTCATAGTACTCACCTGGCTTGTTGATTTGGCCAGATGTTGACGAAGGCGATCTCTTGGATGAAGAGTTTGATAGCGCGTCCGACGCCTAGAGGAGTCCCAGTCAGTCCTGCGCGATCCCGGATTATGGTCACTTGTTTTATATACGCTTCCGCCACCCGCAATAAGTCTCCTCGAGCCTCACTCCGACGCTCGAAGAGCTGTAGTCTTCAGGAGTCATATCACTCGCTTCGCGGTGATATTTCCACCACCGTTATTATCATGAGTTAGTAGTATGCCACCCTATCCGCCGTCTTGTTTTATCGGCGTGCATGTAATAAATTGTTGGGCAGTCTCCGCTCAACCTTGTATTATATTCAGTACTCCTGGTATTTTTCTTCTGTGACCAAGATATTGTCTACCAGTGAGAAGGAATTCTTCCTTACTGGTCCGTAAAAGGGATTGGTCTCTCAATAATTATCTTATTGAAAAACCGGTCGTGACAAGTTTGGTATCAGAGCCAGGCTGACTGTAGGAAGCCACTAGGTGCGATCGCTAATCGGTTATTAGCGTCTTTTGTGCTTTTTCAACATTTTGCAATTGTAGCTATTTTCTGTTGGTCATCATAAATTTATGACATGACTACTCAGAATTTTTGCCTACTTTTGTAGATGGCTGGCAGCAGCTGTGAGAATCGAGTGTTCTCGAATGTGCCCGAGGGGTTTGTCAAGCTCCTCGTCTCCATCACCAAGCTCGCGATCGGGCCAGCAGCTCGCCCGGAGTTCACGCTCTACCAGCACAAGCTCAGCGACGACGTGTCTATGCACCAAGCTGTGGTGCAATTCAAGGGAGGACGTTCTGCTGCTCGCCACTTCCGTTTTGTGGGAAGGGCCATGCCTACGGAGAGGCATGCCATGCAGATGGCTGCCCGTGAGGCGATAGCTCGCCTTCGGGACATCCTTCCTACGATGAAGACTCGTCGCTACCGCGACTTCCCATGCCATGTGCCATACACCAGCCACTATGCGTTCGCCTGCCATCTGGGAGAACGAGATGAAGCCATCGAGATGGTTGTGGAGTATCTCAAGGCTCTGGAGGAGTCTTTCGACAACCTCGTGGACGATCTTGTGGTGGCCCGCATGGACTTAGTCCGGGGCGGTCCTGCCAGCAGGAAGGAGCTTCTCAACACGGCGCCGCCTCTGACATTCGTCTCGTCTTCAGCCTCGTATGCACCGGCCGTTTTGGCCACTACTCGCCGTCTACCTACCACTGAGGAGTTCGACCGAGTCATCGCTCCTACTCCAGTCAGAGCCGCACCGCCTGCCGCACCCGCTCTGCCACCCGTCGCTCCCGCACCGTCACCGCAGCGCAGCGTTACGCGCCAGGAGCCAGCTAGAGAGGAGGTGGAGGTTGATTCTCCTGGACCGCTGAGTCTTGCCATCGGCAAGGGGAAGGAGATCTTCACCATCTCCGACTGAGAGCACCGAGTAGCCGCGTGTTATGACTGCTTGTATGATGTGTTGCTAGTTTGTATTGGTGTGTTTGCTACCTTCCGGAGTAGTACGCTAGTTTTAATAACATGTCAGGAATGTGTACGCGCATCCTGAGTGCTGTATCATGTGTTTGCTTTTCGCATGTAAGATTTATGCTAAGCAGCTCTTCTCCATACAAAATCGTTTGTTTTTCTTTGAAAACCTTGAAGTCTTTTAAATTGTTACCTTTGCAAGATTTTCCTTGTGCTGCACGGTTTTTCTCATGGGTTTTGCAAAATAATACCCCAGACTGGAAAAATGTCTCACCCGTGGACTCGCTCCATGCCCAATCAGCCAGAAGAGGTGTATGGGACACAGACTAGCAACAATTTCACTCAGGGTCAGTCCAGTCAACAAGACAGCGAAGCAGCCCTATCTCAAGTATGCCGTCTCTTCGAGCAAAGCCAGCAACAGCACCAAGAGATGATGAATCATGTCATCAATATGGGAAATCACCGTGAGCCCTATCAACCGCATTCCAAGTTATCTGAGTTACAGAAGACTCGCCCCTCAACTTTTGCTCACACCGATAGGCCACTGGAAGCCGATGATTGGCTTCGTGACATTGAAAGGAAACTGATTATTGCTCAGTGCTCAGATCATGAGAAGGTGCTTTATGCACCACACTACCTTGCTGGAGCAGCCGCAGCATGGTGGGAAAACTTCCTACACATGCATCCCAGTGAACACAACATCACCTGGGAAGAGTTCAAGGAAGGCTTCCGTGGGGCACACATCCCCAGGAGCATCATAAAGATCAAGAAGAGAGAGTTTGATGACCTGAAGCAGAGAGGCATGTCAGTGACAGAATACAATGGTCAGTTTACCCAGCTGTCTCGTTATGCCTACGACGAGCACATGACAGAAAGCAAGAAGATGGAAAAATTCCTGGACGGCTTGGCACCAGCACTAAGATGCCAACTGATTGTACACACCTTTCTGGATTTTCAGACTCTGGTGGACAAGGCCATCACCTTGGAGAATGAGCGCCGTAGTCTGGAAGATATCCGCAAGCGAAAGAGGGACAAGACGACTCTTGCTCGCAACAACCGAGGCAAGACTGAGGTCCCAAGGACAGACGCAAGGAGATCCACGACTACTGATCAAAAGCCTGTTGAACAGTTTCATGCCAAGGACAAGGAGTACACATACCGTCCAGGGGTCACCTGCTATGCTTGTGGTCAAGAAGGGCACTATGCTAAACAGTGCCCAAAGCCGAGGAACTCGGCACCCAAGCCAAACAATGGTGGAAACAATCCAGCCCCCAAGCGCAACAATTTCAACCCCAACAACAACCACAAGAAGGGTCACCTGAACCATGTGACCAGGGAAGAAGCGCAGAATGCCCCAGACATCGTGCTCGGTACGTTCCCTGTCAACACAGTACCTGCCACGGTTTTGTTTGATTCTGGAGCTTCCCATTCGTTCGTTTCGAAGAGTTTTGTTTTGCAACATGGTTTTCCGATACTTCCCTTGGAAAAATCTATGATCATCAAGTCCCCCGGAAATAAGAAAATTGCTCAGGGTTACGGCCGAGGAGTGGTCATTGAGTTCGAAGGACTACAATTCCACGCGAATCTCATCGTGTTGGAGAGTAAAGGACTGGATGTCATTTTAGGGATGGACTGGTTGACCACCAACAAAGGATTCATCGACTGTTTCAATCGGACAGTGATTCTCACTCACCATCACGGCAAGAAAATAAGAGTTTCCGCTCAAGAAAGGCCACGATCACAACAACCAAAACTGAACAAAATGGACATTGCAGAACTGAGAAAAGTTCCAGTGGTATGCGAGTTTCCTGATGTGTTCCCTGAAGAAGCATCGAACTAGCACCTGGCACCGCTCCCATCTATAAGAAGCCTTATAGAATGGCACCCTCAGAATTGGTGGAGTTGAAGAAGCAGATAAAGGAATTATTGGACAAAGGATTTATTCGAGCCAGCTCCTCACCATGGGGTTCGCCAGTGTTGTTCGCCAAGAAGAAGGATGGGACACTGAGACTGTGTATAGACTATCGAGCCCTCAATATGGTCACCATCAAAAACAAATATCCGATGCCATGGATAAATGATTTGTTTGACCAGCTCGCACAAGCCAAGGTATTTTCAAAGATTGATTTGAGATCGGGATACCATCAACTGAAGGTACGGACAGAAGATATCCCCAAGACAGCATTCACTTCCAGATATGGGTTATACGAGTTTACAGTGATGCCTTTTGGACTAACGAACGCCCCCGCATATTTCGTCCACCTCATGAACAAAGTGTTCATAAAATTCATGGACAAATTTGTGGTGGTATTCATTGACGATATTCTGGTTTACTCAAGGACACCAGAAGAGCATGCTGAGCACCTCAGAATTGTTTTGGGAGAATTGAGGAAACATCAGTTGTACGCCAAATTTAGCAAGTGCGAATTTTGGCTAAGACAAGTTGGTTTCTTAGGCCATATACTGAACCAAGAAGGCGTGGCCGTAGACCCAGAAAAAGTCAAGGCCATACTGGACTGGAAGCCACCCGCCAACGTTACTGATGTGCGGAGTTTCCTAGGAATGGCCGGATATTACAGAAGATTTATTGAAGCATTCTCCACTGTGGCAAAACCTATAACACAGTTGCTCAAGAAGGACAATAAATTTGTATGGACGGAAGCATGCGAGAAAAGCTTCCAAGAACTCAAGAAGAAGCTGACAACCGCACCGGTCTTAACTGTGCCAGACATACACAAGAGTTTTGAAGTTTATTGTGACGCGTCCCGAAAGGGTCTCGGATGCGTACTAATGCAGGATGGCAAAGTTGTCGCATATGCCTCCAGGCAGCTGCGAAAACATGAGGAAAATTACCCAACACATGACTTGGAGCTAGCAGCAGTCATACATGCACTCAAGGAGTGGAGGCACTTTCTGTTGGGAAATCGCTGTGAAATATATACGGACCATAAGAGCCTCAAATATATTTTCACACAGCCAGAGCTGAATTTACGCCAACGACGCTGGTTGGAACTGGTCAAGGACTATGACGTCGGTATTCACTAACATCCAGGGAAAGCAAATGTAGTGGCCGATGCCCTTAGTCGAAACCCCAGCCCGGACAATGACGGTCCGCAAAACTTGAGGCCTGAGTTTCAGCAAGAGTTCACTAGGCTCAACATGATGTTAGTCTCCGAGGGCACCGTATCAAACCTGGAGATACAACCCACCCTGGTGGAACGAATTAAGAAGGCTCAACAGGGACATCCCAGCATCGAAGGCATAAAGAAGAAAATGAACCTTGGTAAGGCTTCAGAGTTCGTCACAGACAGTGAAGGAACATTATGGTACGGAGACAGACTTTGCGTACCTAACATTGAGGAACTCAAGCAACAGATCTTGACGGAAAGCCACACCGCTCCATACTCGATCCATCCTGGAGGAACCAAAATGTACAAGGACATTCAGGAAAGATTTTGGTGGCACGGTATGAAAAGAGATATAGCCACATTCATTGCTTGTTGCGATTCATGTCAGCGCATCAAGGCCGAGCACCAAAAGCCAGCAGGGCTACTCCAGCCTAACAGGATACCGGAGTGGAAATGGGATGAAATAGGAATGGATTTCATCATCGGACTGCCCCGATCACAACGTGGGAATGACGCCATATGGGTCATCACAGACCGACTAACCAAGGTTGCTCATTTCATTCCCGTGAAGACTACCTACTCCACACAAAGACTGGCCAAACTTTATCTCTCCCGTATAGTTTGCTTGCACGGAGTCCCAAAGACTATAATATCAGACCGAGGCACCCAATTCGTCTCCAAATTTTGGGATCACCTACAACAAGCTCTGGGCACGCAACTAGCTTTCAGTACAGCATACCACCCTCAGACTGATGGACAAACGGAACGTGTAAACCAAATCCTAGAGGATATGCTAAGAGCCTGTGTGCTCACCTATGGATCCAGTTGGGAAGAGAGTTTGCCGTATGCCGAATTTGCTTACAACAACAGTTACCAAGCCAGCTTGCAAATGGCACCCTTTGAAGCATTGTACGGACGAAGGTGTTGTACCCCACTGAATTGGTCAAAAACAGGTGACAGCCGTATCTTCGGCCCAGACATGCTTAAAGAGGCCGAGGAGAAAGTTAAACAAATCAGGGACAGACTCAAGACAGCACAGAGCCGACAAAAGAGCTACTATGATCAGAAGCATCGTGAGGTCAGCTTTGAACCCGGTGATTCCGTATACCTCCGAGTATCTCCTATGAGGGGTCTGCAACGGTTCGAAATTAAGGGGAAGCTAGCCCCAAGATTTATTGGACCATTTTGTGTAAAGGCACGAAGAGGCACGGTAGCCTACCAACTAGACCTACCCAAGGAGCTGTCAGATGCCCATGACGTATTCCACGTCTCACAGTTGAGGAAATGTGTGAGTAACCCGGAGAAGCATGTACCTCATGAGAACATTGATATGCAACCAGATCTCACCTACAGAGAAAGACCAGTAAAGATTTTAGAAGAGTCTGAACGGAGGACCCGTCAGAAAACGACAAGATTTTTCAGGGTTCAGTGGAGCAACCACACTGAGGATGAAGCTACATGGGAAAGGGAAGATTTCCTCCGGGCAGAGTATCCATATCTATTTGAGGATCAGCAGAAATCTCGAGGACGAGATTTTTCCTAAGGGGGTAGGTGTTGTGACACCCAAACTTTTATTTGGATTTTTTTCAAAAGATTTTATTTGACTTGAGGGAGGTGATTTTTTTTAAAAGGACTCTCCCTTTCAAATATTTTTATGGCAAAGGTTTTATTTGGATTCACCCAAGATCTGTCTTTGGTCTTGGAGGTTCTTGCTTTTTATTTGGACTCAAGACAAAATGCTTTTCACTTGGGAAAATACCTTTTGAAGATCTCTTTGAAATTTGCACTATGGCTTTTGGAATAATCCTTTACCACTTTCAACATTTCTCTCTTGCCATGGCCTTAGTGCAAATACTCTCTCCTAAACCTCCCCTCATCTTTGGATCATGTTTGGCATCTAATCCAGCAAGTTGAACCTCCCCTATGTTTATTTTCCATTTAAATCTTATTCAAACAAATTTCTGCCTTCTATTCTAGCCATTGGTGATTTACAAAGGAACTCCATTTTGTGTTTTGATTTTTGCCCCAAACCTTTTTCCCCTCCTAGTCCTTTGAACCCTCAACCAAGATCCATGAAGATCCACTGGTCTTCAGTTCAAAATTTTCAAACTACACTTGCTGCAAGTTTGGACCAGATTTGTCAAATTTGGTGAAATTCATTCAAAACTTTCTCCAAAAATTCCAAGTAAAATCAGGCAGCCTCTGGGTGCATTGAGTGGTCCCTCACCAAGTCCCAGCCTCAGAATTTTTTTTCTCA
This sequence comes from Aegilops tauschii subsp. strangulata, assembly GCF_002575655.3. Classification (NCBI taxonomy): domain Eukaryota; kingdom Viridiplantae; phylum Streptophyta; class Magnoliopsida; order Poales; family Poaceae; genus Aegilops; species Aegilops tauschii. Next base: position 551,746,251 of record NC_053037.3, read on the forward strand.
TAGCCAAATCATTCTGTCGAGCACTTGCAGTGCATGGTCATTATCAAGTTCAGAGTTTCAGAAATTCAGTTCAGTGCCCTACTGTCGTTTTCTTCAGAGCATGTTGTCGATCTCGATAGTGCAGCATTGGCACCTTGCTCCTCGTCCCCTCCCCCTTGTTCCTGCTCCGCACGAACGCCCGGCACCTTGCGGACGTCGGCGACGAGCAGAAGAAGGTGCGCCGCCCCATGACCGACGCCAGCGGCGGCTTTGCGGCCACCAGCGGGAGGCACGGCGCTGACGGCGCCACCCAGCGCTGCCCAAACCACGGGAGCTCGCCGCGTGGCCTTCCACTCCCCCGAACGCGCTGCCACCCTCGTCGTGAACCGCAGGGCGCGGAGCGCGCTCTCTGCCGCCGCCGTGCCCGTGCGGTCACCTCACCGTGGACCGACGCCGTTACGCCAAGACCAGCCAAAGTTAGCGGGGGAATGACACCAGTAACCTCCACTGATGCTGCTTGGCCACTCAAACCTCCTGCCAATCCACTGCATCGCCATAATCGCTCGCCGGAGACTCTCCGTTCACGGCCACCCCGTCGATCCGCCTATAAATAGAGGCCCCGAGCTTCAACTCGAGCACCCACCATCCCTGCACTCTATCTAGAGCACGCCTAGCCACTGGAAGAGCCCCGAGGAGGTCTCCTTCCTCGACTCCGGCCACCGCGACCCGCCACGGGATCCAGCTCGATTCGCCCCCGTGTGTGCACCTCCGCCTCCCTTCTCTTGCCAGTAGCTTCACTATGCATCCCTCCTTCTGACCCGCGCTTCAATTCGAAGTTTGCAGCCCTCCACCGGAGTTCTCCACCACCACCCGAGCCGCCGCCCGCCGGAGATAGTGTCGCCGTCGACGTGGTGCTCCCCGTTGGTCGAGTCCACCACCCACCGACGCGGAAGAAGACGCTGAAGCTCTTGGTACCCTCCGATCCTCCTAACTCGCCATGGTTCGACGCTGGCGTCCACCGCAGTCTTCGGGCGCCGGCGAGCTTTTCAAACCTGACATGTGGACCCCGCATGTCAGCCTCTGTTCTATTCTTTCGCGAACCGTTTTCTGTTGGCGCCTTCGGGCAAAATACGTTTTCTTTCTTTAGCTAGCGCATTTCTTTCCGAAGCGTTTTCTGGTTTCTCAGTTTAAACCCTGGAACTTTTCTGTTTCATTACAGATAAGTCCCTGGACAGAAACCTTTATAACTTTTTATTAAAAAGGGATTGTTGAGTGATTCTTTTTCTGACAGTCTTAAAATTTTGTCTAGTTTTTTATGAGATTTATTTGGAAATCTTTTGGAGGAGTTTCTGTGCACCCATTGGTTTTCACGTTAGTGCCCGTTTTCGTGATTGCCGTAGGTTCCGGAAGAGGTGACGGAGCCGCGAACTTTGCCGAGCTAGACTCCGACTTCTCCGAACCAGGCAAGCATGTTTTGAACATTTGATATGACAGGTGTTTTGCATGTTTGTGTGAAAGTTTGTGCGTGGCATATGAGTGTCGGTGAATACCTCGTTTCTTGTAAGGCAACTACCCGCATGTTCTAAAGTTGCGATGATCTCTGATGAGAGATGGCCTAATCATGTGGTGACATGAAGGGCAGCAAGGTGGTACTGTTGTAGCATACCAGCCTTCCGTCATCCGACTTTCTCCGACGTTAACGTGGACGGAGTCACGTTATCGTTCTTTTCCCCTCCATGTTCCAAAGTTGCGATGATCTCTGATGAGAGATGGCCTAATCATGTGGTGACATGAAGGGCAGCAAGGTGGTACTTTTGTAGCATACCAGCCTTGTGTCATCCGACTTTCTCCGACGTTAACGTGGACGGAGTCACGTTATCGTTCTTTCCCCCTTCCGTGCTACCACATGTTTCATTTGCCAGGATGCGGTTTAGTAAGTTGGTAACCTCTTTCCGTGTACACACCAAACAGAGAGGCCGGGATGATGGTACCTTGGCCCAGGATTAAAGCCAGTCATCCGGTCAGGGGGCATGGGTGTTTCCGGTTGGGACCGAGAGGGGGGCACCCCCTTAGAGCGCGCGTATAGAAATTTGATCCCATGCTACGCGAGGTTGTAGCCTCCCCGTCTCAAGGTTTTTCGTGAACATTGCCGAGGGTGATCCCTGGCTTCGGAATGTTGAATTGGGTGTGTACTGGTTAGACGTGTTTCTTCTAAAACACCGTAAACGGAACTAGTCCCCGTTACTACTGAAATCCGTTGGCTGTGGTTAAGTACAAACTCTGCAGAGTCAATTTCCTTCCAAGTCATCGTATCCATGATCAAGTAGTGTAATCAGTATATCCATATCTATCCGCGTGGAAGCTTGTCCCCGGTGATCAAGCTCAAGTGGTAAACCCAGTTTGATTATTATTACTGTGGATGGACTAACCTTATGTTTGTCTCGTACTTGCAGTAATTTTGTGTTCCCGAGCTATTAAATTATTGAACTACAATATAAGCCCTTTATGTGATGTCGCCCGGACGTCCGACTGTGGCGTGTTCTTGTTTCTTACTTTAAATATGAGTCCTTTATGTGATGTCGCTCCGACGTCCGACTGTGGCACGCACTGCCTTTGTTTTCTGTTATAAGCCCTTTATGTGGTGTCGCCCCGACGCCCGACTGTGGCATTATTATTCTGCATTTTCCGCTCGAGGAGTCATTCAGACCCTCGTTTGGCACCAGTATTACTATTCTGCAGTTTCCGCTCGAGGCGTCATTCAGACCCTCGTTTGGCACCCCGTATTTATTATCTCTATGTCTGAACGCACTGGTTAATTGTTCATATGCTTCATCTTTACATTTGTTATATCTTATGTCCGAACTGTCTTGCGAGTACTTTCATAGTACTCACCTGGCTTGTTGATTTGGCCAGATGTTGACGAAGGCGATCTCTTGGATGAAGAGTTTGATAGCGCGTCCGACGCCTAGAGGAGTCCCAGTCAGTCCTGCGCGATCCCGGATTATGGTCACTTGCTTCCGCCACCCGCAATAAGTCTCCTCGAGCCTCACTCCGACGCTCGAAGAGATGTAGTCTTCAGGAGTCATATCACTCGCTTCGCGGTGATATTTCCACCACCGTTATTATCGTGAGTTAGTAGTATGCCACCCTATCCGCCGTCTTGTTTTATTGGCGTGCATGTAATAAATTGTTGGGCAGTCTCCGCTCAACCTTGTATTATATTCAGTACTCCTGGTATTTTTCTTCTGTGACCAAGATATTGTCTACCAGTGAGAAGGAATTCTTCCTTACTGGTCCGTAAAAGGGATTGGTCTCTCAATAATTATCTTATTGAAAAACCGGTCGTGACAGCTCGAAATAACCGTCTCCGCGATAATCCGGAGGGTCCTGAGGGTTCCACTGGTTGGCGAGCTCCTATGGCTCCCATTGATAAACATGCTCCTGATACGGATCAGGAACTAGTGCTGGCTCAGGTGCTGGGGGTTGTGAAAGACCCCAAAACCTATAGATGTCCTCAGGCATAATAGTGTACCTGCCTGAATAAATATCGAACAAAGAAAGTGCAGGCGGAGCAATAGTCTCACAAGTACCCTGACTAAATACTAGGTTGTAGAGGAGTAATTTGTCATCATCTTTCTTAATAAAATCATGTGCTACCATACTAGCATAGTTTAAATACTTAGTGGGTAACAACATATCCTCCTCCTCATCAAGCCTAATGGGTATCTCAAAATGTTTGGCAAGGCGGGAGGCATAGATACCTCCAAAGATAGGGCCCTCTGAGCGGTTTGTGTGTAACCGCCGAGCAACAATAACGCCCAAACAGAAAATTCTATCGCAATATAAAGCATGGCGCAAAATAGTAAGGTCAGGGGCACTAAGGCCTCCACTCTCCCCATGACCAATTAAACATCTCCCAGAAAATAATGAGTAATAACGTAAAACAGGAAAAATGTAAGCTAGCCACTCTCGCTTCCGACACCCCTCTCTCTTCTCCCAAGTCGTTTCATCAATAAAGTCCTCCACATCTCTAGGACATGGCTCACTGATGTTGCCCTCATAAGGTAATTTGCAAACATCACAAAAATCATAAAGTATCATCTCCTTAGGCTCATCATATAAATGAAACTCCACCGTGGGTGGTGATTTCCTAGGATAGAAATGAAAGTTTTGCACGAAGGTATTAGTGAGTAGGAGGTATTGGTTACACTTATCTTGGAGGAAGGAAGTGATGCTGGCATTCTCCGCCAGATAATAGAAGTCATCATAAATTCCGGCCTCCCTTAAGAACGTATCACTTGGCCATTCACATGGCCGAACCTCCGCAGCGCGAGGAAGGTTGTACTTGGGCTTCTTCTTCTCCTCATTCTCATTTCCCTCTAAATTCCGGCTTGAAGAGCCCCTTAACCACCTCCTCATGGTTTTTCTTTTCTCCGAAAATTTCTAAAGTTTTTAGTGACTCAAAATAAAAGTGAACAAAACTCAACAAGATTGATAGCAACTACCCCCACAAGTGTCTAGAGGCTGTATCATGCATCAAAACTACTTTGGACCATATAAATTTGACATGCAAGCTCAAGAACAAGGTCACTACAACAACAAAAATTTGCAATATATAAAGCACTAGAACAAAAATTAATTGGACAATTGGAGGAGTCACATACTGAAGAACAATCTCCTGAAACAGTTTCGGAAACAAAGCTTCGAGCAAGGAGATCGAAAATGCCAGCAAAATGAGCAAGAGCATGGGTTTGAGCAATGGGGGGATTTTTTCTAGGGAAGACGAAGTGAATGGATGCTGGAATAAGTGAGGGGAACCCACCTGGGACCCACAAGCCCTGTAGGCGCGCCGACGGGGGTGCGACCTGTGGGCTTATGGCCCACTAGTGCACCCCCTCCAGTGTTTTAAGTGCCAAAAATGTTGGGGAACGTTGCATGGGAAACAAAAATTTTCCTACGCTCACCAAGATCAATCTAGGAGATGACCATCTACGAGAGGAGATATTGCATCTACATACCCTTGTAGATCGCTAAACGGAAGCGTTAAGAAACACGGTTGATGTAGTCATACGTCTTCGCGATCCAATCACGATCTGTCCCGCGAACTCCCGATCCAAGTGCCGAACGGACGGCACCTCCGAGTTCAACACACGTACGTCTTGATGACGCCTTTGTTGGGGAACGTAGCAGAAATTTAAAATTTTCTACGTATCACCAAGATCAATCTATGGAGTCATCTAGCAACGAGAGAGAGGGGAGTGCATCTACATACCCTTGTAGATCGCGCGCGGAAGCGTTCAAGAGAACGGGGTTGATGGAGTCGTACTCGTCATGATCCAAATCACCGATGATCCTAGCGCCGAACGGACGGCACCTCCGCGTTCAACACACGTATGGAGCGGGGACGTCTCCTCCTTCTTGATCCAGCAAGGGGGGAGGAGAAGTTGATGGAGATCCAGAAGCACGACGGCGTGGTGGTGGAAGTAGCGGGATCCCGGCAGGGCTTCGCCAAGCGCAAGCGGGGAGGAAGAGGTGTCACGGGAGGGAGGGAGGCGCCAAGGCTTGGGGTGCTGCTCCCATGCGCCTCCCCACTATATATAGGGGTGGAGGGGGCTGGTTTCTTGCCCTCAAAGTCCATTGGGGCGTTGGCAAAGGTGGGGGAAAGAAATCCCATCATTTCCCTTCCCCACCGATTGTTATCCCCCTTTTTTAGGGATCTTGATCTTATCCCTTCGGGATATGATCTTATTCCTTCTAAGGTGGGATCTTGGTGCGCCTTGACCAGGGGTGTGGGGCCTTGCCCCCACTACCCACGTTCATGTGGGTCCCCCCATGCAGGTGGGCCCCACTTCGGAACCTTCTAGAACCTTCCCGGTACAATACCGAAAAATCCCGAACATTTTCCGGTGGCCAAAATAGGACTTCCCATATATAAATCTTTACCTCCGGAACTCCTCGTGACGTCTGGGATCTCATCCGGGACTCCGAACAACTTTCGGTTAACTGCATACTAATATCTCTACAACTCTAGCGTCACCGAACCTTAAGTGTGTAGACCCTACGGGTTCGGGAGACATGCAGACATGACCGAGACGACTCTCCGGTATATAACCAACAGCGGGATCTGGATACCCATGTTGGCTCCCACATGTTCCACGATGATCTCATCGGATGAACCACGATGTCGAGGATTCAATCAATCCCGTATACAATTCCCTTTGTCAATCGGTACGTTACTTGCCCGAGATTCGATCGTCGGTATCCCAATACCTTGTTCAATCTCGTTACCGGCAAGTCACTTTACTCGTACCGTAATGCATGATCCCGTGACCAAACACTTGGTCACATTGAGCTCATTATGATGATGCATTACCGAGTGGGCCTAGAGATACCTCTCCGTCATACGGAGTGACAAATCCCAGTCTCGATTCGTGCCAACCCAACAGACACTTTCGGAGATACCTGTAGTGCACCTTTATAGCCACCCAGTTACGTTGTGACGTTTGGTACACCCAAAGCATTCCTACGGTATCTGGGAGTTGCACAATCTCATGGTCTAAGGAAATGATACTTGACATTAGAAAAGCTCTAGCAAACGAACTACACGATCTTGTGCTATGCTTAGGATTGGGTCTTGTCCATCACATCATTCTCCTAATGATGTGATCCCGTTATCAATGACATCCAATGTCCATGGTCAGGAAACCATAACCATCTATTGATCAACGAGCTAGTCAACTAGAGGCTTACTAGGGACATGTTGTGGTCTATGTATTCACACATGTATTACGGTTTCCAGTTAATACAATTATAGCATGAACAACAGACAATTATCATGAACAAGGAAATACAATAATAACCATTTTATTATTGCCTCTAGGGCATATTTCCAACAGTCTCCCACTTGCACTAGAGTCAATAATCTAGTTCACATCACCATGTGATTAACACTCAAAGTTCACTAGAGTCAATAATCTAGTCCACATCACCATGTGATAAACACTCAATGAGTTCTAGGGTTTGGTCATGTTATGCTTACGAGAGAGGTTTTAGTCAACGGGTCTGCAATATTCAGATCCGTGTGTGCTTTACAAATCTCTATGTCATCTTGTAGATGTAGCTACCATGCACTACTTGGAGTTATTCCAAATAACTGTTTTGGGTATTCTATGAAGATGCATTTATCCGCTTTGGGTTCGAGCTTATCAGCCTGAAACTTTTTCACATAAGCGTCGCAGCCCCAAACTTTTAAGAAACGACAGCTTAGGTTTCTCTAAACCATAGTTCATACGGTGTCGTCTCAACGGAATTGCGTGGTGCCCTATTTAAAGTGAATGCGGTTGTCTCTAGTGCCTAACCCATAAACGATAGTTGTAATTCGATAAGAGACATCATGGTATGCACCATATCCAATAGGGTGCAGTTATGATGTTCGGACACACCATCACAATATGGTGTTCCAGGCGGTATTAGTCGTGAAACAATTTCCACAATTTCTTAATTGTGTGCCAAACTCGTAACTCAGATATTCATCTCTATGATCATATCACAGACATTTTAACCTCTTGTCACGACGATCTTCAACTTCACTCTGAAATTACTTGAACCTTTCAATAATTCAGACTGTGTTTCATCAAGTAAATATTCTCAGCATCTACTCAAATCATCTGTGAAGTAAGAACATAACGATATCCACTGCGTGCCTCAGCACTCATTGGACTGCACACATCAAATGTATTACTTCCAACAAGTTGCTCTCTTGTTCCATCTTACTGAAAACGAGGCCTTTCAGTCATCTTGCCCATGTGGTATGATTTGCATGTCTCAAGTGATTCAAAATCAAGTGAGTCCAAATGATCCATCTGTATGGACTTTCTTCATGCATATATACTAATAGACATGGTTCGCATGTCTCAATATTTTCAAAAACGAGTGAGTCTAAAGATCCATCAACATGGAGCTTCTTCATGCGTTTTATACCAATATGACTCAAGTGGCAGTGCCACAAGTATGTGGTACTATCATTACTATCTTATATCTTTTGGCATGAACATGTGTATCACTACGATCGAGATTCAATAAACCATTCATTTTAGGTGCAAGACCATTGAAGGTATTATTCAAATAGACAGAGTAACCATTATTCTCCTTTAATGAATAACCGTATTGCGATAAACATAATCCAATCATGTCTATGCTCAACGCAAACACCAAATAATTATTATTCAGGTTTAACCCCAATCTCGATGGTAGAGGGAGCATGCGATGCTTGATCACATCAACCTTGGAAACACTTCCAACACATATCGTCATCTCACCTTTAGCTAGTCTCCGTTTATTCCGCAGCTTTTATTTCGAGTTACTAACACTTAGCAACCGAACCGGTATCTAATACCCTGGTGCTACTAGGAGTACTAGTAAAGTACACATTAATATAATGTATATCCAATATACTTCTGTCGACCTTGCCAGCCTTCTCATCTATGAAGTATCTAGGGTAGTTCTGCTTCAGTGACCATTCCCCTCATTTCAGAAGCACTTAGTCTCGGGTTTGGGTTCAACCTTGGGTATCTTCACTAGAGCAGCAACTGATTTGCCGTTTCATGAAGTATCCCTTCTTGCCCTGGCCCTTCTAGAAACTAGTGGTTTTACAAACCATCAACAATTAATGCTCCTTCTTGATTTCTACTTTCGCGGTGTCAAACATCGCGAGTTGCTCAAGGATCATCATGTCTATCCCTGATATGTTATAGTTCATCACGAAGCTCTAGTAGCTTGGTGGCAGTGACTATGGAGAACCATCACTATCTCATCTGGAAGATTAACTCCCACTCGATTCAAGTGATTGTAGTACTCAGACAATCTGAGCACATGCTCAACGATTGAGCTTTTCTCCCTTAGTTTGCAGGCTTAAGAAACTTGTCAGAGGTCTCATACCTCTTGACGTGGGCATTAGTCTGAAATCCCAATTTCAGTCTTTGGAACATCTCATATGTTCTGCGACGTTTCAAAACCGTCTTTGGTGCCACAATTTTAAACCGTTAGCATCACACACTGAACTATCACGTAGTCATCAAAACGTGTATGTCAGATGTTTCGTAACATCTACAGACGACGCTCGAGGTTCAGCACACCGAGCGGTGCATTAAGGACCTAAGCCTTCTGTGCAGCAATGAGGACAATCCTCAGTTTACGGACCCAGTCCGCATAATTGCTACTGTCAACTTTCAACTAAATTTTCTCTAGGAACATATCTTAGTAGAACTAAAGCGTAAGCTACGACATTATTTGCAAAGACCTTTTGACTATGTTCATGATAATTAAGTTCATCTGATTAGTTAATGAACTCCCACTTAGATAGACATCCCTCTAGTCATCTAAGTGATACATGATCCGAATCGACTAGGCCGTGTCCGATCATCACGTGAGACGGACTAGTCATCATCGGTGAACATCTCCATGTTGATCGTATCTACTATACGACTCATGTTTGACCTTTCGGTCTCTTGTGTTCCGAGGCCATGTCTGTACATGCTAGGCTCGTCAAGTCAACCTAAGTGTTTTGCTTGTGTTCCGAGGCCATGTCTGTACATGCTAGGCTCGTCAACACCCGTTGTATGCGAACGTTAGAATCTATCACACCCGATCATCACGTGGTGCTTCGAAACAACGAACTTTCGCAACGGTGCACAGTTAGGGGGAACGCATCTCTTGAAATTTTAGTGAGGGATCATCTTATTTATGCTACCGTCGTTCTAAGCAAATAAGATGTAAACATGACAAACATCACATGCAAATCATAAAGTGACATGATATGGCCAATATCATCTTGCGCCTTTTGATCTCCATCTTCGAGGCGCGGCATGATCACCTTCGTCACCGGCATGACACCATGATCTCCATCATCGTGTCTTCATGAAGTTGTCTCGCCAACTATTACTTCTACTACTATGGCTAACGGTTAGCAATAAAGTAAAGTAATTACATGGCGTTTTTCGTTGACACGCAGGTCATACAATAAATTAAGACAACTCCTATGGCTCCTGCCGGTTGTCATACTCATCGACATGCAAGTCGTGATTCCTATTACAAGAACATGATCAATCTCATACATCACATATATCATTCATCACATCCTTTTGGCCATATCACATCACATAGCATACCCTGCAAAAACAAGTTAGACGTCCTCTAATTGTTGTTGCATGTTTTACGTGGCTGCTACGGGTTTCTAGCAAGACCGTTTCTTACCTACGCAAAAGCCACAACGGTGATATGCCAATTGCTATTTACCCTTCAGAAGGACCCTTTTCATCGAATCCGATCCGACTAAAGTGGGAGAGACAGACACCCGCTAGCCACCTTATGCATCAAGTGCATGTCAGTCGGTGGAACCTGTCTCACGTAAGAGTACGTGTAAGGTCGGTCCGGGCCGCTTCATCCCACAATGCCGCCGAATCAAGATAAGACTAGTAACGGTAAGCAAATTGAACAAATCGTTGCCCACAACTACTTTGTGTTCTACTCGTGCATAGAATCTACGCATAAACCTGGCTCTGATACCACTGTTGGGGAACGTAGCAGAAATTTAAAATTTTCTACGTATCACCAAGATCAATCTATGGAGTCATCTAGCAACGAGAGAGAGGGGAGTGCATCTACATACCCTTGTAGATCACGCACGGAAGCGTTCAAGAGAACGGGGTTGATGGAGTCGTACTCGTCGTGATCCAAATCACCGATGATCCTAGCGCCGAACGGACGGCACCTCCGCGTTCAACACACGTACAGAGCGGGGACGTCTCCTCCTTCTTGATCCAGCAAGGGGGGAGGAGAAGTTGATGGAGATCCAGCAGCACGACGGCGTGGTGGTGGAAGTAGCGGGATCCCGGCAGGGCTTCGCCAAGCGCAAGCGTGGAGGAAGAGGTGTCACGGGAGGGAGGGAGGCGCCAGGGCTTGGGGTGCTGCTCCCATGCGCCTCCCCACTATATATAGGGGTGGAGGGGGCTGGTTTCTTGCCCTCCAAGTCCATTGGGGCGTTGGCAAAGGTGGGGGAAAGAAATCCCATCATTTCCCTTCCCCACCGATTGTTATCCCCCTTTTTTAGGGATCTTAATCTTATCCCTTCGGGATATGATCTTATTCCTTCTAAGGTGGGATCTTGGTGCGCCTTGACCAGGGGTGTGGGGCCTTGCCCCCACTACCCACGTTCATGTGGGCCCCCCCATGCAGGTGGGCCCCACTTCGGAACCTTCAAGAACCTTGCCGGTACAATACCGAAAAATCCCGAACATTTTCCGGTGGCCAAAATAGGACTTCCCATATATAAATCTTAACCTCCGGACCATTCCGGAACTCCTCGTGACGTCCGGGATCTCATCCGGGACTCCGAACAACTTTCGGTTAATCACATACTAATATCTCTACAACTCTAGCGTCACCGAACCTTAAGTGTGTAGACCCTACGGGTTCGGGAGACATGCAGACATGACCGAGACAACTCTCCGGTCAATAACCAACAGCGGGATCTGGATACCCATGTTGGCTCCCACATGTTCCACGATGATCTCATCGGATGAACCACGATGTCGAGGATTCAATCAATCCCGTATACAATTCCCTTTGTCAATCGGTACGTTACTTGCCCAAGATTCGATCGTCGGTATCCCAATACCTTGTTCAATCTCGTTACCGGCAAGTCACTTTACTCGTACCGTAATGCATGATCCCGTGACCAAACACTTGGTCACATTGAGCTCATTATGATGATGCATTACCGAGTGGGCCCAGAGATACCTCTCCGTCATACGGAGTGACAAATCCCAGTCTCGATTCGTGCCAACCCAACAGACACTTTCGGAGATACCTGTAGTGCACCTTTATAGCCACCCAGTTACGTCATGACGTTTGGTACAACCAAAGCATTCCTACGGTATCCGGGAGTTGCACAATCTCATGGTCTAAGGAAATGATACTTGACATTAGAAAAGCTCTAGCAAACGAACTACACGATCTTGTGCTATGCTTAGGATTGGGTCTTGTCCATCACATCATTCTCCTAATGATGTGATCCCATTATCAATGACATCCAATGTCCATGGTCAGGAAACCATAACCATCTATTGATCAACGAGCTAGTCAACTAGAGGCTTACTAGAGACATGTTGTGGTATATATATACACACATGTATTACGGTTTCCAGTTAATACAATTATAGCATGAACAACAGACAATTATCATGAACACGGAAATGCAATAATAACCATTTTATTATTGCCTCTAGGGCATATTTCCAACAGCCTTCACCTCATCGATCTAGCGAGCGATGGTGAAGTAGTAGCTCGAGTCCTCCGGCAGCACGACGGCATGATGGCAGCGGTGGTGGTGGAATCTCGGTAGAGCTTCGCTAAGCACTATGAAGAGGAAGAGGACTACGAGGGGGAGGGAGGGCAGCACCATGGCATAGATGGGTGCGGCTACCCTCCCTCTACCCCTCTATATATAGGGGGAAGGGAGGAGGGGTGGCGCCGCTAGGGTTTCCCCTAGGTGGAGTGGCGGCCAAGGCAGATGGGAAACCCTAGATGGGGTTTTCCCCCTCCCCCTAGGAGACTTGGCCCCCAAGCCAGGTGGAGGGAACCGTAGAGGGGGTGCCCCACCTCTCCTAGTTACGCGGGAAAGGGTGAGAGGGCGCACAACCCCTTAGTGGGCCGGTTTGCCCCCTCCCCTTGGCCCATGATCGCCCCAACACTTGCCACCACCCCTGAAACCCCTTTCGGTCATGCTGGTCATCACTCGGTACCCCTGGAACAATTCCGGACTCCAATACCCTTCGTCCAATATATCAATCTTCACCTCCGGACCATTCGGGAGTTCCTAGTCACATCCGAGATCTCATCCGGGACTCCGTAAAACCTTCGGTAACCACCATAATGACTCAACTATACCTATATCGTCACCAAACGTTAAGTGTGTAGACCCTGCGGGTTCGAGAACTATGCAGACATGACCGAGACACCTCTACGGTCAATAACCAATAGCGGGACCTGGATGCCCATATTGGTTCCTACATATTCTATGAAGATCTTTATCGGTCGAACCTCGATGTCAAGGATTCAGCTAATCCCGTATGCAGTTCCCTTTGTCTATCGTTATGTTACTTGCCCGAGATTCGATCGTCGATATCTCCATACCTAGTTCAATCTCGTTACCGGCAAGTCTCTTTACTCGTTCCGTAATATACACTACTACAAAAACAGCTATAGCCAATATGGACACTAATGGCGCACTGTGCATGTGGTGCGCCATTACTAAATAGTAATGGCGCACCATGTGTTGGTGCGCCATTAGTAATTTTTTTAGTTTTTCAAAACTAGTAATGGCGCACCAGGGAATAGTGCGCCATTACTAGTTAAACTAGTAATGGCGCACCACTCCCACGGTGCGCCATTAGTAATTATGTTTCAATTTTTTTTTCAATTTTTTATTTTATTTTGTAAACTACTAATGGCGCACCGTGGGAGTGGTGCGCCATTACTAGTTGAACTAGTAATGGCGCACCACTCCCACGGTGCGCCATTAGTAATTTGGCCCAAACATTCCCCCGAATGCACCCCCCCCCCCGTGGACCGCCTTTTCAGTTTCAAAAAAAAAGAAAATAAAATGATAGAAATGTCAAAAAATAAAAGAAAATAAGATTCCCATGTGATATGTGGTCTAGTTGTTAGCAAAATTTACAAACATGAATTTTCGACTTTTTTGCAAAATCTCTCAAGAATTTGTAAAATGGGCATAACTTTTTCAAAATCCTCAAAAACCTAACAGAAAAAAAGATATGGGGCTTTTAAGATCTGGAGAGGCAAAAAAATTCAAAAAAAAAAATCAAACTTACTAATGGCGCACCTGCCCATGGTGCGCCATTACTATCTTCCCGCCTTCAAAATTCAAAATAAATCAAAAAAATAAAATAAAAAAAGTTAGTAATGGCGCACCTGCCCACGGTGCGCCATTACTATGCCGTATATATGGCTGGGCGTGGTCCTCTCCTCCTTACCTCTTCATTCTTCTTCTCCACTCCACCTCTCCTCCACTCCATCTCCTCCTTTCCTCTCCTCCACTCCATCTCCCCTTCTCTCCTCCACCATACTACCCTCCTACTCTCCGGCGACCTCCTCCTCCTCCTCCTCTCCGGCGACCTTCTGCTCCTCCTCTCTGGCGACCTCCTCCTCCCCTCCCCTCACGGTTTCTCCTCCCTCCTCTCCGGTGAGCTCCTCCTCCCTCCTCTCCTCCCCTCCCCTCATGGTTTCTCCTTCCTCCTCTCCGGTGCTCCGGTGAACTCCTCTCCGGCGACCTCCTCCTCCTCTCCGGCGATGTAGGCGAGCGCTTCTCCGATGACCTCCTCCTCCTCCTCTCTGGTGACCTCGGCCCTCCTCTCCGGTGAACTCCTCTCCGGTAAAAGAACATGGCAAAAGAACGTACAAGATACAAAAACGAGAACAAAATTTGAAAAAATATCGTGCAAAAAAATGAGCAAAAAATGGGCAAAAAGATCGCGATCCAGATCCAAATTCAAAATTCAAAAATAGCAATGGCGCACGGTGGGGGTTAGACCGTGCGCCACTACTATTTTCCCGCCTTCTAAATTCAAATATACTAATGGCGCACCATGGCCTATACTAATGGCGCACTGCCTGGTGCGCCATAAAAAATACTAGTGGCGTGGTACTAGTGGCGCACCAGTAGTGCGCCATTAGTAGGCAAAACTGGTGCGCCACTAGTAGGCCTTTTCCTAGTAGTGACAAGATCCCATGGCTAACCCCATTAGTCACATTGCTTGGAAACTTCTTGTGATGTTGTATCACCGAGTGGGCCCTGAGATACCTCTCCGTCATACGGAGTGACAAATCCTAGTCTTGATCCATGCCAACTCAACAGACACCCTCGAAGATACCTATAGAGAACCTTTATAGTCACCCAGTTATGTTGCGACGTTTGGTACACACAAGGTACTCCTCCGGTGTCAGTGAGTTTCATGATCTCATGGTCATAGGAACATATACTTGACATGCAGAAAACGATAGCAATAAACTTGACACGATCATATGCTACGTTTATAGTTTGGGTCTTGTCCATCACATCATTCTCCTATTGATGTGATCCCGTTATCAAATGACAACTCATGTCTATGGCT
The DNA here is from genome assembly GCF_002575655.3 of Aegilops tauschii subsp. strangulata. NCBI lineage: Eukaryota > Viridiplantae > Streptophyta > Magnoliopsida > Poales > Poaceae > Aegilops > Aegilops tauschii. The sequence continues at coordinate 551,761,418 of NC_053037.3, forward strand.
AGGAAACCATAGCCATCTTTGATCAATGAGCTAGTATAGTAGAGGCTCACTAGGGACACATTGTTGTCTATGTATCCACACATGTATCTGAGTTTCCGATCAATACAATTCTAGCATGGATAATAAATGATTATCATGAACATGGAAATATGATAATAACTAATTTATTATTGCCTCTAGGGCATATTTCCAACAGTCCCCCACTTGTACTAGGTCAATAATCTAGTTCACATCCTTATGTGATTAACACCCAATGTTCACTTCACCATGTGACTAACACCCAAAGAGTTTACTAGAGTCTATAATCTAGTTCACATCACCATGTGATTAACACTCACTGAGTTCTGGGGTTTGATCATGTTATGCTTGTGAGAGAGGTTTTAGTCAACGGGTCTGCATCATTCAGATCCGCATGTACTTCGCAAATCTCTATGTCATATTGTAGATGCTGCTACCATGCTCCACTTGGATCTATTCCAAATGGTTGCTCCACTATACGTATCCGGTTTGCTACTCAGAGTCATCCAGATAGGTGTTAAAGCTTGCATCGACGTAACCCTTTACGCCGAACTCTTTATCACCTCCATAACCAATAAACATTTCCTTATTCCTATAAGGATATTTTTTGACCGCTGTCTAGTGATCCACTCCTGGATCAGTCTTGTACCCCCTTGCCAGACACGTGGCAAGGCACATATCAGGTGCGGTACATAGCATGGCATACCGTATAAAGCCTATGGCTAAGGCATAGGGACGACCTTCGTCCTTTGTCTTTCTTCTGCCGTGGTCGAGCTTTGAGTCTCACTCAACTTCACACCTTACCACTAAGGCAAGAACTCCTTCTTTGACCGATCCATTTTGAACTCCCTCGAAATCATGTCAAGGTATGTGCTCTATGAAAGTCTTATCAGGTGTCTTGATCTATCTCTATAGATCTTGATTCCTAGTTTGTAAGCAGCTTTACCCAGGTCTTCCTTTAAAAAACTTCTTTCAAACAACCCTTTATGCTTTCCAGAAATTCTACATCATTTTCGATCAACAATATGTCATCCACATATACTTATCAGAAATGTTGTAGTGCTCCCACACACTTTTTGGTAAATACAAGTGTCTTGCAAACTTTGTATAAACCCAAAAGCTTTGATCACCTCATCAAAGCATATGTTCCAACTCCGGGATGCTTGCTCCAGTCCATAGAAGGATCGCTGGAGCTTGCATACCTTTTAGCATCCTTAGGATCGACAAAACCTTGTGGTTGTATCACATACAACCTTTCCTCACGGAAACCGTCAAGGAAACTTTGTTTTGTCATCCATCTGCCAGATTTCGTAATTGAAAATGCAACATCTGCTAAAATAATTCCAACAAACTTTAGCATCGCTATGAGTGAGAAAGTCTCATCATAGTCAACTACTTGAACTTGTCGGAAACTTCTTTGCGACAAGTCGAGCTTCATAAATGGTGACATTACCATCATCATTTGTCTTCTTCTTAAAGATCCATTTATTCTCCCGATCATCGGGCAAGTCCACCAAAGTCCATACTTTGTTCTCATAAATGGATCCTATCTCATATTTCATGGCTCCTAACCATTTGTTGGAATCCAGGCCCACCATCGCTTCTCCATAGCTCATAGGTTCACCGTTGTCCAACAACAAGACCTCCAAGACAGGGTTACTGTACCACTCAGAAGCTGTACGTACCCTTGTCGACCTACGAGGTTCAACAGTAACTTGATCCGAAGCTTCATGATCATCATCATTAATTAGCTTCCTCTTCAACTGACGTAGGTGCCACAGAAACATCTTTCTGTGCTACTCTACTCTCTGGTTGAAGTAAAGGTTCAACAACCTCATCAAGTTCTATCTTCCTTCCACTCAATTCTTTCGAGAGAAACTCTTTCTCAAGAAAGGGCCCGTTCTTAGCGACAAACACTTTGCCCTCGGATCTGAGATAGAAGGTATACCCAACCGTCTCTTTTGGGTATCTTATGAAGATGCATTTGCCCGCTTTGGGTTCGAGCTTTTCGGCGGAAGCCTTTTGACATAAGCATCATAGCCCCAAACCTTAAGAAACAACAACTTAGGTTTCTTGCCAAACCACAGTTCATACGGTGTCATCTCCGCGGACTTTAGATGGTGCCCTATTTAAAGTGAATGTAGTTGTCTCTAATTCATAACCCCAAAATGATAGTGTGGTAGATCGGCAAGAGACAACATAGAACGCACCATATCCAATAAGGTACGATTACGGCATTCAGACACACCATTACGCTATGGTGTTCCAGGTGGCGTCAACTATGAAACAATTCCACATTGTCTTAAGTCATAACTCAGATATTCTCCCCCTCGATCGGATTGTAGGAATTTAATCTTCTTGTTACGCTGATTCTCAACTTCACTCTGAAATTGCTTGAACTTTTCAAACATTTCAGACTTATGCTTTATTAAGTAAATATACCCATATCTACTCAAATCATAGGTGAAGGTGAGGAAATAATGATATCCACCGCACGCGTCAACACTCATCGCACCGCACACATCATTATGTATGATTTCCAACAGGTCACTTGCCCGTTCCATTGTACCAGAAAACGGGGTTTTTAGTCATCTTGCCCATGAGGCATGGTTCACATGTGTCAAGTGATTCAAAATCAAGTGGCTCCAAAAGTCCATCAGCATGGAGTTTCTTCATGCGCTTTACACTAATATGACCTAAGCGGCAGTGCCACAAGAAAGTAGTACTATCATTATCAACTCGACATCTTTTTGGCATCATGTTATGAACATGTGTATCACCATGATCGAGATTCAATAAACCCATTCACATTGGGTGCATGACCATAGAAGGTATTATTCATGTAAATAGAATAACCATTATTCTTTGACTTAAATGAATAACCGCATTACAATAAACACAATCTCATCATGTTCATGCTCAACGTAGACACCAAATAACATTTATCTAGGTTTAACACTAATCCCGAAGGTAGAGGGAGCATGTGATGGTGATGACATCAACCTTGGAAACACTTCCAACACACATCGTCACCTCACCCTTAGCTAGTCTCCGTTTATTCTGCAGCTTTTGTTATGAGTTACCAATATTAGCAACTGAACCGATATCTAATACCCAGGTGCTACTAGGAGTACTAGTAAGGTACACATCAATAACATGTAAATACTTTTGTTAAAGTTGCCAGCTTTCTTATCTACCAAGTATTTGGGGCAGTTCCGCTACCCGTGGCCGTTCCCCTTACAATAGAAGCACTTACTCTCGGGTTTGGGTTCAACCTTGGGCTTTCTTCACTGGAGCGGCAACTGGCTTGCCATTCATGAAGTTTCCCTTCTTGCCCTTGCCCTTCTTGAAACTAGTGGTCTTGTTGACCATCAACACTTGATGCTCCTTCTTGATTTCTACCTTTGCGGTCTTAAGCACCGTGAACTGCTCCAGGATCATCTCCATCCCTTGCATGGTATAGTTCATCACGAAGCTCTAGTAGCTTGGTGATAGTGACTGGAGAACTCTGTCAATCACTATCTTATCTGGAAGATTAACTCCCACTTGATTCAAGTGATTGTAGTACCCAGACATTCTGAGCACATGCTCACTGGCTGAGCTATTCTCCTCCATCTTGTAGGCAAAGAACTTGTTAGAGGCCTCATACCTCTCAACATGGGCATGAGCCTGAAATACCAATTTCAGCTCTTAGAACATCTCATATGTTCCATGGCATTCAAAACGTCTTTGGATCCCCGATTCTAAGCCGTAAAGCATGGCGCACTGAACTATCAAGTAGTCATCAGAACGTGTCTGCCAGATGTTCACAACATCCATAGACGACACTAGAGGGGTTGGCGCACCGAGCGGTGCAACAAGTACATAAGCCTTCTATGCAACAGTGAGGACAATCCTCAGACTACAGACCTAGTCCGCATAATTGCTTACAATATCTTTCAACTTAGTCTTTCTCTAGGAACGTATTAAAACAGGGAGCTACAAAGCGAGTTATTGATCTACAACATAATTTGCAAAGACAAGTTAGACTATTGTTCATGATAATGAGTTCAATTAATCATATTACCTAAGAACTCCCACTCAAATCAACATCCCTCCAGTTGTCCGAGTGTAACATGATCCAAATTCACCAACCCAAGTCTGATCATCACGTGAGATGAGATGGTTTCAATGGTGAACATCTCCATGTTGATCATATCTACTATATGACTCATGCTCGACCTTTCGGTCTCTTGTGTTCCGAGGCCATGTCTGTACATGCTAGGCTTGTCAAGTTTAACCCAAGTGTTCTGCATGTGCAAAACTGGCTTGCACCCGTTGTATGTGAATGTAGAGTCTATCACACCCGATCATCATGTGGTGCTTCGAAACGACGAATTTTCGCAACTGTGCAGACTTGGGGAGAACACAATTTTATCTTGAAATTTTAGTGAGGGATTACCTTATAATGCTACTGTCCCCCTAAGCAAAATAAGATGCATAAAAGGATTAACATCACATGCAAATCATAAGTGACATGATATGGCCATCATCTCGTGCTTTTGATCTCCATCTCCAAAGCACCGGCATGATCTCCATCGTCACAGGCATGACACCATGATCTCCATCATCGTGCCGCCATCGGGGTTGTCACGCCAACCATGCTTCTACTACTATTGCTACCGCTTAGCGATAAATTAAAGCATTACATAGTGCTTAATGATTGACACATAGGTCATACAATAATTAAAGACAACCCTATGGCTCCTGCCGGTTGCCGTATGCATCGACATGCAAGTCGATATAAACTATTACAAACATGATCATCTCATACATCAAATATATTTCATCATGTCTTTGGCCATATCATATCACAACATACCCTGCAAAAACAAGTTAGACGTCCTTTAATTGTTGTTGCATGTTTTACGTGGCTGCTATGGGTATCCAGCAAGAACGATTCTTACCTACACAAAGCCACAATGGTGATATGCAACTTGCTATTTAACCTTCTACAAGGACCGCCTTTGTTGAATCCGATTCAACTAAGGTGGGAGAGACAGACACCCGCCAGCCATCTTTATGCAACAAAGTCACATCTGCAATTGAACCGGTCTCATGTACGTGGACATGTAAAGTTGGTCTGGGCTGCTTGTCGGTGGAAATGACCCCTATGGGATCATGAAGAACCCCTTCTACTACGGTTGGCGGGCGCGGGACTGTGGGAAGAGCGGGATTTAGAAGATCAACGCGGAGGGTTTATCCAGGTTCGGGCTGCAAGTGATGCATAATACCCTACTCCTGTTGGTTTGTGTTTATCTGGTGTTCTTGGACTAGCTACAAAGCGTGCAGAGTCCAAAAAGTCCGAATCCTCTCCCAGTACGTCGTGGGCCTCCTTTTATAGATAAAGGGGCTGCCACAGTGGCACACATGAGGTGGAAAGTTTGTACAGTAGCCCAGTCTATCTCCTGGCACCATATGACAAAGGCATTTAATGCGCTGCCGACGTGCCCTTCTTGCTTTATCGAGGATGGTAAGGAAGCTCGTCCCAGCTGTCGCCGCCTCGCCTGGCTTCGACGCGCGTCCGAGTTGACAAGGCGTGTAGTGCCACGCTGGCTGGCTAGCTGCTGAGTTGGTGCGGTGGCAGAGTCTTCACGAATATCTGCATGCCACCATGCAAGTGCTTGCTGAGTTGGCCTGGAGGCCGCACGTCGCCACGCAAGTGCTCGCCTAGTTGGTGGGCTGGCAGCTGTGTGGGAACGGCGGTGGAGTCTTGGCGGGTGGGGGCCTGGCTGTGGCCCCGCGGATATCTTTGGCAAGAGTCTTGCCGGGGCCCCAACAAGGGTCTTGCCGCGGCGTCATGGGCGTCCCCGGCAAGGGTCTTGCCGGGCGGTCTCGTGGGTATGCTCGGCAAGGATCTTGCCGAGGATCTTCGCCTTCTGATTCTCATCTAGTCTTGTATGTTCTTGGTCTTCACAAAGATCTGCATGCCACCATGGAGGCGCCTCCCGAGCCTTGGTTCCAATGTGGGTGATCGCGTCGGAACTCTTAGGCTCAAGGGTGGCGGCTCTCCTGGTGCTGGGCAAGTTGTCCCGGCAAGGTTCTCGCCGGGGCTGTGGAGGCTGCCCCCGGCAAGGGCCTTGCTGGGGGAGTTCACCTCGCCCTTCTGCTCTTCGTGTCTCTGGCTTGGCGTTGCTCTGGTTGTCTTGTGTCTTTGCTTCCTTCCTCCGCCCCGCTAAGTGTGGCCGCAGGCGCAGCTCGAACTGTCCGTGTGCAGGTAAAGGGGTATAAAATAGGACCCCTACTTTTGTACACCGACAGGAGCCCCCGGGCCTGGGCCACACATAAGCACGACGCGTTGTTGGGCTAGGCGCAAAACGGTGCACGTTCATGCGGGGCCGAGTTTTACTGCAGTAACTCCCTCGGTAGTTGCACTTCCGCACGGCCCGCGTTGAATGCGTGACGTGGGGGTCGTGCGTGGAATGACTGTAGCATGCTCGCGTCATCCCGTGGTGAATAGTAAAGAGGCGGCTTGCGTGTCCCTTTAAAACCGTAGGGCCGCTGCCCATTTACTTTCTCTGCCTTGGAACCGTCGTTCCACGTTTCCCACTACGTTTGCCCCTCGCGCCACGTACGCCGCATGCACGGCGTGGGGTAGGTGACAGACGCATGGAATATGGGAAGGCGCATGGGGGGCCGATACTCACATGCCTTTGATTGGGCGGGGAGGGTGATCGATGGCCTTGCTCGTTGCCACTTAATGAGCCGGACCTAAGCAGGCCCTTCAGAGGCATAGAGCTAGTCTTTTGGCCTTCCCCGCTCAGCTATAAAAAGGGAACTCAGGGGTAGGAGGAAGAGCATCTCCTTGTGCCTTCCCTCCGTCTCCATTCTTCATCCACTGTCATGGCGAGAGGGCGTGGTCGCGGCCGTTCTTCCACGGAGGTGACCAGGTCCTCCTCCCGCCAGAGAGCTGCGGCGGTCAAGGAAGAGCCAGATGCCCAAGGTGAAGGCCATGCTTGAGGGAGGGGTGCTGGACGGGGCCGCGGTCGGCGAGGCGGCCGAGGCGGGGGCAGCCGAGGCAGAGGTGGGCGCGGAAGGGGGACGCCTGCGTTGTCTCCATCTCCGTCGCTATCTCGTCCTGCTTCGTCGAGTGGTCACGTTGGGGCACGACGCTCGAGTTTATTCTGCAGCTGCATGGGCCGCCGCGCAGCTGCCTTCGCCTTCCCAGGGCGTTCGCGAGGGTGCTGGAGATCGACCGGCAACCGCGGCTGAGGCTTCATATGAAGGGGTGTTGCCATGGCGACATGTGGGTGAACACAAGGTTTCCCGCTCCTCATGTGATGCTCCTTCGTCGGGGCTGGAAAACCTTCGCATGTGCCCATTGCTTGATGGATGGGCACATCCTCTGCTTCAAGCTAGCGGAGAGCGACCTGCTCTCCATCAAGGTCTTCGGGCGATCGGGACACAGGCTAGGATGCTGTGCGGAGAGCTCGACTGACGACGAAAGCTCCTCCTCGGGCGACAGCGATGAGGAGGACAGCGACAGCGACGACGAGGGTAGCGGGCGGGAGGATGACGGGTCTGACTAGGTGTCGGACAGACCATCCCTGGGCGACGCCGGCAGCACCACCATTTGCATTGCTAGCTCCCTGAACTTCTCGGGGCCGCTGGTTCTGGTGGCTGGTGCTGGAGGGCCGGAGAAGGCGAAGAAGGTGGGTGGCGGGCCGTCAACTCGGAGTACGATGGCACCGACGCCTTCGTCGCGTATTGCCGGCCCGCTGCCTCATCCTTCGGCCCCTTCCCTGGCACCGTCATCACCAGCCTTTTCTTGGTGTCTTCTGCTGCTCGTACCTTGCTTAGGCGCCCCTTTTGCCCTCCCACTTATCCTGATCCGTTTCCTGAGGAGAGGGACAAGAAAGGGATTACGGGCATCTTATCCTTTTTTTAGTTTTTAAGCCTGCGGGCATTTGTCATATTTAAACCTTGTAATCCCCTTGCTCATGTTTACATTCCGTACGAACTGTACTTGTTTGGAACGTATTAATGAAAAAGGGTGCTTGCCGGGTTCTTTGTGCGTGAGCGAGGCCCATGCCAAGGAATGAATCCTTGTTATTCCTAAGATAAACATTGTCGCCCGGCAACAGGCCTCGCCATCCCCTTACTTCGTAGCATGACCGTACTCACGCTCTCGGCGGAGGCAGGGGCGAAGTAGGATTAGGCCCTTCGTTTGCTTCCTTGTCACCGCAACTACAACCAAGTTCCAGCCCAGAGAATAGTTCTTGGGCACAGGAAAGGGGGAGCACGGTGGCCCAGGAATAAACGAGGCTTCATATGTCCCAGTTCCATATGGAAATGCATAACAGGGGATAACAGACTTATCTGAATCTGCAGCCCCCAGCAACCTTGGCTTGCTGTGGTTGGATACTTGAATTTGGAGCCCCCCGCAACGGCTTGCCGGTGTCAAGGGTGTCGATCCGTTTCCCTGCCCTTAATTGGCTTGGCAGAAAATGCCTGTGCAGCCTGCGAACCAAAGAAAGGACTAGAAAGGACGGAAAGACACACACCCGACCTCTATGCTAGGGGTTAGTGGCCGTTGAGCACTATCAACCCTACCAAAGAGAGAGACTTAACATAGCATGCATGCTAAAACATAGGGCGCCAGCGCTTCATTTATTTATGCTCAGGGTCTTCGCCTGGCTCTGTACAAAGGGTTACATGCCTTGTCGGCAAGGCTTGCACAAAAGGTGGTTTGCCGGGAGGCCTGGCAACCGCGCCTCATGGGTAAAACTTACGAAGATGTTCGATGTTCCAGGAGTTGCTCACTGGGATACCATCTTCGGTCTCCAGGCGGACTGCGCCAGGCCTGGTGACTCGTATTACCCGATAAGGGCCTTCCCACTTCGGTGTCAACTTGTTGGAATTTTTGGCCGACTGAATGCACCGAAGAACAAGGTCACCTTCCTCAAGACTTTGGGCATGAACGTTGCGGATATGGTAGCGGCACAAGGCTTGCTAGTAGCATGCAGCTCGCGCAGCCGCCCGAAGACTTTCTTCCTCAAGGAGCGTCGCGTCATCTTGCCGCAACTGCTCTTGCTCAAGCTCGTCATAAGCGAGCACTCGAGGTGACCCGTATGTGAGTTCTGTGGGGAGAACTGCTTCTGCCCCGTATACCAAGGCAAAGGGTGTCTGGCCAGTGGCTCGATTTGGTGTCGTCCTGATTGACCAAAGAACCGTTGGCAACTCATCAATCCAGTGCCTTCCGCATTTGTGTAGCTTGTCAAAAGTTCTGGTCTTGAGGCCCCGCAGCACTTCGGCATTCGCCCTCTCAGCTTGGCCGTTACTTCTGGGATGGGCAACAGAAGCGAAACAGACCTTGCTGCCGAGGTCTTGAGTGTACTGCAAGAAGGTGCGGCTCGTGAACTGCGTGCCATTGTCAGTGATGACTCTGTTCGGCACACCAAAACGACAAACTAGCCCCTTGAAGAACTTGACGGCTGACTATGCTGTCACCTTCCTCACTGCTTCCACTTCGGGCCACTTTGTGAACTTGTCGACTGCGACGTACAAGTACTCAAAGCCCCCGATAGCACGGGGGAAGGGGCCCAGTATGTCATGCCCCCAGACCAAGAATGGCCAGGAGAGAGGGATTGTTTGAAGGGCTTGAGCTGGTTGATGAAGCTTCTTCGAATGGAACTGACACGCTTCACACTTGGTTACTAGCGCAGCTGCATCCTGGAGGGCTGTGGGCCAGAAGAAACCTTGCCGGAATGCCTTGCCGGCAAGGGCTCTTGACCCTATGTGGGAGCCACACATACCTCCATGTATCTCTGCCAACAGCTCCAATCCGTCCTCTTGAGGAATGCACTTCAGCCTGACACCGTTTGGTCTCCTCCTGTACAGGGTATCATCCAGAAACTGGTACATGTTGGACCGACGGGCTACTCTTTCTACTTCTTCCTGCTCCTCAGGGAGTTCCCTTGTTTGGAGGAAACGGACGGTGTGCTGTGCCCATGCCGGGGCCTGGGGCTCGACGACGAGGACTAAAGGCTCATCTTTGGCCGTAGGGGCGGCCGCCTCTATGGTCAGGGCTTGGGGCCCTGCCGAAGGTGGTTGCCCCTCGGCAATCTTGGGGTACCCGGCAACCTCCTTGCCGGCAGCTCTTAGGAGCTCGGTGAGAAGGTACTTGTCGGGGCTTGTCTTCCTTTGCTTGTTCTGCCCTGCTGATGGCTCTACGGATGGCTGAGTTAACTGAAGTACAAAGGTACCTGGTTCCACAGGCAACTTGAGGGCAGCGCATTTCGACGGGTCGTCGGCAGTGCTGTTCTTCGCTCGGGGAACATGTTCTGCCTGTAGGCCATTGAAACGTTCTTCCAACTTCCTCACTTCATTCACGTTGGCCTCCATCAATGGGCTATGGTAATCTTTGTTAACTTGCTTGACGATGAGCTGTGAATCACCTCTGATGATGAGCTTCTTGATTCCGAGGTCTGCCGCGATCCTCAGACCAGCAAGCTACCCCTCATACTCCGCCGTATTGTTCGTTGATCTTTTCCGGGGAAAGTGCATCTGGATTACGTACTTGAGGTGCTCTCCGGTGGGTGCGACGAGTAGTATGCCGGCACCAGCACCTTGGAGTGAGAAAGCTCCGTCAAAGTACATAATCCACTCACTGCTCGTCTCTATTCTGGGAAGGGTGGTCTCTATAATCTCCTCGTCGGGCGTTGCGGTCCATTCTGCTATGAACTCTGCCAAGGCTCGTCTCTTGATTGTTGAAGTACTTTCAAACTTGAGGCCAAAGCTCGACAGCTCCAACGCCCACTCCACAATCCTCCCAGTTGCATCTGGGTTGTGCAAGATTCATTGCAACGGGAGGCGAGTGACGACGGTGATCTCATGTGCTTGGAAATAGTGGCGCAGCTTTCTCGAGGCCATGAGGAGGACGAAAAGTAGCTTTTGCATACCGAAATATCTTGACCTAGCCCCCTGCAAGAGGGAACTGACAAAATAAACTGGGTGCTGCACCATCTTCTTCTTCTGTCCCACTTTGCTCATCTGCTCAGACTCCGCCTTGTCGGGATCGGGCCTTGCCGGGGGTTCCGTCTTGCCAGGGTCAGACTCTGTCGGGGAGGACCCCGGCCCGGCACCCGATGGCTCCGCTGCTACCGTTGCTTCTTCCCCAAGTTCCCTTTTCGCCACCAACGCAGCACTGACCACTTGATTCGTTGCTGCCAAGTATAGCAGCAACGGCTCTTGTGGTTTGGGCGTGACTAGTATTGGCATGGAGGAGAGGTACCTCTTCAAATCTTGCAGTGCAGCCTTTGCCTACAGAGTCCACTTTACTGGACCGGCCCTTTTCAAAACTTTCAAAAAGGGGAGGGCGCGCTCAGCAGATTTGGAGATGAACCTACTCAGGGCGGCAACACAGCCGGCGAGCCTACGAACGTCTTTGACCCGCTTCGGTTCTTCAATTTGCTCGATCGCCTTGATCTTGTCGGGATTTGCCTCAATTCCGCGCTGAGACACAAAGAACCCAAGAAGTTTGCCGAACGGGACACCGAACACACACTTCTCTGGGTTGAGCTTGAGGTTGATCTTGCGCAGGTTTGCAAATGTTTCCTCTAGATCTTGCACGAGCGTGGCCCTGTCCTTGGTTTTGACCACTATATCATCCATATAGGCTTCCATATTTCTATGCAGCTGGGGCTCAAAACCCATTTGGACCGCTCGGGCAAATGTTGAACCAGCGCTCTTCAACCCAAAAGGCATCCGTACAAAATAGTACGTACCACATGGGGTGATGAACGCGGTCTTCTCTTCGTCTTCCTTCATCATGAAGATCTGGTGGTATCCTGAATAGGCGTCAAGGAATGACAGCAGGTCACACCCGGTAGTGGCGTCTACAATCTGGTCGATGCGTGGCAGGGGGAAAGGATCCTTTGGACAAGCTTTATTGATACCTGTGTAGTCAATACACAGTCTCCACTTCCCATTTGCCTTACGCACCACCACCGGATTGGCCAACCACGTGGGGTGGAGTACTCCTCTAACCAGGCCTGCCGCCTCCAACTTCCTGATCTCTTCTATAATGAACTCTTGTCGCTCTAAAGCTTGCTTCCTGACCTTCTGCTTGACGGGCCGCGGATGAGGAAAGACAGCAAGATGGTGCTCAATCACCTCCCTGGGAACGCCGGGGATGTCGGATGCTTGCCGTGCAAACACATCGACATTCGCCCGCAGGAAGGCAACGAGCATGCTTTCCTATTTGCTGTCGAGGGTGGAGCTTATGGTGAAAGCCCCGCCCGTGCCGTCCTCCGTGACAGACACCTTCTTGGTTTCCGGTGGTGTAGCCTTGGACTTCTTGCTCTTGCCGGTGGAGCTCTCTGGCACGTCCTCAACGGGAGCGCAACACTCCGAAGAGGCACGCTTGCCGGACTGGGTGCAAGAGGTCTCGCCAGAAGAGGTCTTGCCAGAAGGAGCCCTGCCGGCCTTCTTCCTCCCTGGAGCTTTAGCGACAGGAGCAAGTGTCTTTGCGGCAGTTGCTGCAACTGCCTCTCGGTAGAGTTGATCGGCGCAGATGAGTGCATCTTTCTTGTCGGAGGGGACGGTGATGATGGTCAGCGACCCCGGCATCTTCAATGTATTGTAGGCGTAGTGGGATGCCGCCACGAACTTGGCCAGCGCTGGACGACCAAGGATACCATTGTATGGCAAGGGGATCTCGGCGACATCAAAGATGATCTTCTCCGTCCTATAGTTCATCTCGCCCCCAAATGTAACGGGAAGCGTGATTTTACCTTTAGGCTAGCTCCTTCCTAGGTTGACCCCTTGAAACGTGCCCGTCTCTTTCGAGGTCTCCATCAGGAATCTGCAGCTTCTTGATCACATCGGGCGAGATCAAATTCAGACCGGCCCCACCGTCAACCAGCACTTTTGTCACTTTGAGGTTGCGTATTGTTGGAGAGACCAACAACGGCAAACACCCAACCGCAGTTGTGCGGTCAGGGTGGTCCTTGGTGTCAAAAATGATGGGCATGCGGGACCACTTCAGCGGCTTTTGGGCATCGAATGACGGCTCTGCCGGAATGACCTCACGCGCCCACTACTTCAGTTGGCGGTGAGAGGTGTGCAGCGAGGCACCACTGTCGACGCACATGGCCTCTGTAGCTTTCTGAAATTCGTGCTCGCCGGACTCGTCGTCCTCGTTGTGATCATCATCTTCCTCCTTCTTGTCGCGGCCCCGAGCGGGCCTTGCCGCGGTGACCTCCTTGGCCACCACGCTTCTTGCCGGACCCCTCAGCACCATCTTGACACTTCTCCTTGTCTCGCCTCTCATATTCAGCTTCCTGGTTCTCTGCAAGCAGTTCAATATGTCGGCAGTTCTGGAGGTCATGGCCCTTGGTGCGGTGGATCTTGCAGTACTGCTTGTCAGAGCTTCCTGGCTTGTCGGCGGCCGCCAAGGCCCGGCAGGCGGCACACCCGGCAATCTCCTTGCCCGGGTCGTTAGCCTTGGCCTTCTTGGCGGTGCCGGGGTCGCCGGATCCCTCAACGGCAAGTACAGCCTTGCCCCTACGCTTCCCGTTGCGACGCCGGCCCTTCTTCATCGGGGCGGCGGCGTCTTCGTCCGTGGAATCGGTTTCCGCGCCGGCGTCCTCGCTAGGGTACTTCCTTCCTTCCTCAGCCCGAGCACACCTATCAGCCAGAACATAAAGTTCAGCCACATCCTTGACCTTGTTCATCGCCATCTCTTCACGCATCTTGCGGTTGCATACGTTCTAGTGGAAAGCACTGATGACAGCGGCGGGATGAACATCTGGGATGGTGTACTGCACATGGCTGAATCTCTGTATGTATTTACGCAGGGACTCACCATCCTTCTGGGGGATGACATGCAAGTCACTTTCCTGGCCAGGAGCTTGGTGGCCTCCGGTGAAGGCGCCAACAAACTCGTGGCACAGGTCCGACCAGGAGGAGATCGAAACTACCGGTAGGTGCATCAACCATGACATGACGTTGGGCTTAAGTGCCAGCGGAAAGTAGTTGGCGAGCACCTTATCGTCGCGAGCCCCGGTGGCTTGCATCGCAATGGTGTAGATGCTGAGGAACTCCGACGGGTGAGTCTTGCCGTTGTACTTTTCCCCAACATCAGGCTTGAACGTGCGGTGGGAGGGCCACTGGAACTACCGCAGCTCTCGGGTAAAGGCCGGACACCCCACCTCTTAAGGCAGGCCACCAGGGGCCCCCGGTGCTGGGTTGTCCATAGCAGGCCCCGCACGCCGATCTGACCGGTGGCACGCCTCCCGCCGTCGCTCGATGGTAGTTCGAGCGTCTTCCTGAGCTCGCTCTCGAAGAACTCGACGTTGATCGTAGTGGGTTCTCTGGTCGGGCAACGCCATGGAAACGTTGTCAGATGCGTCGGCCCGACGGGCCGGTGGCTGTTGTCGCGACCGTGGGGGAGGGGAGTGCACCGTAGTCGCAGCATCTCTGGTCCCCCCACCACCGACATGCACCGGCTCGACAAAACGCCGGTGTGAAGGTCCCGTTGGGAGCGGCTCGTCCTTGTTGGCAAAACTGACAAGGCTTCGAATGGTGGCCCTCCACTCGTCGAGCTTCTCCACAGCAGGGGGGAAGTCGAGGAGCAGTTGCATGCGCGCCAGCGCTTCTGCGGGCCTGGGCGGTGGCGAGAGTTGTGTAGACCGTGATGTGCTCCGGCTTCTAACCAAGTTAGAAGGGGCTCTGTCACGGTCTCGCGGTCGCACGCCGCTTCCGCTGGCGTCGGAGCGCGCTCGCCGGCCTGGTGCGTCATGCGAGTGGCGCACAGGTCTCTTTCCGCGACGGTGCCCAGGGGCTCCGCCATCGCGGTGTTGCTCATCGCGCGCGGCCTGGGAAGGCCGTGGCGCGGGTGCCAGCTGGGGCGCCGTAGAGGTTGCTGCGGCGCTAGTGGGTAGCACGGCCCCACCCCCAGACCCAGCGGCGTGTGGCCTGTCGCCTTCGGCCCATACGATGTCGCTCACTCGGCTCTTGGTGCCAGAGTGTCATGGATGCTCACAGGCGGCGCCTCCGGCGCTGTCCGTGGCCACCCCATCGCCCGCCCGCGCTGGTGCGGACGGGCCTACTCCAGGCGATCCAATCGCTGTCATCCCCTTCTTCTTGGGGGCCATCGTGATGATGAAGTCGAGGCGCCGGCTTCAAAAACGGATTCTCACAGCTTGCGCCACCCCCTACCTGGCGCGCCAAAGATGTCGGTGGAAACGACACCTATGGGATCACGAAGAACTCCTTCTGCTATGGTTGGCGGGCGCGGGGCTGTGGGAAGAGCGGGATTTAGAAGATCAACACGGGGGGATTATCCAGGTTCGGGCCGCAAGTGATGCGTAATACCCTACTCCTGTTGGTTTGTGTTTATCTGGTGTTCTTGGACTAGCTACAAAGCGTGCAGAGTCCAAAAAGTCCGAATCCTCTCCCAGTATGCCGCGGGCCTCCTTTTATAGATAAAGGGGCTACCACAGTGGCACACATGAGGTGGAAAGTTTGTACAGTAGCCCAGTCTATCTCCTGGCACCGTAGGACAAACGCATTTAATGCGCTGCCGACGTGCCCTTCTTGCTTTATAGAGGATGGTAAGGAAGCTCGTCCCAGCTATCGCCGCCTCGCCCGGCTTCGACGCGCGTCCGAGTTGACGAGGCGTGTAGTGCATCGCTGGCTGGCTGGCTGCTGAGTTGGTGCGGTGGCAGATTCTTCATGAAGATTTGCATGCCACCACGCAGGTGCTTGCTGAGTTGGCCTGGAGGCCGCACGTCGCCACGCAGGTGCTCGCCTAGTTGGTGGGCTGGCAACTGTGTGGGAATGGCGGTGGAGTCTTGGCGGGTGGGGGCCTGGCTGTGGCCCGCGGATATCTTCGGCAAGAGTCTTGCCGGGGCCCCAACAAGGGTCTTGCCGTGGCGTGATGGGCATCCCCGGCAAGGGTCTTGCCGGGGGGTCTCGTGGGTATCCTCGGCAAGGATCTTGCCGAGGATCTTCGTCTTCTGATTCTCATCTAGTCTTGTATGTTCTTGGTCTTCACAATGATCTGTATGCCACCATGGAGGCGCTTCCTGAGCCTTGGTTCCAATGTGGGTGATCGCGTCGGAACTCTTAGGCTCAAGGGTGGCGGCTCTGCTGGTGCTGGGCAAGTTGTCCCCGCAAGGTTCTCGCCGAGGCTGTGGAGGCCGCCCCTGGCAAGGGCCTTGCCGGGGGAGTTCACCTTGCCCTTCTGCTCTTTGTGTCTCTGGCTTGTCGTTGCTCTGGTTGTCTTGTGTCTTTGCTTCCTTCCTCTGCCTCGCTAAGTGTGGCCGCAGGCGCGGCTCCAACTGCCCGTGCATAGGTAAAGGGGTATAAAATAGGACCCCTACTTTTGTACACCGACACCGCTTCATCCCACAATACCGCGGAATCAAGAAAAGACTAAGGAAGGAAGCAATCTGAATATCATCGCCCACAAACTCCTTTGTGTTCTACTCGTGATGTCATCTACGCATAGACCTAGCTCATGATGCCACTGTTGGGGAACGTTGCATGGGAAACAAAAAATTTCCTACGCTCACCATGATCAATCTAGGAGATGACCATATACGAGAGGAGAGATTGCATCTACATACCCTTGTAGATCGCTAAGCGGAAGCGTTAAGAAACGCGGTTGATGTAGTCGAACGTCTTCGTGATCCAATAACGATCCGTCCCGCGAACTCTCGATCCAATTTCCGAACGGATGGCACCTCCACGTTCAACACACGTACGGCTTGATGACGCCTTCACCTCCTCGATCCAGCGAGCGATGGTGAAGTAGTAGCTCGAGTCCTCCGGCAGCACGACGGCGTGATGGCGGCGGCGATGGTGGAATCTCGGCAGAGCCTCGCTAAGCACTACGGAGAGGAAGAGGACTACAAGGGAGAGGGAGGGAAGCACCGTGGCGTAGATGGGTGCGGCTGCCCTCCCGCTACCCCTCTATATATAGGGGAAGGGAGGAGGGGTGGCGCCCCTAGGGTTTCCCCTAGGTGGAGTGGTGGCCAAGGCAGATGGGAAACCCTAGATGGGTTTCCCCCTCCCCCTAGGAGACTTGGCCCCCAAGCCAGGTGGAGGGAACCCTAGTGGGGGCGCCCCACCTCTCTTGGTTACATGGGAAAGGGTGAGGGGCACACATCCCCTTAGCGGGCTGGTTTGGCCCCTCCCCTTGGCCCATGAGGCCCCCTCAACACTTGCCAGGGCCCCCCGAAACTCCTTTCGGTCATGCTGGTCATCACTCGGTACCCCCGGAACAATTCCGGACTCCAATACCCTTCGTCCAATATATCAATCTTCACCTCCGGACCATTACACAGTTCCTCGTCACGTACGGGATCTCATCGGGGACTCGGAACAACCTTCGGTAACCACCATAATGACTCAACTATACTTATATCGTCACCAAACGTTAAGTGTGCAGACCCTGCGGGTTCAAGAACTATGCATACATGGCCGAGACACCTCTACGTTCAATAACCAATAGCGGGACCTGGATGCCCATATTGGTTCCTGCTACTTCTTGAGCTTGCGTTGGTTTTTCCCTTGAAGAGGAAAGGGTGATGTAGCAAAGTAGAGATAAGTATTTGCCTCAGTTAGAGAACCAAGGTATCAATCCAGTAGGAGACAACACACAAATCACCAATACCCGCACAAACAATCAAACAGATGCACCCAACATGATAAAGGGGTTGTCAATCCCTTCACGATCACTTCCAAAAGTGAGATCTAATAGGGATAGATAAAGCTAAACAAAAGATAAAGTAAATATTTTGGGTGTTTTTGGTTTATAGATCGGAAAGTAAAAGATTGCAAAATAGTAGATCGGAAACTTATATGATGGAAAATAGACCCGGGGCCATAGGTTTCACTAGAGGCTTCTCTCAAGATAGCAAATAATACGATGGGTGAACAAATTACTGTCGAGCAGTTGATAGAAAAGTGCAAAGTTATGACGATATCCAAGGCAATGATTATGAAATATAGGCATCACGTCCGTGTCAAGTAGACCGACTCCTGCCTCCATCTACTACTATTACTCCACACATCGGCCGACTCCTGCCTGCATCTAGAGTATTAAGTTCATGAAGAACAGAGTAACGCTTTAAGTAAGATGTCATGATGTGGAGGAAATAACTCAAGCAATATGATGTAAGCCCCATCTTTTTATCCTCGATGGCAACAATACAATACGTGCCTTGCTGCCCCTACTGTCACTGGGAGAGGACACCGCAAGATTGAACCCAAAGCTAAGCACTTCTCCCATTGCAATAAAAACCAATCTAGTTGGCCAAACTAAACAGGTAGTTCAAAGAGAATTACAAAGATATCAAAGCATGCATAAAAGAATTCAGAGTAGATTCAAATAATATTCATAGATAAGTTGATCATAAATCCACAATTCATCGAATCTCGACAAACACACTGCAATAGAAGATTACATTGGATAGATCTCCAAGAACATCAAGGAGAACATGGTATTGAGAATCAAAGAGAGAGAAGAAGCCACCTAGCTACTAGCTATGGACCCGTAGGTCTGAGGTAAACTATGCACGCTTCATCGAAGGGCAATAGAGTTGATGTAGAAGCCCTCCGTGATCGAATCCCCCTCCGGCAGGATGCCAGAAAAGGCCCCAAGATGGGATCTCATGGGAACAGAAGGTTGCGGCGGTGGAAAAGTATTTTCGTGGATGCCTATGGTGGTTTGGGAATATATGTGAATATATAGGAGGAAGATCTAGGTCAGGGGGTCACGGAGGGGCCCACAAGGTAGGGGGCGCACCCTACCCCCCTAGGCACGCCCTCCAACCCTGTGGCTGCCTCGTGGCTCTTCTAACTTGCACTCCAAGTCTCCTGGGTGACTTCTGGTCCAAGAAAAATCATCACGAAGGTTTTATTCCATTTGGATTCCGTTTGGTATTCCTTTTCCGCGAAGCTCAAAAACAAGGAAAAAATGGAAACTGGCACTGGGCTCTAGGTTAATAAGTTAGTCCCAAAAATAATATAAAATAACATATTAATGCATATAAAACATCCAAAAGAGATAATATAATAGTATGGAACAATAAAAAATTATAGATACATTGGAGACGTATCAAGCATCCCCAAGCTTAATTCCAACTCATCCTCGAGTAGGTAAATGATAAAAACAGATTTTTTGATGTGGAATGCTACCTAACATATTTATCCATGTAATTTTTCTTTATTGTGGCATGAATGTTCAGATCCATAAGTTTCAAAACAAAAGTTTAATATTGACAAAATAATAATACTTCAAGCATACTAATAAAGCAATCATGTCTTCTCAAAATAACATGGCCAAAGAAAGTTATCCCTACAAAATCATATAGTCTAGCTATGCTCCATCTTCATCACACAAAGTATTAAATCATGCACAACCCCGATGACCGGCCAAGCAATTGTTTCATACTTTTGATGTTCTCAAACCTTTTCAACTTTCATGCAATACATGAGCGTGAGCCATGGACATAACACTATAGGTGGAATAGAATATGGTGGTTGTGGAGAAGACAAAAAAGAGGGAGATAGTCTCACATCCACTAGGCATATAAACAGGATATGGAGATGCCCATCCATAGATATCAAAAGTTTTTATTTGGATTTTTTTCAAAAGATTTTATTTGATTTCAGGGAGGTGATTTAAATTTTTCTTCAAAAGAACTCTCCCTTTCAAATATTTTTTTATGGCAAAAGTTTTATTTGGATTCACCCAAGACCTGTCTTTGGTCTTGGAGGTTCTTGCTTTTCATTTGGACTCAAGACAAAATGCTTTTCACTTGGAAAAATGCCTTTTGAAAACCTCTTTGAAATTTGCACTATGGCTTTTGGAATAATCCTTTGCCACTTTCAACAATTCCTTCTTGCCATGGCCTTAGTGCAAATACTCTCTCCTAACCCTTCCCTCATCTTTGGATCATGTTTGGCATCTAATCCAGCAAGTTGTACCTCTCCATATAAATTTTTTCCATTCAAAACATATTCAAATAAATTTCTGTCTTCTTTTCTAGCCATTGGTGATTTACAAAGGAACTCTACTTTCTGTTTTGATTTTTGCCCCCAAACCAACTCTCCTCCCTAGACCTTTGAACCCTCAACCAAGCTCCATGAGGATCCACTGGTCTTCAGTTCAAAATTTTCAAACTACACTTGCTGCAAGTTTGGGCTAGATTTGTCAAATTTGGTGAAATTCATTCAAATCCTTCTCCAAAAATTCCAAGTAAAATCAGGCAGCCTCTGGGTGCATTGAGTGGTCACCTCACCAAGTTACAGCCCCAGAAAAATTTGTCTCATAGCAAAATCATTCTGTCGAGCACCTGCAGTGCATGGTCATTGTCAAGTTCAGGAAATTCAGAGAACAGTTCAGTGGCTTACTGTCGTTTTCTTCAGAGATGGTTGTCGATCTTGCCAGTGCCACTGTGTCGCCTTGCTCCTCGTCCCCCCCTTGTTCCTGCACCGCACGAATGCCTGGCACCTTGCAGACGTCGGTGACGAGCAGCAGAAGGTGCGCCACCCCGTGACCGACGCCAACGGCGGCTTTGCGGCCGCCAGCGGGAGGCACGGCGCTGACGGCGCCACCCAGCGCCGCCCAAGCCACCGGAGCTCACCGCGTGGTCTTCCACTCCCCCGAACGCGCTGCCGCTCTCGTCATGAACCGCAGGGCGCGGAGCGCGCTCTCTGCCGCCGTCAAGCCCGTGCGGCCATCTCACCGTGGACCGACACCATTACGCCAAGACCAGCTCCGTTTAGGTGTGGAATGACACCAGTAACCTCCACTGATGCTGCCTGGCCACTCAAACCTCCTGCCAATCCACTGCATCACCGTAATCGCTCGCCGGAGATTCTCCGTTCACGGCCACCCCATCGATCCGCCTATAAATAGAGGCCCCGAGTTTCAACTCGAGCACCCACCATCCCTGCACTCCACCTAGAGCACGCCTAGCCACTGGAAGAGCCCCGAGGAGGTCTCCTCCCTCGACTCCGGCCGCCGCGACCCGCCACGGGATTCAGCTCGATTCGCCCCCGTGTGTGCACCTCCGCCTCCCTTCTCTTGCCAGTAGCTTCACTATGCATCCCTCCTTCTGACCCGCGCTTCAATTCGAAGTTTGCAGCCCTCCACCGGAGTTCCCCACCATCACCCGAGCCGCCGTCCGCCGGAGATAGTGTCGCCGTCGACGTGGTGCTCCCCGTTGGTCGAGTCCACCACCCACCGACGCGGAAGAACACGCTGAAGCTCTTGGTACCCTCCGATCCTCCTAACTCGCCGTGGTTCGACGCCGGCGTCCACCGCAGTCTTCGGGCGCCGGCGAGCTTTTCAAACCTGACATGTGGACCCCGCATGTCAGCCTCTGTTATATTCTCCCTCGAACCGTTTTCTGTTGGCGCCTTCGTGCAATTACGTTTTCCCTCTTGAGCTTGCGCATTTCCAATCGAACCGTTTTCTGTTTTCTCAGTTAAAACCCTGGAACTTTTCTGTTTCATTACAGATAAGTCCCTGGACAGAAACCTTTATAACTTTTTAATAAAAAGGGATTTTTGAGTGATTCTTTTTCTGACAATCTTCAAATTTTGTCTAGTTTTTTATGGGATTTATTTGAAAAATATTTGGAGAAGTTTCTGTACACCCATTGGTTTTCACGTTAGTACCCGTTTTTCGTGATTGTCGTAGGTTCCGGAAGAGGTGACGGAGCCGCGAACTTCGCCGAGCTAGACTCCGACTTCTTCGAACCAAGCAAGCATGTTTTGAACATTTGATATGACAGGTGTTTGCATGTTTGCTTGAAAGTTTGTGCGTGGCATATGAGTGTCGGTAAATACCTCGTTGCTTGTAAGGCAACTATCCGCGTGTTCCAAAGTTGCGATGATCTCTGATGAGAGATGGCCTAATCATGTGGTGACATGAAGGGCAGCAAGGTGGTACTGTTGTAGCATACCAGCCTTGCGTCATCCGACTTTCTCCGACGTTAACGTGGACGAAGTCACGTTATCGTTCTTTTCCCCGCATGTTCCAAAGTTGCGATGATCTCTGATGAGAGATGGCCTAATCATGTGGTGACATGAAGGGCAGCAAGGTGGTATTGTTGTAGCATACCAGCCTTGCGTCATCCGACTTTCTCCGACGTTAACGTGGACAGAGTTACGTTATCGTTCTTTCCCCCTTCCGTGCTACCACATGTTTCATTTGCCAGGATGCGGTTTAGTAAGTTGGTAACCTCTTTCCGTGTACACACCAAACAGAGAGGCCGGGATGATGGTACCTTGGCCCAGGATTAAAGCCAGTCATCCGGTCAGGGGGCATGGGTGTTTCCAGTTGGGACCGAGAGGGGGGCACCCCCTTAGAGCGCGCGTATAGAAATTTGATCCCATGCTACGCGAGGTTGTAGCCTCCCCGTCTCAAGGTTTTTCTTGAACGTTGCCGAGGGTGATCCCTGGCTTCAGAAGGTTGAATTGGGTGTGTACTGGTTAGACGTATTTCTTCCAAAACACCGTAGACGGAACTAGTCCCCGTGACTACTGAAATCCGTTGGCTGTGGTTAAGTACAAACTCTGCAGAGTCAATTCCTTCCAAGTCATCGTATCCATGATCTAGTAGTGTAATCAGTATATCCATATCTATCCATGTGAAAAACTTGTCCCCGGTGAACAAGCTCAAGTGGTAAATCCAGTTACATTATTATTCCTGTGGATGGACTAACTTTATATTTGTCTCGTACTTGTGATAATTTATGTTCCCGAAACTATTGTATTATTGAGCTACAATATAAGCCCTTTATGTGACGTCGCACAGACGTCCGACTGTGGCATGTTTTTGTTTCTTACATTAAATATAAGCCCTTTAGGTGATGTCGCTCAGACGTCCGACTGTGGCATGTTCGTCTTTTATTTTCTGTTATAAGCCCTTTATGTGATGTCGCTCAGACGTCCGACTGTGGCATTATTAATATTCTTGCATTTTTCCTCTCGAGGAGTCTTTCAGACACTCGTTTGGCACCAGTATTATTATTCTTGCATTTTCCTCTCGAGGAGTCTTTCAGACACTCGTTTGGCACCAGTATTATTATTCTTGCATTTTCCTCTCGAGGAGTCTTTCAGACACTCGTTTGGCACCCGTATTATTATTCTCGCAGTTTCCTCTCGAGGAGTCTTTCAGACACTCGTTTGGCACCAGTATTACTATTCTGCAGTTTCCGCTCGAGGCGTCATTCAGACCCTCGCTTGGCACCCAGTATTTATTATCTCTATGTCTGAACGCACTGGATAAATTGTTCATATGCTTCATGTTTACATTTGTTATATCTTATGTCCGAACTGTCTTGCGAGTACTTTCATAGTACTCACCTGGCTTGTTGATTTGGCCAGATGTTGACGAAGGCGATCTCTTGGATGAAGAGTTTGATAGCGCGTCCGACGCCTAGAGGAGTCCCAGTCAGTCCTGTGTGATCCCGGATATTGGTCACTTGTATTATATACGCTTCCGCCACCCGCAATAAGTCTCCTCGAGCCTCACTCCGACGCTCGAAGAGCTGTAGTCTTCAGGAGTCATATCACTCGCTTTGCGGTGATATTTCCACCACCGTTATTATCGTGAGTTAGTAGTATGCCACCCTATCCGCCGTCTTGTTTTATCGGCGTGCATGTAATAAATTGTTGGGCAGTCTCCGCTCAACCTTGTATTATATTTAGTACTCCTGGTATTTCTCTTCTGTGACCAAGATATTGTCTACCAGTGAGAAGGAATTCTTCCTTACTGGTCCGTAAAAGGGATTGGTCTCTCAATAATTATTTTATTGAAAAACCGGTCGTGACAAGCTTGGTACCAGAGCCAGGCTGACTGTAGGAAGCCACTAGGTGCGATCGCTAATCGGTTATTAGCGTTTTTGTGCTTTTTCAGCTTTTTGCAATTGTAGCTATTTTCTGTTGGTCATCATAAATTTATGACATGACTACTCAGAATTTTTGCCTACTTTTGTAGATGGCTGGCAGCAGCTGTGAGAACCGAGTGTTCACGAACGTGCCCGAGGGGTTTGTCAAGCTCCTCGTCTCCATCACCAAGCTCGCGATCGGGCCAGCAGCTCGCCCGGAGTTCACACTCTATCAGCACAAGCTCAGCGACGACGTGTCTATGCACCAAGCTGTGGTGCAATTCAAGGGAGGATGCTCTGCAGCTCGCCACTTCCGTTTTGTGGGAAGGGCCATGCCTACGGAGAGGCATGCCATGCAGATGGCTGCCCGTGAGGCGATAGCTCGTCTTCGGGACATCCTTCCTACGATGAAGACTCGTCGCTACCGCTACCTCCCATGCCATGTGCCATACACCAGTCACTATGCATTCGCCTGCCATCGGGGAGAGCGAGATGAAGCCATCGAGATGGTTGTGGAGTATGTCAAGGCTCTGGAGGAGTCTTTCGACAACCTCGTAGACGATCTTGTGGCTTCCCGCATGGACTTAGTCCGGGGCGGTCCTGCCAGCAGGAAGGAGCTTCTCCACACGGCACCGCCTCTGACATTCGTCTCGTCTTCAGCCTCGTATGCACCGGCCATTTTGTCCACTGCTCATCGTCTGCCTACCACTGAGGAGTTCGACCGAGTCATCGCTCCTACTCCAGTCAGAGCAGTACCACCTGCCGCACCCGCTCTACCACCAGTCGCCCCCGCACCATCACCGCAGCGCAGCGTCACGCGCCAGGAGCCAGCTAGAGAGGAGGTGGAGGTGGATTCTCCTGGACCGCTGAGTCTTGCCATCGGCAAGGGAAAGGAAATCTTCACCATCTCCGACTGAGAGCGCCGAGTAGCCGCGTGATATGTCTGCTTGTATGATGTGTTGCTTTATCTGTACGCTAGTTTGTATTGGTGTGTTTGCTGCCTTCCGGAGTAGTCCGCTAGCCTAAAATAACATGTCAGGATGTGTACGCGCATCCTGAGTGTTGTATCGTGTGTTTGCTTTTCGCATGTAAGATAGTTGCTAAGCATTTCTTCTCCATGCAAAATCGCTCATGTTTTCTTGAAAACCTTGAGATCTTTTAAATTTGTTGCCTTTGCAAGATTTTCCTTGTGCTGCATAGTTTTTCTCATGGGTTTTGCACAATAATACCCCAGACTGGAAAAATGTCTCGCCCGTGGACACGCTCCATGCCCAATCAGCTCGAAGAGGTTTACGGGACACAGACTAGCAACAATTTCACTCAGGGTCAGTCCAGTCAACACGACAGCGAAGCAGCCCTGTCTCAAGTATGCCGTCTCTTCGAGCAAAGTCAGCAACAGCACCAAGAGATGATGAATCATGTCATCAATATGGGAAACCACCGTGAACCCTATCAACAGCATTCCAAGTTATCTGAGTTACAGAAGACTCGCCCCTCAACTTTTGCTCACACCGATAGGCCGCTGGAAGCCGATGATTGGCTTCGTGACATTGAAAGGAAACTGATTATTGCTCAGTGCTCAGATCATGAGAAGGTGCTTTATGCACCACACTACCTTACTGGAGCAGCTGCATCATGGTGGGAAAATTTCCTACACATGCATCCCAGTGAACACAACATCACCTGGGAAGAGTTCAAGGAAGGCTTCCGTGGGGCACACATCCCCAGGAGCATCCTAAAGATCAAGAAGAGGGAGGTTGATGACTTGAAGCAGAGAGGCATGTCAGTAACAGAATACAATGGTGAGTTTACCCAGCTGTCTCGTTATGCCTACAACGAGCACATGACAGAAAGCAAGAAGATGGAAAAAATTCCTGGACGGCCTGGCACCAGCACTAAGATGCCAACAGATTGTACACACCTTTCTGGATTTTAAGACTCTGGTGGACAAGGCCATTACCTTGGAGAATGAGCGCCGTAGTCTGGAAGATATCCGTAAGCGAAAGAGGGACAAGACGACCCTTGCTCGCAACAACCGAAGCAAGGCTGAGGTTCCACGGACAGACACAAGGAGATCCACGACTACTGATCCAAGACCCGTCGGACAGTTCAATGCCAGGGATAAGGAGTACACATACCGTCCAGGGGTCACCTGCTATGCGTGTGGTCAAGAAGGGCATTATGCTAAACAGTGCCCAAAGCCAAAGAACCCGGCACCCAAGCCAAACAATGGTGGGAACAATCCAGCCCCCAAGCGCAACAATTTCAACCCCAACAACAACCACAGGAAGGGTCACCTGAACCATGTCACCAGGGAAGAGGTGCAGAATGCCCCAGACATCGTGCTCGGTACGTTCCCTGTCAACACAGTACCTGCCACAGTTTTGTTTGATTCTGGAGCTTCCCATTCGTTCGTTTCGAAGAGTTTTGTTTTGCAACATGGTTTTCCGATACTTCCCTTGGAAAAATCTATGATCATCAAGTCCCCCGGAAATAAGCAAATCGCTCAGGGTTACTGCCGAGGAGTGGTCATTGAGTTTGAAGGACTACAATTCCACGCGAATCTCATCGTGTTGGAGAGTAAGGGACTGGATGTCATTTTAGGGATGGACTGGTTGACCACCAACAAAGGATTCATCGACTGTTTCAATCGGACAGTGATTCTCACTCACCATCACGGCAAGACAATAAGAGTTTCCGCTCAAGAAAGGCCACGATCACAGCAACCAAAACTGAACAAAATGGACATTGCAGAACTGAGAAAAGTTCCAGTGGTATGCGAATTTCCTGATGTGTTCCCTGAAGAACTACCAGGCATGCCGCCAGACCGAGAGATAGAATTCAGCATCGAACTAGCACCTGGCACCGCTCCCATCTATAAGAAGCCATATAGAATGGCACCCTCAGAATTGGTGGAGTTGAAGAAGCAGATAAAGGAATTATTGGACAAAGGATTTATTCGGGCCAGCTCCTCACCTTGGGGTTCGCCTGTGTTGTTCGCAAAGAAAAAGGATGGGACACTGAGTCTGTGTATAGACTATCGAGCCCTCAATATGGTCACCATCAAAAACAAATATCCGATGCCACGGATAAATGATTTGTTTGACCAGCTCGCACAAGCCAAGGTATTCTCAAAAATTGATTTGAGATCGGGATATCACCAATTGAAAGTACGGACAGAAGATATCCCCAAGACAGCATTCACTTCCAGATATGGGTTATACGAGTTTACAGTGATGCCTTTTGGACTAACGAACGCCCCCGCATATTTGGTCCACCTCATGAACAAAGTGTTCATGAAATTCATGGACAAATTTGTGGTGGTATTCATTGACGATATTCTGGTTTACTCAAGGACACCAGAAGAGCATGCTGAGCACCTCAGAATTGTTTTGGGAGAATTGAGGAAACATCAGTTGTACGCCAAATTTAGCAAGTGCGAATTTTGGCTAAGACAAGTTGGTTTCTTAGGACATATACTGAACCAAGAAGGCGTGGCCGTAGACCCAGAAAAAGTCAAGGCCATACTTGACTGGAAGCCACCCGCCAACGTTACTGATGTGCGGAGTTTCCTAGGAATGGTCGGATATTACAGAAGATTTATTGAAGGGTTCTCCACTGTGGCAAAACCTATGACACAGTTGCTCAAGAAGGACAAGAAATTTGAATGGACGGAAGCATGCGAGAAAAGCTTCCAAGAACTCAAGAAGAAGCTGACAACCGCACCGGTATTAACCGTGCCAGACATTCACAAGACTCTTGAAGTGTATTGTGACGCATCCCGAAAAGGTCTCGGATGTGTACTAATGCAGGATGGCAAAGTTGTCGCATATGCCTCCAGGCAACTGCGAAAACATGAGGAAAATTACCCAACGCATGACTTGGAGCTAGCAGCAGTTATACATGCACTCAAGGAGTGGAGGCACTTTCTGTTGGGAAATCGCTGTGAAATATATACGGACCATAAGAGCCTCAAATATATTTTCACACAGCCAGAGCTGAATCTACGCCAACGACGCTGGTTGGAATTGGTCAAGGACTATGATGTCGGCATTCACTACCATCCAGGGAAAGCAAATGTAGTGGCAGATGCCCTTAGTCGAAACCCCAGCCCGGACAATGACGGTCTGCAAAACTTGAGGCCTGAGTTTCAGCAAGAGTTCACTAGGCTCAACATGATGTTAGTCTCCGAGGGCACCGTATCAAATCTAGAGATACAACCCACCCTGGTGGAACAAATTAAGAAGGCTCAACAGGGACATCCCAGCATCAAAGGCATAAAGAAGAAAATGAACCTTGGTAAGGCTTCAGAGTTCGTCACAGACAGTGAAGGAACACTATGGTACGGAGACAGACTTTGCGTACCTAACATTGAGGAACTCAAGCGACAGATCTTGACAGAAAGCCACACCGCTCCATACTCGATCCATCCTGGAGGAACCAAAATGTACAAGGACATTCAGGAAAGATTTTGGTGGCACGGTATGAAAAGAGATATAGCCACATTTATTGCTTGTTGCGATTCATGTCAGCGCATCAAGGCCGAGCATCAAAAGCCAGCAGGGCTACTCCAGCCAAACAGGATACCGGAGTGGAAATGGGATGAAATAGGATACCGTAAAGACTACCTACTCCACACAAAGACTGGCCAAACTTTATCTCTCCCGTATAGTTTGTTTGCATCGAGTCCCAAAGACTATAATATCAGACCGAGGCACACAATTCGTCTCCAAATTTTGGGATCACCTACAACGAGCCCTGGGCACGCAACTAGCTTTCAGTACAGCCTACCACCCTCAGACTGATGGACAAACGGAACGTGTAAACCAAATCCTAGAGGATATGCTAAGAGCCTATGTGCTCACCTATGGATCCAGTTGGGAAGAGAGTTTGCCGTATGCCGAATTCGCTTACAACAACAGTTACCAAGCCAGCTTGCAAATGGCACCCTTTGAAGCATTGTACGGACGAAGGTGTCGTACCCCACTGAATTGGTCAGAAACAGGTGACAGCCGTATCTTCGGCCCGGACATGCTTAAAGAGGCCGAGGAGAAAGTTAAACAAATCAGGGACAGACTCAAGACAACACAGAGCCGACAAAAGAGCTACTATGATCAGAAGCATCGTGAGGTCAGCTTTGAACCCGGTGATTCCGTATACCTCCGAGTATCTCCTATGAGGGGTCTGCAATGGTTCAAAATTAAGGGGAAGCTAGCCCCAAGATTTATTGGGCCATTTTGTGTAAAGGCACGAAGAGGCACGGTAGCCTACCAACTAGACCTACCCAAGGAGCTGTCAGACGTCCATGACGTATTCCACGTCTCACAGTTGAGGAAGTGTGTAAGTAACCCGGATAAGCATGTACCTCATGAGAACATTGATATGCAGCCAGATCTCACCTACAGAGAGAGGCCGGTAAAAATATTGGAAGAGTCTGAACGGAGGACCCGTCAGAAAACGACGAAATTTTTCAGGGTTGAGTGGAGCAACCACACTGAGGATGAAGCTACATGGGAAAGGGAAGATTTTCTCCGGGCAGAGTATCCATATCTATTTGAGGATCAGCTGAAATCTCGAGGACGAGATTTTTCCTAAGGGGGTAGGTGTTGTGACACCCAAGTTTTTATTTGGATTTTTTTTCAAACGATTTTATTTGACTTGAGGGAGGTGATTTAAATTTTTCTTCAAAAGAACTCTCCCTTTCAAATATTTTTTATGGCAAAAGTTTTATTTGGATTCACCCAAGACCTGTCTTTGGTCTTGGAGGTTCTTGCTTTTCATTTGGACTCAAGACAAAATGCTTTTCACTTGGAAAAATGCCTTTTGAAAACCTCTTTGAAATTTGCACTATGGCTTTTGGAATAATCCTTTGCCACTTTCAACAATTCCTTCTTGCCATGGCCTTAGTGCAAATACTCTATCCTAACCCTTCCCTCATCTTTGGATCATGTTTGGCATCTAATCCAGCAAGTTGTACCTCTCCATATAAATTTTTTCCATTCAAAACATATTCAAATAAATTTCTGTCTTCTTTTCTAGCCATTGGTGATTTACAAAGGAACTCTACTTTCTGTTTTGATTTTTGCCCCCAAACCAACTCTCCTCCCTAGTCCTTTGAACCCTCAACCAAGATCATGAGGATCCACTGGTCTTCAGTTCAAAATTTTCAAACTACACTTGCTGCAAGTTTGGGCCAGATTTGTCAAATTTGGTGAAATTCATTCAAATCCTTCTCCAAAAATTCCAAGTAAAATCAGGCATCCTCTGGGTGCATTGAGTGGTCACCTCACCAAGTTACAGCCCCAGAAAAATTTGTCTCATAGCAAAATCATTCTGTCGAGCACCTGCAGTGCATGGTCATTGTCAAGTTCAGGAAATTCAGAGAACAGTTCAGTGGCTTACTGTCGTTTTCTTCAGAGATGGTTGTCAATCTCGCCAGTGCCACTGTGTCGCCTTGCTCCTCGTCCCCTCCCCCTTGTTCCTGCACCGCACGAACGCCTGGCACCTTGCGGACGTCGGCGACGAGCAGCAGAAGGTGCGCCGCCCCGTGACCGACGCCAACGGCGGCTTTGCGGCCGCCAGCGGGAGGCACGGCGCTGACGGCGCCACCCAGTGCCGCCCAAGCCACCGCAGCTCGCCGCGTGGTCTTCCACTCCCCCGAACGCGCTGCCGCTCTCGTCGTGAACAGCAGGGCGCGGAGCGCGCTCTCTGCCGCCGTCGAGCCCGTGCGGCCATCTCACCGTGGAACGACACCATTACGCCAAGACCAACTCCGTTTAGCTGTGGAATGACACCAGTAACCTCCACTGATGCTGCCACGGCGCTTACTAATCAGTATATCCATATCTATCCGTGTGAAAAACTTGTCCCCGGTGAACAAGCTCAAGTGGTAAATCCAGTTACATTATTATTCCTGTGGATGGACTAACTTTATATTTGTCTCGTACTTGTGATAATTTATGTTCCCGAAACTATTGTATTATTGAGCTACAATATAAGCCCTTTATGTGACGTCGCGCAGACGTCCGACTGTGGCGTGTTCTTGTTTCTTACATTAAATATAAGCCCTTTAGGTGATGTCGCTCAGACGTCCGACTGTGGCATGTTCGTCTTTTATTTTCTATTATAAGCCCTTTATGTGATGTCGCTCAGACGTCCGACTGTGGCATTATTAATATTCTTGCATTTTTCCTCTCGAGGAGTCTTTCAGACACTCGTTTGGCACCAGTATTATTATTCTTGCATTTTCCTCTCGAGGAGTCTTTCAGACACTCGTTTGGCACCAGTATTATTATTCTTGCATTTTCCTCTCGAGGAGTCTTTCAGACACTCGTTTGGCACCCGTATTATTATTCTCGTAGTTTCCTCTCGAGGAGTCTTTCAGACACTCGTTTGGCACCAGTATTACTATTCTGCAGTTTCCGCTCGAGGCGTCATTAAGACCCTCGCTTGGCACCCAGTATTTATTATCTCTATGTCTGAACGCACTGGATAAATTGTTCATATGCTTCATGTTTACATTTGTTATATCTTATGTCCGAACTGTCTTGCGAGTACTTTCATAGTACTCACCTGGCTTGTTGATTTGGCCAGATGTTGACGAAGGCGATCTCTTGGATGAAGAGTTTGATAGCGCGTCCGACGCCTAGAGGAGTCCCAGTCAGTCCTGTGCGATCCCGGATATTGGTCACTTGTATTATATACGCTTCCGCCACCCGCAATAAGTCTCCTCGAGCCTCACTCCGACGCTCGAAGAGCTGTAGTCTTCAGGAGTCATATCACTCGCTTTGCGGTGATATTTCCACCACCGTTATTATCGTGAGTTAGTAGTATGCCACCCTATCTGCCGTCTTGTTTAACGGCGTGCATGTAATAAATTGTTGGGCAGTCTCCGCTCAACCTTGTATTATATTTAGTACTCCTGGTATTTCTCTTCTGTGACCAAGATATTGTCTACCAGTGAGAAGGAATTCTTCCTTACTGGTCCGTAAAAGGGATTGGTCTCTCAATAATTATTTTATTGAAAAACCGGTCGTGACAAAGGATGATCATCACACTTTTATTTACTCACAACTCAAGAATTACAACTCGATACTTAGAACAAAATATGACTCTATATGAATGCCTCCGGCGGTGTACCGGGATGTGCAATGACTCAAGAGTGACATGTATGAAAGAATTATGAAAGGTGCTACCTCTTGAGCATGCGTTGGTTTTCCCTTGAAGAGGAAAGGGTGATGCAGCAAAGTAGCGTAAGTATTTCCCTTAGTTTTTGACAATCAAGGTATCAATCCAGTAGGAGACAACGCACAAGTCACCTAGTACCTGCACAAACAATCAAGAACCTTGCAACCAACGCGATAAAGGGGTTGTCAATCCCTTCACGGTCACTCGCAAAAGTGAGATCAAATAAAGATAGTAAAGTAAATATTTTTGGTATTTTTGTTGTATAGATTGGAAAGTAAAGATTGCAAAATAGTAAACGAGATGCGATGTAACTAAAAGAGATGCAATATAATAAGAAAGAGACCCAGGGGCCATAGGTTTCACTAGTGGCTTCTCTCAAGATAGCATGTATTACGGTGGGTGAACAAATTACCACCGAGCAATTGATAGAAAAGCGCATAGTTATGAGAATATCTAAGGCAATGATCATGAATATAGGCATCACGTCCGTGTCAAGTAGACCGAAACGATTCTGCATCTACTACTATTACTCCACACATCGACCGCAATCCATCATGCATCTAGAGTATTAAGTTCATAAGAACAGAGTAACGCGTTAAGCAAGATGACATGATGTACAGGGATAAACTCAAGCAATATGATATAAACCCCATCTTTTTATCCTCAATGGCAACAATACAATACGTGCCTTGCTGCCCCTACTGTCACTGGGAAAGGACACCACAAGATTGAACCCAAAGCTAAGCACTTCTCCCATTGCAAGAAAGATCAATCTAGTAGGCCAAACTAAACCGATAATTTGAAGAGACATGCAAAGATATCAAATCATGCATATAAGAATTCAGAGAAGAACCAAATAATATTCATAGATAATCTTGTTCATAAATCCACAATTCATCGGATCTTGGCAAACACACTGCAAAAGAGTATTACATCGAATAGATCTCCAAGAATATCGAGGAGAACTTTGTATTGAGAATCAAAGAGAGAGAAGAAGCCATCTAGCTAATAACTATGAACCCGAAGGTCTGTGGTAAACTACTCACGCTTCATCGGAGAGGCTATGGTGTTGATGTAGAAGCCCTCCGTGATCGATTCCCCCTCTGGCAGATCGCCGGAAAAGGCCCCAAGATGGGATCTCACGGGTACAAAAGGTTGCGGCGGTGGAAAAGTGGTTTTGTGGCTCTCCCTGATCGATCTAGGGTATAAGTGTATATATAGGCGAAAGAAGTACGTCGGTGGAGCTACGAGGGGCCCACGAGGGTGGGGGGCGCGCCTACCCCCCAGACTTCTACTCCAAGTCTTCTGGATTGCTTTTGGTCCAAGAAAGATCATCGCGAAGATTTCATTCCGTTTGGACTCCGTTTGGTATTCCTTTTCTGCGAAATTCTGAAATAGTCAAAAATAAAAATAAAAAGTGGCACTGGGCCTCCGATTAATAGGTTAGTCCCAAAAATAATATAAAAGAGCACATTAAAGCCCATTAAACATCCAAAACAGATAATATAATAGCATGGAACAAAAAAAATTATAGATACGTTGGAGACGTATCAAGCATCCCCAAGCTTAATTCCTGCTCGTCCTCGAGTAGGTAAATGATGAAAACAGAATTTTTGATGTGGAATGCTATCTAACATAATTATCAATGTAATTTTCTTTATTGTGGCATGAATGTTCAGATCCGAAAGATTCAAGACAAAAGTTTAATATTGACATAAAAATAATAATACTTCAAGCATACTAACAAAGTAATCATGTCTTCTCAAAATAACATGGCCAAAGAAAGTTCATCCCTACAAAATCATATTGTTTGGCTATGCTCCATCTTCGTCACACAAAATATTCAAATCATGCACAACCCCGATGAGAAGCCAAGCAATTGTTTCATACTTTAGTATTCTCAAACTTTTTCAACTTTCACACAATACATGAGCGTGAGCCATGGACATAGCACTATAGGTGGAATAGAATGGTGGTTGTGGAGAAGACAAAAACGAGGAAGATGGTCTCACATCAACTAGGCATATTAATGGGCTATGGAGACGCCCATTAATAGATATCAATGTGAGTGAGTAGGGATTGCCATGCAACGGATGCACTAGAGCTATAAATGTATGAAAGCTCAACAAAAGAAACTAAGTGGGTGTGCATCCAACTTGCTTACTCACAAAGACCTAGGGCATTTTGAGGAAGCCCATTGTTGGAATATACAAGCCAAGTTCTATAACGAAAATTCCCACTAGTATATGAAAGTGACAAAATAAGAGACTCTCTATCATGAAGATCATGGTGCTACTTTGAAGCACAAGTCTGGAAAAAGGATAGTAGCATTGTCCCTTCTCTCTTTTTTCAATTTTTTTGTTTGGCCTTCTCTTTTTTTATTTGGCCTTTCTCTTCTTTCTTTTTTTATTTCCTCACATGGGACAATTCTCTAATAATGAAGATCATCACACTTCTATTTACTTACAACTCAAAAATTACAAATCGATACTAGAACAAAAATATGACTCTATATGAATGCCTCCGGCGGTGTACCGAGATGTGCAATGACTCATGAGTGACATGTATGAAAGAATTATGAACGGTGGCTTTGCCACAAATACGATGTCAACTACATGATCATGCAAAGCAATATAACAATGATGAAGCGTGTCATAATAAACGAAACGGTGGAAAGTTGCATGGCAATATATCTCGGAATGGCTATGGAAATGCCATAATAGGTAGGTATGGTGGCTGTTTTGAGGAAGGTAAATGGTGGGTTTATGGTACCGGTGAAAGTTGCGCAGTACTAGAGAGGCTAGCAATGGTGGAAGGGTGAGAGTGCGTATAATCCATGGACTCAACATTAGTCATAAAGAACTCGCATACTTATTGCAAAAATCTACAAGTCATCAAAACCAAGCACTACGCGCATGCTCCTAGGGGGATAGATTGGTAGGAAAAGACCATCGCTCATCCCCGACCGCCACTCATAAGGAAGACAATCAAAGAAACACCTCATGCTTCAAATTTGTTACACAACGGTTACCATACGTGCATGCTACGGGACTTGCAAACCTCAGCACAAGTATTTCTCAAATTCACAACTACTCAACTAGCATGACTCTAATATCACTATCTTCATATCTCAAAACAATCTTCAAGCATCAAAATTCTCATAGTATTCAACGCGCTTTATATGAAAGTTTTTATTATTCCCATCTTGGATGCCCATCATATTAGGACTAATTTATAGCCAAAGCAAATTACCATGCTGTTCTAAAGACTCTCAAAATAATATAAGTGAAGCATGAGAGATCAATAATTTCTATAAAATAAAACCACCAACGTGCTCTAAAAATATATAAATGAAGCACTAGAGCCAAATTATTTATCTCAAAAGATATAAGTGAAGCACATAGAGTATTCTAATAAATTCCAATTCATGCGTGTCTCTCCCAAAAGGTGTGTACATCAAGGATGATTGTGGTAAACTAAAAAGCAAAGACTCAAATCATACAAGATGCTCCAAGCAAAACACATATCATGTGGTGAATAAATATATAGCCTCAAGTAAAGTTACCGATGGATGAAGACGAAAGAAGGGATGACTTCTGGGGCATCCCCAAGCGTAGGCTTTTGGTTGTCCTTGAATTTTACATTGGGGTGCCTTGGGCATCCCCAAGCTTAGGCTCTTGCCACTCCTCATTCCAAAATCCATCAAATCTTTACCCAAAAACTTGAGAACTTCACAACACAAAACTTAAACGGAAAATCTCATGAGCTCCGTTAGTATAAGAAAATAAACCACCACTTTAAGGTACTGTAATGAACTCATTCTTTATTTATATTGGTGTTAAACCTACTGTATTCCAACTTCTCTATGGTTCATACTGATACGTCTCCAACGTATCTATAATTTTTTCTTGTTCCATGCTATTATATTATCCATATAGGATGTTTTATATGCATTTATATGCCATTTCATATGATTTTTGGGACTAACCTATTAACCCAGAGCCCAGTGCCAGTTTCTGTTTTTTCCTTGTTTTTGAGTATTGCAGAAAAGGAAAACCAAACGGAGTCCAATTGACCTGAAATTTGACGGAGCTTATTTTTGGACCAGAAGAAGCCCACGGAGCATCGGAGATGGGCCAGAAGGGTCACGAGGCACCCATGAGGGTGGGGGGCGCGCCCTACCCCCTTGGGTGCGCTCCCCTACCTCGTGGCAGCCTCGGAGACCCCCTGACTTGTCCCCGACGCCAACACCTCTTATATATACCCAAACTTCCAGAAAGAAACCTAGATCGGGAGTTCCGCCGCCGCAAGCCTCTGTAGCCACCGAAAACCAATCTAGACCCGTCCCGGCACCCTGCCGTAGTGGGGATCCCTCACCGGTGGCCATCTTCAACATCCCGACGCTCTCCATGACGAGGAGGGAGTAGTTCACCCTCAGGGCTGAGGGTATGTACCAATAGCTATGTGTTTGATCTCTCTCTCTCTCTCTCCCTCTCTCTCTCTCTCTCTCTTGTTCTTGACTCAGCACGATCTTGATGTATCGCGAGCTTAGCTACTATAGTTGGATCTTAGGATGTTTCTCCCCCTCTATTCTCTTGTAATGGATTGTGTTTTCCCTTCAAAGTTATCTTATCAGATTGAGTCTTTAAGGATGTGAGAACACTTAATGTATGTCTTGCATGTGCTTATCTGTGGTGACAATGGGATATTCACGCGATCTACTTGATGTATGTTTTGGTGATCAACTTGCGGGTTCCGTAACATTGTGAACTTATGCATAGAGGTTGGCACACGTTTTTGTCTTGACTCTCCGGTAGAAACTTTGGGGCACTCTTTGAAGTACTTTGTGTTGGTTGAATAGATGAATATGAGATTGTGTGAGCATATCATATAATCATACCCACGGATACTTGAGGTGACATTGGAGTATCTAGGTGACATTAGGGTTTTGGTTGATTTGTGTCTTAAGGTGTTATTCTAGTACGAACTCTATGATAGATCGATCAGAAAGGATAACTTTGAGGTGGTTTCGTACCCTACAATAATCTCTTCGTTTGTTCTCCGCTATTAGTTACTTTGGAGTGACTCTTTGTTTCATATTGAGGGATGGTTATATGATCCAATTATGTTATTATTGTTGAGAGAACTTGCACTAGTGAAAGTATGAACCCTAGGACTTGTTTCAACGCATTGCAATACCATTTGTGCTCACTTTCATCATTAGTTACCTTGCCGTTTTTATATTTTCAGATTACAAAAACCTATATCTACCATCCATATTGCACTTGTATCACCATCTCTTCGCCGAACTAGTGCACCTATACAATTTACCATTGTATTGGGTGTGTTGGGGACACAAGAGACTCTTTGTTATTTGGTTTCAGGGTTGCTTGAGAGGGACCATCTTCATCCTACGCCTCCCACGGATTGATAAACCTTAGGCCATCCACTTGAGGGAGATTTGCTACTGTTCTACAAACCTCTTCACTTGGAGGCCCAACAACGTCTACAAGAAGAAGGTTGTGTAGTAGACATCAAGCAGTTTCTGGCGCCGTTGCCGGGGAGGTTAATGCTTGAAGGTATATCTTTAGATCTTGCAATCGAATCTTTTTGTTTCTTGTTTATCACTAGTTTAGTTTATAAAAGAAGACTACAAAAAATGGAATTAAGGTTGCCTCATATGCTTCATCTTTTTAATGTCTTTCGTGAAAATGATGGGTAGGAAAATTGTGCTGAAGTACTAGAAGAAGAATTACATAGAATTCTTGGCATAAAATATGTGAATGATGAGCATGATTGCAATGTTGTTAGTATGAATTCTTTGAATACCCATGATGCTAATGATATGCAAAGCCACAAGCTTGGGGATGCTATGTTTGATGAAGATGATATGTTTAGTCCCCCAAGTTTTGATGAGCAAATTTATTATGATGAAATCATGCCTCCTATTTATGTTGATTATTGTGATGACACATATGCTATAAAGAATAAAGATAACCATGAAAATTTTCATCATGATTTTAATTTTCAATTGGATTATGCTTCACATGATAGTTATTTTGTTGAGTTTTCTCCCACTACTATTCATGAGAAGAATTTTGCTTATGTGGAGAGTAATAAAAATTCTATGCTTATGCATCATGAAAAGAGTGCTTTATGTGATAGTTATATTGTTGAATTCATTCATGATGCTACTGAAAATTATTATGAGGGAGGAACATATGCTTGTAGGTATTGCAATAATATCCAGTTTCCTCTCTATGTGCTTAAAGTTTTAAAATTATGCTTGTTTTGCCTTCCTATGCTAGTTGATTATTGTTCCCATAAGTTGTTTGATCACAAAATCCCTATGCATAGGAAGTGGGTTAGACTTAAATGTGCTAGTCATATTCTTCATGATTCTCTCTTTATGTTTCAATTCTTATCTTTTATGTGAGCATCATTGAAATCATCATGCCTAGCTTGGGGCGTTAAACGATAGCGCTTGTTGGGAGGCAACCCAATTTTATTTTTGTTCTTTGCCTTTTGCTCCTTATTAGTAATAAATAATCTATCTAGCCTATGGTTAGATGTGTTTTTATGTTTTAATTAGTGTTTGTGCCAAGTAGAACCTTTGGGAAGAATTGGGTGAAGTCTTTGCGATCTTGCTGTAAAAAACAGAAACTTTTGCGCTCACGAGATTAGCTGCCATTTTTTACTGGAGAGTGATTTTAGGTTGATTATTTTTGCAGATGATTAATAGACAAATTCCTCAGGTCCACCAATTTAGTTCAGAATTTTTGGAGTTACAGAAGTATTCGAATGA
The DNA here is from genome assembly GCF_002575655.3 of Aegilops tauschii subsp. strangulata. Classification (NCBI taxonomy): domain Eukaryota; kingdom Viridiplantae; phylum Streptophyta; class Magnoliopsida; order Poales; family Poaceae; genus Aegilops; species Aegilops tauschii. The sequence goes on from NC_053037.3 coordinate 551,800,322, forward strand.
TACACATTACTATAGACTGTTCTGTTTTTGACAGATTCTGTTTTCTATGTGCTGTTTGCTTATTTTGATGAATCTATGAGTAGTATCGGAGGGTATGAACCATAGAGAAGTTGGAATACAGTAGATGTTACACCAATATGAATTTAAAATGAGTTCACAACAGTACCTAAGTTGTGATTTATTTTCTTATACTAACGGAGCTTACGAGTTTTCTGTTGAGTTTTGTGTTGTGAAGTTTTCAAGTTTTTGGTAAAGATTCGATGGACTATGCAAGAAGGAGTGGCAAGAGCCTAAGCTTGGGGATGCCCAAGGAAACCCAAGGTAAAATTCAAGGACAACCAAAAGCCTAAGCTTGGGGATGCCCTGGATGGCATCCCCTCTTTCGTCTTCGTTCATCGGTAAGTTTACTTGGAGCTATATTTTTATTCACCACATGATATGTGTTTTGCTTGGAGCATCATGTTATTTTCTTTAGTTTTGTTTTCTGTTTGAATAAAATACCAAGATCTGAAATTCTTAAATGTTATAGAGTCTTCACATAGTTACATTATTATTCGACTACTCATTGATCTTCACTTATATGTTTCGGAGTAGTTTGTCACTTGCTCTAGTGCTTCACTTATATCCTTTTAGAGCATGGCGGTGGTTTTATTTTGAAGAAATAGATGAACTCTCATGCTTCACTTATATTATTTTGAGAGTCTTTAGAACAGCATGGTAATTTGCTTTGGTTATGAATTTAGTCCTAATATGATGGGCATCCAAGATGGGTATAATAAAAACTTCCATATAGAGTGCATTGAATACTATGAGAGGTTTGATACTTGATGATTGTTTTGAGATAAGAAGATAGTGATATTAAAGTTGTGCTAGTTGTGACACCCAAAAATTTTATTTGGCTTTTTCAAACTTTTATTTGATTTGAGGGAGGTTATTTAAATTTTTTCTCTTCTAAAGAACTCTCCCTCTCAAAAAATTTCCTTTATGACAAGCATTTTGTTTGGATTCACCCAAAACTTGGTCTTTGGTCTTGGAGGTTTTTCCATCCTATGATGACTCATCACAAATGTTTTTCATTTGGGAAAAAATTTTGAAAACATTTTTTAAATAGCCCTATGGCATTTGGAGTGATCTTTTCCCCTTTCAAAAATTCCCTCTTGCCATGACATGAGTGGAAATCCCCTCCCAAAAGCCATCTTCCATCTTTGTGTCAAAATATGCTTCAAATCCAGCAAGTTGAACTTCCCCATGATTTTCCTTCCATTTATTTCTTATCACAAATATTTTCTGCCTTCTACTTTGGCTCTTGGAGATTTACAAAGGAACTACCTTTTCTCCTTTGAGTTTTGCCTCCAAACCATTTTCCCTGGCTAGTCCTTAGAGCCCTCAACCAAGATCCATGATGATCCACTGGTCTCCAGTTCAAAAATTTCAAATTGTGCTTGCTGCAAGTTTGGACCATATTTGCCAAATTTGATGAAATTCAATTGTTTTCTCCTCCTAAAAATCTGAGAAAATTCAGGCAGCCTCTGGATGCATTGAGAGGTCACCTCACCAAGTCCCAGCTCCAGAATTTTTTTTCTTCATGCCAAATCATTTCGTCGAGCACCTGAAGGGCACTGTTACTGTCAAGTTCAGAAGTTCAGTAAACAGTTCAGTGAGCAACTGTCGTTTTCTTCAGAACCCCTTCTCGATCTCGCCAGTAGCCGCGGTGGCGCCGTGCGCCCCGTGCTTCCTTCTTATTCCCTGCGCCGCACGATCGCCTGGAGGCTTGCGGGCGTCGGCGACGAGCAGGAGGAGGTGCGCCACCCCGTGAGCGATGGCAGCAGTGCCCTTTGCGGCTGCCAGAGAGAGGCGCAGCGTTGGACGGCGCCGTCCAGCGCCGCCCAAGCCACCAGAGGCCACAGCGTGGCCATCCACTCACCCGTGCACGCTGCAGTCCGTCGTCGTGAACTGGTAGGAGCGGAGCGCGCTCCCTGCCGCCGCCGTGCCCGTGCGGCCGTTCCGTCGAGGACCGGCGCATTACACCTAGCCCGACCGAGGTTTAGCGGAGGAACGGCACTAGTGATCCTCCCTGATGGTGCCTAGCCTCCTAAATCCCCTGCCCAACCTCTGCCTCGCCATAATTGCTCGCCGGAGCTATCCCGTTCATGGCCACCCCCTCGGATCGCCTATAAAAGGAGGCCCCGAGCTCGAACTCGAACCCGCACCACCTCTACACACCACCAGTACCACGCCAAGCCACTGGGAGAGCCCCGAGGGAGTCTTCTTCCCCAACTCCGGCCGCCTCGACCCGCTTCGGGATCCAGCGCGATTCACTCCCGTGCGTGCACCCCCACCCCTCAACTCTTGCCAGTAGTCTCCTAATGCTTCCACTCTTCTGACCCGCACATCAATTTGGAGCTTGCAGCACCCACCGGAGCATTCCAACATCGCCCGAACCACCGTCCGCCGGAGATAGTGTCGCCGTCGACGTGGTGCTCTCCGACGGCCAAGTCCACCACCCACCGACGCGGAAGAACACCCTGAACCTGTTGGTACCCTCCGATCTCTCTGCCTCGCCGTGGTTCAACGCCGGCGACCACCGCAGCCTTCGGGCGCCGGCGAACTCCGTTGGGAGTTTTGAACCTAACGGGTTGGACCCCCCCGTCAGCCTCTCTCCTTTCTCCCTCGAACCGTTTTCTGAAAGCGCCTTCAGGCAAAACGTGTTTTCTCTCTGGGCTGGCGTATTTCCTACCGAACCGTTTTCTGGTTTTTCAAACAAGTCCCTGGTTCTTTTCTGTTTCATCACAGATCAGTCCTTGGACTAAAACCCTTATATCTTTTTAACAAAAGATGCTTTTTGATTGATTCTTTTTCTGTCAGTATTATATTTTTGTCTAGTTTTTTATAGTATTTAGTTGGAAAATTTTCGGAACAATTTTTATGCACGCTACAATTTTCACGTTAGTGTACGATTTCGTTATACCGTAGGTTCCGGAGGAGGTGACGGAGCCGCAAACTTCGCCGAGCTAGACTCCGACTTCTCCGAACCAGGCAAGCATGTTTGAACCTTTGATATGATAGGTGTTTTGCATGTTTGCTTGAATGGTTTGTGCATGGCATGTGAGCATTGGTGCGTATTTCGTTGCATGCAAGGCAACTAACCGTGTGTTTCGAAGTTACTGTGATCGTTAATGAGAGATGACCTGGTCATGTGGTGACATGAAAGGTAGTAAGATGGTATTGTTGTAGCATGCCAGTCTTACGTCATCCGATAAACTCCGACGTTAACGTGGACTGAGCCACGTTACCGTTCTCCCCCTTTCGTGCTGCCACATGTTTTCTGCAAGGAATACGGTTAGTAAGTTGTTAACCTCTTTCCTTGTTACACACCAAATAGAGGGGCCGGGATGAGGGTTCCATGGCCCTGGATTAAAGCCAGTCATCCGGTCAGGGGGCATGGGTGTTTCCGGTTGGGACCGAGAGGGGGGCACCCCTTAGAGCGCGCGGTATAAATTTGATCCCATGCTACGCGAGGTTGTAGCCTCCCCGTCTCAAAGTTTTTCTTGAACGTTGCCGAGGGTGATTCCTGGCATCGGAACGTTGAATGGGTGTGTACTGGTTAGATGTGTTTCTCCTAAAACACCGTAAACGTAACTAGTCCCTTGTGACTACTGAAATCCGTTGGCTGTGGTTAAATAGTACAAACTCTGCAGAGTCAAATCCTTCCGAGTCATCGTGTCCATGGTCAAGGACTATGGCCAGTATATCCATATCCATGTCAGTCCCTACGTCAGTCTCCGTGGTAAATCCCCGGTGAACAAGCTTGAGTGGTAAACCCGGTTGAACGTTATTCCTGTGGATGGACTAACCTTTTATTTACCTCATACCTGAATATTCCCTTGAAATGATTTAATTTCATGAGCTGCTGAACTATCAAGTTATGAAATATAAGCCCTTTATGTGATGTCGCTCAGACGTCCGACTGTGGCACTCTTGTCATTTACTTTCGATATAAGCCCTTTATGTGATGTCGCTTAGACGTCCGACTGTGGCACTCTTGTCATTTACTTTCAATATAAGCCCTTTATGTGATGTCACTCAGATGTCCGACTGTGGCACGTCCGTTATTTACTTTTGATATAAGCCCTTTATGTGATGTCGCTCAGACGTCCGACTGTGGCACGCACTATCATTTATATTCCATTATAAGCCCTTTATGTGGTGTCGCCTTGACGCTCGACTGCGGCATTGTTATTTCATTTGTATCCTTTCGAGGAGTCATTCAGACACTCGATTGGCCTTCAGTACTACATTGGGATTTCGGGAGGAGGCCTTCAGTACTACATTGGGATTTCGGGAGGACTACCGCCCGACTTCCCTTTTATTTCCCATGCATTGCTATCTCATTGTCTGAGTGCGCTTTGTTAATCTGTTCATATGCATCATGTTTACATTTGTTATATCTTATGTCTGAACTGTCTTGCGAGTACTTTCATAGTACTCACCTGGCTTGTTGATTTGGCCAGATGTTGACAAAGGCGATCTCATGGATGAAGAGTTTGATAGTGAGTCCGACGCCTAGAGGAGTCCCAGTTAGTCCCGTGCGATCCTGGACATTGGTCACTTGTATTATATACGCTTCCGCCACCCGCAATAAGAATCCTCGAGCCTCACTCCGACGCTCGATGAGCTGTAAGATTTAGGAGTCATGTCACCCACTTCACTGTGACATATCCACCACTGCTTTTATTATGAGTCAGTAGTTATGCCACCCTATCCGCCTTTATGTGTAATATCGGCGTGCTTGTAATAAATTGTTGAGCAGTCTCCGCTCAACCTTGTGTTATATTTTAGTACTCCTGGTTTTTCTTCTGTGATCAAGAAATTGTCTACCAGAGAGAAGGATTCTTCTCTACTGGTCCGTAAAAGGGATCGGTTTCTCAATAAATATTTTTATTGGAAAACCGGTCGTGACAAGCTTGGTATCAGAGCCAGGCTGACTGTAGGAAGCCACTAGGTGCGATCGCTAATTGGTTATTAGCATCTTTAGTGCTTTTTCAGCATTTTGCAAATGTAGCTATTTTCTGTTGGTCATCATAAATTTATGATTTGACTACTCAGAATTTTTGCCTACTTTTGTAGATGGCTGGCAGCGACTGCGAGACTCGGGTGTTCACTAATGTGCCCGAGGGGTTTGTCAAACTCCTCGTCTCCATCACCAAGCTCACGATCGGGCCAGCGACTCGTCCGGAGTTCACGCTTTACCAGCACAAGCTCAGCGACGACGTGTCTATGCACCAGGCCGTGGTGCAATTCAAGGGAGGACGTTCTGCGTCTCGCCACTTCCGTTTTGTGGGAAGGGCCATGCCTACGGAGAGGCATGCCATGCAGATGGCCGCCCGTGAGGCGATAGCTCGTCTTCGGGATGTTCTTCCTTCGATGAAGACTCGTCGCTATCGCTACCTCCCATGCCATGTGCCATATACTTGTCACTATGCATTCGCCTGCCATAGGGGAGAGTGAGATGAAGCTATCGAGATGCTTGTTGAGTATCTCAAAGCTCTGGAGGAAGCTTTCGACAACCTCGTGGACGATCTTGTGGCTGCCCGCATGGACTTAGTTCGGGGCTGTTCTGCCAACAGGAGGGAGCTTCTCCACATGGCACCGCCAGTGACGTTCGTCTCGTCCTCAGCATCTTATTCACCTGCCATTTTGGCCACCACTCGCCGTCCGCCTACCACTAAGGAGTTCGACCAGGTCATTGCTCCTCCTCCAGTCAGAGCTGCACCGCCTGCCGCACCCACACTACCGCCTGTCGCACCCGCGCCATCTCCTCAGCGCAGTGCTAAACGCCTGGAGCCTATTAGGGAGGAGGTGGAGGTTGAGTCTCCTGCACCGCTGGGTCTTACCCTCGGCAGGGGGAAGGACATCTTCACCATCTCCGACTGAGTGCGCCTAGTCGCCGCACGATGTGTCTGCATGTATGATATGTTTTATATGTACATAAGTTTGTAGTAATTGTGTGCGCTTCATTCCGGAGTGTGCTAGCCTAAATAACATGTCAGGAGTGTGTACGCACATCCTGAGTGATGTATCGTGTGTTTGCGTATCGCGTGTAAAATGTGTATTGAGCAGTCCTTCTCCGTGCGCAATCAATTATGTTCTTGAAAAATCTTGAGGTCTTTTAAAGTTTTCGTCTTTGCAAAATTTTCCTTATGCCACACAGTTCTTCTCATGAGTTTTGCAAAATAATACCCCAGAGTGGAAAATGTCTCGTCCGTGGACTCGTTCCATGCCAAATCCACCAGAAGAAGCTTATGGAACACAGACAAGCAACAACTTCACTCAGGGGCAGTCTAGTCAACAGGACAGCGAGGCAGCCTTATCTCAAGTATGCCGCCTTTTCGAACAAAGCCAACAGCAACACCAAGAAATGATGAATCACGTCATCAATATGGGAAATCACCGTGAGCCATACCAACCACACTCCAAGTTGTTTGAACTACAGAAGACACGCCCTCCAACATTTGCTCACACTGATAGGCCGCTTGAAGCCAATGATTGGCTTCGTGACATCGGAAGAAAGTTGATTATTGCTCAATGTTCTGATCATGAGAAGGTGCTTTATGCACCTCACTACCTCACTGGAGCAGCTGCAGCATGGTGGGAGAACTTCCTACACATGCATCCCAGTGAACATAACATCACCTGGGAAGAGTTTAAGGAAGGCTTTCGTGGGGCACACATCCCCAGGAGCATCATAAAAATGAAGAAAAGGGAGTTCGATGATCTCAAGCAGAGAGGCATGACAGTGACGGAATACAACAGTCAGTTTACCCAGCTATCTCGTTATGCCTACGATGAGCATATGACTGAGAACAAAAGGATGGAAAAAATTTTGGACGGCCTGGCACCAGCACTAAAATGCCAACTGGTCATACACACTTTCCTAGATTTCAAAACTCTGGTTGACAAGGCCAACACTTTGGAGAATGAGCGTTGCAGTCTGGAGGATATTCGTAAGCGAAAAAGGGACAAGACGACTCTTGCTCGCAACAACCGAAGCAAGACGGATGTTCAGAGGAATGAAGCGAGAAAATCCACGACTACTACTCTAAGGCCAACCAGACAGTTTCATTCAAGGGACAAGGACTTTACATACCGTCCAGGGGTCACCTGCTATGCTTGTGGAGAGGAAGGGCACTATGCCAAACAGTGCCCAAAACCAAAGGAATTCGGCCCCCAAGCCGAACAATGCTGGGAATAATCCAGCCCCCAAGCGTAACAATTTCAATCCCAACAACAATCACAGGAAGGGTCACCTGAACCATGTGACCAAGGAAGAAGCGCAGAATGCCCCAGACATCACTCGGTACGTTCCCTGTCAACACAGTACCTGCAACGGTTTTGTTTGATTCTGGAGCTTCTCACTCGTTCATTTCGAAGAGTTTTGTTTTACAACATGGTTTTCCGATACTTCCTTTGGAAAAATCTATGATTATCAAGTCCCCCGGGAATAAGCAGATCACTCAGAGTTACTGCCAAGGAGTGATTATTGAATTCGAAGGACTAAAGTTTCAGGCTAATCTCATCGTGTTGGAAAATAAAGGACTGGATGTTATCCTAGGGATGGACTGGTTGACCACCAACAAGGGATTTATTGACTGTTTCAACCGGACTGTGATTCTCACTCATCATCACGGCAAGACAATAAAAGTTACAGCTCAAGAGAGACCACGGTCACGGCAACCAAAGTTGAACAAAGTGGACATTTCAGAACTGAGAAAAGTTCCAGTGGTGTGCGAGTTTCCCGACGTATTTCCTGAAGAACTACCAGGCATGCCACCAGACCGAGAGATAGAGTTCAGCATTGAACTAGCACCTGGCACCACCCCCATCTATAAGAAACCTTATAGAATGGCACCCTCAGAGTTGGTAGAATTGAAGAAGCAAATAAAGGAATTACTGGACAAAGGATTTATTCGAGCCAGCTCCTCACCTTGGGGTTCGCCAGTATTATTCGCCAAGAAAAAGGATGGGACACTGAGATTGTGTATAGACTATCGAGCTCTCAATATGGTCACCATAAAAAACAAATATCCGATGCCACGGATAAATGATTTGTTTGACCAGCTCGCACAAGCCAAGGTGTTCTCAAAAATTGATTTAAGATCGGGATATCATCAATTGAAAGTACGGACAGAAGATATCCCTAAGACAGCATTCACCTCCAGATACGGATTATATGAGTTCACAGTAATGCCGTTTGGACTGACGAACGCCCCCGCATATTTCGTCCACCTCATGAACAAAGTGTTTATGAAATTCATGGACAAATTTGTTGTGGTGTTCATTGATGATATTCTGGTATACTCAAGGACACCAGAAGAACATGCTGAACATCTCAGAATTGTTTTGGGAGAATTAAGGAAACATCAATTGTACGCCAAATTTAGCAAGTGTGAATTTTGGCTAAGACAAGTTGGTTTTCTAGGCCATATATTGACCCAAGAAGGCATGGCCGTAGACCCAGAAAAAGTCAAAGCCATACTTGACTGGAAACCACCATCCAACGTAACTGATGTACGGAGTTTCCCAGGAACGGCTGGATATTACCGAAGGTTTATTGAAGGATTCTCCACTGTGGCAAAACCAATGACACAGTTGCTCAAGAAATACAAGAAATTTGTATGGACTGAAGCGTGCGAGAAAAGCTTCCAAGAGCTCAAGAAGAAACTAACGACAACACCGGTTTTGATTGTGCCAGACATACACAAGAGTTTTGAAGTGTATTGTGACACATCCCGGAAGAGCCTCGGGTGCGTATTGATGCAGGACGGCAAAGTTGTCGCGTATGCTTCCAGGCAACTACGGAAGCATGAGGAAAATTATCCCACTCATGACTTGGAGCTAGAAGCAGTCATCCATGCACTCAAAGAGTGGAGGCACTTTCTGTTGGGAAATCGTTGTGAAATATATACGGATCATAAGAGCCTTAAATATATTTTCACACAACCAGAACTAAATTTACGACAACGACGCTGGTTGGAATTGGTCAAGGACTATGATGTCGGCATTCACTACCATCCAGGGAAAGCAAATGTAGTGGAAGATGCTCTTAGTCGGAACCCCAGCCCGGGCAACGACAGTCCACAGAACATGAGGCCTGAGTTTCAGCAGGAGTTCGCTAGACTCAACATGGTGTTAGTCTCTGAGGGCAACGTATCAAATCTGGAGATACATCCCACCCTAATGTAACAAATTAAGAAGGCTCAGCAGGGACATCCCAGCATCGAAGGTATAAAGAGAAAAATGGGCCTTGGCAAGGCTTCAGAGTTCGTCACATACAATGAGGGAATATTATGGTATGGGGACAGACTTTGCGTGCGAAACATTGAGGAACTCAAGCAACAAATCCTAACCGAAAGCCACACCGCCCCATATTCGATCCACCCTGGAGGAACCAAAATGTACAAAGACATTCAGGAAAGATTTTGGTGGCACGGTATGAAAAGGGATATAGCCGCATTCATTGCTTGTTGCGATTCATGTCAACGCATAAAAGCCGAGCATCAAAAGCCTGCAGGGCTACTACAGCCAAACAGGATACCTGAGTGAAAATGGGATGAAATTGGAATGGACTTCATCGTCGGACTACCCCGACCACAACGCGGAAATGATGCCATATGGGTCATCACAGATAGGCTAACCAAGGTAGCACATTTCATTCCCGTGAAGACGACCTACTCCACTCAAAGGCTAGCCAAGCTTTATCTCTCCCGTATAGTTTGTTTGCATGGAGTCCCAAAGACTATAATATCCGACCGAGGCACTCAATTTGTCTCTAAATTTTGGGATCACTTACAACAAGCTCTGGGCACGCAACTAGCATTCAGTACAGCGTACCACCCTCAGACTGATGGACAAACGGAACGCGTGAACCAAATCCTAGAGGACATGCTGAGAGCCTGTGTGCTTACCTATGGATCCAGTTGGGAAGAAAGTTTGCCGTATGCCGAGTTTGCATACAACAACAGTTACCAGGCCAGCCTGCAAATGGCACCTTTTGAAGCATTGTACGGACGGAGATGTCGTACCCCACTAAGTTCGTCAGAAACAGGTGACAGTCGTATCTTTGGCCCAGACATGCTCAAGGAAGCCGAGGAGAAAGTTAAACAGATCAGGGACAGACTCAAGACAGCTCAAAGCCGACAAAAGAGCTATTACGATCGAAAACATCGTGAGGTCAGCTTTGAACCTGGGGATTTCGTATACCTACGAGTGTCTCCTATGCGAGGCCTGCAACGGTTCAAAATTAAAGGGAAGCTAGCCCCGAGATTTATTGGACCCTTCTATATAGTTGCACGAAGAGGCACAGTAGCCTACCAGCTAGACCTACCCAAAGAGCTGTCAGACGTCCACGACGTGTTCCACGTCTCACAATTGAGGAAATGTGTGAGCAACCCGGAGAAGCATGTATCTCATGAAAGCATTGATGTGCAACCAGACCTCACCTACAGAGAGCGGCCAGTAAAGATATTGGAAGAGTCTGAAAGGAGGACCCGTCAGAAAACAACAAAATTTTTCAAGGTTCAGTGGAGCAATCACACCGAGGACGAAGCAACATGGGAAAGAGAGGATTTTCTTCAGGCAGAGTACCCACATCTATTTGAGGATCAGCTGAAATCTCGGGGACGAGATTTTTCCTAAGGGGGTAGGTGTTGTGACACCCAAAAATTTTATTTGGCTTTTTCAAACTTTTATTTGATTTGAGGGAGGTTATTTAAAAAAATTTCTTCTAAAGATCTCCCTCTCAAAAAATTTCCTTTATGACAAGCATTTTGTTTGGATTCACCCAAAACTTGGTCTTTGGTCTTGGAGGTTTTTCCATCCTATGATGACTCATCACAAATGTTTTTCATTTGGGAAATTTTTTTGAAAACCTTTTTTAAATAGCCCTATGGCATTTGGAGTGATCTTTTCCCCTTTCAAAAATTCCCTCTTGCCATGACATGAGTGGAAATCCCCTCCCAAAAGCCATCTTCCATCTTTGTGTCAAAATATGCTTCAAATCCAGCAAGTTGAACTTCCCCATGATTTTCCTTCCATTTATTTCTTATCACAAATATTTTCTGCCTTCTACTTTGGCTCTTGGAGATTTACAAAGGAACTACCTTTTCTCCTTTGAGTTTTGCCTCCAAACCATTTTCCCTGGCTAGTCCTTAGAGCCCTCAACCAAGATCCATGATGATCCATTGGTCTCCAGTTCAAAAATTTCAAATTGTGCTTGCTGCAAGTTTGGACCATATTTGCCAAATTTGATGAAATTCAATTGTTTTCTCCTCCTAAAAATCTGAGAAAATTCAGGCAGCCTCTGGATGCATTGAGAGGTCACCTCACCAAGTCCCAGCTCCAGAATTTTTTTTCTTCATGCCAAATCATTTCGTCGAGCACCTGAAGGGCACTGTTACTGTCAAGTTCAGAAGTTCAGTAAACAGTTTCAGTGAGCAACTGTCGTTTTCTTCAGAACTCCTTCTCGATCTCGCCAGTAGCCGCGGTGGCGCCATGCGCCCCGTGCTTCCTTCTTATTCCCTGTGCCGCACGATCGCCTGGAGGCTTGCGGACGTCGGTGACTCGCAGGAGGAGGTGCGCCACCCCATGAGCGACGGCAGCAGCGCCCTTTGCGGCTGCCAGAGAGAGGCGCAGCGTTGGACGGCACCGTCCAGCGCCGCCCAAGCCACCAGAGGCCACCGCGTGGCCATCCACTCACCCGTGCACGCTGCAGTCCGTTGTCGTGAACTGGTACGCGCGGAGCGCGCTCCCTGCCGCCGCCGTGCCCGTGCGGCCGTTCCGTCGAGGACCGGCGCATTACACCTAGCCCGACCGAGGTTTAGCGGAGGAACGGCACTAGTGATCCTCCCTGATGGTGCCTAGCCTCCTAAATCCCCTGCCCAACCTCTGCCTCGCCGTAATTGCTCGCCGGAGCTATCCCGTTCATGGCCACCCCCTCGGACCACCTATAAAAGGAGGCCCCGAGCTCGAACTCGAACCCGCACCACCTCTACACACCACCAGTACCACGCCAAGCCACTGGGAGAGCCCCGAGGGAGTCTTCTTCCCCAACTCCGGCCGCCTCGACCCGCTTCGGGATCCAGCGCGATTCACTCCCGTGCGTGCACCCCCACCCCTCAACTCTTGCCAGTAGTCTCCTAATGCTTCCACTCTTCTGACCCGCGCATCAATTTGGAGCTTGCAGCACCCACAGGAGCATTCCAACATCGCCCGAACCACCGTCCGCCGGAGATAGTGTCGCCGTTGACGTGGTGCTCTCCGACGGCCAAGTCCACCACCCACCGACGCGGAAGAACACCCTGAACCTGTTGGTACCCTCCGATCTCTCTGCCTCGCCGTGGTTCAACGCCGGCGACCACCGCAGCCTTCGGGCGCCGGCGAACTCCGTTGGGAGTTTTGAACCTGACGGGTGGGACCCCCCCGTCAGCCTCTCTCCTTTCTCCCTCGAACCGTTTTCTGAAAGCGCCTTCAGGAAAAACATGTTTTCTCTCTGGGCTGGCGTATTTCCTACCGAACCGTTTTCTGGTTTTTCAAACAAGTCCCTGGTTCTTTTCTGTTTCATCACAGATCAGTCCTTGGACTAAAACCCTTATATCTTTTTAACAAAAGATGCTTTTTGATTGATTCTTTTTCTGTCAGTATTATATTTTTGTCTAGTTTTTTATACTATTTATTTGGAAAATTTTGGAAAAAAATTTATGCACGCTACGATTTTCACGTTAGTGTACGGTTTCGTTATACCGTAGGTTCCGGAGGAGGTGACGGAGCCGCAAACTACGCCGAGCTAGACTCCGACTTCTCCGAACCAGGCAAGCATGTTTGAACCTTTGATATGATAGGTGTTTTGCATGTTGGCTTGAATGGTTTGTGCATGGCATGTGAGCATTGGTGCGTATTTTGTTGCATGCAAGGAAACTAACCGTGTGTTTCGAAGTTACTGTGATCGTTAATGAGAGATGACCTGGTCATGTGGTGACATGAAAGGTAGTAAGATGGTATTGTTGTAGCATGCCAGTCTTACGTCATCCGATAAACTCCGACGTTAACGTGGACTGAGCCACGTTACCGTTCTCCCCCTTTCGTGCTGCCACATGTTTTCTGCAAGGAATACGGTTTAGTAAGTTGTTAACCTCTTTCCTTGTTACACATCAAATAGAGGGGCCGGGATGAGGGTTCCATGGCCCTGGATTAAAGCCAGTCATCCGGTCAGGGGGCATGGGTGTTTCCGGTTGGGACCGAGAGGGGGGCACCCCTTAGAGCGCGCGGTATAAATTTGATCCCATGCTACGCGAGGTTGTAGCCTCCCCGTCTCAAAGTTTTTCTTGAACGTTGCCGAGGGTGATTTCTGGCATCGGAACGTTGAATGGGTGTGTACTGGTTAGATGTGTTTCTCCTAAAACACAGTAAACGGAACTAGTCCCTTGTGACTACTGAAATCCGTTGGCTGTGGTTAAATAGTACAAACTCTGCAGAGTCAAATCATTCCGAGTCATCGTGTCCATGGTCAAGGACCATGGCCAGTATATCCATATCCATGTCAGTCCCTACGTCAGTCTTCGTGGTAAATCCCCGGTGAACAAGCTTGAGTGGTAAACCCGGTTGAACGTTATTCCTGTGGATGGACTAACCTTTTATTTACCTCATACCTGAATATTCCCTTGAAATGATTTAATTTCATGAGCTGATGAAATATCAAGTTATGAAATATAAGCCCTTTATGTGATGTCGCTCAGACGTCCGACTGTGGCACTCTTGTCATTTACTTTTGATATAAGCCCTTTATGTGATGTCGCTTAGACGTCCGACTGTGGCACTCTTGTCATTTACTGTCAATATAAGCCCTTTATGTGATGTCGCTCAGACGTCCGACTGTGGCACATCCGTTATTTACTTTTGATACAAGCCCTTTACGTGATGTCGCTCAGACGTCCGACTGTGGCACGCACTGTCATTTATATTCCATTATAAGCCCTTTATGTGGTGTCGCCTTGACGCCCGACTGCGGCATTGTTATTTCATTTGTATCCTTTCGAGGAGTCATTCAGACACTCGATTGGCCTTCAGTACTACATTGGGATTTCGGGAGGAGGCCTTCAGTACTACATTGGGATTTTGGGAGGACTACCGCCCGACTTCCCTTTTATTTCTCATGCATTGCTATCTCATTGTCTGAGTGCACTTTGTTAATCTGTTCATATGCATCATGTTTACATTTGTTATATCTTATGTCCGAACTGTCTTACGAGTACTTTCATAGTACTCACCTGGCTTGTTGATTTGGCCAGATGTTGACGAAGGCGATCTCATGGATGAAGAGTTTGATAGTGAGTCCGACGCCTAGAGGAGTCCCAGTCAGTCCCGTGCGATCCTGGACATTGGTCACTTGTATTATATACGCTTCCGCCACCCGCAATAAGAATCCTCGAGCCTCACTCCGACGCTCGATGAGCTGTAAGATTTAGGAGTCATGTCACCCACTTCACTGTGACATATCCACCACCGCTTTTATTATGAGTCAGTAGTTATGCCACCCTATCCGCCTTTATGTGTAATATCGGCGTGCTTGTAATAAATTGTTGAGCAGTCTCCGCTCAACCTTGTGTTATATTTTAGTACTCCTGGTTTTTCTTCTGTGATCAAGAAATTGTCTACCAGAGAGAAGGATTCTTCTCTACTGGTCCGTAAAAGGGATCGGTTTCTCAATAAATATTTTTATTGGAAAACCGGTCGTGACACTAGTTGAGTAATTGTGAATTTGAGAAATACTTCTGTTGAAGTTTGCAAGTCCCGTAGCATGCACGTATGGTAACCGTTGTGTAACAAATTTGAAACATGAGGTGTTCTTTGATTGTCACCCTTATGAGTGGCGGTCGGGGACGAGCGATGGTCTTTTCCTACCAATCTATCCCTCTAGGAGCATGCGCGTAATGCTTGGTTTTTGAGGACTTGTAGATTTTTGCAATAAGTATGTGAGTTCTTTATGACTAATGTTGAGTCCATGGATTATACGCACTCCCACCTTTCCATCATTGCTAGCCTCTTCGGTACCGTGCATTGCCCTTTCTCACCTTGAGAGTTGGTACAAACTTCGCCGGTGCATCCAAAGCCCGTGATATGATACGCCCTATCACACATAAACCTCCTTATATCTTCCTCAAAACAGCCACCATACCTACCTATTATGGCATTTCCATAGCCATTCTGAGATATATTGCCATGCAACTTTCCACCGTTCCGTTTATTATGACATGTTTCATCATTGTCATATTGCCTTGCATGATCATGTAGTTGACATCGTATTTGTGGCAAAGCCACCATGCATAATTTTTCATACATGTCACTCTTGATTCATTGCCCATCCCGGTATACCACCGCAGGCACTCATATAGAGTCATATTTTGTTCTAGTATCGAGTTGTAAACATTGAGTTAAATAAATAGAAGTGTAATGATCATCATAAATAGAGCATTGTCCCAAAAAAATAAAAAAAAGAAAGGCCAAAAAAAGAGAAGGCCCAAAAAAAGAAGAGAAATAAAAAGGGACAATCCTACTATCCTTTTTTCCACACTTGTGCTTCAAAGTAGCACCATGATCTTTATGATAGAGAGTCTCTTGTTTTGTCACTTTCATATACTAGTGGGAATTTTCATTATAGAACTTGGCTTGTATATTCCAACAATGGGCTTCCTCAAATGCCCTAGGTCTTCGTGAGCAAGCAAGTTGGATGCACCCCCACTTAGTTTCTTTTGTTGAGCTTTCATACATTTATAGCTCTAGTGCATCCGTTGCATGGCAATCCCTACTCCTTGCATTGACATCAATGGATGGGCATCTCCCTAGCCCATTGATTAGCCGCATCAATGTGAGACTTTCTCCTTTTTTGTCTTCTCCACATAACCCCCATCATTATATTCTATTCCACCCATAGTGCTATGTCCATGGCTCTCGCTCATTGCGTGAAAGTTGAAAAAAGTTTGAGATTACTAAAGTATGAAACAATTGCTTGGCTTGTCATTGGGGTTGTGCATGATGAGAGCATTTTTGTGTGACGAAAATGAAGAATAGCCAAACTATATGATTTTGTAGGGATGAGCTTTCTTTGGCTATGTTATTTTGAGAAGACATCATTGCTTGGATAGTATGCTTGAAATATTATTTATTTTTATGTAAATATTAAACTTTTGTCTTGAATCTTTTGGATCTGAATTTGCATGCCACAATAAAGAAGATTTCATTAATAAATATGTTAGGTAGCATTCCACATCAAAAATTCTGTTTTTATCATTTACCTACTCGAGGACGAGCAGGAATTAAGCTTGGGGATGCTTGATACGTCTCCAACGTATCTATAATTTTTGATTGTTCCATGCTATTATATTAGCCATCTAGGATGTTTTATATGCATTTATACACTATTTCATATGATTTTTGGGACTAACCTATTAACCCAGAGCCCAGTGCCAGTTTCAGTTTTTTCCTTGTTTTTGAGTATTGCAGAAAAGGAAAACCAAACGGTGTCCAATTGACCTGAAATTTGACGGAGCTTATTTTTGGACCAGAAGAAGCCCACGGAGCATCGGAGATGGGCCAGAAGGGTCCCGAGGCACCCACGAGGGTGGGGGTGTGCCCTACCCCCTAGGCGCGCCCCCTACCTTGTGGCCGCCTCGGAGACCCCCCTGACTTGTCCCCAACGCCAACACCTCTTATATATACCGAAACTTCCAGAAATAAACCTAGATCGGGAGATCCGCCGCCGCAAGCCTCTGTAGCCACCGAAAACCAATCTAGACCCATTCCGGCACCCTGCCGGAGGGGGGGATCCCTCACTGGTGGCCATCTTCATCATCCCGGCGCTCTCCATGACGAGGAGGGAGTAGTTCACCCTCAGGGCTGAGGGTATGTACCCGTAGCTATGTGTTTGATCTCTCTCTCTCTCTCTCTCTCTCTCTCTCTCTCTCTCTCTCTCTCTCGTGTTCTTGACTCGGCACGATCTTGATGTATCGCGAGATTTGCTACTATAGTTGGATCTTATGATGTTTCTCCCCCTCTATTCTCTTGTAATGGATTGAGTTTTCCCTTCGAAGTCATCTTATCAGATTGAGTCTTTAAGGATTTGAGAACACTTGATATATGTCTTGCATGTGCTTATCTGTGGTGACAATGGGATATTCACATGATCTACTTGATGTATGTTTTGGTGATCAACTTGCGGGTTCCGTAACATTGTGAACTTATGCATAGAGGTTGGCGCACATTTTCGTCTTGACTCTCCGGTAGAAACTTTGGGGCACTCATTGAAGTACTTTGTGTTAGTTGAATAGATGAATCTGAGATTGTGTGATGCATATCATATAATCATACCCACGGATACTTGAGGTGACATTGGAGTATCTAGGTGACATTAGGGTTTTGGTTGATTTGTGTCTTAAGGTTTTATTCTAGTACGAACTCTATGATAGATCGATCAGAAAGGATAACTTTGAGGTGGTTTCGTACCCTACAATAATCTCTTCGTTTGTTCTCCGCTATTAGTTACTTTGGAGTGACTCTTTGTTGCATATTGAGGGATAGTTATATGATCCAATTATGTTATTATTGTTGAGAGAACTTGCACTAGTGAAAGTATGAACCCTAGGCCTTGTTTCAACACATTGCAATACCGTTTGTGCTCACTTTCAACATTAGTTACGTTGCTGTTTTTATATTTTCAGATTACAAAAACCTATATCTACCATCCATATTGCACTTGTATCACCATCTCTTCGCCGAACTAGTGCACCTATACAATTTACCATTGTATTGGGTGTGTTGGGGACACAAGAGACTCTTTGTTATTTGGTTGCAGGGTTTCTTGAGAGAGACCATCTTCATCCTACGCCTCCCACGGATTGATAAACCTTAGGTCATCCACTTGAGGGAAATTTGCTACTGTCCTACAAACCTCTGCACTTGGAGGCCCAACTACGTCTACAAGAAGAAGGTTGTGTAGTAGACATCATATACCCCCCGATACTAGCCATAGATTCATTAAAATAAGCAAACAACACACGAAAAACAAGATGTGTCAAAATAGAACAGTCTGTAGCAATCAGATTTGTTCAAATACTTCTGGAACTCCAAAAATTCTGAAAAACTAGGACAACCTTGATAATTTGTATATTGATCTACTGCAAAAATAATTAGTATTTTATCACGTTCTAATGATTTTTAACAATTATTTTCGTGAGCGCAAAGTTTCTGTCTTTTTCAGCAAGATCAAACAACTATCACCCAAGAAGATACTATTGGTTCTACTTGGCACAAACACTAATTAAAACATAAAACCACATCTAAAGAGAGGCTAGATGAATTATTTATTACAAAACAGGAACAAAAAGCAAAGAACAAAAAAAAATTGGGTTGCCTCCCAACAAGCGCTATCGTTTAACGCCCCTAGCTAGGCATAGAGATTTCAATGATGCTCACATGAAAGACAAGAATTGAAGCACAAAGAGAGCATCATATAGCAGGTGACAAACACATCTAAGTCTAAATACTTCCTATGCATAGGCATTTTATAAGCAAAAACTAGCATATGCAAGGAAGAAGAATAAAACATAGACAATCTCAACATAACGAGAGGTAAATTAATAACATGAAAATTTCTACCACAATATTTTCCTCTCTCATAATAATTATATGTGGGATCATACTCAAATTCAAAAATATATCTATCACATAACATATTCTCTAGATGATCCACATGCATGCAAAGTTGACACTCTTCCAAAATAGTGGGATTAACATTAACTAAAGTCATGACCTCTCCAAACCGCATTTATAGAAAAATTCATAAGATTGAACATTCTCCAAATATGTGGGATCTAAAGTTGACACTCTTCCAAACCCAGTTTCAATATTGTTGCAAACATTATAATCAATCTCATATTCATCATGGGGCTTAAATAAATTTTCAAGATTGTAAGAAGAATCACCCCAATCATGATCATTGTAACAAGTAGTGGACATAGCAAAACTAGCATCCCCAAGCTTAGGGTTTTGCATATCATTAACACAATTGACATTAATAGAATTTATAATAACATCATTGCAATCATGCTTTTTAGTCAAAGATCTATCGTGAATCACTTCATAAAGCACATAATCACAATTTTTAGATTCACGGATTTCAAGCAAAACCTTATAAAGATAATCTAGTGCACTCAAATCACTAGGACTTGGTTCATCATAATTGGATCTCTTAAAAAGATTAGCAAGTGGATGAGGATCCATAATCTTTTAGCAAGCGAAGATGCAAGCAAAAAGAAGGCACATGGTAACACAAGCAAACAAAAGATCAAACAGAAGAGGGGCGAAGAAAAGGCAAATCTTTTCGAAAATCATTTTAGAAGTGGGGGAGAGGAAAACGAGAGGCGAATGGCAAATAATGTAATGCGACGGAGAAGAGTTTATGATGGGTACTTGTTATGTCTTGACTCGGCGTAGATCTCCCCGAGAACGGCGCCAGAAATCCTTCTTGCTACCTCTTGAGCATGCGTTGGTTTTCCCTTGAAGAGGAAAGGATGATGCAGCAAAGTAGCGTAAGTATTTCCCTCAGTTTTTGAGAACCAAGGTATCAATCCAGTAGGAGACAAAGCACAAGTCACCTAGTACCTGCACAAACAATCAAGAACCTTGCAACCAACGTGATAAAGGGGTTGTCAATCCCTTCACGGTCACTCGCAAAAGTGAGATCGAACAAAGATAGTAAAGTAAATATTTTTGGTATTTTTGTTGTATAGATTGGAAAGTAAAGATTGCAAAATAGTAAACGTGATGCGATGTAAATAAAAGAGATGCAATATAATAAGAAAGAGACCCAAGGGCCATAGGTTTCACTAGTGGCTTCTCTCAAGATAGCATGTATGACGGTGGGTGAACAAATTACTGCCGAGCAATTAATAGAAAAGCGCATAGTTATGAGAATATCTAAGGCAATGATCATGAATATAGACATCACGTCCGTGTCAAGTAGACCAAAACGATTCTGCATCTACTACTATTACTCCACACATCGACTGCTATCCAGCATGCATCTAGAGTATTAAGTTCATAAGAACAGAGTAACGCATTAAGCAAGATGACATGATGTAGAGGGATAAACTGAAGCAATTTGATATAAACCCCATCTTTTTATCCTCGATGGAAACAATACAATACGTGCCTTGCTGCCCCTACTGTAACTGGGAAAGGACACCGCAAGATTGAACACAAAGCTAAGCACTTCTCCCATTGCAAGAAAGATCAATCTAGTAGGCCAAACTAAACCGATAATTCGAAGAGACTTGCAAACATATAAAATCATGCATATAAGAATTCAGAGAAGAACCAAATAATATTCATAGATAATCTTGTCAATTCATCGGATCTCGGCAAACACACCGCAAAAGAGTATTACATTGAATAGATATCCAAGAACATCGAGGAGAACTTTGTATTGAGAATCAAAGAGAGAAGAAGCCATCTAGCTAATAACTATGGGCCCAAAGGTCTATGGTAAACTACTCACGCTCCATCGGAGAGGCTATGGTGTTCATGTAGAAGCCCTCCGTGATCGATTCCCCCTCCGGCAGATCGCCGGAAAAGGCCCCAAGATGGGATCTCACAGGTACAGAAGGTTGCGGCGGTGGAAAAGTGGTTTCGTGGCTCTTCCTGATTGATCTAGGGTATAAGAGTATATATAGGTGAAAGAAGTACGTCGGTGGAGCTACAAGGGGCCACGAGGGTGGGGGGCGTGCCTACCCACCTAGGCTCGCCCTCCTGCCTCGTGGCCGCCTCGCGGAGCTCCAGACTTGTACTCCAAGTCTTCTGGATTGCTTTCGGTCCAAGAAAGATCATCGCGAAGGTTTCATTCCGTTTGGACTCCGTTTGGTATTCCTTTTCTGTGAAACTCTGAAATAGGCAAAAAATAGAAACTGGCACCGGGCCTCCGGTTAATAGGTTGGTCCCAAAAATAATATAAAAGAGCACATTAAAGCCCATTAAACATCCAAACAGATAATATAATAGCATGGAACAATAAAAAATTATAGATATGTTGGAGATGTATCAAAGGTGGCTTTGCCACAAATACGATGTCAACTACATGATCATGCAAAGCAATATGACAATGATGGAACGTGCCATAATGAAATGGAACGGTGGAAAGTTGCATGGCAATATATCTTGGAGTGGCTATGGAAATGCCATAATAGGTAGGTATGGTGGCTATTTTGAGGAAGGTATATGGTGGGTGTATGGTACCGGCGAAAGTTGCGTGACACTATAGAGGCTAGCAATGGTGGAAGGGTGAGAGTGCGTATAATCCATGCATGGACTCAACATTAGTCATAAAGAACTCACATACTTATTGCAAAAATCTACAAGTCCTCAAAAACCAAGCATTACGCGCATGCTCCTAGAGGGATAGATTGGTAGGAAAAGACCATCGCTCGTCCCCGACCGCCACTCATAAGGATGACAATCAAAGAACACCGCATGTTTCAAATTTGTTACACAACGGTTACCATACGTGCATGCTACGGGACTTGCAAACTTCAACAGAAGTATTTCTCAAATTCACAAAAATCTATTAGTCATCGAAACAAAGTGCTACACGCATGCTCCTAGGGGGATAGATTGGTAGGAAAAGACCATCGCTCGTCCCCGACCGCCACTCATAAGGAAGACAATTAATAAATAAATCATGCTCCGACTTCATCACATAACGGTTCACCATACGTGCATGCTATGGGAATCACAAACTTTAACACAAGTATTTCTACAATCCACATTTACTCACTAGCATGACTCTAATATCACCATCTTTGTATCTCAAAACAATCATAAGGATCAAACTTCTCATAGTATTCAATGCACTTTATATGAAAGTTTTTATTATATCCATCTTGGATGCCTATCATATTAGGACTAAATTCATAACCTAAGAAAATTACCATGCTGTTTAAAAAGACTCTCAAAATAATATAACATGAGAGTTCAACAATTTCTATAAAATAAAGCCACCACCGTGCTCTAAAATGATATAAGTGAAGCACTAGAGCAAAATTGCCTAGCTCAAAAGATATAAGTGAAGCACATAGAGTATTCTAATAAATCACGATTCCTGTGTGTGCCTCTCAAAAGGTGTGTAAAGCAAGGATGATTCTGGCACACTAAAAAGTAAAGACTCATATCATACAAGACGCTCCAAGCAGAACACATATCATGTGGTGAATAAAAATATAGCCTCAAGTAAAGTTACCGATAGACGAAGACGAAAGAGGGGATGCCTTCCGGGGCATCCCAAAGCTTAGGCTATTGGGTGTCCTTGAATATTACCTTGGGGTGCCTTGGTCATCCCGAATCTTAGGCTCTTGCCACTCTTTATTCCATATTCCATCAAATCCTTACCCAAAACTTGAAAACTTCACAACACAAACCTCAACAGAAAATCTCATAAGCTCTGTTAGTATGAGAAAATAAATCACCACTTTCGGTACTGTTGTGAACTCATTCTTTATTTATATTGGTGTAATATCTACTGTATTCCAACTTTTCTATGGTTCATACCCCCCGATACTACTCATAGATTCATCAAAATAAGCAAACAACACATAGAAAACAAAATCTGTCAAAAATAGAACAGTCTGTAGTATTCTGTAACTCTCGAATACTTCTGTAACTCCAAAAATTCTGAAAAATTAGGACAACGGAGGCAATTTGTATCTTAATCTTCTGCAAAAGGAATCATTATTTTATCATGCTTCTGCTAAAAATGAGAATTGTTTTCCTGGGCACAAAAGTTTCTGTTTTTCAGCAAGATCAAAACAACTATCACCGTAAGCTATCCCAAAGGTCTTACTTGGCACAAACACTAACTAAAACACAAAACACATCTAACGAGAGGCTAGATGAATTATTTATTGCAAAAATAGAAAGGAAATAAATAGGGTTGTCTCCAACAAGCGCTTTTCTTTAAAGCATTTTAGCTAGGCATAGATAATTTTAATGATGCTCACATGAAAGATAGCAATTGAAACACAAAGAGAGCATCATAAAACATATGACAAACACATCTATGTCTAACATACTTCCTATGCATAGGCATTATATAAGCAAACAAATTATCAAGACAAGCCAAAACTAGCATATGCAAGGAAGGAGAAAGAAACAATAGCAATCTCAACAAAACGAGAGGTAATTTAGTGACATGAAAATTTCTACAACCATATTTTGCACTCTCATAATAATTACATGTAGGATCATAATCAAATTCAACAATAGAGCTATCACATAAAAATTTAGTGACACTCTTTCGAAATAGTGGGATTATCATAAAATAAAGTCATGACCTCTCTGAACCCACTTTTATCAAAAACTTCATAAGATTGAACATTATCCAAATATGTGGGATCTAAAGTTGACACTATTCCAAACCCACTTTCAGTATTATTGCAAACATTGTTATCAATCTCATATTCATTATGGGGCTTAAATAAATTTTCAAGACTATAAGAAGAATCACCCCGATCATGATCATTGCAACAAGTAGTGGACATAGCAAAACTAGCATCCCCAAGCTTAGGGTTTTGCATATCATTAACACAATTGACATTAATAGAATTTATAATAACATCATTGCAATCATGCTTTTTATTCAAGGATCTATCGTGAATCACTTCATAAATTTCTTCATCACAATTTTCAGATTCATGAATTTCAAGCAAAACTTCATAAAGATAATCTAGTGGACACAACTCACTAGCAATTGGTTCATCATAATTGGATCTATTAAAAAGATTAGCAAGTGGATGAGGATCCATAAACTTTTTTCTTCTGATTTTCAATAAACACACAATTATACCAAGCAAATGAGCAAACAAACCAAGTAAGGCATAAGGGCAAATGAAAAGACGAATGCAAGAAGGGCGAATAAAAAGGCAAGTCTTTTCGGAAATCGTTTTAGAAGTGGGGGAGAGGTAAATGAGAGGTAAATGGCGAATAATGTAATGCAAGAGATGAGGGTTTTATGATGGGTACTTGGTATGTCTTGACTTGGCGTAGATCTCCCCGGCAACGGCGCCAGAAATTCTTCCTGCTACTTCTTGAGCTTGCGTTGGTTTTTCCCTTGTGGAGGAAAGGGTGATGCAACAAATTAGAGATAAGTATTTCCCTCAGTTAGACAAGCAAGGTATCCATCCAGTAGGAGACAACGCACAAATCACCAATACCTGCATAGACAATCAAACACTTGCACCCAACGTGATAAAGGGGTTGTCATTCCCTTCACGGTCACTTGCAGAAGTGAGATCTGATAGAGATTGATAAAACTAAACAAAAGATAAAGTAAATAATTTTGGGGTTTTCTGGTTTATAGATCAGAAAGTAAAAGATTGCAAAATAGTAGATCGGAAACTTATATGATGGAAAATAGACCAGGGGGCCATAGGTTTCACTAGAGGCTTCTCAAGATAGCAAATAATATGGTGGGTGAACAATTTACTATCGAGCAATTGATAGAAAAGCACAAAGTTATGACAATATCGAAGGAAATGATTATGAAATATAGGCATCACGTCCGTGTCAAGTAGATCGATTCCTGCCTACATCTACTACTATTACCCCACACATCGACTGACTCCTGCCTGCATTTAGAGTATTAAGTTCCTGAAGAACAGAGTAACGCTTTAAGTAAGATGACATGATGTAGAGGAATAAACTGAAGCAATATGATGTAAACCTCATCTTGTTATCCTCGATGGCAACAATATAATACGTGCCTCGCTGATCGTACTGTCACTGGGAGAGGACACCGCAAGATTGAACCCAAAGCTAAGCACTTCTCCCATTGCAAGAAAAACCAATCTAGTTGGCCAAACTAAACCGATAGTTCGAAGAGAATTACAAAGATATCAAACCATGCATAAAAGAATTCAGAGAAGATTCAAATAATATTCATAGATAAGTTGATCATAAATCGACAATTCATTGGATCTCGACAAACACACCGCAAAAGAAGATTACATCAGATAGATCTCCAAGAACATCGAGGAGAACATGGTATTGAGAATCAAAAAGAGAGAAGAAGCCATCTAGCTACTAGCTATGGACCCGTAGGTCTGAGGTAAACTACTCACGCTTCATCAGAAGGGCAATAGAGTTGATTTAGAAGCCCTCCGTGATCGAATCCCCCTCCGGCAGGATGCCGGAAAAGGCCCCAAGATGGGATCTCACGGGAACAGAAGGTTGTGGTGGTGGAAAAGTGTTTTCGTGGATGCCTATGGTGGTTTGGGAATATATGTGAATATAAAGGAGGAAGATCTAGGTCAGGGGGTCTCCAAGGGGCCCACAAGGTAGGGGGCGCACCCTCCACCCTTGTGGCCGCCTCGTGGCTCTTCTGACTTGCACTCCAAGTCTCCTGGGTGTCTTCTGGTCCAAGAAAAATCATCACGAAGGTTTTATTCCGTTTGGACTCCGTTTCGTATTCCTTTTCTGCGAAGCTCAAAAACAAGGAAAGAACAAAAACTGGCACTGGGCTCAACGTTAATAAGTTAGTCGCAAAAATAATATAAAATAGCATATTAATGCATATAAAACATCCAAAACAGATAATATAATAGCATGGAACAATAAAAAAATTATAGATACATTGGAGACGTATCAGTTACTACATATTCTACGAAGATCTTTATCGGTCGAACCTCGATGTCAAGGATTTGGCTAATCCCGTATGCAGTTCCCTTTGTCTATCGATATGTTACTTGCCCGAGATTCGATCGTCGGTATCTCCATACCTAGTTCAATCTCGTTACTGGCAAGTCTCTTTACTCGTTCCGTAATACAAGATCCCGTGGTTAACCCATTAGTCACATTGCTTGCAAGCTTCTTGTGATGTTGTATCACTGAGTGGGCCATGAGATACCTCTCCGTCATACGGAGTGACAAGTCCTTGTCTTGATCCATGCCAACTCAACATACATCCTCGGAGATACCTGTAGAGAACCTTTATAGTCACCCAGTTACGTTGTGACGTTTGGTACACACAAGGTACTCCTTGGTGTTAGTGAGTTTCATGATCTCATGGTCATAGGAACATATACTTGACATGCAGAAAACGATAGCAATAAACTTGACATGATTGTATGCTACGTTTATAGTTTGGGTCTTGTCCATCACATCATTCTCCTAATGATGTGATCCTGTTATCAAATGACAACTCATGTCTATGGCTAGGAAACCATAGCCATCTTTGATCAACGAGCTAGTCTAGTAGAGGCTCACTAGGGACACGTTGTTGTCTATGTATCCACACATGTATCTGAGTTTCCGATCAATACAATTCTAGCATGGATGATAAACGATTATCATGAATAGGGAAATATGATAATAACTAATTTATTATTGCCTCTAGGGCATATTTCCAACAAAAAATTCTTAAATATTCCATAAAAAATCATACTAAATTTTCAGGGCATTTGGAGAACTTTTATCTTCTGGTCATTTTTTATTGCACGGATAATTCAGAAAACATAAAAATAGTATTTTTGCTTTATTTATTCTAAGTAACAGAGTAAAAGGTATGTATAGAAGTTTGTGTTAACTAAATTCATCCATTGCATGCCCGTCAAAAGGAATCTATTAATAAGGTTGATTAAGTCTTATTAACAAACTTCTTCCGAATGACATGAAACCGGAGAATTTTCGTATGACACTAGGTTACCTCAATGGGGATATGCATGCCCCCAAAAATAAAAATATCATATTTCTTTTTGATAGTAGGAATAGGGAATTCGAAACCTCCAATAGCAATTGTTGAAAATTTCCAATAGAATTGATCCTATTAACTTGAGGTTGTTTCTTCGGAAAGTGTACCGTATGCTCATTATCATTAACATGAAAAGTGACATTTTATTTGGTGCAATCAATAACAGCCCCTGCAGTATTCAAAAAGGGTCTACCAAGGATGATCGACATACTGTCGTCCTTGGGAATATCAAGAATAACAAAGTCCGTGAAGATAGTAATGTTTGCAACCACAACAGGCACATCCTCACAAATACTGATGAGTATAGCAGTTGATTTATCAGCCATTTGCAAAGAGATTTTAGTGGGTGTCAACTTATTCAAATCAAGTCTACGATACAAAGAGAAAGGCATAACACTAACACCGGCTCCCAAATCACATAAAGCAGCTTTAACATAGTTTCTTTTAATGGAGCATGGTATAGTTGGTATTTCTGGATCTCCTAGTTTCTTTGGTATTCCACTCTTAAATGAATAATTAGCAAGATTGTGGAAATTTCAGCTTCCAATATCTTTCTTTTATTTCTAACAATTTCTTTTATATACATAGCATAAGGGGACATTTTCAAAATATCAGTCAAACGCAAGCGCAAAAAGACAGGCCTAAGCATTTCACCAAAGCACTCACATTCTTCATCATCCTTTTTCTTGGATGGTTTAGGGGGAAAGGTCATGGGTTTCTGAACCCATGGTTCTCTTTCTTTACCATGTTTCCTAGCAATGAAGTCTCTCTTATCATATCTTTTATTCTTAGGTTGTGGGTTATCAAGATCAACAACAGGTTCTATCTCCACATCATTATCATTACTAGGTTGAGCATCAACATGAGCATCATCATTAACATTATCACTAGGTTCATGTTCATCACCTGATTGTGTTTCAGCATCAGAAATAGAAGTGTCATTTGGATTTTCAGGTGTGTCTATAACAGGTTCACTAGCTAGAAGCATGCAAAGTCCTATCACTTTCCTTTTTCTTTTTATTATTAGAAGGACTAGGTGCATCAGTGTTAATTCTCTGAGAGTCTTGCTCAATTCTCTTAGGATGGCCCTCAGGATACAAAGGTTCCTGAGTCATTTTACCACCTCTAGTTTTAATTCTAACAACATGATCATTCATCTTATTAGTCATCTCATTGAGCAAATCAGTTTGTGCTTCGAGAACTTGTTCTACTTGAGTTTTTACCATAGAAGCATGTTTGCTAACAAACTTGAGATCATTAACAGTTCTACACATATAATCACCCAAGCATTCAAGCATATAAGCATTTTGTTTCAATTTTCTACTAACATATGCATTGAAATTTTCTTGCTTAACAATAAAGTTATCAAATTCATCCAAGCACTCACTGGCCGACTTATTATAAGGAATATCACCTTCATCAAATATATAGAGAGAATTTACATCTACTACCTGTGTTGGGTTATCAAGACCATGTATTTCTTCAATAGGTGGTAAATTCTTAACATCTTTAGCTTTAATACCTTTTTCTTTCATAGATTTCTTTGCCTCTTGCATATCTTCAGGACTGAGGAATAGAAGACCTCTTTTCTTCGGAGTTGGCTTAGGAGGTGGTTCCGGAAGAGTCCAATCATTATCATTACTCAATATATTATTCAATAGTACTTCGTCTTGTTCAATAGTTTGTTCCCTGAAAACACAACCAGCACAACTATCTAGGTGGTCCCTAGAAGCATCAGTTAGTCCATTATAAAAGATATCAAGTATTTCATTTTTCTTGATAGGATGATCAGGCAAAACATTAAGTAATTGGAGAAGCCTCCCCCAAGCTTGTGGGAGACTCTCTTCTTCAATTTGCACAAAGTTAAATATTTCCTGTAAAGCAGCTTGTTTCTTATGAGCAGGAAAATATGTTTCATAGATGTAGTATAACATATCCTGGGGACTATGCACACAATCAGGAGCTAGAGAATTAAACCATATCTTAGCATCACCCTTTAATGAGAAAGGAAACAACTTAAGAATATAATAATAGCAAAATTTTTCCTCATGAGCAAATAGGGTGGCTATATCATTCACTTTAGTAAGATGTGCCACAACAGTTTTAGATTCATAACCATGGAAAGGATCATATCCAACCAAAGTGATGATCGACAGAGAACTCATAATCCTTATCAGTAACAAAGATGGTGAAGTAGCAAACTTAGGATCATATTGCGTTCTAGCATTCAGAGATTTTTCTTTCAACTTGACAAGCAGTTTCTTAAGATCCTCTCTTTCTTTACAAGCAAGAAAGTCCCTAGCTACCTATCCATCCATAACATAACCCTCAGGTATAACAGTCAATTCGTATCTAGGAGATCTAGTCTTATCAGGTGTTTCAAAATTTTTGGTTCCAATAATTTCATCAGTTTCAGAAATATCATCAATTTCAGCATTCTCAATATCTTTAGCTCTAGCAAGTTGTTCATCAAGAAATTCACCCAGTGGCACAATATTATCAAGCAAAGCAGTAGTATCATCATAAGCATCGTGCATAACAGAAGTAGCATCAATAATTACTTGTGACATATTAGAATCAATAGCAGGTGTAGGTGTCGCAAGCTTACTCAAAACAGAAGGTGAATCAAGTGCAGAGCTAGATCGCATTTCCTTACCTCCCGTCGTTCTAGAGGAAAAAATCTTGGTTTTGGTATCTTTCACATTCTTCATAGTGATCAACAGATATAAATCCCAAGTGACTCAGAGAATAGAGCTATGCTCCCCGGCAACGGCGCCAGAAAAAGGTCTTGATAACCCACAAGTATAGGGGATCGCAATAGTTTTCGAGGGTAGAGTATTCAACCCAAATTTATTGATTCGGCACAAGGGGAACCAAAGAATATTCACGAGTATTAGCAGTTGAGCTGTCAATTCAACCACACCTGAAAGACTTAATATTAGCTCCGTAAAGTAACAAAGTAGTTGCGGGTTTGTGGTGCCTTCCTATCAGCTTCCTGTGGGTTTGACACTTACTTATCACAAAAGTGCTACAACAGCCATGTGCACTTGCAGGTCATCAAGCATTTTTTGATGCCGTTGTGGGGGAGCATAGAGCTTGGTCATTACTTACCCGCACGCACTTAGTTTATTTCATTTGTTGTATTATCTTACTGTTTTTCTTTAACCCCAAAAATAAAAAAAAATCTATTAGTCATGTCTTCCGAGATTTCTCTCAGTGGACAAATGAAAACTGTGATGGAGGAAAAGAGAGACATAAGCTCACCATTGGCAATGACGAGAAGGTAAAAGAATGGCTCCAAAATTTGAACACGTGGTCATCACTAATATGCGAAGAATATTCAATCACTCATAAAGATTGTGGAACCGAAGGGCATTTCACTTATTAATGTAAGTATAATTACGATCCAGAGCTAGCAATCTATAATAATTATGATAAATGCAATGCTAGTATGGAGGTCATACAAGTTGTACTCTATATGGGTGCCCATGAGGTTTCACAGCTAATAGGAGGGCCAGGGGCTGAATGTATTGTGCTTTATAGCGCTTATGCACAATTGCATCCTATTAGTTTTTTTTGCATTGATAATTTATGCAATAATTCTTTAGTGATTAACATGCCAGAGCGAGCAGCTACTGCTTTGGAGAAAATGTATGCTTTGCATGACTTGTAGTAAAATGAAGACAAGGATGTGCCCCATGCTAATGATATCTCCGTGATGAATCATGTGATACCAAAATCCTTGATGAAAATTCTCGAGAGGACTTTGAGAGTCTAAATGAATTTACTGAAGTCATACATAATGATGAACTAGAGTTACAATCTTCAAAGGGCGAATCACCTGCTTCAACAGAAAATTATGAAGTGTTCACCCACAATGATAGCCATGGTAAGGATTTAAATTTACATATGGGGAGACATGGTCACTAAGCTTGGTGCATCGGTACTCGCCAAAGAGCGAGTACAAATTTATATGTATGATGCCGATCAACCACAAGCGAGTGCATCTCCCACCGAGCTCTTCTATGAGGTGCTCCCAACCCCGATAGTAGGCAGGTCTCACACTCGGGGTTGATATCCCTTGGGATCCGAGTGGATGACCTTACGGAGCACCGACACCTAGCTATATGGCTTTAAAGAAAACACTGCCTGGGAGGTAACCTGGAAGTCTTTAGGTGTCTTTCTTAGCTTTGTGTCTTGAGTCTAGTTGCTTTCATGTTGTATTGGCACTTTTATTTTTGTTTTGCATAGTTGTTATTAGAGTTGGTTTCAGAGAAACTTCGTTGGTAAAATTTATAGCAGGTCGGTAGACAATATTTTGTTGCATACCTCCTCCTATTTTTATTGCGAATTTGTATGTGCCTAACGTGAGGAGGGAGCACAAAAAGTTTCATGCACTTCTGCAGCTCCAGAAGAAAAGACAGTGTAACAGACGACCGCCATGGTCGTATGCGCGCTCGTATGAGCTCGTGGCTGCGAGCAATAGGAGGACCAGAGCAAAAGATGGCCTACCATATAAGCGCTCGTGCTCGTATGCGAGGTCGTATCACCTAGAAGCCACAAAGGAGCATCTCCATAGAGCAAAAGATGGTTTACCGTACGACCGCACTCGGTCATGTGTGCACTCGTATGAGGTAGGGGAACCCTCAAATTTGATTTATTTTTTACGTCTGAGGTCGATGAGGTGTTTCCTAACCGAACTTTGCTTTGTAATTAGTGTAAATTACCTCTGAAACTCTGTAGCCAATAAATCTTTGTAGCAACTATGTTTTCCTTCCTTTCTTTTTGCTGGTTGGGTATATGAACTTGAACTCCGTTCGTATACCAAATCGATGTTTTTATTTGTGTGTTATTTTCACAGGGGCTCGGACCTTATGTGGAGAAGTGTACGGTCTGATGCCACCCATATAAAGGACCGACACAAGCCACTTCATTGCTTCATCATGATGAATTTCAACCACATGTGTCTAGTAATGTTTTTCAATATGAATCTTGCTCAAATAAAAATTTCTTTGTGATGATTTTCTCACCTAATGTGAGGATCTCCTTTTTAATTAGGCACCTAGGAGCTTCACACTTGTGTTTCTATCTTGTCTCACTTGCACTTCATCCAGACCTAGGAGCTATCGATACTTCTAGACATAGTTTGTTTACTTAAGCGAGGTGCTTAGGTAGATGAACTGATAATTGTGAGGCTTATTTTTTATCACTTGTCTTGCTAATCCTTTCACTACAAAAAAATACACTTCCGTGATGATACGTGTTTGTCACAGTAGGTCACGTTTTCTGTCATGCATGTATATCTATGAAGATTTTATGATAGAATCAAGATAGTCATACAAGTGCTGTCGTAGAAGTGTTCCATGACATTACCAAAATTATCATACGGAAGTGTCCACTTCCATGATGATAAATCGTGCGTCATAGAAGTGCTTTCGTCAAGGGTAACCGACACGTGTCATCCACCATAACGGGTCACCGTTAAGCTACGGGTTCCGGTTTGGATCCGATAACCCGTTAACAGCCCGGACCAATAGGGATTTTCCACATGTAAAATTCTGAATGGCCAGAGGAACCACGTGTCGGCTCACCGTTGGGACAGATGTCATCCACTCATTGGATGGAAGGCGCCTATGATACGTTGACACGTGGCACGACCCAACAGAGGCCCATTCCGGTGCAAAGGCCGACACGTTTGACTTGGTCAAAAGGTAGCGGGCCGGCCCACGGAAAGCATGTTAACGGCCTATTCGCATATAGCCCATTTACAGCCCGGTAAGTCACGACCCGTTATGGCTTATCCGAATTAGGCCTGTCGCAGGATATCCGCGGCCACCTATGGGACCGGGCGGCCCCTTGCTGGTTCGGTGGGGGACGTCGCATTGCACAAAGAGCAGACCAGCGCGCGGCAGCATGGCATAGAGCACACAAGCAATTTACCCAGGTTCAGGCCGCCGCGGGCCGTAAGACCCTAGTCCTACTTTGGTGGATTGATGGTGGAAATGAATGTGGTGGTGCATGATACACTTGCCCGGCAAGGCCTGCCTCTAGGCTATAGTGACCACAAGCGTCTGGTGGCTTGGGTTTGTGAAGTTTCCAACCCTCTAACCCCCTCCTACGATTGCCATGAGCCTCCTTTTATAGATTAAGGGGTCACCACAATGGCAAAACAGTCATTACCCACTGATATGATAGCAAACAGTGCTATCATACCTAACTCTGCGGGCTGGCAGGGTGCATGAAATGCACCACTCAGTGTCACATCACTAGCTTCCCGGCAAGGCCTGCCGGGCTTATCTTGCCAGCTCCGCATCTGTTCTCTTGACACATCGCTGGACGGGTGTCACCTATGGGTTTCTTCTGTAGGACTTGGTTGCCATGTGGCAAATGCTGCCACTTAATCACATTGTGGCTTGACACCGCACTGATTGACGACGTGGGTCGTACTTACGCAGTAGGTAGGGTGGTTCAGGCCCCGCAAGCCCCGGCAGGCTGCCGGGGAGTCTTGGTTGCTTGCTTCTGGTGGTGGCCTGGCCCCTTGCCGGGCTCGCCTGCCCAGCAAGGGAGGCCCTTTCTCTTGTCGATATCCCGCTCCTTTGACTCGGTCTCGATCTCTCTGAGCTGCATGTTGGTTCTTCAAGTCTCTTGGTCCTTCAACCTCTGGCTTGCCTTCGTCCTGTCCGTGCACGAGTCAGGGGAAAATGCATGCCCCTGTATATTTTCCCCGACATAAGCCCCCGGGCCTGAGCCATACGTGTCGCGTGGCACGTTGGGTTAGGTCCCAAACAGTGCGCAGACACGTGGCAGGAGCGGGCTGCATGTGGCGGTTCGCCACAATGGCCAGTCAATCCAACGTCCACTTTCGCGTAATTACTACACGTCGTGGGGTCGTGGGACCGTTGCAGTTGAGGTAAAACAGTAACTTTCTGAAAGGTCACGCCCCTGTCCCATCTTCCCTCCTCTTAAGAGCAGGGAAAAATCGGAACAGCACGATTCATCTGATCTCTGCCCCGCTCCTCCATCTTCTTCCTCCGCAAGCTTGCGACAGTTCCCATCTTACCTCTTATTCCGCCGCCACGCAGCGAATCCCTTCCCCCACTCTGTGTTGCTGTAGTAATGGGGAAGAAACCCGCGAAGAAGCTGGCGACCGCGGCTAAGGAGACTGCCACCGACGAGAACAAGAGGTCGGCGGAGTTGAGCAAGAAACAGAGCGCAGGCGTCGTCTTCATTCCGTCCAACTTGCGTGGCCCTGTCCTTCAGGCGAAGTACGGGTATCTATGGGGGCGACCCGTCGAGAAGGGAATGGGGCTCCCGTAGTCTTCGAGGTGGGTGAGGTGGATCCCCCTAACTCTTATCGGTTCTTTGACGCTTATTTCATCTGCGGGCTGTGTCCTCCATTTTCTGAGTTCTTTGAGGCGATCATGAATTTCTACGGGTTCCACCTCCTTGATTTTACGCCAAATGCAATGGCGACCACGACCATCTTCGTGCATATGTGCAAGAATTTTGTCAGGGTGAAGCCCAATGTGGATCTATTCCGTCATTACTTCGTCCCGCGGGTGGAGAGCAAGGTGATTCACTCTGGAATGATCAGCTGGATCCCCTGGTCGAAGAAGAATTACCTCCCGGGGCATTTACGTGAGAGGTGGGAGGAATTGAGGGGTTATTGGTGCTGGATTCAGGATAAGGAAGCCCCCGAATTTTGCAAAGCACGGCAAGAGTGCGTCGAGTGCGGCAAGGATTGGAGCGCCAAGGGGCTTTCTAAGGACAGGTTGCGCCCGACAATCAATAGGATCGTCCGCTTGGCGTCCACCGGGCTAACCGTCGAGCATGTGGGGGCAGACTTCCTTCTCTGCCGCATCTCACCGCTGCAGGACAGGGACAGGCCTGCGTGGCAATACAGCGGTGCTGCAGATAGGATGAGGCTGTTGCTGGGGCTGGCCAATAATTTGTCAGTTTATGGCCATGCTTGGTTGTGTGACTAACTGTTTGGTCATTTTGAGATGTTCAAGCTCCCGGCAACCGTCGTCCCCATGAATGTCAATTCTGCCCAGGACCAGATACTTAAGTGGATGCCGGACTGCAATGCTGGGGGACTGTCGAGCACTTGGCAGCTCCCTTCTCTCGACAAAGAGCTCCAGTGGTCGAGCACTTTGGTGGAAAAGGCCAACAGGGCTGAAGGCGAAATGTATAAACGCACCTCTACTGCGGAGGTAGCGTATATTCTAAAGATAGTCACGGAGGACAAAGCTGCCCGTCGTGTAGAAATGGAGAAGGCCGCAAAGGCCAAGAAGGGCAAAGGAAAGGCTGGGGACGGGAGCTTTTCCCAGGGTGGCAGCGAGGCACAAGCCACAGAAGATACCGGCAGGGAAGAGCTTGCCGGGGATAACTTTGCCGGGCTAGATGCTCTGGCCAAGGCGGCTATGGAGCTCCAGGAGGGAGAGGAGGAGGAGAGGGAGGAGGGCATGGCAGCAGCCCCCGTAGATGAGGAATGGCTAGTGGCAGGGCCGCAAGCCCCCGCACCAGATCAAGACCAGCGTACCCACAGGCGCGTCGCCGCTCGAGGAGCGGCGGCCTCCAAACTGGCTCCGCCCACCAAGAAGGTGAAGTAGACCTCCACGAAGACCTCCAAGGCAGAGGGGACATGTCGCCAATCCCCTCGTCTTGCCCGGGCCAGGGCATCTTCTGCCAAACAGCCGGCGTCTTCAGAGGAGGAGTCCAGCTCCCGCTCTGGCTTGAGTTCTTCGCAAAGCTCGCCTTCCCCGGAGATCCTGGTATCACGGCAGGCACCGAAGCTGCTGAGAAGTTCCACCCTTCCGTCTCTGAAGAGAGGACAGGAGTCCCCTCCTCCCATGGAGTTCAATTTGAACTCCATGCTTATGGCGGAAGAGTAAGGGAGATTTCTCTTTATGTTGGATATCTTCCTAAGTAGATTTAAAGGCTTTCTGTTGACTGACCTCTTGTCCTTGTTGTTGCTTCGCAGGGGAGTGGAGGAGGAGGAGACCCTTGTCCACCACTCCCAGAAAAGGCTCCGGCGCCTCGGGTCACTGAAGGGTGCAAAGGGCTCGACTTCGGTAGGGAGGGATGCAGAGGATCCTGTGCCGAGCCCCCAGCTTAGCCCCCAGCCTGGGAGCAGAGACTTGACCCCGTCAGCTGGAGATTATGGGGGTAGCTTCTCCACCCCTTCCTGTGGAGGAGAAGGCGATGCGACACAGAGTGAGCCGCCCCTTGAAGAGCACGGCTCCCCTGTCGTCCAATCCGAAGATGTGGCTGTGGAATCCTCAGCGGCAGAGATAGTGCGGAGGGCGGCCGAGTCTGCCCCGGTAGAGGAAGAAGTTCGCGACCTGGCAACGACTGTTGTCGGGGAAGCAGAGAACCCTGCCCGGCAGACCTCTCCGGGTACATAACTTGACTCTTCTTTTTCTTTTATACTCTGGCTGTATCTGCTGTCTTCTTCTCCCCTTTTTTTCCAAGGTTTTCATCCTTCTGTTCGCTTACTGGCCCCTCTCATCTGCAGACCCCCAAGCCGAGGAATCAGATTTGTTGGAGGTGGTTGCGGATATTGGGAGGTCCGCCATAGATGAAGCCGTGAGGGTCGCGGCCCCGAGGGGCAAGATCTTGTTGCCGGGGGAACACAGGGTTCCCTGTCAGTCGTAGAGCATTCTGTGGAGAGCACCCCAGTCGAGGGAGCAGTTATCGAGGTGAAGATTCCTCTTCAAACCATGGGCCCACTTCCTTCTCCTGGGGGCGCTGCTGGTGGCCCGCTCTCCTCCTTGAACACGCTGGCGGTGGTGTCGCAATTGCCTGATATTGGAGCCCCCGGTCCGTCCCTGTCAGACGCAAAGCTTGACGAAGAGTTGCAGCGTCTTCTGGCGCCACTACATCTGGGAGGCAAGGAGGCCGATGATTCTGTGGCCGTCACCATGGACTTGTCCTTTATGGAATCCATGGCGGCGGGAGTGAAGGAAATGCAGGCCCGACATCGCCAGAAGTGGCAGGAGCTCAACGCACGGCGCGAATCCGCCGACAAAGTGGACCAGAGATTGAAGGGTAAGTGTCTGGAGCTACACGAATGGCACAACAAGCAGCTCAAGGTGCTTATGAGGCAGCAAGAGACTCTTCAGATGATGAGGGAGGATGTCATGGCTCGGGAGAGGCGTCTAGCGGATCACAAAGCATCTTTGGATGCCAGGGAGCAAGAGATCTCCCTTCGGGAGGAGAATCTTGAAGCCACCCTCCGTGCCAAAGACGAGAGTTTGGAGACCTTGGTGCAGCAGTGCACCAAAGAACTGAAGGATGAACACGGGGCTGCTCTGGACACCATCTCTACTGATCATGCCGCCCAACTGAAGAAGCTTGTTGATGGCCTGGATGCCGCATCCTCTGCCAAGGCTGAGCTCGAGTGGCAGGTGGTCAAACTGAATGAAGACCTTGCCGGGAGTGCCAAGGAGGTAGAGGCACTCAAAGAAGAGGCACGGCAAGCAGAGCTCCATTTGGCTGATGTGTAATCGCCGCTCTCCTCCAAGACCCAAAGCCTTGAAGCCGCAAACAGCAACATTTCAGATATGACGGCAAGTGATGACCCACAAGTATAGGGTATCTATCGTAGTCCTTATGATAAGTAAAAGTGTCAAACCCAACGAGGAGCAGAAGGAAATGACAAGTGGTTTTCGTAAGGTATTCTCTGCAAGCACTGAAATTATCGGTAACAGATAGTTTTATGATAAGGTAATTCGTAACGGGTAACAAGTAACAAAAGTAAACAAGGTGCAGCAAGGTGGCCCAATCCTTTTTGTAGCAAAGGACAAGCCTGGACAAACTCTTATATAAAGGAAAGCGCTCCCGAGGACACATGGGAATTATCGTCAAGCTAGTTTTCATCATGCTCATATGATTCGCGTTCGTTACTTTGATAATTTGATATGTGGGTGGACCGGTGCTTGGGTACTGCCCTTCCTTGGACAAGCATCCCACTTATGATTAACCCCTCTCGCAAGCATCCACAACTACGAAAGAAGAATTAAGGTAAACCTAACCATAGCATGAAACATGTGGATCCAAATCAGCCCCTTTGAAGCAACGCATAAACTAGGGTATAAGCTTCTGTCACTCTAGCAACCCATCATCTACTTATTACTTCCCAATGCCTTCCCCTAGGCCCAAACAATGGTGAAGTGTCATGTAGTCGACGTTCACATAACACCATTAGAGGAAAGATAACATACATCTCATCAAAATATCGAACGAATACCAAATTCACATGACTACTTATAACAAGACTTCTCCCATGTCCTTAGGAACAAACGTAACTACTCACAAATCATATTCATGTGCATAATCAGAGGGGTATTAATATGCATAAAGGATCTGAACATCTAATTTTCCATCGAATAAACCAACTAGCATCAACTACAAGGAGTAATCAACACTACTAGCAACCCACAGGTACCAATCTGAGGTTTTGAGACAAAGATCGGATACAAGAGATGAACTAGGGTTTGAGAGGAGATGGTGCTGGTGAAGATGTTGATGGAGATTGACCCCCTCCCGATGAGAGGATCGATGGTGATGACGATGGTGACGATTTCCCCCTCTCGGAGGGATATTTCCTCGGCGGAACAGCTCCGCCGGAGCCCTAGATTGGTTCTGCCCAGGTTCCGCCTCGAGATGGCGGCGCTTCGTCCCGAAAGCTTCCTCCTGATTTTTTCTAGGCCAAAAGACACCTTATACCAGAAGATGGGCATCGGGGGTCTTCCAGGTGGCCCACGAGGCACGGGGCGTGCCCTCCACCCTCGTGGACAGGGTGTGGCCCCCCTCTGGTGCTTTCTTCGCCCAATATTTTTAATATATTCCAAAACTGACTTTCATGGAGTTTCAAGACTTTTGGAGTTGTGCAGAATAGGTCTCTAATATTTGCTCCTTTTCCAGCCCAGAATTCCAGCTGCCGGCATTCTCCCTCTTCATGTAAACCTTGTAAAATAAGAGAGAAAAAGGCATAAGTATTGTGACATAATGTGTAATAACAGCCCATAATGCAATAAATATTGATATAAAAGCATGATGCAAAATGGACGTATCAACTCCCCCAAGCTTAGACCTCGCTTGTCCTCATGCGGAAGCCGATATCGAAAAATATGTCCACATGTTTAGAGATAGAGGTGTTGATAAAATAAAATACGGACATGAGGGCATCATGATCATTCTTAGAAAGCAACATATATATATATATATATATTGTTATATGATTTCTTATGCTGAAGTAACAATCTATTCACAATGTAAAGTATGAACTAGAAACTTCATTGAAAACTAACAAACTATAATCTCAGTCACTAAAGCAATTGCAATTTATCATAACATCGGAAAGAGTCAATATAAGAGCTTTTCAGCAAGTCCACATACACAACCATCATTTAGTCTTTCACAATTGCTAACACTCACACAATACTTATGGGTATGAAGTTTTAATCAGACACAGAGAAAGATAGGGGCTTATAGTTTTGCCTCCCAACCTTTTACCTCAAGGGTAACGTCAACAATAATGCTTTATGAAAACCCACATCCAATTGGATTGTATTATCAGGATCTTTCCAACACATAGTGCTTGCCAAAGGATAAAGTGTAAAAAGGAAAGGTGAAGATCACCATGACTCTTGTATAAGGAATAAGGCAAAAATAAAAGATAGGCCCTTCGCAGAGGGAAGCAGAGGTTGTCATGTGCTTTTATGATTGGATGCACAAAATCTTAATGCAAAAGAACGTCACTTTATATTGCCACTTGTCATAGGGACCTTTATTATGTAGTCCGTCGCTTTTATTTCTTCCATATAACAAAATCGTATAAAGCTTATTTTCTCCACACTAATAGATCATACATATTTAGAGAGCAATTTTTATTGCTTGCAACAATGACAACTTACTTGAAGGATCTTACTCAATCCATAGGTAGATATGGTGGACTCTCATGGCAAAACTGGGTTTAAGGATATTTGGAAGCACAAGTAGTATCTCTACTTGGTGCAAAGAATTTGGCTAGCATGAGGGGGAAAGGCAAGCTCAACATGTTGGATGATCCATGACAATATAATTTATTTCGGATATGAGAAAACATAACCCATTACATTGTCTTCCTTGTCCAACATCAACTTTTTAGCATGTCATATTTTAATGAGTGCTCACAACCATAAAACATATCCAAGATAGTATATTTATATGTGAAAACCTCTCTTTCTTTATTACTTCCTATTAATTGCATCGACGACCAAAACTATGTTTGTCAGCTCTCAACAACTTTTATTCATGATACTCTTTATATGTGAAGTCATTACTCTCCATAAGATCAATATGATCTTTTTATTTCTTTTTATTCTTTTCTTTTTCTTTTATTCCCTCAAGATCATAGCAAGATAACCAATCCCTCGACTCAAGACTAATCTTTATTATATATAGCTCACGAACTCGATTACATAGATAAGGATCAACACAAAAACTCAAAGCTAGATCATACTAAACTTTATTCTACTAGAACAAGATATAACCAAAAGGATCAAACTAAGAAAAACGGTAAAGATAGGAGTGTGATGGTGATACGATATCGGGGCACCAAAGGGAGTGCCCATACCCATGTGATTATGTCTCTTTCTTCAGGGGTGGTGATGATGGAGTTGTTGATGATGGTGTGTCGCACATCGAGCAACAAAAGATTTTCACGTGTGAGATACTTATTTTGTATGCGAGCTAGCTCAATCATCTTGGAAGCTTCAATCTCAGTTGGGGTGAGATGATTGTAGTAAGGTTGAGGGAAGCCTTCTTCTTCTACTGTCGGGACTTGCTCCTTTGCGACCTCCTTGATCTTGTCACCTTCCTTGATTTCCCCGATTTCTTCTCGCTTCGTCTCTATCTTCATTAGCCAAGCATCGTTGCCCACGTTGTTGGAGGAGGGGGACGACATGATGCCTGACCTTGAAAACTCTGGCAGAAAATAGCTTGGAACAAAAACAGGAGATATTTGCGTGGTACGGTGGTCAAAACCTTCGGGAGATTATATAATGAATTTTTACCGACCAAAAGAAGTATCGTGCAAGAAAACAGAGTTTGGAGGGCACACGAGGTGCCCACGAGGCAGGGGGCACGCCTAGGGGGGTAGGGCGCGCCCTCCACCCTCGTGGATGCCTCGTGTCCCTTTCGGACTACTTCTTATTTTCCTATTTTCTTAAATATTCCAAAACGGAGAAAAATTGCTATTAGAACTGTTTTCGAGTCGGTTTACTTACCGTACCACATACCTATTCCTTTTCAGAGTCTGAAACGTTCTGGAAAGTGTCCCTTATGTACTTCTCCGGGGTTACGGTTTCAGTAACATTAGTTTCAATATTTATGGGATTACCTGAGATATAATGTTTGATTCTTTGACCGTTCACCACCTTTGGATTTGTGCCTTCGAAGTTGTTGATTTTTATGGCACCGGAACGATAAACCTCCTCAATAAAGTAAGGACCTTCCCTTTTAGAGAGAAGTTTTCCTGCAAAAAATCTTAAACGAGAGTTGTATAACAAAACATAATCACCTACATTAAACTCACGCTTTTGTATCCTTTTGTCATGCCATCTTTTAACTTTTTCTTCGAACAGTTTGGCATTCTCACAGGCCTAGGTTCTCCACTCATCAAGTGAGCTAATGTCAAATAGTCTCTTCTCACCAGCAAGTTTGAAATCATAATTGAGCTCTTTAATGGCCCAATATGCCTTATGTTCTAGTTTGAGAGGTAAGTGAAAAGCTTTTCCATAAACCATTTTATACGGAGACATACCCATAGGATTTTTATATGCAGTTCTATAGGCCCGTAATGCATCATCAAGTTTCTTGGACCAATTCTTTCTAGATCGATTAACCGTCTTTTGCAAAATTAATTTAATCTCTCTATTACTTAGTTCTACTTGACCACCAGACTGTGGATGGTATGGAGATGCAATTCTATGACTAACATCATATTTAGCATGCATTTTACGAAAAGCACCATGAATCAAATGTGAACCGCCATCAGTCATTAAGTATCTAGGGACTCTAAACCTCGGAAAAATAACTTCTTTAAGCATCTTAATAGAGGTGTTATGATCAGCACTACTAGTTGGAATAGCTTCTACCCACTTAGTAACGTAATCAACAACAACTAAAATATGTGTATACCCATTAGAGGAAGGAAACAGTCCCATATAATCAAAGCCCCAAACATCAAATAGTTCAATAACAAGTGAATAGTTCATAGGCATTTCTTGACGTCTACTAATGTTACCAATTCTTTGACATTCATCACAAGACAAGACAAACTTACGGGCATCTGTAAAAAGAGTAGGCCAATAAAAACCGGATTGCAATACCTTATGCGCAGTTCTATCTCCAGCATGGTGTCCTCCATAAGCCTCGGAGTTACACTTGCATAGGATCTGTTCCTGTTCATGCTCAGGTAAACAATGTCTAATAACACCATCTACTCCTTCTTTATAAAGGTGTGGGTCATCCCAGAAGTAATGTCTTAAATCATAGAAAACCTTTTTCTTTTGCTGGTATGTGAAACTAGGTGGTATAAATTTATCAACAATGTAATTAGCATAATCAGCATACCATGGAGCAGTACGAGAAGCATTTATGACAGCTAATTATTCATCAGGAAAGCTATCATCAATAGGTAGTGGGTCATCAAGAACATTTTCTAACCTAGACAAGTTGTCTGCAACGGGGTTCTCATCTCCCTTTCTATCAATAATATGCAAATGAAATTCTTGTAGCAAGAGAACCCATCTAATAAGTCTAGGTTTAGCATCTTTCTTTTCCATAAGATATTTAATAGCAGCATGATCAGTGTGAACAGTTACTTTGGAATCAACAATATAAGGTCTGAACTTATCACAAGCAAATACAACTGCTAAAAATTCTTGTTCAGTAGTAGCATAATTTCTCTAGGCACTGTCTAGAGTTTTACTAGCATATTGGATAACATTTAATTTCTTATGAACGCTTTGTCCTAGAACAACACCTACAGCATAATCACTAGCATCACACATAACTTCAAAGGGTAAATTCCAATCAGGTGGCTGAACAATAGGTGCAGAAATGAAGGCTTTCTTAAGTATTTCAAACGCTTCTACACAATCATCATCAAAGACAAAAGGAACATCTTTTTGTAAGAGATTAGTCAGAGGCCTATAAATTTTTAGAAGTCTTTAATGAACCTCCTATAAAAACCGGCATGACCAAGGAAACTTCTTATACCTTTGATGTCCTTACGACACGACATCTTTCAATAGCATCAACTTTGGCTTTATCAACTTCAATACCTCTTTCAGAAATTTTATGCCCCAAGACAATTCCTTCATTAACCATAAAGTGGCACTTCTCCCAATTCAAGACAAGATTAGTTTCTTCACATCTCTGCAAGACTCGATCAAGGTTGCTTAAGCAATCATCAAAAGAAGTTCAATACACGGAGAAATAATCCATGAAAACCTCAACAATCTTTTCACAAAAGTCAGAGAATATAGCAGCCATACATCTTTGAAAGGTAGCAGGTGCATTAAATAAACCAAAAGGCATACGTCTATAAGCAAAGGTACCAAAAGGGCAAGTAAAAGTGGTCTTATCCTGATCCTCTTTTGACACAGGTATTTGAGAGAAACCAGAATAACCATCTAGAAAGCAAAAATGTGTATGTTTGGATAATCTTTCTAGCATTTGATCAATAAAAGGTAAAGGGTAATGATCTTTCCTAGTAGCTTTATTTAATTTGCGGAAATCAATTACCATTCTATAACCTGTCACAATTCTTTGTGGGATCAATTCATCTTTATCATTAGGAAC
This sequence comes from Aegilops tauschii subsp. strangulata, assembly GCF_002575655.3. NCBI lineage: Eukaryota > Viridiplantae > Streptophyta > Magnoliopsida > Poales > Poaceae > Aegilops > Aegilops tauschii. Next base: position 551,844,018 of record NC_053037.3, read on the forward strand.
AATAGTAATACCTCCCTTCTTAGGGACACAACGGATAGGACTTACCCACTGACTATTAGCAACAGGATAAATTATACCTGCCTCCAGAAGCTTTAGTATTTCATTTCTTACCACTTCTTTCATCTTAGGATTTAACCGTCATTGGTGATCAACAACCGGTTTAGCGTCTTTCTCCAATTTTGTTTTGTGCTGGCATAGAGTGGGACTAATGCCCTTAAGATCATCAAGAGTATATCCAATAGCAGCGCGGTGCTTCTTCAGAGTTTTCAATAATTTCTCTTCTTCCTGCTCTAAAAGATTAGCACTAATAATTACAGGATATATATTTTTCTCATCAAGATAAGCATATTTAAGAGTATCAGGTAATGGTTTAAGCTCAAACACGGGATCACCCTTGGGCGGAGGAGGATCCCCTAGAATTTCAACAGGCAAGTTGTGTTTCAAAATAGGACCCTGTTTAAAGAATACTTCATCTATTTCCCTTCCTTCATTCATAAACATATCATTTTCGTGGTCTAGCAAATATTGTTCAAACGGATCATTAGGAGGCACGTAAATAGAAGCAAGACCAATAATTTCATCTTTACTAGGCAATTCTTTATCATGGGGTTGTCTACGAAATTTAGCAAAATTAAAATCATGAGACATATCCCCTAAACCAACAGTAACAACATACTTTTCGCAATCTATCCTAGCATTAACAGTATTCAAGAAGGGTCTACCAAATATAATGGGACAAAAGTCATCTTGTGGGGAACCAAGAACAAGAAAATCAGTAGGATATTTAACTTTCCCACACAAGACTTCAACATCTCTAACAATCCCAACTGGTGAAATAGTATCTCTATTGGCAAGCTTAATTGTAACATCAATATCTTCTATCTCAGCAGGTGCAATATCATGCATAATTTCTTTGTATAAGGAATGAGGTATTGCACTTGCACTAGCACCCATATCACATAAGCCATGATAACAATGATCTCCTATTTTAACAGAAACAACAGGCATGCCGACAACAGGTCTATGTTTATTTTTAGTATCGGGTCTAGCAATTCTAGCAGCTTCATTACAGAAGTAAATAACATGCCCATCAATATTATCAACCAAGAGATCCTTAACCATAGCAATACTAGGTTCAACTTTAATTTGCTCAGTGGGTGTAGATGTTCTAGCATTACTCTTACGAACCACAATTGAAGCTTTAGCATGATCCTTTATTCTAACAGGGAAAGGTGGTTTCTCAATATAAGCGGTAGGAACAATAGGATCAACATTATAAGTGATAGTCTTTTCTTCAACTTTAATAGGTTCAACTACTTTTACTTCAATGGGAGGATGATATTTAAACCACTTCTCCTTAGGGAGATCAACATGAGTACCAAATGATTCACAGAAAGAAGCTACTATCTCAGAGTGAAGTCCATATTTAGTGCTAAATTCACGAAGAACATCAGTATCCATAACTGATTTAACACAATCAAACTTAGGTGTTATACCTGACTCCTTACCTTCATCGAGTTCCCAATCTTCAGAGTTGCATTTAATTATTTCCAATAAATCCCATCTGAATTCAATAGTCTTCATTATAAAAGAACCAATACAAGAAGTATCGAGCATGGAGCGATTATTGAGAGAAAGCTGAGCATAATTTTTTTGAATAATAATTTCTCTTGAGAGCTCATGATTGGGGCATGAATATAACATTGACTTAAGCCTCCCCCAAGCTTGAGCGATACTTTCTCCTTCGCGAGGTCAAAAATTATATATATATAATTAAGATCACGATGAACCAGATGCATACGATAAAACTTCTGATGAAATTCCAATTTCAATCGGTTGTAGTTCCATGATTGTCGGGTGGTAGGTGCGACATATGCCAACGGGTGGCTTATCATAGTGGGTGCCAATAAGACGTCGCCGGTGCCTGGAAACGGGATGAGGCAAAGACATGCACGCCGGCGAATCTTACCCAGGTTCGGGGCTCTCCGAGGAAATAACACCCCTAGTCCTGCTCTGCGGAGTCTCCGCATGATCACTAAATCAGGAAGTGTAGCTACAATCGCTCCTAGAGCTGTTGGGTTCAAGGGAGAAGAAGAACAAGGCTAGCTCTTGCTTCTCTCTCTCTATGGTGTGTAATGCTAAGAAGCCAACCCTTTGCATGGGTGCCCCGGGGGGTTTATATAGGCCTACCCCCCGGGGGTACAATTGTAATCCGGCTGGGCACTGGTCCTAGCCGTCAGTGTCCACGCTCGCCGGCTTCTCCGCCGGCTGTTGGGGCCCGCCGACTGGTGGGTCCCACCGGCTGCCGGCCTCTTGGTCGACAGGCCGGCCCCACCGCCTAGGGTCTTGTCGGCGGCTGCTTACTGTAGCCTCGCCCCTGATGACGAGGGCTTCGTCGAGGTAAGCGTTGCTATAGTGTGCCGCCTCGAGGGCTCTCACTGTAGCCTTACCTCGTCTTGTCTCCTTAATGTGGCACATGCTTCGAGGGAGGGAGTAGCCGGCTTCTGGGGGCCAGCTACGCCCTTGGCCGACTAGGGGAGGCCGGGCCGCCTTCGCGCCTCTCTCTGGCCGTAGGGGCCCGCCGCTCGTGGGCCGTACTGGTGTCTGTCGTGGGTGACGTTGAGGCCAGCATGGCTACAGCGCCAGGCCGGACGGGAGATGGCCGTCCCGTACGGCATCCTGTGGCCATGCCTGCCACGGGCTTCGGGGGTAGTGGGCCGTACTGTGGCCACACCCCGTCTTGTCACCGTTATGTGGGCGTAGCTTTGGTGGTTGCGGTCTTGGCCGGCTTCTTGGAGTCGGCGTTCTTCATGGCCGGCTTCTGAGAAGTCGGCATCCTCTATGGCCGGCTTCCTGGAGTCGGCCACCCCGTGGTTATCCTGGGGGGAGGTTGCTGAGGCTGGGTCGCCTTCCGTGAGTCGGCTTCAGAGGTATCCAGCCGGGGAAGGCGGCCCAATGCTTGGAGTGCTTGAAGGCCCAAAGGCCTGATATTTTTTGGAAGAGCCAGGGGCAGTCGGTTAGGCTACCCGTGGCCATTTACTCCGACAGTAGTCCCCGAAGCTGATTGGGCTTCGAGGTTGGGTAGAAGTTGAGAAGCTCGTTTAGCTTCCTATCTTGACAAGTCGGCAGCTGGGAGCCGGCTTTGGTTAGGCGCACCGTCTTGGCCGAAAATTTCGGAGTCGGAGGGCGGGAGCTCGCCAGCGCGTGCACCGGGCCGCGGGCCGGCCACTTGCCGCCTGCGAACCACGTGGGCTCTCTCGGCCAAAAAGCCTGCCAGCCCACGCGCGCGACGGGACGTCGCTGTAGGGCGGGGGCCCGCCACGTCCACGCCCGGGCCCAGGCGCGGATTCTCTGCAGCCCGAAACCGCCCGCACGTCTCCTTGCGGCAGTTTTGGCACGCCTTTAGGGCGTAATAATTGCGAGGCGTGGGGGAGTGGGTGCAGTTAATCCCACGTCTCACCCCACGTCCGGCCTCCCCGGCTTCACCTGGCGAAGCTATAAGTAGGGGGAGGGGGGAGAGCGGCAGGCTCTCGCACGCTCCTCCTCTTTCCACCATCTTCTTATTCTTGCCCTTTCTTGCAACATCGCCTCGCCGCCGCGCTCTTCCACCACTCGTTCCTCCCCCGCCGCGCTTGTTTTCACTATGCCTCCCGCCACGGAGCAGTACGGCGGGGATTGGGACGGCTCCAACGTCCACGAGGATCACGTCGAATTCCTCCGCAAGACGCGGCGGCTGCCCAGCGCGGACAAGGTGGAGGTCCGTCTCGCGCCGGCGAAGGAGAATACGTCGGAGCCGCGGGAGGGCGAGCGGGTGGTCTTCCGCTCGCATTTCTTGTGCGGAATCGGCCTGCCCGTGAGCGCCTTCTTCCGCTCTTGGCTCGAGTTCTACCAGCTCCAGCCGCACCACCTCACCCCGAACGCGGTGGTGCTGCTGTCTGCCTTTGTCACCCTATGCGAAGGCTACCTCGGCGTCCTCCCCACCCTCGAGCTCTGGGGGGAGTTCTTCCAGTCCAAGCTGGGCACGCGCTCGCAGGGCGTGCCGGCTTAGACTGGCGCCTTCATCGCGATGCGGAGGGTGGCTGCCGACAACCCCTTCCCCATCATCACGCTGATCCAGTCGGTGAAGTTATGGCAAAAGTCGTACTTCTACGTCAGGAACATCGCCCCGCAGGGCGACTACGTCAACCTGCCGGCTTACGTAGCCGGCCCACCGGCGGGCAGGCGGCCCCAGTGGTCCTACCGGGACGTGACGCTGACGCCGGCTGGATCCGCAGCCGTCGCCCGAGTGCGAGCGATGACCCAGTCGGAGGGCTTGTCGGGGCCCGACCTGCTGGCCGCCTTCGTCACGCGCCGGGTACTCCCGCTCCAGAGCCGCCCTCATCTGATCTGTCAGATGAGCGGCCAGCTCGATCCAAGCCGGATGTGTACCAAGGACATGCCGCACGAGGAGGTGGCCTATATGGTGAACTACCTCGCGAACTGCAAACTCTCCGAAGAGTGGCAGTTCGGCAAGGAGCCATATAGCCGGCCCAACCCGCCGCCCACGGTATGTTATCCTTGTCTCTTTCTCTTTTCTTAGTTTTGTCGCCGAGTTCCTTTGGCCGAGTCTGACTAGTCGGCTTGTTTTCGGCAGAGCCCTCTTCTTCGGCCCGCAAGCGGGTCGGACGCGGAGCGCCGATTCGCCCCCGACCAGACGGAGCACGATCTGGAGGACCCCGACTTGGGGGTGGCCGCTATGGACGACAACACTGAGCCGGGTGGTGGCCGAGCCGGCGGCGAAGCAGGCGGCTCCGGGCATGGAGTCACCTTCGACGACTGGCCGGACGACGACGAGGCTGAAGTCGTCCCGCGCCGTCGGCCGGCTTCTGGCTACGGCGCGGGTTCCTCCGCTGCACCGCCTGCTCGGGGCGGCGGGCAAAAGCGTCGCGCCGCACAGGGTTTGTTTGGCAGTCGGACGAAGAAGCCTAGGGGCGGGGCGGCAGCGACCAGGCTGGAGGAGGCGGCCGCGAAGGCGGCTCGCTTCCGCAAGACGGTGAAGCAACCGCAGACGGTGTCGGCGTAAGTTCAAACTCCTTCATGTACTCTTTTTTCTTTCTTTTCTCTGGTGGTTCCTGAATCCTTGTCTTTTTCTCCAAACAACCAGAGCTCCATTGTCGCTTGAGCGGGTGGTTGCCGCCTCCTTCGTCGAGTCGCCGAGGGGGTCCGGGAGCACCACTCGCCGCGTGGACCCCCGTGCCGACCTTCAGGAGGCGACAGAACGGAACGCGTGGGAGGCGCGGGAGGCGCGGGAGGCGGAGGCACGGAAGGCGGCCGCCGCCCAGGCAAAGCAGGAGGAGGAGGCAGCGAAGGCGCGCGCCGACGCCGCAGCCAAGGCCCAAGCGGAGGCTGCAGCTGCGGCGACGGCCGAGGGGGTCTTGTTGGTCACCCCACTGCGCGTCGCAGCTCCTGGGGCCCCGGAGCCCTCGTCAGAAGGAGCCGGCGGCGACCAGCCAGGGCTGGAGAGGGATGACGACATCATCATCCTGGAGAGGGCGCCGGTGCCGACCCCGCCGACTGGGGCGGCTCAAGGCGGCCAGCCTGATCTTCCGCCTGCACAGTCGGCGGGGGGCGAGCCGGCCGCGAGGACCGAGCTGGCGGTCCGGATGCCGCCGAGCCGGCGCGCGGGGAAAGCTGCGTCAGAGCCACAGAAGGCCGCGTCAGAGCCGCAGCCGGCCGCGGGCTCCAGCTCGTCGGCCCAGGATGTGGAGGTGGCCAGTGCTACCTCGGGGTGGACGCCGGGCGGAGGGACGGCCGTGATGAACGTGGCCACGCAGGACGTCCGGACCCGGCTCCAGGCCCAGGCTATGGCGCTGAGGCAGTATACCGACGAGTTCCTTGCGACGCGGGCGGCCATCCGGGTTAGTCTTCTTATCTTGCTTCTTCTTGATCTTGATTTCTTCCATGGGGGCGCGTCAGCGCACCCACTGGATGTAGTCCCCGAGTTCCGAGTCGGCTGCTGAGCAGGCGGCTTGGAACTTCTTGGTGGATTTGGCTTTGCTATTCTTGTTCTTACTTCGATCTTCTGCCTATCTTGCAGGACTACCACAATCTTCGTGTGGCCGCCTTCAACTCCCAGGCTCGGGAGCTGACGCAGAAGACCGCCGACCTTACTGAGAGCCGGGGTAAGTGCTTTGTTCTTTATCTCACGTGGGGGCGCGTAAGCGCACCCACTGGGTGTAGTCCCCGAGATTCGGGCCGACTGCTGAGCAGTCGGGTCGGATCTTCCTTGACGACTTCCTCTTATTGTTTCTTCTTTTTCTGCCATCTCTGCAGCGGCCAACGCCGGTCTGAGGGCACAGCTGGGAGAGTCTCAGACTTCCCTTCGTGTCAAGGATGCCGAGCTCGCCGCCTTGGTGCAGGAACGCGACCGCCTGGCCAAGAAGTTGGCCGACCAGGAGGAGGGCCACAAGGCGGCTCTGAAGGCGGTGCAGGACCGCGAAGCCGCCCTCCAGGCCGAGTACGAGAGTGAAGCGGCTGGCTGGGCTGAAGCAAGGCAGACTCTGATCACTGGCTATGGTCAGATCGAAGATCTGGTTGACGGTAAGCCGCCTACTTCTTCGTCCTTTCTTGCCGTCTGCCGCTTTTGGCTCATTTTCTGACTTGGTGTTTTCTCTTCTTTCTCTTTCTTTCTTGCACAGAGTACTTCCCTGGCTATTCTACCGCCGCCAACCAGATCATCGAGGCCCGTCGGCAAGCGCGAAGGCAGGCTGGCTTCAAGATTTCGCCAACCGCCGGCCGTTCGCTGGAGGAGCAGCGCTTGGCGATCCAGGCCCGTCTCCAGCCGGCTCACCGACTGCTCCGTCGGCTTCAGCGCGCCGGGGCGCAAGTATTGGCCGCCCTCTGGCCCGGCCAAGTGGTTCCTCGCACCCCCAGTCGGACTGCCGACTGGCTGGAGGTGGCAGTCGGCCGCTTCGAAGCCTGGAAGGCCTCGGCGGCTCGGTCCGGCGCCAGGCGGGCGCTGGAGTTCGTCAAGGCCTGGTATCCCGGCCTGAGCCTGGATCAGCTGGCTACCTGGCGGCGGCAAGCCGACACGGAGCTGGAGCCGGCGCGGCCGGCTATCATCCGGCGGGCTTCGGCGATCGCTGACTACACCGACACCAGCGTCTTCGCCCCTGAGGTAGATGACAACGGTGTCGCCCAGCCGGAGGAGTGGTTCGGGCTGAACCCGGCGGACGGTGAAGACTCGGCGGAGGAGATCGACTCCAGCGACGAGGGCGAGGAGGAGGAGGAGGGTGAAGACGCCGAGCCGGATGGCGGAGCGGCCGACCAGCCTCAGCCTGACCGCGCCTCCAGCGCCACGTCACGCGCGGGTGCGTCGCCTGCCACTGGTGGTGACCAAGCCGAGACCCGCTAGCCGGCCACTCCTTCAGCCGGCGACGCCGTCTCTACCGACCAGCCTGGCTCCCGCACCGCGCCTTAGTCTAGTCTGCTATCTTTTGTTTTCCTGTCTTGTCATGTTTGGAACAGTATTCTGTTAAGTCTGCACAATTCCACCCACTGGGGGTGTATTCGAACTTATGTTTATTGCCGGCCTGTTGGGGGCTTTATATGTATATATAACTTATGCATGCATTTGGCTTTTCCTCGTACTTTGCTTTTCATCCTTCTGCTGTTTCCTTTGCCGCCCTCCCTTGGTTGCCGCCTCCCTAGTCAAACAGTTGCTCTGCAATCTGTAGCTGGAGGAGTGCTTGGCCAATTGGGGGGGCAAGTACTCTAGCATTGCTGGACTAGAGCTAAGTGTTTAGGAAGCCGGCCAGCCGGCTGTTCTGACAGCCGGTAAGCGTGGTTGGAGGCCGTCTTTTTGCTATATAAGTTCGTTGGTCCTTCGCCGTTTTTTGTGTGGGCATCCTTTCTGCCTTGCCTCTTGCTAGTCGGACAGTCGGTTCTTCGAGCTGTGACTTTCAACAAGAGAGGACTCGGGAGCCGGCACACTACTTGTCTGACTTCAGGTAGAACTTTTAATATAGATCAAGGTGGCCAGTCCCCGGGCCGACTATTCGGACCCGGTGCCAGACAAGAAATCAAATGTAATAATACATTCATGGATATGACACTCGTCATTCATAGAGAAACAAAGGCAGTCCCCGAGTACTGTTCGGGGGGCCTGTTGGTTCGTACTTAATACAAAAGGGTAGCATGATACATACTGCTTTCAACTGTAAAATCTTCTCAGGAGGTTCGCGTTCCATGGTCGCTCCGACTCCTTGCCGGAGTCGTCTCTCTTGCGTGCTCTTGGTTTTTGCACATCGATCAGGTAGTAGGAGTCGTTGCCTAGTGCCTTGCTGATGACGAAGGGGCTTTCCCAAGGGGCCGAGAGCTTGTGTTGGCCGGCTGTTCGCTGGATCAGCCGGAGCACAAGGTCGCCCTCTTGGAAGGATCTTGGCTTGACCTTGCGGTTGTGGTAGCGGCGCAGCCCTTGCTGGTAAATGGCGGACCGGCTGAGTGCTAACAGCCGGCCTTCTTCCAGTAGGTCGACGCCGTCTTCTCTTGCTTCCTTGGCCTCCGCCTCCGTGTACATGGTGATCCGAGGCGAGTCGAACTCGATGTCTATTGGGATGACAGCCTCGGCACCATATACAAGGAAGAATGGAGTAAAATCGGTTGACTTGTTGGGTGTAGTGCGCAGACTCCAGAGGACAGCCGGCAGCTCATCGAGCCAGCAGCCGGCCGATCGCTCCAGTGGTACAACCAGTCGGGGCTTGATGCCGGAGAGGATGAGTCCATTTGCTCGCTCGACCTGGCCGTTTGACTGCGGGTGGGCAACGGACGCTAAGTCCAGTCGGATGCCCAGCGTCGCGCAGAAACGTGCCAGTGCTCCTTTGGCGAAGTTCGTGCCGTTGTCGGTGATGATGCTGTGCGGCACGCCGTACCGAGTAGTGATGTCAGTGATGAATGTCATGGAAGTCGGCCCGTTCAGCTTCTTGATCGGCTTTGCTTCGATCCACTTTGTGAACTTGTCCACAGCGACAAGTAGATGCATCAAGCCGCCGCGGTCTGTCTTGAAAGGGCCCACCATGTCCAGTCCCTAGACGGCAAAAGGCCAAGTGAGGGGAATGGTCTTGAGTGCAGAAGCCGGCAGGTGTTGCTTGGAACTAAAACCTTGGCATCCTCTGCAGCTCTTGACTATCTCTTTAGCATCTTCCAAGGCAGTCGGCCAAAAGAAACCATGGCGGAAAGCCTTGGCCACAAGTGATCTTGAGGCTGCGTGGTGGCCGCATTCGCCTTGGTGGATATCCTTGAGGATTGCCACTCCTTTTTCTGGCTCGGCACAACGCTGGAAGACTCCAGTGACGCTGCGCTTCACAAGCTCTCTGTTGATTATTGCATATGTTGCGGCTCGTCGTTGCACTAGTCTTGCTGAGATCTCATCAGCCGGTAGCTTTCTGCTGACTAGGAACTTGAGGATGGGCTGGGCCCATGATGGAGCTGTGACTTCTTCTTCTGTTAGTGTAGCCACCATGACTCGAGTGGGTGGGTTGGGTGGCGTGGAATTGGGGTCGGCCACCGCTTCTTGTGTCGTTGCAGTCCCCGGGCCGACTGCTGCAGTCCCTGGGCCGGGTGTGACTACGGCAGTCCCCGGGCCAGTTGTCGAAGTCCCTGTGCCGCCTGCGGGGTTCCTCCAGTCGGATCCGGCTGCCTCTGGCGTAGGCGGTACGAAGATAGAGTCCGACTCTGGAGACGGCTTGATGGACGGCTTGAGGAGGCGCTGGAGGGAGACGCCAGTCGGTATGGCTTTTCGGGTGGAGCCGATCCGTGCTAGGGCATCTGCTTGGTCGTTTTCGACCCTTGGCACGTGAAGGAACTCGCACCCTTCGAAGTATCCGCTGATCTGTTGGACGAGGAATCGATAGCTTGCCATGTTCTCGTCCTTGGTGTCCCAGTCGCCAGACGACTGCTGGACCACCAAGTCTGAGTCGCCGTAACACAGGATCCGGTGTATGCCGAGCTCTTTGGCTAGCCGGAGCCCATGTACGAGCGCCTCATACTCGGCCACGTTGTTGGAGGCGGCGAAGTGGATCTGCATCGTGTACTTGAGCTTGTCGCCTTTGGGAGAGGTGAGGACGATGCTGGCTCCCAAGCCGGTGCGCATCTTGGACCCGTCAAAGTGCATCCGCCAATGGGTAGAGTCGGGAGCCGGTGGTAGGTACTGGGTCTCGGCCCAGTCGACGAGGAAGTCGGCCAATGCTTGGGACTTGATGGCGGTGCGGGGTTGGTAGAAGATCGTGTAGGGCGCCAATGCAATGGCCCATTTAGCCACCCGGCCGGATGCATCCCGGCTGCCTATGATCTCGGCGAGCGGGGCGGTGCACACGACCGTGATGGGGTGCTCTTGGAAGTAGGGCTTCAGTTTCTTGGCGGCGAAGTATACCCCATAGCACATCTTCTGGTAGTGCGGGTAGTTCTGCTTTGAGCTGGATAGCACTTCGCTTAGGTAGTACACCGGCCTCTGGACTAGCTGGGCTCGGCCTTCTTCCGGGCGCTGGACCACAACAACAGTACTGACTACTCGTCTAGTCGCAGCAATGTAGAGGAGCATGGGCTCCTTTTCAGTCGGCGCTGCCAGGACAGGTGGAGTGGTCAGCATCTTCTTCAACTCATGGAAAGCTTGGTCGGCTTGGTCATTCCACTCGAAGTGAGTGGACTTCTTCATGAGTCGGTACAGGGGGAGAGCCTTCTCTCCTAGTCGGCTGATAAAGCGATTTAGTGAGGCCAAGCAGCCGGTGAACTTCTGCACATCTCGCAGTTTGGTGGGAATCTCCATCCTCTCGATGGCCTTGATCTTGACGAGGTTGCACTCGATGCCGCGTTCGGAGACCAGGAAGCCCAGCAACTGGCCGGCTGGTACTCCGAACACGCACTTCTCGGGGTTGAGCTTGATTTGGAATCGGCGCAAGTTAGCGAACGTTTCTTTGAGATCTTCCAGCAGGGTACCGCGCTTCTCTGTCTTCACCACAATGTTGTCTACATAGACGTGGGCATTTCTGCCGAGTTGTTTCAAGAGGCATTTCTGCATGCAACGCTGAAAAGTGGCACCGGCATTCCTCAAGACGAATGTCATAGTCAGGTAGCAGAAAGCTCCAAAGGGTGTGATGAAGGCAGTCTTCAGGCGGTCAGCTGGGTCCAACTTGATCTGATGGTACCCTGAGTAGGCATCCAAAAAACTCAACAGCTCGCATCCGGCTGTGGAGTCTATCACTTGGTCAATCCGTGGCAGAGCAAACGGATCCTTTGGGCAGGCCTTGTTCAGGCTGGTGTAGTCTATACACATACGCCACTTGTTATTCTTCTTCAGAACCAGAACTGGGTTGGCAAGCCACTCTGGAAAAAACACTTCCATGATAAAGCCAGCGGCAAGGAGCCAGGCTATCTCTTCTCCCACAATTCTTCGCTTCTCTTCTGACAGTCGGCGGAGGGGTTGCTTGACCGGCTTCGCGTCGGCGCGGACATGTAATTTGTGCTCGGCGAAATCCTTCGGGACACCCGGCATGTCCTTTGGGGACCATGCAAAAATGTCTCGATTCTCACGGAGGAAGTCGACGAGCTCGCCTTCCTATTTCCTGTCCAAGTTCGCCCCAATGACAGCGAACCTCTCCGGATTCTCCGGCTCCAGAGGTATCTTCTTCGTCTCTTTGGCAGGCTGGAAGGAGCCCTGCGCATCACAATCTTTGGGGTTGGGGGACAGGGCCGGCTGCTTGCCGGCCATGGCCACAACCCGCTCCAGCATCTTCTTCTCTTCTGCCACCACGAGGGACTCGGCCAGCCGGCTACTGGCCATGGCACACTCGATGGACTTCTTGTAATCGCCAGCTATCGTGATGATCCCCTTCGAGCTCGGCATCTTCATCTTCAGGTAGGCGTAGTGGGGCACGGCCATGAACTTGGCCAGAGCAGGTCGGCCAAGCAGAGCATGATAGGGGCTCTCCAAATCCACTACCTCGAACCAGATCGCTTCTCGGCGAAAATGATCTTTGTCTCCGAAGAGATCGTCCATTTTAATCTTGCTGATTGGGGAGCAAGACAAGCCGGGGATGATACCATGGAACACGGTTCGGCTTGGCATGAGCTGCTTCGCCTTGATGTTCAGCTTCTCCATGGTATCGCGGTACAGTATATTGATACTGCTTCCGCCATCTATCAGGACGCGGGAGAATCGGGCAGCTCCCCTCTCCGTCGCGAGGGTAACATCCAAGACCAGTGCATAGGAGCCAGGGGATGGCATCACCTCTGGGTGGTCGGCCTGGCTCCAGCTTATTGGCTTCTCTGACTAGTGCATGAACTCGGGGGTGCTAGAGGCGACTGCATAGACTTCTTGATGCTGACGGCGCCGACTGCGCTTGTCGTCGGCTTGACTAGTGAAGACGACGTAGGCGGCGTGCTCTTCAGGGAATTCGTCTTGGATGGCTCCGACTGCCGGCCGAGCCGCCGGCTGCTGGGGGGCTGGAGGCGGCGGACCGGGAGGCGGAGGCGGCAACAACCCTTCGCCCTTGGAGATTCGTGTGAGCCAGTGGCATTTTCGGGTCATGTGGTTAGACGGCTTCGCGCCACTGTGGAACTTGCAGGGGGCGTCAAGAGCCTGCTCGTAAGAGAAAGCCGGCTGCGAAGCCGGCCTGCCACCCTTCTTCTTGGGAGCGGGCCGCTCTTCGGGCTGCTCATCTTCAACTGTGGCCACCTGCCGACTGCTGGAAGTCGGCATGGGGGCCTTGCGCTTGTGGTCGTTCTGGTAGGGGCGCCGATTGGAGTCGCCAGCCGGCGTCTTGGGAGCCGGAGCGATCACCTTCCCGGAGGCGTCCACTCGAAGCTCGGTCTTCATTGAGGAGTCGGCCGTGGCGTACTTGTCCGCGATGACCAGCAACTTGTCGAGGGTAGCCGGCTCGTCGCAGAGGAGTCGGTGCTTGAGGAGGGTGCCCTCTCGGCACCCGGCGGTGAAGTACTCGATGGCCTGGACCTCGTGCACTCCCTCGCAGGAGTTGCGGAGCTCGGCCCACCGCATGAGGTAGTCGCGGGTCGACTCGTTGGGCCCTTGGACGCACAGGGAGAGCTGGCGAGGCTTGGGAGGCCGCTTGTAGGTGCTGGTGAAGTTGCGGACGAAGACTTCCATGAAGTCCAGCCAGCTGTTGATGCTGTAGGGCTTGAGGCTGTTGAGCCATGTGCGCGCCGTGCCTTGCAGCATGAGGGGGACGTACTTTACGGCGACGCGCCGATTGCCGTTGGCTATGCTGACAGCAGTGGAGTAATCGATGAGCCAATCTTCCGGCTTCACGAGCCGTTGTACTTGGGCGTGTCTCTGGGGAGCGAGAACCCTTTGGGGAAGGGCTCGTCGCGGATGCGGGGGCCAAAGCATGGCGGGCCGACATCGTCTTCTTCTTCTAACACCAAGGATCGAGCAAGGCGGTCGATCCGGTGGCGGGCGTCGTTCTCGCCGACTCCTTCTTGGCGGCCTAGTCGGTCACCAAGAGTCGGGTGCGTGATAGGCGGCGGAGTGAGATGTCTCTCTCTTCGAGGTGGGGGAGGAGGCAGATTTCCTTGGCGTTCCACCGCTCGAGGGCGGCCTTCCGCGTCGCGCTCGATGGTGATGCGAGTCCGGCTGCGGCTAGCAGCCGGCTCCTTGTCTTTCTTCTGGCGGGCGCCGCTCGCACTCGGCGAGCAGGACGTCGCGGCGTGCTCCCGGCGCGGGGGATGACTATCAGCACGGGCGCCGGCTTCGTGCCGTTCTGCAGCCATGTCGATCAGCTGCTGGATCCGTCTTGTCATGTAGGGGAGCTCATCGGCTCCCAGCCCATTGAGCTCTTCTGCAGCCGCCTGAGCGGCTCGCAGATTCTCGAGCGGGGTGGTGTAGACGGGGCGATCTGCCCCCAGCATGCTAGCGATAGCCGCGCCGCGCTTCTTGATGAAGCCGTCTCGGCTCGGGCCGCTAGGCGGCGGCGTACCGAAGGCGGCGCGGTCGACTTCGCGCTGGTGGGCCTCGGTGAGGCGTCTCATGGAGGCTATCTTCTGGCCCTCCGCGACGAGGGCGAGGCCACGTGCCTCCAAGGTCTCGGCGTCGGCGTCGGCCGGGATGGGGACGGAGAGGTCGTGCATTGCCGCTTGCAGGGTGTCGTGGGCGTTCTCGCCCGAGTTGGCGACGTGGCTGATGACCAACACTTCGGTGACAGCGCTGCTGCCACTGTCAGCTCGAGGGAGAGGATCGTCGAAGACCACCACGTCAGAGGGGTAGGCGTCGAGCGATGCCGTGTCGGAGTCGACGAGCATCGGGTCGGTGGAACCGACCGACTCCAAGTCTGCAGCAGGCTCGCTGGAGACGTGAAGCTGGTCAAGGACGCTGACGAGGCGGCTCTCGGGGTAGTCCGTGCCTGCGTCGGATGCAGGCTCGTCGGAGATGCGAGTCTCGCCGAGAAGATCGGCGAGGCAGCTCGCTGCACAGGCGTCGTCGACGCCTTGCAGCGCGTCGAGGCAAACGCCATCGGGCGCAGCAGGCTGGCTGCGCTCGCGGGGGAGGAAGAGGGTTCTCGTCCAGAGCAGGTCTCCGGACGACGGTGCACCTGGCCCCATGGTGGGTGCCAAATGTCGGGTGGTAGGTGCGACATATGCCAACGGGTGGCTTATCATAGTGGGTGCCAATAAGACATCGCCGGTGCCTGGAAACGGGATGAGGCGAAGACATGCACGCCGGCGAATCTTACCCAGGTTCGGGGCTCTCCGAGGAGATAACACCCCTAGTCCTGCTCTGCGGGGTCTCCGCATGATCACTAGATTAGGAAGTGTAGCTACAATCGCTCCTAGAGCTGTTGGGTTCAAGGGAGAAGAAGAACAAGGCTAGCTCTTGCTTCTCTCTCTCTATGGTGTGTGTGTAATGCTAAGAAGCCAACCCTTTGCATGGGTGCCCCGGGGGGTTTATATAGGCCTACCCCCCGGGGGTACAATTGTAATCCGGCTGGGCACTGGTCCTAGCTGTCAGTGTCTACGCTCGCCGGCTTCTCCGCCGGCTGTTGGGGCCCGCCGACTGGTGGGTCCCACCGGCTACCGGCCTCTTGGTCAACAGGCCGGCCCCATCGCCTAGGGTCTTGTCGGCGGCTGCTTACTGTAGCCTCGCCCCTAATGACGAGGGCTTCGTCGAGGTAAGCGCGGCTACAGTGTGCCGCCTCGAGGGCTCTCACTGTAGCCTTACCTCGTCTTGTCTCCTTAATGTGGCACATGCTTCGAGGGAGGGAGTAGCCGGCTTCTGGGGGCCGGCTATGCCCTTGGCCGACTGGGGGAGGCCGGGCCGCCTTCACGCCTCTCTCTGGCCGTAGGGGCCCGCTGCCCGTGGGCCATACTGGTGTCTGTCGTGGTTGACGTTGAGGCCAGCATAGCTACAGCGCCAGGCCGGACGGGAGATGGCCGTCCCGTACGGTGTCCTGTGGCCATGCCTGCCTCGGGCTTCGGGGGTAGTGGGCCGCACTGTGGCCACACCCTGTCTTGTCACCGTTATGTGGGCGTAGCTTTGGTGGTTGCGGTCTTGGCCGGCTTCTTGGAGTCGACGTTCTTCGTGGCCGGCTTGTGAGAAGTCGGCATCCTCTATGGCCGGCTTCCTGGAGTCGGCCACCCCGTGGTTATCCTGGGGGGATGTTGCTGAGGCTGGGTCGCCTTCCATGAGTCGGCTTCAGAGGTAGCCGGCCAGGGAAGGCGGCCCAATGCTTGGAGTGCTTCAAGGCCCAAAGGCCTGATAATTTTTGGAAGAGCGAGGGGCAGTCGGTTAGGCTACCCGTGGCCATTTACTCCGACAATGATCCAATATCATCACATAGCCTAAACCATGTCAATGCCTTTCCCTTCAAAGATAAAGGGAAGACCTTCGTCTTGATAACATCCTCGGGCATACCTGCAAGCTTAAATAATCCACAAACTTCATCCACATAGATTAGGTGCATATCGGGATGTAATGTTCCACCTCCCGTAAAAGGATTAGCTAGCATTTTCTCTATCATACCCGAAGGAATTTCAAAGTAAACATTTTCAGTAGGTTCAGTAGGTTGAGGAGCATCTCTTTGCTCTACTGGTCGGGGTGAAGATACCCCGAACAAGCCCCTCAAAGGATTATTTTCCATAGTAACAAGTGACAGTAAATTTCAGCACACTATATAAATTTTTCCTTACCAAATTCAACCTATACCAAAGGCGCTTCACTCCCCGGCAACGGCGCCAGAAAAGAGTCTTGATGACCCACAAGTATAGGGGATCTATTGTAGTCCTTTCGGTAAGTAAGAGTGTCGAACCCAACGAGGAGCAGAAGGAAATGACAAGCGGTTTTCAGTAAGGTATTCTCTGCAAGCACTGAAATTATCGATAACAGATAGTTTTATGATAAGGTAATTCGTAACGGGTAACAAGTAAAAAAAGTAAACAAGGTGCAACAAGGTGGCCCAATCCTTTTTGTAGCAAAGGACAAGCCTGGACAAACTCTTATATAAAGGAAAGCGCTCTCGTGGACGCATGGGAATTATCGTCAAGCTAGTTTTCATCATGCTCATATGATTCGCGTTCGTTACTTTGATAATTTGATATGTGGGTGGACCGGTGCTTGGGTACTGCCCTTCCTTGGACAAGCATCCCACTTATGATTAACCCCTCCCACAAGGATCCACAACTACGAAAGAAGAATTAAGGTAAACCTAACCATAGCATGAAACATGTGGATCCAAATCAGCCCCTTACGAAGCAACGCATAAACTAGGGTTTAAACTTCTGTCACTTTCGCAACCCATCATATACTTATTACTTCCCAATGCCTTCCCCTAGGCCCAAACAATGGTGAAGTGTCATGTAGTCGATGTTCACATAACACTACTAGAGGAAAGACAACATACATCTCATCAAAATATCGAACGAATACCAAATTCACATGCCTACTTATATCAAGAATTCTCCCATGTCCTCAGGAACAAAACGTAACTACTCACAAATCATATTCATGTTCATAATCAGAGGGGTATTAATATGCATAAAGGATCTGAACATACAATCTTCCACCAAATAAACCAACTAGCATCAACTACAAGGAGTAATCAACACTACTAGCAACCCACAGGTACCAATCTGAGGTTTTGAGACAAAGATCGGATACAAGAGATGAACTAGGGTTTGAGAGGAGATGGTGTTGGTGAAGATGTTGATGGATATTGACCTCCTCCCGATGAGAGGATCGATGGTGATGACGATGGTGACAATTTCCCCCTCCCGGAGGGATGTTTCCCCAGTAGAACAGCTCCGTCGGAGGCCTAGATTGGTTCTGCCCAGGTTCCGCCTCGAGACGGCGGCGCTTCATCCCGAAAGCTTCCTCCTGATTTTTTCTAGGGCAAAAGACACCTTATACCAGAATATGGGAATCGGGGGGCTTCCAGGTGGCCCACGAGGCAGGGGGCGTGCCCAGGGGGGTAGGGCGCGCCCTCCACCCTCGTGGACAGGGTGTGGCCCCCCTCTAGTGCTTTCTTCGCCCAATATTTTTAATGTATTCCAAAACTGACTTTCATGGAGTTTCAGGACTTTTGGAGTTGTGCAGAATAGGTCTCTAATATTTGCTCCTTTTCCAGCCCAGAATTCCAGCTGCCGGCATTCTCCCTCTTCATGTAAACCTTGTAAAATAAGAGAGAAAAGGCATAAGTGTTGTGACATAATGTGTAATAATAGCCCATAATGCAATAAATATCAATATAAAAGCATGATGCAAAATGGACGTATCAGCAAGGATTGGCTGACTCAGCAGTCGGCAGAGTCCCTTGAGTCCCGGCAGCAGCTGCTATCTCAAGAGTTGGAAAACGCCAAGCGCCTCCGGCAAGATGCAGAAGATAAGTTGAAGAATCGGGTCGACATGACCAATCTCTGGATCAAGAGCCTGGTTGATATTGCCGAATGCCTTGGCGTCCAAGCTGCGGTGATGGGTATGGATGGCCCAGTCTACTCAGCCAGCGATTAGGAGGTCCCGAGTTTCAAGCTGGGGATTTTCTTCAATGAGTTGATCGACAAGCTAAAGGTGCACGAAGAGGGGAGGAGCGAGCGCTTCACGACTGAATCACGTTGGCTTGCTCGCAACGCCCTCTTCATGGTCTTAAGCAACATCGCCTGTCGCCACCCCGAGCTCGATCTTGAGGGCGGCTTCAGGAAGCCACCAGCGGGTGCCGACGTTGCTGCCGCTGAGCATAAAGCCGCTCCCCGTGCCGACAGTGTTCTCCGCGTCTACGTTATTCCTTCTGGTCCTATAATGAAACACGACGTATATTTTGTGTTTAGTCGCTATATCTCTATTGTTTGTGTGAAACTGATATTCCTAGCCGGATCTTTAAATGCGTATTTATCCCATTGAACTCTATAAGTTTGTGTTCGTATGATCAATTCCTATGTATGCTCTGGATGCCTGCCAATATCATATTGCCGCGATAGTCGTAAGGGTCCGACCCTTAATTGTTATCTTGGCGTGGATGCGTCCCGGCAGGTTTTTCCTAGGTAGCTCTCGATGCAGCCTCTCGTCCTGCGAGCATGGCTCTGGACAGGACGATGGTGCGATCAAAGAAACTAGCCGAGGTTCCATTCGCACGAGGGCTTTCACAAAATGAACACTCACTAGAGCCCAGGGATAAACGACAGCAAAAATCTGAAACGCATCAATAAGAAGTGATAGCGCGGACTTAGCTTTCATTTCGAGCTTCTTTTCCGCCTGCCGGGTCGCGCACGTCCGACGCGTCCGCGGTGCCCGGCAAGCGTTTCTTGTGTCTGGTGGTCATAGGGGCACTGCGGTGAGATTCTCTGGTCCTCTTCTCTTTTGCTTCCCTCCCCTTGAGTCAGTACAATAGCTGCCATCGCACGGAGCGTGCCAATGCGGGCAGCCTCGTCGAAGAGTGCTTGCCAGGGAATCAATCGACGGACTCATACCAGCATTTTGCTCAGGATTGCCCACGGCGGGGGAAATACTAGACCGAGCGTTGCATGGTAATTGTCGACGTCGACGATGGCGAGGCTAAAGCAGTTCGACTGCTGACAAGGCAGAGGGATAGGAGGGAGGGATCTCGCTCCCACATGCCTTGTGCCCCTTTTCCTCCGGACGAGCTCGGATGGTGATAACGCCATGCGAGCCACCGGAGTTAATCTATCACCACCGGTGCTGGCCTTGGTCGGAATCGTCTCCATGGCGAATCCTGGAGAGCGACAACGCGGTGCACGAGCATATCTTCCCGCTGCTTCGCTTCCGCGTTGCCGCGGGCGCCACGGTCGATGGCACCATCAAATATGGAGACGGTGCTGAGGATGACGCGCTGCGCACGCCTTCAGGTTCGCACAAGCGAGCCCCCTACCTGGCGTGCCAAATATGTCGTGGGATATCCGCGACCACCTATGGGACCGGGCGGCCCCTTGCTGGTTCGGCGAGGGATGTCGTGTTGCACAAAGAGCAGACCAATGTGTGGCAACACAACAGAGAGCACACAAGCAATTTACCCAGGTTCGGGCCGTCGCGAGGCGTAAGACCCTACTCCTGCTTTGGTGGATTGATGATGGACATGAATGTGGTGGTGCGTGATACACTTGCCCGGCAAGGCCTGCCTCTGGGATATAGTGACCACAAGCGTATGGTGGCCTGGGTTTGTCAAGTTTCCAAC
The DNA here is from genome assembly GCF_002575655.3 of Aegilops tauschii subsp. strangulata. Lineage (NCBI taxonomy): Eukaryota > Viridiplantae > Streptophyta > Magnoliopsida > Poales > Poaceae > Aegilops > Aegilops tauschii. The sequence goes on from NC_053037.3 coordinate 551,863,682, forward strand.
CCTCTACCCCCCTCCTACGATTACCATGGGCCTCCTTTTATAGATTAAGGGGTCACCATAGTGGTAAAACAGTCATTATCCACTGACATGGTAGCAAACAGTGCTATCATACCTAACTCTGCGGGCTGGCAAGGTGCATTAAATGCACCGGTCAGTGTCACATCACTAGCTGCCCGGCAAGGCCTGCCAGGCTTATCTTGCCAACTCTGCATCTGTTCTCTTGACACGTTGCTGGGCGGGTGTCACCTGTGGGTTTCTTCTGTAGGAGTTGGCTGCCATGTGGCAAATGCTTCCACTTAAGCACCTTGTGGCTTGACACCGCACTGATTGATGACGTGGGTCGTACTAGCGTGGTTGGCGGGGTGGTTTAGGCCCCGCAAGCCCCGGCAGGCGGTGCCGGGGAGTCTTGGTTGCTTGCTTCTGGTGGTGGTCTGCCCCCTTGCCGGGCTCGCCTGCCCAGCAAGGGAGGCCCTTTCTCTTGTCGATATCCTGCTAATTTGACTCGATCTCGATCTCTCTGAGCTGCATGTTGGTTCTTCAAGTCTCTTGGTCCTTCAACCTCTGGCTTGCCTTCGTCCTGTTTGTGCACGAGTCAGGGGAAAATGCCTGTCCCTATATATTTTCCCCGACAAGGCCCTGTAGCGTCATCTGGGCCGTCCAATATGATTCCAGCCCGTTGTAACTTCCGGCCCATGTATGGCCCATGACGTCTTTCGGGCCATATCAGGCCCATTGTAACTCTTGGCCCATTAACGGCCCGTGGTGAAACTGGCCCATAATGAACAATGTATCGCTTTATAACCATTAATGGCCTATTAGTCCGTAGGTCATTTCCATCCCGTGTTAACTTTCAGCCTCCTAAGGGCCCATTTATTCTTGGGCTCATTTCCAGAATTCGATTACTTATGGTCCGTTACTGGCCTGTTCCGCTTGTGGGCCAAATTCAACCTGTGGTTACAGTCGGCCTGTTTGTGGCCCGTTAACCCGTTGGGCTATTTTTGTAGCGTCATCAAATACGGCCTATTAACGGCCCATTATGGTCGGGCCCTAAAACAGACGACTTCCACTCTAGCCCGTTTATGGCCCATTCTGCGGTTTGTTATTGGTCCACGAATAGTACGACCCATGTTTGGCGAAATGATTATATGTCCCGTAGAAGGCCCATGGATTCTACGGCCCGTAGAAGGCCCATGGATCCTACGGCCTATAGAAGGCCCTTGGATCGTACAGCCCGTGGAGGGCGATGGTCAGTACAACATGTTGCAGGACCATGGTCACAACAGTATGTGTGTTGCCATGGTTATTGTGGCCTAGTTATAAAAATAGGTTATTGTGGCCACTAGAAAAACGTGAAAAATAGAACTACAATGACTACAAGCAAACAACTAAACAATAAAATAAGGAAATAAATAAGCAAGCAACTAACTCTAGGCTATTACGGCTATTACACATATTACATCCACTGGGCATCAAAGTTTGCCACCAGTGCAAATATAGGGAACAAAGCAGCATATTACATACACTGGCCGTCTAAATTGGCCACCATTGCAAATAAATGCGGCAGCAGACCAAGTCCATAACTGAAACAACTTCAGAAGAGCTCAAGAAACATTATCCTGGGTATCCACCATGCTGACAATAAGCTTAGCAATCTTATTATCTTTGTCCTGTTTGGCGCTAAAATCCTCCAACGCTTGTTGTTGCACCAGAAAGAATGCATCTGAATGCTCCAGGGACTTCCGCAGTCCTTCCGCTTCTTGTCGCAGCACAGCTAATCGATGTCTTTCAGCTTGTAGTTGAGACTCAAGAAACCGAAATGATTTAGACAGTGAGTTTGAATAGCTTGTGCAAGCGGTACTGGCCAATAACTCGAACATTAATCCAAGACAGGACCTTGGGGTTGTCTCACTGTCTTCAAGATAGTTTTCCTTAGCTGTTTTATTAGCATTGGATACCAACAAGGATGTCCCACTATCCTGAACCTTATCTGCATTACTTCCTTTACCATTGCTTAATAAGGCACTCTTCCCCAATATTCTGTCAGCATTCTAATAGAAGAAACAAGCAGACACATAACATGTTTAGCATGCACTAGTATATGAAACTCATTTCGGGGAACCAGTTCATTAGTAAGGTGGACATGATTAAACTACCAAGTCTTGTATTGCCAAGTAGTACATAATAAAAGCATCAAACAAACATATATCTATGTCCTATGGTCACTACATTGTCTTGCCAAATCAAAATAGAGACACGGTTCAAATCATATCAGTTCAAGACAAAGCAGCACTGAAAGAATACAAAGTGTGGGAAACTACATGGCACAATAAGATTTCAGATGGGTACCACGGGTCTACATGTACAACAACACTATTGTCTCTATTGTGATGCTACTAATGTGCATGATATGAGAAGTCAACTGTATACACAATTGAAATTGAAACCAACAGAGCTATTTGTAAGAGCAAACATGTTAAAGAAACATGCGTAAACATACCTGTTGTGCCATTGGAGTTTCGATTGGATCCTTCAATGTAAAAATAAGTTTGTATGAGTAAATACAGTGATACAAGAGCAAAGCAGTATGCACGATAGAAATAGAATCTTAAATGAGAACAGTTGTTCTTTAGGTTTAAGCACTTGTTCTACATGAATAGAGTACAGTAAGATGCAAGAATATAGTACTTAAAAATAGAAAATGAGCTCATAGACCATACCAGATTCTTGGTTCGGGACCAACACAAAACAAGGTGTTCCTAGTCATCGTCCAGTAGATGTGTCTCAGGAGAACATAAGGGAATTTGATGAGTTTCTTTGCCAGTGAAGCACGTTTTCTTCAGGTAATTCCGATACTGCCACCAAGCATTCTTGAAGATAGCAGAGGTATTAGCACAGGTTACCTCATCCTGAGTTTCCAAATTAGTCCTTCTCTATAGAGAAAAATGGGAAAATTTGTTGTATTATAACCATCATGGAGGTAGAATGTATGGGACAAAGCAAACTAATTGCCATGAATAACATTACTTACACATAACTCCTGGACAAACACCTGCAACTGGCATTTTCCTTCATCTTCAGTATAATATTTCCATGATGGAAAGATACGCACATAGGATTTAACAACATCAAATGTGATAGATGCTAAACTATGACTGGCTGGTTGTGCTTCCTCCACAGGAATAGGTGTACTAACTGGTGGAGTTGGGGTTCGCCGTGGTAGTACTGGTGCTTTGGGCACTGGAGCTGCCTTACTAACTGCTCTTGTTTGGGAGCTCTGTGCTGGAGATGGTGCTGTGTCAACAGGAACTAGGTTACTATCTGTTGGGGTTGGGGTTAGATTGGGTGAAGCTGGTTCTCTGTCCATCGCAGCAGGGGTACAATCTGCGAGAGTCTGGGGTATGTGTGGTAGGGCTGGTTCCCGTGCATGTACAACTGGGGTGCTATCTCCACCAAGAGGTAGCACTATTTTATTTGAAGACCGTGTTTTTACTCCGCTAGATACTGCCATCACCCGCTCCAATTCAAATGGCTGATAAATAGGAAACATAGTTGAATGTACAGACATTGTATGAGAGATAGATGCAATAGATAGTGTGGAAAAAAGAGGGCATGAAATAGTTGACATGTATATTGTTTAACTAAAAAGGATAGCATGACATAATTTCACATATATGATGTCTATCTAAACTGGATAGCATAGCATGACATAATTCAAAGATATGATGACTAACTAAATAGTATGGCATGAGATAATTATATGATGTCTTTAGTAAACAGGTGCGCATGAAATAATTCACATACATGTTATCTAAGTAATCAGGATCACATGATTTAATTCATATATGTGATTTATATGCTAAGCAGAGGGCATTCACATATATGATGTCTGAACTAAGAACATGGTGTTGAATATTGTGTATATGATGTCTAAACTATGCAATGCAAGACACCATATGCATGATATGAGCAGTATAACCTTACCAAGTTAGAGCATACACCTCGGTGGGGGAATAGGACTGGTCATCTGTCCCTGAATCCATCTCTGAGGAGCTATCGGGACCCAGCAAGAGATCTGCTTCGACAGGTAGCATTGTCTGCTCTAAAGACCTTGTTTTCACTCCAGATTTTTCCATTACCCACTCAAATGGCTGATTCACATGAATAGTAGTTTAATGTACAAACATTGTCGACAAATGGAAATGTAATGAAGAAAAGGATGGGCAAGATATCATTCAAATATATGATGCTTGGTTAAACAGGATGGCATTGCATATTTCACATATATTATGGCTGGCTAAAAGAGATGAGACTGCATAATTCCCATATATGATATAGAAACTAAACAGGTGGCATTACAAAACATGTCTAAACTAAGCAGATGACATATAGGATGTCGAAAGTAGGCATTGCAAGGCACATATGCATGATATGACCAACATCATCATGCCAAGTTAGAGTAAATACCTTGGGGGGTAAATAGGAGTGTTCAGCTGTGTCTGAATCCGCCTCTGAATAGATATCTTCCTCTGGATTACAATCTGGAGAGGGAGGGGGAGGTTTTGCCATTGAACCCGCCATGGAGCGATGTCTGCATGACATTGTATTGCCGCACAAAACTCTTCTCTTTTTCTCTACATGTTCAGCATGACTGTGTACAATATCTGACATGCATATGAAAAAAATATAGTGAGATTATGTAAGGAGAGCATGCAGAAATCTAGAGTGATGGTAACACTACAAAAAAAAAGACACATCCGTGACATTTTGGGCCGAATGATTTTTTTTCTGTCATACTTATGACACTTCTATGACGATAATTGTGACAAAACCCGGTATCATCATAGATGTGGTGGGGTCCTACTTCTATGACAAAAAATCATGACAGAAAATGGGCTTTTTGTCCTGGGCGGGCCGGAGACGCAGCTGCATGACATTCTTTGGGCCGTCCATGACGGAAAAAACCGTGGTAGAAGCGAGGGCGCGGAAAATATCGGGGAGTCCCTGGTTACGGTGGATGGTCGGGGGCCGAGCGATGCGCGTTTCTCTCATACGTACGCGCGTGTGTGCGAGGGGTTGGGCTCTAACCGAACCCAAGCGATTGCAATGCAGGCTACGCGTTACTGAACCCGAGCGATCGATCGATGGCTGTTAACTGAACCCGATCAAGCGATTCCTTCGCTACTGCTGCTAACTGAAGCCGATCGATGCTGCCTCTGGATGAACAGTGAGCGTTGCGGGGGGGGGGGGGGGGTGAACAGTTCCCGGTAGGGGTGGATGTACAGGACCCCGTGGTGTTGCCTCTGGATGAACAGTACCCCGATCGATCGAGCCGGTTGGGACTGGATGAACAGGACCCCGTGGAGGGCTAGATGAGCAGGACCACCCCGTGGAGGGCTCCTAAGTCGGGGATGGCTCTGATTACCAACTTGTAACGCCCACGATGCGGCTATATCTCCCACGTGTCGAGGCACGACTTAGAGGCATAACCGCATAGTGGTTTTGTCGCAAGAAGGGTCATCTTCACACAATCCCATGTAATGAACAAGAATGGGATAAAGAGTTGGCTTACAATCGCCACTTCACACAATACATAAATATCATTCATACATCATCCAAAATACAATCATATAGACCGACTACGGTCAAAATCCAGATGAAAATAAGACAACCCCAAATGCTAGATCCCCGATCGTCCCAACTGGGCTCCACTACTGATCATCAGGAAAAGACACATAGTAACGACCACGTTCCTCGTCGAACTCCCACTTGAGATCGACGCCATCATCTGCACTGGCATCGTCGGCACCTGCAACTGTTTTGGTAGAATCTGTGAGTCACGGGGACTCAGCAATCTCACACCCGCGAGATCAAGACTATTTAAGCTTGTAGGAAAAGGTGGTGCAAAGAGGTGGAGCTGCAGCGGCAAAAGCATATATGGTGGCTAACTTGCGCAAATGAGAGCGAGAAGAGAAGCAATGGAACGGACGTCATCTAGCAATGACCAAGAAGAGGTCCTGAACACCTACTTACGTCATACATAACACAGACCGTGTTCACTTCCCGGACTCCGCCGAGAAGAGACCATCACGGCTACACACGCACTTGGTGTATTTTAATTGGGTCAAGTGACAAGTTATCTACAACCGGACATTAACAAATTCCCATCTGCCTCATAACCGCGGGCACGGCTTTCGAAAGATAATACCCTGCAGGGGTGTCCCAACTTAGCCCATCATAAGCTCTCACGGTCAACGAAGGATAAACCTTCTCCCAGAAAGACCCGATCAGTCTCGGAATCCCGGTTTACAAGACATCTCGACAATGGTAAAACAAGACCAGCAAAGCCGCCCGAATGTGCCGACAAATCCCGATAGGAGCTGCACATATCTCGTTCTCAGGGCACACCGGATTGTCCAAGCTTCCGATAGGCCAGATCAGAGTTGCCCCTGGTGGCCACCGACGACTGACAGTTTGGACCAATACTCGGAGGAGCACTGGCCCGGGGTTTAAAATAAAGATCACCCTCGGGCTCTAGAAAACCCGGGGGAAAAAGGTATAGGTCGCAAATGGTAAAACCAAGGTTGGGCCTTGCTGGAGGAGTTTTATTCAAGGCGAACTGTCAAGGGGGTCCCATAAATCACCCGACCGTGTAAGGAACGCAAACTCAAGGAACATAATCCCGGTATAACAGTAACTAGGGCGACAAGAGTGGAACAAAACACCAGGCATAAGGCCGAGCCTTCCATCCTTTACCAAATATATAGATGCATTAATTAAATAAGAGATAGTGTGATATCCCAACATGTCCATGTTCCGACATGGAACAACTTTAACTTCACCTGCAACTAGCAACGCTATAAGAGGGGCTGAGCAAAAGCGGTAACTTAGCCAAACAACGGTTTGCTAGGAAGGGATGGTTAGGGGCTGACATGGCTAAAATGGGAGACATGATATAGCAAGTGATAGGAAGCGAGCATGGCAATAGAGTGAACAACTAGCAAAGCAAAGATAGAAGTGATTTCGAGGGGTGGTCATCTTGCCTGCAAGATTCTCAGAGTTGTCGAAGGCTTGATCCTCGTAAGCGTACTCGACAGGTTCCTCGTTCACGAACTCGTCTCCCGGCTCTACCCAAGACAAGAGCACAAACAAACGGAACCACAATCAACAACGAGAAATGCGCAAGCAACATGATGCAAAACATGTATGATATGCAAGATATGATATGCGATGCATATGCGTGCTCCGGAAGGAAAAAGATGAACATGGCAGTAACTTGGCAAACCAAGCATGCCACTGGAAAGATGAGATGATTTCGGTCGAAATCGATATAAAGATCACCGGAATCGGATGCACGGTTTGCAAATGGCAAGCAAAACAAGAATGACACTAATCTGCGATAAACAGCAAGATAGCACTTAAAATGCAACAAGTAACAATGCTACAGCACCCCAACATAGCAACAAAGCATATGACAGTAAACTACAGGAGATGCTTGACAAAAGATGAACACTGAGCTACGGCTAGTTCACAACATATCAAACTCAAACAAGCATGGCAAGAATGCAAAAGATTACAGGTTCACAGACTTGGTGAAAAACTCGACATGGCAGAAAACAGCATCAGGTAGCAATGTTCAGAGCACGAAATCAACATGCTACAGAAACTTAACATAGCAAAATAAGACCTGGTAGTGTTCTACTAAATGCACATGACAAAAGTCCCTTACTGACCATAAGCCAAAAAGGACCAGAAGATATGATGGCAAGCATGTAAACATAGCAAGTTTCGTTATCAGGTTTCAGACAGCGGAAAACAGAGCATGGCAGAAATATTAATATGTAGGCCTCTTTGTGAGCTTGATACACTCACTACAGAGCAACGTATGACAAACCAAGCATACCTACAGCAATATGACATGTTTATGAAGCTATCCATGGCAAGAACAAAAGCATAGCATGTATGGATCAACTACAATAAGCTTGGCAAAAATGCATATCATGTTAAGAATCTGCCAGAAATATTTTATATCAAAAGTAGAGCAAGATTGAGTCATGCTATGGCACTCCATAATTGCAAACAATTGCAGTAATGGATCAATTACAACTATAGCTACAAAACATCTTTACTGGACATCTCCAAAATATGCATGGATCTCTCTGTAGCATCAAGTTTACATGGCAACAAAATTACAGCAGAGAAATCACTAAGTCCCTGAAAACAGAAATATTACGGGACCTCTTTGCATGCTTGTGCTAGTCACCACAGAGATCACAAAAATACCTGGGCTAGACTACTGGAAAGATGGAATGGCATACTTCAAAACACATGTAGAGCTCATGCTCAAAAGATGCACAGAATAAATGATACAAAAATGACAAATCTCCAAGTTCTGTCAAGAACCAGAGAATAACAGCAACTAGCCCTCTTCCAGTGAAGATTTGGGCATCAAGATGACCTCTAATGAATATGGTGCAATTGAATAAAATGAAGAGCATCACGAGACAAACAATTTGACATATTACACGCGCGAATCGGAGATACATGCAAGAAGTTATCGCATCGGGAACAGGAGCACTTGCTGATGGAATTCCAGACTTAGAGAAAAAAACGGGCGCGAGAAAGTCAACGGGGCCTCACCAGATCGGATCGGGCTTCGCTACAGGAGCTCGCCGGCTCGAGGCTGGACGGCGCTCGGGCTGCCGGCGCTCGCTGGAGGGAAGGAGGAGGCGAGGCCGACGGAGAGGAGCGCGGCGGCGGGGAGGGGTCGGTCGCCGGCGGGCGGGGCACGGCGGGGCCGGGCCGGTGACCGGTTGCGGCGGCGGCGGGCAACTCGGCTGCGGCGGCAGCCGGCGCGGGAGGCGAGGCGGCGGCGGGCGCGCGCTGCGCGGGCGGCGGCGATGCGGGCCGGCGGGCCCGCGGGCCGGCGCGGTGGAGAGGCCGGCGGGACACGTGGCACCACGGGATTGGATGAGGCACGGCGGCGGACGTGTCCGGCGGGGTACGGACGCGTCCGGCGGCGCGGAGGGATTTTTTTAGGGTTTGGACTGCGGTTGTAATTCGGGATGCCCACATATAAATAGGTAGAGGGAGCTAGGAGGCTCCAAATGAGATGCGGTTTTCGCCCACACGATCGTGATCGAACGATCTAGAGCATGGAAGAGAGTTTGGTGGGTTTTGGGCTGGTTTTGGAGGGGTTTTTTGCTGGACACTCAAATGGACATTGCGGAGGCCCGGTTAACCGTTGGAGTACCAAACGACCTCCGAATGGAACGAAACTTGACCGGTAGTCTCCGGGTGGTATATTAAGACCACTTGACAAGCCTCGGTCCATTCCGAGAAAGTTTGACACACGCACACGAAAGAAAACTAGAGGGGTGCGCCGGAGGAGATAGGAGCGCCGGATTGGAAAACGGACAACGGGGAAAAAGCTCGGATGCATGAGACGAACACGTATGCGAATGCAATGCACATGATGACATGATATGAAAATGCATGACATGGCAAAATACAAAACGAAAGACAAAACCCAACAACGGAGGGATACATGCGGGGTGTTACAGCCCACAAGTCAGCCTCCCACCCCAACCAGCAGGGGGAGTATTCATTTTTTTGTGCGTAATAAGGAGGCACTTCTGGTGGGTCCGAGCTGACAGCGGAGGGAACTTTTTTTCGTGCAATACGGTGGCCCATCCGGTGGGTCCCAGCAGTCAGGGGGAAACGTTTTATCGTAAAATACGATGGCCCGTCTAGTGGGTCCCTACTGTCAGGTGGAGGAATCATTATTTTCCGCGTAATAAGGAGGCACTTCCTTGCTGCCATCATGGACCCAGCTGTCAGCCTCTCCACGTACAGTCCATGTCCGATGGAAGCCGTTCCTTGACCACGTTGACCACGCCACACCGAGAGCACCAGGGCGGTGGACGACGGCGAGGCCTAGGAAGGGGACGACGCAGAGCCGGGGAAGACGTGGCAGTGGAAGCCCGCGCGGAGAGGAGTACGAGGGTTCACTGGTTCGGCTGTGGTGTGAGGCTGCCGTCGCCGTGGAATAACAGGGGGTGTGGGTGAGTAGAGGGATGGCTTGGCAACGGTGGGAGTAGTAGGGGGCGGTGAGGCCTCCGCGGCATCACAGCCGGACACGGGAGGCAGGAGCACGCAACACGACCGGCGCTGCTTTGGGCGGCTGGAGCAAGAAGACTAGAGGTTGAAGAAGCACTACGATCGTTGGATGGACATCGTACGGTCACTGTAGCTAGAATCGTTTATATTGACTAAGTTGACAAAGCCCTTGGTACGCATCAATTTAGTAGGCCCACAGGTCAGCCTCCGAAACGGTGCGCCCCAGATGTCAGGGGGAGGAATCATTTTTTGGGCGGCTGAAGCAAGAATATCCGAGATTGAAGAAGAAGCACGACATCTGTTGGATGGACATCCAACGGCCACAGCTGCCAGAACCGTGTGTTGTTGACAAAGCCTTGCATACGCGTCAACTTAGTTTTTTTAGGGGACGCGTCAACTTAGAAGGCCCACAAGTGTGTGGCAGAGAACATATAGCCCATTTGCGATTTGTAAGAATGTATTGCCCATTTTTTAATTCTAATGGAATTTACTATAGCCCATTTACAGTTTGTTAAAAGTACATCCCATTTTCTAGCTAGGACAATGATTAATAATTTCAACCAACCGCTGGAAACAGAATTAAAAAAAATTCCCACATTTTTATGGGATCCGAAATATTTTTATCCGAAATTTCTAGTCAGATTAAATATAATTTCAAAATAAAGTTGTATTACGTTAAAATCCAACGAAATATTGCATGCGCAAAAAGTAATGTAATTAAAATTTTCAAATTCCAAAAATAATATTTTTTTTAAACTAATTACGCGTTTGGTGCATTTTTTTCTAGTTACTGCCCAGTTTTTATAATTACATCCCATTTATTATTTTTTAAAGTCCATTTTCTTGTTAAGCCTAATGCATACCTTCTAGGAAAGTTTGCAGCCCAGCGGGGCGGAGAATAACAAGTTGACCCGGATATTGTGTACAACTGTCGGCCCAGTTGCATTGCTGATGTTGAAAAAAAGGCTTGTGTAGTACAGTACAACCTAACATGGCTACTCATCCCACATTCAGCGACGCCGGAAAGGCCCAAACAAGGCTTCTGTACAACTTTTTGAAGTCACTGAGCTCAATTAATAACAAGAAAAAAGTTAGATTACACGGGAACCTAATTAAAAGCTGTCACGAGCAAAGAAATAATTCAACTGGTCCCACTTGTGCGTGTGTGCGTGTGTGTGTGTGTGTGAGAGAGAGAGACCCATCGGCCGATGATCGTAAATACATCTTTCAGCCATATGCATTGCTGATGCTCAGTAAAAACTTATATAGTTGACGCAATCATATAGAACATCATAGCACACTTAACTTGCATACAAAAATTTCACGCAGGCGGCACAATCAGGATGGAAGCAGTGGATCGCTACGGGTAGGGCTATGTTGAAACCAACGAACTCGTACATAACAGTTCATCTTCTTTATCAATGACAGGGAAATATCTTGAATGCTGTGCAAAGAAAACAGACAGATAACACAATAAGTTTTGCTAGGACATTAAGTTGATGTACAACTCTTTCTAAAAAAAGTGGAGGTACAAAATTAGAACATGTCACAATCAAATGTACTGGCACATCAGTGCTTCACACCCATAGTTTGGATTTAACTAGTATCTGACAAGATTCAGTTGTTACCTCAAATTAGAGCACATCCAGGCAGCCAGCCCTGCCTCTTCTCCGAAAGAAGCAGTGGCCTCCACCGCGCGATGGAGTAGGCCCTGTGCCATCCATCGTTCCGAGCAATACGGGGAAAGTCTGACGTTGACTCCTGTAATGGACGTCATCGACGGACCCTGGCACCAGCGGCGGCGGCAGGACTTCGATTGATGGATTGACCACTTCTTCGACATGCACGAACACTCGATAGAGGTACATCCCTAACGTGGTCCGCGGCGGCCTTGGTGGCGACGAATAGTACAACCCCGGTTCCTGCACCGGTATCTCAACACCAATCACCTTCGATATGGTGGACGGCTTCTTCATCCATGCCATAACCGTCAGAGCCCAGCTGTCTGGAGGAACAAACATACTTACGAGCTCACCTCCAAGGTCGTTAATAAGCTCATTCATGGACTCGCTGTTCCAAGCACGTGGAGGCATGCCATGGAAGGTAAGCTTTGTTAAAAACTCAGGCTCAGAGGGCACCGAGCCCCATCCTGGGTGCCACAGCTCAAAGCTCACCAGCGCGCCATCGCAGAACAAACGCCGGGAAGATTCGAACACACGACTGCAGTTGAAAGTTGTCCGGAACCTAACGAAGAAATCAGCCGGTGGCAGACAGACTTTGATGAGCAAGTCACTTATTTGGATGCCGTGCGCAACTCCAAGAGCTTTGACAAGGTCGTCCGGCAAGACGGGAGGCCGGTCGCCGTTGATGGTTACCATCAGCACTTTGCCGGCAAACTGGTCGTCAAGTGCCACCATGCCACTGTTGAGCGACAGCATGCAGCGACCGAAGGCATGACGGACCTTAGGATCTCCGGCTCGGAGATCTGCGTTAACCGGTGACATGATAGTGAGCTTGAGTAGAGGGAGTACAGGAGGGGGATTTGGGGGAACTGCAGTAGGACTCGAGATTCCAGAGGCGGGGGAGGGGCGGGAGATTGGGGATGAAAAGGTGGCTTGAATTTCGAACACGCGCCAATATGCTCTCGGCGCACAAGCGCACGAAAACACCGGTGGCGCCCACATGTCGGCCTAAGAGTCCTTATTCTTTGTTTTTTGGAGAGCCCGGCCTTTTTTTTGAGGATCTTTTGAGAGCCCGGCCTGAGAGTCATAATTGACCTGTTTGGCATTGCGTTACTACTCGGCCCATATTCAACGACACCTCACTGGCCCAAACAAGTGTACATCATCGAAAAGACACTGAGCTCAAATTATATAACTTGAAAAAAGGAGATACACTCTAAACACTGGAGAATGTTGATGCCCTCATTTAGCCCACCAGTAGTTCGAGACAATAAACAGTTTGAAACAACGATATACACAACATTCAAACACTGACTAGTGACTACTACTGACATAACAGCAAGACATGATAGTTCATAAGAAGTCTTGCTACACCACCAAAACGCACCCATCTGCAGCGCTCAGACTCTCGTGATCCAGACAAGAATGACATTCTAAACAGAGCCAACTATTACATAGTAAGAGTGACATAGACGAGGATGACCAAATGACAAGGAATATGCATAACAAAAGAAAGAACTACCCATCCAGAACAAGTAGCAAAGACAACAAAGTCATTCGAAGAGATGATCCAACACCATCATAATTTCCAGCCCCGCTTCAGCGACCAATGATCCGGAGACACCAGTACTCCACCCTTTCGACGCAACAGCTCAATTACCTATCATCCTGAAGGCTTGAACCACATCACTGCCTATCGTAATTGATACATCCAAGGATTAAAGTTAATCCGGATGCCTTTGTCATTCTCACCTTCTTTTGGCTACAGGTTGTATCGTTGACAATCAGGGGAGTTTGCTCCTGAACTCCTAGGGCTCGCTGTGTAGACACAATTTTCCATAGCAAATAGAGCCTCTCTGCCATCAAGGTCCTTGCCAACGGTGATCTCCTGGTTAATCGGATAATTGAGTCCGAGAAACAGAGAGTGTGAACCAAGGCTGTTTACCCGCCTCCAACTAAAAAATCCTGAAGGCCCCAAAAAGCTGGTATCCTGCTCATAGACGTAACAACCACTGTCCGGATACTCATGTATTTCACAGTGCTTGTATACAGTGGGGTTTTTGCAATATAACTTTTCCGGCTCATGTGTCCGAATGATCATCAATCTTTTGTCGTCGTCTGATCGAGCGAGGAACCAGTTGTGCTTCCCTATTTTTGGCAAAGGTGGTGTGATTACAAAGGGCAGTAACTGTAGGGACACTGCATCATATCAAAAGGACAGGCATTGTTAATGTAAGATCAGCATTGTTCAGAGTATGAGTAGGATAATGCAAGAAACAACATTGATATGTCCCTGTTGGGACTGGGAGGAAAATACAGGGAAATATATAATGGGTTCGAAAATATAGAAGTGCCATGCATGGTTATACTCATGTTATCTCGCAATCGATTCTTCACAGGAAACTACCATGTCATGCATGTTATGGAATCATGTTCTGTCCTCACAAACAAACTCTTCAAGGTAACTAACAGACCATGCATTGTTATATACTCGTGTTCTGTGGGCAAATTTTTTGTGAGGATATTATTCTAGCCATTGATTGCTGAAGGGCGAATATAGGTATGTACACATGGTAAGCATTACAGGATTTCACTACTTCCAAATATAGAGTTCTCCATATGCACATTTACTTCCCTAATGTATGGTTAGATGAAACCAACAGTGTGGTGCATGTTTCTACATCATGAAAATGAGGAAACTAACATGGCCATTGATACACACTCATATTTAGTAGTAGTATATAGATTACTGTAAAATAAGGAGAATATCCATATATTCCTAACCGTTTGATTATTCAGGGGTACAAATTGGCTGTAATGACATGATCACAATCGCATGAATTAACTCATTCCAAATATAGCTGATTTACAGCGTCTCTAATACATTTCCATAGTTCTACTCAAATTCTGCTCAAACAGGGATATGCCAATCATCAGAAAAAGTTCAAACAGTGTCATGGCGTCATCATTAACATGAGACGGAAACAACTTACACGCGCCGTCCCAGCAATACGTGGTGCCATCTGCTTTGTCGATCGCGTAGATGCTGCCATTGTGTTCAATAGCATCACAGAAGTGTGTATCAGCTTTGACAACGATCCACTGCGAGCTGAGTTGTCTCCATCTAAAGAAGGCACCGGCATAAAGATAGGCGAGTCCCTTGTCGAACAAGGCAATTAGCTTGAAGTCTGCATAACCCGCATGTCGTGTGGGCACTTGGCAGACTACAATCTTCTGCAAAACAAGGTCCGTCCAACTGACGCGGTAATCTAGATGACTAGGACCGCGATGGTAATACTCTATATAATCCAACGGAGGATAGATAATCTCATGGGAGGTCTGGAAGTTCACGAGCACCAACTTTTTACCGTCTTCTCTGACGGCAGCCATCCAGTGGGAGTTCATGCCGACCCAGTACATACCTGCCAAGAAGTTTTGGGCGGTGGTGATCGGATTGAAGTCGAGGGAAATGATGTACGGCGACCCACTACATACCTGCAAAGAAGTTTCGGCTAATGGAGATCGGATTGAAGTCGAGGGGCATCATGTACGCCTCCGTATCATGGTGAGCCAATCTCGCAAGACCAGATAGCAGCAAGCAAGGTGTCTTGAAAAGCTTAGGCCTCGCTTCATCGATGGCCGTGTGCATGCCCCTCGAGCATGCAGCCAGCCGCAGGGCGCTCAACATATCCATACACGAACAACAGAGGTCGAGGACGTCACTAGGGAGATAGCTCCAATCGCGGCTCATATGGATCCTGCGTGGTTCGTGTTCGGCCATGGTGGAGTTTGGAAGGTGGGGTTTTGGGGGGCTTGATTTACGGGGGAGAAGGCTGTCGGTGCTGGAGCGGCTATCGAGGGAATAGTGGTACTGGGGGAGGCAAGCGAGGGGAGGGTATGCGGGGGCATAGTGAGATAATGAAGAGTGACCTCAGGATCTCCGGCGAGACAGAGATGGAGATGAAGTGGTGCTAGGAGAGAGAGAGACAAGGCAAGGCATGCTATACAGCGGCGGTGCCAGTGACTGCAAAATGCACAAGGTGAGGCTGACTTTGGTAACCCGGACACGCTGCCTGGACTGTCACCTCGGGCGCAGGGTCTTGTCACTTCACTGTGAGGACCGGATGAATAATAGTATTTTGACCATCAAGTGTACCACAGTTGTACTACTACTACTACTACTACTACTACTAGTAGGAGTAGTAGGAACATGAGTACACTCCCGTGCTAGCATGCCTCCGGGTTCACTTCATCCTCCAGCTATCATCCATATTGCGAGAAGAACCAAATTCTCGTGCATGCGGAAGCGTGAAGAAGGACTTTTCTTTTTTGAGGATAACCGCATATTCCTTAACCGTAGTAGGAACATGAGTAGTACTCCCTCCGGTCCTCTTTTGTCTGCGCATAACTTTTTTCAGTATTTCTCTAATTAGTCTGCGTATATACCCTTTTGCATGTGCCCATTTCCCTCCATGCCCCGCATTCACAGCATTAATTAGCATATGCATGAGTAGCTGCAGCCCGACTCCAGCCAATAAATTGCAGCATGCAAGTGGGCCACTCTATGCGCGTGGGAGAGAGAAAAGGCAACCGAAGAGCCCGTCCAATCCATTGCATGCAGCAGTCAATCCACCGCACCTCTCCTCATGCATGCGCATAACTTCTCCCATTTACTTCTCCATCGGGAACCAATTTTCCTCGGCTTTTTCACTACTCCTTGATCTTCCTTTGCATCCAAACCACACTGCATTCACATAGTTTTAACCTCTTCACATCCTCCCGGAGTAATTCCGAAGCCCCTATAAATAATCATCTTCTTCAGTTAGATTAGCCATCTAATCCTAATTCTCCAAACCATAGCCCTCCGGTCCAGCGGTTCCAAATGGCGAAAGAGATCGAGCTGCAGGTTTTTAGCGTCCAACATGTCCTTGTCGAAGGCTCGTTGAGCATAGTTGCCATAGTCACCGACCACCCAAGGGTTGTTCGGAAGTGGATCAACAATGTATCCAACTCCCTCCAAAAGGTGGAGATGAATGTCATCAGTCTCGACGTAGAGTACACGGAGCGTGCCACTGGGAAGATCCAATGCGCTGTTGTCCTTCAGCTGTGCCTCGAAGATGATGTTTTGGTGTACCACATCATACACGCGCCCTCCATACCAGGTGAGCTTCACGATTTCTTGTCTCGGGAGGACATATACTTCTGTGGGGCAGCCATCATAGGGGACAAACAGAAGTTGGAGCCGTACAACCTTGATTTGAAAAGCATCGCTGACCTACAAACCAGAATAAAAATTCTTGTAGAAGATTGTGATAAACCGACACCATCCCTATTCGATGTAGCAAATTTTGTGCTAGGAACAAATCTTCAGTAGGGTGACGAGACGCTGGCATTAAGGTCGTCTGGATGGGAGAATTATCCCTTGACGTACGAGCGGATAAAATATGCTGCCCTCGATGCCCGTGTGAGTTTCGAGATAGCTGCAAGGTCCAGAGAGCTTGTTGCGAAGCCGTCTCCCACAGAAAATGAGAACAAGAAGAAGAAGAAGAAGATGCTGCACCAGTAGCAGGGCATTATGGATGGATGAACTATTTCCTCTCTTGTAAAAAAATATTCCCTCTCTATGTATATTGATATAGATGGACTATTTTGATGGTGTGCATGTCTTTGGAACAAGTAGTAGCGTGGGTCCGCTTGACTATAAGGAACTATTTATCTACCTAGCTTTCTCTACTACTCCTTCCAGTGATTGGTATGCAATGCATGTGTCCGTAGACATGACAACTTGTCCATGGAAGTTCAACTACGACGACCATCACGTTTCATCCACTGCCACTCGCGATTCCCACGACACCGCTCCAACCCACGACACCACGCCCCCCGACGTGTGCCTCACCCCTCTCCGCCGCACCGCCCCTCTGCCTTTGTGTGCATGACATGTGGGCCACCTTAAATGCGGCGAGCATCAAGTTTCTACCACAGCCACACGGGATTCCCACGACGCCGCACGAACCCATGACACCACACGTCCCGCACCATTGAATTATCATCCAGCGGATGTGGCACATTTCGTCCCAGGCATCAATCCTCAGCTGGAGTACTTCTGTACTATAGGTAGTACCCGCTGTGTCGGGACCCCGATTCTAAGTCACACTGATCTAGCCTGTAACACCTCATATCCCTTTGCGGCCTCACGCACGGTATTCCCACGGGTGTCGCCTTACCATGGCCCGGGACCGTTTGCGCCTTTTGGCTCACGTATATGATAATGTCGCGAGCATCCATATGACAGAGAACCCGGGCCGACATGACTAGTCGTGAACCCAAAGTGGCACTAACTTACGGGGACAGGCAAACATGAATCAACATCGAGCATGTCGGTCAGCAGCGTGTGAATCCGGGCTGTAGCACGGGGCTAACAGGACTCCGAGAACCCGGGCTGTAGCAGGCTAGGCAGGACTCCGGATGTCACCGCGTGACATTTCCCCGAAGGGACAGACACAGGAACGAAGTGAATCACATGCCGGCCAGTCAAGTGTTCCGGAGCAGTAGTGCTGGGCTAGCAGAACTCCGGTGAACCGGGCTGTAGCGGACTACTATGGCTCATGGAAGCACAAGACTACATTTCCCCATAAGAGAGGCTACCAAGGATAAACAACTAGGTTGTCGGATCCCACACATACCAAGCATTTCAATCACACACACAATATGCTCGATATGTGCAAATACAACATGGCATCACAACAAGACTCTACGACTTAGAGTATTTATTCATTAGGCTCCGAAGAGCCAGATATTACAAACATGGGTCTCATGACCCAACATTCAGAGCATACAAGTCAAACACATGCGGAAGCTTAACATGTCTGAGTATAGACATCTACAAATGAAAAGGCTGAGAAGCCTGACTATCTACCAGATCCTGCCGAGGGCACAAGATCGTAGCTGAGGTAACAAGCTAAACGTCGAAGTCCAAGCGGTACTACTAGCGAGACTGAAGTCTCTCTGCAAAAACATAAAATAGGCAAACATGAGTACAAATGTACCCAGCAAGACTTACATCAGAACTAGCTACATATGCATCGGTATCAACAAAAGGGGGGTGGTGGAGTTTGACTGCAGCAAGCCAGCTTTGACTCGGTGGCTATCCTGAACTACGACTGCAAGTAACTCTTTTGAGGTGGCGCACACGAGTCCACAAATTCACCATACCAATACACCACTATGGACCCGCTCCCTTCTACCTACGAGAACGCCATCCATAGCACTCACGCTTATCTTGCGCATTTTAGAGTATCCACTTTCACTTGTCTATGAACTGTTATAGGCAACCCAGAAGTCCATTTCCGCGGACACGGCTATTCGAATAGATGATGTTAACCCTGCAGGGGTGTACTTCGACACACACGCTCTCACCACTTACCGCCGTTTACACAGCATGTACTCGACAACCTTCAAGCGGAAGCCCAGCGAGGGTGTCGGCCACAGCCTACCTAAACATTCAAGTCTCTAGTCCAGGTTTATCGCCTATTCAGGTTCCATCCGCAGGGAGTCCGGCCGAGGTTTCCACATACGGCCCCGAACGATGTGTGAGGGGTTCCGAGACACCAAACGGGCGCCCGGCATGCCCGGCCACGTGCCTACCGCATCACAGCCCACCCCTCCGGTCAGCGCTGCCCACGGCCTCCAGCATACTACAAACACCAGAAACTACTTGCAACTCCTGGACAGAGGACATGGGTGATTAAGAAGCCGAGAGGGTCCATTGGTTTCGGGCCCAATGCGTGGTAGTAACTGTATCATGGATCACAAACACAGAACTCAGTTCCTGAGGACGGCTGCAATGAGACAACCCACCATGTACTCCTACATGGCCTCTCACCACTACCGTTACCAAATCGTGTTCACACACTTAGCTCACACGCAGTAGGACATGTTCATCACCCTTCCAACTCGTCCCCGATGAATCAGACCTGACACAACTCTAAGCAATAGCAGGCATGACAAACAAGCATTAATGAGTAGGCACACCAGGGCTCAAACAACTCCTACTCATGCTAGTGGGTTTCATCTATTTACTGTGGCAATGACAGGTCATGCAGAGGATAAGGGGTTCAACTACCGCAACAAGTAACAGTTGAATCGTTGTTGTCCTAATGTAGTAAAAGAGAGCAGGAGCGAGAGAGTGGGATTGTATCGGAATGAACAAGGGGGTTATGCTTGCCTGACACTTCCGAAGATAGTATAGTTCTTCATCGGTGTCATCGAACTCATCGTCGGAATCACGGCTATCGAGAGGGGACAATCACCGGCAAACAAGGAAGAACACAATCAATGCAATGCAACAATTATGATGCATGATTATGACATGGCAATATGACGTGATTTGGCCTAATGCAACTAGCAACAGAAAGGTTTGGGTTGATTTGAACTCAAGGTTCAAATTCAAATTCAAACTATTGAATTCAAATAGTGCATTATCATGTTTTCACCTATACAGCAGGTATAACTTAGTTTGACATGCATGAAAATGATACAGATGGATAGATTGCATTTTTCTGATAATTTTTCATATATCAATTGTTTCATTCTGAGCTACGGTTGATTTTATATGATTTTTAGAAGTTTATACTATTTTTTGGAATTTTCTGAATAAACTTAAATCCAGATAATGCTTTACTGCGTCAGCCTGACGTCATCACTGCGTCAGCGAGTCAACGGGCTGGCCAGGGTCAAACCTGACCCGTGGGACCTGCCTGTCAGTGACTAACCTAACTAATCCAGATTAATTAGCGCTAAACTAATACTAATCTAGTTTAGTTAGGAGCATGGGCCCACACGTCAGTGACTCAGGGGGAGTCAAACTGGGGTCAAACCGGGTCAAACGAGGTCAAACCCGCCGGCGACTTGACGCCGGCAAGGCCCGAGACGGCGGCGCGGCTCGGAAAGCGCCCACAGGGCACGGACGAGGCCGTTCTTGGGCTCATTGGAGAGCTCTTGCAGGCGCGCGTCGAATGGTGGTAGTTGCTGGGCCTGTGGTGACCGGAGTCGACGGCGGCGAGCTCTTTCGCGGCCGCCGGAGTTCGGGTGGGTGCGGGGTTAGCGCTGCGGCTTGCAAACAAACGGGCTATCGTGCTAGAGTTGTTCTACGGAACGTCACGAGTGCAACGGACGCACGCGCGGGGCCATTTGGTCGCCGGAGCCACGACGGCGACGAGCTCATGCGGCGGCGAGCTTCGGGCACGGTGGCTAGTCTAGCTAGAGCTCGAAATCGAGCACGGGAGTAGGGGGAAACGGTTCAGGGGCTCACAGTGATCTCAAGGAAGGACTCAGCGGGCTCGGGGAGGCGGAGACGGCGGCGAATTGACCGACGAGGAGCCTCGGTGGCCGGTGACGGAAACGGCGACGGTGGCGATGAAGCAGCGCGTCCGAGGCCGGGAGGATCGTCGAGGAGGAAGAAGCAGATGAGGCGGAGCTCTTGGACAGCTCGGAGAGGCGAGGTGGTGGCGGTGGCCGCGGGTACGGCGATCGGCGTCGGCGAGCTCGCTCGGTGGCGCTCTGTTTTTGTGGGAGAGAGGGCCAGAGGGGAAAGTGAGAGAGAGGAGAGAGCGGTCGGGGCTGCGTGGCGTCGCGAGGGAGGCCCAGGGCGACGAGGGGGAAGCGGCAGGAAGCAGGAGGTGGCCGGGGCGCGTGCGTGCGCGCGTCGGGCACGCGCCGTCCTCCTGGCAGGGGGAGGAAGACGACAGGGGAGGAGGAGGTGGGCTGGGCCACTATAGTGGTGGGCTGGCCCCTCTGGTGGCTACACAGGTGAGGCCAGGTAAGCTCTCCCTCTCTTCTGTTTTCTAATTTGTTTTTGTTTTCTAATTATTTGCCTCTGTTTTGAGCTTAGGAAAAATACCAAGGCATGTCCTAAAATCCTGAAAATATTCATGGACACTTGCTGAATTATTTCAGTGGCCCAAAAATAGTTCCAACATTATTTGAACATTCAAATTATTTATAGTATTTAAATGCCCAAAAGTCAAATACAATAAGACTTAATTCAAAAATCCAGAATGGCCTAGAAATAGGTGCATCATTTTTGGCAGAGGTTTTTTACCTTTATCAAAAATCATGAACATTTCTAAAGGGCATTTGGGTTCATTGAAAATATTGTTTATTTGAACCTAGTTGAATGCATTTGGTGCTAGGGTTTCAACATCCCCATTTCAAGTTTCTTTGAAAATTAAACATGATGACATGGGGAACAAGCAAAGTCAAACAAGGGCTGATCTGGGGCTGTGACAGCTCACCCCTACTAAACAAGAATCTCGTCCCGAGATTCAAGACGTGAGGTAAGAAGATAGAGGGTACACAAAGCTAACACGATCTTCATGATCCAATTGCTCTTCGCGAAGATGTTGATCCGTTGCTTCAATTAACGTTGACGTCTTTGCTTTCGAGATCTTCATCCGAGACGATGACGACAAGGGAAAACTCTATAGAAATCGATCTCCTTAAAGATCGAGCAACTCACGATCAACTCACGGAATGAGATGTTGAAACATCTCGAGTTGAGATGCAAAACACATCGAGAGGGATGGAAGAACAAACGATGAGATTTGATTTGGTGGGCAACAATCCCACGCTTAGGTAGGATGGTGCATGGTTTCAAAGTAGCGAGGAGATAATTGCCACGATTCCATAACGGGGCACCTTAGGGAGGGTGGCTCATAGAAATATTCCCTTAAGTGGCAAAAAGAATTACCTTTGATTCAGAGATCATTGAAACTCTTCATACCAGTGTAAGGCAATTTACAAATGATCATTTGAAAGAATTCAAAAGAATGGCACACTCAATTTGGAAAGGAAACTATGGTTATAGAACAACTCGGCAAATGGAAGGCACATTCCAGTTGATACCAAGGATATAACCTAGTGACTGAGCGTGCTTTCAAGAACTTGAGCATTTCCATATTCATCAAGGTTTTACCAACATCCGTGCTGAGGACCCTGGCAACACATCATACTACCATGATGAACGGTGATGGAGGATGCAGGTGCAAAGGAGGACATCACTTTCTCAGATTTTTCCTTAGCGAGGCCAAGGGAACGAAATCTGGATGATCGCCCGAGAGACATTTAGCACTCCACTTCTAATGTTCTCCTTGATGTGCTAGCGTAACCCATTTATTGATATGGTTTGGTATCTAGAACATCAAGTAAAAGGTCGGACTTCGGGAGCACAAGAATCCATAAGGAATAACTACGGAAGTAAATCCTACGAAATCCTTATGGGGAGGTGGCCAACTTCCTTAATCAAGATACTACAATAATAGGTCTTCCGGCTGGGTGTGTTGGCCACGACATCCACTTTACCGATTAACGAGAGACCAATATTGTAGTTCTTGGGAATGTTCCAACCATCATGTCTGCCTGAGATTTAGATCTGGTTGGTGTCAGAATATTCCAGACTCGTCAAGTCTAGAAAGAAAATTAAGGTTTGCAACACAAATCGACGAGAAGACGTTGCAAGATTCTCGGGAGATGGATTACGGTAGTAAGCTCCAAAACATGAGCTGGTTCTGCTACAAACATGTGAGCACGTTGTCCCAGACAAGCATGATCATATGGTAGTCTTATAATAAAACACTACCGAGTTCTGGTTGGGAACCATCAACGAGGATATCGAAGTTCTTTCATAAGTCCGGATTAGCTCTTATGAAGGAACTCCTTCTCCTTGAACAAGTCAGTTAGTGGCTTGGTGTGCTAGAGAATTCATATGGAATGACGATGATCAGTCTAACAGACCACGGAATACTTCGCACGTGCATAACTGACTTGCGACGATTCAGAGGAGGTAGAAACATGATTTCTCAAATTCACGGCGGCAACTTGCATCAAATGCACATGAATTAGAGGAAGTCACTCCTTTCATCCAAACATAGGCTTCATGAACTAGCGCAAAGAAAATGCTTTCAAAAGTTTCCAACACTAACTTAGATGTTCAACATGAATCATGGACAAGATGAGAATGTTTTCAATGGGCTTAACAACAATTCATCCAGGTTTCCATATAAATGTAATTCCATAACTATGTGAACATGGTGATAGCACTGGTCATACCAAAGGATGTAATGGTGTATGCTCGAGGGATCAACCACGAGTAAGACAACATTATGCATATCGTTGGTTCTGACTTGATTTGATGATAGCCCATACGCAAATCAAAGATTTGGGTAAGACAATAGATCCAACAATTGATCACGAGGATCAATCAATGAAGATATCATCTTTCTTCAACACACACACAGACACAAGATATCCCTTTGGAAATGAACTAAGTTAGACAACCTTTTATCTTCCAACTCTCCAAGTTGTTGTTTAGCTTGACCAACTAGCTCAGGGGTATCCAACACAGATTCTTGGAGAAGGGGTGGTTTATTGGAAAACCAACTTGTTCACAAACTCAACATATCGGTCAGGGACAACCTGGTGGTACTTCCAAGAAGATATTTGGAAAATCATGATCCACCGACTTGTTATTAAGATCGAGAACAATCTTGCTTTTCAAGGCAAGACGATATGATCAACTGAGCAAGGGTTTGACAAAAATCCTAACTCATTGATTGAAGAGTGCACCAAAAATAAGGACTAGGTAGCACGATCAACCTCAGAATGGTGATTCGATAACCAACACGCTAAGGATGAAATTATTGTCCTTTAACTACCAAGCAACGGAGTTGCTAGGAGTATAGATTTCACACACCACGATTCACTTGTCAGTATTCCGGTTACAATAACACGGAGACCGAGGAATGAATAACGATGGCCAGAAGTATCACTGCAACAAGAATTCATGAGGGTTGGTGCAATCCTCATGAGATTCCTGACATAAAGAGGGTAATACTCGTAGGTAGAACAGAACAAAAGCTGGTTAGGCATTTGATCTGCGGAATACAACTACTTTGACCCAATCCCAGAGATGGACGAGGTACTGGAGTTTTTTTCTCCTAGTCATTCCAGATTAGAATGGCTTGACAGACCACAAGAATAATAGGCATCGATAACACAAATGCACAATTACTCCTGACTATCAATTGATAGACGAGGGCCAGAAAATAACTAAAGAGAGACAACTCAAAGGAACATATGTTTTTCTGAGTTGTGGATGCATAGATTAGTATGTCGAACCAAGTCCAACAAGTTTCTTCTAGATAACCCATGCAGAAAGGTAGGACTGGCAGAGTCACAATATGAATGGAGTACTCCTCAAGAGCGCCCTGGTTGTGATCTTTTGGTTAAAAGAACTTCTGCCATGATGGTTCATGGTATTGGAAGAATGAAATACCACGGACCTCGAGGACTAATGCAAAGGTTACTAATATCTTAAGGGAACTAGCAAACACTAGCTACACGAGTTAAGTATAGTGAATCTTGGGTTCAAGAACCCAGAAACAGAATGCCTACTAACTAAATGGCATCACGGGATGCTTTCAAGAATAGTGGCCAGAATCATCACACTTGGGATGCAAGCATTGCTAGATTACTAAGTGGTCCTCTAAGACACCTAGGGTCATAATAATAACTACACCATATATGTCAAGGCAGCAGAGTACCTCAACTCAACGATTAGTGTGGTTAATCTGGCCCAAAGGGAACATCGAGAACGGAAAGAAGGGATTTGCAACTGCGTCAGATTATCTAGAAGCCTGGGATGGCTCGGACA
The DNA here is from genome assembly GCF_002575655.3 of Aegilops tauschii subsp. strangulata. Classification (NCBI taxonomy): domain Eukaryota; kingdom Viridiplantae; phylum Streptophyta; class Magnoliopsida; order Poales; family Poaceae; genus Aegilops; species Aegilops tauschii. The sequence continues at coordinate 551,889,188 of NC_053037.3, forward strand.
GCATAACGGCTGTAAATGCTCAAAGGATTTGAGACATCCTACAAAATGGTGGCATAACCACTCAACAACATCATATCAAGGTTCCAAGTCCAACTAACAACACACTGTAGTGGTAGAAACTGAACTGAGGCTTGAGACCAACAATCCTACGAGTCTACGGATTAGTAACACGTGATCCTGATAGAAAGATGAGAAGCCTAGTTCTTAATCCCCGTAGAATGAGAAGAGGGTGACTCAGATTAGAGGGCATAAGGTAAAGGAGTAAAAAGAGCCTTACGTTCCCTTCCACAATCAATTCCCTTACATAACTAAAGCATTTCTAGACTCAACTTCGACCAGTTTGGCTTGGTAATCCTACAGGCAGTCAGGCTCTGATACCAACGCTGTCGGGACCCCGATTCTAAGTCACACTGATCTAGCCTGTAACACCTCATATCCCTTTGCGGCCTCACGCACGGTATTCCCACGGGTGTCGCCTTACCATGGCCCGGGACCGTTTGCGCCTTTTGGCTCACGTATATGATAATGTCGCGAGCATCCATATGACAGAGAACCCGGGCCGACATGACTAGTCGTGAACCCAAAGTGGCACTAACTTACGGGGACAGGCAAACATGAATCAACATCGAGCATGTCGGTCAGCAGCGTGTGAGTCCGGGCTGTAGCACGGGGCTAACAGGACTCCGGGAACCCGGGCTGTAGCAGGCTAGGCAGGACTCCGGATGTCACCGCGTGACATTTCCCCGAAGGGACAGACACAGGAACGAAGTGAATCACATGCCGGCCAGTCAAGTGTTCCGGAGCAGTAGTGCTGGGCTAGCAGGACTCCGGTGAACCGGGCTGTAGCGGACTACTATGGCTCATGGAAGCACAAGACTACATTTCCCCATAAGAGAGGCTACCAAGGATAAACAACTAGGTTGTCGGATCCCACACATACCAAGCATTTCAATCACACACACAATATGCTCGATATGTGCAAATACAACATGGCATCACAACAAGACTCTACGACTCAGAGTATTTATTCATTAGGCTCCGAAGACATGTCTCATGACCCAACATTCAGAGCATACAAGTCAAACACATGCGGAAGCTTAACATGTCTGAGTATAGACATCTACAAATGAAAAGGCTGAGAAGCCTGACTATCTACCAGATCCTGCCGAGGGCACAAGATCGTAGCTGAGGTAACAAGCTAAACGTCGAAGTCCAAGCGGTACTACTAGCGAGACTGAAGTCTCTCTGCAAAAACATAAAATAGGCAAACGTGAGTACAAATGTACCCAGCAAGACTTACATCAGAACTAGCTACATATGCATCGGTATCAACAAAAGGGGGGTGGTGGAGTTTGACTGCAGCAAGCCAGCTTTGACTCGGTGGCTATCCTGAACTACGACTGCAAGTAACTCTTTTGAGGTGGCGCACACGAGTCCACAAATTCACCATACCAATACACCACTATGGATCCGCTCCCGTCTCCCTACGAGAACACCATCCATAGCACTCACGCTTATCTTGCGCATTTTAGAGTATCCACTTTCACTTGTCTATGAACTATTATAGGCAACCCAGAAGTCCATTTCCGCGGACACGGCTATTCGAATAGATGATGTTAACCCTGCAGGGGTGTACTTCGACACACACGCTCTCACCACTTACCGCCGTTTACACAGCATGTACTCGGCAACCTTCAAGCGGAAGCCCAGCGAGGGTGTCGGCCACAGCCTACCTAAACATTCAAGTCTCTAGTCCAGGTTTATCGCCTATTCAGGTTCCATCCGCAGGGAGTCCGGCCGAGGTTTCCACATACGGCCCCGAACGATGTGTGCGGGGTTCCGAGACACCAAACGGGCGCCCGGCATGCCCGGCCACGTGCCTACCGCATCACAGCCCACCCCTCCGGTCAGCGCTGCCCACGGCCTCCAGCATACTACAAACACCAGAAACTACTTGCAACTCCTGGACAGAGGACAAGGGTGATTAAGAAGCCGAGAGGGTCCATTGGTTTCGGGCCCAATGCGTGGTAGTAACTGTATCATGGATCACAAACACAGAACCCAGTTCCTGAGGACGGCTGCAATGAGACAACCCACCATGTACTCCTACATGGCCTCTCACCGCTACCTTTACCAAATCGTGTTCACACACTTAGCTCACACACAGTAGGACATGTTCATCACCCTTCCAACTCGTCCCCGATGAATCAGACCTGACACAACTCTAAGCAATAGCAGGCATGACAAACAAGCATTAATGAGTAGGCACACCAGGGCTCAAACAACTCCTACTCATGCTAGTGGGTTTCATCTATTTACTGTGGCAATGACAGGTCATGCAGAGGATAAGGGGTTCAACTACCGCAACAAGTAACAGTTGAATCGTTGTTGTCCTAATGTAGTAAAAGAGAGCAGGAGCGAGAGAGTGGGATTGTATCGGAATGAACAAGGGGGTTATGCTTGCCTGACACTTTCGAAGATAGTATAGTTCTTCATCGGTGTCATCGAACTCATCGTCGGAATCACGGCTATCGAGAGGGGACAATCACCGGCAAACAAGGAAGAACACAATCAATGCAATGCAACAATTATGATGCATGATTATGACATGGCAATATGACGTGATTTGGCCTAATGCAACTAGCAACAGAAAGGTTTGGGTTGATTTGAACTCAAGGTTCAAATTCAAATTCAAACTATGAATTCAAATAGTGCATTATCATGTTTTCACCTATACAGCAGGTATAACTTAGTTTGACATGCATGAAAATGATACAGATGGATAGATTGCATTTTTTTGATAATTTTTCATATATCAGTTATTTCATTCTGAGCTACGGTTGATTTTATATGATTTTTAGAAGTTTATACTATTTTCTGGAATTTTCTGAATAAACTTAAATCCAGATAATGCTTTACTGCGTCAGCCTGACGTCATCACTGCATCAGCGAGTCAACGGGCTGGCCAGGGTCAAACCTAACCCGTGGGACCTGCCTGTCAGTGACTAACCTAACTAATCTAGATTAATTAGCGGTAAACTAATACTAATCTAGTTTAGTTAGGAGCATGGGCCCACACGTCAGTGACTCAGGGGGAGTCAAACTGGGCTCAAACCAGGTCAAACAAGGTCAAACCCGCCGGCGACTCGACGCCGGCGAGGCCCGAGACGGCGGCGCGGCTCGGAAACCGCCCATAGGGCACGGACGAGGCCGTTCTTGGGCTCATTGGAGAGCTCTTGCAGGCGCGCGTCGAATGGTGGTAGTGGCTGGGCCTGTGGTGACCGGAGTCGATGGCGGCGAGCTCTTTCGCGGCCGCCGGAGTTCGGGTAGGTGCGGGGTTAGCGCTGCGGCTTGCAAACAAACGGGCTATCGCGCTAGAGTTGCTCTACGGAATGTCGCGAGTGCAACGAACGCACGCGCGGGGCCATTTGGTCGCCGGAGCCACGGCGGCGACGAGCTCATGCGGCGGCGAGCTTCGGGCACGGTGGCTAGTCTAGCTAGAGCTCGAAATCGAGCACAGGAGTAGGGGGAAACGGTTCAGGGGCTCACAGTGATCTCAAGGAAGGACTCAGCGGGCTCGGGGAGGCGGAGACGGCGGCGAATCGACCGATGAGGAGCCTCGGTGGCCGGTGATGGAAACGGCGACGGTGGCGATGAAGCAGCGCGTCCGAGGCTGGGAGGATCGTCGAGGAGGAAGAAGCAGATGAGGCGGAGCTCTTGGACAGCTCGGAGAGGCGAGGTGGTGGCGGTGGCCGCGGGTACGGCGATCGGCGTCGGCGAGCTCGCTCGGTGGCGCTCTGTTTTTGCAGGAGAGAGGGCCAGAGGGGAAAGTGAGAGAGAGGAGAGAGTGGTCGGGGCTGCGTGGCGTCGCGAGGGAGGCCCAGGGCGACTAGGGGGAAGCGGCAGGAAGCAGGAGGTGGCCGGGGCGCGTGCGTGCGTGCGTCGGGCACGCGCCGTCCTCCTGGCAGGGGGAGGAAGACGACAGGGGAGGAGGAGGTGGGCTGGGCCGCTACAGTGGTGGGCTGGCCCCTCTGGTGGCTACACAGGTGAGGCCAGGTAAGCTCTCCCTCTCTTCTGTTTTCTAATTTGTTTTTGTTTTCTAATTATTTGCCTCTGTTTTGAGCCTAGGAAAAATACCAAGGCATTTCCTAAAATCCTGAAAATATTCATGGACACTTGCTGAATTAGTTCAGTGGCCCAAAAATAGTTCCAACATTATTTGAACATTCAAATTATTTATAGTATTTAAATGCCCAAAAGTCAAATACAATAAGACTTAATTCAAAAATCCAGAATGGCCTAGAAATAGGTGCATCATTTTTGGCAGAGGTTTTTTACCTTTATCAAAAATCATGAACATTTCTAAAGGGCATTTGGGTTCATTGAAAATATTGTTTATTGAACCTAGTTGAATGCATTTGGTGCTAGGGTTTCAACATCCCCATTTCAAGTTTCTTTGAAAATTAAACATGATGACATGAGGAACAAGCAAAGTCAAACAAGGGCTGATCTGGGGCTGTGACACGCTGGTGTGGCCATCTACGCCTCCTAACGCCCCGACGCCCAGCTGTGGCACCCTCGCCACGGCCACGCCACCACCGGCCGGTTCATCTCGAACGAGTGAGTCGCGAACCACACCACCACCATGAGAATGACATGTGGGCCAGCCGCATTTAAGGTCCACATGTCATTGACTCATAGGCCGGGCACTAAGCCACTAAAGTTCGGTCCGGTGGGCCCCGAGAGGGAAATGTAACTCCTGCGGCAGGCCTTGTGGTGCTCCCGCAATACGAGCTCGTGCCAAACCCGGAATTTGTTTCTTACTACTACCAACTACTATTAAGGTACACATGCATTGCACGCATGAGATTCTGGTGGTTTGTGCATTATGCTTCTACATGTGGAGTCTTCTGGATTCTACATGTGGCAAAATCTGGTGGAATGTAGGTGATATCCAACGGCCAGTAGTGCTCGGTTTTGCTATCTTTGTACCGTCGGATTGGCTTCATCCAACGACCAACTTTCAAAGTTATGGTTTGGTTTTCAGCCTAAGGTTGCCACGCCTAAGCTTAGGCGTGCCGGCATGTGTTTGGTCCATTTCTACACTTGTGGCTTGCCACACTTTTCTAGCTACATGGCGCACATGTCATAGACTCAACTTCTTGCCAAATCTTGCCACACTTGTGGTGGCCATTTTGTTAGCCACATTTTTTGTGGCAGACACACTTTGCCTAAGCTTAGTTGTGGCAAAGTTAGTCATGAATGAAGTTCAACCATGGAGTCTTCTAGATTCTACATGTGGCAGAATCTGGTGGAATGTAGATGATATCCAACGGCCAGTAGTGCTCGAATTTGCCATCTTTGTACCGTCGGATTGGCTTCATCCAATGACCAACTTTCAAAGTTATGGTTTGGTTTGCAGCCTAAGGTTGCCACGCCTAAGCTTAGGTGTGCCACAAGTGTGTTTGGTTGCGTTCTCATCTCAGCATAGTTGTTCCCTCTTCATGCATGCTCAACTCAACACCCCTCTTGATGTATGCTCTCTTCATGCATGCTTCTAGTGTATTTGTGCTAATCTAGTGTGGACTCATGCACCCTCCATACACTCTACCAAACACCCAAAAATGGGTCGAGAAGGGAACTCTTGGGATCATGCACCCTCCATACACCCTACCAAACACACCAGGCATGTTTTTGGTTCATTGCTACACTTGTGGCTTGCCACACTTTTCTAGCTACATGGTCCACATGTCATAGACTCAACTTCTTGCCAAATCTTGCCACACTTGTGGTGGCCTTTTTGTTAGCCATATTTTTTTGTTTCAGACACACTTTGCCTAAGCTTAGTTGTGGCAAAGTTAGTCATGAATGAAGTTCAACCATAGAGTCTTCTAGATTCTACATGTGGCAGAATCTGGTGGAATGTAGATGATATCCAATGGCCAGTAGTGCTCGGATTTGCCATCTTTGTACCGTCGGATTGGCTTCATCCAACGACCAACTTTCAAAGTTATTCACACACTATATAGGGGGTATAGATATAGATGTGCCAGCCCATTGCAATGGATCCAAAGTATATCTGTTTAGTGGAGTGCACTCTAAACACATTATCTATTTATTTTTCTCTAACCTTTCGTAGCCATGCAACCAAGCCACATAAGCTTCATGGGTGCCCCCCACATCATATTATTCATACTACGTTGACAAAAAAATATAAATCACCCAAAACAAGATCTTCATATTTTTTGTTCCTACGATGTTGTGCCGTGCACGTACCTACTAGTTGTATAGTGGTAGTACTAGTTGTATAGTACAAACTTGGTACTAGTAGGAGCAGAGTAGTACGGAATGCTCCTACTCTATCAATGAGCCCCATCTGACACCAAATTTCTTGGCTTCCGTGCTACAGCTAGATCTTCCCCTCGTTTCTGTTTTCCAACCCGGAGGCGAGCGGGGTGCGGTTTGCCAATAGTCGGTTTGCTCAACGGCGGTCCCACATGAAAGTGAAAATGCTAGGCAACACGCCTTCCCTAAGCTATGTGTCGTGCCGGACGGGCCGTGGAGTACTCCCGATTCCCGGGCGTGTGTGGGGGGGGGGGGGGGAGTGCGACGCGAACGCGGCAGACCTTTTCCTTTTACTACCAATGTGCCCATGCGTTGCTTTCAAGTTAATAAGGGGTTTTCTGCAAATTGGAGCAGAGAAGTGGGCTATTGTTGCAAAAATGCCACAACTTACCTCACAGCTGTTAGATGCAGATCTAATGGTCAGAAACGACGGATGGCAGACACACCACCATCACCAACTGAGTCTTTTATAGGAGTAGGAGTAGAGAAAGATGTATAAATTGTAACATTTTGGTTCTGCTCCTTGGCACGATCGATAGATAGAAATAACGATTGGAAACGCTAGGGCGGGGCTATTTCTGCCAGATAAGCAGGGTACGTAGTAGCTAGGTTGGCGCATCGTCGGTTTGGTCACACACGGTCCGACATGTTCTAGTGTTTCTAGCAAGATGCCCACGCGTTGCACGAAGTTGATGGAAAAGGTAAGCACAACTTATAAATTGACGGATGGAGTACTAGTTAAAGTGATGCATATAATTAAGCAAAGGGATCGCACATGTCGGTATTGACTGGAACGAGAATGCAACACCACAATAAGAATTAAGGCCACGATGATGATGCGATCGCAATGGTGGTTACAGAAGACAAGAAAAAAGATGCATCCATCAACGTATGACCTCCTCCTCCTCATCAACTTAGTGCGTCGGGCCACCGACCGGCAGCTAAGGAGCGGCGGCTTTTGTGGCGAGGTCGAGGTGCTTCTCAGCAAAGGCATCCAAGGCTTCCAGCCAGTTGAGGAAGGCCAATGTCGTAGCGTCCTCACTGGCCTTGTAGATACCTATATACACGATTTGCTCGTACACGTGGATGTGTAGGTCGACGAATTCTTGCAGGGCGAGGCGCCTCACGGCGAGCGCGACCTCCAGGTGGACATTCTTCGTGGCGTCGGCAGGCAGTTGCAGGGCCACCAGTGCTTGAAAGAGGTTCCGGCCATGGAGGCCGATTAGGGTGGCAGGCAATGAGGAGCCCGGGCGCGCGGGCTGGAGGAGTACGGCGATGTCGTCCGCGAGCTTCTTGAGGACGATGAACTTGTTGGTGGTGGCAACGATCATCTGGTCCAACTGAGAGTCGTAGTTGGCGTCGACGGCAGCCATCCACCAGCCGGTCTCCAACACCGTCTGGAGATGATCCTCGGCACCATGCCGCAGGCTGACGTCGTGGACCATCTGGCACCGCCGCTGGCCGCTCGCGCGCATCGCCGCCATGGGTCTGGAGTGAGCTCTTTTGAGCTTAGTGTAGGTGCTTAGGCAAATGCTTAGGGTGTATGATGTGGAGATGCATTGGAATGGAGGGGCGCCTTTATATGTGGGCAAACTGCGTTGCATTCACATCGTGCAGCCTCTTTTCCCAGTCCTCCTCCCATTACTTCCCTCATGCATTAATTGAAGGAGGATGCATTGGCCGTTCAAAATTTTGGGAACCGCTACTCCCTCGCTCGTCTGCATTAAAGCCGTATCGGGAACTGCGCCGCCCGCTGTCAAATCGAATAGTACTGCGCCGCCCGCTGCACGCCCGGCTGAACACGCCTCCTCGCCTCCATCAAACCCCTTCGTTTAACCCGCATGCAAACCGAGACACCTACTCCGGCCACATGTCCGTTCATGAGCGGGCCGGAATTAAACACAACACCGGCCGAGCTCCTCCTGTCCGCCCTCAGTTTAAACGAGGCCAGACGCGGGCCAAGCTCCTACCATCTGCCCTGTATTTACAAGAGGCAAGACAGACAGTGGGCAAGAATCGCACCCCTCCGCCGCTCCCCCATCTCCGCCTTCACCATTTTCTCCACTCTTCCGATGGCTTCCGAGGAGCCGTTCACCGGCATATTACCTGGCTGGGTGGCCCGCCGAGCCCTCCGGATACGGGCAAGGCCGCTCGGTGCTTCACCAACCTCGCTTGGCCCGACGGAGCCAGTTGCCGCCCCAAGCAGGCGCGTGGTTCAGCAACTCGTCGCTCTAGTTCAGCTCGATGAGGAGTGGCGAGTTGCTCCATGCTGGCACGGTGGCGAGCACATCGGTACGGGCGTCGTCGCTGCCATGTTGTACCGCTCCTCCCATGTCTGTGGGCGCGCCTCCCGTGCCTGCGGCAGCACCATGCAGGCAGAGACAGAAGCCGGGTGCGTAGACAGCGATGAGTTGGTGGCTAGCTTCTCCGTGTCTGCCACCATCATCGAGGAGAAGTAGAAGATGGGAGGCCGCCGCCACTTGGCTCCCATGAAGGCCACCGCTGAGGCGACGACTGCGCATTCAGGTGGTTTCTTTACTTCTTCGTCTCTTCTGAGGACCTTCGTCGACCCAGCAAAGTGTCTGCCGGACATGAGGAAGACAAAGGGATCCGCGGGCGGCCATTTAGATTATGTACTCCCTCTCCAGCTGGCGGGATATTTTTTTCTAAGAATGGATAAATTATATGTATCTATAACTAAAATAAGTCTAGATACATCCATTTCTAGGACAAGTATTTCCGGTCGACGGAGGGAGTATTAATTATACCAAGATAGCCGGATTGGCACCGCTTAGTTCATATAAATGTAATGAAATCCATCATGTTTATATGAAGATCCGGCTTTTTTATACGAAATCCTTCATGCTTATATGAAATCAGTCCGTGTTTGCACGAATTTCATCTGGTTGGTTAGAGTTGTGAAAATGTATGCCGCTGGCGTTTGATGTCGTCCTTCGCGGAAGGAAACGGGAGGAAATTTGCCGGCTGCCGTTGGAGAAGCTCTTATGCTGGAAATAATAGAGTGACATCCAATCCATTTGAGTTAATTGCGTGTATGATTGTCCCTCTATAAAAAATTAATTGCATGTACAGTGTACACGTGACTTGCAGGGTGGCTACAGCTTCGTACAGAAAGTTAAAAAGAAACAAGTCCATCCTTAATCTTATATTCTAAGTACTCTGTGGGTTCCACGGTCAGTACAGTAGCGAAAGAAGTATATACTAAATAAGTAATATATAATATAAAAATCTAAAGTTAAAGACACAATTCGAATTCATGTCATCGCGTTGCGAGCATCCGACGCTAACCAGTCCAGCACATTTTTGTTGTAGACCATGCTGCTGATATATCTCCATGTCTACTCTTATACTCCATCCGTTCCTAAATATTTGTCTTTTTCAGATTTCAAATGGACTACACATACAGATGTGTATGTAGACATATTTTAGAGTGTATATTCACTCATTTTGCTCCATATGTAGTCACTTGTTGAAATCTCTAAAAAGACAAATATTTAGGAACGGAGGGAGTAGAAAACAGAGTTGGTGATGATGGTGTGCGTGCCATCCTGCAATATAGTTCGTCAGATTTATATCTAACGGATAGGAAGAAAAATATGGCAATTTTGCAAAAATATACCCACACCCCTCTCCACGTTCGCAAATAGGGCCTTCCCTCGTTCATCCTTTTCTCTCACAAGATAAACTACTCACACAAATGTATCTTGATGTTCCGTGCAATGCACGGGCATCTAGCTAGTTTCTTTTAAAATAGTTACTGCGATAATTGGGTTGAAGTGATATATTTTATGTCTGCCCCGAATGATTTCGGATTCACTAGTAGTAACAAAGAAAAGGTTGCCTCGTTAATTTACAGAAAACAGGGTGAAAACTATCACATGAGGCCGGTAGAAACGAGGCACACTAGGTTCAGCGTCATCGTCACTACAGCTGTGCGCACGCGAGAAGTCTACATAGCGAGGGGGCTACTGAGCGAGGCACAGGGACACAATGTTCAAGAGAGAAACCAATTGACAGATTACGATCAGATTGAGTTGTCACCCTTCTGCTGTCATTGTTGGGGTGGGGGGAGGGGGGGAGAGAAAGACGTATCGAGAGTGTGCGCGGTAGGCACAGAGGCACAACTAGCGAGTGTGTGTGTATGTGTGTGTGTGTGTTTCAAAGAGGAGTAGATAGATTACTATCAAGATCGAGGTGCCGCCCTACTCCTTCGGTGTCGGGTAGTGTGTGTGCGTGTGTGTGTGTGTGTTTGAGAGAGAAGCCAGTCGATAGATTAGTATCAAGATCGAGGTGTCACCCTACTCCTTTGGTGTTGGGAAGCGTGTGTGTGTGGTTGTGATGGTGTGGGTGTGTGTGTCGGGGGGGGGGGGGGGCAGTGACACTTGCAATATCCCTACTCTTATAAAAAATAGAGTTGGTGATGATGGTGTTCCTGCCATCCTGCAATATAGGCCATCCGATTTATACCTGACGGATAGGAAGGAAACTGTTGCAATTTTGCAAAAAGATACCCACACCCCTCTCCGCATTTGCAAATAAGGCATTCCCTCGTTCATCCTTTTCTCCCACAAGATAAACTACTCATACAAATGCATCTTGATGTTCGGTGCAACACATGGGCATCTTGCTAGTAGGGAGAAGGAGTTTCTGTGACACTTATCTAGCTATACTAAGGGATAGGTAGATAGCATTTGTGTGAAGCATACTTAAAGAATCACGAAGATAAACAAAATTGTGTGCATGCAAGTGCCGGAAAAATGAAGCGAGAAACAATGTGTGGGAGAGAGAGAGAGCGAAATCTCAAAACAAAAGGTGCTCTGTTGGAATCCCATTGTATGTATTCATATGGTTCCAGAACTCGAGTTAACCTTAGGCATATGTGTGAGAGACATTATTATACTTTGAGACATTAGTGGCTGTGGGTGGGCGGAATTAAAGGGGTGGGCGTGTTCGACAGAGAGAGCGTGTGTGTTTCTGTGTGAGAGACTTGTAGGACGGGGTAGAAAGACGAATTCTAACCTTGACGGAGGGAGATAAATACACGAAGTGCGCGTGTGTGATTCCGATGACCACAGGGAAATGAGATATGTATGCGTGTGAGAGAGATTGCGCAATTCATTCACGTATCACTATCTAGCGATCGTGGACGTGCATCGCTTGAACATAAATCAATATCTACTTCGTATCGTGGCCAAAGGTACAATATCGATTCAACGCTATAAAGATTGGACACTCACATATCACATTTTTTTCTATTTAAATAAACCTTTTCAGTTGTGCATGCCAAAGTTACAGTGATGTTTCTTCAAACAACCAATGTAGCTATCATGTACATGCACCATTGTTACTCTTGCATTCAAATTCATTGGTCTTGGATGATTTAAGGTTCTATTATGAAGTAATATATGTAATATTCATATATGAATTCAACGGGTACGCAATTTATGAAATGGAGGCTATGTAATCATATGAGGTAACACTTTTAAGTAGCGGACTACAATATCCATTTTTTTGTGCGCCTCTACACTAACACGTCAATGCATTATGTTTAAAGTAAATAACCAATTGCACTAAATTATCTATTTACACGAGAAATACATAGGCTGAGCGTTTGATCCCTTTTTTGTGAACGCGCCACTACACCCGTACGATTGGCCGCGCCCGTGTCAACGTCCAAGTTATCGGCGCATCATCCCGAGTTATTGTCTCTCTTTCTGGGGTGGACACACCAGTTATTAACTGCTGACGTGTGCCCTGTGTACACAGTCTCGCATGACCTTCCCGCTAGCATGGTGCAAAATTAGTTGAAACTGGATACGAACGACCCCGCGGGCGGCAAAATCTCCCGCCTCCTTCTAAAATTTCTGTCACCTTAGTCTTTAGCATGCGAAATTCCCCTTTTATCCTTGGTGCATGGAGAACAATAGTTACAATACCGCCCTCATCTACATAATAGGTCGGGGCTGCTTTGGTAACTCCCGGTTCCCCCCACTACACGGCCCCCCCATTTCCTCTACCCCTCCCGCAAAAACGACTAACTGCACAGCACCAGAGCATCTCACATCATGCCGTCCGTACTTCATCGTCCTTTCTCCCCTCCCCTCTCGAAACCCTAGACTCCTCATCCACCGGCATGCCAGAGCCCATTCACTGCCAGCGGCGTCCACCTCGCCGGATCTGTTTCTGTGGCCGCATCTACACCTCCCCTAGAAACAAGTAGACTGCTCATCCACCACTGTACCACAACCCATTCAGTGCCGGCCTTGTCCACGGCGCCGGATCTGCTTCGCCAGTACTCTCGTCAACCGCAGCGCATCTGCAGCGGCTCATTCGTACTCCCCACCGGAGACACTTCATCCACACCCCCCCGGAGCCGCCCCACCGACACCCTCGTCGACGGCCTCTGATCCTCTTAGCCGACACCTTCCTCAACCCTACCGGAGCTGCTTCGCTGACAACATCGTCAACCCAATCGGAGTAGCTTCGCCTATACCATTTTCAACCCTACTGGGGCCGCTTTGCCAATTCACAAGTCCACGGCCTCAGATCCGCTTCCTCGCACCCTCATCCAACCAACTGGAGCAGCTTCTGATGCCCCGTCCACGGCCGCAGATCTGCATCGTCGACGCCATCCTTAACCCCAACCACCGGAGCAGCTTCACCTACGCCCTCGTCCATGGCCACAAATCCGCTTCGCCAACACCGTAGTCCACCCTTCCGGAGCCGCTCCACAAACACCCTACTCGACGGTTCTAGATCTCCTTACCGGACCCCGACAGCCAGTGCAGCGTCAGCACCCTTGACGTTTCTAACCTGATTCCCACCGCCTGGCAAGATGCCAAGCACCCGCCACGGCCTAGGTACTTGTCACCTTTAAACACGTCCAGCATCACCTGCCCGATGTACTTCAAATATACTAATAGGTCACTGTTACCTGTTATGCAGCTGGCAAAAACTACAAGGACGTTGTTTCTTCTGGATCTAACAGCTTGGCCAACCAAGATCCTGGACCGAGGCATTGCATGATCTTGTAAGCGTGTCTCTCTCTCTTGTATCGTTCTGTGCCTGCCAGCGTGCTTTGCTAGGATTTTCGACCAGTAATCCCTTTGTGCAGACAATGATTTCTACTACTGGCTGCTAAATTAGATATGTAGATGTCATACATGATACTACGTCGTACCTCCGTTCCTAAATATAAGTCTTTCTAGAGATTCCACTATAGGCTACATATATCTACACTCGAAAATGCATCTATATACATCTGTATGTGGTCCATACTGGAATCTCTACATAGACATATATTTAGGAACAGAGGCAGTACATTACACAAAATCGTAGGTGGCATGTAGGAATTCCAATACACTACATTAGGCTCCCTTAGAGTGCCTGCTAGTCCAACACACAGAGTCATGGCTAGTTTGTGCTACGCACACAATCATTAATTGGTGGTTTAAATATGCGCAAGGGATATGCAATGTATTATCATGTAGAGATGTCTGAAATTAGCCGTGCCAACTTGCAGATTGGGTTACACAATGAAAAAGTACAAGATGTATGTGGCAATTTCATGGAACATCGCAAAAAAAGGAGAGCCAGCGGTGAGCCTATACAGTGTGCTATGGTATGTCACTCCTCCATTGCAATCATCGTGACATGTTATTTGTATGTCAGTTCTATTGGCCAAGTTTCTTAGGGACAGTTATTACGAGTTATCCTAAGAAAATAAGCACCTGTGAATATAAGCTCCATGTAATAAGCCAACCAGTTCTTTTCATTGCGTTTTCAGCTTATCTTTGGTATGATAAGTGAAAAGTCTAGATTGCATTATATTTTTTCATTTTGCTGCCCATATGAAAATTAATTTGACTTGCAAACATCACAAATTGAACCTAGTGCAGTAATTAATTTGATAGGAAAACAGACCATCACTATTTGCTCAAAATGCAAATACAAAGATAGCATCTACTTGGCACAATCTACTTTGGTCAATGTTTTCCATAGAGATCCCATTGCCTAATTTAAACGAAAAACACATGACCCACATTTAAATGAAGAACAATTATTTATGAAATTCGATGGTCCAAGTGGCTGGTTATTATCATATAGTAGCACCACCTGAAAGCATCATATAGCAGCAGCAGCTCATAGCAACTCATCATACAGCAGCAGCAGCAGTGTGCAATTCATCATATACCAGCAGCAGCTCATAGCAATTCATCATATAGAAGCAGCTCATAGCAATTCATCATATTGCAGTACTAGGAGCAGCTCATAGCAATTCATCATATAGCAGCAGCAGGAGCAGCTCATAGCAATTCATCATATAGCATCAGCAGGAGCAGCTCATAGCAATTCATCATACAGCAGCAGGAGCAGCTTATAACGACTCATCATATAGCAGCAGCTCATAGCAATTCATCATATAGCAGCAGCAGCTCATAGCAATTCATCATATAGCAGCAGCAGGAGTAGCTCATAGCAATGCATCATATAGCAGCAGCAAAAGCAACTCATAGCAATTCATCGTATAGTGGATCAGAATGAAAATTTGGCAAAAAATCAGAGGAGATCCTCACCTTATTGGATGAGCTCATCCTTCAATAGCACCTCGAGGCCACGGCCTGGGAGGTGGGGAGGGGGAATAAGGTGCTTTCTGCCGCAGTGTGGCATCAGCCATAGTTGTGCGGCGCCTGCCGGAGTAGTGCGTTGGATGAACCACAGTGGAGAAGCTGCTGGAGACCATGAGAACGAGGGGCGGCACCAGAGGGAGGAGCAGCCAGGGAGATTTGCCCCTACCCGCCGGCCATGTAGCCTAGCTGGACAGAGCATCGTCGAGGACCAGGCTAGATGGGACCAGTGGCGACGACTTGCTGGAGGAACCCGAGTGCTGCAGGCAGGGGATCGAGGTAGAGGGAAAGGGGAGAGGAGATGCAAGCGGGCAGGGCAATGAACGCTTGCGTGTTTGTTTTTACTTTAGGGTGAGGTGTGACGCGGGCATCACCAGTTGCATTTTGAGTGTAATATAGGCAGACAACAGAGTCATTTCACTATTCCCCTTCCCTTCAATTTTTAGTGAGGTTCTACCCGAAACACCCCCTCCAAAGAGAAATTAGTTAAGCCCAAGCCCATAACTCAAAAATGACTTCTTTACATCTTTTATGGCATATTTTGACAATAAGCCCTGAAAAGGCGGAACAGAACTGGCCCTTAACCTGCAATTCAATTGTGCATGCAATGATGAATCACTCATGCCTGCTATAGTGTACATTTAGGCATCATCATACATGGCATAACCTAATACATGTGCATTCCATTGTAGAATCTGGAATATGCAATGTTTATGTTAGTTCATACGTTGCACATGATGTTTAAATGCCCCTTAAATCTGGTCAGTCAAGTGATGGTCTTTAAGCCTCCTTCTTTGCTTCTTTTCTTGATATGTAAGATTTGCTCACACATCTGTTCAATTGCTTGTTTGCATCAGCCAGCCATACTAGGACTGTTTGCTTTAATTACTTGCTGTTCTTGACCTAACACTCTAACAGAGCTTGTCAACGATTTAAACACTAAGGGCTGCTGTAGTGGAGCCTTTTCTAACTCATAGGTGACATAAAGGTTTGGCTGTACACTAAAGTAGGATCTCCAAGAGTACCTGGAGATCCAGTTCGAAGGTATGCCTAGTTTTTACATAGTGCAGACACAGTAAATGCTCATTTCATTGTGTGCAAGTGCAAGAGATGCGGCATGTTTCATTATGTGGTGTTTTTTTATAATCTCATCCTTTTGTGTTCATAGACAGGAAAGTATGCATATTTATCTTCCGAGGAGACGAGTAACTAGTTTGTGTCACCTTGCAGAGGGGGTGCAATGAAGCTAAGATTGAGGATTTCCAAGTACAAGATGTTATGAAGGAGCCTTGCAAGAGAAGTAGGAGCTGCGCTGAGCCTCTTCAACCTGTTAAGGTAAGTCACTGTATCCAACTCAATAGTTCAATTCCTTGTTTTTTTCAGGCATAGTTAATTTGCTCTTTTCAATTGCTTTATTTGTCCTCGGTTAATGAGATGCCCAAAGAATGATGCCTGATGTTGGGTACTTGTATAACTATTAGTTGACATAATTAAAGGCCTTACCATTTAATTACTCTGCCAAAGTGTGCCTGAAGCTTTGAAGTCTATTAACCAACTATTATTGAACGAGGCTCACAATCTAGTTTATACTAGGCTAATGATTGCATAGTTTTGCTTGCTGTAGTATGTTTGTATGAAATCCTATGTTGTTCATTATGCTCCCTAAGACTTTAATTGAGCTACAGAATGGCCAACTGCTTGCTTACTTCTATGCAACGTGTTGTCTAAATTTGCAACTTGTCTGTGATTTGGATTGGGCCCCAACATCGTGCTCCTATGGTGAGCTAAGAGAGATTTCTGTATGCAAGCTGCATAGACTACCTTTTTTATAAATTTTAAAATATCACCTCCTTATGCTTCATGACGTGTAACATTATTGTTAGTCCTGTTTTGCCATGTACAAAATAGTCTGTCTTGCTCAGTTCACTGTTGTAACTATATTTTTGCCCTAGTCATGTGTACTTACAGAAACATTTCAGGATGAAGTGACATCAACACAAAGATCTGCGAGCAGTGCGGCATGGACATTACCGAATGATTATGGATTGGAATTGGAATGTGCTGATGTTCTCGAGCATGAACTAGAGGTGGCAAGACAACGTGTACATGATTCTGAACGTACAATCAACAAGTTGAGACTGGACATGCAGGTATTAGATGCAGGAGTCAAAAAAATGAAACAAGACACTGAGGTAACAACGAAGGAATTGGAGATTTTGCAGACTGAAATTTGTGCTATCTAAATCCGGTCAATCCTATTTTCTGAAGAGATTATAGTTCAAATGGTAAGTTATGTTGATGCGCGTCCATGATGTATGAGCTCTATTTGCCCAGTGTGTGTAATTTGCTGTTTGTGTATGCTTTATTATAACTGGTGCCGAACCATAATGCCCAGTGGGTATAATCGGCTGTAATTTCTTGTCAGGACCCCGATTCCAAGTCACATCGATCTAGCCGGTAACACCTCATATCACTTTGCGGCCTCACGCACGGTATTCCCACGGGTGTCGCCTTACCATGGCCCGGGACCGTTTGCGCCTTTTGGCTCACGTATATGATAGTGTCGCTAGCATCCATATGACAGAGAACCCGGGCCGACATGACTAGTCGTGAACCCAAAGTGGCACTAACTTACGGGGATAGGCATACATGAATCAACATCGAGCATGTCGGTCAGCAGCGTGCGAATCCGGGCTGTAGCACTGGGCTAACAGGACTCTGGGAACCCGGGCTGTAGCAGGCTAGGCAGGACTCCGGATGTCACCGCGTGACATTTCCCCGAAGGGACAGACATAGGAACGAAGTGAATCACATGCCGGCCAGTCAAGTGTTCTGGAGCAGTAGTGCTGGGCTAGCAGGACTCCGGTGAACTGGGCTGTAGCGGACTACTATGGCTCATGGAAGCACAAGACTACATTTCCCCATAAGAGAGGCTACCAAGGATAAACAACTAGGTTGTCGGATCCCACACATACCAAGCATTTCAATCATACACACAATATGCTCGATATGTGCAAATACAACATGGCATCACAACAAGACTCTACGACTCAGAGTATTTATTCATTAGGCTCCGAAGAGCGAGGTATTACAAACATGGGTCTCATGACCCAACATTCAGAGCATACAAGCCAAAGCACATGCGGAAGCTTAACATGTCTGAGTACAGACATCTACAAATGAAAAAGGCTGAGAAGCCTGACTATCTACCAGATCCTGCCGAGAGCACAAGATCGTAGCTGAGGTATCAAGCTAAACATCGAAGTCTGCACGGAACTACTAGCGAGACTGATGTCTCTCTGCAAAACATAAAATAAGCAAACGTGAGTACAAATGTACCCAGCAAGACTTACATCAGGACTATCTATATATGCATCGGTATCAACAAAGGGGGTGGTGGAGTTTAACTGCAGCAAGCCAGCTTTGACTCGGTGGCTATCCTGAACTATGACTGCAAGTAACTCTTTTGAGGTGGCGCACACGAGTCCACATATTCACCATATCAATACACCACTATGGATCCGCTCCCGTCTCCCTACGAGAACGCCATCCATAGCACTCACGCTTATCTTGCGCATTTTAGAGTATCCACTTTCACTTGTCTATGAACTGTACAGGCAACCCAGAAGTCCTTTACCGCGGACACGGCTATTCGAATAGATGATGTTAACCCTGCAGGGGTGTAGTTCTTCACACACGCTCTCGCCACTTACCACCATGTACACGTCGTGTACCTCGGCAACCTTCAAGCGGAAGGCTGGCGAGGGAGTCGGCCACGACCTGACTAACCACACAAGTCTCTAGTCCAGGTTTATCGCCTATTCGGGTTCCATCCGCAAGGAGATCCGGCCGGGGTGTCGCTCACGGCCCCAAACGATGTGTGCAGGGTTCCCAAGCCCACCTCGACGGATGGATCTACGCTTGGTACACCGTGCCACGGTGCCTAGTCTGTCCCAAGCCCACCTGTACCGGGTACCACTTGGTAGACTACTAACACTACCTACAAACACCAGAAACTAGTTGCAACTCCTGGACATAGATCAAGTTGATTAATAAGTCGAGAGGGGCACTTAAGCATTCCAATGTGTGGTAGTAACTATTCATGGATCACAAACACAGAACTCAGTTCCTGAGGACGGTTTCAATGAGACAACCCACCATGTACTCCTACCTGGCCTCTCACCGCTACCTTTACCAAATCGTGTTCACACCCTTAGCTCTCACACAGTAGGACATGTTCACCACTTTCCAATTCATTCCCGATGAATCAGACCTGACACAACTCTAAGCAATAGCAGGCATGACAAACAAGCATGAATGAGTAGGCACATCAGGGCTCAGACAACTCCTACTCATGCTAGTGGGTTTCATCTATTTACTGTGGCAATGACAGGTCATGCAGAGGAAAGGGGTTCAACTACCGCAGCATGTAACAGATGAATCGTTGTTGTCCTAATGCAATAAAAGAGAGCAGGTGCGAGAGAGTGGGATTGTATCGGAATGAACAAGGGGGTTTTGCTTGCCTGGCACTTCTGAAGATAGCATTGAGTCTTCATTAGTGTCAACGATTGAATCGTCGTAACATCGTCTACTGAGAGGGGACAAACACCGGCAACAGAGAGGAAACACAATCAATGCAATGCAACAATATGATGCATGAATGTGACATGGCAATATGCTGTGAATTGAGCTAATGCAGCTAGCAACAGAAAGGTTTGGGTTGATTTGAACTCAAGGTTCAAATTCAAATTCAAACTATGAATTCAAATAGTGCATTATCATGTTTTGGACTAAACAGTGAGGTTAAGTTGTTCAAACATGCATGAAAATGCCATATTCAGATTCCTTGGATTTTTCTGATCATTTCTCATATATAAATTATTTCATTTGGAATTACGGTTGATTTTCTATGATTTTTAGAAGTTTATAGGATTTTCTGGAATTTTCTGAATTATTTTAAATCTAGAAAATTATTAACTGCGTCAGCATGACGTCGTGGTGATGTCAGCAGGTCAGAGGTGCCAGCCCAGGTCAAACCTGACGGCTGGGACCCGCATGTCATTGAGACAGTGTTAAAATAAGTTAATTAGGGCCTGGGCCCACATGTCAGTGAGTGTGGGTTCAATTAGTGGCGCCATTAGCTGCTAATGACGCTGCCACGTCGGCACGGCCGGAGTTAAGCCGCCGGCGAGGTCAGCGATGACGGAACGGCTCGGGTTTCGCCCTCTGGCGACCAAACGCCGCGCGGATAGGCTCTGTGAGTTCCTGGCACTCGTGCGCATCCGTAGGAGGCGACGGGAGGATGCGGGGTGGTCAGAGCTCGCCGGAGCGGAGCTTGCGGCGGCGGCCGGAGTTCGACTAGATGCGGGCGCGACTGCAGCTCGCTTCCAAGCAAACGGAGCGCACAGGAGGTAGCTACTGGCGGCAGGAGCTTGACCGGGTACTCAGCCGCGATGTTGGCCCATCGCAGCGACGACGGCGACAAACGCGGCGGCGGCGAGCTTCGGCCGCGGTGGCCAGGGGGCTAGAGGCGGGATTGGACGGCGGGGAGAGAGGGGTTGGGAGCAGGAGCTCACAGGGAGGCGGCGCAGTAGGTCAGTGAGCTCGGGGACGTCCTTGACGGTGCGAATCGACGACGAAGAGCTCGGGTGCCCGAGGTTGAAGACGAGGTTGGTGAAGCCGTTTCACGGCTGCCGACGATGCGTGGCTCAGCGGAGAGCTTCCGTGCGAGGAGACGGAACTCGGGGATGCGGAGAGGGAGCGAGGGAGTGGCTGTGGCCATGATGGAGCTCGTCGGTGGCGGCGGCGTGGTTTGGTGAGGTGGGGAACAGCGAGGGAGAGGGAACCAGAGAGCGAGGGAGAAGTGAGAGGGGGTCGGGGAGGCGCCGTGGCACTCGTGGAGGCGTCCAGAAGCGGCGGAAGCAGTAGGTGGCCTCGCGTGCGGCGACCACATGCCCGACGTCCCTCTGGCGTCCTTCTGGCGCGAGGTGGGAGACGGTGGCAGCTCTGGTGGGCTGGGCCAGCTCCTGGGCCGTGGTGGGGCGCCAGGTAAGTCCAGGTGAGGGGCCCAGTGGCCTTCTCTCTCTCTTACTTAATTGTTTCTATTTTCTAGTTTAATTTGTTTCTGTTTTCTATTTATTCTGTTTTGTTTTGATTTAGTAAAATACTAAACCATTTTATAAAATCCTGGAAATAATTAGGGGTGCTATTTGAATTATTCCAGTGACCCATAAAAATTTCCAACATTTTTGGAGCACCTAAAATGTATATAGCATTTAAATAGCTCCAATTCAAATATGTTTGAATTAATTCAAAGACCATAAATGCCTTGGAAAAATGTGCATGACCTCTGGTAAAGGTTTTAACCTTTTTCCATAAATAATGAACATTTTTGAAGGGCATTTTGGGTTTAATGAAAATATTTTTATTTTGAACCTAGTTGAATTCATTTGGTGCTAGGGTTTGGTCATCCCCAATTCAAATTCATTTGAATTAAATATGATGACATGAATGCTTTCATGCAATTAACTACAAGCAATTCTAGGGCTATGACATTTCTTTATTGTATAGTGTAGGATTATTCTACGTTTCTATGCCTTAGTCTCTTTATTGTATAGTGTATGTTTTTTTAGAGGTGATAGTATAGAGTAGGATAATTCTTTGAATATGCTATATCGTTCAAACGGGGGCCAACTCGCCCAAACTTTGTAGTGACCATGGACCTCCACAGGTCGTACGTTCCATGGGCCATCTATGGGGCGGACGATCCCTAGCCTTCTGTGGCCGTCGGATTCATGGGCCTTCTATGGGCTGTCGGATCCGTGGGCCTTCTATCAGCTGTCGGATCCATGGGCCTTCCATGGGCCAGCGGATCCATGGGCCTTCTATGGGCCGTCAGATCAATGGGCCTTCTGTGGGTCGTCGGGTCAATGGGCCTTCTATGGGCCGTCTCATCTATGGGCCTTGTACGGGCCGTATAAGGGTCCGTAAACGGGCTAGGGAAATCGTACATTTTATGGGCTAACCATAATGGGCCGTTATCGGCCGTATTTGATGATGCTATGAAAATGGCCCAACAGATTAACGGGCCACAAACGGGCCGAGTGTATCCACGGGCTGAATTTGGCCCACAAGCAGAAAAGGCCTGTAACGGGCCGTAAGTAAACGAATGCTGGAAATGAGCCCAAGAATAAATGAGCCCTGAGAAGGCCGAAAGATAACATGGGCTGGAAACGGCCCAACGGTATAATGGGCCATTAATGGGTATAAAGTGATACACTGTTCATTACGGGCCAGTTTTACCACGGGCCGTTAATGGGCCGAGGGTTACTAAGGGCCTCATATGGGCCGAAAGACGTCATGGGCCATACATGGGCCAGAAGTTAAAACGGGTTGGAATTATATTGGACGGCCCAGATGACGCTACTGGGCCTAATTCGGATAGGCTGTAAACGGGCCCTGGGCTAGCGGGCTGTAAATGGGCTATATGCGAACATGTCGTTAACAGGCTTGCCGTGGGCCGGCCCGCCACTTTTGACCAAGTCAAATGGGCCGGCCTTTTCACAGGAATGGGCCTCTGTTGGTCCGTGCCACATGTCGAGTATCATAGGCGCTTTGGGTCCAATGAGTGGATGACATCTGTCCCAACGGCGAGCCGACACGTGTTCCTTCCAACAAATGATGATTTTACACGTGGAAAATCCCCATCGGTCGGGGCTGTTAATGGGTTCTCGGATCCAAAACTGGACCCGATAGCTTAACGGCGTTCCGTTACGGTGGATGCCACCTGTCGGTCACCCTTGACGAAAGCACTTCCGTGACGCACGATTTATCGTCATGGAAGTGGACACTTCCGTGATAATAATTTTGGTAATGTCATGGAACACTTCTACGACAGCACAGGTATGACTATCTTGATTCTGTCATAAATTTATCATCGATGTACATGCATTACAGAAAACGTGACCTACTATGACAAACACGTATCATCACGGAAGTGTATTTTTTTTTGTAGTGTAACAACCAGTGGATGGATCCAAAAATAATGATAGCAGGCTGCTGATAGCTTTAATTTAATAAAAAGACAGATGATGATTGCTTTACAATTTGTTTCCCACCCAAGATGAACAACATAGGCATACCATAGGTGAACCAGATAATAGACAGAGATACTATTCATAGCTGCCTCGATATGTGCCTCACAAGTAATTTTAAAACTCGGGTTTGATCATTAATTTGGACCTGACTTGGAGTCTAAGAGGTGAACATGACAATAAAGTAGAAGGTAATATTAAGCAATGCAAAACATAAGCAGAAACAAAAGAGTGTGACCTCTCTTGTGGACCCGTGTACTCCTCAGGTTCATCTACTGAGTCGATGATGGTGATGCAGTTGCGGTGGGTGCAGGCGGCAGGGAAGGAGATCTGAGGCGGTGAAAGACGGCCAGGAGTCGTGATGTCTGGTTTGGTGGATGCTTCTGTCGATGGAGCAGCTCAAGTGAGGTGGACGATGTTGCGACAGGAGCATGACAAACCACACCAAGTTTTCTTGGACACCTACCTGTAACTGAAGTAATTCTGTAAGGGCTCCTTTGGCTTGCAGGATTCTAAAAATGCTGGGATAGGAAAAACACCGGAATATGATAGGAATGCACGTGGGAAATAGAGCATTTGTAAACACAGGATTTCTGTCAACTTGGGTGTTTGGTTCACAGGAATTGGAAGAGCAGAGGAATGGAAAGAAACATGGCCAAATTAAAGTGAAACCATATTAAAGCATGTACAGTTAGAATGTTATTGTGCCATTATGCATAGGATTTTAAAAAGTAGGTCTAGGTGGATGTTTTGCTCCATTCCTTTCAACAAAATGCATGAATAATTGAATAGTAGAGTGTCATAGGAAAATTTCCTATTGCTATGTTTTTCCTTTGAACCAAAATAGCCCTAATGGATCGACATGAATGTAGAGTAATAAGTGATGCGACAAGTGTACAACCTCTTTGCCATAGCCGTGTCGACCTCAGCATCATTGGGTTGGTCGCTGAAGAAGTTGAGGCAGAGGTGGCTGTCAGAGGTGTGAAGGAAGATCTGAGGATTCTATAGACGGCGTCCAGGGCACTGCTCTGTTGTGATGGATGGTTCCGTCGTTGGAGCAGCTCCAGCGAGCCGTAAGACGTCGAGGCTGAAGCAGTACAAGATAGACATCATTAATCTCAAGTGGGATTCTAATAGAATCTCCAATAGATGATGTAAAATACATTACCAAAAAGTGCTAGATGTAAAATTTACATCACCAAAAAACACCTGACTACAACAGATGAGGTAAAAATTGTTGACTCTAAGCTTAACTGTCGAAACTGAAATTTACTGTGGAATCTGAATGTTACTATTGAAACTGAACGCAATGGTAGCAGAGAGGCACTTCACATGTAGTTTAGGGAGGGCCTGCAGTTCATCTTCAACCTCCACCCCCCTGAGCCGCCAGCCACCATCGGCTGAACCGCCGGCCCTCGCCGCCCGCGGCTGGTGGTGCTCCCGCGCCGCCTTGCCGCCCTGAAACCACTCCCAACCGCCGATCCACCGCCGCCCTAGCCAGCCCTATACCCCCCCCCCCCCCGCGCCAAGCTTTCTCTCTGGCGGTCCCCACGCCACCACTCCACCACCGCGCCCCCACCGCCGGCGACCACCGCCCCCACCCTGAACCCTAAGATAGATAGTGGGGTACCTCTCCGGCGAGCCCCCTCCCCGTCGCGGCTGGTTCTTCCTTAACTTCGGCGAGCCCCCCACCCCCTGAAATTTGACTGACCCAAAATTCGATTCAGTCGACTAAAGTGTAGCTAATCGGATCAGAGCAGCAGCACGAGGGAGGGGGAGAGAAGCAGCAGCGCGAGCGAGAACCGAAGCAGCAGCAGATCCGGCTAGTATGGCCGCCACCGCCGAAGGGGCCTCGCACTGGGGAGAGCCACCGTGGAGATGTCGCCCGTAGTGCCGGCTTCGAGGTTGTCGCGCCATGGGGGTGCGAGATGGAGCACCGTCGGCACCGGGAGGTCGAGTTAAGGAGAATGTGCGATGCGATGAGTGTACAACCTCTTTGGTGGCGCTGAGGAGGCCCCGGCTTCGTCCGAGGAGTCGGTGAGGATGCTGCGGTTCCGGTGGAGCAGGTTAAGGCGGCGCTGTGGGGATGGAGCAGCCGCGATAGACGAGGCGATCATCGGAGCAGCTCCTTGGAGGTGGAGGACGGGGGGCTGAACTGGCGAGACGACGAGATGGACGATGGATCCTCATCCGGGGAGGTGGATGAGGGACTTCAAGCTGTTGTGGTGGATGACGTCGTCGGGGAAGAGGCTCCGGCTAGGCAGCGGTAAGGTGGCGGACGGAGGAGGGTGGGGTTTCGCGGCTAGAGCAGAGAGGTTATGGCGGCCTGGGATTTCAAATAGTGAAAAGGAGGCGATGGGAGGGGGAACCATGACTTAGGGACGCGCTTGTCCAAAATGTAGGGTGTGTTACAAAAGTACCCCCACCGATTTGAACTAGCGGCCCTTTTGGCTCAGGGTTAGAAGGGGGATTTGCGTGTCGGGAATTGGCAGCTGGAGGGAATTTTCGTGCGCGTCGTAATTTCGGGATAACAAGGCGCGGGTTGTGAAGGCGCGAGTTTTGTGAGCACGATATCTGAATTTTCGGGATATAACAATGCGCGGGTTGAATTTTAGGGACAAGCCTAACATGTAATATTGTACTTGTACATACCAAATCAATTCGCACTTCCCTCAATGAAAAAAACGAAAAAATAAAACTATTCACACCACACAAAGAGAGAGTCTAGCCCCGTTTTACTATACAAATGCTATTCAAAGCTATGAATCCATGCTATGTCCAATTAAATTTTTTTCGCTGGCTGTATAATGTGTGTAACCTACTCATACCAACATTTTAGGGCATTCCAAATGTCTATACTACCGCTGCAATTCGAACTAAATTTGAATTCGTTTCTCTATTTGAATAATAATCCACAATCATGATTGTTGCCAACTTCAACTATCATTCGTGTATTACCTTAACAACACAACACACCACATCATTAATATAGAGATAGATATGAACTATGTGTATTATATGAACTCGAATCCAATTTTTTGAATACACTTGATGTTGATTCCAAATAATAGTACATTTGATGTACTAACTAGATATTCATAATCTAAAACATGTTCCGTACGTACACCGTGTTTATCACACAAAGTATAGTGCCCCACCCCCTATATTATGACAAGTATATAGCCTTGAGCTGCAAAAGCCACGCATTATCCCAATTATAATCGATGTTCTACATTATGATATCTTCTTCAAATATTCGTATCCACTTTTTTATAATGAATTATGATCTCTATTCATCTTTTACACCTTCACGATCCTCTTCTCTTTGTAGCTAGCTAGCGCTAACTTTCTATCGTGCATGCACACGCCCGCCCCCTCTCACCCTCCCTCGGGGTCCCCTCCATCACGCACATTCGTTACTTCCCTTTAGGTCGTTCACCCATGGTGTGTGTAGGCCCCCCGACTGCTTCTTTCCGGCACACACCGGTCGATATACCTCTCTAGCCAAGTGTGCCTACCAGAAACACACACTTCCCCTCTTGTCTTCTCACCATCCATGCCCCCTATGTCCAATACGGTTCCACGCAGGTGCACACTCCCGCCCCTCTTTTCATCAATCTCATACTTGCACACTCCCCCCTCGACATAGTAGGCCTCTCTCACCACCTCCTAGCCGCACCCCTCTCCCCCTGTCCATCTCTCCGGACCTTATTTGCGTATAACACATGCATGCATGTATATGTACCGATCTCCCTACATATAGCTAGGTCAACTATAAATTTTTTTCCCACGCACCAATAGACTTACCTTACTAGTTATGTCTCTCGCTTTCTCGGACACACGACGGTTGATCTTCCTATGTAGTTACGTCTGCTTACCACAACCATATCGTCCCCCCTCATCATCCTAGCATACCTCCCGACCCGTCTCTCACACGCATGTGCATAGACATGCAGAGATCCCCGGCCCTCTCTTGTTGATATTGCACTTGTACCCTCTGTTTGTCTAGCAGGACTCTCCCACCATTTGTGAAAAGAAACTCCACCACCAACCCTCCGACACTCTACCTTTGTCTTTCTCCCAACCTTATTCCTCTACTACACATATGCATGGATGCCGATCTCCCTCAATACATAGCTGAAGGAAATATGCCCTAGAGGCAATAATAAAGTTGTTATTTATATTTCCTTATATCATGATAAATGTTTATTATTCATGCTAGAATTGTATTAACCGGAAACTTGATACATGTGTGGTACATAGACAAAACTCAGTGTCCCTAGTATGCCTCTACTAGACTAGCTCGTTAATCAAAGATGGTTAAGTTTCCTGACCGTAGACATGTGTTGTCATTTGATGAACAGGATCACATCATTAGGAGAATGATGTGATGGAAAAGACCCATCCGTTAGCTTAGCATAATGATCGTTAAGTTTTATTGCCATTGCTTTCTTCATGACTTATACATATTCCTTTGACTATGAGATTATGCGACTCCCGAATACCGAAGGAACACCTTGTGTGCTATCAAACGTCACAACGTAACTGGGTGTATATAAAGATGCTCTACAGGTGTCTCCAAAGGTGTTTGTTGTGTTGGCATAGATCGAGATTAGGATTTGTCACTCCGAGTATCGGAGAGGTATCTCTGGGCCCTCTCAGTAATGCACATCATAACAAGCCTTGCAAGCAATGTGACTAATGAGTTAGTTGCAGGATGATGTATTACAAGAACGAGTAAAGAGACTTGCCGGTAACAAGATTGAACTAGGTATGAAGATACCAACGATCGACTCTCGTGCAAGTAACATACCGATGACAAAGGGAATGACGTATGTTGTCATTGCGGTTTGACCGGTAAAGTTCTTCATAGAATATGTAGGAACCAATATGAGCATCCAGGTTTCGCTGTTGGTTATTGACCGAAGATGTGTCTCGGTCATGTCTACATAGTTCTCGAACCCGTAGGGTCCGCACGCTTAATGTTCGATGACAATTTGTATTATGAGTTATGTGTTTTGGTGACCGAAGATTTTCGGAGTCCCGGATGAGATCAAGGACATGACGAGGAGTCTCGAAATGGTCCAGAGGTAAAGATTGATATATTGGACAATAGTATTTGGACACCGGAAGTGTTTCGGAATGTATCGGGTACATATCAGAGTACCGGGTGGGGGGGTTACCGGAACCCCCGGGGGAAAGATATGGGCCATAGGAGGGAGGCAAGGCAGCCCACAAGGGTGTGCCGCCCCCCCATGGGGAGTCCGAATTGGAAAAGGGGAGGTGGCGCGGCCCCCCTTTCCTTCTCCTCCTCCCTCTCCTTCCCCATTTCCCCTTCCGGTAAAAGGAAAGGGGGGGGGGCGAATTGGACTAGGGGTCCAAGTGTGACTCCTCCCACTTGGCGCACCCTAGGCCGGCCTCCTCCCCTCTCCCTCCTTTATATACGGGGCAGGGGGCACCTCTAAGCACATCAATTGTTTCTTAGCCGTGTGCGGTGCCCCCTCCACTGTTTACTCCTCCGGTCATATTGTCGTACTGCTTAGGCGAAGCCCTGCACGGATCACTTCACCATCACCATCATCACGCCGTCGTGCTGATGAAACTCTCCCTCGACACTTTGCTGTATCAAGAGTTCGAGGGACGTCATCGAGATGAACGTGTGCTGAACTCGGAGGTGCCGTATGTTCGGTACTTGATCAGTTAAATCACGAAGACGTTCAACTACATCAACCGTGTTAAAACTAACGCTTCCGCTTTCGGTCTACGAGGGTACATGGACACACTCTCCCCCTCTCATTGCTATGCATCTCCTAGATAGATCTTGCGTGATCGTAGGATTTTTCTTGAAATTGCATGCTACATTCCCCAACAGTGGCATCCGAGCCAGGTCTATGCGTAGATGATGTGCACGAGTAGAACACAAAGAGTTGTGGGTGATGATAGTCATACTGCTTACCACCAACGTCTTATTTTGATTCGGCGGTATTGTTGGATGAAGCGGTCTGGACCAACCTTACATGACCACGTTCATGAGACCGGTTCCACCGACAAACATGCAACTTGGTTTGCATAAAGGTGGCTGGCGGGTGTCTGTTTCTCCAACTTTAGTTGAATAGAATTTGACTGCAGCCGGTCCTTGTTGAAGGTTAAAACAGCAAACTTGACGAAACATCGTTGTGGTTTTGATGCGTAGGTAAGAACGGTTCTTACTAGAAGCCCATAGCAGCCACGTAAAACTTGCAACAACAAAGTAGAGGACGCCTAACTTGTTTTTGCAGGGCATGTTGTGATGTGATATGGTCAAGACATGATGTGATATACGTTGTTGTATGAGATGATCATGTTTTATAAAAGTTATCGGCAACTGGTAGGAGCCATATGGTTGTCGCTTTATTGTATGAGATGCACATGCCATGTAATTGCTTTACTTTATCACTATGCGTTAGCGATAGTTGTAGAAGCAATAGTTGGCGAGACGACCACGACGCTACGATGGAGATCAAGGTGTCAAGCCGGTGACGATGGAGATCATGACGGTGCTTTGGAGATGGAGATCGAAGGCACAAGATGATGATGGCCATATCATGTCACATATTTTGATTGCATGTGATGTTTATCTTTTATGCATCTTATTTTGCTTAGTATGACGGTAGCATTATAAGATGATTCCCTCACTAAAATTTCAAGGTATAAGTGTTCTCCCTGAGTATGCACCGTTGCGACAGTTCGTCGTGCCGAGACACCACATGATGATCTGGTGTGATAAGCTCTATGTTCACATACAACGGGTGCAAGACAGTTTTGCACGTGCGGAATACTCGGGTTAGACTTGATGAGCCTAGCATGTACATACATGGCCTTGGAACACTATGACCGAAAGGTCGAACGTGAATCATATAGTAGATATGATCAACATAGAGATGTTCACCATTGAAAACTACTCCATCTCACGTGATGATCGGACATGGTTTAGTTGATATGTATCACGTGACCATTTAGATGACTCGAGGGATGTCTATCTAAGTGGGAGTTCTTAAGTAATATGATTAATTGAACTTAATTTATCGTGAACTTAGTCCTGATAGTTTTTACATATCTATGTTGTAGATCAATGGCCTGTGCTACCGTTCCCTTGAATTTTAATGCGTTCCTAGAGAAAGCTAAGTTAAAAGATGATGGTAGCAACTACACGGACTGGGTCCATAGCTTGAGGATTGTCCTCATTGCTGCACAGAAGAATTGTGTCCTTAATGCACCGCTAGGTGACAAGCCCCCTCCCACTAATGTAGATGCTTTGAACGTCTAGCAGACACGGTCTGATGACTGCTCTATAGTTCAGTGTGCCATGCTTTAGGGCTTAGAATCAGGACTTCAAAGACATTTTGAACGTCATGGACCATATGAGATGTTCCTGGAATTGAAGTTATTATTTCAAGCAAATGCCCGAGTTGAGAGATATGAAGTCTCCAACAAGTTCTATAGCTGCAAGATGGAGGAGAATAGTTCTGTTAGTGAACACATACTCAGAATGTCAGGGTACCATAACCACTTGACTCAGCTGGGAGTTAATCTTCCGGATGATAGTGTTATTGACAGAGTTCTTCAATCACTACCACCAAGCTACAAAGGCTTTGTGCTGAACTATAATATGCAAGAGATGGATAAGACAATTCCTGAGCTCTTCGCTATGCTCAAAGCTGCGGAGGTAGAAATCAAGAAAGAGCATCAAGTGTTGATGGTTAACAAGACCACTAGTTTCAAGAAAAAGGGCAAGGGAAAGAAGGGGAACTTCAAGAAGAATGGCAAGCAAGTTGTCACTCCCGGGAAGAAGCCCAAGTCTGGACCCAAGCATGAACTGAGTGCTTCTACTTCAAAGGGACTGGTCACTGGAAGCGGAACTGCCCCAAGTATTTGGCGGATAAGAAGGATGGCAAAGTGAACACAGGTATATTTGATATACCTGTTATTGATGTGTACCTTAATAATGCTCATAGTAGTGCCTGGGTATTTGATATTGGTTCGGTTGCTCATATTTGCAACTCGAAGCAGGGGCTACAGATTAAACGAAGATTGGCTAAGGACGAGGTGACGATGCGTGTCGGAAATGGTTCCGAGGTCAATGTGATCGCTGTCGGCATGCTACCTCTACATCTACCTTCGAGATTAGTTTTAGACCAGAATAATTGTTATTTGGTGCCAGCGTTGAGCATGAACATTATATCTGGATCTTGTTTGAGGTGAGACAGTTATTCATTTAAATCAGAGAATAATGGTTGTTCTATTCATATGAGTAATATCTTTTATGGTCATGCACCCATGAAGAGTGGTCTATTTTTGTTGAATCTCGATCATGGTGATACACATATTCATAATATTGATGCCAAAAGATGTAATGTTTATACTGATAGTGCAACATATTTGTGGCACTGCCGTTTAGGTCATATTGATGTAAAGCGCGTGAAGAAACTCCATGCGGATGGACTTTTGGAATCACTTGATTATGAATTTGATGCTTGCGAACCATGCCTCATGGGCAAGATGACTAAAACTCCATTCTTCGGAACAATGGAGCGACCACTGACTTATTGGAAATAATACATACCGATGTATGCTGTCCGATGTGCGTTGAGGCTCGCGGCGGGTATCGTTATTTTTTGACCTTCACAGATGATTTGAGCAGATATGGGCATATCTACTTGATGAAACACAAGTCTGAAACATTTGAAAAGTTCAAAGAATTTCAGAGTGAAGTGGACAATCATCGTAACAAGAAAAAAAAGTTTCTACGATCTGATTGTGGAGGAGAATATTTGAGTTACGAGTTTGGTCTTCATTTAAACCAATGTGGAATAGTTTCGCAACTCGCGCCACCTGGAACACCATACCGTAATGGTGTGTCCGAACATCGTAACCGTACTTTATTAGATATGGTTCGATCTATGATGTCTCTTACCGATTTACCTCTATCATTTTGGGGTTATGCATTAGAGACAACTGCATTCACGTTAAATAGGGCACCATCTGTAGCGACCAGACCTCAAACAGTCTGATCTACTGTGCACCAGTGTCATCCCTGGATCAGAAATGCTGACACGCACAGTACTCGAAGGATTTATAACAGAGTAGCAATCACACACTTATTACATCGAGTGTCTCAAAAGAGAACTAAGTATGATAAATATGGCTTAAGGCCATCTAAAAACGATAACAACGGAAGACTTGGAAGATAAGTGAGTCCATCAACTCCAAAGGCATCACTGAGTATAAGACCACGACCTAAGGCACCTTACTCGTCGTCTGAAAAGTCTGCAACATGAAATGTTGCAGCCCGAAAATGGGTCAGCACATGGAATATGCTGGCAATGTAACACATAGAGAGTAATGAACAGAATAAGGCTATACTACATGCATATTTGGCTGGTGTAAAGCTCTATGGTTATAGTTTTGTGAAAATCCAATTTTTCCCTACTGCAAAGGAATAAAATTTTATTTAACTATCATGGTGGTTGTTAAACATTGAGATGGTTGACAACATCTCAATCCCAATTAAGAACATGATTAACCCAATCAAATTAACTTAAGTAACATGGTGATGAGATTCACATGATAATCCAAGAACTAGATACTCAAGATGTCCATAACCGGGGACACGGCTAACCATGCTTAGTTTGTACACTCTGCAGAGATTTGTGCACTTTTCCCCACAAGACTCGATCTCCTCCATTGGGATTCTCGCACTACATGGTGTTTGAGAAACGGATGACCGAGACACAGTCTTTCAGAAACATTAACTCTAACACCGGGTAGACAGTACCAACCTACATCCAATACATCTGCTAGCCTACCACTGGAAGAGGTCATGCAACCTACTCAACTATGCTAGAGCCCATAAAAGCTTGTGGCTGCACACGGAAGTTTCTAG
This sequence comes from Aegilops tauschii subsp. strangulata, assembly GCF_002575655.3. Classification (NCBI taxonomy): domain Eukaryota; kingdom Viridiplantae; phylum Streptophyta; class Magnoliopsida; order Poales; family Poaceae; genus Aegilops; species Aegilops tauschii. Next base: position 551,922,196 of record NC_053037.3, read on the forward strand.
CATGAATAATCTTATGATCCCTTTGAGCCTGGGTGGCGGTCCATAGGATAATCACACGGAACCCCGGGATTTCCAAAAATACAGGCAACACTGGATTCTCCAGGTGCCTCAATCCACCCAGATGTGAGTTTAAGTTGCCACCTTAAGTTTAACCATTAATTAACAATCTCACAACTGTCATGGAAAGATCTCTCAAACCTAATCCACGTCTACTAGTATAGCATAGCAATATGAGCAAACGTAGAAGTAACTCCCAAAGGTTTGATAACAAAACAGGTAATAGGTACTAACTCATCTACTTCCCAATAGCCACAATTTAATCAGATCCTAATCATGCAATGTTTGAGGATTTGGTCTAATGCAATAAAACTGGGTACTAAAGAGGTATGATCAAAGTGTTACTTGCCTTGCTGATGATCCGTGAAACCTAGAGATTCGAAGTAGCAAGCGGCGCACTCCGGGTACTCTATCGCAAATGAACAAGCATACAATAAGCACTCATCTAATGCACAGGTAAAACTCAAATAAAATATCTAACCAGAAAGTTCAACTTAAGAACTCCGGTTTGCAAAAAGAATCAAATCAAATAAAGCAACAAAAGTCAAACGGCGAAAGAAACAAGCTTCGTTTACTAATCTGTATCTAAGTCAAATTTTACAGTAGCAAAAACTTGTTTGAGTTGGTTAACCGGAAATAGAATTTTGAGACGAAACTCTAGGCGCTTGAATCGCCTGATTCCGATAAACGAGCGAAAAGTTATACTAGAACGAAAATCGGATCGGAAATCATGATCTGGAATAATTGCGGAAAAATCCAAGAAAAAGAAAAACTGACGAACAGTTTATCGAACGAACGTTCGTTAACTGTAACTAAACGATGAACGCGTTCGTTAAAACGAACGAACGAGCGAACGCTCGCTAGAAGACTAAACCGAAAAAAAAACCAAACCGACCTATAAAACAAAACCGGGGTTTCTAAAAAAAACTGCACGGTTTTCCGGCGAAAACCGGCGCGACGGCTACCTCGGGTCCGACGGGATCCGGCAGGGTCAGGCGGCTCCGGTGGGGTTCGGGAGGCGGCGTGGGGCGGCGAGGCTGCGGGTCCGGGCGGCGGGTGGTGGCGGGGTCGACGGGAGGCGTCGGGCGGCGGCGTTCGGGCGTCGGGCGGCGGCATCCCGCGGCGGCGGCGGCGGTTGGTGGCGCGGGCGGCGGGGTTCGGGATGGGGAACGAGGTGGCGGGGCGGGGTACTTATAGGTTCGGGGGGGCGTCCGACTTGGAGAAGGGGGCAACCTCGGGCGGCGGCGGCAGCGTCGTCCCGGACTCCGGCGGCAGTCCGGCTCAGCCACGATTCGGGCGAGGCGGCGCGGCAGGTGGGTCGGCTGGGCCTTCGGCCCAGTTCGGTCCGCGGGCGATTTTTTTTTAAATTAGGCCAAACTAAAATAAATCCTAGAAAAATAAATAAAAATCTAAGAATGCCAAAACAAAATTTCACCGTCTAATTAAAATAATTAGAACGCGATGAACATTTTCTTGGCCCTAAAATGCAATTTTGAAAACATGCAAATTTTTCTAATGCAAATAAAATGCAATAAAATCCAAAAAATCGAATATTTGATTTTAATATTTTTCCTCCAATATCTCAATTTTTTTGGAGAAGTCATATTTTCTCCTCTCATATACTTTTATATGAAATATTTTTCGGAGTGAAAAATAATTAAAACCAAAATCCTCGTTTCATAATTTGATGAAAATCAAATATGAAAACCGAGAAATCCCCAACTCTCTCCGAGGGTCCTTGAGCTGCTTTGGATTTCGAGGATTAGCCAAAATGCAACAAAATATGCTATGCAATGATGATCTAGTGTATAACATTCCAAATTGAAAATTTGGGATGTTACAAACCTACCCCCTTAAGAGGAATCTCGCCCTCGAGATTCGGGTTGGCTAGAAAATAGATGAGAGTGGTCCTTCCGTAGATCTTCCTCTCGCTCCCAGGTGGCTTCATCTTCGGTGTGGTGGCTCCACTGAACTTTGCAAAACTTGATAACCTTGCTGCGGGTGACTCGGCTGGCATACTCAAGAATTTTGACTGGTTTCTCCTCATAAGTTAAATCACTATCCAACTGAATCGCCTCTAGTGGCACTGTATCTCTCAGCGGTATATCAGCCATCTCTGCTGACACTTCTTCAACTGGGAAACGTGGAATACATCATGAACTCCTGACAATCCTTCAGGCAATTCCAACTTGTAAGCAACTTCTCCCATACGCTCCAAAACTTTGTATGGTCCTACAAAACGTGGTGCTAACTTTCCCTTAACTCCAAAACGCTTCACTCCTCGAAGTGGTGATACTCGAAGATAAACTCGGTCTCCGGCTTCATAAACTGTTTCCTTATTTTTTGAATCCGCATAGCTCTTCTGCCTGGTCTGGGCTACTTTGAGTCTGTCACGAATCAACTTCACCTTCCGTTCAGATTCTTTAATCAAGTCTGGTCCAAACAACTGGCGGTCTCCAACTTCGTCCCCTAACAATGGTGTTCTACACCTCCTTCCGTACAAAGCTTCGAAAGGGGCCATCTTCAAACTGGATTGATAACTGTTGTTGTAAGAAAGCTCTGCATATGGCAAATTGTCGTCCCAACTGGATCCATAATCTAGCGCACAAGCTCTCAGCATGTCTTCCAAAATCTGATTGGCTCTCTCGGTCTGTCCGTCTGTCTGTGGATGAAAGGCTGTACTGAACTCTAGCCTGGTACCCAAAGTTTCGTGCAACTGATTCCAAAACTTTGAAGTAAACTGGGTTCCTCTATTTGATACAATGCTCCTCTTAACTCCATGCAGACATACAATCCCGGTCATGTATATCTTTGCGAACTTAGCACTGGTGTAAGTGGTCTTCACTGGGATGAAATGAGCTACCTTCGTGAAACGATCGACTACAACCAATATCGAACCATAGCCTGAACGAGTCCTGGGAAATCCCGTGAAAAATCCATGCCTAGTTTATCCCACTTCCATTCGGGTATCGGCAATGGCTGTAGCAATCCTGCTGGCTTCTGATGCTCTGCGTTCACTCTCTGACATACATCGCAAACTGCTACATACTCCGCAATATCCTTCTTCATTCCGGTCCACCAGAAAGTATCCTTCAATTCCAAATACATCTTGGTATTTCCTGGGTGAATCGAATAAGGCGAATCATGGGCCTCTTGTAAGATCAACTTCCCGATCTTCGGATCATTGGGCACATAAATGTGGTCCTCAAACCATAAGGTATCGTGCTCATCCTCACGAAATCCCTTGGCTTTTCCTTTACTCATGTTTTCCTTTATCTCATCAATCTCCTTGTCTGTCTTTTGTGCTTCTTGGATCTTTTCCATCAAGGTAGACTGAATCTCCAATGTTGCTACATAGCCTCTCGGAACTATTTCCAAACGTAGTTCGTGAAAATCCTCGGCTAACTCCTTGGGTAACTCTCCGGTCATGAGTGTGTTGACATGGCTCTTGCGGCTCAACGCATCGGCTACTACGTTAGCTTTTCCGGGGTGATAATGCAATCTCATATCATAATCTTTTATGAGTTCCAACCATCTCCTTTGCCTGAGATTCAACTCCTTCTGCGTGAAAATGTACTTCAAACTCTTGTGATCCGTGTACACCTCACAGTGATTTCCGATGAGAAAATGTCTCCATGTCTTCAACGCATGCACTACAGCTGCTAACCCAAATCATGTGTAGCGTAATTCTTCTCATGGGGTTTAAGATGTCGTGAAGCATATGAAACAACTCTTCCTTCCTGCATAAGCACTGCTCCAAGTCCTCGACGTGAAGCATCACAGTAAACTTCATAATCCTTGCGCTGATCTGGCAGAATCAACACTGGTGATGTAACCAAACATTTCTTTAACTCCTGAAAACTAGCTTCACATTCCTCAGTCCAATTGAACTTGGTGTCCTTCTTCAACAGCTCCGTCATGGGCTTAGCAATCCTCGAAAAATTCTCAATGAACCTCCGATAGTATCCTGCAAGTCCAAGAAAACTCCGGATCTCTCCAACTGATGTGGGTGATTCCCAGTTTGTCACGGTGACAACCTTGGTGGGGTCCACTGCTATTCCTTCTCCGGATATAACATGTCCGAGGAATCCAACTTCCTTCAACCAAAATTCACATTTGCTGAACTTGGCGTATAACTGATGTTCTCTGAGCTTCTCAAGTACCAAACGCAAATGCTCCTTCTGCCCCTCTTCATTCTTGGAGTAGACCAAAATATCATCAATGAACAGCATGACGAACTTATCCAAAAACTCCATAAACACCTTGTTCATCAGGTTCATGAAATAGGCAGGTGCGTTAGTCAGACCAAATGACATAACGGTATACTCGTACAGCCCATACCTGGTGGTAAAAGCCGTCTTAGGTATATCCTGCTCTCGAATCTTCAACTGGTGGTATCCTGATCGCAGATCGATCTTGGAAAATACCTTAGCTCCTTGCAATCGGTCAAACAGATCATTGATCATCGGTAGTGGGTACTTATTTTTGATGGTCACTTCATTCAATCCTCGATAATCAACAACCATCCTTAACGATCCATCCTTCTTCTCCACTAGAAGCACTGGTGATCCCCAAGGTGACGAACTTGGGCTAATATAGCCTTTATCCAGTAACTCCTTAATCTACTTCTTAATTTCTTCCAAATCCTTAGCGGGCATCCTGTATGGTCTCTTAGATATCGGCCCTGTGCCTGGCAAAAGCTCAATCAAAAACTCAATGTCTCTATCCGGTGGCATGCCTGGCAACTCTTCTGGAAATACGTCAGGGAAATCCTTCACCACTGGTACTTCCTCCTGTACAACTCCTGATAAGGAATTCACCTGAGTCCTCTTCGGCACATGCCGGGATACATACTTGATCCTTCTTCCTTCTGGGGTGGTAAGCAAAATCGACTTACTAGCCAATCCATGCCTAATATCACATCCAATCCTTGCGATTCCAATACTATTAGGTCTGAGGGAAACACGTAGTTACCAATCCTTAATGGTAACCGATCACACCATAGATTAGCCATATACTCTGCTCCTGGCGAGGTTACTAACATGGGTGACCTAAGGGCTTGGGTTGGCAGTTTATACTTATCCACAAATCCCCTTGATATGTATGAATGCGATGCACGAGTATCAAAAAGAACGAGTGCAGTAAATGTCTTAACCAAAAACTTACCTATTACTGCATCAGGCTGTGCTTCAACCTCCTCCACGTAAACGTGGTTCACTTGTCCTTTGTTGAAAGGGTTGGGCTTCTTCCCAGAGCTTCCATTGCCTTTTCCATTCTTAGCTTCCGGACATTCAGTTGCATAATGTCCAGTCTTCTGGCATTTGTAACAAGTAATGTGGCTCAGATCTCTCTTAGTTGGGGTCGATGGGTTGGTACGGTTCTGTCCGTTGCTTCCTCCATTCCCATTACCATTCTTGGGTCCACTATGGTTGTGCGAACCTCCTGCTCCATGGGTATGCTGAAAATGTCCTCCTGAATTCGGGGTAAAACGTGGCTTCTGATGAGCTCCAGAATTGTACTTCCCTTGTCCATACTTCCTCTTGCGGCTTTCAATCTGCTGCTGCTTCCCTTCAATCATGAGAGCTCTATCTACCAACTCCTGGTAGTTGTTGAAGGTTGCTACCATCAACTGCATGCTCAGCTCATCATTCAGTCCTTCCAGAAACTTCTCCTGCTTGGCTGCATCTATAGCAACGTCATCTGGGGCATAACGTGCTAACTTACTAAAGTCCTCCACATACTGGCCTACGGTGCGTCCTCCTTGGCGTAGGTTGCAAAACTCACGCTTCTTCATAGCCATAGCTCCTGCTGAAACATGGGCAGTACGGAAAGCTTGCTGAAACTGGTCCCATGTGACAGTGTCGATAGGGTGAGTGGCTGTGTAATTCTCCCACCATGATGCTGCGGGTCCATCAAGTTGATGTGCGGCAAAACGCACTCTCTCCGCATCTGTGCATCCTGCAGTGGTCAGCTCCCTTCCAACCTTGCGGAGCCAATCATCTGCAACAATCGGCTCAGTGCTGCTGGAAAACACCGGCGGATTCAACCTCAAGAATCAGGCCAAATGATCAACAGGTGGTGGTGGTGGGTTGTTGTTGTTGTTGCCTTGGTTCTGTACTAGTGCTTGCATCAAGACATTCTGCTGCTGAATCAACTGAGTGATCTCCGGTGGGAAAACAAATCCGGTGTCGCGGCTTGGAGGCATCTGATGGGTTTGGAAAAGATGAGAATTTAGAATAGAATGAGGTCTAGAGAGAAAACACTACCCATATGCACATGAGACAAACACAAAAAATACCACTCAATCAATTCAAACAAGGCATACAATCGATCTAACTATCGTTACAAAGTGCTCGGACTATACTATATACATGGGGAAATACTACTACTGATTATGGTGGCCTACTAGAAATTTTGATCGGTCGAAGACTCCATGATATCTGCTCAAGCTCATCAACAAGATCATCTTCACTAGGGTCCGAGTCGGTGTCGTCGATGATGATGTAGTTCTCTGGGCATGTAGAATCGTCATCTTCTCCTCCTGGTGCTGGGTCTCCCATGAATACTCCGATCTTCTTTTCCAGGTCGTCATTCTTCTCCACCAGTGCGATGATTTCCTCCATATAATCCTCGCGTGTAGCCTTCAGTTCTTCCTCCAGCTCCGTGATCTTGGTCAATGCCTTCTTCAGATCTATCATGCCTGTGCACATTTGGTTCTCCTGGCGACGAATGTGTTGGTTTCACTCCTGGATGAAAGCTGCAATTGATCTATCCTTCTTGGTACTGATCATCTCCCATTGCTCATCTCGGCGCCCACAAATCTGGTAAATAGTATCCTTAAGCTCCTTGTGGTAAACTTCTCCAATGCGTCCCATAGTGATGTGGGCTGCCATGCTCTTTCCTAGACTCAAGGTTGGTGCATCAAAGGAAAACTCTATGGGCTCGGTGACGGGTATGAACGTCCTTCCTGGAACTTGAACTTGAATCATCCAACGCTCCTCTTCTGGTAGTGTGGCGTTGTAGGTTCCGGTGAAGCTTGGAATTCCGATGTTCAGGTATCTAGTGACTTCCTTCAAGTGGCGTCCAAATGGTGTATCTTCATCCGGTTGCATGAACTTGTTCCTTGCATCCGCCATTCCTAAAAGAGTAGAAAATGGAGAGGAGTCAGAAATGAGAAGAGAGTAGTGTTCTAGGGTTTAAGCTTAGGGGTCGTGTCCTACAGTCAGCGTGTGCTCTGATACCATCTTGTAGCGACCAGAGCTCAAACAGTCTGATCTACTGTGCACCAGTGTCATCCCTGGATCAGTAATGCTGACACGCACAGTACTCGAAGGATTTATAACAGAGTAGCAATCACACACTTATTACATCGAGTGTCTCAAAAGAGAACTAAGTATGATAAATATGGCTTAAGGCCATCTAAAAACGATAACAGCGGAAGACTTGGAAGATAAGTGAGTCCATCAACTCCAACGGCATCACTAAGTATAAGACCACGACCTAAGGCACCTTACTCGTCGTCTGAAAAGTCTGCAACATGAAACGTTGCAGCCCGAAAACGGGTCAGCACATGGAATATGCTGGCAATGTAACACATAGAGAGCAATGAACAGAATAAGGCTATACTACATGCATATTTGGCTGGTGTAAAGCTCTATGGTTACAGTTTTGCAAAAAGCCAATTTTTCCCTACTGCAAGGGAATAAAATTTTATTTAACTATCATGGTGGTTGTTAAACATTGAGGTGGTTGACAGCATCTCAATCCCAATTAAGAACATGATTAACCCAATCAAATTAACTTAAGTAACATGGTGATGAGATTCACATGATAATCCAAGAACTAGATACTCAAGATGTCCATAACCGGGGACACGGCTAACCATGATTAGTTTGTACACTCTGCAGAGATTTGTGCACTTTTCCCCACAAGACTCGATCTCCTCCGTTGGGATTCTCGCACTACATGGTGTTTGAGAAACGGATGACCGAGACACAGTCTTTCAGAAACATTAACTCTAACCCCGGGTAGACAGTACCAACCTACATCCCCTACATCTGCTAGCCTACCACTGGAAGAGGTCATGCAACCTACTCAACTATGCTAGAGCCCATAATAGCTTGTGGCTGCACACGGAAGTTTCTAGCATGAATAATCTTATGATCCCTTTAAGCCTGGGTGGCGGTCCATAGGATAATCACACGGAACCCCGGGATTTCCAAAAATACAGGCAACACTGGATTCTCCAGGTGCCTCAATCCACCCAGATGTGAGTTTAAGTTGCCACCTTAAGTTTAACCATTAATTGACAATCTCACAACTGTCATGGAAAGATCTCTCAAACCCAATCCACGTCTACTAGCATAGCATAGCAATATGAGCAAACGTAGAAGTAACTCCCAAAGTTTTGATAACAAAACAGGTAATAGGTACTACCTCATCTACTTCCCAATACCCACAATTTAATCAGATCCTAATCATGCAATGTTTGAGGATTTGGTCTAATGCAATAAAACTGGGTACTAAAGAGGTATGATCAAAGTGTTACTTGCCTTGCTGATGATCCGTGAAACCTAGAGATTCGAAGTAGCAAGCGGCGCACTCCGGGTACTCTATCGCAAACAAACAAGCATATAATAAGCACTCATCTAATGCATAGGTAAAACTCAAATAAAAGATCTAACCAGAAAGATCAACTTAAGAACTCCAGTTTGCAAAAAGAATCTTCTTGACTTTATGCCTCTGGTTAGTACTGTGGAATGAAATCTTTCCTCCACGCTCTAACTCATGTCGTACGTTGGGAAGCTCACGTTTCTCAACACCACAGTCACGTCCCTACTCATTTATGCTATGTGTACGCTCAAGTTCCCACCTAAACTCATTGAGATACTGGATAAAATCAGGAGAAGATGTCTATGGATCAAAAAAACTGACCAAGGTGAGAGATCCAACTCGCTTGCTGCCTGGGACATGGTTTGTAAACCTAAGAAGAATGGAGGGCTTGGTGTCATAAACCTCAAGATCCAGAATGAAGCTCTCCTCTTGAAGTTCTTACACAAGTTTTATAACAAACTGGATATTCCATGGGTACAACTTACTTGGGACACATACTATGATCAGAAAATCCCACATGCAATGGATCCGGTAAGCTCACGCCGACATTTCGCGGCATTTCTCATGTTAATATTGTGTGTGGCTCCACCGCCCTCTTTTGGAAAGATCTCTGGACTAATCAACTGTTACTAGACTCTCATCCTCGGGCTTACTCATATGCAATTAATGAAGATATATCTGTCCGTGATTTCTTGGGGAGCACGTCTCTTGGATTGGCTTTTCACCTGCCACTCTCCCCCCAAGCGTTTGATGAAGTCTGGCAAATTCAAACGATCGCTTCATCATTCCAACCTATGATCTCTAACTCGGATGTCTGGAGCTATGTTTGGGGCAAATCTATTTACAGATCAACGGACTACTACCGTTTCTACTTTCGGGAGGTCCACGCTCATAAAGTTTTTCACTGGCTATGGAGATCTAAATGTACTATGAAATTGAAAGTCTTTGCATGGCTTCTCCTCCACGACAGGCTGAACACCCGGAATATGCTGAAAAGACGCCTCTACAACATCGGTGATGACCACAACTGTCTACTGTGTGGGCGCAACATCGAGGAAACAGTGGAGCACATGATTTTCACGTGCTCGTTTAGTAAGAAATGTTGGCAAGCCCTGGACATCAACTGGGAACCTTTTGGGGATAGGGTGCAAGCTATTGAAGACCAACAAACAAACCACCCCACGCCCATGCTGTTTGAAAAATTTGTTGTGGCGTCGTGGAGCCTTTGGAAGGAACGAAACAACAAAAACTTCAGATCGATAGATCCTTCCTTCCGATCGTGGCTTGATAGATTCAAGAAAGACTTTGAACTTCTACAGCATAGGGTCAAAGAGACAAATAGGTCTCTAGTTCGGAATTTTGTAAACTCTTTCTCTAAAGCACTAGGCCCCCTCTTTCTCTAATTCTTCTGGGTGGGACCCAAAGTGGTCTGCCCTCTCCCCCTCCCCCCATGATGTAAATACTCACCTTGTACAGATCCTTTTATTAATATAATTACACAGTAGGAGCCTTTCCTACTGTTTCTGGTCAAAAAAAACGAAGCAACGAAAGTCAAACAGCGAAAGAAACACGCTTCGTTTACTAATCTGGATCTAAGTCAAATTTTACAGTAGCAAAAACTTGTTTGAGTTGGTTAAACGGAAAGAGAATTTCGAGTCGAAACTCTAGGCGCTTGAATCGCCTGATTCCAATAAACGAGCGAAAAGTTATACTATAACTAAAATCGGATCAGAAATCGCGATCTGGAATAATTGCGGAAAAATCCGAGAAAAAGAAAAAAAACTGACGAACAGTTTATCGAACGAACATTCGTTAACTGTAACTAAACGATGAACGTGTTCGTTAAAACGAACGAACGAGCGAACGCTCGCTAAAAGACTAAACCGAAAAAAACCAAACCGATCTATAAAAAAACCGGGGTTTCTAAAAAAACTTCAAGGTTTTCCGGCGAAAACCGGCGCGACGAGTACCTCAGGTCCGGCGGGATCCGGCGTGGTCGGGCGGCTCCGGCGGGGTTCGGGAGGCGGCGTGGGGCGACGGGGCTGCGGGTCCGGGCGGCGGGTGGCGGCGGGGTCGACGGGAGGCGTCGGGCGGCGGCTTCCCGCGGCGGCGGCGTTCGGCGACGGCGGCGGCGGTTGGTGGCGCTGGCGGCGGGGTTCGGGGTGGGGAACGAGGTGGCTGGGCGGGGTACTTATAGGTTCGGGGGCGGGGCGTCCGACTTGGAGAAGGGGGCGGGGGCGGCGGCGTCGTCCCGGACTCCGGCGGGAGTCCGGCTCGGCCACGATTCGGGCGAGGCGGCGCGGCAGGTGGGCCAGCTGGGCCTTCGGCCCAGTTCGGTCCGCGGGCGAATTTTTTTTAAAATTACGCCGAACTATAATAAATCCTAAAAAAATAAATAAAAATCTAAAAATGCCAAAACAAATTTTCACCGTCTAATTAAAATAATTAGAACGCGATGAACATTTTCTTGGCCCTAACATGCAATTTTGAAAACATGCAAATCTTTCTAATGCAAATAAAATGCAATAAAATCCAAAAAATCGAATATTTGATTTTAATATTTTTCCTCCAATATCTCAATTTTTTTTGGAGAAGTCATATTTTCTCCTCTCATATACTTTTATATGAAATATTTTTCGGAGTGAAAAATAATTAAAACCAAAATCCTCGTTTCATAATTTGATGAAAATCAAATATGAAAACCGGGAAATCCCCAACTCTCTCCGAGGGTCCTTGAGCTGCTTAGGATTTCGAGGATTAGCCAAAATGCAATAAAATATGCTATGTAATGATGATCTAGTGTATAACATTCCAAATTGAAAATTTGGGATGCTACACCATCTAAATCCGTTGAGACGACACCGTATGAACTGTGGTTTGGCAAGAAACCTAAGTTGTCCTTTCTTAAAGCTTGGGGTTGCGATGCTTATGTGAAAAAGCTTCAGCCTGATAAGGTCGAACCCAAATCGGAGATGTGCTTCTTCATAGGATACCCAAAAGAAACTATTGGGTACGCCTTCTATCACAGATCTGAAGGCAAGATCTTTGTTGCCAAGAATGGATCCTTTCTAGAGAAGGAGTTTCTCTCGAAAGAAGTGAGTGGGAGGAAAGTAGAACTTGATGAGGTAGTTGTACCTTCTCTCGAATTGGAAAGTAGTTCATCACAGAAATCAGTTCCCATGATGCCTACACCAATTAGTGAGGAAGCAAATGATGATGATCATGAAACTTCAGATCAAGTTACAACCAAACCTCGTAGGTCAACCAGAGTACGTTTCGCACCAGAGTGGTACGGTAATCCTGTTCCGGAAGTCATGTTACTAGACCATGACGAACCTACGAACTATGAGGACGCGATGATGAGCCCAGATTCCGCAAAATGGCTTGAAGCCATGAAATCTGAGATGGGATCCATGTATGAGAACAAAGTATGGACTTTGGTTGAATTGCCCGACGATCGGCAAGCCATAGAGAATAAATGGATTTTCAAGAAGAAGACTGCTGCTGATGGTAATATTACTGTCTACAAAGCTCGACTTGTTGCGAAAGGTTTTCGACAAGTTCAAGGAGTTGACTATGATGAGACCTTCTAACCCGTAGCAATGCTTAAGTCTGTCCGAATCATGTTAGCAATTACCGCATTTTATGATTATGAAATCCGGGAAATGGACGTCAAAACTGCATTCCTTAATGGTTTTCTTAAAAAAGAGTTGTATATGATGCAACCAGAAGGTTTTTTCGATCCTAAAGGTGCTAACAAAGTGTGCAAGCTCCAGCGATCCATTTATGGACTGGTGCAAGCATCTCGGAGTTGGAATATACGCTTTGATAGTGTGATCAAAGCATATGGTTTTATACAGACTTTTGGAGAAGCCTGTATTTACAAGAAAGTGAGTGGGAGCTTTGTAGCATTTCTAATATTATATGTGGATGAAATATTGTTGATTGGAAATGATATAGAATTTCTAGATAGCATAAAAGGATACTAGAATAAGATTTTTTCAATGAAAGACCTCGGTGAAGCTGCTTATATATTGGGCATCAAGATCTATAGAGATAGATCAAGACGCTTAATTGGACTTTCCCAAAGCACATACCTTGATAAATTTTTGAAGAAGTTCAAAATGGATCAGTCAAAGAAAGGGTTCTTGCCTGTGTTACAAGGTGTGAAATTGAGTAAGACTCAATGCCCGACCACTACAGAAGATAGAGAGAAAATGAAAGTCATTCCCTATGCCTCAGCCATAGGTTCTATCATGTATGCAATGCTTTGTACCAAGACCTGATGTGTGCCTTGCTATAAGTTTAGCAGGGAGGTACCAAAGTAATCCAGGAGTGGATTACTAGACAACGGTAAAGAACATCCTGAAGTACCTGAAAAGGACTAAGGATATGTTTCTCGTTTATGGAGGTGACAAAGAGCTTGTCGTAAATGGTTACGTTGATGCTATCTTGGACACTGATCTGGATGGCTCTAAGTCACAGACCGGATACGTATTTATATTGAATGGTGGAGGTCTCAGTTGGTGTAGTTCCAAGCAAAGCGTCGTGGCGGGATCTACGTGTGAAGCGGAGTACATAGCTGCTTCGGAAGCAGCAAATGAAGGAGTTCATATCCGATCTAGGTGTAATACCTAGTGCATCGGGTCCAATGAAGATCGTTTGTGACAATACTGGAGCAATTGCCTTGGCGAAGGAATCCAGATTTGACAAGAGAACCAAACACATCAAGAGACGCTTCAACTCCATCCGTGACCAAGTCAAGGAGGAAGACATAGAAATTTGCAAAATACATACGGATCTGAATGTTCCAGACCCGTTGACTAAGCCTCTTCCACGAGCAAAACATGATCAGCACCAAGACTCCATGGGTGTTAGAATCATTACAATGTAATCTAGATTATTGACTCTAGTGGAAGTGGGAGACTGAAGGAAATATGCCCTAGAGGCAATAATAAAGTTGTTATTTATATTTCCTTATATCATGATAAATGTTTATTATTCATGCTAGAATTGTATTAACCGGAAAATTGGTACATGTGTGGATACATAGACAAAACTCAGTGTCCCTAGTATGCCTCTACTAGACTAGCCCGTTAATCAAAGATGGTTAAGTTTCCTGACCATAGACATGTGTTGTCATTTGATGAACGGAATCACATCATTAGGAGAATGATGTGATGGACAAGACCCGTCCGTTAGCTTAGCATAATGACCGTTAAGTTTTATTGCTATTGCTTTCATCATGACGTATACATATTCCTTTGACTATGAGACTATGCAACTCCCGAATACCGGAGGAACACCTTGTGTGCTATCAAACGTCACAATGTAACTGGGTGATTATAAAGATGCTCTACAGGTGTCTTCGAAGGTGTTTTTTGGGTTAGCATACATCAAGATTAGGATTTATCACTCCGAGTATCGGAGAGGTATCTTTGGGCCCTCTCGGTAATGCACATCATGATAAGTGTTGCAAGCAATGTGACTAATGAGTTAGTTGCGGGATGATGTATTACGGAACAAGTAAAGAGACTTGCCGGTAACGAGATTGAACTAGGTATGAAGATACCGAGATCGAAATTCGGGCAAGTAACATACCGATGACAAAGGGAATGACATATGTTGTCATTGTGGTTTGACCGATAAAGATCTTCATGGAATATGTAAGAACCAATATGAGCATCCAGGTTCCGTTGTTGGTTATTGACCGGAGATGTGTCTCGGTCATGTCTACATAGTTCTCTAACCCGTAGGGTCCACACGCTTAACGTTCGATGATGATTTGTATTATGAGTTATGTGTTTTCGTGACTGAAGATTGTTCGGAGTCCCGGCTGAGATCAAGGACATGACGAGGAGTCTCGAAATGGTCGAGAGGTAAAGATTGATATATTGGACAATAGTATTCAGATAGCGGAAGTGTTTCAGAATGTATCGGGTACATATCGGAGTACCGGGGGGTTACCGGAACCACCGGGGGAAAGATATGGGCCATATGGGCCATAGGAGGGAGGCAAAGCAGCCAACTGATATGTCAATTTTGCATCATGCTTTTATATCGACATTTATTGCATTATGCTCTGTTATTACACATTATGTCAAAGTACTTATGCCTATTCTCTCTTATTTTACAAGGTTTACATAAGGAGGAGAATGCCGGCAGCTGGAATTCTGGGCTGGAAAAGGAGCAAATATTAGAGACCTATTCTGCACAACTCCAAAAGTCCTGAAACTCCACAAGTTATTTTTGGAAATAATAAAAAATACTGAGCGGAAGAAATACCAGAGGGGGCCCACACCCTGGCCACGAGGGTGGGGGCACGCCCCCCTACCTCGTGGGCCCCCTGTTGGCCCTCAGGTGCCCATCTTCTGCTATATGAAGTCTTTCATCCGAAGAAAAATAATAAGCAAGCTTTCGGAATGAGACTCCGCCGCCACGAGGCGGAACCTTGGCGGAACCAATCTAGGGCTCCGGCAGAGCTGTTCTGCTGGGGACACTTCCCTCCGGGAGGGGGAAATCATCGCCATCGTCACCACCAACGCTCCTCTCATCGGGAGAGGGCAATCTCCATCAAAATCTTCACCAGCACCATCTCCTCTGAAACCCTAGTTCATCTCTTGTATCCAATTCTTGTCTCTAAGTCTGGGATTGGTACCTGTAGGTTGCTAGTAGTGTTGATTACTCCTTGTAGTTGATGCTAGTTGGTTTATTTGGTGGAAGATCATATGTTCAGATCCTTTATGCATATTAATACTCCTCTGATTATGAACATGAATATGCTTTGTGAGTAGTTACGTTTGTTCCTGGGGACATGGGAGAAGTCTTGCTATTAGTAGTCATGTGAATTTGGTATTCGTTCGATATTTTGATGAGATGTATGTTGTCTCTCCTCTAGTGGTGTTATGTGAACGTTGACTACATGACACTTCACCATTATTTGGGCCTAGAGGAAGGCATTGGGAAGTAATAAGTAGATGATGGGTTGCTAGAGTGACAGAAGCTTAAACCCTAGTTTATGCGTTGCTTCGTAAGGGGCTGATTTGGATCCATATCTTTCATGCTATGGTTAGGTTTACCTTAATACTTGTTTTGTAGTTGTGGATGCTTGCAATAGGAGTTAATCATAAGTGGGATGCTTGTCCAAGTAATGACAGCACCCAAGCACCGGTCCACCCACATATCAAATTATCAAAGTACCGAACGCGAATCATATGAACGTGATGAAAACTAGCTTGACGGTAATTCCCATGTGTCCTCGGGAGCGTTTTCCTTTATATAAGAGTTTGTCCAGGCTTGTCCTTTGCTACAAAAAGGATTGGGCCACCTTGCTGCACTTTATGTACTTTTGTTACTTGTTGCTCGTTACCGATTATGTTATCACAAAACTATCTGTTACCTATAATTTCAGTGCTTGCAGAGAATACCTTGCTAAAAACCGCTTATCATTTCCTTCTGCTCCTCGTTGGGTTCGACACTCTTACTTATAGAACGGACTACGATAGATCCCCTATAGTTGTGGGTCATCAAGACTCTTTTCTGGCGCCGTTGCCGGGGAGTGAAGCGCCTTTGGTAGGTGGAATTTTGTAAGGAAAAAATTTATAGTGTGCTGAAATTTATTGTCACTTGTTACTATGGAAAGTAATCCTCTGAGGGGCTTGTTCAGGGTATCTTCACCCTGACCAGTAGAGCAAAGAGTTTCTCCTCAACCTACTGAACCTACTAAAAATTAAAATGTCTACTTTGAAATTCCTTCGGGTATGTTGGAAAAACTGCTAGCTAATCCTTTTGCAGGAGATGGAACAATGCATCCTAATGAGCACCTAATATATGTGGATGAAGTTTGTGGATTATTTAAGCTTGCAGGTATACCCGATGATGTTATTAAGATGAAGGTCTTCCCTTTATTTTTGAAGGGAGATGCATTGACATGGTATAGGCTATGTGATGATATGGGATCGTTGAACTACAAATGATTGAAATTGGAATTTCATCATAAGTTTTATCATATGCACCTTGTTCATCATGATCGCAATTATATATATAATTTTTGGCCTCGCGAATGAGAAAGCATCGCTCAAGCTTGGGGGAGGCTTAAATCAATGTTATATTCATGCCCCAATCATGAGCTCCCAAGAGAAATAATTATTCAAAATCTTATGCTCGGCTTTCTGATAACAATCGCACCATGCTCGATACTTCTTGTGCTGGCTCTTTTACGATGAAGACTATTGAATTCAAATGAGATTTATTGGAAAGAATTAAACGCAACTCTGAAGATTAGGACCTCGACGGAGGTAAGGAGTCAGGTATGACACCTAAGTTTGATTGTGTTAAATCTTTTATGGATACCGATGTTTTCCGTAAATTTAGCACTAAATATGGACTTGACTCTGAGATAGTAGCTTCTTTCTGTGAATCTTTTGCTGCTTATGTTGATCTCCCTAAGGAGAAGTGGTTAAATATCATCCTCCCATAGAAGTAAAAATAGCTGCACCTATTAAAGTTGAAGAAATGACTATCACGTATAATGATCCTATTGTTCCTACTGCTTATGTTGAAAAACCACCTTTTCCTGTTAGGATAAAAGATCATGCTAAAGCTTCAACTGTGGTTCATAAAAGCAATATTAGAACCTATACACCTCCTAAGCAAGTTAAAGTTGAACCTAATATTGCTATTGTTAATATCTCTTGTCTGATAATATTGATGGGCATGTTATTCATTTCTGTGATGAAACTGCTAGAATTGCCAAACCTTGTGCTAAAGATAAACATAGACCGGTGGTAGGCATGCCTGTTATTTCTATTAAAATAGGAGATCATTGTTATCATGGCTTATGTGATATGGGTGCTAGTGCTAGTGCAATACCTATTGACTTATAGAAAGAAATTATGCAGGATATTGCACCTGCTGAGATAGAAGATATTGATGCTACCATTAAACTTGCCAATAGAGATACTATTTCACCAATTGGGATTGTTAGAGATGTTGAAGTCTTGTGCGGAAAAACTAAATATCCTGCTGATTTTCTTGTTCTTGGTTCCCCACAAGATAGCTTTTGCCCCATTATATTTGGTAGACCCTTCTTGAACACTGTTAATGCTAAGATAGACTGCAAAAAGGATGTTGTTACTATTGGCTTGGGTGATATGTCTCATGAGTTTAATTTCTCTAAATTTCGTAGACAACACCGTGAGGAAGAATTGCCTAGTAAAGATGAAATTATTGGTCTTGCTTCTATTACCGTACCTCCTAGTGATCCTTTAGAACAATATTTGCTAGACCATGAAAATGATATGTTTATGATGAAAGAAGGGAAATAGATGAAGTATTCTTTAAATAGGAACCCATCCTGAAACACAATTTGCCTGTTGAAATCCTAGGGGATCCTCCTCCACCCAAGGGTGATCCCGTGTTTGAGCTCAAGCCGTTACCTAATAATCTTAAATATGCTTATCTTGATGAGAAGAAGATATATCCTGTTATTATTAGTGCTAACCTTTCAGAGCATGAAGACGAGAGATTATTGAAAATTCTGAAGAAGCACCGCGCTGCTATTGGATATACTCTTGATGATCTTAAGGGCATTAGTCCCACTCTATGTCAACATAAAATAAATTTGGAGAAAGATGCCAAACCAGTTCGTGATCACCAACGACGGCTGAATCCTAAGATGAAAGAAGTGGTAAGAAAGGAAATACTAAAGCTCCTTGAGGCAGGTATAATTTATCCCGTTGCTGATAGTCAGTGGGCAAGTCATGTCCATTGTGTCCCTAAGAAGGGAGGTATTACTGTCGTTCCAAATGATAAAGATGAATTGATTCTGCAAAGAATTATTACAGGTTATAGAATGGTAATTGATTTCCGCAAATTAAATAAAGCTACTAAAAAAGATCATTACCCCTTACCTTTCATCGATCAAATGCTAGAAAGATTATCCAAACATACACATTTTTGCTTTCTAGATGGTTAATCTGGTTTCTCTCAAATACCTCTGTCAGCCGATGATCAATCAAAGACCACTTTTACTTGCCCTTTTGATACTTTTGCTTATAGACGTATGCCTTTTGGTTTATGTAATGCACCTGCTACCTTTCAAAGATGCATGATGGCTATATTCTCTGAATTTTGTGAAAAGATACGTGAGGTTTTCATGGATGATTTCTCCGTTTATGGATCCTCTTTTGATGATTGCTTGAGCAACCTTGATCGAGTTTTGCAGAGATGTGAAGAAACTAACCTTGTCTTGAATTGGGAGAAGTGCCACTTTATGGTTAATGAAGGCATTGTTTTGGGGCATAAAGTTTCTGAAAGAGGTATTGAAGTTGATAAAGCCAAGGTTGACGCTATTGAAAAGATGCCATGTCCCAAGGACACCAAAGGTATAAGAAGTTTCCTTGGTCATGCCGGTTTTTACTGGAGGTTCATTAAGGACTTCTCAAAAATTTCTCGGCCTCTGACTAATTTGTTACAAAAAGATATACCATTTGTCTTTGATGATGATTGTGTAGAAGCATTTGAAATACTTAAGAAAGCATTGATCTCTGCACCCATTGTTCAACCACCTGATTGGAATTTACCCTTTGAAATCATGTGTGATGCCAGTGATTATGCTGTAGGTGTTGTTCTAGGGCAAAGAGTTGATAAGAAATTAAATGTTATTCAATATGCAAGTAAAACTCTAGACAATGCTCAGAGAAATTATGCTACTACTGAAAAAGAATTCTTAGCAGTTGTATTTGCTTGTGATAAGTTCAGACCTTATATTGTTGATTCTAAAGTAACTATTCACACTGATCATGCTGCTATTAATTATCTTATGGAAAAGAAAGATGCTAAACCTAGACTTATTAGATGGGTTCTCTTGTTACAAGAATTTGATTTGCATATTATTGATAGAAAGGGAGCTGAGAATCCCGTTGCAGACAACTTGTCTAGGTTGGAAAATGTTCTTGATGACCCACTACCTATTGATGATAGCTTTCCTGACGAAAAATTAAATGTCATAAATGCTTCTCGTACTGCTCCATGGTATGCTGATTATGCTAATTACATTGTTGCTAAATTTATACGACCTAGTTTCACATACCAACAAAAGAAAAAGTTCTTCTATGATTTGAGACATTATTTTTGGGATGACCCACATCTTTATAAAGAAGGAGTAGATGGTGTTATTAGACGTTGTGTACCTGAGCATGAACAGGAACAGATCCTACGCAAGTGTCACTCCGAAGCTTATGGAGGACACCACGCTGGAGATAGAACTGCACATAAGGTATTGCAATCCGGCTTTTATTGGCCTACTCTCTTCAAGGATGCCCGTAAGTTTGTTTTATCTTGCGATGAATGTCAAAGAATTGGTAATATTAGTAGACGTCAAGAAATGCCTATGAATTATTCACTTGTTATTGAACCATTTGATGTTTGGGGCTTTGATTATATGGGACCTTTTCTTGCCTCTAATGGATACACACATATTTTTAGTTGCTGTTGATTACGTTACTAAGTGGGTAGAAGCTATTCCAACTAGTAGTGCTGATCATAACACTTCTATTAAAATGCTTAAAGAAGTTATTTTTCTGAGGTTTGGAGTCCCTAGATATTTAATGACTGATGGTGGTTCACATTTTATTCATGGTGCTTTTCGTAAAATGCTTGCTAAGTATGATGTTAATCATAGAATTGCATCTCCTTATCACCCACAGTCTAGTGGTCAAGTAGAATTGAGTAATAGAGAGCTCAAATTAATTTTGCAAAAGACTGTTAATAGATCTAGAAAGAATTGGTCCAAGAAACTTGATGATGCATTATGGGCCTATAGAACTGCATATAAAAATCCTATGGGAATGTCTCCGTATAAAATGGTTTATGGAAAAGCATGTCACTTACCTCTCGAACTAGAACATAAGGCTTATTGGGCTATTATAGAGCTCAATTATGATTTCAAACTTGCCGGTGAGAAGAGGTTATTTGACATTAGTAACTTGATGAATGGAGAACCCAAGCCTATGAAAATGCCAAACTGTTTAAAGAAAAAGTTAAAAGATGGCATGATAAAAGAATACAAAAGCGTGAGTTTCATGTAGGTGATTATGTATTGCTATACAACTCTCGTTTAAGATTTTTTGCAAGAAAACTTCTCTCTAAATGGGAAGGTCCTTACATTATCGAGGACGTCTATCGTTCCGGTGCCAAAAAATCAAAAACTTCGAAGGCACAAACCCAAAGGTGGTGAACAGACAAAGAATTAAACATTATATCTCAGGTAATCCCATAAATGTTGAAACCAATGTTATTGAAACCGTAACCCCGGAGGAATACATAAGGGACACTTTCCGGAACGTTTCAGACTCCGA
This sequence comes from Aegilops tauschii subsp. strangulata, assembly GCF_002575655.3. Classification (NCBI taxonomy): domain Eukaryota; kingdom Viridiplantae; phylum Streptophyta; class Magnoliopsida; order Poales; family Poaceae; genus Aegilops; species Aegilops tauschii. Next base: position 551,943,225 of record NC_053037.3, read on the forward strand.
AAAGGAATCGGTATGTGGTACGGTAAGTAAACCGACTCCAAAACAGTTCTAAAAGCAATTTTTGTCCATTTTGGAATATTTAGAAAAATAGAAAAATAAGAAGTAGTCCGGGAAGGACACGAGGCCTCCACGAGGGTGGAGGGCGCGCCCCCTACCTCGTGGGCACCTCGTGCGCTCTCCGGACTCCGTTTTCTTGCACAATACGTATTTTGGTCGGTAAAAATTCATTATTTAATCTCCCGAAGGTTTTGACTCCTGTATCACGCAAATATCCTCTATTTTTGCTTCGAGTTGTTGCTACTGCAGATTTGAGAAAGATGTCTTCTCAAGAGTCAGTTGGGGAGAGCTGGGTGTCTGATCCGGCATCGAGATCAAGGACAAACAGCGATGCTGACCACTTTGGACCAGCAACGGAGGAAGAGATGGAGGCTGATTTGAAGAGGATAGACGCCATGGAGGAGGATCAAGAAGTCACTTCTCGCTTCCGAGCTGGATTCACAATGGGGGAACTACAGAGCTCAGCTATTCCAAACTCGGTTATCCCTTCCAATGTTAGATTTCTTTCTTATGAAAATATGAAGAAGAGCGTCACTTGTTCTCCCGCAGCTATGCAACACCCTTGGGTGCAAGGAGCTTTGGCTGTTACAGGAAAGCTTCGTAAGGAGATAATGTATCTCAAGCAGCAACTCAATAAGCTCGAAGAAGAGAATCGTATCCTGAGGAGTATCATCGCCAAGAATATCCCACCATCACCTCCGAAGAAGGAAACGTAATCACATGGGTATGGGCACTCCCCTTGGCAACCGCCAAGCTTCGGGGAGGTGCCCCGGTATCGTATCACCATCACACTCCTATCTTTACCGTTTTTCTTAGTTCGATCCTTTTAGTAGTATCTTGATCTAGTAGAATAAAGGTTTAGTATGATTTAGTTTTGATTTTTGCTTTATGATCCCTTTATGTAATCGAGTCCGTGAGCTATATAATAAAGATTAGTGTTGAGTCAAGGGCTTGATTATCTTGCTATAATTTTGGGTGAATAAAAGAAAAGAGAAAAGAATAAAAAGAAACAAAGAGATCATATTGATCTTATGGAGAGTAATGACTTCACATAGAAAGAGTATGATGATTAAAAGTTGTTGAGAGTTGACAAACATAGCTTTGGTCATCATTGCAATTAATAGGAAGTAATAAAGAAAGAGAGGTTTCACATATAAATATACTATCTTGGACATCTTTTATGATTGGGAGCACTCATTAAAATATGACATGCTAAAGAGTTGATGTTGGACAAGGAAGACAACGTAATGGGTTATGTTTTCTTATATCTGAGATAAAGTATATTGTCATGGATCATCCAACATGTTCAGCTTGCCTTTCCCCCTCATGCTAGCCAAATTCTTTGCACCAAGTAGAGATACTACTTGTTCTTCCAAATACCCTTAAACCCAGTTTTGCCATGAGAGTCCACCATATCTACCTATGGATTGAGTAAGATCCTTCAAGTAAGTTGTCATCGGTGCAAGCAATAAAAATTGCTCTCTAAATATGTATGACTGATTGGTCTGGAGGAAATAAGCTTTATACGATCTTGTGATGTGGAAGAAATAAAAGCGACGGACTGCATAATAAAGGTCTATATCACAAGTGGAAATATAAAGTGATGTTCTTTCGCATTAAGATTTTGTGCATCCAACCCTGAAAGCGCATGGCAACCTCTGCTTCCCTCTGCGAAGGGCCTATCTTTCTCTATTATCTTCTACCTTATGCAAGAGTCATGGTGATCTTCACCTTTCCTTTTTACATTTTATCCTTTGGCAAGCACAGGATGTTGGAAAGATCCTGATATATATATCTAATAGGATGTGGGTTAGCATGAATTATTATTGTTGACATTACTCTTGAGGTAAAAGGTTGGGAGGCGAAACTATAAGCCCCTATCTTTTTCTGTGTCCGATGAAAACTCCGTAACCACAAGTATTGCGTGAGTGCTAGCAATTATGAAAGACTAAATGATAGTTGAGTATGTGGACTTGCTAGAAAGCTCTGATATAGACTCTTTCTGATGTTATGATAAATTGCAATTGCTTCAATGACTGAGATTATAGTTTATTAGTTCTCAATAAAGTTTCTGATTCATACTTTGCATTGTGAATAGATTATTACTTGAGCATAAGAAATCATATGACAATATCCATGTATTTTGCTGTTACTAGAATGATCATGATGCCCTCATGTCCGTATTTTATTTTATCGACACCTATATCTCTAAACATGTGGACATATTTATCGTTATCGGCTTTCGCTTGAGGACAAGCGAGGTCTAAGCTTGGGGGAGTTGATACGTCCATTTTGCATCATGCTTTTATATCAATATTTATTGCATTATGGGCTGTAATTACACATTATGTCACAATACTTATGCCTATTCTCTCTTATTTTACAAGGTTTACATAAGGAGGGAGAATGCCGGCAGCTGGAATTCTGGGCTGGAAAAGGAGCAGATATTAGAGACCTATTCTGCACAACTCCAAAAGTCCTGAAACTCCATGAAAGTTATTTTTGGAAATAATAAAAAATACTAAGCGGAAGAAATACCAGAGGGGGCCCACACCCTGGCCATGAGGGTGGGGGCGCGCCCTACCCCCCTGGGCGCGCCCCCTGCCTCGTGGGCCCCCTATTGCCCTTCGGTGCCCATCTTCTGCTATATGAAGTCTTTCGTCCGAAGAAAAATAATAAGCAAGCTTTCAGGACGAGACTCCGCCGCCACGAGGCAGAACCAATCTAGGGCTCCGGCAGAGCTGTTCTTGTGGGGACACTTCCCTCCGGGAGGGGGAAATCATCGCCATCGTCATCACCAACGCTCCTCTCTCTCGAGAGGGAAATCTCCATCAACATCTTCAGCAGCACCATCTCCTCTCAAACCCTAGTTCATATCTTGTATCCAATTCTTGTCTCTAAGTCTGGGATTGGTACCTGTAGGTTGCTAGTAGTGTTGATTACTCCTTGTAGTTGATGCTAGTTGGTTTATTTGGTGGAAGATCATATGTTCAGATCCTTTATGCATATTAATACTCCTCTGATTATGAACATGAATATGCTTTGTGAGTAGTTACGTTTGTTCCTGAGGACATGGGAGAAGTCTTGCTATTAGTAGTCATGTGAATTTGGTATTCGTTCGATATTTTGATGAGATGTATGTTGTCTCTCCTCTAGTGGTGTTATGTGAACGTCGACTACATGACACTTCACCATTATTTGGGCCTAGAGGAAGGCATTGGGAAGTAATAAGTAGATGATGGGTTGCTAGAGTGACAGAAGCTTAAACCCTAGTTTATGCGTTGCTTCGTAAGGGGCTGATTTGGATCCATATGTTTCATGCTATGGTTAGCTTTACCTTAATACTTCGTAAGGGGCTGATTTGGATCCATATGCTTCGTAAGGGGCTCCGTTTGTCCAAGTAAGGACAGCACCCAAGCACCGGTCCACCCACATATCAAATTATCAAAGTACCGAACGCAAATCATATGAACGTGATGAAAACTAGCTTGACGATAATTCCCATGTGTCCTCGGGAGCACTTTCCTTTATATAAGAGTTTGTCCAGGCTTGTCCTTTGCTACAAAAAGGATTGGGCCACCTTGCTGCACTTTATTTACTTTTATTACATGTTGCTCGTTACCAATTATCTTATCACAAAACTATCTGTTACCTATAATTTCAGTGCTTGCAGAGAATACCTTGCTGAAAACGGCTTATCATTTCCTTCTGCTCCTCGTTGGGTTCGACACTCTTACTTATCGAAAGGACTATGATAGATCCCCTATACTTGTGGGTCATCACCTACAAGGGGGTGCCCCTCCATGGGGAGTCCGAATTGGGAAAGCGGAGGGGGCACGACCCCCTTTCCATCTCCTCCTCCCTATCCTCCCCCCTTTCCCCTTCCTGTAAAAGGAAAGGGGGGCGAATTGGACTAGGGGTCCAAGTGGGACTCCTCCCACTTGGAGCGCCCTAGGCCGGCCTCCTCCCCTGTCCCTCCTTTATATATGGGGGCAGGGGCACCTCTAAGCACATCAATTGTTTCTTAGCCGTGTGCGGTGCCCCCCTCCACCATTTACTCCTCTGGTCATATTGTTGTAGTGCTTAGGCGAAGCCCTGCGTGGATCACTTCACCATCACCATCATCACGCCGTCGTGCTGACGAAACTCTCCCTCGACACTTTGCCAGATCAATAGTTCAAGGGACGTCATCGAGCCAAACGTGTGCTGAACTCGGAGGTGCCGTATGTTCAGTACTTGATCGGTTGAATCGCGAAGACGTTCAACTACATCAACCGCGTTAAACTAACGCTTCCGCTTTCGGTCTACGAGGGTACGTGAACACACTCTCCCTCTTTCATTTCTATGCATCTCCTAGATAGATCTTGCGTGATCGTAGGAAGTTTTTTGAAATTACATGCTACGTTCCCCAACAATAGCTAGGTCTGTCTCCTTCTCCACACATATACTTGTCGATCTACCTCTCTATAGTTAGGTCTCTGCCCCCTCCCCCCCCCACACACACACCGATAGTCGAACGTTGTAGGTAGGTATCCATGCCCACTACAAGAAATATGTCAACTTGTGACCATCACTATTGGTCACTGAAAGGTCATTTTTTCATTTGCGACCTTTTTTGAGCAAAAATAGATGGTCAAAAGCTAACAGTCGTAAACTGAAATTAACGACCTTCTCTGTGAGAAGGTCGTGGAAGGCCACGACCAAAACAAAAGGTCGTTGATCCTATGACCTTCTGTTTTGGTCACTAGCTCTCTGCCCAGGCCACGTCGGATCCGACGTGGCAAGCTGACGTGGCAAAATTGTGACCAAATGAAAAGGTCGTTGACAAGATTCAGCCCGGTCCAGTTCGGTGTATATATGGGCCGAGCCCAGTAATTCATCCCATTTAACATATTATTTTCTGTTAATTTTTGTTAGCTACATGGGCCTGGCCCAACAATTCAGCCTTTTTATATTCACAATTCGGCCTTTTTATATTCTAGGTCGTGGCCTTTTAATATTCAATTTCTTATTATTGTCCCCTTTCTCTAACGTGTTTTTTTATTAAATAAATAGCTCCAGTCCAACTTTGTTTGGGCCATGGCCAATTCAGGCCCAGTACTATTTTCTGTCATATTCAACCCATATGAAGTAGCATGTACACAATTTTCATAATCTTCATGTCATTTAAAGTAGCATGTACATAGAGAATACAACATTTAATTACACAGGAATACATCATCAACACAATTTGCCTTAACTTACTACTACATCACATTGTTCAACTCGTATTAGCACATCTGATGTGCTCCAGATGCGACAACTTGCCTTCCTACAAGAACACTCCAGTTCTATCTACTCACCACCATTCACATGCAACATAAGAAGCTAGTGTAGAATGCCATCTTAACCACATCCGCAGCACCATAAACTGGTGTAGAGCAAGAAGCTTCAGCAAGGAGGCGTAGGCTCCACCCTTGCATCCGGTGGCACCTACAGGGAGGGAGAGAGACTGAGAAGCAAGCAAATAAAACACTGAAGTTCAGGGCAACCAAGCTCATGCTAGTGATCAACCAAGCAAGCAAATAAAGCAGCTAGTAAAAAGCAAATTAGTTGCTCACAGCAAAAGGTGGATAAATCAGTTGCCATCTCATAGCAAAAGGAGGATATATCAGTTGCCATCTCACAGCAAAAGGAAAATTAGCTATGCAAGGGACAGAACAGAAAATTTATTTAAAGATCACAATACAATGGCTCAATGCCTGAAGCTTTTTCGCTTATGATAGGAGATTATACAAAAAAGAATACAAGATGCCTCTGAACAGGAGCAGAGCAGGTATAGAGCACCTATGTTAATGTTGCCCATACAATTTATTTAACTGTTAGGTTCATATTAAATTCAAATAATCTGGGATGGTTCAACAAACAAAAATGTGAAGCAAATAGCATCTTCAGTTCAGCAACAGGTTCTACATACAGTAAGAGCAGCATAGGGCTGTAAAAACAGTGAGCAAAAACCAAATGAGTTGCTTTAACTCTAACTAGTTGGTAACAAATTGACATAATCTGGGACATTTCAACAGATCAAAATGTGAAGCTAACATCATATGCTCAGCTAACAAATGATGCATATGTAACTCCTCTACATTATACAGTACCACACTAACAGAACTACATCTCTAGACACAAGAACAAAGCGATTCATTGATGATATGCTAGGTATCAATTTTAAAAAGCTCGATTTTAGATCATCAACAACCAGAAAGCCTCAACGGTCTAAATGTTCAGCACACCATCATCAGATCACCGACGAGCAGGACCCGATCGACCCATACATAGCAACTAGGGAAAAAAGGGATCAAGCAGAGCGGGAGGCGGGTACCTTCTAGTTGACAAGGTCGAACGCCCTCTTGTGCACCCGCATCTCAAACGGATCCCAGGTGTTGGTACCTATTTTACCAAAACAGGATAACATAGTTACACTCTGTTTACTTTCAAATCATCTAAGAAACTACAGCACAGCAAGAGTAGCAGATGACTGATTTGTGATGGGCTGAGTATCAGGTTTAAAAAGCTTGATTTTGAAACATCAAATGTATCAGAATAATCATATGAATCATCATTTGCTCAGCCCATCTACAAGTGCAACTACTTCATCATTCAAGGTAAATTAAGATGTTAAATGACTAAAACTAGTAGTATGCTACAATCATATGGTACTGGTTAAAAAATGTGACTAGAGGACTACACTTGAACACATCACTTGCAATGCCTACTGGAAGGAGCAAGCGTATTGAAGAAAACAAACATTAGACAGGCTGGCCATCAGTCTTAAAAACCTCGATTATGTATTCCAAAAGAGAATCTCACGATATGTTGTTGTAGCATCATCTGACCAGCCAATCCATCATTTTTTAGAGAAAGCACTGTAGAAATTTCCAATGCCCAAATGACCAGCCAGATTTAAAACAAACAAAACAGCAAGGTGATGCCAGGACCAAATCTTAACCAGAATGCATTTAATAAAATGGATTGCTTCTAGCTGCTGTAGTAATGACATGTAAGTTCCATTAGGCCATGATCAAGTACTCCAAACCGTTGCATGCTTTGCAAAATAAAATACTAGATGAACCTCACTAACAGGAGCACTAGGTGATTTATGGAACAAAACATGGCAGTGTATGTCTGAAGACAGGTGCTGCTTGCCGATGTTCTCCGCATAACTATAGGCTGACCGTCAAGTTAGCATTACAGAAAGCAAAAAGGAAAGTGGAAAAGACATGGCAGCCTATAGTTATGCGGAGAACATCGACAAGCAGCACCTGTCTTCAGACATTGTTGGCTTGCAGCCGCAGGTATCCTTGCTTCAAGTCAGGTCCAGGAACTCTTAGTGTGCAGATCAAGGCAGAATAGTAGCCTCGGTCGTCCAGCCGCATTTCGCTGCAGGAAAACAAACAAATGGCTGAATCATCTTGGTAGAAACATAGTTAAAAAAACTGCTAAATGGACACTAGCAGCAAAATGAGCATTGTGCAGCAAAAAACCAAGCAGGAGCTAATGGCCTAGGAACTACTAGTAGCACAGTGAAACGAGGTGAGTATGGTAGATCTAGGCGGCTGGATAGATATGAACTAGTATAGGCAGGCAGCAGCCTCTTCTGTGAATCTCATGTCCCCGCCCCCACGGTGAACGATTTACTAGTTGTTGTTTGCAAGCAGCGAATCACTGGATGGTCTTGTCACCGTTCGTCTGGCCATCAGGCTACAGCAGGGAACAATGAGGTGTTTAGTTGGATGCAGATCATAATTTCGGAACACATCAAAACTGGACCATGGAAAGCATGATAATGGCCTAAGTAGATTTGAGATTTCACACAAAAGTGGCAACTAAAATAGTACAGAAGTGTATTCATGTCTCCTGAAAAGTACGATCCTAGGACTCCAATTGCATATCAGATCTAAAATACAAAACGAAATGACTAAACATCACAGGTCGGAGGCTTAAATTAGGAACTACGAACAGTTCATGTTCCTGACCAATTCAGAAGGGTCACGCGGATCGAACACTAATTGCCGCATCCTCGCGTGAAAACAACTGGACCTACACGGAAAAGTAACTGAGTAATCCCATCACAGCTCAAATCGTGCCTCAATTACAGCCTAAATATTCCAAACTAGTGAAAATCAGACAACTGGACCTAAAACATTTCGCAGCACAACCCGAATCGCAACCCAGATCCACGACAGGAAACCTTCTCCAACCAATCAACACATCCGAGCAACCGCATACGAGTCGACATGAGAAGGGGCGAGAGGCGGGAGATGGGGTATGACGAACCTAGATGCCGTGCTTGAGGCAGTAAAGTTCCTAGCACGCATTGCCGACCTGGATGCCGGCCTGCCCATGGTGGTGAGTACTACGAGGAGGGTGCAGGTGGCGAACTCGACGCCGATGGTGGACTTGGACGTGAGGTAGAACGCATTGCGGGTGAAGCGGGAGAGGATGTTGGACTTGACGACGCTGGACGCTGGAGTCGTTGTCCACCAGGTGCGCCATGTGTTTCCGTCGCTGCCCGCCGACGCGGATCCTGCACCAACCATGTGGCCGAGATCCAGCCGAGGCAGAGATTAGTCGTTAGGTGAGGAGACAGAGGGGGACTGCAGGATCGAGCAAGGCGTGAGGTGAGCACAGGAATGTGCTGCGCACCGCCGGAATCGTCCGGCCTAGATCTAGATGGCGGCGACAGAGAGGGACTTGGTGAGTGGATCTGGTCGTCGGCTCTCTCTCCCTCTCTCGATCTTGTTGGGGATCATTGCAGAAATTAAAATTTTTCTACGCATCACCAAGATCAATCTATGGAGAGACTAGCAACAAGAGAAAGGGTAGTGCATCTTCATACCCTTGAAGATTGCGATGCGGAAGCGTTACAAAAACGCGGATGAAGGAGTCGTACTCGTAGCAATTCAGATCGCGAGCGATTCCGATCTAAGCGCCGAACAACGGCGCCTCTGCGTTCAACACACGTGCAGCCCGGTGACGTCTCCCACGCCTTGATCTAGCAAGGAGAGAGGGAGAGGTTGGGGAAGACAACTCCAGCAGCAGCACGACAGCGTGGTGGTGTTGGAGCAGCGTGGTACTCCAGCAGAGCTTCGCCAAGCACCGCGGAAGGAGGAGGAGGTGTTGGAGAGGGGGAGGGCTGCGCCTTGGATGTGGTGCGGCTGCCCTCCCACCTCCCCTCTATTTATAGGGGCAAGGGAGAGGGGGGTCGGCCCCCTCCAGATGGATCTAGAGGGGGGGCGGCGGCCAAGGGGGGAGGCTTGCCCCCCAAGCCAAGGGGGGCACCCCCTTTAGGGTTTCCCCCAAAACCCTAGGCGCATGGGCCATAGGGGGTTTGGCGCCCAGCCCACCTAGGGGCTGGTTCCCCTCCATATTCAGCCCATAGAGCCCTCCGAGGCAGGTGGACCCTCCCAGTGGACCCCCGAAACCCTTTCGGTGGTCCCGGCACAATACCGATAAACCCCCGAACACTTCCGGCGACCGAATAAGGACTTCCCATATATAAATATTTATCCCCGGACAATTCCAAAACTCCTCGTGATGTCCGGGGTCTCATCCGGGACTCCGAACAACATTCGGTAACCACGAACAAACTTTCCCTATAACCCTAGCGTCATCGAACCTTTAGTGTGTAGACCCTACGGGTTCGGGAGGCATGTAGACATGACCAAGACATCTCTCCGGCCAATAACCAACAGCGGGATTTGGATACCCATGTTGGCTCCCACATGCTCCACGATGATCTCATCGGATGAACCACGATGTCGGGGATTCAATCAATCCCGTACACAATTCCCTTTGTCTACCAGTATGATACTTGCCCGGGATTCGATCGTCGGTATCCCTATACCTTGTTCAATCTCGTTACCGGCAAGTCTCTTTACTCGTTCGTAACACATGATCCCGTGATCAACTCCTTGGTCACATTGAGCTCATTATGATGATGTCCTACCGAGTGGGCCCAGAGATACCTCTCCATCACACGGAGTGACAAATCCCAGTCTCAATTCGTGCTAACCCAACAGACACTTTCGGAGATACCCGTAGTGCACCTTTATAGCCACCCAGTTACGTTGTGACGTTTGGCACACCCAAAGCATTCCTACGATATCCAGGAGTTGCACAATCTCATGGTCTAAGGAAATGATGCTTGACATTAGAAAAGCTTTAGCAGACGAACTACACGATCTTGTGCTATGCTTAGGATTGGGTCTTGTCCATCACATCATTCTCCTAATGATGTGATCCCGTTATCAATGACATCCAGTGTCCATGGTCAGGAAACTGTAACCATCTATTGATCAACGAGCTAGTCAATTATAGGCTCACTAGGGAGATGTTGTGGTCTATGTATTCACACATGTATTACGATTTCCTGATAACACAATTATAGCATGAACAATAGACAATTATCATGAACAAGGAAATATAATAATAACCATTTTATTATTACCTCTAGGGCATATTTCCAACAGATCTTGGGTGAGGGGAGAGGAGGGGGAGAGGGCGGCGGTGGTTGGGTTGGCGCCGATGGTGGAGTGGAGTGGAGGCCGACGGGGGTTGGGGAGAGGATGGAGGCGAGCGGCGGCGGCGGCTGGAACTGCAGGGGATCGAGAGAGAGCGAGGAGGAGGTGGGATCTGGGGGTTCAAGGGGAGGGTGGGTGGGTGAGTTAGGGTTTTTTTTCTAGGGAGAAGCTCCACCGTTGGATGGGTGCGCCATGGATGGCTCACATTGAGTCCAATTTCGTGATCCGCGTGAAGGCGGTTCCTCGCATCTCATTGGTCCATCCAATCCACTCTGATTTTTCTAAACATAACAAAGGCATAGTTTGTCTCGTATTTCGCATAAGTGTGCGTATTGGAATGACAAACAATATTGCCAAATAGAGCTTTCATTTTCTTTGCACAAAAAAATCATTTTCTAATTTTCGAGTGTCCAAAATGAGTTTTTTTGTGAAGGACCTAGCAAATATTTGTTGCAAATTTGGACCAAATCATTTTTAGAAAATAATGGGCCATATATAATGCACAATTAACCAAATGGTTGGGTGTCAAAAGTTTCGATCCACCTCTCGTGGAAAAGACAAATTTCCACCGATTCAATAGGAAGCGGGTCAAATTTGAACTGCACCTGCATCATAGTTTGCTATTTATTTTTTCCAAAAATCATTTCTAGGTACATAAGTATCTATTTAATCAGAGAAACACGAAAGGTTTTCCAAGATTCAACCACTAGCTAGGAACGGTCATGCCCGCCGTTTTGACCGCATTTTGAAATGGGCATAAAAATTCAAAAAAATCAAAAATTTGGAAAACCTTCCACTACAAAAAAATACACTTCCGTGACGATACGTGTTTGTCACAGTAGGTCGCGTTTTTTGTCATGCATGTACATCCATGACAAATTTATGACAGAATCAAGATAGTCATACCTTTGCTGTCGCAGAAGTGTTCCATGACATTACCAAAACTATCATCACGGAAGTGTCCACTTCCATGACGATAAATCGCGCGTCACAGAAGTGCTTTCGTCAAGGGTGACCGACACATGGCATCCACCGTAATGCAACGCCGTTAAGCTATCGGGTGGGGTTTTGGATCCGATAACCCGTTAACAGCCCCGACCAATGGGGATTTTCCATGTGTAAAATCATCATTGGCTGGAGGAGACACGTGTCAGGTCCGCGTTGGCACAGGTGTCACTCATCCAATGGGCGACACGCGCCTATGATATGTTGACACGTGGACCGGGCCATCAAGTTTAAATGGGCCGGCCCAACTGATGGCCCACAAGATTTTGCGGACCATAATGGGCCGGCCCAGCTAAATGTGACGCCCGGATAATCAGGTTACAGTAATCCCACGTTAACGATGCCACGTCACCTCGCTTACTGTTGATAAACTCTCGATAGTTCAAAACCGATTCAGAATTCAAATTTAAAATAAAGTCAAACTAGTAAGGTTTTCAAATGTCAAAACTAAAAAGTACAAACGGTGACAAATAATGCATAGGTAATTAAGGTGAAGAAACCACACTTTTATAAAATGTTTGAATGCTCTAAAATGATTTAAGCAGTAGCTAAAACAACTAGATAAATGCCTTTTGTATTTTATAAAATACTAAACTATTTTATTTGGGGGTTAAACCTTTTTGTGACCGAGGTATAATTAGTAATACTAATTTAGGTGCAACTTTTATGTTTTATAAAACTAAAATAATATAAACTTGTAGAAAGAAAAATAAGAAAAGAAAAGCAGACAAAATAAATAAATCAGGGGAAAGCCCCCAGGCCAACTGGGCCAAACGGCCCAGCCGGCCAGCCCACTGGCCCATCTGGGCCCCTCACTCCCTTAACCCTCCACTCCCCACTGAACCCTAGGCACCGACACCCCACTTCCCCCCCAACTCGCGCCCCCACTCTCCCTCTCCCCCGATCCAATCGGGATCGGGCTTGAACGCCTCCGTCACCTTGCCCCGACGCCGCCGGCATTGAACCCGTCTTCGCCAGACCGCCCCGGCGCCACTCGTCAGCATCGCCGGCGCCGCCCCATCTTCTCTTCCCCGCTGGCCTCCTCGAGCCACGCCGACCGGGGCGACCGCACCGGACGCCATTGCCTACGTCCACCCCGCCGCCGGATCTCGTCGCCCCGCCGCCCGTCGTCGCCGTGCTCCTCCCCACGGATCGTCCCCGAGCCCACTGCCATGCCCCTCCCGCTCCCCTGTGAGCCGCCACCTCCCTCCTCCCTCTCCTCCTCTATGCGTGCGTGCCGCCCTCACCGCGCGCTCGGCGCCCCGCTCCGTCGTTGCGACGCGCGGCCACACGCGAGCCCGCACCCGCGCCTGGACCTCACTCGGCCGTGGCCTCCCCCCCCCCCCCCGTCACTGCCCCCGCCGTCCCGCTGCGCCCGTCGCCGCCTGCACGTGCGGCCACAGCACCTCGCCCGTCCGCCCCGCCCACCTGCGCACGCGCGCCCATGGCTCCGGTCCCCTCCGCCCCATCGCCCTGTTCCGGCCGGCGCTCATGCGGCCCCGGGCCGCTGGAGCCCGCGCCCGGCTCTACCGCGTCACCTCGGCGGGTTACGCCCGCACCCTGGGGCTCCGCCCCGTTTCGCCAGCGCCCCTGCGCCCCCATGCCCGTAACCCGTTCGCCCGTTAGGCTCCTAGGGCCATTGACAGGTGGGGCCCGGCCCCAGAACGTTTTTTTTAATTAAAAAAAATAAAAAAAAGAATGATTAAAAAAATATAATAAATAAAATAATAATAATAATACAATAATAAAAATAATAAATTAATTAATAAATATATAAATAAAACAAATAATAAAATTAAATTTTATTAATTAAGTAATTAATTAATTAACTAAATTAATTAATCCTGTTTAAATTAATCTAATTAGATAATTAAGTTAACTAAACAGTAGTTAATTAGGTAACAGCCCTTGACAGGTGGGACCCACCTGTCAGGTTGACCAGGTCAACGGTCAACGTTGACTGCTGAAGTCAGCATGACATCATTCTGATGTCATAAATCCAAATTTCGAATTAAATTAAATAATTAATTAAATTCCAGAAATTATTAAAATCTTTAGAAAATCATATCTTTTAATCTGTAACTCGGATTAAAATACTTTCTACATGAAAGTTTCTCAAAACGACGAGACGAATCCGGATACGCAGTCCGTTCGTCCACCACACCTCCCCGACCTATCGAACTCGCAACTTTCCCCCTCCGGTCCATTTGTCCGAAAACGCAAAACATCGGGAATACTTTCTCGGATGTTCCCCCCCTTCGCCGGTACCACCTACTGTCGCGTTAGGACACACCTCGCACTGCTCATTGTCATGTCACGCATCGTCATGTTTATGTTTGCATTGTATTTACTGTTTCTTCCCCCTCTTCTCTCCGGTAGACTACGAGACCGACACTGCTGCTGCCCAGTTCGACTACGGAGTTGACGACCCCTCCTACTTGCCAGAGCAACCAGGCAAGCCCCCCCTTGATCACCAGATATCGCCTATTCTTCTCTATACTGCTTGCATTAGAGTAGTGTAGCATGTTACTGCTTTCCGATATCCTATCCTGATGCACAGCCTATCCTTGCTACTACTGTTGTTACCTTTACCTGCAATCCTACATGCTTAGTATCGGATGCTAGTTTTCCATCAGTGGCCCTACATTCTTGTCCGTCTGCTGTGCTATACTATCGGGCCGTGATCACCTGGGCGGTGATCACGGGTATAAACTTATATACTATATACATGACACATGTGATGACTAAAGTCGGGTCGGCTCGTAGGAGTACCCGCAAGTGATTCTGATGAGGGGGCTGAAAGGACAGGTGGCTCCACCCCGGTAGAGGTGGGCCTGGGTTCCTGACGGCCCCCGACTGTTACTTCGTGGCGGAGCGACAGGGCAGGTTGAGACCACCTAGGAGAGAGGTGGGCCTGGCCCTGGTCGGCGTTCGCAGATACTTAACACACTTAACGAGTTCTGGGTATTTGATCTGAGTCTGGCCATTTGGTCTATACGCACTAACCATCTACGCGGGAGTAGTTATGGGTATCCCGGCATCGTGGCATCAGCCGAAGCCTTCGTGACGTCAGCGACTGAGTGGCGCGCGCCGGATTGGACTGGAACGCCACTAGGCTAGGTCTGCTTCCGGCCGCGTACGCAACGTGCAGGTGTGCATAGGGCGATGGGCCCAGACCCCTCTGCGGGCTCGCGCGTGCAGGTGTGCATAGGGCATAGGGTTAGACCGGCGTGCTGACCTCTCTGTTGTGCTTAGGTGGGGCTGCGACGCGTTGATCTTACGAGGCCGGGCATGACCCAGAAAAGTGTGTCCGGCCAAATGGGATCGAGCGTGTTGGGTTATGTGGTGCACCCCTGCAGGGAAGTTTATCTATTCAAATAGCCGTGTCCCTCGGTAAAAGGACGACCCGGAGTTGTACCTTGACCTTATGACAACTAGAACCGGATACTGAATAAAATACACCCTTCCAAGTGCCAGATACAACCTGGTGATCGCTCTCTAACAGGGCGACGAGGAGGGGATCGCCGGGTAGGATTATGCTATCCGATGCTACTTGGAGGACTTCAATCTACTCTCTTCTACATGCTGCAAGATGGAGATGACCAGAAGCGTAGTCTTCGACAGGACTAGTTATCCCCCTTTTATTCTGGCATTCTGCAGTTCAGTCCACTGATATGCCCCTTTACACATATACCCATGCATATGTAGTGTAGCTCCTTGCTTGCGAGTACTTTGGATGAGTACTCACGGTTGCCTTTCTCCCTCTTTTCCCCCTTTCCTTCCTATCTGGTTGTCGCAACCAGATGTTGGAGTCCAGGAGCCAGACGCCACCGTCGACGACGACACCTACGACACTGGAGGTGCCTACTACTACGTGCAGCCCGCTGACGACGACCAGGAGTAGTTAGGAGGATCCCAGGCAGGAGGCTTGCGCCTCGTTCGATCTGTATCCCAGTTTGTGCTAGCCTTCTTAAGGCAAACTTGTTTAACTTATGTTTGTACTCAGATATTGTTGCTTCCGCTGACTCGTCTGTGATCGAGCACTTGTATTCGAGCCCTCGAGGCCCCTGGCTTGTATTATGATGCTTGTATGACTTATTTATGTTTTAGAGTTGTGTTGTGATATCTTCCCGTGAGTCCCTGATCTTGATCTTACACATTTGCGTGCATGATTAGTGTACGGTCAAATCGGGGGCGTCACAAGTTGGGATCAGAGCCGACTGCCTGTAGGAATCCCCCTTTCCAACTCCTTGGCCGAAGTCGAGTCTAGTCATTGAAAAACTTTTACTAACATGGCTGTGTTGCTTACGGGCCCACGTCGCCATTGGGTGGTATTAGGATCTTTTACTCCTTGTCTATACTCTGGGACTCTGATCTCTCTTCTATTCGGGTTAAGTGAATTTTGCTAAATCTAACATTAGGATCTCGTTATCACTTTCACCCGGAGAGCCCCTTATTACTGATGATCGTATGCTGCCCGTGAAGACCCTGAAGATGCTCTCCACTGATAACCCGAGAACTTGTGTTTATCGCTTTTGCAATTCCCTCCCATCGATAAACTCCTATGGATAACCACGTATACTCACCACTCATACAATGTTTCCCAGTTGATCTTGTAATTACAAGATACCCCGAAATTCTCTCTGTTGTTCTGAGAATCCTTTGAGCTTATTGCCTTGCTGTTCCTTGTCACCTGAATACCCCTACGGATAATTCTCGCACTTACCAAGTATCCGCTCATCCCCAAATGATTCATGTATTTCATAAAGTCTTCGAAAATACCATTCGATCTTCCGAAAATCCTCAGCAGCCTGTTGCTCTTGAAATTCTTGCTTACTAGCATTATGGTTAATCCCATAAGTCTCGTAATCTTATTGGCATCTCTTGTCATTATCATTTTGAGTCCGTTGATTCAATTTGTTGCGAATGCTCGCAATCCTCAATCATATCCTAGAATTCATTCTTCCGGCTCAGACGTCATTTTACACGTGAGCTGGATCTCGACCTATCTAATTGCCATCGATTGTACCCCTAAGCCTACTCAACTTATCCATCCTTGATCAGAGCGTTGCTTCTGACCCCCTGATTTGGAAATCATAATTCTTTTGCATTTGAACTTTGAGTTAGTCAGTTGTTTCTATAATCAGATCTCCTTGCATACTTCTTCCTCTGGTTGAGTACAGATGCTCACATCAGATCCCTTGTGAACCATCGGTTCCTTTGTTGGATTTTATCCGACAGTGTCCTTCATATTGAATAACCTTGTGAGCCTTTCCATGGGTATATAATGCCTTTGGTAAATTGTATCATCTGTTTTTGAACAATGCTCTTCTTTCGAGCTTGTAATATTTACTCCGAAGTTTGTGGTATATGCTCCTAAGATGCCTTGATGGGTTGAACCTATGCCTTTCATAATATGTGTGAAGTCGAAAGTTTTCATGAGTCATACTCTTCTGGTATTTTGCCAGATAAAATTTCAACACTACAACTTCTTTGAAAAATGAGAAGTGAATGAAAGGTTATGCATTGGAGAAGTGGGAGTCGACCTTGAACCTTTGTGTTCATGCCCATGGACACGATGTAGATCCTATCATGGAAGCTCCTTATAATAATAACTATTTCCCTGGTATAATATCATCTGGTATCGGTGAATTGATCCTTTGCGATCGTGGTTCCGACCATGTTCTCCTTTAAATACCATTTCCTATGCAAGTTTAAAGTAATTGTCTTCTATAGAGCAATACCCCAATCCATCCTCTACTTTGATCTGTCTTCGAGTATTACCCCCTGGTATCTCGAGATTATCATGGAACTGCATAACTTCTTATGAGTTTTTCATCAAGTGCTACATTCTCACTGATTCCAATTTTCCACGGGCTCTGAGTTATTAGTCACTCGAGAACACCGATAAGTGAATCGATTCCGCACTCCGATTCAATAACTCTAAGTAATTCTTGTTGCTTACGAGTTTAATAATCCTTCAAGTCATTCCTAGCCTTATCGGCTATATCATTATCGTGCAAACTTTTTTTTAACTGTGCTACCCGGTCCTTCCCGGAACACAACTCTCGATGATGAGCTAAGCTTACGTCAATCTTCCTCGTCATATTAGTTCGCCTTGAACAACAAGCTTGATTTCAAGTTTGTGTCGTACCCTTGGTTCCATTAACCTATCGCTTTCATCATTCCTCTGACTTGATGTCATCGCCGATAGATTACATCTTCATGAAATCTCTCGACAAATGTGTCATGATCAGCACCAACATTTTGAGCTCTTCCAGGATATCAGTCGAAATTCAGGATGATAAATACCATCCTTGCCCCTCGATGATTTGTGTGATCATCGGCCACGTTATTGCCCCCCCCCCTCCAATTCAGACTTGATCATGTTATGGAGCTCTTTCCTATCTAGCTTATGTTATGTTCTACATTGAAGTATTACTGTCCTTCATGTCAAGGATGTTGTGAGGATTGCCTCACCTCTTAAGAAATTCCTAATATAGAAATACTTCTCGCCATCTCCATTCATTTCCAGGTTCACGTGTTGATTCTAACCGGGATACCAACAGGTGAACTGTGTTGTTCGGATTCTAAAACTTCTAGCAACCCTGTTGCTTTGAAGTCAATGGTCGGCCGTTCATTATTAGACTATTGATTATTGAATCACCATTCCGACGTTGGTCGTGCAACCCATCCCATATTTCGGGTGCACTTTTCAACCAATGTTTAATTGGGTATGTTTTCCTCGAGCATACCTCATTATATCATTCGATCTAGCTAATGTTATCTCCTTGTTCACATAGTTGTGAAAATCCAGATTTTGGAACTCTCAATGGAATGTCGCTGAGTCCATCAGCCACCTCCTAACCCTCTCTTTGGTTTAATGAAGAACTCTGGTTTCGGAACTTGCTTTCATAGTTCATTTCCCGAGAATCTTACAATGTCATCCCATCAATTTGTGTTGCACTTTTCTTCTCAAACATCCTGAGTCTGAGGTATCCTGACACCAATCAGATCTGAATCTCGGTCAGATATGATGGTTGGAACATATTTCCAAGTGTTATAACATTGGCCTATTTATGACCCGGTAAGGTGATGATACCCAGCACACCTGGCGGGAGGACCTATTGTTATAAGTTTTCCCTTTTAGCAAGGTTAGCTATTCTTCCATGGGGAAATTGTAAGACTTATTCTATAAGTTGTTCCTGATGGATCCTTTTTGTTTCCAAATTCTGATCTTCACCTGTTGACCATGTCAATGCTATCTCAAAGCATGTCTATGGTACTCCGATTTTCAACAAGAACATTTGAAGCCCAATACTAAATGTTTCTTGCTCAATTATCCAAACACCGCTGTATGGGTAATGTCATGAAAATTCTCTCCCGTACCTAAAGATTTTTCTACATTATATCATGTCATGGATATCATGCTCTGCTTGTCCTTGGGAAGGATATACCCTTGAAATATGTGTTTAAACACATTTTCCTTTCCATTCTTCTGATTAATCTGATAATCATATTTTCCTTTCCATTGTTTGGTTTAACCTTTCTGGTGATCTATATGATCTAAGCAGTAATATTCTTCCGCTTATGTAAACACCTCGGTGTACAACTCTGTCAGTAAGACCCTGTTATTATTGTTGGTGACATTTTGGTAACCACCGATGGACGAGAACTTTGCCTAATGGTCCGCCTCGTTTCAACGAGCAAGAAAATGGTTCTCTTCGTCCCTCGCCCTTGGTACCGACGATGTTGCTGACATATAACTGACAGGTTAATCTCTGACATGCCTTGCTATCATGACCGTGCAAGATGTCACTGCTCCTAAATAAAAAAACCCACATGGTGGGCCCATAACCCACAGTTCCACAGGATCGAAACCTGACTCTACTATACAACCCTGTTTCTAATGGTTATTCCTCGCACTTGGCTCCGTATTTAATTCGCGGGCCACCTTCCTAGTGATCTATTCGGGTATCAGACGCAATACTTATTCTCGTTGCTCTGAACCCCTTTCACCTTCTGATAGGCATCGAACGCTTGCCTATCGGTTTGAAACTTCTCATGGTACCTTCTTACTTTGCTCTCGACATCTTCTTAGGTTTCAATACGAGAGATACTTATGCTTCTCCCCCTGGGTTAACCGCTTGATGCTCGATCTTGTTAGAATCCGTCCTTATAGGGTTTTCCCTTCTCACCCTTTCGTAAGTACCATGAAGATCCTGAAGGAAGGACGACAAACTTCATCATGATGACCTGAAGCAGAGGACTGAAGACATCAATGTAGTGGGTCGACCTCTTCGAGAAGGGCAACTATGACCGAGAAGAATCGTTAGAATTTCGTAACCAGATCCCTACCCCCTTATAACCGCTCCTAAATCTCGGGACGAGATTTCTTGTAGTGGAGGAGAATTGTGACGCCCGGATAATCAGGCTACAGTAATCCCACGTTAACGATGCCACGTCACCTCGCTTACTGTTGATAAACTCTCGATAGTTCAAAACCAATTCAGAATTCAAATTTAAAATAAAGTCAAACTAGTAAGGTTTTCAAATGTCAAAACTAAAAAGTACAAACGGTGACAAATAATGCATAGGTAATTAAGGTGAAGAAACCACACTTTTATAAAATGTTTGAATGCTCTAAAATGATTTAAGCAGTAGCTAAAACAACTAGATAAATGCCTTTTGTATTTTATAAAATACTAAACTATTTTATTTGGGGGTTAAACCTTTTTGTGACCGAGGTATAATTAGTAATACTAATTTAGGTGCAACTTTTATGTTTTATAAAACTAAAATAATATAAACTTGTAGAAAGAAAAATAAGAAAAGAAAAGCAGACAAAATAAATAAATCAGGGGAAAGCCCCCAGGCCAACTGGGCCAAACGGCCCAGCCGGCCAGCCCACTGGCCCATCTGGGCCCCTCACTCCCTTAACCCTCCACTCCCCACCGAACCCTAGGCACCGACACCCCACTTCCCCCCCCCCCACTCGCGCCCCCACTCTCCCTCTCCCCCGATCCAATCGGGATCGGGCTTGAACGCCTCCGTCACCTTGCCCCGACGCCGCCGGGATTGAACCCGTCTTCGCCGGACTGCCCCGGCGCCACTCGCCAGCATCGCCGGCGCCGCCCCATCTTCTCTTCCCCGCCGGCCTCCTCGAGCCACGCCGACCGGGGCGACCGCACCGGACGCCATCGCCTCTGTCCACCCCGCCGCCGGATCTCGTCGCCCCGCCGCACGTCGTCGCCGTCCTCCTCCCCACGGATCGTCCCCGAGCCCACTGCCATGCCCCTCCCGCTCCCCTGTGAGCCGACACCTCCCTCCTCCCTCTCCTCCTCTGTGCGTGCGTGCCGCCCTCACCGCGCGCTCGGCGCCCCGCTCCGTCGTTGCGACGCGCGGCCACACGCGAGCCCGCACCCGCGCCTGGAGCTCACTCAGCCGTGGCCTCCCCCCCCCCCCCGTCACTGCCCCCGCCGTCCCGCTGCGCCCGTCGCCGCCTGCACGTGCGGCCACAGCACCTCGCCCGTCCGCCCCGCCCGCCTGCGCACGCGCGCCCACGGCTCCGGTCCCCTCCGCCCCATCGCCCTGTTCCGGCCGGCGCTTGTGCGGCCCTTGGCCGCTGGCGCCCGCGCCCGGCTCTGCTGCGTCACCTCGGCGGGTTACGCCCACACCCTGAGGCTCCGCCCCGTTTCGCCAGCGCCCCTGCGCTCCCATGCCCGTAACCCGTTCGCCCGTTAGGCTCCTAGGGCCATTGACATGTGGGGCCCGGCCCCAGAACGTTTTTCTAATAAAAAAATAAAAAAATGAATGATTAAAAAAATAAAATAAATAAAATAATAATAATATAATAATAATAATAAATTAATTAATAAATATATAAATAAAACAAGTAATAAAAATAAATTTAATTAATTAATTAATTAACTAAATTAATTAAGTTAATTAATTCTGTTTAAATTAATCTAATTAGATAATTAAGTTAACTAAACAGTAGTTAATTAGGTAACAGCCCCTGACAGGTCGGACCCACCTGTGAGGTTGACCTGGTCAACGGTCAACGTTGACTGCTGACATCAGCATGACATCATTCTGATGTCATAAATCCAAATTTCGAATTAAATTAAATAATTAATTAAATTCCAGAAATTATTAAAATCTTTAGAAAATCATATCTTTTAATCCGTAACTCGGATTAAAATACTTTCTACATGAAAGTTGCTCAGAACGACGAGACGAATCCGGATACGCAGTCCGTTCGTCCACCACACCTCCCCAACCTATCGAACTTGCAACTTTCCCCCTCCGGTCCATCTGTCCGAAAACGCAAAACATCGGGAATACTTTCCCGGATGTTCCCCCCCTTCGCCGGTACCACCTACTGTCGCGTTAGGACACACCTCGCACTGCTCATTGTCATGTCACGCATCGTCATGTTTATGTTTGCATTGTATTTACTGTTTCTTCCCCCTCTTCTCTCCTGTAGACTACGAGACCGACACTGCTGCTGCCCAGTTCGACTACGGAGTTGACGACCCCTCCTACTTGCCAGAGCAACCAGGCAAGCCCCCCCTTGATCACCAGATATCGCCTATTCTTCTCTATACTGCTTGCATTAGAGTAGTGTAGCATGTTACTGCTTTCCGATATCCTATCCTGATGCACAGCCTATCCTTGCTACTACTGTTGTTACCTTTACCTGCAATCCTACATGCTTAGTATAGGATGCTAGTTTTCCATCAGTGGCCCTACATTCTTGTCCGTCTGCTGTGCTATACTATCGGGCCGTGATCACCTGGGCGGTGATCACGGGTATATACTTATATACTATATACATGACACATGTGATGACTAAAGTCGGGTCGGCTCGTAGGAGTACCCGCAAGTGATTCTGATGAGGGGGCTGAAAGGACAGGTGGCTCCACCCCGGTAGAGGTGGGCCTGGGTTCCTGACGGCCCCCGACTGTTACTTCGTGGCGGAGCGACAGGGCAGGTTGAGACCACCTAGGAGAGAGGTGGGCCTGGCCCTGGTCGGCGTTCGCAGATACTTAACACGCTTAACGAGTTCTGGGTATTTGATCTGAGTCTGGCCATTTGGTCTATACGCACTAACCATCTACGCGGGAGTAGTTATGGGTATCCCGGCGTCGTGGTATCAGCCGAAGCCTTCGTGACGTTAGCGACTGAGTGGCGCGCGCCAGATTGGACTGGAACGCCACTAGGCTAGGTCTGCTTCCGGCCGCGTACGCAACGTGCAGGTGTGCATAGGGCGATGGGCCCAGACCCCTGCGCGGATAGGGTTAGACCGGCGTGCTGACCTCTCTGTTGTGCTTAGGTGGGGCTGCGACGCGTTGATCTTACGAGGCCGGGCATGACCCAGAAAAGTGTGTCCGGCCAAATGGGATCGAGCGTGTTGGGTTATGTGGTGCACCCCTGCAGGGAAGTTTATCTATTCGAATAGCCGTGTCCCTCGGTAAAAGGATGACCCGGAGTTGTACCTTGACCTTATGACAACTAGAACCGGATACTGAATAAAATACACCCTTCCAAGTGCCAGATACAACCTGGTGATCGCTCTCTAACAGGGCGACGAGGAGGGGATCGCCGGGTAGGATTATGCTATGCGATGCTACTTGGAGGACTTCAATCTACTCTCTTCTACATGCTGCAAGATGGAGATGACCAGAAGCGTAGTCTTCGACAGGACTAGTTATCCCCCTTTTATTCTGGCATTCTGCAGTTCAGTCCACTGATATGCCCCTTTACACATATACCCATGCATATGTAGTGTAGCTCCTTGCTTGCGAGTACTTTGGATGAGTACTCACGGTTGCCTTTCTCCCTCTTTTCCCGCTTTCCTTCCTATCTGGTTGTCGCAACCAGATGTTGGAGTCCAGGAGCCAGACGCCACCGTCGACGACGACACCTACGACACTGGAGGTGCCTACTACTACGTGCAGCCCGCTGACGACGACCAGGAGTAGTTAGGAGGATCCCAGGCAGGAGGCCTGCGCCTCATTCGATCTGTATCCCAGTTTGTGCTAGCCTTCTTAAGGCAAACTTGTTTAACTTATGTCTGTACTCAGATATTGTTGCTTCCGCTGACTCGTCTGTGATCGAGCACTTGTATTCGAGCCCTCGAGGCCCCTGGCTTGTATTATGATGCTTGTATGACTTCTTTATGTTTTAGAGTTGTGTTGTGATATCTTCCCGTGAGTCCCTGATCTTGATCGTACACATTTGCGTGCATGATTAGTGTACGGTCAAATCGGGGGCGTCACACTAAAGGCCCAAGAGATTTTGCGGACCATAATGGGCTGGCCCAGCTAAAGGCCCACAAGATTTTGCAGGCCATAATGGGCCGGGCCAGGTAAAGGCCCACAAGATTTTTGTGTGCCATAATGGGCCGGCCCAGGTAAAGGCCCACAAGATTCTTGCGGATCATAATGGGCCGGCCCAGCTAAAGGCCCACGAGATTTCGCCGTCATTAATGGGCCGGCCCAGCTGTAGGCCCACAAGATTTTGAGGACCCTAGTAGGCCGGCCCATTAACTAGCTGCCATGTTTTGGGCCAAATGCGGGACCATATTTGATCCGGTCCATTAATGGCCTACCACGCTCCAGGCCTAATAGTGGCCCATATGAGATCCGGCCCGTTAAAAGCCTACCACGTTCTGGGCCAAATTACGGCCCAGATCAGGTCCGGCCCCTTAAGAGGCTTTGGGCTCAATTATGGCCCATATCATATTCGGCCCGTCAACTGAACACAATGCTTTTGGGCCCACTTGCTAAAGGCCCACTTAGTAATTCGGCCTGATATTAGTTTTGGCCTGTTAAGGGCCCGTTAACATTTCGGCCCTATATTAATTTCGGCCTGTTAAAAGCCCTTCATATAGTTGGGCCTAACTACGGCCCGGTTTGCATCCGGCCTGCTCGCAGTCGATATCTGATTGGGCCAAACAAGGACCGAGACAATTTTGGCCTGTTAAAAGCCCGTGATTTGATTCGCACAATCATGGGCCGGGGTTCATTTCGGGCTGCTGCCGACCCGTGAGATGTTCGGCACGTTTCAAGCCCAACCTACATCGTGATTGCATGACGGCCTGATTATGTACCGTAATTTTACGGTTTGGCCGGTTTACTGCGAAGACAGGATATATATACAGTAAAATAACTGCAGCATCGTGAATAAGAAAAAACCTAGACTATACAATAAAGAAATTACGGCATATTACATCCACTGGGCATCAAAGTTCGCCACTATGATAATAAAGCACAAGCAGACAGCAGATTACATACAGTGGGCATGAAAGATCGCCACCAGTGCAAATAAACACGCCGACTAAATAATATACAAAACCGACAGCACTTCAATAGAGTTCAAGAAAGGTTAGCCCTGCTGGGGAGCTGCAGCGCAAGCAGCTGAGCAAGATGATGAGACTGTGCTTGTTCAACACTTATATCTTCCTCGCTCTGAAAGATAAACAAGCAGACAGATGACAGGTTTTGCACATAAACGTATCAGTGCTGACAATTCATCACATTTCTTACTGACGAATAAAGTGACACAGTTTAAAATTGCATTAACACAATATGGTATTGCTCAGGTCAAGACATGGCAGGAAATGACATTGTGAAGGAGTTGGCAGCTTCACGACACCACTGGATTACAGATCAAGAACTCATAAGTATCAATGGTTAGTGTGCTGTCAATTTATACCATTTCAGATTGGCAAATAAAGAGACGGTTTAAATAATAGTAGAATGATATGACATTGTTCATAGTTAAGACATTGCAGAATATGACACTGTGCTGTAGTGGGTAGGTTCACCACACCACTGGATTACGGATGAAGAACAGATGCATACATGCAGTGCAAAAGAAGATCACTTGCTCTGTATAGTTTAATTTACATGGTATGAAGAAGGAACTTGGTTCTACAACTGAAAACTTAAATTGAGAAAGGACAAACTTTTGTTTATGAACTACATAATAAACTTTAAACAAGCAATTTGATGCAAACACCAAAAATAAACAGTTGTTGCAGTCATGCCTAACCAAATATATACAACAAAGTTTGAAGGCTTGAGATGGACAAACTTACATTATTGGTGAAGACAGGCTCTATAAAGGCCTTGTCCATGCTGATGGGGGGGGCAATTCAAGAAGTTTACCACAGAATCTTCTTCAAAAGCATTTCCTTTATTCTACATTTTGTTAAGAGTAAATATAGATGTGATAATATACGAAAAAATGGAGAATATTTAAGATAAGATGAAGAGTGATGCTACATAACCAAGTAGCTATAAATGTAAGTGCAGCGATATAGGAAAAAGGTACAGCCAAGAGCAATGCACAGCTAAACTTCTTCAGTACCAACCTTATGGTAAGAGTAAATATAGATCTGATGTGTAGAAAATGGAGGGCAAAGGAAAATAAGCTGCAGAGTGATGGTACATGAACAACTACCTATCATTATAAGTACACTGATAAAGGACAGCATGTACTTACAAGAACAATGCAGAGCTAAAAAAACATTGGCATTGGATATATTCTACACTAATGTAACCATTCATACAGATCAGATAATTTGGAGTGAACAATTGATAAGCAAGCTATCATGCATACTGCTGTCACATAATGAACCAGGTATGTATGCAAGTACAGTGATACAGGACAATAGGTACTAACAAGAGCAAAGCAGCGGGCAGCATATTTGCGATATCCTGTCGTTCTTGTCAAACCGGAATTCTTCTTCGAGCAGATTTCCTGCAAAAAAGATCCGTAAGGCACATGCGGAAAAGTAGAAGTTCAAATTGTCATGTGATTTCATAGACAGTACCTCATCCTGGGAACGAGACCAGTGCATAACAAGGTTTTTCCATTCAATATCTTCTAAATTTAGCACAGGAGACTTCACCAAAAATTCATTTATAGACTTGCCATCAAAGTGTGATTTCCTCAGGTAACACCAATACTGCTGCAATGCTTCCTTGAAAAGCACAAGCATGCTTTGCTCGTCATGACTATCCAGATTGTGTCACGACCGGTTTTCCAATAAAAATATTTATTGAGAAACCGATCCCTTTTACGGACCAGTAGAGAAGAATTCCTTCTCACGGGTACACAATTTCTTGATCACAGAAGAAAAACCAGGAGTACTGAATATAATACAAGGTTGAGCGGAGACTGCTCAACAATTTATTACAAACATGCCAATGACACATAAAGGCGGATAGGGTGGCATAACTACTAACTCACTATAGAAGTGGTGGTGGATATATCACAGCGAAGTGGGTGACATGACTCCTGAATCTAACAGCTCTTCGAGCGTCGGAGTGAGGCTCGAGGAGACTTATTGCGGGTGGCGGAAGCGTATATAATACAAGTGACCAATATCCAGGATCGCACGGGACTGACTGGGATTCCTCTAGGCGTCGGACTCACTATCGAACTCTTCATCCATGAGACCGCCTTCGTCAACATCTGGCCAAATCAACAAGCCAGGTGAGTATTATGAAAGTACTCGCAAGACAGTTCGGACATAAGGTATGACAAATATAAACATGATGCATATGAACAGATTAACAAGCGCATCAGAAAATGAGATAATAATGCATGGGAAATAAAAGGGAAGTCGGGCGGTAGTCCTCCCGAAATCCCAAAGTATTACTGAGGGCCAATCGAGTGTCTGAATGACTCCTCGAAAGGATAAAAAAAAGAATAACAATGCCACAGTCGGGCGTCAAGGCGACACCACATAAAGGGCTTATAATAGAATATAAATGACAGTGCGTGCCACAGTCGGACGTCTGAGCGACATCACATAAAGGGCTTATATCGAAAGTAAATAACAAGCGGAGTGCCACAGTCGGACGTCTGAGCGACATCACATAAAGGGCTTATATCAAAAGTAAATAACAAGGGTGCCACTGTCGGACGTCTGAGCGACATCACATAAAGGGCTTATAATAGAATATAAATGACAGTGCGTGCCACAGTCGGACGTCTGAGCGACATCACATAAAGGGCTTATATCAAAAGTAAATAACAAGGGTGCCACAGTCGGACGTCTGAGCGACATCACATAAAGGGCTTATATTTCGTAACTTAATATATCAGTAGTTCAAGAATTTAAATCATTTCAAGGGAATAATCAGGTATGAGATAAACAACAGGGCTAGTCCATCCACAGGAATAACGTTCAACCAAGTTTACCACTCAAGCTTGTTCACCGGGGATTTACCACGAGGATTGACATAGATATGGATACACTGGCCACGGTCCTTGACCATGGGTACGATGACTCGGAAGGATTTGACTCTGCAGAGTTTGTACTTTAACCACAGCCAACGGATTTCAGTAGTCATGGGGACTAGTTCCGTTTACGGTGTTTTAGGAGAAACACATCTAACCAGTACGCACCCATTCAACATTTCGATGCCAGGGATCACCCTCGGCAACGTTCAAGAAAAACCTTGAGACGGGGAGGCTACAACCTCGCGTAGCATGGGATCAAATTTACATACGCGCGCTCTAAGGGGTGCCCCCCTCTCGGTCCCAACCGGAAACACCCATGCCCCCTGACCGGATGACTGGCTTTAATCCAGGGCCATGGAACCCTCATCCCGGCCCCTCTATTTGGTGTGTACAAGGAAAGAGGTTAACAACTTACTAAACCGTATTCTTGGCAGAAAACATGTGGCAGCACGGAAGGGGAAGAACGATAGCGTGACTTAGTCCACGTTAACGTCGGAGTTTATTGGATGTCGTAAGGCTAGCATGCTACAACAATACCACCTTACTGCCTTTCATGTCACCACATGACTAGGCCACCTCTCATCAGAGATCACAGTAACTTCGGAACACACGGATAGTTGCCTTACATGCAACGAGATACTCACCGATGCTCATATGCCATGCACAAACCATTCAAACAAACATGCAAAACACCTATCATATCGAAGGTTCAAACATGCTTGCCTGGTTCGGATAAGTCGGAGTCTAGCTCGGCGAAGTTCGCGGCTCCGTCACCTCCTCCGGAACCTACGGTATAATCAAAACCGTACACTATCATAAAAATCATCGCGTGCATAAAAATTGTTCCAAAATTTTTCCAAATAAATACTATAAAAAACAAGACAAAAATATAAGACTGACAGAAAAAGAATCAATCAAAAATCATCTTTTATTAAAAAGATATAAGGGTTTTAGTCCAGGGACTAATCTGTGATGAAACAGAAAAGATCCAGGGACTTAACTAAGAAAACATAAAATGGTTCGGAAAGAAATGCGCCAGCCCAAAGAGAAAACGCATTCTGCCCGAAGGCGCCATCAAAAAACGGTTCGAGGGGAATAGAAGAGAGGCTGACGGGGGGGTCCACACGTCAGGTTTAAAACGGCCAACGGAGGTCGCCGGCGCCCGAAGGCTGCGGTGTTCGCCGGCGTTGAACCACGGCGAGGCAGAGAGATCGGAGGGTACCAAGAGGTTCAGTGAGTTCTTCCGCGTTGGTGGGTGGTGGACTTGACCGACGGAGAGCACCACGTCGACGGCAACACTTTCTCCGGCGGACGGTGGCTCGGGCGATGGTGGAGAACTCCGGTGGGTGCTGCAAACTCCAAATTAAAGCGCGGGTCAGCAGAGTGGATGCACTAGAAGGCTACTGGCAAGATCTGAGGGGTAGGGGTGCACGCACGGGAGTGGATCGAGCTGGGTCCCGTGGCGGGTCGAGGCGGCCGGAGCTGGGGAAGAAGGCTCCCTCGGGGCTCTTCCAGTGGCTTGGCGTGGTATTGGTGGTGTGTAGAGGTGGTGTGGGTTCGAGTTCGAGCTCGGGGCCTCTATTTATAGGCGATCCGAGGGGGTGGCCGTGAACGGGATATCTCCGGCGAGCGATTACGGCGAGGCAGAGGTTGGGCATGGGGTTTAGGAGGCTAGGCACCATCAGGGAGAATCACTGGTCCCGTTCCACTGCTAAACCTCGGTCGGGCTAGGCGTAATGCGCCGATCCTCGATGGGGCGGCCGTATGGGCACGACGGCGGCAGAGAGCGCACTCCGCGCCTAGCAGTTCACGACGACGGATGGCAGCGTGCACGGGCGAGTGGGTGGCCACGCGGCGGCCTCCGGTGGCTTGGGCGGCGCTGGACGGTGCCGTCCATGCTGCAACTCTCTCTGGCAGCCACAAAGCCGCTGCTGCCGTCGCTCATGGGTGGCGCACCTCCTCCTGCTCGTCGCCGACGCCCGCAAGCCTCCAGGAGATCGTGCGGCGCAGGGATAAGAAGGAGAGAACAGGGAGCAAGGCGCCACCGTGGTACTGGTGAGATCGAGAACGGACTCTGAAGAAAACGACAGCAGTTCCTGAAACTGTTAACTGAATTTTCTGAACATGACAGCAACAGTGCCCTTCAAGTGCTCGACGAAATGATTTGGCATGAAGAAAAAAAATTCTGGAGCTGGGTCTTGGTGAGGTGACCTCTCAATGCATCCAGAGGCTGCCTGAATTTTCTCAGATTTTTAGGAGGAGAAAACAATTGAATTTCATCAAATTTGGCAAATATGGTGCAAACTTGCAGCAAGCACAATTTGAAATATTTGAACTGGAGACCAATGGATCTTCATGGATCTTGGTTGAGGGCTCTAAGGACTAGCCAGGGAAAAAGGTTTGGAGGCAAAACTCAAAGTAGAAAGGGTAGTTCCTTTGAAAACCTCCAAGGATCAAAATAGAAGGCAGGAATTATTTTTGATAAGAATTAAATGGAAACAAGTACATGGAGAGGTTCAACATGCTGGATTTGAAGTAAAACTTGACACAAAGATGGGGAATGGCTTTTGGGAGGGGATTTCCACTCATGTCATGGCAAGAGGAGATTTTGAAAAGGGGAGAGGATCACTCCAAATGCCATAGGGCTATTTAAAAGATTTTTTTCAAAAGAAATCCCCCAAGTGAAAAGCATTTGGTTTTGAGTCCACATAAGAAGGAAAACCTCCAAGACCAAAAAATCAAGTCTTGGGTGAATCCAAAACAAAACACTTGTCATAAAAGAGAATATTTTGAGAGGGAGAGTTCTTTAGAAGAAAATTTAAATACCCTCCTCAAATCAAAATAAAAGTTTGGAAAAACCAATTAAAAATTTTGGGTGTCACAACACCTACCCCCTTAGGAAAAATCTCGTCCCCGAGATTTATGCTGATCCTCAAATAGATATGGGTACTCTGCCTGAAGAAAATCTTCTCTTTCCCATGTAGCTTCATCCTCGGTGTGATTGCTCCAATGGACCTTGAAGAATTTTGTTGTTTTCTAACGGGTCCTCCTTTCAGACTCTTCCAAAATCTTTACTGGCCACTCTCTGTAGGTGAGGTCTGGTTGCACATCAATGATTTCATGAGATACATGCTTTTCCGGGTTGCTTACACATTTTCTCAATTGTGAGTCGTGGAACACGTCATGGACGTCTGACAGCTCTTTGGGTAGGTCTAGCTGGTAGGCTACTGTGCCTCTTCGGGCAATTATACGGAAGGGTCCAATAAATCTCGGGGCTAGCTTCCCCTTAATTTTGAGCCGTTGCAGGCCCCTCATAGGAGACACTCGTAGGTATACGAAATCACCGGGTTCAAAGCTGACCTCACGATGTTTTTTATCGTAATAGCTCTTTTGTCGGCTTTGAGCTGTCTTGAGTCTGTCCCTGATCTGTTTAACTTTCTCCTCGGCCTCCTTGAGCATGTCTGGGCCGAAGATACGACTGTCACCTGTCTCTGACCAATTTAGTGGGGTACGACACCTCCGTCCGTACAATGCTTCAAAGGGTGCCATTTGTAAGCTGGCTTGGTAACTGTTGTTGTAAGCAAACTCGGCATATGGCAAACTTTCTTCCCAACTGGATCCATAGGTGAGCACACAGGCTCTCAGCATATCCTCTAGGATTTGGTTCACACGTTCCGTTTGTCCATCAGTCTGAGGGTGGTACGCTGTACTGAATGCTAGTTGAGTGCCCAGAGCTTGCTGTAAGTGATCCCAGAATTTAGAGACAAATTGAGTGCCTCGGTCGGATATTATAGTCTTTGGGACTCCATGCAAACAAACTATACGGGAGAGATAAAGCTTGGCTAGCCTTTGAGTGGAGTAGGTCATCTTCACGGGAATGAAATGTGCTACCTTGGTTAGCCTATCTGTGATGACCCATATGGCATCATTTCCGCGTTGCGATCGAGGTAGTCCGACGATGAAGTCCATTCCAATTTCATCCCATTTCCACTCAGGTATCCTGTTTGGCTGGAGTAGCCCTGCTGGCTTTTGATGCTCGGCTTTAATGCGCTGACATGAATCGCAACAAGCAATAAATGCGGCTATATCCCTTTTCATACCGTGCCACCAAAATCTTTCCTGAATGTCTTTGTACATTTTGGTTCCTCCAGGGTGGATCGAGTATGGAGCGGTGTGGCTTTCGTTTAGGATTTGTTGCTTGAGTTCCTCAATGTTAGGTACGCAAAGTCTGTCCCCGTACCATAATATTCCTTCATTGTCTGTGATGAACTCTGAAGCCCTGCCAAGGCTCATCTTCCTCTTTATACCTTCGATGCTGGGATGTCCATGCTGAGCCTTCTTAATTTGTTCCATTAGGGTGGGATGTATCTCCAGATTTGATACGTTGCCCTCAGAGACTAACACCATGTTGAGTCTAGCGAACTCCTGCTGAAACTTAGGCCTCAAGTTTTGTGGACCGTCGTTGCCCGGGCTGGGGTTCCGACTAAGAGCATCTGCCACTACATTTGCTTTCCCTGGATGGTAGTGAATGCCGACATCATAGTCCATAACCAATTCCAACCAGCGTCGTTGGCATAAATTTAGCTCTGGTTGTGTGAAAATATATTTAAGGCTCTTATGATCCGTATATATTTCACAACGATTTCCCAACAGAAAGTGCCTCCACTCTTTGAGTGCATGGATGATTGCTGCTAGCTCTAAGTCATGAGTTGGATAATTTTCCTCATGCTTCCGTAGTTGCCTGGAAGCATACGCGACAACTTTGCCATCCTGCATCAGCACACATCCGAGGCCCTTTCGAGATGCGTCACAATACACTTCAAAACTCTTGTGTATGTCTGGCACGATCAAAACTGGTGCTGTTGTTAGTTTCTTCTTGAGTTCTTGGAAGCTTTTCTCGCACGCTTCCGTCCATACAAACTTCTTGTCTTTCTTGAGCAACTGTGTCATTGGTTTTGCCACGATGGAGAATCCTTCAATAAATCTTCTGTAATATCCGGCCATTCCTAGGAAACTCCGCACATCTGTCACGTTGGCTGGTGGTTTCCAGTCAAGTATGGCTTTGACTTTTTCTGGGTCTACGGCCATGCCTTCTTGGGTTAATATATGGCCTAGGAAACCAACTTGCCTTAGCCAAAATTCACACTTGCTAAATTTGGCGTACAATTGATGTTTCCTTAATTCTCCCAAAACAATTCTGAGATGCTCAGCATGCTCTTCTGGTGTCCTTGAGTATACCAGAATATCATCAATGAATACCACAACAAATTTTTCCATGAATTTCATAAACACTTTGTTCATGAGGTGGACGAAATATGCGGGGGCGTTCGTCAGTCCAAACGGCATTACTGTGAACTCATATAAACCGTATCTGGAGGTGAATGCTGTCTTAGGGATATCTTCTGTTCGCACTTTTAATTGATGATATCCCGATCTTAAATCAATTTTTGAGAACACCTTGGCTTGCGCGAGCTGGTCAAACAAATCATTTATCCGTGGCATCGGATATTTGTTTTTGATGGTGACCATATTGAGAGCTCGATAGTCTATACACAACCTCAGTGTCGCATCCTTTTTCTTGGCGAGTAATACTGGTGAACCCCAAGGTGAGGAGCTGGCTCGAATAAATCCTTTGTCCAGTAATTCTTTTATCTGCTTCTTCAATTCTACCAATTCCGAGGGTGCCATTCTATAAGGTTTCTTATAGATGGGAGTGGTGCCAGGTTCTAGTTCAATGCTGAACTCTATCTCCCGGTCTGGTGGCATGCCTGGTAGTTCTTCAGGAAATACGTCAGGGAACTCGCACACCACTGGAACTTTTCTCAGTTCTGAAATGTCCACTTTGTTCAATTTTGGTTGCCGTGACCGTGGTCTCTCTTGGGCCGTAACCTTTATTGTCCTGCCGTGATGGTGGGTGAGAATCACGGTCCGATTGAAACAATCAATAAATCCCTTGTTGGTGGTCAACCAGTCCATCCGTAAGATGACATCCAGTCCTTTATTTTCCAACACGATGAGATTAGCTTGGAACTTTAGTCCTTCGAACTCAATGATCACTCCTTGGCAGTAACTCTGAGTGATCTGCTTATTCCCGGGGGACTTGATGATCATAGATTTTTCCAAGGGAAGTATCGGAAAACCATGTTGTAAAACAAAACTCTTCGAAACGAACGAGTGAGAAGCTCCAGAATCAAACAAAACCGTGGCAGGTACTGTGTTGACAGGGAACATACCGAGTACGATGTCTGGGGCATTCTGGGCTTCTTCCCTGGTCACATGGTTCAGGTGACCCTTCCTGTGATTGTTGCTGGGATTGAAATTGTTGCGCTTGGGGGCTGGATTGTTCCCACCATTGTTCGGCTTGGGGGCCGAGTTCCTTGGTTTTGGGCACTGTTTGGCATAGTGCCCTTCTTCACCACAAGCATAGCAAGTGACCCCTGGACGGTATGTGAAGTCCTTGTCCCTGGAATGAAACTGTCTAGTTGGCCTTAGATCAGTAGTCGTGGATTTTTTTGCTTCAATCCTCTGAACATCAGTCTTGCTTCGGTTGTTGCGAGCAAGAGTCGTCTTGTCCCTTTTTCGCTTACGAATATCTTCCAGACTGCGGCGCTCATTCTCCAAAGTAATGGCCTTGTCAACCAAAGTTTTGAAATCTGGGAAAGTGTGTACAACCAGTTGGCATTTTAGTGCCGGTGCCAGGCCGTCCAAGAATTTTTCCATCCTTTTGTTCTCAGTCATATGCTCATCGTAGGCATAACGAGATAGCTGGGTAAACTGACTGTTGTATTCTGTCACTGACATGCCTCTCTGCTTTGAGGTCATCAAATTCTCTTTTCTTGATTTTTATGATGCTCCTGGGGATGTGTGCCCCATGAAAGCCTTCCTTAAACTCTTCCCAGGTGATGTTATGTTCACTTGGATGCATGTGTAGGAAGTTCTCCCACCATGCTGCAGCTGCTCCAGTGAGGTAGTGAGGTGCATAAAGCACCTTCTCATGGTCAGAACATTGAGCAATAATCAACTTTCTTTCGATGTCTCGAAGCCAATCATCGGCTTCAAGCGGCCTATCAGTGTGAGCAAACGTTGGAGGGCGAGTCTTCTGCAGTTCAGACAACTTGGAGTGTGGTTGGTATGGCTCACGGTGATTCCCCATATTGATGACGTGATTCATCATCTCTTGGTGGTGTTGCTGGCTTTGTTTGAAGAGGCGGCATACTTGAGATAAGGCTGCCTCGCTGTCCTGTTGACTAGACTGTCCCTGAGTGAAGTTGTTGCTGGTCTGTGTTCCATAAACTTCTTCTGGTTGATTGGGCATGGAACGAGTCCACGGACGAGACATTTTCCACTCTGGGGTATTATTTTGCAAAACTCATGAGAAGAACTGTGTGGCACAAGGAAAATCTTGCCAAGGCAAAAATTTAAAAGACCTCAAGATTTTTTCAAGAAAACATAAACGATTTCGCCCGGAGAATGACGGCTTAACACATATCTTACACGCGATAGGCAAACATACGATACATCACTCAGGATGTGCGCACACACTCCTGACATGTTATTTAGGCTAGCATACTCCTCCGGGACCCTACATGAAGTGCACACAAAAACTACAAACTAACGTACAAATAAAAAATATCATACATGCAGGCACAACGCGCGGCGACTAGGCGCACTCAGTCGGAGATGGTGAAGATGTCCTTCCCCTTGCCGAGGGTAAGACCCAGCGGTGCAGGAGACTCAACCTCCACCTCCTCCCTAGTAGGCTCCAGGCGCGTAGCACTGCACTGAGGTGATGGCGCGGGTGCGACAGGTGGCAGTGCGGGTGCGGCAGGCGGTGCAGCTCTGACTGGAGTAGGAGCGATGACTCGGTCGAACTCCTCAGTGGTAGGCAGACGGCGAGCAGTGGCCAAAATGGCCGGTGCATAAGATGCTGAGGACGACACAAAAGTCAGTGGCGGTGCCATGTGGAGAAGCTCCTTCCTGCTGGCAGGACCGCCCCGAACTAAGTCCATGCGGGCAGCCACAAGATCGTCCACGAGGTTGTCGAAAGATTCCTCCAGAGCTTTGAGATACTCCACAATCATCTCCACGGCTTCATCTCGCTCTCCCCTATCGCAGGCGAATGCATAGTGACAAGTATATGGCACATGGCATGGAAGGTAGCGGTAGCGACGAGTCTTCATCATAGGGAGGATGTCCCGAAGGCGAGCTATCGCCTCACGGACGGCCATCTGCATGGCATGCCTCTCCGTAGGCATGGCCCTTCCCACAAAACGGAAGTGGCGAGACGCAGAACGTCCTCCCTTGAATTGCACCACGGCCTGGTGCATAGACACGTCGTCGCTGAGCTTGTGCTGATAAAGCATGAACTCCGGACGAGTCGCTGGCCCGATCGCGAGCTTGGTGATGGAGATGAGGAGTTTGACAAACCCCTCGGGCAAATTCGTGAACACCCAAGTCTCGCAGTCATTGCCAGCCATCTACAAAAGTAGGCAAAAATTCTGAGTAGTCAAATCATAAATTTATGATGACCAACAGAAAATAGCTACATTTGCAAAATGCTGAAAAAGCACTAAAGACGCTAATAACCGATTAGCGATCGCACCTAGTGGCTTTCTACAGTCAGCCTGGCTCTGATACCAAGCTTGTCATGACCGGTTTTCCAATTAAAATATTTATTGAGAAACCGATCCCTTTTACGGACTAGTAGAGAAGAATTCCTAATCACGGGTAGACAATTTCTTGATCACAGAAGAAAAACCAGGAGTACTGAATATAATACAAGGTTGAGCGGAGACTGCTCAACAATTTATTACAAACACGCCAATGACACATAAAGGCGGATAGGGTGGCATAACTACTAACTCACGATAGAAGTGGTGGTGGATATATCACAGCGAAGTGGGTGACATGACTCCTGAATCTAACAGCTCTTCGAGCGTCGGAGTGAGGCTCGAGGAGACTTATTGCGGGTGGCGGAAGCGTATATAATACAAGTGACCAATATCCAGGATCGCACGG
The DNA here is from genome assembly GCF_002575655.3 of Aegilops tauschii subsp. strangulata. Lineage (NCBI taxonomy): Eukaryota > Viridiplantae > Streptophyta > Magnoliopsida > Poales > Poaceae > Aegilops > Aegilops tauschii. The sequence goes on from NC_053037.3 coordinate 551,980,130, forward strand.
GACTGACTGGGATTCCTCTAGGCGTCGGACTCACTATCGAACTCTTCATCCATGAGATCGCCTTCGTCAACATCTGGCCAAATCAACAAGCCAGGTGAGTACTATGAAAGTACTCGCAAGACAGTTCGGACATAAGGTATGACAAATGTAAACATGATGCATATGAACAGATTAACAAGCGCATCAGAAAATGAGATAATAATGCATGGGAAATAAAAGGGAAGTCGGGCGGTAGTCCTCCCGAAATCCCAAAGTATTACTGAGGGCCAATCGAGTGTCTGAATGACTCCTCGAAAGGATAAAAACTAATAACAATGCCGCAGTCAGGCGTCAAGGCGACACCACATAAAGGGCTTATAATAGAATATAAATGACAGTGCGTGCCACAGTCGGACGTCTGAGCGACATCACATAAAGGGCTTATATCAAAAGTATATAACAAGAGTGCCACAGTCGGACGTCTGAGCGACATCACATAAAGGGCTTATATCAAAAGTAAATAACAACGGTGCCACAGTCGGACGTCTGAGCGACATCACATAAAGGGCATATAATAGAATATAAATGACAGTGCGTGCCACAGTCGGACGTCTGAGCGACATCACATAAAGGGCTTATATTTCGTAACTTAATATCTCAGTAGTTCACGAATTTAAATCATTTCAAGGGAATAATCAGGTATGAGATAAACAACAGGGTTAGTCCATCCACAGGAATAACGTTCAACCAAGTTTACCACTCAAGCTTGTTCACCGGGGATTTACCACGAGGATTGACATAGATATGGATACACTGGCCACGGTCCTTGACCATGGGTATGATGACTCGAAAGGATTTGACTCTACAGAGTTTGTACTTTAACCACAGCCAACGGATTTCAGTAGTCACGGGGACTAGTTCAGTTTACGGTGTTTTAGGAGAAACACATCTAACCAGTGCACACCCATTCAACATTCCGATGCCAGGGATCACCCTCGGCAACGTTCAAGAAAAACCTTGAGACGGGGAGGCTACAACCTCGCGTAGCATGGGATCAAATTTATATACGCACGCTCTAAGGGGTGCCCCCCTCTCGGTCCCAACCGGAAACACCCATGCCCCCTGACCGGATGACTGGCTTTAATCCAGGGCCATGGAACCCTCATCCCGGCCCCTCTATTTGGTGTGTACAAGGAAAGAGGTTAACAACTTACTAAACCGTATTCTTGGCAGAAAACATGTGACAGCACGGAAGGGGAAGAACGATAGCGTGACTTAGTCCACGTTAACGTCGGAGTTTATTGGATGTCGTAAGGCTAGCATGCTACAACAATACCACCTTACTGCCTTTCATGTCACCACATGACTAGGCCACCTCTCATCAGAGATCACAGTAACTTCGGAACACACGGATAGTTGCCTTACATGCAACGAGATACTCACCGATGCTCATATGCCATGCACAAACCATTCAAGCAAACATGCAAAACACCTATCATATCGAAGGTTCAAACATGCTTGCATGGTTCGGAGAAGTCGGAGTCTAGCTCGGCGAAGTTCGCGGCTCCGTCACCTCCTCCGGAACCTACGGTATAATCGAAACCGTACACTATCGTAAAAATCATCGCGTGCATAAAAATTGTTCCAAAATTTTTCCAAATAAATACTATAAAAAACTAGACAAAAATATAAGACTGACAGAAAAAGAATCAATCAAAAATCATCTTTTATTAAAAAGATATAAGGGTTTTAGTCCAGGGACTAATCTGTGATGAAACAGAAAAGATCCAGGGACTTAACTGAGAAAACAGAAAACGGTTCGGAAAGAAATGCGCCAGCCCAAAGAGAAAACGCATTCTGCCCGAAGGCGCCATCAGAAAACGGTTCGAGGGGAATAGAAGAGAGGCTGACGGGGGGGTCCACTCGTCAGGTTTAAAACGGCCAACGGAGCTCGCCGGCGCCCGAAGGCTGCGGTGGTCGCCGGCGTTGAACCACAGCGAGGCAGAGAGATCGGAGGGTACCAAGAGGTTCAGTGAGTTCTTCCGCGTTGGTGGGTGGTGGACTTGACCGACGGAGAGCACCACGTCGACGGCGACACTTTCTTCGGCGGACAGTGGCTCGGGCGATGGTGGAGAACTCCGGTGGGTGCTGCAAACTCCAAATTGAAGCGCGGGTCAGCAGAGTGCATGCACTAGAAGGCTACTGGCAAGAGCTGAGGGGTAGGGGTGCATGCACGGGAGCTAATCGAGCTGGGTCCCGTGGCGGGTCGAGGCGGCCGGAGCTGGGGAAGAAGGCTCCCTCGGGGCTCTTCCAGTGGCTTGGCGTGGTATTGGTGGTGTGTAGAGGTGGTGTGGGTTCGAGTTCGAGCTCGGGGCCTCTATTTATAGGCGATCCGAGGGGGTGGCCGTGAACGGGATATCTCCGGCGAGCGATTACAGCGAGGCAGAGGTTGGGCAGGGGGTTTAGGAGGCTAGGCACCATCAGGGAGAATCACTGGTCCTGTTCCACTACTAAACCTCGGTCGGGCTAGGCGTAATGCGCCGATCCTCGATGGGGCGGCCGTACGGGCACGACGGCGGCAGAGAGCGCGCTTCGCGCCTAGCAGTTCATGACGACGGATGGCAGCGTGCACGGGCGAGTGGGTGGCCACGCGGCAGCCTCCGGTGGCTTGGGCGGCGTTGGACGGCGCCGTCCATGCTGCGCCTCTCTCTGGCAGCCGCAAAGCCGCAGCTGCCGTCGCTCACGGGTGGCGCACCTCCTCCTGCTCGTCGCCGACGCCCGCAAGCCTCCAGGAGATCATGCGGCGCAGGGATAAGAAGGAGAGAATAGGAAGCAAGGTGCCACCGCGGTACTGGCGAGATCGAGAACGGACTCTGAAGAAAACGACAGCATTTCCTGAAACTGTTAACTGAATTTTCTGAACATGACAGCAACAGTGCCCTTCAAGTGCTCGATGAAATGATTTGGCATGAAGAAAAAAATTCCGGAGCTGGGACTTGGTGAGGTGACCTCTCAATGCATCCAGAGGCTGCCTGAATTTTCTCAGTTTTTTAGGAGGAGAAAACAATTGAATTTCATCAAATATGGCAAATATGGTCCAAACTTGCAGCAAGCACAATTTGAAATATTTGAACTTGAGACCAGTGGATCTTCATGGATCTTGGTTGAGGGCTCTAAGGACTAGCCAGGGAAAAAGGTTTGGAGGCAAAACTCAAAGTAGAAATGGTGGTTCCTTTGAAAACCTCCAAGGATCAAAATAGAAGGCAGAAATTATTTTTGATAAGAATTAAATGGAAACAAGTACATGGAGAGGTTCAACTTGCTGGATTTGAAGTAAAACTTGACACAAAGATGGGGAATGGCTTTTGGGAGGGGATTTCCACTCATGTCATGGCAAGAGGAGATTTTGAAAAGGGGAGAAGATCACTCCAAATGCCATAGGGCTATTTAAAAGATTTTTTTTCAAAAGAAATCCCCCAAGTGAAAAGCATTTGGTTTTGAGTCCACATAAGAAGGAAAACCTCCAAGACCAAAAAATCAAGTCTTGGGTGAATCCAAAACAAAATCAAAATACCCTCCTCAAATCAAAATAAAAGTTTGGAAAAACCAATTAAAATTTTTGGGTGTCACAGATTGACCCTCGCCTAGTTACAACAATGTAATGTAAATCATTGATGTGTTCAATCAGCAGAAAACAGGAAAATAATAACCATGAATAATAGCACTTACACGTAAGTTGGACAGGAAGATGTGAAAATGGTGTTTGTCTTCACAATAATCTTCCCATGATGGGAATATATGCACGTAGTCCCTAACAACATTGAAAGCATTGTCTTTTAAACTGGGAGTAAATGGAATGGGGTTCCAATCTGCAAAAATTGGCCGTCTCTGCAGTTGGGATAGGTCTTCGGCCTGTGGACTTGCTGTACTTTTTGCTGGAGTGGGATTTTTCTGTGGTACAGCTGGTGCTATGGCAAATGAAATCGGTATACCTTTTCCTGGAGTGCAGGTCCTGTGTGGTGGGGCTAGTGGTGTGGCCAGTGAAGTATGGGTACAGTCTGCTGGAGTCGGTCCTATGTTGTGTCACTGGTTGTACAGCCAATATAAGTGGGGTGCTGTCTGATTTCTCCGGCACCACCACGTTTTTCAAGGACTTTGCTGGTGCTCCTTCAGGTTCGGCAATCACCCTCTTCCTTTCTGATGTCTGATGCACAAGAACAACATTTGAGTGGAAAAACATGGTATGATGATAGATAGAATATGTATTGATAATGGATGGGCATGGCATCTCGACATATATGATGAGTAAACTAAGCAGATGGCGGTGCAACAAAGTAGAAAAAATTCAAGACAACATATGCAAGATACCCGCAATCAATAAAACATTGCCAAATTAGAACAGGCACCTTGATGGGTGAACAGGACAGGCCATCTGCCTCTGATTCCTCGAGGTTAGAATAGTCATTAGGATCATATTCTGAACAAGAATCAACAGGTGGGGAGCGTATGAGTTTCATTGCATCCAGAATGGCACTCAATGCCTTGGTGCCAATTTTGTAAGTCACTGCAGTGTTTAGCTTCAAGAGTGGACTACTGCTAGTGCGACACAAAGCAGCTACACAAATCATAGTGTAGATATAACGGGAAAACCTTAAGCATCAGAGTAAAATCGGCAAAGTGGAACTTGCTGGAATATATGTGCTAGTATTGCCGGTACGGCTAGAAAGGCTTTGGATACTAGCTCTCTTCAAGTGAAGGTGCGGTACTGTTAATATCAGTGTAACTCTCAAAGGTGACATAGCTCCCCGCATTTCCTTGCTATTCTTATAGGATTCAAGTGGGCAGGCCACTACAAATCCTATTCCTATGTTTACAAGATCCTACGAATCAAAGAGGCTCAAAGTGTCCATCACAACCGACCGTATAGACCTCTACACTGCAAATGTCCCTGCTCATCTTCAGTACAAGGAACATACTGTACTACTATCATACTCCCTCCGTTCCAAAATATAAGTCTTGGTAGAGATTTCCACTATGGATCACATACAGATGTATCCAGATACATTTTAGAGTGTAGATTCACTCATTTTGCTCCATATGTAGTCCATGGTGGAATCTATACAAAGACTTGTATTTAGGAACGGAGAGAGTACATATTAAAGAAGAACGGAAGAGGAACATGGTAAAGAAGAGCAAGCAGATTTTGGATAATAAAATGTTGGTTGCGCAGTGCCCACACATGATGAACCAGAGCGCATTAAGAATGCAACTCCCAGCTGTCTCTCGACCATTTCAGGCGGTTGGATGAAGATCCTACGTCTCCTAACCCTTCTTCTTCCTCGTCTCTGATTCTTCCCATACAGAACACCGCACGGGCCGCCGGCCGGACCACCGGCCCCCACCGCCTGTGTTCCTCCGCCACCCCTCACCCCCGCCCCAACCCCCACCCGCGTCGAGTTTTCTTCGTTTGGCGAGGACCCACAACCACCCGAGCCCCTTCGATCGCACCGGCGAACTCCGGTGAGCTCTGAAAAATTGACTGACCCAATTTTGAAATTTAGTCTACTGTGATTTAACTAGTGTGGAATATAAAAGGGGAAAACCATAAGCATTGGGAGTATAGTGTTGAGCGTGCCATGGCGGATGTGAAGGTGCAAACTGGACAAAGGCAACTTCACAACCAAGACAAGAAATCAGAGTAAAGCAGTGGCGATCTATCTTGCTGCGATAAATAAGTTGAGCAGATACGAAAGAGTACCGCCTCTGGTGCGGCGCCGTGTACGCATCTGCTGAGAATTTGACGGTGCTGCGGTAGCGATGGCTGTCGGCGGCGTGGAAGCAGATCTAGGAGGGTAGACGGTGGTGGCGGGGCGCGGTGGACGAGACGGTCGTAGGAGCGGCGCCGGAAAAGTGGACGACGGCGGGGATGAAGCGAGAGGACGGGATGCAAGGATCCCGGTCCGAAGCCGTGGATGAGAGAGGTCGATCTCTTGTAATGGACAGCGGCGTCGGGGTATCAGCTCCGGCATGGTGGAGGAGGACGGCGGTGGATGGGGTGGCGGACGGCGGCGGACGGAGGAGGGTGGGGTGGAGAGGGTGTTTTGGCGCCCACGGAGTACGAATGGGGAAAAGGGAGGTAGAGAGGAAGGGGGGAACTATGTACTCAGGGCGCGCTTGTCTCAAATGCAAGGAAATTTACAAACTTAGCCCCCGTTTCAAATTTCTACTACATCACAGCAACATTAGTCGGATTTTTGCCGATGAGAGTTTGTTTTTGGCGCCCACCGTGTATGAATATGAATCGGGGAGGGAGTCGATTTCGGCCGAGGACACACTGTGTTTTGGCGCCCACCGTGTATGAATCCGGGTGAGAGGCGGTTACGTCACGTTTGGGTGAAATTACAAACCTACCCCTATCGAAACCTATAGAAATACAGCAGATAGGCTTTGCGTGGCAGGGATAGGCAGTAGTGATTTCCATCTCGCAGCTTTTGGTTTTAGGCGGTTACTGCAACTTTCCCCGCTTCGTTCAAATTTTGCAGAGTGCACGTTTACCGTGCCAACTCAATTCGAATCCTGTTTGTATTCTATTTTTTTCGGGCGGGATCCATTTTCAATTGGAATTATGTTCTATATATATATATATATATATATCATTTTTTATATATACTTTCAAAAGTACAACAAAGAATTCTGCTCCTTTATATGTATAATATGATTTACAAATACAACGATCTCGAAATCTTAAGGTTGAATTCGAAAAAAATTAACCAAATTATGTTCTACTAAAATGTATGGATCAGTAATATCTGCATATTAAATAACATAGATGTGCGTGAATTCATATGAGTATGCATGTTTGATAGATCAATTTTGGTTCGAGTATGGATTACATGTATCATCATCTCGAATTCAAATATTTGAATCCCTTTTTTGTTCACTCCTTTCACGCCCATCTCTCTCGCATGCATGCTCCTTCAGGTAGCTATCACTCTCTTTTCTCCAGCTCACCCGCACGCTCAATTCATGTTTCTCCTATCCTCGCAAACATGGTGTCTCGACGTCTCCCTTGAGAAGTGTCACACTCTCCCTATCATTATACATTACACGGTTTTCATTATCTCTCACGTCTCTACTGTTCTCTGGTATCACTCGGTACCTAAGCTTTCTTTTTCACCGCCACACACACAGTCTCCACTCATCTTTCACTTTGTCTTTCTCTCTATGGGATTCTCTCACACACCCTATATGTCTCTACATATGACTCATACCACTAAAATTACTCTCTCTCCTGTAGACACAACATTTGTTGCGGTCTCCTTTTTGTCTCCATCCCAGACTGACATTATTCATTTGTTTACCGATCAGACAACCCCGACTACCGTCTCCTCTCTCTCTCTCACAGACACACACACACACAACTCCTGCTTCCACTCCCCTTCCCGACTACCGTCTCTCTCTCACACATACAAAACTCTCGCTTTCGCACCCCGACTCGTATTTCTCTCACAAACATTTATCGACTAGCTAGCCTCTAGATAGGTTTATACACCCGCACACTCGTGCTTCCACCATCGCATACATGTCTCTCTCCCGCTCCTTGTATCTATGTAGATTTTTCTTCCCTTCTTGAGACATGCCCTCTCGATTGTGCACACACACACTATCGCCTCATTTTAAGCTGATACCTATCGCACACACACTCCTTGTGTCTTTTTCACACATGCACTCCGTCCTCCTCCACTCTCCCTCTCTCTCACACACACATGGGCTTTTTGCTACAACTAGCAAGATGCCCATGCGTTGCACGGAACATCAAGATGCATTTGTATGAGTAGTTTATCTTGTGGGGGAAAAGGATGAACGAGGGAAGGCCTTATTTGCAAATGTGGAGAGGGGTGTGGGTATCTTTTTGCACCATAGTTTCCTTCCTATCCGTCAGATATAGATCAGACGGCCTATATTGCAGGATGGCAGGCACACGATCATCACCGACAATGCTTTTTATAAGAGTAGGGATAAAAAATAGAGTTGGTGATGATGGTGGGCCTGCCATCCTGCAATGTAGGTCGTCCGATTTATATTTGACGGATAGGAAGGAAAATATGGCAATTTACCCGCACTCTTCACCACATTTGCAGATAAGGCCTTCCCTCGTTCATTCTTTTCTCCCACGAGATCTTGATGTTCCGTGCAACGCACGGGCATATTGCTAGTAAGAGTAGAAATTAGACATATACCACTTCTCGAATCTTGAAACCAACAACATTCCTCCCTTATCTCATCAAAACCGCCAAAGGAATATATTTTGAGTGAAACATAACATATTTTTAGTGATATACGTATTTCAAAACTAGGCTTTTTTCTATCAAATCGGTGAATATGTATTAATCTACTTTGATCGTGTGGCAACGCATTGGCACATTGCTAGTAGTTATTATAATTTTTTGGACACCAGACAAATGGTGGAGTACATATACGAAGAGAAGAGGCGCACGCACGCAGTCGACCTCTCGCTGTCTCGCACACATGAGTGTTACGTAAAGGCGATGTTAACAAATAAACCCTAAAACCCTAGGTGCACGATTGCTGCATTCGCGGGTACCGGGTACGTGGTGGAGCACCTTTGTAGGAATAGTCAGCTCGCGTGATAATTTGATCCGTAGGAGTTGATGGTTGGGACTCGGGACCACAGGTGAACGACTTGGAGCGCGGTGGCTCGCCAGTTGCCACAGATCGAGTAGCCACGTTTAAAATATCATTTTTTAGTGGGGTTAAGAGTTTTGATTTTCAATGGCGCGTTATAAGTAGGAAGTAGTTTTTAGAACGATTGGTATGGAGCGAAAATGGAATTCATAGTACTACGTACCTCCTTGGCGTATGGTTGTATGGTTTTTTTTTTTTTGGGATGGAGGTTGTATGGGTTTATGTTGCGAGATGTTGAACCTGGTAGTTCTAGGGCAAATACTATGGTTTAGATTTAGATGTTGGTTTTCAATAATGAAAATCGGAAGGGGAAACCCTTCTTTGATTAAACAAACTACTACCTCCATTCTGGTTTACTAGTCCCCATCGTACTTTGGGTCAAAGTTTGTCCATGAATTTTACTTGTAAAATGTGAATGAAAAATGAGATTTTGTTATACCCAAACAAAAAAGGACTGGAGGGAGTGATTGCTCTGACACAGACGCGACCTCTCATACCGCAGGCATTGAACCGGCGCGCCGGCCAAGAGGGCCGCACTCGCTGTAGGCCCGGCTAAGCACGCCTCCTCGCCGCGTGCAACCAGCTTAAGACTGCCCCGCCTGCCTTCATTGAATCCGCGCGTGTGCCGGCAACATGTCCTTCCGCGAGCCGGCAGGCATTTTAGAACACAAATATGCATAATATAAATATGGGCGTTTAATGTGCATAATATAAATATTCATATGAACACTAAAATATGAATTGAGTTTTTGGACTTTTAATGTGCATAATATAAATATGAATTGCATGCACATGCTCCGGTGCACCAAAGTGGGTTGAAAAATCACATGTGTGTCCTTGGTTGAATTTCTAGGTCCCATGGAAGAAATGAGAATGAAATTCAAACATCTGGGCGTCATGACTCGGCCGAGAACATCGAGAAACTTTGATTTGAAATTCATGTAAATCCAAAACTCGCCTGGAAATCATGAAACTTGGCATGGTGTCATGTCATGGCACTAACATGTTGTGGTAAAAAATTGGGCCGATTTGGAAGCTCGTGGTTCTAAGAGGGAATGTGCCACCTTTGAGTGTGAAATGATATACACTGCCCCCTTGAGTTTCTTAACAAAGGCAACATAGAACTACATTAGTGCCCTGTTAAATTTTGGAATTATTCCGGGTTCGTTTGTCGTTTTTTATACATTAATTGAGTTTCTGGTCATTTAATGTGCATAAGTCAAATTTGAACTACAAGCACATGCTCTCGTGCACCAAAGTTGGTTGAAAAATCACATTTGTGTCCTCGGGTGAATTTCTAGGTCCTGTGCAAGAAATGAGAATAAAATTAAAACATCTGGGCATCGTGGCTCGGCCGAGAACATTGAGAAACTTGGTTTTAAAATTCTTGTAAATCCAAAACACGTCTGAAAATCATGAAACTTGGCATGGATGTCATGTCATGGTACTACCATGTTGTGGTAAAAAAATTGGCTGAATAGGAACAGATTTTGGTATAAGCTTCTTGCAAACCGAAGCTTCTCCCAAGAAGGCTCATGGTTCTGAGAGGGAACGTGCCACCTTTGAGAGCAAAACGATATACGTTGCCCCCTTGAGTTTATTTACAAAGGCAACATAGAACTACATGAGTGCCCTGTTAAATTTTGGAATTATTTCGGCTTCGTTTGGCCTTATTTACACATTAATTGAGTTTTTGGTCATTTAATGTGCATAATTCAAATTTGAACTACAAGCACATGCTCCCGTGCACCAAAGTTGGTTGAAAAATCACATTTGTGGCCTCGGGTGAATTTCTACTCCCTCCTTCCATCTATATAGGTCCTAATGCGTTTTTTGAGGCTAACTTTGACCAAACGTTAGAGCAATAATATATGACATGCAACTTACACAAAGCATACCTTCAAATTTGTATGTCAAAGGAGCTTCCAATAATATAATTTTCATAGTATACATCTCATGTGCTATTAATCTTGTCAATAGTCAAAGGCTGTCTTGAAAAACACATTAGGCCCTATATAGATGGAAGGAGGGAGTAGGTCCCATGCAAAAAATGAGAATACAATTCAAACATCTGGGCATCGTGGCTCGGTCGAGAACATTGAGAAACTTGGTTTTAAAATCATGAAACTTGGCATGGTGTCATGTCATGGTAGTACCATGCCGTGGTAAAAAAAAATTAGCCGAATAGGAACAAATTTTGGTATAAGCTTCTTGCAAATCGGAGCTTCTCTCAAGAAGGCTCGTGGTTCTGGGAGGGAACGTGTCACCTTTGTGTGCATAATTCAAATTTGAAATACAAGCACATGTTCCAGTGCACCAAAGTTGGTTGAAAAATCACATGTGTGTCCTCGGGTAAATTTCTAGGTTCCATGCAAGAAATGGGAATGAAATTCTAAATTCTGGGTGTCGTGGCTGGGTTGGAAACATTGAGAAACTTAGTTTTTTAATTCTGTAAATCCAAAACACGCATGAAAATAATGAAACTTGGCTTGGTGCCATGACATGGCACCAACATGATGTGGTAAATTTGCAGTCCGATTTGCGAAGGCGCGCACATTAAAAAATCAACAAAGTCATTTTGGAACAAGTGCTGTCACGTTACAATTGGAAACACAAGTATTATTGAAACCGTGGGCGTTCTACTTACTAGTACCATTTACATGTCGCCACGTGTCCCCATTTTTTTATTAGCTAGGAGGCGCCGTGCAGGGTAGCTATTTGAGATGCGTGTGATCAGACCCCTGCGCGTGCTTATCGGGAGGAGAGCCCTTTGACCTCCATCTGCCGCCACCTCTCTCCCAAGGTCTCCATTAATGGCGCCCGAGCCTCTGTTTAATGGCGTGGCTATGTCTCACTCGACTGAGATTTAAGAGAGAAAAAAGAAAATATGAAAGCACAGATCTTGATGTAAGATCCGACGGACCTATATAGCATCTACTGCGACTTATAGTAAGACGGATGAATATATAAGGACGATTAATTTTTTTGATCAAAGAAGGGCTTGCCCCTTCCGATTTTCATTACTGAAAACCACCACAATTCACAAGAAGTTCAGCACAACTCGTTGAGAAACCACAATTCAAGGGGCGGAGGCACAAGGGGCAGTGGAGCACGGTGAGGTCCATCGAGACCTTAGAGAGCTCGATCGTCGGGTCCTGTTCGGTCTGCATGATCTCGCCCTCCTCGTGCACAACCATCTCTCGACTTGGGCCGGGGTATTACAAAGCTTTACCGTCACACATTTTATACTACTTCAAGGTGCATTAAATCAACACATGCAAGTATCAAAAGGAGAGTCGCGGCATGCATGCATGCATTGTAATTAATGCATCGGTAAACGCAAATTATTGAAATATATCGAGTGCAGTGCTTTGATGTGTCGCGTCAACTCGTACATCAACGAGAAGTTTGATTATCCTCTCCCTCGCGGACTTAACTGCACCTGCCTTTGGCTGTATGACAGGTTGGCCACACACCTGTCGGGCCCACCTGTCATACACGCAAAGGCAGGAGCGTCCCTCCCTCGCCCATGAGCGTGGTGGCTGGCAAGACTAGCAGAAGCTTTTGCTACACGCTCTCCCTCCCGCACGCGATGGACATGCAGCAGTTCAATCGGTGTCAGATGGCCAGAAGTGTACTGTAGTACTCCTCCAGTGCAATAGTACTCCATCATTGTTCGACTTCCCGAAGAGGCGAAGAGCCAAGCGCAGCCCGGACGCTCGTGTGGCAATTTCATGTGTAGAGTAGTCTAGGATAGCGTGTATCGTGCCTGTAAGCTTAAAATCGTTGGGGTCGGCTTCATGCTATGTGGCCATCTCGAAGTTTTTTTCTTAAAATAAAATAGTCTTCTGGCCCTACCTGACACCCTGGTGATTGTAGTTTGCACGCTCATCTGGTCAAGACAGGAATATATATTTTAATTTGTTTTTTTCGAAAAGGGGGGACTCCCCGGCCTCTGCATCAGAACGATGCATAGGGCCACATATATTTTAATTTGTGGTGGGTAAATGTTAGAGGTTGCAGCAAATATATTGTACACTGCGGGTCTTTCAGCCAAGTTTACAGGCAAGCATGTGGGGCCAGTGCTATGATGTGTCGCGTCAACTCGTAGAACGAGGAGAAGCTTGATTTTACTACACGCCTTCTCCCTCACCCATGCGCGCGGTTGCTCACAAACGAGGACAGGCTTTTGCTTATTAGTACTTCTACAACAAGCTATCCGTCCTGCCCGCGGTGGACGGACATGCAGCAGTGGATTCGACACTGTTTAAGCAGTAGTAGTAACATCATTGTTCGTCTTCTCGAAGAGGCGAAGAGCCAAGCGCAAACCGAACGTTGCAGTTGCGAACATTGGAGCACGCATGTAGCCAGGCTCTTGCATGAGACAAAATTGCTATGTGAGCCCACTATTGTACTAGTACGTACAACTACTTGCTAGTATAGCCCTGTAAACCAGAAAGGAGTATTTTCCCTTCTAGAGATTTCAAACAAGTGACTAGACTACACCGAGATGGAGCACATATGGAGCAAAATGAGTGAATCTGCACCGTAAATAAATACGTACTAGTTCTATCGTTTCCCTCTCCGAGGTGCACAATATTGAGTATACTGACTAGTCTCTTTTTGACACGCATTTACGTTTTTTTACACAGTACAGACGCAAGCGCTCATATACACGCGCATACACTCACCCCTATGAACGCACACACGCACGACACTATCATCTTGAAATTTATGAAGTCACCATAGGCACCTCGTCGTCGACAATGTAGGAAAATTATGAGGGGGGTCTCTCCAACAGTGTTCCTTGGCTCGCACCTAGCATCACGGTGGTCGAACTTGGAGTCATTCATCTGGAACACGTGGCATCTCAGATCTGGACACAAGGTGACGCGACTTCTCACTTCCTCCGCCATTTGAAGCGGCGTGCCGGTGGAGGGCTAGCATACTCCAATATTAGGTTGGCTCTATGTGATGTGGCAACTTCATATACTAACCGGATGCTGGCTATACTCCCTCTGTAAATAAATACATGGTGTATTGTTTTATTCCTATCAGTGAGGTAACTTAATGTCTTTTTGCTACTTAATAGGATTACACGCAATGAACTAACCACCGCATGTGATGTTTGGTAGTCTCAAGTCATTGAAAGCATGCACGGGCACGGAGGGGGACGCAGCTTCATTGACTTACTGCACCTGCCTTTGGGTGTATGACACGTGGGTCCAACGGGTGGCTGGCCAACCTGTCATACAGCCAAAGGCAGGTGCAGTAGAGGGGCGAGGAGTAGATGGCCAACACGCACGTGAATTCAACGCAGTCTGCACTTCTCATATAAAGGCTCCCGCCAGTCCAATCTACGAAATCCTACGCACCTACACACCTAAGGGCAAGAGTGATCACTCCAATCGCAAGATCAGATGACTAGAAGCTAGACCCATGGAGGCGATGAGCGTGAGCATCAGCCGGCTATGCCAGATGGTCCACGACGCCGGCCTGCATCCTGGCACCGAGGAATGTCTCCACGTAGTGCTTGAGGCCGCCAGGGCGAGGGGCCGCTTGGACGACAGCTTCGTCTCCTTGTTCGACGAGGTCCTCGTCGGCTTCCTCGACAAGTTCACCGTCGTCAAGAAGCTCGCGGACGACCTTGATGTACGCCTCCAGCCCACGCGCCCAGGCTCTGCGATGCCTGCCACCCTCAACAGCCTCTATGGTGACAACCTCTTCGACGCACTGGTGGCCCTGCGACTGCCCGCCGTCACGCCGGAGAATGTCCACCTCGAGGTCGCGCTCGCCACGCAGCGCCTGGCGCAGCAAGACACCATCGACATAATCACCCACGTCTACGCGCAAATCGTCCACAAGGACTACTACATGCAAGAGGAGGACGATAGGACGCTGGCCTTCTTGGACTGCAGGGTAACCTTGGACGGCATTGTTTAGAAGCACGTTGAGCTTGCCGCCAACGCCGCTGCTCCTCACACATCGGTTGGTGACCCGGTGCACTAGGGCGTGAGGATGTCGTTGATGGATCCGTATGGATCTTTATCTTTCCGTCAAATCCATGTAGTAGTATATAGTACTACTAGTAATTATCTTACCTTTCGCATCAACTTCATAATTTTCCTACGTACTCCATGCATGAACCGTGCCAGAACCAAACTTCTCATTACTCTAGGGAAAATCGTTATTTCTATCTATCGGTCGCCCCATGGAGCAGAACCAAATTTTACAAGTTACAAGTTCAAAAGGAAAACCCTGCCGTGTTCGCGTCGCACCCCCACACGGTTTGTCCGGCACGCCGCTCAAGGGGGAATGCATGCTGTGTTGCATTTTCACTTACAAGTGGGACCGCAATTGAGCAAACCGACTATCGGCAAACCCCCACCCCGCCCACCGCGCGATGGCTGAGAAAACAGGAGGGAGAAGAGATGGCTGTAGCTAGCACGGACTCCAAGAAAATTGGTGTCGGATGGGACTCGTGTGGGTGGCGTGTGCCGTACTGCTAGAGATGAATGCTAGTTATGGCCCATGCCACCCCACTATATCGAGGTGCTGGTTACTCCACTATATTGAGTACATAGAACAAATTTCCTGGAGTCCGTGCTCGGCCCTCCTCTATCTCTCTTCTCAGCCAGCCAGCAGACGCGTGGAGCCCATCGTCTGTTTGCTCATATGCGGTCCCACATGTCAGTGAAAACGCAAGAGGACCCACTGAACCTGCACATCTTTCACCTCGACGTGCTGGTGATGAAAAACAAATCCAATAAAGATCTTCGGTGGCCGCTTTTTGAGTTACTCAAGAGTAGTAAGATTCTATTTACAGTTTAACCCAAGATGCACATCACGTGGCTTCACCTACCACTCTATTTTCTTGCATGACACGACCTGGATGCTGGATGTCCCACGTGTCGGCAAAAGGAGGAAGAACTCGACCAAATCTTCGATTGTGCTCTCGGATTAGACTAGTTGTGCTAACTTAAAATTTTATTGTGTAGAATGGATGCAAGTTTTGGTATTGGGAAGAAGAGTACAATGATATATTGATAGAGCACAATTTAGTAGATGTTCTAGCACTTTTAGCTAGCATAGAGGCTAGAGATGAGACTAGTGCACTTGTTGATAGAATAGAGGCTAGACACGTCTACTTCTTTACACTCGAAGAAGAAAGAAGCACGCAAGATCGAGCCTCCGCAGATCAACAATGAATGCATCGAGAAGGCACTAATCCAACTTACAGGAGCAGTTATGGAAGTTGGATATCTTCTAAAATGTATTCTTGTGGTTCTTGTTTTCTTTGGTCTTGCTTTTCTAGTCAAAATTTTGGTGATGTATTTCCATGTACCAAAAAATCAATGATGAAAAAAAGATATGTGTTTGCAAAGAAATATGTACGCGGCCGGGATGCGGTCGCGCGTTCGGTGCACGACCACCGCATCCGAGAAATGGCCCGGACACGACCCCATTGCCCTACCCAAATGGACAGAATCCGGGCAAAATAGAGGTCCGTTTGGGGTCATGCGTTGGAGTTGGCCTTACAAGTGGGACCGCAGTTGAGGAAACCGACTATCGGCAAACCCCCGCCTCGCCCGCCGCACGATGGCTGAGTTAGAGAAACGACTAGGTTGAAGAGATTGCTGTAGCACGGACTCCAAGAAATATGGTGTCAGATGGAAGTCGTGTTGGTGGTGTGTGCCGTACTCCTGGACGTGAATGCTTGTTCTGGCCCATGCCACCCTACTACTCCTAGTACTACTTATAGTAGTATTATCGAGGATTCAAGGTGCTGGTTACGTACAGCGAACACATTAACATATGGCCCACCTCACACTGTGGCCAAATTTCCTGGAGTCTGTGCTAGGTTAAAAAGTGTTCTTTGTGAGGATGGGTGGCTGGTCTCAAGTTTAAAAATTGTTGTATTACGTACGTAGACATAGAGATAGTGCAGCATGTGAAGCTAGTACAAATAGTGTACTATTGTTGATTGGCCTCATCCGATAACCTGTTGCAATGCACGTACAATTATGTATTCGGAAAATATATTTTTTCCTCGTCGCAGCACCCACTCAGAGAAGCGACTCGATAGCCATTCATAAATTTAGTAAGTTTATCACAGGCATATCATTTTATTACATAGAACAGGTCATCAACCCACAACAACAATGAGGATAGATTATAAATACTAAAGTTTTCATCACACAATAAATAACAAGCAATGAAATGAACTTCAACTCAACCAATCCTCGGCGTTGGAAACGCTTGCTTTGAACCACAAGTGATTCTCTGGGAAGGGCCAGCTATTGTAAATCTCGAGGCCAATGCATGACTGATCATCTAGGCTGAAGCGGCCTACTATATCACGACCAGGGGAGGTAACCACCGAAATGTCCGACGTATAGATACAGTTGCTTCTCATAAATGGTAGTAACATTGTGTCAACAGCAGCTGGATCGGCTTTCACCATCATTGGATAGTTTTGTCGAAGGAAGAGCGATTTTACTCCAAGAGCGAGTTTACTCCAAGAGTACTAATAAATAACTTTGATGTGGCCCGTCAACTCGCAGAACGACGAGAAGCTTGCTTACTACGCCTTCTCCCTCGCCAACGCGTGCGCGGTGGCTCGCAGCACGAGGAGAAACTTTTGCTTACAAGCGGTGGACGTGCATCAGTTCATTTGGTGTCAGATTGCCAGAAGTACTACTGTAGTACCATCATTATTGTTCGACTTCCGGAAGAGGAGAAGAGCCAAGCGCAAGGTCACCTACTAACCTAGTACAGTACTACTATAGCCAAAGCTGGTCCACCTTTTTAGAGCATGGTTAATCAATATAGGCGGCTCTTGCAGCGGCACATCATTTAGAGCAAGTACTCTCTTCGTAGGAACAAAGGAAGTGAAACAAAGGTTGGAGTGGATGCTAGATTGCCAATTAAAAGATGATTACATAGGGAAAAAAATCCTATAGCATTATATCCTATGAATCAAACAACCAATGTAGGAAAATTATGAGGGGGTCTCTCCAACAGTGTTCCTGGGCCCGCACCTAACATCACGGTGGTCGAACTTGGAGTCATTCATCTGGTACACGTGGCATCTCAGATCTGGACACAAGTTGATGCGACCTCTCACTTCCTCCGCCATTTGAAGCGGCGCGTCGGTGGAGGGCTAGCATACTCCAATATTAGGTTGGCTCTATGTGATGTGGCAACTTCATATACTAACCGGATGCTGGCTATACTACTATGGTACTCACACTCCAAGAAGTGACTCGAAAACCATTCATAAATTGAGTCTATGACATGCATTCGCAACTGAATGTACCATTCATTAAATACAACAAGTCATCAACACACAACGACAACGAGGATACATGTTGGATTATAGATTATTTCCAACAAAACATTCTAGCAAATACTAAAGTTTTCATCACACAACAAATAACAAGCAATGAAATGAACTTCAACTCAACCAATCCTCGGCGTTGGAAACGCTTGCTTTGAACCATAGGTGCTCTGGGAAGGGCCAGCTATTGTCAATATCGAGAGCAACACAGGACTAATCATCCAGGCTGAAGCGGCATATATCAGGACCAGGGTAGGGAACCACTGAAATGTCCGAGGTATAGATACAGTTGCTTCTGATAAATGGCAGTAACGTTGTATCAACAGCTGCTGGATCGCCTTTCACCATCATTGGATAGTTTGGTCCAAGGAAGAGAGAGTTTGTTCCAAGACTATCAATACTGAACCAGGGAGAAGGTGTTTGTGCTAGCACACTAGTATCTGTCTTGAATACCATGCAACGGGTGTTGGAATAGGTCAGGAGAGGGCGACCATGGGAGACAACACCTGCTTCCTCAGTAGTAACAGTCTGAGTGCACTGTATACAGACAAGAAGAGGTGATCCATCGGAATTAGTTGCCAGGCGCCACTGAGTATATAAGTTCTGCTCCTCCTCATGCTCGTGATCATCACCATCGTCATCTCCCCCTTGCTTATAAAATTTTTCAAGTATAGGTGGTGGAATGTTCACAGGACCTTGGAAACACAAGAAGAAGGTTAATTAGTAAAGGGAACCCGCATGCATGTGGATGAAATAATTATAATTACGGTGGAAGACAAACGTACCGAAACTACGAGGATCCCATGCAAAAACAGTGCCATGAGTGGTGGCAGCAAACACAAGATCCTCGTATTCAATTGCATCACAGTACACATCCGTGTATAGAAACTGATTTTTAAGCAATATCCATCCAGTCGAACCACAAAGGATGCCAACAAGCTTGTCGAAGATAGCAACAACTTGATAGTTCTTGTAATTCCAAGAGCGGTTGGGAACTCGACAAATTGCTATCTTTAGTAGACGACAGTCACCATGATCGTATTTGAACGTACGTAGATCATCTGTGTGCTCAACCTCAGGGCACTCGGAGATTTTTGGAAGTGGAATCCGCTGACGAGTGTACACATTCACAAGTTCCCACTCGCAATTGTACCCAATATAAACAACCCAATCTCCATTTGTGCCAGCCCAGGACTTACCCTTAAGCGATGGCATCTTGACATCACACGTATCATTATCAAGCGGCATCAACTTGCACAAGGGAGGCCTCCGTCGTCCACGCCCATGCGAACAGGCTTATAGCGAAGAAGATAAGGGAGACCAAACCGCTCCTGGACCCTTGGGTTCCTTGTAATGACGTTATTAGTTGAGTCGAGAATGGGCTTGAACGAACCTGCCATGCTAGCCGAGGTGATGACGTCGCACCGATCAGTGAGTTCCCCCAGCACGTCATCTTTTAGATCGGGGCAAGAATAACGGGGTCATTTCCGGCTTGCTCCCTCCATGGAGAAGACGATCAAACAATGACAGAAGGAAGGGTGAAGGCAAATGGAGGAGGGAGGAAGAGCGTGCGACAGCAGTTCCAAATCGAGAGGGAAAGGCGAAGAGTCGGTGGACGGTTGCTAGTTTGCAACGGTACACGAAGAGGCGCCCCGGCCTACACGTCCTTTCGGAAATTGTACAAAAGGACTCGTCGTCGTCTCACTGACATGTTGGAACGGGACCACATGTCAACGAAACATCGTGTGTAATTTCTCGTGCAAAATGCGATCTGGCCGCGTTGGCCTGAGATGCCGCATTATTTCTCGACTTTATTTTTTTAATGGCGTGCCGTTCAATTTTGAAGCACGACTAACTGGTACTGTTTGCAGAGAAAATATAAACTACTCTACCACTACTCCACCTCTAGTCTAGTAGTATAAAAAAGATATATAGGCTGGAGCTTCAGAGCTTTCTTGCTAAGGGCTGCCCACTTGCTTCTCACACTATCGCCCTCTCTCCAGATCTAAAAAAGACGGCCTCTCTCTCCCTCCTCACTGGTGGTCACAGATCTGCCGGGGAAGAAAAGGACGTGCAGTGTTGACGCACTCGTCGTCGGCGAGCGAGGTCACGCACTGACGACAAGGCCGTCCTCTCAGACCTAGCGCCCGCGCGGGATGGCCTCCATCCCCAAGCTTGCTGTCGTAGTGCATGTGGAGGACGATGACCACGAGCGAAGCCACTTCCCGCCGACCCTCAGGTATGCTACCTCTTTTCGAACCATACCCTTGTTCTAGTGCCCCATCTGCCATGTCGCTGCATGTGGATCTTTTTCCACTCCACCATCTTCCCAATTTGCTATCCTCTGCTCTGCTGGTCACGCAGACGAAAACCTTAATTTGCACTATTAAAGGAAACCCTACTTCATGCAGACTAATCCATGTCTGGGTTGAATAAGGAAAGGAAGGGAGACTGTACTGTCCAAGAGAGTAGGCATCGAACCCGCATCTAGGTTAAGAAGGGGAAAATCAGTAGCTAAGGAACGAGTCTCGTGTCTTTTGGTTGAAGAAGGGTAGAAAGGCATGACAACGCAATAGAGAATGACCAGGTCGATCGATTTGTTGTCCTCACATAGGAAAAAGGTGGCTAAACATAACGAAAATGGGACGTAATCCACATATGCTGCCTGGATATTTGTTGCTCTGAGCAACCATACCTCCCTCACCACTCTATGCGTCCGTGGAGGTACATCATACTGGTGCGCCCACTGTCCGAATGGGCCTCGCATGCTCTTAGTCTAACTTTTCTTCTGTTAGTATAACGCCAGCAGTCAAGTCAAGCAATGCTACTGCTAAAGTGATGTCACATTTAACTAATGCCGCACTCAGTCTAATGCCACCGATAAATTTAAGCAATGCCATTTAATGTCACTGGATTATTTCAGGGTTAGCTGTTGATTGTGGATGTATTAAAGTTTTTTCAACTAAGGCATTCTAATGATGTTGCACAGCCAGTATACCAACGATGAAACTCGTTACTACCTTCATATTTTTGCACTGTTAATGCTTATAGATTACATACCTCACTTTCATGAGATAAGTTAATTTTTTTGTACAGTGTCACCAAAATGCCAAGGCGCTGATGTCATTTTATTTTGGTTAAACTGCACAAAAAATTATGAAGACAAGAGGAAAGGTTAAGAGTGGGCACCTCCTCCTCCGGCTGTTCTCTTGATTCGTTCGATCAAGTTTTTATGTTTGATCGATTATCAAGATTGGGATAGCAATTTTTAAGGTCCCCCGAGTTCTAAATGATATTTACCTTGGAGGTACATGGTTTGCAATTCTTTTATACTGTCATTAGTTAATAATGCTAGTTACCTTCAAACTTTTGTATTTGGTTTAATGCTCATGCACAACTAGTATACCAATGCTGAAACGTGTTACCTTTACATTTTGTATTGTTAATTCTTATAGAAATCTTCCAGTGCCAGAGTTTATTGAAATCTGTTCAGTAAAACCATTGTACTGTACCCTGTAATAAAATAACTACTCTACTATTGCACTAGCCACTGGATTAGTGTATATTTGTAGTATTCGAAATTTCGAATGGTGTTGCATTAGCGTATGGACATAAATAAAGGGTGGCAAGCTTTCCCAGATATGTGCTCAAGAAAACTACTACCTGTTTTTCTAAATACTAGTAGACGTTTGGGTACTTTAAACTGAACCGCAAAAACCTCTTATATTAAGGAACATAGGGTGTAGAGTTCACTCAAATTATCCCGGTAAAGCTAGTCACACCTTTGTTAAAATTAATGTTCATTATGTTATCGGAGGAGGTCTGTAAGTTTGTCTCTAATGCCTGTCGACTACATACCTGACATCATGATGTAATGTTAAGTCATTTCCTTTTGTACAGTGTCACTGAATTGTCAAGGCGGTGATGGCATTTTATTTTAGTTGAAATGCACAAAATATGCTTAAAAGAAGAGGAAAGGTCAGGAATCGATCATTCTTTCAGAAAGAACTATATATGCCTTTCTGACATCAGCCTCTGTTGCCTTATTTATTCCTTCAAAAAGGTGGTTAGAAACAGTCTTGCTACCTTTTCCCATTAAGAAAATGGAATGCTTATATTTGTGAGTCTATGCTTCAACTAGTGCCACTTTTATAGTAATCACACTTTCAATATCTATGCAAATAGGGATGCTCGAGTTTAGTGGAACTGCACAAAAAGTCCAACTGGTTCAACATTAGGAGCATGTTTTCTCCCAAACCTTTATATCCAACTGGTGGCACTATGAGCTGTTCATTAAGAAGGTACATGGTTTGCTACTATCTTGCTACTCTTTTTGTACTGTCATTAGATAGTAATACTAGTGGTTTTCCTGTGAATTTATTGGCAGGGTGGACCTACATTGGAGGTGCAGGACATGATTCAATGACTGGATGCTCAATTTCAGTTGTATCGATTTCACCTCTTCCATCACTGCGGACATGGATATCCTTGGTTTGATGAAGAATAGGCGCTATATTTCTGCTCTGAACAAGCAAATCAATTCAGTATGAAATTGTCCAGGGCAAAACATGACTGTATCAAATTGTCTAGTGCAAAACATGACAGATCTAAGCGGAAGAGACATGTTTAAACCGAAAATACAAGGTGGGGTATATGTTTACTAGCTGCTTGATATTTGTGCAGACAGAGATGTCTGCCCGTTGCTATTTAGCAAACACACAAAGTGACCGCAATTTTGGTTGAACTGCACAAGAGAATAGTATAGTCACTGCATGCAGTGCCATTTGAAAATTGGATAGTCACTTCATGGACTGCAGAAAAGTAGTACTGTACTATTTATGGGCCAACACTAGGTGCTTCATTGCTTTGGTCTGATTATAGAATGGGATCATTTTGCCTAAGTTAAAGTTTGTATTCCGAAAATAGTCTTGTCGTGTGATCAAGAGAAGACCAAATCATATTGCAGTGGATGTTCCTCCATCATGTGTGGTTCATTCCCATGGTTCCAGCTGTTGGTGAAACCACTTACATTTGCAAGAGGAATTATAGACTTCACAAGAAAATTTGTCATTCAGTCTGTACTGAATGTTGGCCACGAGAAGCATCCATGTTAGTAGGAAGAACATATGTTTTTTCTAGATCTTTGCTTTTGGAGCTACATATTTGTATATGATCTGTGAATCATTGAGATGCATTAACATGTTGATCTTATGTATGGGAATCGTACTAGTTGGTTTTAGTTGTGGCTGATCTTTGCTTTTGGAGCTACATATTTGTATATGATCTGTGAATCATTGAGATGCATTAACAGTTCCTTATATCTGTTCGCTCAGTGTTTACAAGTTACCGATCGATCACTAGCTAGCCTACTAATGCGCTCCTGGCTGTTTTAGTTGCGACGCAAGATCTGAAGTGGCAGTTTTTTGAATAGAAATGCCAACCTCTGAAGAAACTGACAAGCTGCTCTGAAGAAAATGCCATGCGAATCTGAAGAAACTGCTAGCAAAAACGTTCGCAAATGCCTTATCTCCCAGCTAAAGTTCATCAATTAATGCCCTCGGCTGCGACTCGTTCCATGTTGCTCCACGTACTGGCTGCGAGCGATTTTGAGTGCCCGCATGCAGCCGGCCGTAATTAAGGCAGCTAACTGATGCGAAAAAAGATGCGCTTTAATTGTTGCGGGCCTTTTAAATCCGTGGAATCATTATTGACAAGGAGGGAGATGATTCGAGTGCACTCGTTTGACCGTAAGGCCGGCGTGCGACCCAGCACGGACGGGACGGGACGGCACAGTCAGAATTTCAGTTTCTCTAGTTTTCCACGGCAAGCTGGCGTGCTAAGCCATGCCTGCTTCATTATGCATTGAATTCCGATGACCGTCGCACTACCTTCCGCTTATAAGTACTGTTTCTCGGCCTTCTATGGTGGCACCGTGACCCAACTCGCCCTATCCTCATAAGCCCCCACCGGCCCGACGTTGCTCGCCACTTATCCTCGCTCTCGCCACATCCGCCATGCCCCCGCCCGTCCACGATAGGCGTGGCCGGAGGCGGTCACCGCCAGAACTAGTGTTCGGTTTTTCACCGGAAGGCAGACGGAGGGAGGAGGCATTCTATCGGTCTTTAGATGGCAATGCGGAGATCGAGGACTTGTTGGAGCGCGACAGCCTGGCGGAGGAGCAGGAGTTGTTGGAGCGCGACCGCTTGGCGGATGAGCAGCGTATCGCCGATTTGTGCCGCCAGCGGGACATGGAGCAGCAGCGCACCGACGCTCTAAGTCACCAGCAGAGCGCCCGCACGTGGGCCGACTACGTGGAGGCCGGCGCCCGGCAAATAGCCCTGGAGGCTGTCGGGCATGCACGCGTTCGCGACGCCGATTTTACTACCAGCTCATCAAGTGGGTTTCCCGCTTAGAAGCCGAAGCTTCGGTGGACCACGCCGGCATGGAAAGGGCCAACGCGCGCGAGCAACACGCCCTATCGCACCTCTGGCAAGTCCGAGGCGAGGCGGAGGACGCCGGTGCCGGCGTTTAGCGTGTACCGCTGATGGCGACCGGCATTGTCTAGTTAGCTAAGAGTAAGTTAGTACTTGTATGCTACTAGAGTATTTGTGGAACTAGATAGTTAACTTGGCTATGATGGTTGTCAACGTGGAAGTTCAGTACTCTATATGTGGATCAGACCTGTTACTTTGCTCTAAATGTTGAACTTTCCGTTTGAACATATGGAATGGGCTGTTATTTTTTTAAATGGGTTGTATTTGTCCTCCACGGGTTTAGAGGCTGACTTGTGGGCCTACCAAGTTGACGCGTACACAACCAGGAGATGATTGTACGTGGAGAGGATGACAGCAGGGACCCGCCAAGGTCATGGTAGTACGCAAGCAAAGTGCCTCCTTATTTCAATCCAATAAAAAATGGCTCCTCGTAATGGATTTTTGACATCTGGGTCCGATGCCATTGTCAACGTAGTCAATAAACGAGAGAGTTGCACAACGAGCGGCTGACATCAGGGACCCAGCAGCTCGCCCAGTTATTTTTATTTTGGGTTAATTTGATAAATGCCACTCCAAATCTGGTGTTTCTAAGAAATGCCATTGCAATTTCCAAACTTTGAAAAATGCCATTTCATGCCGTCCCCAGTGGCATTTTTCGAAGTCTGGAGTGGCGTTTTTTCAAAGTTTGCAAAAGGCAGTGGCGTTTTCCAAAGTTTGCAAAAATTGCAGTGGCATTTTTCAAAGTTTGGAAATTGCAGTGGCATTTTTATAAATCGCCATATTTGTTGTGGCATTTATCTAATTTGTTTTTGAGACGGAAGCAGGGTGTCAACTGGGCTGTGCGGGGCACTCTAGCATGTCTAGACAGCCTTCTCTTTTATGTTTACCACAGACCAGCCCAGTAGTTTTTCTTTTCTTTCTGAAAATGGCTAGCCCAGTTTTTTGTGATTTGCCAAGTAAGTCGCTTTGTCAGGCCTATTGGGCTGCAAATCTTTCAAGACGAGGAGAGCTTCATTTAGCTGGACGAGAAAATAGCCTATCAGTAATGAGAAATGGGTTGTACATTTTTAAAACACATCAAACCGGCAATTACTTTCAAATTTCTTTTTTTCATTTCAAGATTTTAAATTGCATTAATTTTTATGCGTGGACAATTTGTTGGATTTTATATTGATATACATTTATTTTTAAAATCAGTTTGAATGTGACTCGAAATTTCGGGATTAAAAACAGTTCGGACCGCACCAAAATATGCAACATTTCGTATAATTTTTTAACCGTTGCCACAATATGGGCTGTAATGCTAACAAAAAGAATATGGGCTCCAAAAAAACCTTCAGAATTAGCAAATGGGCTGTAAATTATTAGAAATAATGGCAGATGGGTTGTATGCTGTTTTCCACAGATTTGAGGCTTTCCTAAAAAAAAGGTTGACGCACAAGCAGTGACTGTTGGATGTCCATCCAACGTCCGTCGTGCTTCTTCAATCTCTGCTCTTCCTGCTCCAGCCGCTCAAACAAGTGCCGGCGGGACTGGCTGCTCCCTCCTCCCCGCGGCCGGCTGTGCTGCCACGCAGGCTTCACCGCCACACCGTACTCCCATCGCTGGCCTAGCCATCCCTCTACTCACCCACACCTATTGTTATTCTCCGGCGACGACAGACGAACCAGTAAACCCTCGTATAGTCGTACTCCCCTCCGCGTGGAAAACAACTGCCGAGTCTTCCCTGCCTCCGTGTCGTTCCCTTCCTAGGCCTCGCCGTCGTCCACCGCCCTGGTGCTCCCGGCGCGGCCTGCTCAACGTGGTCAACGACCGACATGCATCTGAAGTGGACTGTATGTGGAGAGGTTGACAGCTGGGTCCACGGCGGCATGCAAGGAAATGCCTCCTTATTACGCGCAAAATAATGATTCCTCCACCTGACATCTGGGACCCACCGAAAGGGCCTCTGTATTTCGCGAAAAAAAAACGTTACCGCCGCTGACGGCTCGGACCCACCAGCTATATCTTCGCACGCAAGGAAGTGCGTCCTTATTACGCACAAAAAAATGAATACTCCCCTTGCTAGCTGGGACCCAGTATAGTGGCAGGCTGACTTGTGGGCCTACTAAGTTGACGGGGACGGAGGGCTTTGTCAACTTAGTCAATATGCCCGATTCTAGCTCCAGTGACCGTATGATGTCCATCCAACGGCCGTAGTGCTTCTTCAACATCTGGTCTTGTTGCTCCAGCCGCCCAAAGCAGCGCCGGTCGTGCCGCATGCTCCTGCCTCCCGTGGCCGGCTGTGCTGCCGCGGAGAACTCACCACCCCCTACTATTCCCACCACTGGCCAGGCCCTGTGGCGACGGCAGCCTCACACCGCAGCCGAACCAGTGAACCCTCGTACTCCTCTCCGCGCGGGCTTCCACTACCGCGTCTTCCCCGGCTCCGCATCATCCCCGGCTCCGCGTCATCCCCATCCTAGGCCTCGCCGTCGTCCACCGCCCTGGTGCTCTCAGCGTGGCGTGGTCAACGTGGTCATGGAACGGCTTCCATCGGACATGGACTGTACATGGAGAGGCTGACAGCTGGGTCCACAGCCGCAGCAAGGAAGTGCCTCCTTATTACGCGGAAAATAATTATTCCTCCACCTGACAGCGGGGACCCACCGGACGGGCCACCGTATTTCGCAAAAAAAACGTTTCCCCCTGACTGCGGGGACCCACCAGCTACATCTTCGCACGCAAGGAAGTGCGTCCGGGCAAAAAAAACGATTCGCCCCCTGACTGCTGGGACCAACCAGCTACATCTTCGCAGGCAAGGAAGTTCCTGATAGTCGGGACCCACCTGGTCGAAGCGTACGTAGCATTGTCATTCTCGTCGCGAACGTGTACGTACATACTGGTCGATGTAGAGGCGCGCACGTGTCATAGTAGAGGCGCGCACGTAGCATGTACACGTACGTACAGCGGCCAGTGTGCAAGAAAGAAAATACGGCCACGTACGTACATACGGGCAGGGTCTCGAACGCCTACTCGCGCATACGTACGGCCAGGGCTCGTGTACATGGCTAGGTCGGAATGGAGAAACAGCGTCGTCGTCGTGTTCATGGGGAGCCAACCGGCTGGGTCGGAACGGAATGCGTCGTCGTGTTCATCGGGAGGGCTTGGACGGAACAGCTGATGGAAACGAGGCCTGGCGTACCGCAGAACGGAGGAAACGGCCTTGTGTTCGACCGGCCACGTTTGAAATGGGATCCTGTTCATCGGGAGGGGTCTGGCGTACCGCAAAACGGAGGAAACGGACCTCCTACGGTCGAAATGGGGGTCCTGTTGATCGGAGGGGTGTGGCGTACCGCAAAACGGAGGAAACGGACTTGTGTTGGAGCGCTACGGTCGAAACGGGGGTCTTGTTCATCGGGAGGGGTGTGGCGTACCGCAAAACGGGACTCCACGAGACACTGTTCATCTCCACCGTCGACCCCCTGTAGCCTCCACGGGCTACTGTTCATCTACCGTCGACCTCCTCCAGCCTCCACCTGCGACTGTTCATCCACGGGCTCCTGTTCATCCAGCCTCCACCACGCGCTACTCCACCGGCTACTGTTCAACCAGCCCTCTCCACGGGCTCCTATTCAACCACCCCTCCACGGGCTACTGTTCATCCAGCCCTCCATCGTCTACTGTTCATTCTGCCCTCCACGGGGTGGTCCTGTTCATCCTGCCCTCCACGGGGTCCTGTTCATCCAGCCCCAACCGGCTCGATCGATCGGGGTCCTATTCATCCAGAGCCAACACCATGGGGTCCTGTTCATCCACCCCCACCGGGAACTGTTCATCCAAACCCCCCCAGCAACGCTCACTGTTCATCCAGAGGCAGCATCGATCGGCTTCAGTTAGCAGCAGTAGCGAAGGAATTGCTCGATCGGGTTCAGTTAACAGCCATCGATCGATCGCTCGGGTTCAGTAACGCGTAGCCTGCAGTGCAATCACTCAGGTTCAGTTAGAGCCCAACGCCTCGCTCGGGTTCAGTTAGAGCCAACGGCTCGCGCACACGCGCGTACGTGTATGAGAGAAACGCGCATCGCTCGGCCCCGACCTCCCACCATAACCGGGAACTCCCCAAAATTTTCCTCGCCCTCGCTTCTACCACGGTTTTTTCCGTCATGGACGGCCCAAAGAATGTCATGCAGCTGCGTCTCCGGCCCGCCCAGGACGAAAAGCCCATTTTCTGTCATGATTTTTTGTCATAGAAGTAGGAGCCCACCACATCTATGATGATACCGGGTTTTGTCACAATTATCGTCATAGAAGTGTCATATGTATGACAGAAAAAAAATTTGTTCGGCCCAAAATGTCACGGATGTGTCTTTTTTTGTAGTGTTCACATTATGTCATTATATGAGACCAAGTTACCAGGAAAAATAATAAGCTTGTAATACGGTAATTATTTTTAAAAAGTGTTCTCAGAAACAAGCTATCATGTGTGAAGATGCATGGCTTTCAAGCCAAATGATCAATCTTATGGCCACATTCATGGCATAGTTTGCTCAAATGATCTCATATTGTGCACAAGGGTGCATCTTGGGATGGCAAACAATGTTGCCGAAGGAAGTTTTCATTTTCTTTGGACGAAAAATTCATTTTCTATTTTTCGAGTGCCCAAAATGAGTTTTTTGTGAAGGACCTACCATATATTTGTTCCAATATTGGACCAAATCATTTTTATAAAATAATAAGCCATATATAATTCACAATTTACCAAATGGTTGGGTGTCAAAAGTTTCGATCCACCTCTCGTGAAAAAGACAAATTTCCGCAGATTTATTAGGAAGCGGGTCAAATTTGAACTGCACCTGCCTTATAGTTTGCTATTTATTTTTTCCAAAAATCATTTCCAGTTACATAAGTATCTATTTAATCAGAGAAACACAAATTTTTTCCAAGATTCAACCACTAGCTAGGAACGGTCGTGCCCGCGGTTTTGACCGCATTTTGAAACGGGCATAAAAAAATCAAAAAATTGGAAAACCTTCGCATTGTGTCATTATATGTGACCAAGTTACCAGGAAAAATAATAAACTTGTAATATGGTAATTATTTTTTTAAAGTGTTCTCAGAAACGAGCTATCATGTGTGAAGATGCATGGCTTTCAAGCCAAATGATCAATCTTATGGCCACATTCATGGCATAGTTTGTTCAAATGATCTCATATTGTTCACAAGGGTGCATCTTGGGATGGCAAACAATGTTGCCTAAGAAAGTTTTCATTTTCTTCGGACGAAAAATTCATTTTCTATTTTTCGAGTGCCCAAAATGAGTTTTTTTTGTGAAGGACCTACCATATATTTGTTGCAATATTGGACCAAATCATTTTTATAAAATAATAGGCCTTTTGTAATGCACAATTAACCAAATGGTTGGGTTTCAAAGGTTTCGATCCACCTCTCGTGAAAAAGACAAATTTCCGCCGATTCATGAGGAAGCAGGTCAAATTTGAACTGCACCTGCTTCATAGTTTGCTATTTATTTTTTCCAAAAATCATTTCTAGGTACATAAGTATCTATTTAATCAGAGAAACACAAAAAGTTTTCCAAGGTTCAACCACTAGCTAGGAACGGTCATGCCTGTCGTTTTGACCGCATTTTGAAACGGGCATAAAAATTGAAAAAAATCAAAAAAATTGGAAAACCTTCGCATTGTGTCATCATTTGTGACCAAGTTACCAGGAAAAATAATAAACTTGTAATACGGTAATTATTTTTAAAAAGTGTTCTTAGAAACGAGCTATCATGTGTGAAGATGCATGGCTTTCAAGCCAAATGATCGATCTTATGGCCACATTCATGGCATAGTTTGTTCAAATGATCTCATATTGTGCACAAGGGTGCATCTTGGGATGGCAAACAATGTTGCCTAAGGAAGTTTTCATATTCTTTGGACGAAAAATTCATTTCCTATTTTTCGAGTGCCGAAAATGAGTTTTTTTGTGAAGGACCTACCATATATTTGTTGCAATATTGGACCAAACCATTTTTATAAAATACTAGGACATATTTAATGCACAATTGACAAAATGGTTGGGTGTCAAAAGTTTTGATCCACCTCTGGTGAAAAAGACAAATTTCCGCCGATTCAGAAGCAAGCGGGTCAAATTTGAACTGCACCTGCCTTATAGTTTGCTCTTTATTTTTTCCAAAAATAATTTCTAGATACATAAGTATATATTTAATCCGAAATACATGGTTTGGTGGCAATACGTCGAGGTTAGGACGGCGGCCGAGGGCCCCAACTCCAGAGCGCGTAAACTCGCATGACCGTCGCGTGGTCACCGCATGACCGTGGCATTGCCCTTCGTTCTGGATGGCATAGGCATGTCTAGTGGGTTGGGAACTCCCTGGGTAGGTGCTAGGAAGAAAATGACAACATAAGAATCCAACGAGGAGACCGAACTATGCTCAAACATGAATTAGCAGCCAAGTGTTTGATTAGCGGTACGGGAAATGCACATGGCAAATGGGCGTGAGTTTTGGCTGAGGATGATCATCTACTAAGAAGACTGTCTTCACAAATTTTCAGCTCAAATGGAGGAGCCTAGGGGGCATTTGCTTTGCAACGTACCACACTGGACAAAAATATGAATGTTGAAGCTAGACTCAAATGAATGAATGGATCGATCTGAAATTTGGAGGAGGATTATAATTTGGCCATGTGAAGCCACTTTAAAATTTTCATACCATTTGGATACATAAAAATGGTACTTCCTTCATAGTGCTCTCCACTGAAAAGAAATTTGGAAAAAATGTCGAGGGAAATTGGCTATAATAAATGAGCTAAAATTTGGTGGATGGAGGTTCTATGGGCAGGGTCATGTCGTGGTAAATTTTCAGCAATTATAAGTTACATAAAATATAGTTGCTTCACAAACTGAAACTATCACTAGAAACAAAGATTGGATGCTGAGCTCACATGGATTGTTAGATGGGGCTCAAATTTTGTAGATGATTTGGGAATATAGAAGATGTGGCAAAAATTCAACTCATTAGGATATTCCTAGCTAGTACTTCCTTCACAACAGTTTGAGCTGAACAAAAACTTTGGAAATTTACCGAGGAAGATTTACCAGGCAAATGGAGTTGAATATTGTCATGAGGCAATGATTTGGATAGTAAAGAATGCCCATTTTTTGGGAATTTTGGGAATGATAGAAATATAGGCTGCTTCACAACCTAGGGCAAAAACTGACACATAGACATGACACATAGGCAAAACTGATGAGGTGGCGCCTAGTCATAGCAATCCACCACAATTTACAAGGTTATGACCATCTATATTGGTCGTGATCAGCTAGAAATAAGGCAGCAGACCAGTGTTGTCTGCTTTATGACCATTTCGTGTAAGGAAATTACGACCTTTCTGACCAAAATGGTCATTATGGTTTAGGGTTTGGAGCCCCCCGAAAATCTTTTGACCAATGGGTCTCAAATGGTCGTAGATTTATGACCAATTCTTCCAGGGTCACTGACAGAAGGTCACAAGTTGACATATTTCTAATAGTGGCCACAGAGAAAAACTGCACCTCTGCCCTCTCAAATTCCAGTATGCCAGTCGCCCTGTATCTTTGACGTGGGCAAACACAAATCTGATGGCACTCTTTATCGATCGCACACCCACACACTTCATCCTTGTTTTAGATTCTATCAATATCTCACGTTGATGATCCCTCCACTCTCTTCTCGTGGATCACTCCCTCTATATATGATATATCCATGACTCTGTTTCACACACATTGCATGTGATACCTTTTTTTTGTTTGAGATATCATCGACACATTGCCTTTGTTTCGCACAAACCATCTCTCTCACACCCACCCACGTGCGTACCTGCACCTAAAGAAGAGGTGCACGCACGACGCACGTACTCACGTCTCATTCCCGGCCACACCCGCGCGGGTACACGGTGGAGTTCATTTCTGTACGAAAAGGCAGCCATCGTGATAATTTGACGTGTGTAGCGGTTGTTTACTTGAAGGAGGGTCGTGTACCACGCCTAGATGGAACAAAGTTCGACTTGATGCGTTAGTATTAAATAAAGTTATATTCCTCAATGGCACATACAGAATATAAAACGATTATTGATACGTCTCCAACGTATCTATAATTTATGAAGTATTCATGCTATTATATTATCCATCTTAGATGTTTTATATGCTATTTTATATGATTTTTGGGACTAACCTATTAACCTAGAGCCCAGTGCCAGTTTCTGTTTTTTCCTTGTTTTTGAGTTTTGTAGAAAAGGAATACCAAACGGAGTCCAATTGACGTGCCAATTTTTGATGATTTTTTATGGACCAAAAGAAGCCCCTGGAGTAAAAGAGCTGGGCCAGAAGAGTCCCGGGCTGTCCACGAGGGTGGGGGGCGCGCCCACCCCCCTGGGCGTGGGCCCCTGCCTCGTGGACGACTCGGAGACCCCCCTGACGTGAAACCAATGCCAAAAATTCCTAAAAATACAGAAACCCCCAGAAATTAACCTAGATCGGAAGTTCCGCCACCGCAAGCCTCTATAGCCATGAGAAATCAATCTAGGCCCTCTCTGGCACCCTGCCGGAGGGGGCCATCATCACCGGAGGCCATGGAGGAGGATCCCGGAGGGGCCATCATTGCCATGAAGGCCAAGGACCAGAGGGAGAACCTCTCCCCATCTAGGGGGAGGCCATGGAGGAGGAAGCACAAGGGGGAGAACCTCTCCTCCTCTCTCTCGGTGGCGCCGAAGTGCCATCGGGAGGGGAATCATCGCCGCGGTGATCGACTTCATCAACATCACCATCATCATCACCATCCTCATCTATTTTACTCGGTTCACTCTCCCGCACCCCGCTGTAATCCCTATTTGAACATGGTGCTTTATGCCACATATTATGATCCAATGATGTGTTGCCATCCTATGATGTTTTGAGTAGATATCCTTTGTCTTTGGGTTGATTGATGATATAGATTGGTATGAGTTGTATGTTTTATTTTGGTGTTGTCCTATTGTGCCCTCCGTGTCGTGCAAGCGTGAGGGATTCCCGCTGTAGGGTGTTGCAATACGTTCATGATTCGCTTATAGTGGGTTGGTGAGTGACTGAAACACAAACCCGAGTAAGGGGGCTGTTGCGTATGGGCATAAAGAGGACTTGATGCTTTAATGCTATGGTTGGGTTTTACCTTAATGATCTTTAGTAGTTGCGGATGGTTGCTAGAGTTCCAATCATAAGTGCATATGATCCAAGAAGAGAAAGTATGTTTGCTTATGCCTCTCCCTCATATGAAATTGCAATGACGACTATCGGTCTTGTTAACAATTGCCTAGGACAATTCCGCACACCGATCCATCATTATTCCACACTCGCTATTTATAATATTTATTAGTATATTCTAAATTTATGATAACATCAACTACTTTTATATTTTAGCTCTCCGATATCATGCAAAGTTACCCTCTTCATACCCACAACGTAGTTTTATTTCTCGTTTCTAGTTGGAAGCAAACGTTCGGTGTACGTAGAGTCGTATCAGTGGCAGATAGGACTTGAGAGAATATTGATCTTACCTTTAGCTCCTTGTGGGTCCGACACTCCACACTTATCACTTCCACCTTTGGAAATTGCTACGATGATTCCCTGCACTTGGGGATTATCAAGCTCTTTTCTGGCGCCGTTGCCGGGGAGCAATAGCGTGGGGTTGATATTCTCATGTGTGCTTGTTTGCTTTCTTCACTAAGTAGATTTTGTTTTTCCTTTTTGTTTCTGTTTATTTGTGGGTGAAACATACAAACAAATTTAAAAGAACGAAAATACAAAAAATTTACTTGCCTCTCATGCCTAAAAAGTTTTTGAAAAAGAGAAGTGATTGGAAAGTTATGCATTGAAGAAGTGAGGGTCGACCTTGAGCACTTGTGTTCATGCTCACGGAAAAAATGTAAAAAAATTCATGGAAGCTTCCCTGAAAATAATTATCCCCTTGTATATATCCATTGTATTATAAAAATAATGTGCCAAGCTTTGGTTTTAGGATGATTAGATTGCTTGTGTACTATGTGCAGTACAAAAACAGAAACTTTGGCTGTAGTGCGTGAATTTACATTTTTTTACTGGAAAGTCAAATGGGTCTGAAACTTTTTGCACATTAATTCTGTACAAATTGTTTAAATTTTCATATTTTTCAGAATTTTATGGAGTTACAGAAGTATACTAAACTTCCAGATTACTACAGACTGTCCTGTTTTTGACAGATTCTGTTTTTGATGTGTTGTTT
Source organism: Aegilops tauschii subsp. strangulata (assembly GCF_002575655.3). Taxonomy (NCBI): domain Eukaryota; kingdom Viridiplantae; phylum Streptophyta; class Magnoliopsida; order Poales; family Poaceae; genus Aegilops; species Aegilops tauschii. Next base: position 552,014,928 of record NC_053037.3, read on the forward strand.
GCTTATTTTGATGAATCTATGGCTAGTATCGGGTGGTATGAATCATGGTGAAGTTGGAATACAGTAGATAAAGTGATAATATTAAATTGGAATGAGTTTGCAACAGTACCTAAAGGTCGTGAGTTGCTTTAGTATACTAATGGATCTCACAAAGTTATTGTTAAGTTTTTATGGATGAAGTGTTTGAAGAACGAGGAGTTACCGATGTGAGAAGAATAAAGATAGGCAAGAGTTCAAGCTTGGGGATTCCCAAGGCACCCCAAGTAAATATTCAAAGGATACTCAAGCATCTAAGCTTGGGGATGCCCCGGTTGGCATCCCATCTTTCTTCTTCAACAATTATCGGTATACCCCGGTTTTTGTTTTGTTCACATGATTTGTGTCCCTTGTGTTTTTGTTTTTTCTTTAAGAACCATGCTAGTATGAGATATCCCTTCATCAATTTATAGAATGATCCATGTGCTTCACTTATATCTATTGAGTATGACCTTATAGAATGCTCTTTGCGCTTCACTTAAATCTTTTGAGTATGGTTTTATAGAATGCTTCGTGTGCTTCACTTATATATTTTGAGCTTGAATATTGGTTAGAATATATTGATTGTAGAATGCTCCATGAAATTCACTTATATCTTTTGGAGTATGAATAATACTATCATCTAAAGTGGGTTTGGAAGAGTGTCAACTTTAGGAATTAGTGACCCCACTATTCCGAATGAGAAGAATTTTGCTTATGTGGACAGTAGAAAATTTTCTATGCTTGTAGATCATGAAAAGAATGCTTTATGTGATGTTTATATTGTTGAATTCATTCATGATGCTACTGAAAATTATTATGAGGGAGGAATATATGTTTGTAGGAGTTGCAATAATACCAAGTTTCCTCTCTATGTGCTTAAAGTTTTGAAGTTATACTTGTTTTGCCTTCCTATGCTAGTTGATTCTTGTTCCTATAAATTATGTGCTCACAAAATCCCTAGGCATAGGAAGTGGGTTAGATTTAGATGTGCTAGTCATATTCTTCATGATGCTCTCTTTATGTTTCAATTCTTTTCTTTTATGTGAGCATCATTGAAATCATCATGCCTAGCTAAAAGGCACTAAAGAAAAGCGCTTGTTGGGAGACAACCCAATATTTACCCTTACTGTTTTTGTGTGTTTACATGATTAAGATACTGTAGTAATCATGTTTTATAGATTTTGTTTCAATAAAGTGCCAAATAAGACCTTTGGGAAGACTTGGGTGAAAGTTAATGTAATCTTGCTGTAAAAAAACAGAAACTTCGCGCTCACGAGATTAGCTGATATTTTTTACAGAAGAGTGATTTTGAGTTGATTCTTTTTTCAGATGATTAATAGACAAATTCCTCACGTCCACAAATTTATTTCATAATTTTTGGAGTAGCAGAAGTATGGTTTCTGTTCAGATCATTACAGACTGTTCTGTTTCTGACAGATTCTGTTTTCATCGCATAGTTTGCTTGTTTTCTAGTTTCTATGGCTTATATTTCTCAATATAAATTGTAGAAATGGAATGGTAAAGTAGGCATTGTGTGAGAACAATTATGAACCTTGTCTTTGACAGTACCAAAGTGAATGGTTTACTCTTTATCATACTAACCTATCTCACGAAGTTCCGTTAAGTTTTGTGTGATTGAAATTTTCAAGCTTTGGGTGAGATATCGATATGAGGAGAATAAGGAGTGGAAAGACCCTAAGCTTGGGGATTCCCAAGGCACCCCAAGGTAATATTCAAGGAATACTCAAGAACCTAAGCTTGGGGATGCCCCGGAAGGCATCCCCTCTTTCGTCTTCAAAACTATCGGTATACCTTACTCGGAGCTATATTTTTATTCGTCACATGATATGTGTTTTGCTTGGAGCGTATTTTCAATTTTACTTGCTGTTTGAATAAAATCATTGGATCTGAAATCTTGAATGAAAAAGAATCCTCCCATCGCTAGTTAATTATTTGACTACTCAGTGTTCTTCACTTATATCTTTTTGGAGTAGTTTGTCATTTACTCACGTGCTTCACATATATCCTATGAGTAAATGGTTGAATGAATTGAATATCATAAATCTGAATTTATATATGTTTCATATGCTTATACGATGGGGAGTAATGACTTCACACAGAATAAGTATAGGTAGTAAACTTATTGAAAGTTAGCAAACGCAGAATTGGTCACTTGAACAATTCATGAAAGAATATTGAAGGAAGAGAGATTTCACATATAAATATACTATATTGGACATATTTTGTAATTGTGAACACTCATTCAAATATGACATGCTAAAAGGTTGATGTTGGACAACGAAGACAACTTAATGGGTTATGTTTTCCTATATCCGAAACGTTATATTGTCTTGGATCATCCAACATGTTGGGCTTGCCTTTCCCTCTCATGCTAGCCAAATTCTTTGCACCAAGTAGAAATACTACTTGTGCTTCCAAACATCCCTTAAACCAGTTTTTCCATGAGAGTCCACCATACCTACCTAAGGATTGAATAAGATCCTTCAAGTAAGTTGTCACCGGTGCATGCAATAAAAATTGCTCTCTATATATGTATGATCTATTAGTGCGAAGAAAATAAGCTTTATATGAACTTGTGATAGGGAAGAAATAAAAGCGACGGACTGCATAATAAAGGTCTCTATCACAAGAGGCAATATAAAGTGATGTTCTTTTGCATTAAGATTTTGTGCATCCAACCTTAAAAGCACATGACAACCTCTGCTTCCCTCTGTGAAGGGCCTATCTTTTACTTTTATCTTCTACCTTATGCAAGAGTCATGGTGATCTTCACCTTTTCTTTTTTACATTTTATCCTTTGGCAAGCACATTGTGTTGGAAAGATCCTGATATATATATCCAATTGGATGTAAGTTATCATGAACTATTATTTTTGACATTACCCTTGAGGTAAAAGGTTGGGAGGCGAATCTATAAGCCCCTATCTTTCTCTGTGTCTGATTAAAACTTTGAACCCATAAATATCACGTGAGTGTTAGCAATTGCGAAAGATTAAATGATAGTTGAGTATGTGGAGTTTGCTAATCAAAGCTTTGACATAGACCCTTCCTGAAAATAAGATGAATTGCAATTGCTTGATGACTAAGAGCACTGTTTGTTAGTTTTCAAGAAAGTTTATGATCTATACTTTAACATGTGAATAGTTTGTTACTTGATCATGAAAAGTTTTATGAGATGAGCTACTGTTATGACATATAATGATGCTAGAAAAGGTGATTGAAATTATCATTGATCAAACTTGTGCACCTGCTAGCATTCACACTTCATAAATTATTTCTTTTATCATTTACCTACTCGAGGACGAGCAGGAATTAAGCTTGGGGATGTTGATACGTCTCCAACGTATCTATAATTTATGAAGTATTCATGCTATTATATTATCCATCTTAGATGTTTTATATGCATTTATATGCTATTTTATATGATTTTTGGGACTAACCTATTAACCTAGAGCCCAGTGCCAGTTTCTGGTTTTTCCTTGTTTTTGAGTTTTACAGAAAAGGAATACCAAACGGAGTCCAATTGACGTGCCAATTTTTGATGATTTTTTATGGACCAAAAGAAGCCCCTGGAGTAAAAGAGTTGGGCCAGAAGAGTCCCAGGCTGTCCACGAGGGTGGGGGGCGCGGCCACCCCCCTGGGCGTGGGCCCCTGCCTCGTGGATGACTCGGAGACCCCCCCTGATGTGATACCAACACCAAAAATTCCTATAAATACAGAAACCCCCAGAAATTAACCTAGATTGGAAGTTACACCACCGCAGGCCTCTGTAGCCACGAGAAATCAATCTAGGCCCTCTCTGGCACCCTGCCGGAGGGGGCCATCATCACCGGAGGCCATGGAGGAGGATCCCGGAGGGGCCATTATCGCCATGAAGGCCAAGGACTAGAGGGAGAACCTCTCCCCATCTAGGGGGGAGGCCATGGAGGAGGAAGCACAAGGGGGAGAACCTCTCCTCCTCTCTCTCGGTGGCGCCGGAGTGCCATCGGGAGGGGAATCATCGCCGCGGTGATCGTCTTCATCAACATCACCATCATCATCACCATCCTCATCTATTTTACGCGGTCCACTCTCACGCACCCCGCTGTAATCCCTACTTGAACATGGTGCTTTATGCCACATATTATGATCCAATGATGTGTTGCCATCCTATGATGTTTTGAGTAGATATCCTTTGTCTTTGGGTTGATTGATGATATAGATTGGTATGAGTTGTATGTTTTATTTTGGTGCTGTCCTATTGTGCCCTCCGTGTCGTGCAAGCGTGAGGGATTCCCGTGATTCGCTTATAGTGGGTTGGCGAGTGACTGAAACACAAACCAGAGTAAGGGGTTGTTGCGTATGGGAATAAATAGGACTTGATGCTTTAATACTATGGTTGGGTTTTACCTTAATGATCTTTAGTAGTTGTGGATGCTTGCTAGAGTTCCAATCATAAGTGCATATGATCCAAGAAGAGAAAGTATGTTTGCTTATGCCTCTCCCTCATATGAAATTGCAATGACGACTATCGGTCTTGTTAACAATTGCCTAGGACAATTCCGCACACTGATCCATCATTATTCCACACTCGCTATTTATAATATTTAGTAGTATATTCTAACTTTATGATAACATCAACTACTTTTATATTTTAGCTCTCCGATATCATGCAAAGTTACCCTCTTCATACCCACAACGTAGTTTTATTTATCGTTTCTAGTTGGAAGCAAACGTTCGGTGTACGTAGAGTCGTATCAGTGGCAGATAGAACTTGAGAGAATATTTATCTTACCTTTAGCTCCTTGTGGGTTCGACACTCCACACTTATCACTTCCACCTTTGGAAATTGCTACGATGATTCCCTACACTTGGGGATTATCAATTATCGTCGGGAAAAAAGAAAAATCCGCTCCACTATATACAATTGAGCCTGCATGCCGTGGTTAATCTCTCATCACACCATCTCACACAAGGCGGCGGTGGCCTCTCTCTCTCTTACTGTTGGTCACTGATCCGGTTGCATCCCATCCGCCGGCGGAAAGGGAGGATGTGCGTCGTTTCTCCGTTCGACGACATTGAGGCAGCACGTCCCGATCTGCGGTACCCGCCATTCTCTCTGACCAAGCTCCGGCATGGTAGGGCCTTCGCCACTTACTCGCTGCCGCAGTATGGGCAGATCCCGGCCGCCGGTGCCCTCCTAGTTACATCCCAACGACCCTCAGGTACAGCTTCCTCCGGCCTTGCTCCACTTCCCATCTTCCCACATTGCTGCATGTGGAAAATCCTGCATGTGGATCTTCTTTAGTTGTTTGCTTAAAACGTATCTCGATCGGTGTACTTTCCATCTTGCAATCTCGTCCTCAAACCGTTTTTGATAAACCACCATGCTGCTATATTTCCCTTATTACATGGAATATGCTTCTATTTGGTCGGCGTATGTGTCTTCAACTCGTGTTATTGGGCAGTAATTGTTTCCTTTCTACCTCCTTTTGCAAACAGGGCTATCCATTTCACCTCGTTGCTATTGCGACCTTTTGGTGAACTGCACAAATCACTTTTTTCTTAAGAGTGTTTTGTGCAGTTCCACCAAAATGTCACACGGGCAACGTTTTTACATTTCTATGGGACTGCAGAAAGGGAGATTGGTTTTGCTATCCACCTCATCCAACTCCGTGCCTAATCTTCTCCAACAAGTAGTTAGTCCTAAATAGAGATCGCAGAGATGATCGGCTTCTATTTGTGTGTGTTATGTTTCATCATCTAGTTCCACTATTATTGTAATCACACTGACTGAATATCTTTGCAAACAGGGATTATCGGCTCGATTTTAGTGGAGCTGCACAAAATGATCGGATTGTGATGTCCTCCATACACCTCTTTTTTGGCTACAGAGCTGGGTGAAACTAGCTGCCAACCAATGAACATTGTGCCCAGGAAATGGAGCCATGCCTACGAACATCATCGATCAATTATATATTTTTCTTTATTTGTACACCTTCACACAACTTTGTCTTCAGTTGTGATGTGAATATTGGCGCTGATCTGCGAACCATTGAGATGCATTAGCAGCCATGGTAGTTTCATTTGTATTTGATGGAATGTTGTAACGAGACAATCTTGAGGCAAGAGGACACATGAATCCTAAGTTGAAACCTTTTTTTTCCTGCGGGAACCAAAGTTGAAACCTTCATAGCATCACAGTACAATTTCATTAAAATTATGCGTACATATAAACAAATCCTGAAGGATTGATAGCAATGCCAGAAACAATTCAACTTCGTTTCGCCGACATGTGGGACATCCTTCATCCGGCTCCACCTGCCATGCAGCAATATTGAGTGCACAACTGCAGGAAAAGATTCACCCTGGTCGTTGCACCGTAGTAGTAATGACTAGTGAGCAGTCAAATCACAGAGCCCCACCTTTGCCATAGTAAGTTGCTCGGATGAAGCAACCATCATTTCTCTGTTCGTGGAATCCGCTGGCACTCCAATACTCCCAGACTAATAAGTTGCTCGGGCGAAGCAACCATCACTTCACCTTTCCCACAGTAAGTACTACCTCCTTTTTTATTCTAGAAACAACCACACGCGAATATTAGACGGTAGAAGCACAACAACTGAATAAAAAATCAAACCAACCAATGAACTACTACTAATGGTGAGCGTTTGCTAGTATCATGTACTCCGTCTGTCCATGTATATGGGGCTTAATGAGTTTTCCAATACTAACTTTAGTCCTGTTTGGATCCATGGGTTAGAGTTAGTTTGAGCTAGTTGGGGCTCAAATAGCCCTAAAGTATCCAAACATGAGGGTTAAATTGGAGCAAGTTGCACCAAACCCACCAAAAAAACTATCCCACCCAAGAGGTGCTAATTGGAGATAGTTCTCATTGGGCCCACTAAAAAATCACTTTTCTCTCTCTATCCCGCCAGCTAAGTGGTGCTAATTGGAGCTAGTTATCGTGGGGCCCACTGAAAAATCACTTTTCTCTCACCATCAAGTGCATTTATTTTCAATCTAACCCTGTCATCCAAACACCTCTTTGGCTACAGTTAGTTCAGGGTTAGTCATGAGTTAGTCTAACCTCTAGCTAAGTTAGAGTATCCAAACAGGAGCAGTATAGGACATGCAAGTTGCTCAAACCATGCCGTCAAATTCGTACATGAAAGGAGTTTTTTTTTTTGAAAAGGAACATGAAAGGATCTTCGAATGATATAATTTTCAAATTATATAAAATCTTATCAATAGTCAAAGGCGACCTCAAAGAATACATTAGGCCCTATATAAAATCTTATCAATAGTCAAAACCAAGTGTTACTACTACACCAAACAAGTTCAAAACGAGAAACTGGACCCACTCACGGCACGGCACGCCCGTCTCGTTTGGTTCGTCGGTCAAAGTGCTTCCTCTTCTTGGCATAACAATAGAGTACAGTAATTTTTTTTAGAATGCTCTTGGCATGTCGCTAACATGTGACGAGTTAACCGACCTCAATAGACGGCAAAAACGCCAGCCCACCGCACTTTGAGAGAGACGAGGAGCAAGAAGCGATATGGGCTGGTGGATTACTAGAGCTAGATGTTGCACGGAGGCCAAGAAATATGGTGATAGCGTGGGTTGGCCATGTATGATGTAACTACACTAGGCTGTCGTGTTTCGTACTCTTCCGATCTACTGTGGAGATGATTGGTTGATTTAATATCACTGAATAATATAAAATATTATGAGTGCAGACCTCCACCGCGAGGTTCCTTGCTCCTTCTCGGTCGTCGGGAATCTATGTTCTTCCACTCTTTTTTACGTCATCTTTGTTCATCCTTTTGCCATCATGCGGGACATCTAGCATCAAGGTGCATGTGTCATGCAAGAAAATGGAGATAAGCAGTGCGTAAGTGTGTCATGCACTACGATGGCACCAAGTACTATGCAATATTTTTCCTCCTCGATGGCACGTGAATAGTGCAGGTACTTAATGACGGAGCACGGGATGGTAGCCATGGACATGGTCGGCCCTTTTATGAGAGAGTACTAAATATAAAATTTGATGTGTCCCGGCAACACGCAAAACGACGAGAAGCACATATTGAATGACGGAGCAGGGGATGGTAGCCATGGACATGGTCAACCCTTTTTCGAGACTAATGCACTACTTTTGATGTGTCCCGTCAACTTGCAAACGAGGAGAAGCTTTGCTTACTACTAGTACGACCTCTCCCTCGCTCACGCGTGTGCGGTGGCTCACACGACGAGGAGAAGCTTTTGCTTTATGATAGTGCACTTAATACAGGCAGTGGACGTGCAGCAGTTCATTTGGTGTCAAATTGCCAGAAGTATCTATACTGTAGTACCATCACCATTGTTCGACTATCGGAAGAGGCGAAGAGCCAAGTGCACGGTCACCTACTCACAGTATAACCGGCCATCTTTGCACGAATTTTTTTACGAGATAAATACATTCACGGTCACTGAAGTTGAGGTCAAAGCACACTAGGTCACTTTACTTCATAACACGCTCAATACGGTCACTGAATACGAGCTGCGGTGATTATACGGTCACTACTTCACCGTAGAGCACCGTATTTTGCTCAGTTGACCAGTCAAATAGTCTAGGGCAGCGCTGACTCTATGGGTCCCACATGTCAGTGAGTATCAGAAAGAAACGAAGAAAAATAAATGAGTGCAAGGCTGGGGATTCAAACTTGCAACCCAGGCGAAATAAAATCGCACGCTAACAACTAGGGACGTCGTCATTACTGTGCTAATAGGCATCGGCTGAGTATATGTACTTCATGCATTTTTTTTGCTATGCATTCTTTTTTCATTTGTGTTGTGCGCATATGCTAGTGTGTGTTATGTGTATTTTTTATTTAGAATTTTTCTATGAGTGTGTATGGTCTGTGCATGCGTGCGGCCTCTACGTGATGTCCATGGAGACAAGAACCAGCGCCATGCTCGACAAGCCGAACAACGCCGGCGTCTCGACGTCATGACGCGCCTCGCCATGGCCAACCCCTTCATCGTCCTCGAGATACTCATGTTTTTCTTGTGCTTGCTACCTGCTGCGGTCAACGTGCTCCTACTTGACATGCTCTGCATCAAATGTGCTACTGCATGGAGTCGTGCTTGCGCGTGAGCCGCTCTTGATCACCTACTGAATCAGCTCCTCAAAGAACCTCAACGCCTTGCCACCGTGGCCCTAGCACTCGCCCTGCCTCTTGTGCCTCCTGTCGTTGGCTGTCTCGTCTCCCCACCATCCGAGTCTGAGAAGCACTCGTCACCCACCATCATCACGCATGCAGCCGCCTACATAGACACCTCACACGGTAGGAGTAGAGGCAGCTCGTGGGTACTCGTACGTGCTTGTGTGCTCGTGTACGTTCCCCTTGTGCTCCAAGGCTGTGGTCGCGATCGTTTCGTCTCCGGTCCATTGTTGAGCTACAACGACAAAGAGATGCTCCAAGAGATGGTGCAGGGCGTAGTTGTGGGCAAGCTCTTCGCCGGACGTCCCCGCAGATGGTGCACACCTCCATGCACCCTGAGTGTGTGCATGCATGTGTTGCATACGTGCGTTGTTGTGCGTGGCCGCATAGGTGTTGTGCCCGTGTGTGCGTGTTGTGCATGTGGGTGCGTGGTGTGCGTGCGTGCTATGCATGCACGTATGTGCATGCGTCAGTGCATGCGTGTGCATGTTGTGCTATGCATGAGCGTGTGTGCATGCGTCGGTGCATGTGTGTGCATGTTGTACTATGCGCGCGTGCTATGCATGCGCGTGTGTGCATGCGTCGGTGCATGCTTGTGTTTTTATATAAAAGAAAAAAGATCTTTAAGTTACAGCCAAATGTTCTATCACAGTGGTTATCCTCCGTAGATTGCAGCCAATAGATCTAGGGTTCGAATTCCCACCGCTGCGCGCATGTTTTTTTTATGTGTTTATTTCGGCATCAGATAGGTGGGACCCACATACAGACTATTTGACCAGTCCACGAAGTGCCATGCAGATAGAATACGGTGCTCCATGGTGAATCAGTGACTGTATAATCATCCCAAGTCGTATTTAGTAACCGTATTGAGCATATTCTGAGGTACAGTGACCGTAGTGTGCTTTGACCTCAACTTCAGTGACCATCGGTGTATTTATCTCTTTTTTAACGTAGTACAATTTGAGTGGATTGCTCCAGTGGTCATCACACGTGAGCCAATCGATTCACACGCTTCCGCACTCCATTTTGTCTTGCGTTCCTTCCTCCATCCAACACGCTGACAAGTGGGGCCCATGCTCATGTATGCTAACGTGGTAGTCAATTATTTTGCCAGAGTCAGCTATCACACCCTTTCAATGCCACGTCAATGTACCCACTAGAAGAAAGTTAGACTCGTTCGGTTCAACCGCCTCCCTAGGTGTTTGGAGAGGAATTGGCCAGCGCGAGGCGGTTCTATAGGTGGGCAGGCAGCAAAAAATAGGGGAAAACGCGCGAACCAGCTAGACGAGGGTGGGAAGCTTCTATATTCGCAGGGGACGTGGCATTGGCTATTGGGCGGCAACAGGCGGTCATCCGGGTACGCCATAAAGGATATGAAGAGGCATCCTATATCAGCAAGGACCAACTTCCCTACGGATAGCTCATCTAACAGAACTCCCAAGTTAACTGTGCCGAGGCTGGTGTAGTCATGAGATGGGTGACCGGATGGGAAGTGGACTCGAGGTCTTTGTTTTGTAATTTTTGACATTTTTTGTTTTTTGAACACATGTTAATCGAAGGTCTATCGCGTTACTTTTCAATAATTTTTATTTTCTGAACACATGCTAATTGACTTGAAAGAAGGTCTATCGCGTTACTTTACGACATGTTTCCAAAAAAGGTGATATGACCTCTGTCAACTTATAAGTCATGTCTGTCAAATTAACCTCGAGGTACTTGTTCTCAAATTAACCTCTAGGCCTTGCCGGAGTGCTGAAATGTGTCGGCGTTAATTGCAAGATGAGCCATCAAGCTAGCAGTGGAGTTGCCAACATGCTCAAAGTGCATGCAACATTGAATAGAAAGAAGCATGCCTAGGAAATTAATGTGTGCTTAGGGAGGCCCTTTGCTCAAAGAGCAAGTACTCTTTCGGTTATACTATACGACTAGCCACAGTGGGAGTAACTTCAGCAGTAACATCGAGTCCAACTCAGCAAATTTGCTTATGTGGAAATGAGTTAATGAGGAGAGAGGTTGTTTGAGTAACTTAGCTAGTTACTGTAACATCACATGTCCCAGTGCAATATGAGTCTATAACCTATTAAATGAAGATTTGCATGTTACCACACTTATGTTACTACCCACTATGCGATGAGGCTTCCTATATCTACAAGCACCAGCTTCCCTACCGATTGCTCATCCAATATAACTCCCAAGTTAACTGTGCTGAGGCTGGAGTAGCCATCAGATGGGTGACCGAATGGGAAGTGGACTCGATGTTAAACTAATGGGATGGGTTACTATAAACGTTTAATTGGCTTAAATGTATATAGTGCTCCGTCCTATTAGTGGAACCTCGAGGTCTTTATCTTGTAATTTTTGACATTTTTTGTTTTTTGAACACATGTTAATCGAAGGTCTATCGCGTTACTTTTTGATAATTTTTGTTTTTTGAACACATGTTAATTGGCTTGAAAGAAGGTCTACCGTGTTACTTCACGACATATTGCCAAAAAAAGTGATATGACTTTTGTCAACCTATAAGGAATGTCTGTCAAATTAACCTCGAGGTACTTGTTCTCAAATTAACCTCTGGGTCTTGCAGGAGTACTTGTTTTTTGAACACATGTTAATCGAAGGTCTATCACGTTACTTTTTGATAATTTTTGTTTTTTTAACACATGTTAATTGGCTTGAAAGAAGGTCTATCGTGTTACTTCATGACATCTTTCCAAAAATAGTGATATGACTTCTATCAACCTATAAGGCATGTCTGTCAAATTAACCTCGAGGTACTTGTTCTCAAATTAACCTCTGGGTCTTGCAGGAGTACTTGTTTTTTGAACACATGTTAATCGAACGTCTATCGCGTTACTTTTTGATAATTTTTGTTTTTTGAACACATGTTAATTGGCTTGAAAGAAGTTCTATCATGTTACTTCACGACATCTTTCCAAAAAAGTGATATGACTTCTGTCAACCTATAAGGCGTGCCTATCAAATTAACCTCGAGGTACTGGTTCTCAAATTAACCTCTGGGTCTTGCAGGAGTACTTGTTTTTTGAACACATGTTAATCGAAGGTCTATCGCATTATTTTTTGATAATTTTTGTTTTTTGAACACATGTTAATTGGCTTGAAAGAAGGTCTATCGTGTTACTTCATGACATCTTTCCAAAAAAAGTCATATGACTTCTGTCAACCTATAAGGCATGTCTGTCAAATTAACCTCGAGGTATTTGTTCTCAAATTAACCTCTGGGTCTTGCAGGAGTACTTATTTTTTGAACACATTTTAATCGAAGGTCTATCGCATTACTTTTTGATAATTTTTGTTTTTTGAATACATGTTAATTGGCTTGAAAGAAGGTCTATCGTGTTAGTTCATGACATCTTTGCAAAAAAAAGTCATATGACTTCTGTCAACCTATAAGGCATGTCTGTCAAATTAACCTCGAGGTACTTGTTCTCAAATTAACCTCTGGGCCTTACAAGAGTGCTGCAATGTGTTAGCGTCAATTGCAAGATGAGCCAGCAAGCTAGCAGTGAAGTTGCCAACATGCTCAAAGTGCACACAACGTTGAGTAGAAAGAAGCATTCCCAGGAAATTAATGTGTGCTTAGGGAGGCCTTTGCTCAAAGAGAAAGTGTATATAAGGTACAGTCAGCAGGCTATAAGGACAAGGAGCGAGAAGCAATACGGGCTGCTGGATATACTATAACTAGGTGTCCCTTGGAGGTAACATTCAAAATTATTCTCACACTATAGAATGGTATAGGAATGTGGAGAGATTTGGTTGATTTTATATCGTTGAATAATATAAAATATTATGAGTGCAGACGCTCCACCGCGAGGTTCCTTGTTCCTTCTCGGTCGTCGGGAATCTATGTTCTTCCACTCTTTTTTTTACGTGAGCTTTGTTCATCCTTTTGCCAACACGCGAGAAATCTAGCATCAAAGGTGCACGTGTCATGCAAGAAAATGGAGATAATCAGATAAGCAGTGCGTAAGTGAGTCGTGCACTTCGATGGCACCTACTACGCAATATTTTTTCTCCTCGATGGCACATGAATAGTGCACGTACTCAACGACGGAGAACGGGATGGTAGCCATGGACATGGTCAGCCCTTTTTGGAGAGAGTACTAAATTACTCTGATGTGTCCCTTCAACTCGTAGAACGACGAGAAGCTTGCTTACTATGCCTTCTCCCTCGCCAACACGTGCGCGGTGGCTCGCAGCACGAGGAGAAACTTTTGCTTACAAGCGGTGGACGTGCAGCAGTTCATTTGGTGTCATATTGCCAGAAGTACTACTGTAGTACCATCATTATTGTTTGACTTCCGGAAGAGGCGAAGAGCCAAGCGCAAGGTCACCCACTAACCTAGTACAATATACTACTATAGCCAAAGCTGGTCCACCTTTTTAGAGCATGGTTAATTAATATAGGTGGCTCTTGCAGCGCCACGTCATTTAGAGAAAGTAATACTCTCTTCATAGGAACTTAAAACGCAAGAATAGGAAAATTATGAGGGGGTGTCTCCAGCAGTGTTCCTTGGCTCGCACCTAGCATCAGGGTGGCCGAACTTGGAGTCATTCATCTGGTACACGTGGCGTCTCAGATCTGGACACGAGGTGACGTACACCGTCAAGTCCACGATCAAGGGGGTCAAGGCGGACGCGACCTCTCACTGCATCCACCATTTGAAGCGGCACGCCGGCCCAGGGCGCCGCCCGCTGCACTCCCAGTTGTACCCGCCTCCTCACCGCATTCAAAAACCTACATTTAAACCCGCGTGGAATGCGGGAAACCCACTCCGGCCACACACACCTGTTCGGGAGCAGGACGCCGGCCAAGCTCCTCCTTCCACCATTTAGTCCACTCTTTTGGCGGCATCCGACGAGCAGGTAGAGCAGTTCTCCGGCATAAAAGCCGTCTGGGTGGCCCGCCGAGGCCGACAGTTATGAGCGAGGCAGCTCGCTGCTCCACCTACCTTGCCTAGCCGTCGGAGGCAGCTGCCCCACTAAGCCAGCGCGTGGTTCCGTAGCTGGCCGCTGCAATGCAGCTCGAGGAAGAGTCACGACTTGCTCCACGCCGGCTTGTCGAGGAGCACGGCGGCACGGGCATTGTCGCTGCCCTCGACACCGCCGCGTCGTACAGTGCCTCCAGTGTCTGCGACTGCGCCATTCGCCGTCGACGCGCACGTAGCCACGACATGCAGGTAGAGAAAGAAGTCGCCGCAGATGTTGACAAGGTGACGCGGCTATGCGGATGTCAATGAGGTGACGGTCAGCACGTCTCTGCCCGCCGCCGTCATCGAGGAGAAGTAGAACACGGGAGGCTGCCGCCGATTGTATCCCATGAAGGCCAGCGCCGAGGCGACGCCGGCGAATACAACCGGTGTCTTGCACGATTCTTCTTCTGCCGGATGCTGGAGGAGGACAAAGAGAACGGGCGGCAACCATTTAGATTAGGTATATTAATTCTACCAGGCTGGTTGTAATGGGAGTATCATAAGTAGTATCATGCATGCCAACTAGTAGGAAAATTTGATGAGGTGGCGTAGAATTAAATGAAGAAAGAGAGGGTTGAGTATTATTATGATACCGTATGGAATTAAGTTACTCCCACTGTGCTTAGTCTTAGGCCTTTTTCGGTTCAACCTCCTCCCAAGGTGTTTGGAGAGGAATGGAGGGGAATTTGGCTTGTACATGATTTAATCCCCCACAATCCCTGTTAATCTATGTATATTGTGGGCATGTTATTTGACCCCTCATTTTGCCGCGCTATGACCAGTGTGAGTGTCTGCATGCAGTACACCATCCTCTAATTTGGTGGATGCCAAGCCGGCCCGAAAAGGAGCTATAACATTTTTCAAGTTGAAAATTTTTACCGATGAGGAGCCATAATTAAGTTGGAGGCGTCTCTTATTTTCTTTCGAATGGACAATAAGCTGGAGAGCTGGAGAGTGTCTCTAATGGGCTGCTTCTAGTGTTAAGCCCCTCCAGTACGAAACACGGGTAGCCGACTGGGACGATACAAAAGCCTATCCATCTTAAAGCCCATTGGTTTTTGTTTTTTGCAAGAAGCTCATATTTCTTGAAGAGGGGGCGATCCCAGAAAAACCCTCCTTCATCCTCGCTTCCACTTATACTGCAGCTCGCTGGACTCTCCCGCTTCCGTCGCCCCCCAATCCCCCCCCACTCCCATCTTCCTCACTTGTACAGAAAACCCCCGCTCACCTTCTTCCTCACTCGTACAGAAAACGCCAGCTCCTCTTCTTCCACTCCTACAGAAAACCCCAGCCCTCCTTCTTCCCCACTCGCACTGCCACTAGGCTCGTCTCTGGCTACTTTTCTCAAACCCGTGAGCTCGGCGCGGCGCCCGCAAGGAAAATGGAGTCGGCTGGCCCCAGCACCAAGAAGATGAGGCTCCCGCCAGCGGCAACGCCGGTTGTAGATCCTGCACCCGGCAGTGCGGGGAGAAGCAGCAAGCCCCCCCCCCCCCCCCCCCCACACCCACCCGGATCCGAGGAACCCGTGGAATCTCCGGTGGACCGCATCAGCGATCTCCCGGACGACATCCTTGGGGAGATCGTCGCTTCTCCCCACCAAGGATTGCTGTCGCACACAAGTCCTCTCAACTCGGTGGCGCCCTCGCGCCCCTCAATCTCGACTGTCGTCAGATATCTGTCCTTCCTAAATTTGATCTCCTCAGAGCCATCATCTCCTCTCACCAGCAGGGCCCCGTTCAACGCCTCTGCATCCCAACACGCTACCTGATGTCCATACTCGGCACGGGATGCTTGGCTGACATCCCCTGAATTCAAAAAACTCCAGCAGTTTGAGTTCTACCATTACCACGAAAGTTTCATACCATGAACTGAACACCAAGAATCTGTGCCCACACCATCGTTGTCCATCTCTTGGTTTTCCTCCTCTCTCCACACCTCCACCTTCGCCCGGTGCCATCTACCAGACGATATGGTACAAATGCTTCGACTCCCACTGCTAAGAAAACTTTTGCTTGTGGTGGTTTATCTGTCGGAGGCCTCACTGCATAGCATCATCCACTCCAGTTGCCCTGGCCTGGGAGTAGAAATCCCTATCGGTTGTCTCCAAATAAAGTTGCCTCACCTTAACAGCATTGGAATTTGTTTTAAAGGACAGTAGCTCATCATCGAAGATGCCCCTTCACTTCAAAGGTTGCTCCTTGATGATTGTTATAAACCTTCGCAAATAATTGTCGTCTCTGCGCCCAAACTGGAGACCTTGGATGTAATTCATGATCCGTTTAATGATCACAGGAAGTTGGTCTTTGGCTCCTCACTTTTTCAGGTACCGTATATTATCATCTACACATTTGTAATCATAAGCTGCATTTTTCATTTGTGCGCATAACTTTTATATCATCTTGGAGTACACTTTGGGTACTAATATTATGTTATACGCTCAATGAACAGTTCGTCCATGGATAGCCTATCAATGCTGCTGGATTTTGTCAAGATCTTATATATCGGAATGTTTAGTTTTGATCTGAACATAATTATTGGCTTGCTGCGATGCTTTCGACCTCTGGAGAATTTATATATAAAGGTGATGATTTCATGCACATTGAAAGCCCATATATATTGTACTAGAATTAACCGTTCAGCTGTCGCTCTTTCGGCATACTATTTTTTCAGACCTTAACTCTTTTCAATCTTCATGTCTACTTAGGCACTGCTACCACATGGAGAAAAACGTATAACCAATCGGTGGCGTAATAAGCACCAGGATTTTCTCAGTTCTCATGACATTTGTTTGAGGACAATAACGATGGAAGGATATGCATCCAACCAGGCAAACAGAAGCTCTGTCACATTCTTCATGTTGAGTGCGAGGTTACTATTGTCCATGAGGCTTAAGTTTTACAACAAGAGATTTCTCACGGACGGACACGTTGAACAGCAAAAAAAGAAGTTTCAGGTGGACAAATGGGCTTCTAAACGTGCTCGGCTTCTATTTACAACAAATTGTAGTCATCCTACAATAATTGTTTTTGCACACGATGTTGATTTTATGGATCAGACCGGTCCATTTGTTTGTGACTATGAAAAAGAGTGGTTGGGTTAGATGTTATTGCCATGTTCAATCTGGGTTTTGTCTAAATTTGATGGACAATTAATCCTTGGGCTTTTTGTACCGTTTGTAAGCTTGAGTTGCATGTTGTTGCCCTCGTACTCCCCTCCGCCTGCCACTACGCTGTCGCATCTTCCACGGCTCCTGTTCGTTCCTGTCTGAGGCCTCGTCGTCGTTCTCCGCCTTGGTTCGCTCGCTGTGCCCGCCGCCGTCTGGCGTTGTCAACATGGTCAACAACTGAGAGGAATTAGGAGATGACTGTACGTGGAGAGGGTGACAGTAGGGACCCACCAGGGTCATTGCATCACGCAAGCAGGTGCCTCGTTATTACAAGCTAAAAAAATACTTCCTCCTAATTGTTTGACAACTAGGTCCCACGCCATTGTCAATGTAGTCAATAAACGAGAAAATTACACAACGAACGGATAACACCAGGGACCCAGCAGCTCGCCTAGTTGTTTTTTAGTTCTAGAGACGGAGCTCAACTGTGCACTGTGCGGGGGCTGTGGCCCGTCTAGCCCACGCTTACGCTTTTATTTAAGCACATGACGAGCCCAATTGATATCTTTTTTCTTTCTGAAAATGGCTAGCCCAGTTCTTTTTTTTTTAGAATACCCAACCGAGGCCTACTTGCTTTTCTCAGCCCTGTTGGGCTGCAAATCTTTCAAGACGAGGGATGTAAGTAGTAAGAAATGGGCTTGCCCAGAAAATGGGCTATGAGTTATAAGAAATGGGTTGTGAATTTTTAAACCAAAGCCAACCGGCAATTACATTAAAATATCGTTTTTTCTGGATTTCTCTACTCTTATAAAAAGCAGAGTTGGTGATGATGGTGTGCTTGCCATCCTGCAATATAGGCCATCCGATCTATATCTAACGGATAGGAAGGAAACTATGACAATTTACCCACACTCCTCTCCACATTTGGAGATACGGGCTTCCCTGGTTCATCCTTATCTCCCACAAGATAAACTACTCATACAAATGCATCTTCATGTTCTGTGCAACGCACTGGCATCTTGCTAGTTAAGATTTTAAATTTCATTCATTTTTTGCGAAGAATTTTTTTGAATTTTATTTTGATATAATTTTTTAACAATTATTTTTAACGTGACTCAAAATTTCATGATTAAAAGAGTTCGGACCCCACCAAAATATGCAAAATTTCGTTGAATTTTTTAGCAGTGCCCAGAATATATGGTCTGTAATGCTAATAAAAAGAATATGAGCTTCAAAATATCCTTAAGAATTAGTAAATGGGCGGTAAATTATTGAAAATAATGGCTAATGGGATGTATGTTGTTTTCCACATATTTGGAGGCTGACTTCTGGGCCTACTAGGTTAACGATGATGTTGTCCTAAAAAAATTGACGCATACGCAAGGCTTTGTCAACTTAGTCAACACACAGCAGTGACTGTTGGATGTCCATCCAACGGCCGCCATGCTTCTTCAATCTCTGATCTTCCTGCTCCAGCCGCCCAAACCAGCACCGGCGGGACTGCCTGCTCCCTCCTCCCGTGGCCGGCTGTGCTGCCGCCAGGCCATCCCTCTACCCACCCACACATCCTGTTATTTTCCGGCGACGTCAGCCTCACCCCGCAGCCGACCAGCCAGCGTTCGTACACCCCTCAGCGTGGGCATCCGCTGTTGTGGCTTCGCCGGCTCCGGGTCGTTCCCTTCCTGGGCCTCGCCCTCGTCCACCGCGTTTGTGCTCTCGGCGCAGCGTGGTCAACATGGTCAACAAACAAGAGCCATCGAAAGAGGCTGACAGTAGGGACCCACACAAGAAAGTGCCTCCTTATTACGCGCAAAATAATGATTCCTCCACCTGACAGCTGAGCCCACCGGAAGGGCCTCTGTATTTCGTGAAACAAACGTTCCTCCCACTGACAGCTCGGACCCACCAGCTATGTCTTCGCACGCAAGGAAGTGCCTCCTTATTACGCACAAACAAATAAATACTCCCCCTGCTAGCTGGGACCCACCATAGTGGGAGGATGACTTGTGGGCCTACTAAGTTGACGCGGATGGAGGGCTTTGGCAACTTAGTCAATATGAACGATTCTAGCTCTAGTGACCGTACGATGGCCATCCAACGGCCGTAGTGCTTCTTCAACCTCTGGTCTTCTTGCTCCAGCCGCCCAAACCAGCGCTGGTCGTGCTGCTTGCTCCTGCCTCCCGTGGCCGGCTGTGCTGCCGCGGAGGCCTCACCGCCCCCTACTACTCCCACCGCTGGCCAGACCATCTCTCTACTCACCCACACCCCCTGTTATTCTGCGGCGATGGCAGCCTCACACCACAGCCGAACCAGTGAACCCTCGTACTCCTCTCCACGTGGGCATCCACTGCCGCATCTTCCCCGGCTCCGCGTCGTCCCCTTCCTAGGCCTCGCCGTCGTCCACCGCCTTGGTGCTCTCGGCGCGGCATGGTCAATGTGGTCAAGGAACAGAATTTCATCGGAAGAGTACTGTACGTGGAGAGGCTGACAGCTGGGTCCATGGTCGCAGCAAGGAAGTGCAACCTTCTTACGCACAAAATAATGATTCCTCCACCTGAAAGGAGGGACCCACCGGACGGGCCACCGTGTTTAGTGAAAAAATGTTTCCCCCCTGACTGCTGGGACCCAGCAGCTACATCTTCGCACGTAAGGAAGTGCCTCCTTATCCTCCCTGACAGTCAGGACCCACCTGGTCGAAGCGTACGTAACGTTGTCATTCTGGTCGGGAACGTGTACGTACATACTGGTCGATCGGTCTGTCCGCAGGCTGCAGCGATGAACCGTGGCCAAGTAAGGAAGGGCACATGTCATAGTAGAGGCGCGCACGTAGCATGTACACGTACGTACAGCCAGGTGATGACCCACAAGTATAGGGGATCTATCGTAGTCCTTTCGATAAGTAAGAGTGTCGAACCCAATGAGGAGCAGAAGGAAATGATAGGCGGTTTTCAGCAAGGTATTCTCTGCAAGCACTGAAATAATAGGTAACAGATAGTTTCGTGATAGGATAATTTGTAACGAGCAACAAGTAACAAAAGTACATAAAGTGCAGCAAGGTGGCCCAATCCTGTTTGTAGCAAAGGACAAGCCTGGACAAACTCTTATATAAAGAAAAACGCTCCCGAGGACACATGGGAATTATCGTCAAGCTACTTTTCATCACGTTCATATGATTCGCGTTCGGTACTTTGATAATTTGATATGTGGGTGGACCGGTGCTTGGGTGCTGTCCTTACTTGAACAAGCATCCCACTTATGATTAACCTCTATTGCAAGCATCCACAACTACAACAAAAGTATTAAGGTAAACCTAACCATAGCATGAAACATATGGATCCAAATCAGCCCCTTACGAAGCAACGCATAAACTAGGGTTTAAGCTTCTGTCACTCTAGCAACCCATCATCTACTTATTACTTCCCAATGCCTTCCCCTAGGCCCAAATAATGGTGAAGTGTCATGTAGTCGACATTCACATAACACCACTAGAGGATAGACAACATACATCTCATCAAAATATCGAACGAATACCAAATTCACATGACTACTAATAGCAAGACTTCTCCCATGTCCTCAGGAACAAACGTAACTACTCACAAAGCATATTCATGTTCATAATCAGAGTAGTATTAATATGCATATAGGATCTAAACATATGATCTTCCACCAAATAAACCAACTAGCATCAACTACAAGGAGTAATCAACACTACTAGCAACCTACAGGTACCGATCCCAGACTTAGAGACAAGAATTGGATACAAGAGATGAACTAGGGTTTGATAGGATATGGTGCTGGTGAACATGTTGATGGAGATTTCCCTCTCCCGATGAGAGGAGCGTTGGTGATGACGATGGCGATGATTTCCCCCTCCTGGAGGGAAGTGTCCCCGGCAGAACAGCTCTGCCGGAGCCCTAGATTGGTTCCGCCAAGGTTCCGCCTTGTGGCGGCGGAGTCTCGTCCCGAAAGCTTGCTTGTGATTTTTCTTCAAACAAAAGACTTCATATAGCAGAAGATGGGCACCGGAGGGCCAACAGGGGGCCCACGAGGCAGGGCGGCATGCCCAGGGGGGTAGGGCGCGCCCCCCACCCTCGTGGACAGGTGGAGGCCCCCCTGACGTATTTCTTCCGCTCAGTATTTTTTATTATTTCCAAAAATAACTTTCGTGGAGTTTCAGGACTTTTGGAGTTGTGCAGAATAGGTCTATAATATTTGCTCCTTTTCCAGCCCAGAATTCCAGTTGCCGGCATTCTCCCTACTTATGTAAACCTTGTAACATAAGAGAGAATAGGCATAAGTATTGTGACATAATGTGTAATAACAGCCCATAATGCAATAAATATCGATATAACAGAATGATGCAAAATGGACGTATCAACTCCCCCAAGCTTAGACCTCGCTTGTCCTCAAGCGAAAGCCGATAACGATAAATATGTCCACATGTTTAGAGGTAGAGGTGTCGATAAAATAAAATACGGACATGAGGGCATCATGATTATTCTCATAACAGCAACATATATAGATATTGTCATATGATTTCTTATGCTCAAGTAATAATCTATTCACAATGCAAAGTATGAATCAGAAACTTTATTGAGCACTAAAAAACTATAATCTCAGTCATTGAAGCAATTGCAATTTATCATAACATCAGAAAGAGTCTATGTCAGAGCTTTCTAGCAAGTCCACATACTCAACTATCATCTTGTCTTTCATAATTGCTAACACTGACGCAACTTGTGGTTACGGAGTTTTAATCGGACACAGAGAAAGATAGGGGCTTATAGTTTCGCCTCCCAACCTTTTACCTCAAGGGTAATGTCAACAATAATAATTCATGCTAACCCACATCCAATTAGATATATATATCAGGATCTTTCCAACATCCTGTGCTTGCCAAAGGATAAAATGTAAAAAGGAAAGGTGAAGATCACCATGACTCTTGCATAAGGTAGAAGATAATAGTAAAAGATAGGCCCTTCGCAGAGGGAAGCAGAGGTTGCCATGCGCTTTCAGGGTTGGATGCACAAAATCTTAATGCGAAAGAACGTCACTTTATATTGCCACTTGTGATATGAACCTTTATTATGCAGTCCGTCGCTTTTATTTCTTCCACATCACAAGATCGTATAAAGCTTATTTCCTCCACATCAATCAATCACACATATTTAGAGAGCAATTTTTATTGCTTGCACCGATGACAACTTACTTGAAGGATCTTACTCAATCCATAGGTAGATATGGTGGACTCTCATGGCAAAACTGGTTTAAGGGTTTTTGGAAGCACAAGTAGTATCTCTACTTGGTGCAAAGAATTTAGCTAGAATGAGGGGGAAAGGCAAGCTCAACATGTTGGATGATCCATGACAATATACTTTACCTCAGATATAAGAAAACATAACCCATTACATTGTCTTCCTTGTCCAACATCAACTCTTTAGCATGTCATATTTTAATGAGTGCTCCCAATCATAAAAGATGTCCAAGATAGTATATTTATATGTGAAACCTCTCTTTCTTTATTACTTCCTATTAATTGCAACTATGACCAAAGCTATGTTTGTCAACTCTCAACAATTTAATCATCATACTCTTCCTATGTGAAGTCATTACTCTTCATAAGATCCATATGATCTCTTTGTTTCTTTTTATTCTTTTCTTTTTCTTTTATTCCCTCAAGGTCATAGCAAGATAATCAAGCCCTTGACTCAACACTAATCTTTATTATATATAGCTCACGGACTCGATTACATAGAGAGATCATAATGCAAAACTCAAAACTAGATCATACCAAAACTTTTATTCTACTACATCAAGATACTACTAAATAGGATCAAACTAAGAAAAAGGTAAAGATAGGAGATGTGGTTGTGATACGATATCGGGGCACCTCCCCCAAGCTTGGCAGTTGCCAAGGGGAGTGCCCATACCCATATGATTATGTCTCCTTTGCTGGTGAAGGGATTGTTGATGATGTAGGCTTGTCGTCCATCTTCCAAGGCATAGGCTCACCATCATAGAAGGATGATCAAGTCTCCGGGATCCTTAAATCTGCAGCCAAACTCATCCTCTTGAATCTATATTCATACTCACAGTTTGAAGGAAATATGCCCTAGAGGCAATAATAAAGTATTATATATTTCCTTATATCATGATAAATGTTTATTATTCATGCTAGAATTGTATTAACCGGAAACATAGTACATGTGTGAATACATAGACAAACAGAGTGTCACTAGTATGCCTCTACTTGACTAGCTCGTTAATCAAAGATGGTTATGTTTCCTAGCCATAGACATGAGTTGTCATTTGATTAACGGGATCACCTCATTAGGAGAATGACGTGATTGACTTGACCCATTCCGTTAGCTTAGCATCCGATCGTTTAGTATGTTGCTATTGCTTTCTTCATGACTTATACATGTTCCTATGACTATGAGATTATGCAACTCCCGTTTACCGGAAGAACACTTTGTGTGCTACCAAACGTCACAACGTAACTGGGTGATTATAAAGGTGCTCTACAGGTGTCTCCAAAGGTACTTGTTGGGTTGGCGTATTTCGAGATTAGGATTTGTCACTCCGATTGTCGGAGAGGTATCTCTGGGCCCACTCGGTAATGCACATCACTATAAGCCTTGCAAGCATTGTGACTAATGAGTTAGTTATGGGATGATGTATTACGGAACGAGTAAAGAGACTTGCCGGTAACGAGATTGAACTAGGTATCGAGATACCGACGATCGAATCTCGGGCAAGTAACATACCAATGACAAAGGGAACAACGTATGTTGTTATGCGGTCTGACCGATAAAGATCTTCGTAGAATATGTGGGAGCCAATATGGGCATCCAGGTCCCGCTATTGGTTATTGACCGGAGAGGTGTCTCGGTCATGTCTACATAGTTCTCGAACCCGAAGGGTCCGCACGCTTAAAGTTACGATGACAGTTTTATTATGAGTTTATGTATGTTGATGTACCGAAGGAGTTCGGAGTCCCGGATGAGATCGGGGACATGACGAGGAGTCTCGAAATGGTCGAGACGTAAAGATCGATGTATTGGACGACTATATTCGGACTTCGGAAAGGTTCCGAGTGATTCGGGTATTTTTCGGAGTACCGGAGAGTTACGGGAATTCGTATTGGGCCTTAATGGGCCATACGGGAAAGGAGAGAAAGACCCCAAAGGGTGGCCGCACCCCTCCCCATGGGCTAGTCCGAATTGGACTAGGGAGGGGGGGCGCCCCCTTCCTTCTTTCTCCTTCCCCCTTCCCTTCTCCTACTCCCACAAGGAAAGGAGGAGTCCTACTCCCGGTGGGAGTAGGACTCCCCCCTTTGGCGCGCCTCTCCCTTGGCCGGCTGCCTCCTCCTTGCTCCTTTATATACGGGGGCAGGGGGGCACCCCATAGACACAACAATTGATCCTTGAGATCTCTTAGCCGTGTGCGGTGCCCCCCTCCACCAAATTACACCTCGATAATACCGTTGCGGAGCTTAGGCGAAGCCCTGCGTCGGTGGAACATCATCATCGTCACCACGCCGTCGTACTGACGAAACTCTCCCTCAACACTCGGCTGGATCGGAGTTCGAGGGACGTCATCGAGCTGAACGTGTGTAGAACTCGGAGGTGCCGTACGTTCGGTACTTGATCGGTCGGATCGTGAAGACGTACGACTACATCAACCGTGTTGTGATAACGCTTCCGCTGTCAGTCTACGAGGGTACGTGGACAACACTCTCCCCTCTCGTTGCTATGCATCACCATGATCTTGCGTGTGCGTAGGAAAATTTTGAAATTACTACGTTCCCCAACAGTGGCATCAGAACCTGGTTTTATGCGTTGATGCTTTGCACGAGTAGAACACAAGTGAGTTGTGG
This sequence comes from Aegilops tauschii subsp. strangulata, assembly GCF_002575655.3. NCBI lineage: Eukaryota > Viridiplantae > Streptophyta > Magnoliopsida > Poales > Poaceae > Aegilops > Aegilops tauschii. The sequence goes on from NC_053037.3 coordinate 552,040,128, forward strand.
GCGATATAAGTCATACTGCTTACCAGCATGTCATACTTTGGTTCAGCGGTATTGTGAGATGAAGCGGCCCGGACCGACATTACGCGTACGCTTACGCGAGACTGGTTTCACCGTTCGGAGCACTCGTTGCTTAAAGGTGACTGGCGGGTGTCTGTCTCTCTCACTTTAGTTGAACCGAGTGTGGCTACGCCCGGTCCTTGCGAAGGTTAAAACAGCACCAACTTGACAAACTATCGTTGTGGTTTTGATGCGTAGGTACGAACGGTTCTTGCTAAGCCCGTAGCAGCCACGTAAAACATGCAACAACAAAGTAGAGGTCGTCTAACTTGTTTTTGCAGGGCATGTTGTGATGTGATATGGTCAAGACATGATGTGATATAATGTGTTGTATGAGATGATCATGTTTTGTAACCGAGTTATCGGCAACTGGCAGGAGCCATATGGTTGTCGCTTTATTGTATGAGATGCTATCACCATGTAATAATTTTACTTTATCACTAAACGGTAGCGATAGTCGTAAAAGCAATAAGTTGGCGAGACGACAACGATACTACGATGGAGATCAAGGTGTCGAGCCGGTGACGATGGCGATCATGATGGTGCTTCGGAGATGGAGATCACAAACACAAGATGATGATGGCCATATCATATCACTTATATTGATTGCATGTGATGTTAATCCTTTATGCATCTTATCTTGCTTTGATTGACGGTAGCATTATAAGATGATCTCTCACTAAAATTTCAAGATAAAAGTGTTCTCCCTGAGTATGCACCGTTGCAAAAGTTCTTCGTGCTGAGACACCACGTGTTAATCGGGTGTGATAGGCTCTACGTTCAAATACAACGGGTGCAAAACAGTTGCACACGCGGAATACTCAGGTTAAACTTGACGAGCCTAGCATATGTACAGATATGGCCTCGGAACACAGAGACCGAAAGGTCGAGCGTGAATCATATAGTAGATATGATCAACATAGCGATGTTCACCATTGAAACTACTCCATCTCACGTGTTAATCGGACATGGTTTAGTTGCTTTGGATCACGTAATCACTTAGATGATTAGAGAGATGTCTATCTAAGTGGGAGTTCTTAAGTAATATGATTAATTGAACTTAAATTTATCATGAACTTAGTCCTGATAGTATTTTGCAAATTATGTTGTAGATCAATAGCTCGCGTTGTTGCTTCCCTGTTTATTTCTGATATGTTCCTAGAGAAAAATTATGTTGAAAGATGTTAGTAGCAATGATGCGGATTGGATCCGTGATCTGAGGATTATCCTCATTGCTGCACAGAAAAATTATGTCCTTGATGCACCGCTAGGTGACAGACCTATTGCAGGAGCAGATGCAGACGTTATGAACGTTTGGCTAGCTCAATATGATGACTACTTGATAGTTTAGTGCACCATGCTTAACAGCTTAGAATCGGGACTTCAAAGACGTTTTGAACGTCATGGAACATATAAGATGTTCCAGGAGTTGAAGTTAATATTTCAAGCAAATACCCGAGTTGAGAGATATGAAGTCTCCAACAAGTTCTATAGCTAAAAGATGGAGGAGAATCGCTCAACTAGTGAGCATGTGCTCAGATTGTCTGGGTACTACAATCGCTTGAATCAAGTGGGAGTTAATCTTCCAGATAAAATAGTGATTGACAGAATTCTCTAGTCACCATCACCAAGTTAGTAGAACTTCGTGATGAACTATAGTATGCAAGGGATGACGAAAGTAATTCCCAAGCTCTTCGTGATGCTGAAATCGACGAAGGTAGAAATCAAGAAAAATATCAAGTGTTGATGGTTAACAAGACCACTAGTTTCAAGAAAAGGGCAAAGGGATAGAAGGCGAACTTCAAGAAGAACGGCAAGCAAGTTGCTGCTCAAGTGAAGAAGCCTAAGTCTGGTCCTAAGCCTGAGACTAAGTGCTTCTACTGCAAAGGAACTGGTCACTGGAGGCGGAACTGCCCCAAGTATATGGTGGATAAGAAGGATGGCAAAGTGAACAAAGGTATATTGGATATACATGTTATTGATGTGTACTTACTAGTGTTTACAGCAACCCCTTAGTATTTGATACTGGTTCAGTTGCTAAAGAGTAGTAACTCGAAAACGTAGTTGCAGAATAAACAGAGACTAGTAAAAGGCGAGGTGACGATGTGTGTTGGAAGTAGTTCCAAGATTGATATGATCATCATCGCACACTCCCTATACTTTCGGGATTAGTGTTGAAACTAAATAAGTGTTATTTGGTGTTTGCGTTGAGCATGAATATGATTTGATCATGTTTTTTGCAATACGGTTATTCATTTAAGTTAGAGAACAATTGTTGTTCTGTTTACATGAATAAAAACCTTTTATGGTCATACACACCAACGAAAATGGTTTGTTGGATCTCAGTGATACACATATTCATAATATTGAAGCCAAAAGATGCAAAGTTAATAATGATAGTGCAACTTATTTGTGGCACTGCCGTTTAGGTCATATTGGTGTAAAGCGCATGAAGAAACTCCATACTGATGGGATTTTGGAATCACTTGATGCTTGCGAACCGTGCCTCATGGGCAAGATGACTAAAACGCCGTTCTCCGGAACTATGGAGAGAGCAACAGATTTGTTGGAAATCATACATACAGATGTATGTGGTCCGATGAATATTGAGGCTCGCAGCAGGTATCATTATTTTCTGATCTTCACAGATGATTTGAGCAGATATAGGTATATCTACTTGATGAAACACAAGTCTGAAACATTTGAAAAGTTCAAAGAATTTCAGAGTGAAGTGGAGAATCATCGTAACAAGAAAATAAAAGTTTCTACGATATGATCGCAGAGGTAAAATATTTGAGTTACGAGTTTGGCCTTCAGTCAAAACAAAGTGAAATAGTTTCACTACTCACGCCGCCTGGAACACCACAGCATAATGGTGTGTCCGAACGTCATAACCGTACTTTATTAGATATAGTGCAATCTATGATGTCTCTTACCAATTTACCACTATTGTTTTGGGGTTATGCATTAGAGACAGCTACATTCACGTTAAATAGAGCACCATCAAAATCCGTTGAGACGACGCCTTATGAACTGTGGTTTGGCAAGAAACCAAAGTTGTCGTTTCTTAAAGTTTGGGGTTGTGATGCTTATGTGAAAAAGTTTCATCCTGATAAGCTCAAACCCAAATCGGAGAAATGTATCTTCATAGGATACCCAAAGGAGACAGTTGGGTACACCTTCTATCACAGATCCGAAGGCAAGACATTCGTTGCTTAGTATGGATCCTTTCTAGAGAAGGAGTTTCTCTCGAAAGATGTGAGTGGGAGGAAAGTAGAACTTGATGAGGTAACTGTACCTGCTCCCTTATTGGAAAGTAGTTCATCACAGAAATCTGTTCCTGTGACTCCTACACCAATTAGTGAGGAAGTTAATGATGATGATCATGTAACTTCAGATCAAGTTACTACCAAACCTCGTAGGTAAAGCAGAGTAAGATCCGCACCAGAGTGGTACAGTAATCCTCTTCTGGAGGTCATGTTACTAGACCATGGCGAACCTACGAACTATGAAGAAGCGATGGTGAGCCCAGATTCCGCAAAATGGCTTGAGGCCATGAAATCTGAGATAAGATCCATATATGAGAACAAAGTATGGACTTTGATTGACTTGCCCAATGATCGGCGAGCCATTGAGATTAAATGGATCTTCAAGAGGAAGACGGACGCTGATAGTAGTGTAACTATCTACAAAGCTAGAATTGTCGCAAAAGGTTTTCGACAAGTTCAAGATGTTGACTACGATGAGAGTTTCTCACTCGTATCTATGCTTAAGTCTGTCCGAATCATGTTAGCAATTGCCGCATTTTATGAAATATGGCAAAGGGATAAACAAAACTGCATTCCTTAATGGATTTATTAAAGAAGAGTTGTATATGATGCAACCAGGAGGTTTTGTCAATCCTAAAGGTGCTAACAAAATATGCAAGCTCCACCGATCCATCTATGGACTGGTGCAAGCATCTCGGAGTTGGAATATATACTTTGATAAGTTTATCAAAGAATATAGTGTTATACAGACTTGCGGTGAAGCCTGTATTTACAAGAAAGTGAGTGGGAGCACTACAGCATTTCTGATAAGTATATGTGAAGGACATATTGTTGATCAGAAATAATGTAGAATTATTCTGCAAAGCATAAAGGAGTGTTTGAAAGAAGTTTTTCAAAGATAGACCTCGGTGAAGCTGCTTACATATTGAGCATCAAGATCTATAGAGATAGATCAAAACGCTTGATAAGTTTTTTCAATGAGTACATACCTTAACAAGATTTTGAAGTAGTTCAAAATAGAACAGTCAAAGAAAGAGTTCTTGCCTATGTTACAAGGTGTGAAATTGAGTAAGACTCAAAGCCCGACCACGCCAGAAGATAGAAAGAGAATGAAAGTCATTCCCTATGCCTTGGCCATAGGTTCTATAATGTATGCCATGCTGTGTACCAGATCTATTGTATACCCTACACTGATTTTGGCAAGGGAGTACAATAGTGATCTAGGAGTAGATCACTGGACAGCGGTCAAAATTATCCTTAGTGGAATAAGGATATGTTTCTTGATTATGGAAGTGACAAAAGGTTCATCGTAAAGGGTTACGTCGATGCAAGTTTTGACACTAAATCTAGATGACTCTGAGTCTCGGTCTAGATACATATTGAAAGTGGGAGCAATTAGCTAGAGTAGCTCCGTGCAGAGCATTGTAGACATAGAAATTTGCAAAATACTTACGAATCTGGATGTGACAGACCCGTTGACTAAAATTATCTCACAATCAAAACATGATCACACCTTAGTACTCTTTGGGTGTTAATCACATAGCGATGTGAACTAGATTATTGAATCTAGTAAACCCTTTGAGTGTTGGTCACATAGAGATGTGGATGTGAACTATGGGTGTTAATCACATGGTGATGTGAATTATTGATGTTAAATCACATGGCGATGTGAACTAGATTATTGACTCTAGTGCAAGTGGGAGACTGAAGGAAATATGCCCTAGAGGCAATAATAAAGTATTATATATTTCCTTATATCATGATAAATGTTTATTATTCATGCTAGAATTGTATTAACCGGAAACATAGTACATGTGTGAATACATAGACAAACAGAGTGTCACTAGTATGCCTCTACTTGACTAGCTCGTTAATCAAAGATGGTTATGTTTCCTAGCCATAGACATGAGTTGTCATTTGATTAACGGGATCACCTCATTAGGAGAATGACGTGATTGACTTGACCCATTCCGTTAGCTTAGCATCCGATCGTTTAGTATGTTGCTATTGCTTTCTTCATGACTTATACATGTTCCTATGACTATGAGATTATGCAACTCCCGTTTACCGGAAGAACACTTTGTGTGCTACCAAACGTCACAACGTAACTGGGTGATTATAAAGGTGCTCTACAGGTGTCTCCAAAGGTACTTGTTGGGTTGGCGTATTTCGAGATTAGGATTTGTCACTCCGATTGTCGGAGAGGTATCTCTGGGCCCACTCGGTAATGCACATCACTATAAGCCTTGCAAGCATTGTGACTAATGAGTTAGTTACGGGATGATGTATTACGGAACGAGTAAAGAGACTTGCCGGTAACGAGATTGAACTAGGTATCGAGATACCGACGATCGAATCTCGGGCAAGTAACATACCGATGACAAAGGGAACAACGTATGTTGTTATGCGGTCTGACCGATAAAGATCTTCGTAGAATATGTGGGAGCCAATATGGGCATCCAGGTCCCGCTATTGGTTATTGACCGGACAGGTGTCTCGGTCATGTCTACATAGTTCTCGAACCCGAAGGGTCCGCACGCTTAAAGTTACGATGACAGTTTTATTATGAGTTTATGTATGTTGATGTACCGAAGGAGTTCGGAGTCCCGGATGAGATCGGGGACATGACGAGGAGTCTCGAAATGGTCGAGACGTAAAGATTGATATATTGGACGACTATATTCGGACTTCGGAAAGGTTCCGAGTGATTCGGGTATTTTTCGGAGTACCGGAGAGTTACGGGAATTCGTATTGGGCCTTAATGGGCCATACGGGAAAGGAGAGAAAGACCCCAAAGGGTGGCCGCACCCCTCCCCATGGGCTAGTCCGAATTGGACTAGGGAGGGGGGGCGCCCCCTTCCTTCTTTCTCCTTCCCCCTTCCCTTCTCCTACTCCCACAAGGAAAGAAGGAGTCCTACTCCCGGTGGGAGTAGGACTCCCCCCTTTGGCGCGCCTCTCCCTTGGCCGGCTGCCTCCTCCTTGCTCCTTTATATACGGGGGCAGGGGGGCACCCCATAGACACAACAATTGATCCTTGAGATCTCTTAGCCGTGTGCGGTGCCCCCCTCCACCAAATTACACCTCGATAATACCGTTGCGGAGCTTAGGCGAAGCCCTGCGTCGGTGGAACATCATCATCGTCACCACGCCGTCGTGCTGACGAAACTCTCCCTCAACACTCGGCTGGATCGGAGTTCGAGGGATGTCATCGAGCTGAACGTGTGTAAAACTCGGAGGTGCCGTACGTTCGGTACTTGATCGGTCGGATCGTGAAGACGTACGACTACATCAACCGCGTTGTGATAACGCTTCCGCTGTCAGTCTACGAGGGTACGTGGACAACACTCTCCCCTCTCGTTGCTATGCATCACCATGATCTTGCGTGTGCGTAGGAAAATTTTGAAATTACTACGTTCCCCAACACAGTTTTGGTTTTGCAGGTCATAGATTTGGGCTTGGAGGTGCTCGATTTTCTCGTGGAGCTTGAAGATGGCCTCCCAATGTCCTTGGCATCCAGCTTGTGGTTGTTGGTGAACTCCGTGATCATTATGTGATTGGAGTCAAGTCCATGCTCCACCATCTCCTGACACTTGAAAACTTGTTGCTCCATTGCTTCAAGCCTTGTCTCCACGCTTCCGGTCCTCCGTGGTCCCTCAACATCGCAGATGTGCAGCACCCCCTCATGCATCTCAATGGTTTGAGGGTGTTGCAGCACCTCCGCGAGGTAGGGATTGATGACCTTCTCGAAGAACTTGTCCTTGGGGGCACTTGGAGACGTCATGATGATCTAGATCTGTCAGAAAAACAGCTCGAAACAAGAACAGAGGATATTTGCGTGATACAGGAGTCAAAACCTTGGGAGATTATATAATGAATTTTTACCGACCGAAATACATATCGTGCAAGAAAACGGAGTTCGGAGAGCGCACGAGGTGCCCACGAGGCAGGGGGCGCGCCCTCCACCCTCGTGGAGCCCTCGTGTCCTTCCCGTACTGCTTCTTATTTTTCTATTTTTCTAAATATTCCAAAACGGAAATTTGCCATAAAAACTGTTTTGGAGTCGGTTTACTTACCATACCACATACCTACTCCTTTTCGGAGTCTGAAACGTTCCGGAAAGTGTCCCTTATGTTCCTCCGGGGTTACGGTTTCAATAACATTGGTTTCAACATTTATAGGATTACCTGAGATATAGTGTTTAATTCTTTGACCGTTCACCACCTTTGGATTTGTGCCTTCGAAGTTGTTGATTTTTATGGCACCGGAACGATAGACCTCCTCGATAACGTAAGGACCTTCGCATTTAGAGAGAAGTTTTCCTGCAAAAAAATTTAAACGAGAGTTGTATAGCAATACATAATCACCTACATTAAACTCACGCTTTTGTATTCTTTTGTCATGCCATGTTTTAACTTTTTCTTTAAACAATTTGGCATTTTCATAAGCTTGGGTTCTCCATTCATCAAGCGAGCTAATGTCAAATAACCTCTTCTCACCAGCAAGTTTGAAATCATAATTGAGCTCTTTAATAGCCCAATAAGCTTTATGTTCTAGTTCGAGAGGTAAGTGGCATGCTTTTCCATCAACCATTTTATACGGAGACATACCCATAGGATTTTTTTATGCAGTTCTATAAGCCCATAATGCATCATCCAGTTTCTTGGACCAATTCTTTCTAGATCTATTAACAGTCTTTTGCAAAATTAATTTGAGCTCTCTATTACTCAATTCTACTTGACCACTAGACTGTGGGTGATAAGGAGATGCAATTCTATGATTAACATCATATTTAGCAAGCATTTTACGAAAAGCACCATGAATAAAATGTGAACCACCATCAGTCATTAAATATCTAGGGACTCCAAACCTCGGGAAAATAACTTCTTTAAGCATTTTAATAGAAGTGTTATGATCAGCACTACTAGTTGGAATAGCTTCTACCCACTTAGTAACGTAATCAACAGCAACTAAAATATGTGTGTAACCATTAGAGGCAGGAAAATGTCCCATATAATCAAAGCCACAAACATCAAATGGTTCAATAACGAGTGAATAGTTCATAGGCATTTCTTGACGTCTACTAATATTACCTATTCTTTGACATTCATCACAAGATAAGACAAACTTACGGGCATCCTTGAAGACAGTAGGCCAATAAAAACCGGATTGCAATACCTTATTTGCAGTTCTATCTCCAGCGTGGTGTCCTCCATAAGCCTCGGAGTGACACTTGCGTAGGATCTGTTCCTGTTCATGCTTAGGTACACAACGTCTAATAACACCATCTACTCCTTCTTTATAAATATGTGTGTCATCCCAAAAGTAATGTCTCAAATCATAGAAAAACTTTTTCTTTTGATGGTATGTGAAACTAGGTGGTATAAATTTAGCAACAATATAATTAGCATAATCAGCATACCATGGAGCAGTACGAGAAGCATTTATGACATTTAGTTGTTCATCCGGAAAGCTATCATCAATAGGTAGAGGGTCATCAAGAACATTTTCTAACCTAGACAAGTTGTCTGCAATGGGGTTCTCAGGTCCCTTTCTATCAATAATATGCAAATCAAATTCTTGTAGCAAGAGAACCCATCTAATAAGTCTAGGTTTAGCATCTTTCTTTTCCATAAGATATTTAATAGCAGCATGATCAGTGTGAATAGTTACTTTAGAATCAACAATATAAGGTCTGAACTTATAACAAGCAAATACAACTGCTAAGAATTCTTTTTCAGTAGTAGCATAATTTCTTTGAGCATTGTCTAGAGTTTTACTAGCATATTGGATAACATTTAATTTCTTATCAACTCTTTGCCCTAGAACAGCACCTACAGCATAATCACTAGCATCACACATAATTTCAAAGGGTAAATTCCAATCAGGTGGCTGAACAATAGGTGCAGAGATCAATGCTTTCTTAAGTATTTCAAATGCTTCTACACAATCATCATCAAAGACAAATGGTATATCTTTTTGTAATAGATTAGTCAGAGGCCGAGACATTTTTGAGAAGTCCTTAATGAACCTCCTATAAAAACTGGCATGACCAAGGAAACTTCTTATACCTTTGATGTCCTTGGGACATGGCATTTTTTCAATAGCATCAACCTTGGCTTTATTGACTTCAATACCTCTTTCAGAAACTTTATGCCCCAAGACAATACCTTCATTAACCATAAAGTGGCACTTTTCCCAATTCAAGACAAGGTTAGTTTCTTCACATCTCTGCAAAACTCGATCAAGGTTGCTCAAGCAATCATCAAAAGAGGATCCATAGACGGAGAAATCGTCCATGAAAACCTCACAAATCTTTTCACAAAAGTCAGAGAATATAGCCATCATGCATCTTTGAAAGGTAGCAGGTGCATTACATAAACCAAAAGGCATACGTCTATAAGCAAAAGTACTGAAAGGGCAAGTAAAAGTGGTCTTTGATTGATCATCGGCTGACACAGGTATTTGAGAGAAACCAGAATAACCATCTAGAAAGCAAAAATGTGTATGTTTGGATAATCTTTCTAGAATTTGATCAATAAAAGGTAAGGGGTAATGATCCTTTTTAGTAGCCTTATTTAATTTGCGGAAATCAATTACCATCCTATAACCTGTAATAATTCTTTGCGGAATCAATTCATCTTTATCATTAGGAACGACAGTAATACCTCCCTTCTTAGGAACACAATGGACAAGACTTACCCACTGACTACCAGCAACGGGATAAATAATACCTGCCTCAAGAAGCTTTAGTATTTCCTTTCTTACCACTTTTTTCATCTTAGGATTCAGCCGTCGTTGGTGATCACGAACTGGTTTGGCATCTTTCTCCAAATTTATTTTGTGTTGACATAAAGTGGGACTGATGCCCTTAAGATCATCAAGAGTATATCCAATAGCAGCACGGTGCTTCTTCAGAGTTTTCAATAATCTCTCTTCTTCATGCTCTGAAAGGTTAGCACTAATAATAACAGGATATATCTTTTTCTCATCAAGATAAGCATATTTAAGAGTATCAGGTAACGGTTTAAGCTCAAACACGGGATCACCCTTGGGTGGAGGAGGATCCCCTAGGATTTCAACAGGCAAATTGTGTTTCAGGATAGGTTCTTGTTTAAAGAATACTTCATCTATTTCCCTTCTTTCATTCATAAACATATCATTTTCATGGTCTAGCAAATATTGTTCTAAAGGATCACTAGGAGGTACGGCAATAGAAGCAAGACCAATAATTTCATCCTTACTAGGCAATTCCTCTTCACGATGTTGTCTACTAAATTTAGAGAAATTAAACTCATGAGACATATCACCCAAGCCAATAGTAACGACATCCTTTTCGCAGTCTATCCTAGCATTAACTGTGTTCAAGAAGGGTCTACCAAAAATAATGGGACAAAAGCTATCTTGTGGGGAGCCAAGAACAAGAAAATCAGCAGGATATTTAGTTTTCGCACACAAGACTTCAACATCTCTAACAATTCCCATTGGTGAAATAGTATCTCTATTGGCAAGTTTAATTGTGACATCAATATCTTCTATCTCAGCAGGTGCAATATCATGCATAATTTCTTTGTATAAGTCAAAAGGTATTGCACTAGCACTAGCACCCATATCACATAAGCCACGATAACAATGATCTCCTATTTTAACCGAAATAACAGGCATGCCTACCACAGGTCTATGTTTATCTTTAGCACAAGGTTTGGCAATTCTAACAGTTTCATCACGGAAATGAATAACATGCCCATCGATATTATCAGACAAGAGATCTTTAACAATAGCAATATTAGGTTCAACTTTAATTTGCTCAGAAGGTGTATAAGTTCTAATATTGCTTTTACGGACCACAGTTGAAGCATTAGCATGATCCTTTATCCTAACAGGGAAAGGTGGTTTCTCAACATAAGAAGTAGGAACAATAGGATCATTATAAGTGATAGTCTTTTCTTCAACTTTAATAGGTGTAGCTACTTTTACTTCTATGGGAGGATGATATTTAAACCACTTCTCCTTAGGGAGATCAATATGAGCAAAAAAAGATTCACAAAAAGAAGCTACTATCTCAGAGTCAAGTCCATATTTAGTGCTAAATTTACGGAAAACATCGGTATCCATAAAAGATTTAACACAATCAAACTTAGGTGTCATACCTGACTCCTTACCTTCGTCGAGATCCCAATCTTCAGAGTTGCGTTTAATTCTTTCCAATAAATCCCATTTGAATTCAATAGTCTTCATAGTAAAAGAGCTAGCACAAAAAGTATCGAGCATGGTGCGATTGTTATCAGAAAGCCGAGCATAAAATTTTTGAATAATTATTTCTCTTGGGAGCTCATGATTGGGGCATGAATATAACATTGATTTAAGCCTCCCCTAAGCTTGAGAGATGATTTCTCCTTCGCGAGGCCAAAAATTATATATATAATTGCGATCACGATGAACAAGATGCATAGGATAAAATTTCTGATGAAATTCCAATTTCAATCGTTTGTAGTTCCATGATCCCGTATCATCACATAGCCTATACCATGTCAATGAATCTCCCTTCAAAGATAAAGGGAAGACCTTCTTCTTAATAATATCACCGGGTATACCTGCAAGCTTAAATAATCCACAAACTTCATCCACATATATTAGGTGCTCATCAGGATGCATTGTTCCATCTCCTGCATAAGGATTAGCTAGCAGTTTTTCTAACATACCCGAAGGAATCTCAAAGTGGACATTTTCATTTTCAGTAGGTTCAGTAGGTTGAGGAGCGACTCTTTGCTCTACTGGTCGGGGTGAAGATACCCTGAAAAATCCCCTCAGAGGATTACTTTCCATAGTAACAAGTGGCAGTAAATTTCAGCACACTATATAAAAAAATTCCTTACCAAATTCCACCTACCAAAGGCGCTTCACTCCCCGGCAATGGCACCAGAAAAGAGTCTTGATGACCCACAAGTATAGGGGATCTATCGTAGTCCTTTCGATAAGTAAGAGTGTCGAACCCAACGAGGAGCAGAAGGAAATGATAAGCGGTTTTCAGCAAGGTATTCTCTGCAAGCGCTGAAATAATAGGTAACAGATAGTTTTGTGATAGGATAATTTGTAATGAGCAACAAGTAACAAAAGTAAATAAAGTGCAGCAAGGTGGCCCAATCCTTTTTGTAGCAAAGGACAAGCCTGGACAAACTCTTATATAAAGAAAAACGCTCCCGAGGACACATGGGAATTATCGTCAAGCTAGTTTTCATCACGTTCATATGATTCGCGCTCGGTACTTTGATAATTTGGTATGTGGGTGGACCGGTGCTTGGGTGCTGTACTTACTTGAACAAGCATCCCACTTATGATTAACCTCTATTGCAAGCATCCGCAACTACAACAAAAGTATTAAGGTAAACCTAACCATAGCATGAAACATATGGATCCAAATCAGCCCCTTACGAAGCAACGCATAAACTAGGGTTTAAGCTTCTGTCACTCTAGCAACCCATCATCTACTTATTACTTCCCAATGCCTTCTTCTAGGCCCAAATAATGGTGAATTTTCATGTAGTCGACGTTCACATAACACCACTAGAGGATAGACAACATACATCTCATCAAAATATCGAACGAATACCAAATTCACATGACTACTAATAGCAAGACTTCTCCCATGTCCTCAGGAACAAACGTAACTACTCACAAAGCATATTCATGTTCATAATCAGAGGAGTATTAATATGCATATAGGATCTGAACAAATGATCTTCCACCAAATAAACCAACTAGCATCAACTACAAGGAGTAATCAACACTACTTGAAACCTACAGGTACCGACCCCAGACTTAGAGACAAGAATTGGATACAAGAGATGAACTAGGGTTTGAGAGGACATGGTTCTGGTGAAGATGTTGATGGAGATTGCCCTCTCCCGATGAGAGGAGCGTTGGTGATGACGATGGCGATGATTTCCCCCTCCCGGAGGGAAGTGTCCCCGGCAAAACAACTCTGCCGGAGCCCTAGATTGGTTCCACCAAGGTTCCGCCTCGTGGCGGCGGAGTCTCGTCCCGAAAGCTTGCTTGTGATTTTTCTTCGGACAAAAGACTTCATATAGTAGAAGATGGGCACCTGAGGGCCAACAGGGGGCCCACGGGGCAGGGGCGCGCCCAGGGGGTAGGACGCGCCCCCCACCCTCGTGGACAGGTGGAGGCCCCCCTAATGTATTTCTTCCGCTCAGTATTTTTTATTATTTCCAAAAATAACTTTAGTGGAGTTTCAGGACTTTTGGAGTTGTGTAGAATAGGTCTCTAATATTTGCTCCTTTTCCAGCCCAGAATTCCAGCTGCCGGCATTCTCCCTCCTTATGTAAACCTTGTAAAATAAGAGAGAATAGGCATAAGTATTGTGACATAATGTGTAATAACAGCCCATAATGCAATAAATATCGATATAAAAGCATGATGCAAAATGGACGTATCACCAGGGTGCAAGAAAGTAAATACGGCCACGTACATACATACGCGCGGGGTCTTGAACGCCTACTCGCGCATACGCACGGCCAGGGGTCGTGTACATGGAGAGGCAGCGACGGCGTCTTGTTCATCGGTAGCCAACCGGTTGGGTCGAAACGGAGAAACTGCGTCGTCGTGTTCATCAGGAGGCAACGGAATGCGTCGTGTTCATCGGGAGCCAATCGGCTTGGACGGAACAGCCGAAACGAGGCCTAGCGTACCGCAGAACGGAGGAAACGGCCTTCTGTTCGATCGCCTATGGTTGAAACGGGATCCTGTTCACCGGGAGGGGTGTGGCGTACCACAAGACAGAGGAAACAGACTTCTCTTCGACCTCCTACGGTCGAAACGAGGTCCTGTTGATCGGTAGGGATGTGGCGTACCACAAAACGGACTTCTCTTCGACCTCCTACGGTCGAAACAGGGGTCATGTTCATAGGGAGGGGTGTGGCGTACCGCAAAACGGGACTCCACGGGCTACTGTTCATCTCCACCGTCGACTGCCTCCACAGGCTACTGTTCATCCACCGTCGACCTCCTCCAGCCTCCACCTGTGACTGTTCATCCACGGCGTCTCCCTCCTGCCTCCACCAGTTACTGGTCATCCACGGGCTCATGTTCATCCAGCCTCCACTGCTCCTCCACCGGCTACTGTTCAACCAGCCCTCTCCACGAGGTCCTGTTCAACCACCCCTCCACGGGCTATTGTTCATCCAGCCCTCCACCGACTACTGTTCAACCAGCCCTCCACGGGGTCCTGTTCAACCAGCCCTCCACGAGGTCCTGTTCATCCAACGGCAACGGTCTCTACTACCACGGGGTCATGTTCATCCAAGCCCCCACCAGGAACTGTTCATCCACCCCCCCCAACAACGCTCACTGTTCATCAAGAGGCAGGAAGTTCGATCGGCTTCAGTTAGCAGCAGTAGCGAAGGAATCGCTCGATCGGGTTTAGTTAACAACCAGGGATCGATCGATCGCTCGGGTTCAGTAACGCGTAGCCTGCAGTGCAATCGCTCGGGTTCAGTAGGTGAACGCCTTTCTCGGGTTCAGTTAGAGCCCAACGCCTCGCACCCACGCGCGTACGTGTACGAGAGAAATGCGCACCGCTCGGCCCGACCACCCACCGTAACCGGGAACTCCCAGATATTTTCCTCGCCCTCGCTTCTACCATAGTTTTTTCTGTCATGGACGACCCAAACAATGTCATACAGCTGCGTCTCTGGCCCGCCCAGGAAGAAAAGCCCATTGTATGTCATGATTTTTTTCTCATAGAAGTAGGAGCCCACCACATCTATGATGATACCGGGTTTTGTCATAATTATCGTCATAGAAGTGTCATAAGCATGACAGGAAAAAATTTCATTCATCCCAAAATGTCACGGATGTGTTTTTTGTAGTGTTTGTGTTACAAACAAAATGAAAAACAACAAAAGCACAAAAATACTTTGTTTTCTTTTTAGCTCGTTCTCTTTTTAGTTCATTTTTAGCAGGTTCTATCGGAGGGCAGCCACTAGGCCACAACTAGGAGATCAATTGAAGCAAGGTCTATGCCTATTAAATATAGGTCTTATGCGCCTCAACGGTAAAAGTTTCTTACCCTTGCTTAGACGTAAGCTTGGGGAGGTAACCACTTCTCGCGCTCTCTTTTAATAACGACACTTTCTCTTTACTTTTGTAATTTCCCTAGTTTAGTTCTAAGCATGGGGAGGTTACTTTTTCCCGTGTAGTGTCTTGTGCAATGCTCTTCATCATATGGTTTTCGTGCATTAGTGTGTCCCGCTGTTTTGACATGCTTGCTTTCTATTTGTTTTACTGCGCATGCGAGAATCTTGTTATCTTCTAAAAAATTTGCCATGTTCTTTTATCAAAACCCCCATAAAGGAGTCATTTGAACTGTTGCCTTTCTTTCACCTACAACTTAAGTTCTGGACTCTAGTGGTGGCTTTGAGGGAGTCCTGGATTAGGGTGTCCTCGGACAGCCGGACTATATCCTTTGGCTGGACGGTTGGACTATGAAGATACAAGATTGAAGACTTTGTCCCGTGTCCGGATGGGACTTTCCTTGGCGTGGAAGGCAAGCTTGGCAATACGGATATGTAGATCTCCTCCCTTGTAACCGACTCTGTGTAACCCTAGCCCCCTCTGGTGTCATATAAACCGGAGGGTTTAGTCCGTAGGACAACAACAATCATACCATAGGCTAGCTTCTAGGGTTTAGCCTCTACAATCTCGTGGTAGATCAACTCTTGTAATACTCATATCATCAAGATCAATCAAGAAGGAAGTAGGGTATTACCTCCATCGAGAGGGCCCGAACCTGGGTAAACATTGTGTCCCCCGCCTCCTGTTACCATCCGCCTTAGACGCACAGTTCGGGACCCCCTACCCGAGATCCGCCGGTTTTGACACCGACATTGGTGCTTTCATTGAGAGTTCCACTGTGCCGTCACCATAAGGCTTGATGGCTCCTTCGATCATCGGCAACTATGCGATCCAGGGTGAGGTTTTCCTCCCCGGACAGATCTTCGTATTCGGCGGCTTCGTACTGCGGGCCAACTCGCTTGGCCATCTGGAGCAGATCGATAGCTACGCCCCTGGCCATCAGGTTAGGTTTGGAAACTTGAACTATACTGCCGACATCCGCGAGACTTGATCTTCGACGGATTCGAGCCCATGTCAGGTGTGCCGCACAATCACGACGAGCATGATTTAGCTCTACCGTCGGACAGTGTTCGGGAGATCACACCTGCAACCACTCTGGCCTTCAATCCAGAACAAATTGCGCCATCTGTGGACGGGTGGATGGACCCCGCCATGGAGGCCGCACACTCAGTGGCGATAGCGCCAAATACCGACTTCACCTCCTACGAGACCCGTGCTGCCGAACCATTGGATTCGTTCCCGGTCATGGGCTCCGAGCCGCCCGCGTCCGCGCCTATCGAATCTGATTGGGCGCCGATCATGGAGTTTACCTCCGCGGATATCTTTCAGCACTCGCCGTTTGGCGATGTGCTAAATTCATTAAGGTCTCTCTCCTTGTCAGGAGAACCTTGGCCGAACTATATCCGGCTAGAATGGGATGCGGACAAAGAAATTCGCTCCCCACCCACCACCCACTTAGTAGCCACTGTCAACGATTTAACCGACATGCTCGATTTCGACTCCGAAGACATCGACGGCATGGACGACGATGCAGGAGAGGAACAGGAACCATCGCCCACAGGGCGCTGGACAGCCACTTCATCACATGACATATACATGGTGGATACACCCAAAGAAAACAATGACGAGGAATGGAAGGACGCAGCAAAGGATAGCTCCCTCGAGAAGCAACCCAAGCGTCGGCGTAGGCGCCGCTCCAGATCCCGCCTCGGCAAAAAGAGCGATAATAGCGCAAGAGAAAATAACACCCCAGTCGACTCCAGAGGAAACGACAACCACACTGACCCAGCGATAGAGCAGGATGAACAAGCAAACGGCGAACATAGTACGGATCCGCTGTCCGAACACGGCGACGCCGAGGATAAAGCTCATCAACCTCCCCCCGGAGAGGAAAACTGTCCAGACGAGGATGCACACATCATCCCGGAAAGGCACTTGGAACAAGAGAACCTCCGCAGAAGGCTTATTGCCACCGCGAGGAGTCTGAAGAAGCAGAAGCAAAGGCTTAAGGCCGTGCAGAATACGCTCAACAGTAGATGGAACAAAGTGCTTGACACTGAAGAAAAGTATGGTGGTAGTTCCCACACAAAGAGCTATCCAAAGCGCAAGCTGTCGTGGTTCTAAGTCTGACAGTAGAATGGGGGGTAGGGATGTAGAGGCAAGATCCTAGCTATGGAGAAGTTGTACGCACAAGTTTTACGAGTTCAGGCCCTTCTCGGAGGAAGTAACAGCCCTATGTCTCGGAGCCCGGAGCCGGTCGACTGGATTATATGCGTGTGTGTTACAGGGGGTGCGAACCCTTGTCCCAGAGGAGGGGGGTGGCTTATATAGAGTGCGCCAGGACCCCAGCTCCCCTCCGTTACACAGGGTTCAATGTTCATAAGGAAGGAGCGTTACAGGTAACATCCATAGTAAAGTGCTATAAATGACTATTAAGTCTAAGGGTAAATGCCCGACCGTTGTTGCGTGGAGTGGCTTTAGGTCTTCTGCACGTCGAGTGGTTTAGTGGTCGAGTGACCTAAATAAGGGGGGTCTCCGAGTGAATGGTAGGTCGAGTGGATTGCACTCGACACCTTTGTTGGGTCCCCTCTATTTACTCTTGAACCTCTTTGCTTCTAGGACAAGGACCTTAGGTAGGACGTATAGGTCAGGCCTATTACCCTACCCCAGGTCTATGTCCTCATCATTAGCCCCCGAATGGATTGAGGCCCGAGTGAAAAGAAGGTTGAAGTTGACCTTGCTTTGACTCTTGCTGTCATCTCCAAATGGATGCGAGTTGTTGGAACTTTGGCTTCGTTTCAGTCGCCTTGATCGATTCAGAAATGGCCGACTGGTTTTTATAACGTCATCTGTCGAGTGTTATCCTTGACATGGAATCTTTGGTGTGATCGGTTGTAGGGGATCCCGGATTTCGCGGGATTCGAAATTTTGGTGGAAGTGCGCAAGGCGGAGCGCGCCGTGGTAAGCGGAGTAGATAAAATAGGGCGTTTCAATTTCTGCACCACCTTTTTCGCCACGTATCCCGTGTGCGACTGTTAAGGGATTTGACAGGATCGTCCGGGCCCATGCGTCAGCCACTCGGAAGTAGGCCTTTAAAAGCGGTGAGGCTGAGGCATCCGCACTGTGCGTGCCCATTCTCCTTCTTCTTCCTCTTGCTCCTTTACCTCGTTCAGCTTCTCCACTCTCGACGCCGCCGCTCCGCCGCTATGGGGAAGGAGAAAACGGCGGCGCTGGAACGCGCGAAGAAGGCGACGGGGGTGGCGAAAAGCAAGAAGACGAATCGGGGATCTTCATTGCGCTCGGGGCTGCCGTCGAGTTGGATCCAGGGAGATTGGATCCGATCCTCACTTCGGCAGGAAGACTTGGACGATATGGCCGAGTTAGGGCTGATCGTCCATGAGTCCGCGCGGCTGCCGGAGGGGGAAACGGAGCCACAACCGCGACCGGGTGAGTGTGTTCTGCTCGCCACTCATGTCGACCGCGGCTTCTCGCTTCCTCCACACCCCTTCTTTCGAGGTTTCTTGAATTTCTTCGGGGCTCAACTCCATCATTTCACTCCCAACACCATCACATACCTTGCCGCATTCGTGTCCATGTGCGAGAATTTCCTGGGGTGTCAACCGCACTGGGGTCTTTTCGAGCACATTTTCACCATCCGCTCCCAAACAATGAAGAAAGCGAACTCGAACGACGAGAAAACCCATGTTATCCAGATGTGTGGGGGTCTGGGTATTCAGAAGAGGAAGAGGAGTTCCTTCCCTTCGATGACTCTTCCTGAGTCGGTCAGGGGCTGGCAGTCGACCTGGTTCTATTGCCAGGATATCGTGACCCCAGGCCAGTCGACTGGACTTTCCCCTTTCCCTTTTGATCGTGTTCAAACTCCATCTTCGTTGAAAGTGACCGCCGCGGAGAAGGCGGAGACGGGCATGCTGGTCGAGAGAGTAGTTCAACTGATCAACCAAGGTGTCACCAGAATGGATCTGCTGGAGGTGTTCCTCAGTCGGCGCATTCAACCACTCCAAGCTTGTGACCATTCCATGTGGATGTACTCCAGGGCTGGTGATACCGCTCGGGTTCATCCGGAGGAGGTGGCGGCCAAAACAGTGGCCCAGTGGCTGAGGGGAATCACTGGGAACAAGGACAACCCCAGGGGCGCCAGGAGAGTCAACCCTTTCAGCGACAGCAACCAGCCAGACAAGGTTTGGCCACTACAACTGATTGAATTTGGATGTCTTTTCTGACTGTTTGTTGATCCGACTGATTTCCACTCGGCTCCTTGTTTTGTAGATTTATACAGAGATGTACTCAATGCCCAATGGCGAACAAGCTCTGGAGCAGGACCATGAAGGCGAGGACAGCGTGGAGGAGAGCGGCGAGTGGGAGTCACCAGCCGACGATGATGAAGATGAGAGCGATGAGTCGGACGACGAGGAGGTAGCCGACTCACCACCTCGTTCCGAACGTCGATCCAAGCAACACCATGATCCCGCGGGCACGCGCGGCAAGGCTGTGGCCTCGAGCGCTCCATCTCAAAAGAGCGCTCAGTCTTCGACTCCATAATTGGCTGAGAAGGTCACCAAGCAACCCAAGATCAATCCTTCGAAGGCTCGGAAGACCTTGCCTAGAATCAAGATGGACATTCCTGTTGCTTCTGGGTAAATGTTCTCCCCGTATTTTCTTGTTCTGACCGATTCTCTTGTACTAACCGAGTGGATGATGAACCTTTACAGCCCGGCCTCGGCTGCGACTGATATGGATATCGACAAGACCCCAGACGACGAGGAAACCGACGACGCAGCTACCTCCAAAGCCAGTAAGTCTGCCCGACTCGAATTTATTTGGACGACTGGATTGTTTGTCAGCTATCTCTTTGACTTTCTCTGTTTGTTGCAGCACCACGGGACGTTGTTGTGCTCCCGGACGATGAAGAAGAAGTACCGCTGAGGGGAAGGAGGAGGAGGGACAAGGAACTGAGCGGGAAAGCGCCTGAGGCCCAGGTTCCTCAGTCGACTGAGATGCCTGGGATGGCAGTCGAGCGATCGACAGATCCGGCACGTACCAACGTCACTTCCGTTATCCCGCTGTCGACTGATTGCCCATCAGGATCAGCTGCTCAGACTTCGTTGCACCAATACAACTCCACGCATCAGACCCAGCGGTTGCTCCGACTGCTCTGCCATCATCGCTTTTCACTGCGTATCAAACCCCAGACGACCCACCGACTGCCGCCAAGGAAGCTCTTCTTCAGTTGAACCTTGTGATGGGGCAAATGAAAGTGGTGCATGAGGCCAGTCAGGTGGCCTTCAATGCCGGAGCTGCTCTGCAGACCAATGTCCAGGTTAGTTGATTTCTGATTGATCATATTTCTCATCCGATCACCCACTGGGGTGTGACTATTTTGAAGTTGCACGAGTCAATTTGAGTCGTCTTGAATTGAATCTTTGAACTGGGTGTAGTCCCCGAGACCATAGTTGACTGCGGGCAGTCGACTGTGGTCTGAGAATCTGAATTTTGTCACTCGGTCTAGACTAGCCAGGTCGAATGACACCAGAACCTGTGGGGGCACGCTAAGTGCACCCACTGGGTGTAGTCCCCGAGACCGTGGTTGACTGCGGGTAGTCGACTATGGTTTGAGAACTGCTTTTTTTTTACTCTCGCGCTGGGCAGACCATGTCAAGTGTTTATTCAAACCAGTGGGGGCACGCTAAGTGCACCCACTGGGTGTAGTCCCCGAGACTGCCGTTGAATGTTTGATTCGGTGGTAGTCTTAGAGTAGCTATCACTGTGATATCTTTTTATCTCGGTCAACTGATATGGCTTATACTGCAGAAATCTTGTGATCTTGGGGCTCAGCTTTCCACAATGAACAAGCAGCAAATCAGCCTCAACCTTGATCTGGAATTGGCCAAGAAGAATCTCAAGACTGCTCGTGATGAAGTAGCTGCCATGGGAGGTAACCAATCGTCAACTGTCTTTCTCACTGCTGGCACTTTTCCTTTCCATTTTTTGAACGGAGTGACTCCACTCAAGCAGATGTATGTAGTGAAAACCATCAACTCCAAGCCCGTCTGAAGAATGTTATTTATTTAGAGAAAATGAAGCAGGCTTTGGAGAAGAAGGATCTGGATCTTGCTGCTGCACAGAAGGAAGCGTGAGAGAAAACGGCGCTTGCTGACAAGAAGCTTGCTTCGGTCGGCAAGTTAGAAGAGGAGAAATCCAAACTGAAGACTGTTGTCTCTGACGCCAATCGGGAGGTCGAGCGACTGAAGAAAGACAAGGACAAGCTGACTGACGAGCTTGGGAGCCTCAAGGCCAAGAAGGGCGAGTTGGAGTCTTATCTGGGCCAGCTTGCTGCAAAGCTGGTCCTAAAACTTGAAGGTGCTGATGATTGACTGACTTATTACGGTCGACTGTCAAGCTTGATTATATCGTCGACTCACCATTTACTCAACTGTGTAGAGCTTTGCCAAGACTTTGAAGCGGAAACTGGGCGGGTCGAGACGGGTCTCGATCCCATAAATTTTCCAGTCAAGGATGATGTTGCGATGAATGTGCTGCGGTTGAAATCTCGAATGGACAGCGCGGTTGCTTATCTTGCCCGCCTGAAGGCAGCGATGACTCGGGTTGATACTGAACTCTGGCCTCAGGCGGAACTGTCTCAAGACCTCGAGTCTCTGATGGCTCGACTGAATCAAATACCTGACCGAGTGCAAGAGTAGAAGAAGTCATCTGCTCGCTGTGGCGCTGATGTCGTGTTGTCCTTGGTCCGAGTGCACTGCAAAGACGTCAAAGAAGACAAGCTGGCGGAGCTCAAGGTTGCTAACACAAATAGGCACACCTTCCAATCCTTCATGCACACTTTCCTTGACGCCGCCACTCGCATTGCAGACAGCATAGACCTTGACAGTTTCTGTGACCCAGCCAGTCCTTCTCCTGACGCGTGACCGAGAAACATTATGCTCCACCTTTATTTGCCTCGGAATGCCGAGTGATTGTGTAATCGTTAAACTTCTTCGGGCTTGCTGCTCGAATACTTTTGATCCATCGTCCGGAACTTTAGGATTTATCTGAACTTGGTTTATCTCTGAATATGCTTGTGTTTGCCTTCGAGTGGAATTCGCTTTTCAATTGGAATAATCTTTGTACTTGAGATGTAGCTATTGTACTTATGGCACAGCTCTGAGGAGAAGGTTGCAGTCGACCTGCACCTCGCCATCCTTGTGGATAGGGAGGGAGCACACGTTGTACTTGTGGCGCGGCTCCAAAGGAGAAGGTCGCAGTCGACCTGCACCTCGTCGTCCTTGCGGATAGGGAGGGAGCACACGTTGTACTTGTGGCGCAGCTCCGAAGGAGAAGGTTTCAGTCGACCTGCACCTCGTCGTCCTTGCGGATAGGGATGGAGCGCACATTGTACTTGTGGCGCAGATCCGAAGGAGAAGGTTGCAATCGACCTGCACCTCGCCGTCCTTGCGGATTGAGATGGAGCGCACATTGTACTTGTGGTGCAGCTCCGAAGGAGAAGGTTTCAGTCGACCTGTACCTCGTCGTCCTTGCGGATAGGGATGGAGCGCACGTTGTACTTGTGGTGCAGCTCCGAAGGAGAAGGTTTCAGTCGACCTGCACCTCGTCGTCCTTGCGGATTGGGATGGAGCGTACGTTGTACTTGTGACGCAGCTCCGAAGGAGAAGGTTTCTGTCGACCTGCACCTCGTCGTCCTTGCGGATAGGGATGGGTTTCAAACTTGGGCGAGTACTGGACTGCAGCTAAGCCCCCGAGTGGGAGGGTTGCTCACCCTCGGTAGGATTTTTCAAACTTAGGCGAGTACTGGACTGCAACTAAGCCCTCGAGTGGGAGGGTTGCTCATCACTCGGTAGGATTTTTCAAACTTAGGCGAGTACTGGACCGCAGCTAAGCCCCCGAGTGGGAGGGTTGCTCACCACTCGGTAGGATTTTTCAAACTTAGGCGAGTACTGGACTGCAGCTAAGCCCCCGAGTGGGAGGGTTGCTCACCACTCGGTAGGATTTTTTAAACTTAGGCGAGTACTGGACTGCAGCTAAGCCCCCGAGTGGGAGGGTTGCTCACCACTCGGTAGGATTTTTCAAACTTAGGCGAGTACTGGACTGCAGCTAAGCCCCCGAGTGAGAGGGTTGCTCATCACTCGGTAGGATTTTTCAAACTTAGGCGAGTACTGGACTGCAGCTAAGCCCCCGAGTGCGAGGCTTGCTCATCACTCGGTAGGATTTTTCAAACTTAGGCGGGTACTGGACTGCAGCTAAGCCCCCGAGTGAGAGGGTTGCTCATCACTCGGTAGGATTTTTCAAACTTAGGCGAGTACTGGACTGCAGCTAAGCCCCCGAGTGAGAGGCTTGCTCATCACTCGGTAGGATTTTCAAACTTAGGCGAAACGGATTCGCGGCTAAGCCCCCGAGTGAGAGGCTTGCTCATCACTCGGTATGATTTTTCAAACTTAGGCGAAACGGATTCGCGGCTAAGCCCCCGAGTGAGAGGCTTGCTCACCACTCGGTAGGATTTTTCAAACTTTAGGCGAAACGGATTCGCGGCAAAGTCACCCACTGGGGGATTTTAGACGCAAACAAAAGCAACAACAACCATTTAGGAAGACTGTAAAGCTCTTGTCTTTGATAAACAAACTACAAAGGTATTTCTTATTACATCTCATCTGAATGAGTACTTAAGTATAAAAGGGGCGGAGCAGCTCCGCGTTCCAAGCCCGTGGCTCGTCTTTCTGATGCTCGACATTGTAAAGATGGTATGCTCCATTGTGGAGAACTCTGGTGACAATGAAGGGACCTTCCCAAGCAGGGGCGAGCTTGTGTGGTTTCTGCTGATCCACTCGAAGAACCAAGTCTCCCTCTTGAAAGGCTCGGCCCCTCGCGTTTATGGCATGGAATCGACGCAAGTGTTGCTGATAAATGGTCGACCGGATTAAGGCCATCTCTCTTTCCTCCTCTAGGAGATCGACTGCGTCCTGCCGGGCCTGTTCTGCTTCATCTTCAGAGAAGAGCTCAACTCGGGGTGCATTGTGAAGCAAGTCACTTGGTAGAACAGCTTCAGCTCCATAAACCAAGAAGAATGGAGTTCAGCCAGTCGACCGATTGGGATTTGTCCTCAATCCCCAAAGAACTGATGGAAGTTCATCGACCCAGGCGCCTGCTGCGTGCTTGAGATCACGCATCAGTCGGGGTTTCAGTCCTTTGAGAATCAAGCCATTTGCTCTTTCTGCTTGTCCATTCGACTGGGGGTGGGCGACTGAAGCATAGTCGACTCGTGTGCCTTGGGAAGCACAGAAGGCTCTGAACTCATCAGAATCAAAGTTCGACCCGTTGTCAGTGATGATGTTGTGCGGAACTCCATATCTGAATGTCAATTCTCTGATGAAGCTGACGGCACTACTGGCTTCAAGATTCTTGATAGGCTTGGCTTCAATCCATTTGGTAAACTTGTCGACTGCTACAAGCACATGAGTGAAGCCGCTCCTACCAGTCCTCAGGGGTCCAACCATATCCAATCCCCAAACAGCAAAGGGCCAGATGAGTGGAATAGTCTTCAGGGCTGACGCAGGCTTGTGGGACATATTGGAGTAAAACTGGCAGCCTCCACATTTGTCGACTATATCTTTCGCCATTTCATTTGCTCGTGGCCAATAAAATCCAGCTCGGTATGCTTTGGCCACAATGGTCCGAGAGGACGCATGGTGACCACAGGTCCCCGAGTGGATGTCGTTGAGGATCACTCGACCTTCTTCTGGTGTTATGCATTTCTGGCTGACTCCGGTTACGCTTTCCCTGAACAGTTGTCCTCTTGTCACAGTAAAGACTTTGGATCGACGGACGATCTGTCAAGCCTCTTCTTCATCCTCTGGGAGTTCCTTCCTAAGGATATACGCAATGTATGGCACTGTCCAGTCGGGAGTGATGACCAAAACCTCCATGATCAGGTCGACCACGGCTGGGACTTCGACTTCAGTCGGATCTGTGGCACTCTTTGGCTGCGGGGGCTCTTCAGTGAAAGGATCTTCTTGAACTGAAGGTGTATGAATGTGTTCCAAAAACACGTTGCTGGGAATGGCTTCCCTCTTGGAACCTATCTTTGCCAAATCATCGGCTGCTTGATTTTTCAGACGGGGTATATGATGGAGCTCTAACCCCTCAAACTTCTTTTCCAACTTCCTCACCGCATTGCAGTAACCAGTCATAGCTGGGCTTCTGACGTCCCACTCCTTCATCACTTGATTGACTACCAAATCTGAGTCGTCGTAGACCATGAGGCGACAAACACCGAATGAGATGGCCATACGTAACCCATATAAGAGTGCTTCATATTCCGCTTCGTTATTGGAGGAATCAAAGTGAATCTGGAGAACATATCTGAGCTTGTCTCCTCGAGGGGATACTAATACCACCCCAGCACCGGAACCATTCAGCATCTTGGAACCATCAAAGAACATGGTCCAGTGCTCCGAGTGGACTTGAGTCGGCAGTTGCTGTTCGATCCACTCGGCGAGGAAATCTGCTATTGCTTGGGACTTGATAGCTTTCTTTGCCTCAAACTTAATATCCAAGGGAAGGAGTTCAATCGCCCACTTTGCCACTCGACCAGTTGCATCTCTGTTGTTCAGAATCTCTGATAATGGAGCGTCGCCGACGACTGTAATGGAGTGGTCAGAGAAATAATGTGCAACCTTCTTCGTGGTCATATAAATCCCATAAACAAGCTTCTGATAATGTGGATATCTTTGCTTTGATGGAGTCAAAACTTCAGAAACATAATATACTGGGCGCTGAACTTTACAGGCTTTTCCTTCTTCTTCCCGCTCGACCGTAAGTACTGTACTGACGACTTGTCCAGTGGCTACAATGTAAAGTAGTAAAGGCTCTTTGCTGATTGGGGCAGCAAGCACCGGCTGGGTGGAAAGCAGGGCTTTGAGCTCTGCAAATGCTGCATCAGCTTCAGGAGTCCACTCGAACTTATCAGACTTCTTCATCAGTCGGTAAAGAGGCAATGCCTTTTCACCGAGGCAAGAAATGAATCGACTTAAGGCGGCCAAACAACCTGTAAGCTTCTGGACATCGTGCACATGCACAGGGCATTTCATTCGGAGAATGGCACCAACTTTCTCTGGGTTAGCGTCGATCCCCCGTTCGGAAACGAGGAAGCCGAGTAATTTTCCGCCCGGAACTCTGAATGTGCACTTTGATGGATTAAGCTTGATATCATACCTTCTGAGGTTGGAAAAAGTTTCAGCAAGGTCAGCCAACAGGTCGGAACCTTTACGTGACTTGACCACAATGTCATCCATGTATGCTTCCACATTCTGATTGATTTGAGTGACTAAACACTTCTGAATCATCCTCATGAATGTGGCTCCAGCATTCTTCAGGCCGAATGGCATGGTGACGCAGAAGCACCCAAATGGAGTGATGAAAGTTGTTTTTATCTCATCGGGTCCATACAGTCGGATCTGATGATACCTGGAATAGGCATCCAAAATGGACAAGCGCTCACACCCTACAGTCGAGTCGACTATTTGATCGATGCGGGGGAGAGGAAAGTGATCTTTCGGGCAGGCCCGATTGATATGCTTGAAGTCAATGCACATGCGGAGTGAGTCGTCCTTCTTGGGGACCATGACAACATTGGCTAGCCACTCGGAGTGGTAAATCTCTCGGATAAACTCAGCTGCTAACAGCCGAGCCACTTCTTCACCGATTGCTTTTCTCTTCTGTACGGCGGATCGTCGAAGATGTTCTTTAACTGGTTTCACTTTTGGGTCAACTCGCAAACGGTGCTCAGCCAGCCCCCTAGGAACACCCGGCATGTCAGAAGGTTTCCATGCAAAGATGTCCCAGTTCTCACGGAGGAACTGGATGAGCGCTTCTTCCTATTTGGAGTCGAGTGTTGTCGAAATGTGAGTCGGAGCAGCATTGGGATCGGTCGGGTGAATACGAATTGGGTTCGTTTCACCAGACGACCGAAATGCTGAATCCGTGGCAGGCTTCTTAGCTCGCCACAAATCACTCGGATCTGCATTCTTTTGCTATTCCTGCAATTCCACTACTGCCATTTGCGCATCGGCGATCTTTGAGCCCTTCTGGAAGCACTCTTCTGCCTTCTTTCGATTGGCAGTGATAGTGATCACTCCTTTAGGACCAGGCATCTTCAATTTGAGGTACACGTAGCATGGTCGAGCCATAAAACGTGCATAAGCCGGCCGGCCCAGAATAGCATGATAAGCACTCTAGAAATCGACGACTTCAAACGTCAACTTTTCTTTGCGGTAATTCTTGGAATCACCGAAAACCACATCGAGGGCGATCTGGCCGAGTGACTCAGCCTTCTTGCCAGGAATAACCCCATGGAAACTCAAATTGCTTTCACTGAGTCTGGACATCGGAATGCCCATTCCTTTCAAGGTCTCCGCATACAGTATATTCAGGCCACTGCCACCATCCATCAGAACCTTAGTCAACCGAGTGCCTTCGACGACTGGGTCGACCACCAACGCTTGCCTCCCAGGGGTGGCTATGTGTGTTGGGTGATCAGACTGGTCGAATGTAATGGCAGTCTGAGACCACTTCAAATAACTGAGCGTCGCCGAAGCGACCATGTTCACTTCTCTGTTGATGACTTTCAGTCGACTCTTGCTCTCAACATCAGCAAAAATCATCAGAGTGGAGTTGACGTGGGGGTAACCATCATCGTCCTCTTCCTTATCCTCAACTCTGTCCGATTCTTTCTCCTTTTCTTTGGGTTGTTTCTCTCGGAACTGCTGGATTAGGAGCCGACATTGTCGAGTGGTATGTTTCGGGTAAATGAGATTACCCTCCTCATCTTTTTTGGTGTGAATGTGGCATGGTAAATCCAACACATCATTTCCATCTAGATCTTTTACTTTCTTGGGGTTCCATGGCCCTTCTGGCTTCCCCTTGAACTTTCCTTGAGTCACGGCTAAGGCTTCTCCGGGAGCAGCTGGCTCGGCTTTGTGCTTCTGCTTCCGACTGGAGTTCCCTCCCCCGGTTTCGTGGGCAACTGTTTTGTGCTTGCCACTCCGGAGCCGATCCTCGTCTTCACCATTAGCATACTTGGTGGCAATTTCCATCATTCGACTCAGAGACATATCTCCGGTCCGACCGAACTTCAGATTCAATTCTCGATACTTGACCCCTTCCTTGAAGGCACAAACTGCTTGGTGATCAGACACATTCTCCACCGTGTGGTGCAACGTGATCCATCTCTGGATATAATCTCTCAAAGTTTCATTCGACTTCTGCACACAAGACTGTAGCTCTGTTAGCCCTGCTGGCCGTTTGCATGTACCTTCAAATGTTCTGACAAACACTCGGGCAAGCTCTTCCCAACTATAAATACTGCCAGGTGCTAACTGATTCAACCACGCTCTGGCCGAGCCCTATAACATCAGAGGCAGGTGCTTCATGGCCACTTCATCATTGCCGCCACCAATCTGCACAGCCACTCGGTAGTCCTCAAGCCAAGTGTCTGGCTTGGACTCACCAGTGAACTTGCTGACTCCAGTCGCCAACCTGAAGTTGGGAGGAATCACTGATGCTCTGATGGCTCTGCTGAAACACTCGGGACCTGAAACATGCACCCTGCTGCCGGTCGGGTAATCTCTATCGTGGCCATATCTGTGTGCTTTGTTCCTGTCAACCAGACCTTGAACGAGAAAGGATCTCGCGTCAAAGCCCGGCTCCCGAGGGTCCACTGGCATCCTTCGCCCACCACTGTGAGGGCATCTGTCATCGTGTTGCCGAGGCGCGTATGACCCACTCCTTGGGGCAGGCGTGGGTACTCGATGACGATCATACTGCTCACGGTTTCTGTACTGATCCTGTCGATCTCCACGTCCCTCACGCCTTGCAGGTGATCTTGGGCTGTGAGCCGACTGAACTGTGTCTGCCATTACAGATCTACTATGAATCCTATTCCGAGACTGTGACACTGTTGTGTTCTGCTCCCCCGCCGCCCGGAGCAAAGCCCGGATCTGCATCAAACCTCTACCAGCCTCCGACTGGGAAGGCTGAATCGACTCTGCTATTCGGGCAGCAGCCGTGAGATTCTGTATCGGAGTTCGATATATCTGGGTTGGAGGCCGAAACAGTTGTCGTCGACTGGATTCAGGAACTCGCTGCCGAGCACGCTCGTCGAGTGCGTGCTGGAGATTCTCCAGTCGAGTGCGCTCAGCCAAGTTGGCCAGGCGCGCCTCCTCCAAGGCCCGAGCCTCGGGGGTTTCTCCAACGATAGGAGTGTGAAGTGCATCCATGTTACGGCGGCGAAGCTCTTCCCTCTGTTGTGAAGAGAGGGGCTCGGGGCGGTACTCCTCGTGGAAACGCGACGGATCGCCTCCGCCATCACCACCGTCGTCGCGGGGGAAGCCAGGAGGACTGCGTGGTCCGTTGACCATCAGGACTTCCGCCGCGGGGTCACTGCCGTCGCACTCGGATGCGGTCTCAACGGAGCCAGTCAAACAGGCCGTAGAGAGTTTCGTCAGGCACGATTGCCGCGACTTGGGGGTGGCCGACTGGCGAGCCACCGCGTGCCTCACCCACCGCTGGAGCCTCGACCGACCGGAACGCTTGTGCCGGTGAGCAGCAGGGAGTGAAGACGCCACAGGAGCCGGCCGATACTGGGTCGACGGTTGCCGCAGGAGGACACCGCGGACACACGCGCGAAAGTGCGTTGCCCTGCGGACGGGGAGCGCCTCGACGTCGAGTGGAGCTTCTTGGAGCCAAGCGGGGTCGTCGGCGACGAACACGAGCGCGCTGAGACGGATCTCGCGGCCCTCGGCCAATCCTCCGCCTGAAACCATGCTGATGGGGATCAGAAAAATTGCAACTTCTTCAACAAGTCACTAAGACACCTGCCCCACGGTGGGCGCCAACTGTCGTGGTTCTAAGTCTGACAGTAGAATGGGGGGTAGGGATGTAGAGGCAAGATCCTAGCTATGGAGAAGTTGTACGCACAAGTTTTACGAGTTCAGGCCCTTCTCGGAGGAAGTAACAGCCCTATGTCTCGGAGCCCGGAGCCGGTCGACTGGATTATATGCGTGTGTGTTACAGGGGGTGCGAACCCTTGTCCCAGAGGAGGGGGGTGGCTTATATAGAGTGCGCCAGGACCCCAGCTCCCCTCCATTACACAGGGTTCAATGTTCATAAAGAAGGAGCGTTACAGGTAACGTTCGTAGTAAAGTGCTATAAATGACTATTAAGTCTAAGGGTAAATGCCCGACCGTTGCTGCGCGGAGTGGCTTTAGGTCTTCTGCACGTCAAGTGGTTTAGTGGTCGAGTGACCTAAATAAGGGGGGGTCTCCGAGTGAATGGTAGGTCGAGTGGATTGCACTCGACACCTTTGTTGGGTCCCCTCTATTTACTCTTGAACCTCTTTGCTTCTAGGACAAGGACCTTAGGTAGGACGTATAGGTCAGGCCTATTACCCTACCCCAGGTCTATGTCCTCATCACAAGCTATTGCCTGAATTTGATGATGAGGCCTTAGAGCCCACACAGCCGAAAAACAAAACGGCCGACCGGTCGGATCAACCACCTCATGGCCGCGATAGAGCGGCTAACAAGGCCGCACATAAGTCAGGACACGACTCACGTGAGGACTTGCATCAGAAGACCGGCATGACCAGATCCATCTATGGATCAAGGAAACGCGCTCTAGCGCACAACCAAAACCAAACACTACAACTGTCAGAACGCCATGACACATCCAAATACAGGGGTGTCGCACACCCCCTATGTTTCACCGATGAGGTGTTGGACCACGAATTTCCGGAAGGATTCAAACCCGTGAACATAGAGGCGTACGACGGAACCACAGACCCTGGGGTCTGGATTGAGGACTTTATCCTCCATATCCATATGGCTCGCAGAGACGATCTCTACGCCATCAAGTACTTGCCCCTCAAGCTGAAAGGACTAGCTCGGCACTGGCTGAAGAGCCTCCCCAAAAACTCAATTGGAAGTTGGGAGGAGCTTGAGGATGCTTTTAGGGCTAATTTTCAAGGGACCTATGTCCGACCTCCGGATGTAGACGATTTAAGTCACATAATTCAACAGCCTAGAGAGTCAGCCCGAAAGCTTTGGAACAGATTTCTCACTAAGAAGAACCAAATCGTCGACTGCTCGGACGCCGAAGCCTTAGCAGCTTTCAAACACAGCGTCCGAGACGAATGGCTCGCCAGACACCTCGGCCAAGAAAAACCGAGAACAATGGCAGCTCTGACAAGCCTCATGACCCGCTTTTGCACGGGCGAAGATAGCTGGCTAGCCCGTAGTAGCACCAGCGACCCAAGCACATCCGAAGTCAGGGATGGCAATGGAAAACCATGACGTAGTAAAAGCAAGCTTCGAAATAACGAAGACAGCCGAGACAACACGACGGTAAACGCCGGATTCAGGGGCTCTCGACCGGGTCAGCGGAAAAATCCTTTCAAAGGCAGTAGAGATGGACCGTCCAGCCAAAACAAGATTCTAGACAAATTATGTCAGATTCATGGCACCCCCGATAAACCTGCAAATCACACCCACAGAGAATGCTGGGTCTTCAAGCAGGCCGGTAAGCTAAACGCCGAACACAAGGGGAGGGAGACACCAAGCGAAGACGAGGACGAGCCTCGCCAGCAAAGCACTGGGGGACAGAAAAATTCCCACCAGAGGTCAAAACAGTGAACATGATTCACATGACGAAGAGGAGAAGCAAACATGCACTCCGAGACACACGCGCCGTAGAGCCCGTCACCCCTAAGTTCAACCCCTGGTCGGCCTGCCCGATCACTTTTGATCGCAGGGGTCACCTGACAAGTATCCGGCACGGAGGATTGGCTGCCCTGATGTTAGACCCAACAATAAACGGATGCCATCTCACACGAGTCCTTATGGACGGCGGCAGTAGTCTTAATCTGATATATCAGGACACAGTCCGCAAAATGGGGATAGACCCAACAAGAATCGGCCACAGTAATACTACCTTTAAGGGAGTAATACCAGGCCCAGAGGCCCGCTGCACGGGCTCTCTAGTACTAGAGGTTGTATTCGGTTCTCCCGACAACTTCCGAAGCGAAAAGTTAACCTTCGACATCGCTCCATTCTGAAGTGGCTATCAAGCACTACTCGGAAGAGCAGCTTTTGCTCGTTTTAATGCAATACAGCATTACGCTTCTCTTAAGCTTAAGATGCCCGGTCCACGTGGCATCATCACAATTAGCGGAAATATCGAGCGTTCCTTATGCGCGGAAGAACGTGCAGCGGCTTTAGCAGCCGAACACTAAACGGCCTCTCCAACCAGAATAAATGATCGGTCGTCAAGACCGCGGACACGGCTAGATGAGTCCGGCACATCACTAGCTGTAACAGCTTAGATATACCTAAGATTGGTTCAATGGATTTACCCTCATAGGCGGTACCAGGGGCTTCCCGCATGTAAAAGGACTACAGTTCGGCTCGACCTTACTTATCTTGATTTATAATGGTTTATTGAGAATAACCAATATTTTCGCACGACAACTTTCACCTAAGTTCTTATCTTTTACAGATGGTAATCGTGCTACACCCTTCCAGGATACGGCACAACAGAGACACAGGCGCAGACGTGCAGCAGGGCCCCGCTCAAAGGCTTCTTTCTAGATTAAGACCCTACGTAAACCTTTTTTACTGTCTCTGTTGCTTCACATCCTCCGGATACTCAGCATAACCGAGAGCGATGCTGACGTTATTGGCATTTCACCACGTCAGAACGATGCACGTACCTGGACACTCAGGGATCATCATCAAGGGCATTATTCAGCCCGACATATGTTGTAAAGACCGAATACCTTAGGGAGTGTTCGGCGTCGCGAGTTTGGCCTTATATGCATCAGCTCCGAATCATGTCTTTGGTCAAATGTTGGGTTTGCCCGGCTCCCGTGTTTTGCTACCTTACGTTCCACTCTATCGGCTAAGGTGGCACCGGGAGAACTATTGCGATTGTGCCCTGGTTCATCCGGATGAGCACCTCAGTAGAGAAAAGCCGTAACCTAACTGTCATGATAAAGCGCGAGACTGGTCAACCACTCGATGACTTAGCGGAATCTTCGGGATTCCTCCGCATTAACGAAGGGCCGTTTCCCGGTCATGTATGTACGTGCCCTGTATTCGGATGAGCGTGGAGGTACCAGGGGCTATATAGTAGTCCCACCGTCAAACTCTTATGGCTAAGTGAAAGTGTTAAAGCAATATAGTCCGATTGTCTCGTTCGCTGCGCTATCACCTCCTTAATGGACCAAGACGTTGGATCAAGTGTGAATACGCATTTTTTTTTGCGAACACTCCCGCATTATATGCGTGGGGGCGGAAGCCGACGACTACAAACTTTCAGGTTATATACATATATACACAAACGGCCGCACAGGAGGCATCATAATACTTTCAGGCAAAAGTATAAACACAGCCTTTATAATTTAATAAGCATTGTTCTTACAATTGAGATACATGTCACTAGAACATGATACGCTTCAAGCACTGAGCCTCTATTACACGAGCGCCTTCTAAGACTTCCTCAAAATAGTGCTCGGCTGATACCCGGCCTACCGTCGAACTCTGGGATGCAATAGTGGTGGCCTCCATCTCTGCCCAGTATGTCTTGACACGGGCAAGAGCCATCCGCGCACCCTCTATGCACGCCGACCTCTTCACAGCGTCGATATGCGGCACAGCACCAAGGAATTGTTGCACTAGGCCAAAATAACTATTCGGCCTCGGTCCCTCCGGCCAAAGGTGATCCACGACGGACCTCATAGCAAGTCCGGACAACCTATGGAGCTCGGCCCGCTCGGCCATTTGTTCATTTAACAGCAGCGGACGCGTCGGAGTGCGGAACTGTGACCAGAACAACCTTTCCACTACATGATCCTTCTGATCTTTGAAAAACTTGGTCGCATCAGCGGCACTCGCCGCTAAATCCAAGTACGCGTCTGCAGAACTCCATAATTTATCCAGAGGGGCATACTTCGGGTCTCCAAACCTCGTCCGCAACAAAAAGGGCTTCCCAGCCGCAATATCTCCGGCTTGACGGAGTTCTTCCTTCACCGCTCTGATTTGCGAGCGGGTTTCCTTGGCCGCTTCCATGGCCTCCTTCAGTTCCGCCGCCTTCGCTTGACTTTCCTTTTCAAGAAGCTCATACCGGTTGGCGGCATCTTTCAGCTCAATAGCCATCTTGGCTATTTTCTCTTTGCTCTGGCAATGGGCAGCCTGTTCGGCTCTTATCTCTTCGACCGCCTTTAGGGTGGCCGCATCACTCTTCCTGGCTTGTTCCTTGGCTCGGGCAAGTTCTGCCCGAAGGGTCTCCACGGCGACAGCTCCATCTGCAGTCACAGCACATTACAGATACTAGCATCATGCTCCTCTTAATATGTATTGATCCTAGGAGAATACGTACCATGTGCCTCGTCAAGCCGCTTGTTTACAAGCACGATGTCGGCATCTGCCGCTTCAGTTCGGCAAACTTACCAGTCCGGCTAGCCACCGGACCCGCAGCCACCTGCACATGAAAGCAGCACGGTTATTACTTGGGACTATGATCCTCTATTCGCCGTCTTTTTTTACAGCAACCAGAGTCTCAGGGGCTACTATCTGCATAGGCCACACCTAGCGTGTGCAGTATCGTCCAAAAAATATATATTACTTCACGTACCTCAAAGCCTTTCAGCAGACTCATAAAAGCTTCATGCAACCTGCTTTCGGCGGATGAAATCCTCTCAACCACCGTGCCCATTAGCGCACGATGCGTTTCTGAGATAGCCATTTGCTCCAGAAGATTCATCAGTGCGTCTGATCACACACCGGACGGTTCCGGACTCTTTCTGTTGCTCTCCTTAGGAGCCGAATACCCCGTACTTCGGTTGGCCGAAGGTTTACCTTCTGGCCTTGGCGGGTCAGGAGAAATCCTCCATGACGACACCTCAGGGTCGCCCGCTTCACGAGGCAGGGAGGCACGGGGAGGTGTTTCGCTCTCCATCATCTCCAAAAGAAGATCCCCCGAAGACGAACTCTGTCGAGAAGGGCTACGATCCGAACTACAAGATACACGCCTCGGTTATCATTCTCGGAAATAAAGCAGGATATATTTACTATAAAGTACTTTCGTTTACTTATAGCTCGGTAGAGGGCTGGTCCCCTTGCGGGTACTGTGCGGTAAGGATGCCCTCCGGGGTAGGACCCTCCGACAAAGGATTCTTCCCTCGCTTGGAAACCATTACTTCCAAGCCTTCAGAGGCGGTCCTCTTCCTTCCCTGGGGAGAGGGAATTTTAGATTCTTCCCCCCAGTTATCCTCCTTCGTGGAGGCACTAATTCCCCGGTTTGGATGAATAGTGAGTGAGGCTCGCTCTCGGCTTCGTTCTTCCTCCCTTTACCTCCCCCTGATGGCGCTTGATAAGGCGCAAGCTCAAGCATCCTGGCTAGTACAGGATCCGGTGAGCCCTCGGGAAGGGGGGCCGGACACCTGATCATCTTCGCCTTTTTTATCCAGTCCTGGTTAAAAGGCGACTTTTCAGAATGATGTTGTGATAAATTAAAAGACAACGTGTTCGGCCGCGGAATTACTTACTTGAGTGTCTGGACGATTGCAGTTCAGACCCGCATCCTCGGAGGTGTCCGGACGCTCTATTTGTCATCCGAAGAATGATCTGTACATCTCTTCGAGCGTCACGCCGAAGAAGTGCTGAATAGTTCGCGGTCCTTCCGGGTTGAACTCCCACATACGGAGAGGTCGACGTTTGCAGGGCAGGGCTCGACGAACTAGCATAACTTGCATTACCTTAACAAGGCCGACATCTCTCTCGAGGAGATCTCGGATGCGGCTCTGCAATGTCGGCACATCATTTACTGGCCCCCAGTCCAGCCCCTTGTTGGCCCATGCGCTAGTTGTGGCGGGGGGCCCGAGCGGAAGGCAGGGGCGGCTACCCACTTAGTACCCCGGGGAGCTGTGATATAAAACCACTCCCATTGCCATAAACTGGACACCTCCAGGAAGGAACCCTTTGGCCATGGAACATCAGCGCCTTTGCTTATTACGGCACCTCCGCACTCTGTGTGTCGCCCCTCAATCACCTTCGGCTTCACACTCAAGGTCTTGAGCCATAAGCCGGAGTGTGGGGTAATGTGGAGGAAGGCTTCACACACGACGATGAACGACGAGATGTGAAGGATGGAATCCGGAGCCAGATCATGGAAATCGAGCCCGTAGTAGAACATGAGCCCTCTGACAAAGGGATCTAGACTGAAACCTAGCCCTCGGAGGAAGTGGGAGACAAATACGACACTCTCGCCAGGTTCAGGAGTGGGAATGACCTGCCCTCGAGCAGGCAGCCTGTGCGAGATTTCGCCGGTCAAATACCTAGCTTCTCTTAGCTTCTTGATGTCCTCCTCTGTGATGGAGGAGGGCATCCACCGACCTTGAAGGTTGGATCCGGACATGATTGTAGGTCCGAAGCGCCTAACCTGAGCCTTGGGTGTTGGAACTCGAGGTGGGGGAAGGATTCGATTGAGCGCGAGAAGAAGGGGACAGGCCTAGGCCTCTTTATAAAGGGGATGAATATCAAGCATCCTCCGCGTGGCCGTTTGGGACTTGCCTAAAATCGAGGAGTCATACCAACAGGCTCGATGGGGTTACCCAAACCCGTATTGATGAGAATCCCGTGAAAAAAGGGACACGGTCTCTGCTTCGACAGGACGTGCCAATAAAAACCGCCTCGCAACGCGTGCAATGGCAGGCTCAGAAAAACGGTTCATCATGACCAGTCCACGGCAGTACGTCACATTATGAAAAGCTGTCGGCATATTAGATTTGTGGAAATATTATTCTCTCTACGGTGGTATGTGGAATTTGTTTTGCAGAGCCGGACACTACCCTTGTGTTCAAAATCTTCTATGGAGTATTCGGAGGAGGAACCCGCCTTGCAATGCCGAAGACAATCTGCGCGCCGGACTCATCGTCATTGAAGCCCGGTTCAGGGGCTATTGAGGGAGTTCTGGATTAGGGGGTCCTCGGACAGCCGGACTATATCCTTTGGCCGGACTGTTGGACTATGAAGATACAGGATTGAAGACTTCGTCCCATGTCCGGGTGGGACTTTCCTTGGCATGGAAGGCAAGCTTGGCAATACGGATATGTAGATCTCCTCCCTTGTAACTGACTCTGTGTAACCCTAGCCCCCTCCGGTGTCTATATAAACCGGAGGGTTTAGTCCGTAGGACAACAACAATCATACCATAGGCTAGCTTCTAGGGTTTAGCCTCTACGATCTCGTGGTAGATCAACTCTTGTAATACTCATATCATCAAGATCAATCAAGCAGGAAGTAGGGTATTACCTCCATCGAGAGGGCCCGAATCTGGGTAAACATTGTGTCCCCCGCCTCCTGTTACCATCCGCCTTAAACGCACAGTTCGGGACCCCCTACCCGAGATCCGCCAGTTTTGACACCGACAGGCTTGATTAGTGAATGAATGATTGTAGAGGCTTTTTGTTGATGAATCCAACATCTTTGGTTGATCCGGGACCCGCAACAGGGTTTATCTCTGCCAAACTCTCTCCTCAAGGTACTTACTTCTGAGTCTTATGCAACCCGCAATACTCTTCCGTAGTATTTGTGTTCTTATTGACTAAAGCAAGTTCGAAGCCTTTGCACTTCCGTTCACCTTTTTTTTCGTAGCCTCTACGGTACCAAGCATTTCCCACTCTCACACTGAGACTTGGTGCACACTTCGCAGGTACATCCAAAACCCATGGGAGGACTTTCTCTCGTTATCCTACACATAAAAACACCCCGTTTGAACAAAATAGCCACCATACCTACCTACATGGCATTTTCATAGCCATTCTGAGCATATCGCCATGCCATATTACATTACATGATTAGAGCCATGTTTTCATCTGCCTTGCATGATTATAGTATGGCTAGCTCGATATTTTCATGGCTTGTCTCTTTTTGATATCTATGCTACGCCGGATCATTGCACAAGCTAGTACACCGCCGAAGGTATTCATCATAGAGTTTCTCTCATGTTTCGGTTTTGACTTATGATTACATTCAGTTGAAGTGAGTCATTGTAAGGTGTTGCTCCTACCAAAAAGAGAGAGAGACAAAAGATGCACCACGGAGGTGCCACAGAAAAGAGAAAAAAAAAAGGAAAAAGGAAAAAGGAAGAGGGAAGGATCAACACCATTATTCTTTTAGTATACACTCATGCTTCAAATTAGCATCACTTCATGCATTGTCAAGTAGAAGTTTCATGAGCTTCATGTTTCATACTAGTTGGGAACCTACAGTATAGAACTTTGCTTATATATTTCAATGACGAGCATCCTCAAAAGCTCGAGATCTTTATAAGAAAACAAGTTGGATGCACCCCCACTTAGTCCTTTGGAGAGCTTTCACATATTCATAGCTCTATGTGCATCCTAGTTGCATGGTGATCCCTACTCCTTGCTTGACATCAATCATAAGGCCTTCTCCATAGCCTAGTGGATAGTTGCGTTGATGCAAAACTTTCTTTGTTTTTGACTTCTCAAAACCCCAACCATTTTTTGTTTTTCCCTTAGGTGCGAGGCATAGGCTTGCGCTCAGTGTTGCATAGGTAGTTGAGTGGTTGAATAACGCAGACAGTCGATCTTGCTATTGTACCTGGTAAGCCTCGGGTTGGT
This sequence comes from Aegilops tauschii subsp. strangulata, assembly GCF_002575655.3. NCBI lineage: Eukaryota > Viridiplantae > Streptophyta > Magnoliopsida > Poales > Poaceae > Aegilops > Aegilops tauschii. The sequence goes on from NC_053037.3 coordinate 552,079,326, forward strand.
GTTTTTGAAGCAATCGCTAATGCTTGATTTCTTTTGTCTATGATAGTTATTGTTGTGTTCCTAAGATAATATTGACCATCTCTCTAAACCTTTGGCAATGGGAATTTGGGCTCCACAAAAATATTTTCCTCTATCTTGACCTCCATGGCAATGGAACTAAGAGGATAACTTGTATTACCCCCTTGCTGGTTAACTTTTGCATGCTTGCACGATGAACATGGATATCACTTTTGGGGTTTGGTTCAATGTATGCTTTAGAGTTGGTAGGATGAGCTTTTGGTAGTCAACCTTCTTACTCGAGAACAATCAAGGTTTAAGTGTGGGGAGGTGATGGCTCTATATTTTACGCATTTTTAGAGCTTATTTGTTGCATGTTCTCTTCATATATTATGTCCCATGGAACCAAATAGTTGTCCATTATGCATGATTACCGATATTTATACTTTTCCTTGTGAGCATTGCACATATAGTATTTTATTTTGTTTTTATTAGTTTTCTTTCTTTTCTTGTGTCTAGAGGTATTTTGGAGCAACCGGACCAATCACGATGAAAGGACCAAGGATGCGTTCAATACAGAGTCACCCATGGGCCAAACTTAGCCATTCCAGAGGTCAGAAAAAAGTGATTGTTTCCCAAAGTGCTCCAAATCAATATCTAAGACCAGGAATGGATCGACGTCATTCATACAAAACGAATGAGCCCAAGAACGTCAAATTTTGAGTTCATACAAAGAAATGGAGGTCGTTTTACCAGAGAAGGTCAGAATAAAAGACGGTGTTTCATGCCACCGTGGAAGCTCGTTTCGCTGGTCGTATGACGTGCACACATCTTCGAAAGCTGCCTCTCCAGACGGGATTCTTAACCGATTTCGTCCCCATTCGATCCCATGAGATCCTTGGCTCGTAAAGAAGGAATTCAAAGAGGATAAGGCTCATCCAGAGCCCTTGGATGTAGCCCATCAAAGGAGGAGGCTAGGGAGGCACCTTATATATCATCTACAACCCTAGCCGTTGTCTAGACCACGCCATTTATCAAGAACACATCCATCTCCATCTCCATTGCTGCTCCATCACCACCATAGAGGAAGGGATAAGATCAAGGGAAGAAGAGAGGGATCCACCATCGCGAGCACCGGCCTTGGGGCCGGTGCCATCTCCACCGCATCGGCACCTCCATCGGCGCCGCCCCCGTCATCACCACCGGCGCCGCAATGCCTTCTTCCTTCACCGACTCTAGGTCGGCTTGTAACTTAACTCTCTCCTTTATGTTTGAGTATATGTATTTCTTCTGAAGGATACAGATGAACTACTTTATGATTAGAATCATTATGATTCCTAAGTGATCCAATATGCTCTTGTTCATGTTCAAGTTAGTATTCTCGCGAGTGTTGAGAGGAGGTCTCACTCGCACTTTTGCCGTGATTGGCTGTGGAGGAACTACTGTCGTTGTACGGGTTAGGATGATGAGGGAATTTGAGGTGATACTAAAACCTCACTTCCTTAATTGACTGTTTGTGATAACCGGCAGGGGAAGCAACGGTTGGTGGCATATGTAGCATGAAGTCTACTTTAGAGTAGAACATGTCTGTACCGAGGAGCAGCCACTTATGCATATGAAGGGTGGATAGAGGATACGAAAGAGAGCGTTTGCTCTGCACTACTTGCACGGGTCATATTTGTGGTGATGACTCCGGAGTCCTAGAGAACACTTTGCTAGTCAAGCACCTTCATTACTAACGTAGTATATTTTTATTACTGTTTACCTTCTTATTCGTAATTTAGTTAAACACCATTTTTATCTAGTTTCCCTAGCAAGTTATAGAGTATACTATTTCCAAACTCCGGTTTGGGTGCGTACGTAGCCGCATGAAGTGACAACGTAGTTGTGGGGTCTGTGATGCCTTCCAATCAACTCCTTGTGGGTTCAACACTTATCACGAAAGTGCTACAACAGCCCTGTGCACTTGCAGGACATCAGATGTTTACTTTTTCATACATGCTCTACATTTTTTGTATACAACTAAAAGAATGTTTTCACATTTTTTAAATACATATATAACATTTTTTACAAAACACATTTGTTTAAAATACACATTGGAAATTTTTCTAAATAACAGAACATTTTTTCTGAACTATGCACTTTCTACATTGTACAAACGTTTTTCTGAAAATGTCACGAACACATTTTAACATTTTTGAAACAAATTAACATTTTTTAAATGTAACAAAAAATTTCAATGTATGAATCATTTTTGAGTTACACGTACATTCTTTTACAATGTATAACATTTTTTTAAATGTCACGTGCATTATTCTAAAACATTTTTCGTGTACATGATTAAGATTTTTCATACACAAGAATAAAGTTCATGTAAAGTATGTAATTTCATGTAAAATTACGTATATATAAAAAAGGAAAACTAATATGTGAATAAAAAAGGAAGAAAAAAATTACACAAACTAAACATGATGGTAAGCCATGGTAGGACTCGCCAATCCCTATTTGGCACTGCAAGCGCCGGCTCAGGGCATTTTCGTAGTGGGCTGGCCCATATACATTCTGTCTTTTTTCTTTGTTTTTTCATCTTTTTCGTTTTTTTCTTTTCCGGTTTCCATTTTTGTTTTGTTTTCTTTTATGTTTTCACTGAACAATTTTCAAATTTGTGGATTTTCCCCCAAATTCATGAACTTCTTAAAAAACTTTTAAAATAAATCGTGAAACATGAACTTTTATGTCAGGATTTTCTTTTCAAATTCACGTCTTTTTCAATTTTCATAATATATTTTTAAAAATTATGACCTTTTCAAATTTCACAAGCTTTTTTAATTCATGAACTTTTTTCACATATGTGAACTTTGTCATCATGAACTTTTCTAAAAGGTAATGAAAATTTTCCATTTCCACGAACTTTTTATAGTTTGTATAAACCTATTCAAATTCATCAACTTTTTTCAAGTTCATGAGTTTTTTTGCAATTTTTGCGAATCCCTTTTTAAAAACTTCTTTTTAATTTTTGTATGATTCATTAGTGAATTAATAATAATAACAATAAAAAGAACTAAAAGCAAAATTCTTAGTAAATCTGCACGTTCTACATTCATTGACCACCACAAACTAGAAGGAAATGCAAACGAAAAATAAAGCATTTTTCAGAGTTGATGACATCAAATTGAGAGATGAGAATACAAAATAATAATAAATCTGAGAATTACACAAAAGAACAAAAAAATTATTGGCTAATGGAATAGATCTAATTAATTACTCCATCCGTAAACTTTTATAAGACATTTTAGATCACTATTTTACATAGGTACTCCCTCCGTCCGGAAATACTTGTTATCAAAATGAATAAAAGGAGATGTATCTAGACGTATTTTAGTTCTAGATATATGTCTTTTTATCTATTTAGATGACAAGTATTTTCGGACGGAGGGAGTAGTAATTAATTGGCATGCATCCATGCATCTGAACAGCAAAACATCTCAGATACTATAGTGGTACATTTGGCGGCAAGTGGGCAAGTCGGCAAGATCAGCCCCTTTAGGAAGCTACTTGCCTGGAAATATTCATTCGTGAGCCACCTGCAGCTGGTTGTTAGAGTATCGGCAGTTTTGTCTTGTGTATGTTGAGCTCTGGTGTGCTCGTTATCTGCCTCGTCGTCCACACACAACGAGATCCTAAAACCAACACCTATAGGCCCAGGTATAGTTCACGTATTATTAATTTCTGCATGACCCAAGGCTCACATCTGGCTACCAGTAACATGAAGCCGTAAGGCACGGAATATCTTATTTGACACTCTTTGCGTCAAACTGCCGGCGCTTCTCACAGGCGAGCAACCAAGCAGCGACACAATGGGCCGGCCCAGTTTTTGCGCGTACAACCGCAACTAGCCAGTCGGTGTTTTTTTTTCTTTTACTGGTTTTTCTGTTTTCTTTTGTTTTTTCTGTTTCTGTTTCTTTTTCTTTTTCTTTTTCTTATTTTTCTTTTCTTTTCTTTTTTTCTGTTTCGTTTCTATTTTTCCTTTTCAAGGTTACTTTATCTTTTTTGAACTAAGTTCATGTTCGAAAATTGTTCTCAAATTTAGAAAAATGTTCGACATTTAAAAAATGGTCATATTTCAAAAATTCGAAAATGTTCGTGATTTACAAAAAATGTTCTTGTTTTTCATAAAATGTTGCGAATTCTTTTGTTCAGAATTGTCACAACTTTTCAAGAAATGTTTGGGTGTTAAAAAAATGTTCGTGATTTCAAAAAATGTTCATGCTTTCAAAAAACGCTTTTGTTGAAATTTTATTGAATGGTTCTTCTTTAATTTTTTTCACATTTTCAAAAAATGTTCATGCTTAAAGAATCTACAGGAATCTCAAAAACAAATATCATTTTCAAAATCTGTTCACAATTCAAAAAATGTTATTTATAAAATTTGTTCAGGATTTCAAAAAATGTTCGGGTTGATTTTCATCTATATTTTGTCGCGCACGAAAGGAAACGAAACAACAAGCGGGTTGGTGGGCCAAGCCAGTTGTGCATCAACCCTGTGCGTCGAGCTGCTGTATGACACAAAATGCGTCACATAGGAGGTCCTGTAAGGCACTATAGGACCGGTTCGGAAGTCAGTCACTAAATGGGCATGAACGGAGAGATTTTGGACTACAACACTGCCAACCCATTTATTTATTGTCATATTCCTAAAAAAAAGTCATACTGCTCAATTTTGATTATTTATTGTCACCTCCCTCAAAAAAAGATTGTTTATTGTCACCGTTGCAGTTACTAATCTTCTAGTGCACGTCTCGCCTCCTTCCTCACCGGCTAAATCCAACTCCGGCCAGATCGGCCACTCATCTTCAGTCCATTAAGAGAAACCAGATCGACGGTGCTCTTCCACTGCCCGATGTGTACCTCTTCCTCATCTGCCGTTGCCGGTGATTCCCTGCCCGGATTGCGGCAAGCAGATCAAAGCTTGTACCAATTTTGAAACAATCAAATTGTCTCCAGGATTTTCGGCAAAACCGCAAATCGCCTTCTCGAGTGCATTAGCTCGATTAGGACACAACATCCTGCCTGATGCGGCAGCACCAATCCCCACTCTGCAAAATAATCCATGTAAACAACGAGTGTCAGGTGTAATATATCACATAAACATCACAAGTCATTTTACAACCAAAAAATTGAATACTCTGGTGCACCGCATAACAGTTTACTCAGGATGCATTCTTACAGCCATGCAGTTCAGATCACGCAGCAGATTTTAACAAATGTACGGGCTAATTTATTAATCTGTCCATTCTTTTCATACTTAAGGCTTAGTATCAGACACCAGACAACAATCAGGATCAACAAGAGCACAAACTGTTATACTAAATCTGACACTTTCTTTACTCAGGGGTAGACTATGTCCATAGTTCACAGCAAACAAGACTGATTCCTCCAATTTTGGTGGGTCGAACACAGCACGTTCCTGGTTGCTACAATTTTCCACTTACATATGAAATCATTCAAAAAATCACCACTCATATACTGTCTCGCTTTTACATATGAATAGCCCAATGTGTCCCTACAAATTGCACATCTGCATAATGCCATACCTACGCGTCCACCCCAGGAGCTTTCGGGTCGTCCTGCTTAATCGGCTGCTCAGATCCTTGCAGCGAATGCATTCGTCGCCGCCTCCGCCGCACAGATCTCCCCGTCTGCACTCACTTTCCTCATGGGCGCCAGCTGTTCCATAACCAGTGCGACGAGTGGGGTAGTGCAGAGGCTCCATCGGAGCTGTCAGTCACCTCTTTCAGCATGTACCGCGTAACGAAATCGGCAAAATGTAAGATCCATATCAGGGTGCACTATCAAAATCACTCGGAACACATAGAAATTGGTCACCCGCAAAAAAAAAATCACTCGGAACACATAGAAATTGGTCACCCGCAAAAAAAATTCACTCGGAACACATAGAAATTGGTTATATTCGAGCAATCTAATTGGCTGCATCAAAAACTCCATCTTCAGCACCTACCTTCTTGTTTCGTACAGAAGTTTGTCCGCCGAGGCCACCGCTCTCCCTGGAAGGATCCACGCGCATGAGGTAGGAGATAATTGTATCCTGCACCCCATCCATGCATTAACTCGGTTGCTGTCGCAATTCACGGAAAGCAAGTTTCCCGATCCACGGACCGGCATGGACATCGACGCCCCGAGCCATGGCTGTGTTTCACTGGTGTCAGCCTTCGAGCCATATTAGAGTACCCTTGGTTCGTTTGGGCTTTCAGTTCATTAATCTCTTTAAACTTGCATTCTTTCACAGAAATGGCCTGATGTTCCATTGTCTTCTCTTTCCTTGCAAACTAAAATATCAGATTTTTTTAAGATAAGATGTTACATAAAAAAATACAATAGCACGAGAAAGGGAATACAGTCAATACACCATCACATAATTTCTCTAGATACTATTCAAAAATAACCTACAATATATTAATCCAAAAGGCAAAAACATGCTAAGGGAACATTGTGAGGTGTGGTACCTTTTCTTTTTCTTGCAAACATTAATTGCCTCTCTTAATTTGGGTGATACAGATGAACTTGCAACCTGTTTCGTTTCCAAGTCATCATCTGCAAGTTTTTGAACATATACTATGAAGTACTTCGGAGGAGTATTGATCTGTATATTTACTATGAAGGACACCATTAGAGTAGCCGAGATGTAATTACCAGGTAATTCCCTGTTTTAAAAAGACGAAAATCATATGTTGAAAAAAAAGTCAAAACATGCTAGAGCAGGAAGTAGTTTCTATTACGTGAGGAATTCATTATGGAAGGCGCAAGGCAGCAGGGGCAGGTTAGGCTGTGGCTAGACAAGGGCAGTTCGATGTCCTAGAAGGATGCATCTGTTTTGGTAGTCTCCGGATTCTAGTAAGGTAGTATTTGAGTCAGATTCCTGTTAGAGTCCGAAGTATGTCGAAGTAGTACTAGTCCATGTCCTATATAAAGGACCTACCCGTGTAAGCTTAGAGCATCTCCAATAGAAGATGCAAATTTGAAGATGTAAAATTTACATCTCCAAAAAGTGCTTTTTGCATCTCCAACAGATGATGCAAAACGGAGGTGTAAAAGAGCAACTCCAATAGAAGATGCAGATGGAGAAGTAAAATTGTACTTCAACTAGTACTCAGGCGGCGGCGGTGGGCGAGGCGGCGGTGCGGGGCTGCGGGTGGCAGGGCGGGGCTGCGGGCGGCAGTGCGGGGCTGCGGCCGGATCGAGCGGCGACGGGAGTGCGGGGCGGCGGCGGTGGTGGAATCGAGCGGCGGCGGTGCGGGGATGCGGCTGGTAATGCGGCCGGTGATGCGGGCGGGGCGGGGATGCGGCCGGTGATGCGGGCGGGGCGGGGATGCGGCCGGTGATGCGGGCAGGCGGCAGCGGTGCAGGGATGCGGCCGGTGATGCGGGCCGGGTGGTGGCGGTGCGGTGATGCAGGCGGGGCAGCGGCGACGGTGGAATCAAGTGGCAGCGGTGGAATTGAGCGGCTGCGGAAAAACACCCGATTCGCGGCGTGCGGCGATGGCCGGCGGTCGAAACTGGCGGTGGGGTGCCGGAGGGGTCGGGCGGGCGGCGACGACAGCGAATTTGGGCGAATTCGGCCGGCAGTGGAGTTGGGCGGGCGGCGGCTGTTCGCACGGAAGTGGAATGAATGACAGTTGGGCAGTTGGCGGGCGGTTGCGTTTTTACCTCTCCATATGGCGGAGATGCAAATTTGCACCGCGAGTTGTTGTAATTTACATCTCCGGAAGGCGAAGATGTATTTTTTTGCATCTACATCATCTGTTGGAGAAGGGTTTTGGGGCCTCGGAGATGCAAAAGTTAGTTATTTTTGCATCTACATCTTCTATTGGATATGCTCTTAGAGGCAAGCAATAATCAACAAAGTCTAGTTTCCCTGATCCCTGTTCTCTATCTCTAATCCCTGCTACCTTCTACTATTGCAGCGGCGACGATGCCGCACCGTCGACAACCCGTCGGCCCCCAAGCACCTCCAGGCCACGAAATAGCCCTTAGATCCAGAGGTTGTTCCAATGTGGTATCAGATTCCATGTCTGGCCCTGGGGACAACACCGAGCATGAGATCGTGCTTCCTGGCGCCAAAACATGGGCGCTGCATCATGAGCAACTCGCGGCCCTCTAGGAACAACTCTGTGATTTGTCAACTCGGATCCTGGGTCCTTTGCCTACCTCTGTTACTGAATCAATCACATCCTCTGGTGTAGCATCAGCTGTCTCCGCCAGCGCCTCACTTTCAGCCACTGCCGCCGTCAATCCGCCATCGCTAGTGCCTACCATGTCCCCTTAGCAAACACCCTACCAGCCCTACTCGCCATACTACTTTCCACCCCACCAGTACCCCTGTCCTACCCAATCCAGCACAACAAACCAATTATCTCTATCCCTCTAGACCCAGCAAAACAACAGCTTCCAAACTACCCGCCTCCATCATATAGCTTTGCCCACTTCGACCCATCATCATTCGTCCCAAACCAACACTTAATTGACATGCTTCACCCAGGTGCTTCGCCCCATGTACCAAAGTATGCCAAGCTGGAGTTTCTACTATTTGATGGCAAGGAAGACCCTTCTGCGAGCAATTTTTTGAAGGTTAGTGCACTCCAAATGCAAGTCAGGTTTGGCTGGCATCGTTCCATCTCACTGGTGATGCTCACCTATGGTATCACAAGTATGCCAAAGCAAAGGGCCGCCCATCTTGGGATCTCTTTAAGCAATTGTGTGCCAAGAAATTTGGACCACCTCCACACAGCAATAAGCTTGGGGTTGTAGCACGTTGTCCGTCCAATGGCAACGCCACTGACTACCAGGAATGGTTCACTCATTTGCTACACCTCGCGCCCCCTCAGTAAGTCGAGACTGAAGTGGAATTGTTCACCATGGGCCTGCCCGAGCCCTTGCGCACAGATGTGGAACTAGCTCATCCCGAGGACCTTGATGATGCCATCAGCCTTGCACTTGCATATGAACGTCGTGCATATCCGACTCAATCCTCCATAGCAACCACTCCTCGCTCGTCTCGTTCGTTCACACGACCATCTCTGCTGATTCCTGCCACCAAACAACAGCTTGGAGGACCAACTGTACTCGGGGTAACCATTGCAGCAGCCACCACGCAGGCCGGCCGCACCTTTCGTCGTCCCTCTCCCACAGAGATTGCAGAATGCCGAAAGCAAGGCCTCTGCTTTAATTGTGACGAACAGTTTGTGCGCGGTCACCGTTGCGCCAGTCTGTTTTCGATTGAGGTTGATACATCTTTCAATGATGATTTTGAGACACTGCCCAAGGAAGAGAACTGTGTGAAGGTGTCTATCCAAGCTATGACCGATCTGTGGAGCATCCAGGTGACCGACACCTTGCAGCTAGAGGTTCTGATTGGTAATTCACTCTTCACGGCGCTCCTGGATACAGGTTCGACCCGCAATTTCATCGATGAGAGCGCTCTGGCCCGCGCTGGTTTGACCCCATGTCCTTGTCCTTGCCTACGTGTGATGGTTGCTAATGGCAACCAAGTGGCCAGTGGTGGAGTTTGTCGTGGCCTTCCATTGCATATTGGGGAGCAACAACTTACAACAGACTGTTTTGCCATACCCCTTGGCAGCTTTGATATTGTTCTTGGTGTTAGCTGGTTGCGTAATTTGGGTCGTATCCTCTGGGACTTCGACAACATGACCGTGTCATTCCACTGGGAGGGCCAACCTGTGACTTGGACATATCGTGTCTTGTCACGATCGGCCGTTGACCGTGCTTTGGTTGCTCCCGAGCCTGAGGATTTGATGACTGAATTGCTCGCAGAATTTGACAACATCTTCACCAAGCCTTCCTCCTTGCCACCTGTCCATGCACATGATCACCGAATTCAACTGCAGACTGATGGGTCTCCGGTCGCTGTACGGCCCTACCGCTATCCGCAACTGCAGAAGGACGAGATTGAGCGCCAGTGCACCGAAATGTTGCAGCAGGGCATTATTCGCATCAATGATTCAACTTTTTCCTCACCAGTTCTTGTTAGGAAGCAAGATGGCTCGTGGCCCTTTTGTGTTGACTATTGTGCTCTCAATGAGCAGACGATTAAGGGTAAGTTTCCAATTCCGATGGTGGATACACTTCTTGACAAGCTTCATGGCGCGCGCTTCTTCACCAAGCTCGATTTGCGTTCTGGTTATCACTAAGTGCGCATGTACCCAGATGACATCGCGAAGATAGCCTTTCACATGCATGATGCCCACTACGAGTTCCTAGTCATACCTTTTGGTCTGACCAATGCCCCGACAACTTTCCAGGCCATGATGAACGAGATCCTTCGGCCCTTCCTCCGCCGTTTTGTTCTCGTCTTCTTTGATGATATCTTGATTTGTAGCTCATCATGGTCAGAGCACCTCCGCCATCTTCATCTTGTGTTTCAAGTTAGGCAGCAGCATACTCTCTTTCTCAAATGGTCTAAGTGCACATTTGGGATTGCATCTGTGGCATACCTCGGCCATGTGATTTCTGCAGATGGTGTGGCCATGGATGTCAACAAGGTCCGTGCTGTGGCAGATTGGCCAAACCCACGGTCGGTGCGTGCGCTACGAGGTTTCCTTGGCTTTGCAGGTTATTACCGCAAGTTCATCAAGGACTTTGGTACCATCGCAGCCCCACTCACCAAACTACCGAAGGAGGGATTTCGCTGGTGTGCAGAAGCTCAGGCCGCATTTGGTTCGCTCAAGGCTGCCCTCATTACAATCCCAGTCCTTCAGATGCCTCGCTTCATCATCAAGTATGATGCTTCCGGCTCCGGCTTTGGCGCGGTTCTTCACTAGGGTGATGGTCCGTCAGCTTTCTACAGTCAGCCCATAGCACCGCATCATGCTAAGTTGGCAAACTATGATAGGGAAGCTAATCGGCCTAGTCCAAGTTGTGCGGCATTGGCGGCCATACTTGTGGGGACGTGCATTCACTGTCCGCACTGACCACTACAGTCTCAAGTTCATCTTAGACCAACGGCTTTCGACAATTCCACAACATCAATGGGTTGAGCAAGTTATTTGGCTACGACTTCACAGTGGAGTACCGTGGGCGCCTTAACACCATCGCCGATGCACTGTCTCGACATGACTCTGATGATAGCCTTGTCACAGTTTGTGCCATCTCATCACCGCAATTTGCTCTTTTTGAAGACTTGCGCAATGAGATTGTGACATCTACCGAGCTATTTGCTTTGCGTGACTGTATTATGTCTGGTGAGCTCGGTGACCCTTGGTCGTGTTGTGATGATCTGATCTTGCACTGTCGACATGTTTATGTGCTTCCATCATCGCCATTGGTAGCTTCTTTTACTGGAACAGGCCCATGCAGCTCATGATGGCATTCAGAAGATACTTTATCGCTTGCGTGAGACCTTCCCCATACCAGGTGACCGTGCATTGGTGCAAGAATTGGTACGTTCCTGCCAGATTTGTCAACGGAACAAGACTGAGACTCTTCATCCTGCTAGTCTCCTTCAGCCTCTGATAGTACCCGCGTCGATCTGGTCGGATATCTCAATGGATTTTATTGAGGCCCTTCCCTGTGTCCATGGCAAGACAGTGATCCTTTCTATTGTTGATTGCTTCTCCAAATATGCATACTTCATACCATGGGCACATCCGTACACTGCTATCCCGGTGGCACGCGCTTTCTTTGACGGTATTGTTCGGCTCCATGGGCTTCCACAGTCCATCGTAAGCGACCGTGACCCTGTCTTTACCAACAATTTCTGGCGTGACATCTTCCGCCTTTCCGGAGTTTGCTTGCATATGAGTTCAGTGTTTCGCCCTCAGTCCAAAGTTTGCTTGCATATGAGTTCAGTGTTTCACCCTCGGTCCGATGGTCAGATCAAGGTGGTGAACAAGGTGATGTCTATGTACCTTCAGTGCATGACAGGAGATCGACCTAAGCAGTGGCTGGACTGGCTTCCTTGGGCAGAATACTGCTACAACACATCATATCATTCTTCGCTTCGTGATACTCCTTTCAAGGTGGTCTATGGCCGTGACCCTCCTGCTCTACCAACTTATAACAGGGGCGAAGCCAAAGTTGAGTCGGTAGGGACAGCTTTGCAAGAACGTGATCAGTTTCTACAGGAGGTTCGTGAGCATCTACTTCAAGCCCAACAACGCGGCAAGAAGTATGATGATGACCATCATCAGGATCTGTCACTTGATGTTGGTGAGTGGGCATGGCTGCGCCTTCACCACAAGCAAGCTACTTCATTGACAGGCCATACACGTGGCAAGTTAGCTCAACGCTTTTATGGACCTTACAAGATTCTGGAGCCCGTTGGTTCTATTGCCTACAAGCTGGATCTTCCAGAAGGCTCTCGAGTACATGATGTCTTCCATGTGAGTCTTTTGAAGAAATTCCATGGCGTCGCTCCTAATGTGACACCACCATTGCCATTAATTCAGGATGGCCGCGTCATTCCGGAGCCTGCCAAAGTATTAAGCTCATGCATGCGCAGAGGAGTGAAGCATGTGCTTGTTCAATGGGTCGGTTCTTCAGAAATGGATGCCACTTGGGAGCCCCTTGCTGACTTCATCAAGCAGTATCCAGATTATCAGCTCGAGGAGCTGCTTGTCGAGGGAGAGATGTTACGTGGGGAATTCATTATGGAAGGCGCAAGGCAGCAGGTGCAGGTTAGGCTGTGGCTAGACAAGGGCAGTTCGATGTCCTAGAAGGATGCATCTGTTTTGGTAGTCTCTAGATTCTATTAAGGTAGTATTTGAGTCAGATTCCTATTAGAGTCCGAAGTATGTCAAAGTAGTACTAGTCCATGTCCTATATAAAGGACCTACCCGTGTAAGCTTAGACGCAAGCAATAATCAACAAAGTCTAGTTTCCCTAATCTTTGTTATCTATCTCTAATCCCTGCTACCTTCTACTACTGCTGCGGCGACGGCGCCGCACCATCGACAACCCGTCGACCCCCAAGCACCTCCAGGCCACGGAATAGCCCTTAGATCCAGAGGCTGTTCCAGTTTCACTTGTACCAATCCTAAATAAGCCTCTTGTGGTTTTGTCGAACAACTTTGACTTACAATTATTTACAGTCCACCTACTACCTAGGGCTAGTTACACTTCATGATCTTGCTTTCCATCCCGACCTGCATCACTGGGCTTTTAGATTGGATTTTCTGGTGGTAGCACTTAATCCTCACATAATGCAAATTACTTAATCCTCACTCTGTATCAGTTAAGTAACTATGCTGTAGCATTCTTCAAGGTAAAACAAGCATTCAAATTCGCACTCTGGTTGTATTTTCTTAACTATGTTCTAGCAAAGGCATTCAAATTTGCACTCTGATTATATTTTCTTACCTATGCAGTAAGACTTGTTTTCAAGGTAACACAAGCATTGAAATTCGCACATGTTTATTCAGTACTGTCACGAAGTGGCTGCAGTGTTCATGCTTAGAAAATGCTATCACAACCAAATTGCTTAACCCTTTCAGTATCTAAGTTCCTGATATAATCATATATTCTTGTAGCAGACCCAGTTCTTACTAAGAAGTCATGCTACCTCCATGTACAGCTTGTGTGGTAGGTATCGCAGATCCTTCAGACTACCATGATTAAAATTCAAGAGTTGTACAACTACATACTGCCATACCTTTGGTCCAGCCAGGGGGTTCAGGATTCATCTCACCAATCGACTACTTGGATGCCCATGGTGAACCTCCTCCCTCCGCAGCCGCTGCCCCCTGCGCCTCACAGATCTACCCTTCGGGTTCAGCTCCTGCATCGGCGACAATGTTTGCTCGGCAACTGGTTTGGTCATCGGACAATCTAACGACTCCATCAGGACATCGCTGTGCTTAACAGCCTCGAACATGGTCAATCTTCTAGTGCAGACGAAAGAAATGGGAAATCGATAATAGCTCAGAAGCAAAACTCAAATGAGACCAGAGACAACTGCTCCACACGCTGCCCTGGAGCGCCTCGACATACATGCGTGCCCTGTCCCTGACGGAGTCTAGCTCGGCCACCGTCATCAGCGCCTGTCCGCAGCTGAGTATCGCCCACTCCTGCAGCTACCATAATACTGCCTAAAAATACACGTATATTTATACCATAATATTGCCTAAAGAAAAACAAAACCGAGACAAGGAGGGGAAATAATTTCAAAGCACATTACTAACATGACCCAACATGCAAAATAACCATCAATAATACTCTGTAGACATATTTTTAAGCCATACCAACACAGCTGGATATCATAATGCATCTTTAGACAAATTCACACGCAATGTATTATTTTTTTGGCCACATAGATCATCAATACCGGATCAGGCACGAGACACATCAAGCAGAAGCAAAATATACATATATGTAAGCATCAGCAGTACAGAAATTCAGAGAATGAAATAGGAGAGATGATTCTTGTGATGGATTACAATGTGACATAATGATTATTAACATACCTACAGAATGATTAATGGAGTTACTCCTGTTTCAGCTTGCTCAACAAGAAGGTTGCAAATGGCATCACACATTGCCTGAAAGACATTAATCAAGCACATCTCAGATGATACCCCAAATATCGTTCTTTGTTAAAGAAGATGCATAAATAATGGGATTGCCCTTACCAAAATTCAACATAGTAAGCTTGATGCAAATTACTGTATCATGAATAGGATATTTAAGACCAGAAAACAAAAGAGTTGCTGTTACATGCATATGCAAAAAACTAAGCTCCAAAATTTATATAGATGCTATTCTCTTGCTAAGCACTTAAATTTTTCTCCCGGAACAGAGATACTATTCTCTTGCTAAGCTCTTAAATTTATACACAGTTTTGATAGAAACATGTGATATGTCCCTTGCTTATTGCTGATACTGCAACTGCAGTTTATATGATTCTACTTTTGTGCTTCCATACACCTGTTATGAAGCATTCATCTTGACAAAAAATACAAAGGATGACATATGACTCTTCTACCAATTCTAGAACTTGTTCCTTTCTAAACCAAGCATCAATCAAAAAGTCATGTCAAATTTGAACCAAAACACAAATCAAACATCATACAGAGAGGGAGAGAGGTCAGAGGGGAGGGAAGGACTGGGAGCAGGTCACCTAAGGTAGATCACGAGCGCCAAAATCCTACATGAGGCAGCATGGTGCAGAACAAACTATCGGGAAATTCGTGGATGCCATATACTTAGAAATGATGCCTGAAATGGAAAGGTTGCCTCAAAAAAAATTCATCTAAAGCACTTTTAAATCTAAAACAATGGAATATAGATAGCAGGGAGATGAGAACGTATTCTTAAATTCATAAACCAGGAACACTAACTGGGCTTACACACGATGCTAACACTTGAAAACCCGATGATTATTTTCTGTAGAAAAATCACACAATGAAATGGTATCAATGCATCATATGGGGAAATTGCAAATCATAGGGTGGAAGTGGAGAAACCAATCACATACCTTGGCATTGACAAAATCCCAAAAGTTTGTAAGCATAGAGCACCAAAACCCAATCAACAACACAAGAGTCTAGAGTCCGCAATGTGTGCACCGCCTAGAGCTCGGGCCTCACTGCTTCATCCCTCCGCCGCTAGCCTAATGACCCTCCCTACTCCACCCCCGCCGTTAAGACCCTGTCGCCCAGGGAAAGGGGGCAAGCAATGGGGAGGTGAGGAAAACGAGAGGTACAAGAGTAGCCGGGATACGAGGTGTAGATGGACGACGACGGATGAGGGGTGGAGGAGGGACAGATGTGGTGGTTGTGATGGGAGGCTAGGGTTCAAATGGGGTTTGCATGTAGCAGCGGAGACGCCCACGACGAGCCGCACGACGCGTGGCGTGCGAGGACAAGGTTGCTCGCACCCACGAAGGGCTCACCCAGCCAATAAGGAGAAAGAATGAGCCCACCGGTCATAATACTGAAAACTAACCGTGCGGTGAAAACTAGCAGAACAAATCTAATGGCCGTGATGAACCAGTTGACCAAAAGCAACTCTATCGAATGGCCAACAAAGCTTCAATCTGGGGGAGCACCAGGAGGCCAAGTTGGCGAGCCTCATTATAGGTTAGAATGTTGATGACATGATCATGAATGGTGACAACCTTGAGTATATTGCCTTTGTGAAGGCACATCTTAGGGAGCAGTTTATTATGTCTGATCTTGGCCCTTTTCAATACTTTCTTAGGACAGAGGTCTCTTCTACCTCTGATGGATATATTTTTCTGATCGTGGTTGGGCTCTCCTTTTCTATATGTTGACGACATGATCATCGATGGCGACGACCCCAAGTATATTGCCTTTGTGAAGGTACGTCTTAGTGAGCAGTTTCTTATGTCTAACCTGGGCCCTCTTCTCGACTTTCTTGTGATAGAGGTCTACCTCTGATGGTTTTTTCATTTACCAAGAAAACTATACCCAGAATCTTGCTCGTGCTCTTACTGATGAGTGCATTGTTGAGACTCCCATGGAGCTCAATGCTCACCTTCATGCTACTGATGGTGACCCTTGTCTAATCCGACGCGTTATCGTCATCTTATTAGGAATCTTGTTTATCAAGATGTTACTCGTCCAAATATCTCCTATCCTGTCCATATTTTGAGTCAGTTTGTCTCGTGGTCCGCGTGTTGTGGATTCTTCTGATGAGCCATCTCCCTTGACTACTATGTTTTCTTTTATTGGCAAGGCACCGGCTCCAACTCAGCCTACTTATGGCTTCCGAGCTCGCCCGCTTCAGCCTATTGACCGCTATGGTCACTGCGCGGCTCTTCCCGGGACGACTTATCATGAGAGTTGTTGTTCATCCGGAATGGCTGCATGTGATGGCATTGAAGATTGATGCTCTTGCCCGCATCGGCACGTGGAACTCATTTCCGTCCTCGTGCTCGTTTCATCACTTGTAAGTGGGTCTACAAGGTTAAGACTGGTGATTCTCTTGAGCGTTACAAAGCTTGTCAAGTGGTTAGAACATGGTCATGACTACGATGAGACATTTGCTCCTATATGGCCCACATGATCACTCTTCGCACACTTCTCAATGTGGCTTCTATTCGTCGCTGGTCTGTCTCTCTTGATGTCAAGAATGCCTACATGTAGCCACCACCTGGTTTGTCATCTTCATCACTCTCTATATGGCTCTAAGCAAACCCCTTGTGTCTGGTTTGAGAGCTTCGCCTCAGTGGTGATTGCGGCTGGGTTTTTGGCAAGTGCTCGTGATCCTGCACTTTCGGTGAACCATTCAACTTGTGGTCGGAAACTTCTACAAGTCGATCATCACTGGCGACGACTCTAAGTACATTGCCTTTGTGAAGGCTCGTCATAGTGAATTTCTTATGTATGATCTTGGTCCTCTTCGCTACTTCCTTGAGGTTGAGGTTTCTTCTACCTCTAATGGCTTCTTTATTTCCCGCACTTCTGTCCACCATTCAACTTGTGGTCGAACACTTCTACATGTCGATCATCACTGGCGATGAAGTACATTGCCTTTGTGAAGGCTCGTTAAAGTCAATTTCTTATGCATGATCTTGGTCCTCTTCGCTACTTCTTTGAGATCTTGCTCGTGTTGCTCTTACTGATGAGCGCACTATTGAGACTCCTATGAAGTCAACATCCACCTTTGTGTCCACCTCCGCTCCCTGCCTGTCTGGATGGGCATCTTTTACCTTGCTGCGGGTTGCTATAGGCCCTGTCTCAATCCCGCATCCCGTGTTCCCTTGTTGTGCGACACCATAACCGCATGCTCGAGCACAACCAATGGTGAGCATGGTGAGCAGGAGCTCGGACAGTCGACGCGTACCTGGATTATGCACGGGACGAGCCGAGGACAGGCGCTACCTAAAGCTGGGGCCAAGGGCGCACAGTAGGAGAACCTGGGTGCTTAATCAAGTGTGTCCCACAACCTGCAAGCAAGAGAAGAACACCAATCCGGATCGACAGGGTACAGAGAGTGCACATGCACCTGGGATGCTGGATCAAGTCTCTCTTTTGCCACCGCCGCCAGTCTCTGCCTCTGTTGCCTTGTCTACCAATTATTTTCAGCAGTGGCATCATCGCCTTGGGTCAATTGTGATCTCTCATCCTTAGTTTGACGTGGTCTTCTTGGATTCGTACCCGACGATGTCTCTAAACCGTCAAGGTTGTCAGCTTGGTAAACAGGTCCAATTACCTTGTACTCATAGCAAGACAGTGTCTCAGCCACCTTTCGACCTTCTTCACTCTGATGTCGGTGGTCCATCTCCCATTGTCTCCAAAGGAAGTCATCACTTGGATATATATACTTTATTTCTTGTCGTAGTGAGGTCTTATCTATAAGCGTTTTGTTGCCATGCTTCATACTCAATTCTATACGTCTATTCGTGTGTTCTGTGATGACTCTAGTGGAGAGTATATCTCCCAAGCTGTTGCATGGAATCCTTGTTGAATAGGGTACTCTTGCATTCGGTTCTCTTATCCATGTGCACATGCTCAGAATGGTGTGGCTGAGCACAAGCATCGTCACCTTCTTGAGACGGCTCGTCCGTCGATGATCACTGCCTCTCTTCCCTCGCACTTTTGGGCCGAGTCTGTCTCCACTTCCATCTATCTCCACTCCTGTTGGGCCCAAATCCATTCGTCGTACTGCTCCTGCTTCTCCAATGATTGCAGATCCAATGCCATCATGGGATTCTACAGCATCATCACCGGTGGCTTCCTTCTTGTCTCCATCACCTTAGTTTATCCCGATGATTCCAACATGTATTCCTCCATCTTTTCCTCACTTTTATACACATCGTCCGCATGTTGTGGATGTCTCTACTGACGCGCCATCTTATCGTAAGGTTGTTTATCCCGAATGGATGCATGTGATGGCATCGAAGATTGATGCTCTTGCCCGCATCGGCACGTAGAATCTCATTTCCCTCCTTGTGCTCGTCTCATCACTTGTAAGTGGGTCTACGAGGTTAAGACTGGTGATTCTCTTGAGCGTTACAAAGCTTGTCTAGTGGTGAGAACATGGTCATGACTACGATGAGACATTTGCTCCTATATGGCCCACATGACCACTCTTCGCACACTTCTCAATGTGGCTTCTATTCGTCAATGGTTTGTCTCTCTTGATGTCAAAAATGCCTACACGTAGCCACCACCTGGGTTCTCTTCCTGATGGCATGGTTTTTCATCTTCATCACTATCTATATGGACATAAGCAAACCCCTCGTGCCTAGTTTGAGTGCTTCCCCTCAGTTGTGATTGCGGCTGGTTTTTGGAGAGTGCTCATGACCCTGCACTTTCGGTCCACCATTCAACTTTTGGTCGAACACTTCTACATGCCGATCATCATTGGCAACGACTCAAGTACATTGCCTTTGTGAAGGCTCGTCATAGTGAATTTCTTATGTATGATCTTGGTCCTCTTCGCTACTTTCTTGAGCTTGAGGTTTCTTCTACCTCTAATGGCTTCTTTATTTCCTGCACTTTCGGTCCACCATTCAACTTGTGGTCGAACACTTCAACATGTCAATCATTACTGGCGATGATTGTAAGTACATTGCCTTTGTGAAGGCTCATCATAGTGAATTTCTTATTTCTTCGTCCTAGTTCTTCGTCCTCTTCGCTACTTCCATGAGATCTTCTTGCTCGTGCTGCTCATGCTGCTCTTACTAATGAGCGCACTATTGAGACTCCTATGAAGTCAACATCCACGTTTGTGTCAACCTCCGCTCCCTATCAGTCTGGATGAGCATCCTCTGCCTTGCTACGGGTTGCTATGGGCTCTGTCTCAATCCCACATCCCGTGTTCCCTTGTTGTGCGACACCATAACCGCACGCTCGAGCACCACCAATGGTGAGCAGGAGCTTGGACAGTCGACGCGTACCTGGATTATGCACGGGACGAGCCGAGGACAGGCGCTACCTAAAGCCGGGGCCAAGGGTGCACAGTAGGAGAACCTGGGGTGCTTAATCAAGTGCGTGTCCCACAACCCGAAAACAAGAGAAGAACACCAATCCGGATCCGCAAGATACGGAGAGTGCACAGGCACGTGGGATGCTGGATCAAGTCCCTCTGCTGCCACCACCGCCAGTCACTGCCTTTGTTGCCTTGTCTACCAATTATTTCGAGCAGTGGCATCATTGCCTTGGGTCACTTGTGATCTCTCATCCTTAATTTGGCATGGTCTTCTTGGATTCGTATCCGACGATGTCTCTAAACCGTCAAGGTTGTCGGCTTGGTAAACATGTCCAATTACCTTATACTCATAGGCAGACAGTGTCTCAGCCACCTTTCGACCTTGTTCACTCTGATGTCGGTGGTCCATGTCCCTTTGCCTCCAAAGGAGGTCATCACTGGTGACCTCTCTCGACACACCTCTTCTCGTAGTGAGGTCTTATCTATAAGTGTTTTGCTGCCATGGTTCATACTCAGTTCTATACGCATATTCCTGTGTTCTGTGATGTCTCTGGTGGAGAGTATATCTCCCAAGTTGTTGTGTGGAATCCTTGTTGAGCAGGGTACTTTTATTCGGTTCTCTTATCCAGGTGACATGCTCAGAATGGCATGGCTGAGCACAAGGATCGTCACCTTCTTGAGAAGACTCGTCTGTTGATGGCCACTGCCTCTCTTCCCTCGCACTTTTGGGCCGAGGTTGTCTCCACTTCCATCCATCACATCAACCTTCAGCAATCACTGCTCTGCAGGGTGGTGCTACTTTTGAGCATCTATTCGATCCTTTCATGATTATTCGGCGCTTCAATTGTTTGGTTGTGTTGCTATGTCCTCCTTGCCCCACGTGAACGCAACAAACTAACTGCTCAGTCCGTTGTGTGTGTCTTTTTAGGATACAGCGATGAGCATAAGGATATCACTGTTGGGATCATGTTGGTCTTCGGATGCCTATTTCTCAAAATATAATTTCTGATGAGTCTCGTCCCTACCAGCCTCGTCCATCTTCCTCAACATGTTCAGTGGAGTCTTTCCACAATTTTCCCAACACTACTATCATTCATGTTGAGCCCTTATCCATTCGTCGTACTACTCCTGCTTCTCCGATTATTGCAGATCCAACGCCATCATATCCAATGATTTCCTCACCTCGCTTATCACAGGATTCTACAGCATCATCACCGGTGACTTCCTTATCTCCATCACCTTAGTTTATCCCGATGATTCCAACTCATATTCTTACATCTTTTCCTCACTTTTATACACATTGTCCGCATGTTGTGGATGCGTCTACTGATGTGCCATCTTCCCCATCTCGGCCTACTTATGGCTTGCTTCCTCGTCTGCTTCCACCTGTTGACCGCCTTGGTCTTCCAAGCGCTGGCGCTATTGTTCTTGAGCCGACTTCTTATCGTGATGATGTTCATACCAAGTGGCACACTGCGATGGCAGAGGAGATTGCTGCTCTTGAGCGCTTCGGCAAGTGGGATATTGTTTCTCTTCCCCGTGTTCGTCCCATCACTTGGTGGGTCTAGACTCGCTCTGATGGTTCTCTTGAGCGTTACAAAGCTGTTATGACTCGCTCTGATGGTTCTCTTGGGCATTACAAAGCTCGTCTTGTGGCTCGTAGCTTTCAGCTGGAGCATGGTCCTGATTATGAGTCCTGATTACTATGAGGCTTTTTGCTCGTGCAAACCATATAACCACTGCTCGCACACTTCCCTTGTGGCCTCTGTTGGCCACGGGTCTATCTTGGCTTGATGTTAAGAATGCCTTTTTTAATGGTGAACTACATGAGGAGGATTACATGCAACCACCACTTGGGTATTATGCTCCTGACGACATGCTTCGTTGTCTTCATCGCTCTCTCTATGGCTTTAAGCAAGCCCCTCGAGCCTAGTTTGAGTGTTTTGCCTCTAGGGTGATTGCCGCTGGTTTTCAGCGAGTGCTCATGATCCTACGTTGTTTGTCCACCTTTCTGCTCTTGGTACGAGTCTTCTATATGTTGATGATATGATCATCGGCGGCAAAGACCCCGAGTATATTGCCTTTGTGACAGCACATTTTAGTAAGGAGTTTCCTATGTCTGATCTTGGCCCTGCTACTTTCTTGGGTTTCAGGTCTCTTCTTGCTCAAAATTAATAATGCATGATCTTCTTGCCCTTGTTGCTCTTACTGATGAGCGCGCGCACTGTTGAGACTCTCATGGAGCTCAATGTTCACCTCGGTGCTACTAATGGTGACCCTTTGTCTGATTTAACGCTTTATCGTCATCTTGTTGGGAGTCTTGTCTATCTGGCTGCCACTCGCCCAGAAGAAGAAACAGACTACAGTGCCCCCGTTCTAGTGCACCTCCTACAACGTCATCGTTGCCAGGATTGTGGCAAACTCGCTAGAGTTGATGCCTCTCACACGATGTTGCGAGAGCCTTCAGCTTATCAAGTGGCATGAACGGCCTAAGGGGACATGCCGCCAAGGCTGCTAGCATTCCCTGTCTTGAATCGTGAAGTGTTTGGGAGTGAGACTAGGAGAAATACGGAAAAGGAGACGGTGACTAGTGTATTAGGGGAATGAGGCCTAAACAGAAGTGCCGAGATAAGTTATAGGCCCGCTGCTAGAATGGTAGGTGTATTCTTCTCCAAAGTGGGCCACACCTTTGATGCAAAACATGACTGAGTGGGATATAGTCATATATCAAACCCAAATGATAATCTTGTCTTTCAGGCAAACTCTAACCCCTTCTTGCAAATAATAATTTGACCCAAACACTAAAAATAGCTTTGACCCAGACACATGGATATACTTTATTTCTTCTCGTAGTGAGGTCTTATCTATAAGCGTTTTGCTGTCACGGTTCATATTCTGTTCTCTACGCCTATTCGTGTGTTCTTTGATGACTTTGGTGGAGAGTATATCTCCCAAGTTGTTGCATATCCTTGATGAGCAAGATACTCTTGCATTTGGTTCTCTTATCCAGGTGCACATGCTCAGAATGGCATGGTTGAGCGTAAGCATCATCACCTTCTTAAGACAGCTCGTCCGTTGATGGCCACTACCTCTCTTCCCTTGCACTTTTGGGCCGAGGCTGTCTCCACTTCCATCTATTTCATCAACCTTCAGCAATCCACTGCTCTGAAGGGTGGCGCTACTTTCGAGCATCTATTCGATCGTTTCCTGATTATTCGGCGCTTCAATTATTTGGTTGTGTTTTGCTATGTCTTTCTTGCTCCCACGTGAACGCACCAAACTAACTGCTCAGTCCATTGCGTGTGTCTTCTTAGGATACAACGATGAGCATAAGGGATATCGCTATTGGGATCATGTTGGTCTTCGGATACCTATTTCTCAGGGGATAACTTTTGATGAGTCTCGTCCCTACTATCCGCGTCCATCTTCCTCGACCATTTCAGTGGAGTATATCTCTTTCCACAATTTTCCCGACACTCCTACCAGTCCTATTGAGCCATTATGCATTTGATGTACTACTCTTGCTTCCCTGATTATTGTAGAACCAACGCCATCATCTCCTATGATTTCCTCACCTCGCTTATCACATGATTCTACACCTTGTTGCTTCCTTGCCTCTCCATCACCTGAGTTTATTCCGATCATTCTTGCTCATATTCTTTCATCTTTTTTCCTAACTTATGTCTTATATACACGTCATCTGCGTGTTGTGGATGCGTCTACTGATGTGCCATGTTCCCCGTCTCCGCCTACTTATGGCTTGCGTCTTCTAACGCTTTGGCCTGTTAACCACCTTGGTCTTCCAAGTGTTGGCGCTGTTGTTCTTGAGCCGACTTCTTATAGTGATGTTGTTCATACCAGATGGCATATTGCGATGGCAGAGGAGACTGCTGCTCTTGAGCGCATCGGCACGTGGGGTATTGTTTTTGCTCCTCCTCGTGTTCGTCCCATCACTTGGTGGGTCTACAAGGTTAAGACTCACTCTGATGGTTCTCTTGAGCCTTACAAAGTTCGTCTTGTGGCTCGTGGCTTTCAGAAAGAGCATGGTCGTGATTACAATGAGATTTTTTTCTCTCGCAAACCGTCTGACCATTGTTGCACACTTCTTATTGTGGCCTCTATTCGCCACTAGTCTATGTCTTGGCTTGATGTTAAGAATGCCTCCATTGGTCTGTGTATCGGCTTGTTATTAAGAAAGCCTTTCTTAATGGTGAGCTGCATGAGGAGGTTTACATGCAGCAACCACCTGGGTATTCTGCTCCTGACGACATGCTTTGTCATCTTCATCCCTCTCCCTATAGCTTTAAGCAAGCCCCTCGCGCCTGGTTTGAGCATTTTGCCTCTATGGTGGCTGCCGCTGGTTTCAAACAAGTGCTCATGATCCTACGTTGTTTGTCAACTTTTCTGCTCTTGGTAGGACTCTTCTTCTATATGTTGATGACATGATCATCACCGGGCGAAGACCGTGAGTATATTACCTTTGTGAAGGCACGTCTTAGTTAGCAATTTCTGATGTCTTATCTTGGCCCTCCTCGCTAAATTCTTGGGATTGAGGTCCCTTCTTGCTCAAAAATAATCCATGATCTTCTTACTCGTGCTGCTCTTACTGATGAGCGCACTCTTGAGACTCCCATGGAGCTTGATGTTCACCTCCCTGCTAATGATGTTGACCCGTTGTCTGATCCAACGCTTTATCGACATTTTGTTGGAAGCCTTGTCTATATGCCTGTCACTCGCCCGGAAGAAGAAACAGACTACAATGCCCCCGTTCGAGTGCACCACCTCCCGCAGTGTCGTTGTGCCACTTTGCTACTCTACCCTCCACTATATACTCAACGGCATTGTCGTCGTGGCTAGGATGGTGGCAAACTCGCTAGCGCCGATGCCTTTCACATGAGCCTTCATCCTCTCAAGTGGCATGAACGACCGAAGGGGACAATGCCATGGTTGTTGGCATTCCCTCTGTCGGATCATGAAGTGTTTGGGAGTGAGACTAAGAGAAATACGGGAAAGGAGACGATGACTAGTGTATTCGGGGAATGGGTAATTACATGAAGTGCTTATAATGCATGAGATGGACATGGACCATGTCACTCCGTTATCAAACCAAGCAAGAAAATAAGGAATGGAGTTGCAATAGGAGTAAATGGCCCGAGGTTAAGCCTTTAAAGCTTCTAGGAGACTGTAAACAGTATTTGTGTTAATGTTGCATACCTCCTCAACATGAAGAGGTTTGGATCATGAACTGCATCTATTTTCTCAGTTGGCTGGTACACCTGAAAAATAAGGCAATGACTGATAATGCATACAAAGGTCAACCGGATTATTGTGAAGTATGTGCATCATCTTAATGAAAACTGGATTCATAAAGAGAGACAGAACTTTGAAGAAGTTTAATGAAATCACGAACCATGATAAGATAATTTGTACTTTCCTTGCAGATAGCCAAAACCACATATTTTACAGATGGATATCCATGGTTACAATTAATATTTAATTCATTTTTATTACACGGACTGCAAAAGAAGTGGGGTTTGTAGCCCCATCATGGGGTAGTACCACCCAGGCAAGGACTAGTGCACTGCCTTCCTAATTCCTGCCAACATACTGCCATCAGCAGTCCCATTGCATTCGTTTATAAGGGTGTACCATATTCCAGCCATTGCAACCTACTAAACTAAAGACATGCATCATGGTACAAGTTGACTTCCGTGATAATACAATCTACTGTTTCCGAACCAAGATTTCAATAGTAAAAATCTATTCTAGAGGAATTACAACTTCCATGGCACAACAGAGATAACAAGTACCTTCGATATCTTGTTATTGTTGACCTGAAATAGCTAAGTCCAGCATCACTTTGTGATAGCTCAACCTAAGAAAAGGAAAAATTGAAAAATTCAAGATCAAATTGGCAGAACATAAAAAACCCTTTCAGAAAAATAAAAAAACCCTAACAGTATTTACAGTGAATTCAACTTTGATTTTAAGTTGCCAATCAAATCAGAAAACGTACTGCCTTTTGGCAATCATATAACGTGAAACAGCGCCTGATAAACAAAGGTTATTGCAGGACATGTTTATAGACACATAAAAGCGGCTGCAAGCACAAAATTTGGTGCAAACAACCTCATTGTGTGTAGCTTGGTGAAAAGCAACTCAATGTTATCGGACCTTGCAGTTCTGCAAAGGAATGTCAGTGTCTCATAATAAAAAATGTCAGACATCTGCAAGTAAAAAGGAAGCTCAAGATGATCAATACTCCCATGCAATGTAGTAGTAAATAAATAGGAAAACATTAAAAAAAAAAGGTGCCTGACCTGGTTGCTGTAAATGCGGGATGTGCTTTGTAAGGCGAAGTTTTGAAGGATCATCCATACCAAGATGCTGTGCAACTTTCTCAACAACATATATGTGGAACGTTTTGATCTACAAGTATGAAAGTAAAATCAGTTATCAGTACTTTTTTATGTGAGAAGTCAATGTGTTAAATGAAGGTTCAGAGATTCCTGACACATACAGTTCTAGAGAGTTATCAAGCAAACTGAAATGCACAACCTATAGATAGCAGCAATCATTTTTTTCTCAGTAAAAAAAACATTATACAACAACTGTAATGAGCTTTTGAAAATAAGTAAAATAAAACAGCCTGGTGTATATATGACAATCACTATTGAAGGAACATCAAACACCAGACTAGCACACAACTACAAGTGGCACACAAATTAAGAGATCACACAGAATTAAGAATCGCCTATCTTCCCTGAATCAACTAGATTAAAAACGTAATGTTCCACTCGTCTGCTCTACTACTACGAATCATAGTAAGGGCCCGTTCAGAAGCAGTCCACGAGCTAGCTTCCGAAAATCGCTCCAAGAAGCCGCACCGAACGGCTCCACTTCGAGAATCTGGCTCCGCGGAGACGAGGATTCGGCAGTGCAAAAATGAGCATGTCAGTCTCAACTGGAGCTGGATTTCCAACATACAACTTCCTTGCCCCACCTGAAGCTGCTACACTAGCTTGGTAAAACAAAAAGTCTTCCATTTTGTGACAAGAAACTTATTCTACAGTATCACCCTGCACAGAAAAGCAGAGTCTGTTTTGCAATATGGGGAGCATGTCGGTCTCAATTGGAGCTGGATTTCCAACATACAACTTCCTTGCCCCACCTGAAGCTGCTACACTACACTTGAAGAAGCGCCACCGGTTGACCAAGAAGCAAGATTTAAGTCGGATTGGGCGGTCCAGATTGCATACCTATTGGTTCAGATGCGTTCAGGCGGCGCCGGCGGCTTTGGGGCTTATCGCTGAGCTGGCTCCGGTGATCCTTGCTCCTCGGGAAGGCGTCCAGGAGACTTGCCTTGAGTCGGCGGTTCCGTTTCTTTCCTGGGAGACGTCGGTGGTGTTCTCTGGCGTCGGTTGGGCTCTGTCGGAGCTTTAGCGGCGCCAGGGAGTACTCGAACTCGAATTCGGGAGGCTCGGCTTGACTCGGCAGTTCCGTTGCTCTCCTCGGAGACGGCGGTGGTGGTCTCTGGCGTCGACTGGAGCTGTGGCGGCGGCGGCGGCGGCACCGCAAGAAATTGGAGCTCGGATTCGAGTGGTTTCGAGGACTGCGAACTCGGGTCGAGGTGCGGTGGAGCGCCTCCATTCATGCAGGGATCGAGAGGCCGCGCGGGGCTACACGGCGAGGCGGTGCTCGGGCCGGACTCCGCCATGGAGGTGGACACCGGCTCGGGGTCGGGGATGACACGCCGGTCCGGGCGTCAGCGGGAGAGGGGGTATGGTTCAATGACGGGTGGGATCAAGGGCTGGCGTCATTGCTGACGTGCGCGCTTGGGGACGGGCTCGGTCTTCCTGGCCAGGGCCTGCTGGGTTGCAACTGCGCGCGCAGCGCTCTTCACACCAGGCTCAAACCTAGCGAGCAGCCCAGTACATTCAGCCCACTGACGGCCCACGACCCCACCCTTATCACCTCATCCTCTTTCCCCTGCGCAGAGTGTCTGCTGCCGTTGCTGGCTTGCTGCTGCTGCGTTTCTCCGAGCGACAGAAATGGCGTTCACGCTGGTGGGAGCCTTCAAGGGCCTGTCCCTCGCGTCCTCCTCCTCCTTCCTCCGCGGCGACCGCGCCGCGCTCCCCGGCAGCGCCACCGGGGGCGTGGGCGTGGCGACGCTGCCGGCGCGCGGGCTGACCATCCAGATGGCGCACAAGAAGGGGGCCGGGAGCACCAAGAACGGCAGGGACTCCAAGGGCCAGCGCCTCGGGGTCAAGATTTACGGCGACCAGCTCGCCAAGCCCGGCGCCATCATCATCCGCCAGCGCGGCACCAAGGTCTCCCTCTCTGCTCCTGTCTGTCTGTACGGCCTGTCTATTCTCCCTCCCGCTTGCTCCTGTCAGTGAGTAATAAGGCGTTTCTGTATGGCGAGCAATGGTGAATTGCGGTGAAATGCTAGTGTATACAAAACTAAAAACTAAATGCCGTGCTGTACTTCAGACCACGAAATCGATTTTAAATAGGAGGAGGGGATTTGTGGAGATTGGATTGGGGTGACAAGAGTGTGTGTTCTAAAGGTCAGGGAATGACAGGGCTTAGATTGGGTACGTTTGTTTGTGTCCTGCTGCCTCTGGCACTGTCCACATTTTCAGTTCTGTCTGTCAGACCGCGCTGAAATCAGAGACTATGAAGTGGAGTACTTATTTAGAGTCCAATGTTGGGTTCCTGCTTTAGCTGTATATATACTACTTGAAGCTCCATCCATTCATTTTAAAAAGAAATGGCATCTGTGATCTGTGGTCACTGGTCAGCCGATCATTTTGCAGGTAGCAGGTTAGAAGCTGCTATATTCATGTTCACTTGGTTGAATGCTTGCTTCATACATGTGAATGGCATGACTATTCATTCTTTAAATAAAAACATGACAATGACCATGTTATAAATATCGTCTTAGAGGAAGGATCATTTTTATGGCTACGTCAATTGTTTCATGGCTGCATGTAGTACAAGCTTAGAAGCATGGTGGCCTCTAGTCACGCTCTTTCAGAAGCCGTGGGTACTGATAAATACAAGACTACAGGTCTAAATTCTGCAATGGCAGCGAATACAACCTCCGTCCCAAATTACTTGTCTTAGATTTGTCTAGATACGGTGATGTTATCTGTTTCCAGTGATGTTCGGCTTGCAAATGCAATTTTCTTCCCAACTCTTTGTGCTATTTTCCTGAACTGTGAGTTTAACATGACTTTTGGTCTTTTGACACCATGCATTATTCTGGATTTATGCATGTTATGGGTGATAGAGGATTTCTGTCACTTGTACATTTTTATAAAGTATGTTGGTGTATGAAAAGTGCGCATTTTGTAAGTCACTGACAAAATGTGTCTTTATGTTTTGTGTCTTCTTAATTACATGTATGTTGAACATTTCAGGTCTATCCTGGAAATAATGTTGGAATGGGCAAGGATCACACCCTCTTTTCCTTGATTGATGGACTTGTCAAGTTTGAGAAATATGGACCAGACAGGAAAAAGGTCAGGGTCACTAGTTTTACTGGATCTAATTGGTTTCTGGGGGATACCAGATATCTGAATATCCAGTTGTTTCTTTTACAGGTAAGCGTCTACCCATATGAGAAACAGCCTGAGAACCCAAACAGTTACAGAGCAAGGAAGAGAGAGAACTTCCGCTTGCAGCGCGAACGCTTGAAAGCCAGAGCAGAGGGAACTTATGAACCAGAATTGGTGTTGGCAGCTGCAGATGCAAGTGTTGAGGTCAATGCAGACTGCTGATAGGTTTACTGTAATGTACTTCTCTTTTTACACAATACATGCTTGACAAATCTTTCTCGAATGTAAATCATCAACTGCAAGATGAATGCAAGTCCAGCACTCCAGCTTCATTTTTAATTTTAGCTGTGTCCTGTCTATGTTGTGTGTTTTCGGGATATTACACTTCCGTGACCAGGTAGGCCAACTTCCCACAAACTCCACGTAATATTGTGATGGTGCCAATGCATCGCAACAATCATTACTGGGGCGTGTTATGTGGTTCAGGTCGTATTAGGAGCGACTTTCCAGAGGCTCTCTTTGCAGAAAAGTTTCTTTTGGTGTGTAGGGATGTAAACGGTTTTAGGCTAGTTGGTGCATGCAAGACAACCAGGTTCCCTGCATTTATCTGTATCTATTATCACTACTCTGGAGACAACATAAATTTCTGCTAAAGTAAATTAATTTGTAAATATTTACTTACTTAGAGATGGTACATTAGATTTGGCGAATGCAAAAAGGCAAAAAAATGTAGCACATACTAATTCTGCTTGACCACCTGGAGAGGGGGGGGGGGGGGGGGGGCAAATACGCCTCAGTATTAGAGACAAAACAAGGAAGTTTAGGTTCTGTTTTATGGAACCTTATGGATTAGGTGCTGATTATCTATCCAACAAAGAAATATAGTAAGGAGCATTTGTATAATGTTTTGGCCCCTCTTTTGTGTCTCATAGGGCAGCAAATACGCCATACGCCTAATTATTAGAGAGAAAACAAGGATGTTTAGGTTTTGTTTTATGGAACCTTATGGATTAGGTGCTGATTATCTGTCCAACAAAGAAATATAGAAGGGGCATTTCTATAGTGCCATGGCCCCTCTTTGTGTCTCATGGTTTAGTCTATCAGCCGTCTCACTTTTGCTGAGGCAAAGCATGGAGGAGCATGATTGGGCTCAGGTGGGCTTTTTGTCAAATAAAATTGGCCTACTAAAGGGTAGATGGGACCCTTTTCTTGCCCTCTCGACTCTAAGGCCACAAGTCTTCATCAAAGAAACACAATACAAAGAAAAGGAAAGGGCAATGGAATCAAGAAGCATGATCTTTGTTTGCTCTCTCTTCTCTGTGCCATCCTATAACCCAGGAGCTAGCAGCAATGGTGAATGGTGGTGCCAAGGCAAGCATTATTGAGAGCCCACCATGTTATTCGACAAGCTTTGTGCAAGTTGGATGATGGAGAGGGGCACAAAGTATGTCAATTACTGGATCTTTTTTCTCTTTCAATGTCCCCATATGCTCCTCGCGTGTGGAATCTTGGAAAGGAATCGGTATTGGCATTGCATGGTGCCAATAAGTCTAAAATCATGTGTCGTGGTCTCTTTTGACACCCAAAGATTACCATGCTGACAGGGCCTATTAACACAGTATTGGGAGCCATCTGACCCATTTTAAGTCACAGTTTGTTTTCCCAGTTACATATGCCGATGATAATGATGCAACTTGCAGAATAAAATACTGCTTCATTACCCTCACCCTTGGCATCAAAGTTCACTAAAGTAATGCAAGAATATGATCTGTCGCCATACATTGGGTCAATAACCTTAGGAGACCAATAACTTCAGATGAGTTAAGCATGTGCAGTGTCTGAAATGGCTGTACTGCAGATTCACTGAGCACTTGGTGCCATCTCTTTATCTCTTGTCACATTTCTAGGACCTTTCAAATGTTCTTTTCATGATGGTTGATTTCTAAAATGCATATCCATCGGTGATTTTGCGTGATCTACTTTGTTGAGTGGAATATTACTGAGATCTAACGTATTATCCATATATTTTTTCTCACAAATGTCAGAATTGGCCTGGCAAGTTTGAGTTTTTCTACTATGATTCTGTAAACCAAATTCATGAAAATGGTTGTTTGTTCATGGTGTAGAAGACAGTGTTAACCTGTTAGATGCAGCTTTATTGAATTAATTTCAGTCATTTCTTGCTGACAGTAATACGTAGTGGGCATA
Organism: Aegilops tauschii subsp. strangulata; assembly: GCF_002575655.3. Taxonomy (NCBI): domain Eukaryota; kingdom Viridiplantae; phylum Streptophyta; class Magnoliopsida; order Poales; family Poaceae; genus Aegilops; species Aegilops tauschii. Next base: position 552,111,022 of record NC_053037.3, read on the forward strand.
AAAACTAAAACCCATACATATTTTTTTGCAAGAATCCCATTTGCATAATTCCATTTGTTTGCTGTATAGAGCTGCTTAACACTGGATTTTTAGTGTAAAACTACAAATAAGGAATGAGATGAAGAATTCCTTGATGTGACCCTGTCTATTTTCTTGAAACTACATAAGTCCCCCTAGATAATGTATATAACAAAGTGTAGATACGGACTTGCAGCCTTGCACCAATAGCTAAAGCACTTGAAGAATCATCTGTTAGGTGCAGATCCTGCGTACGAAGCTCGTGAGATCTCAAGGATCTTCTAATTTGGGAATGGAACTTCTCTGCATTGCTGAAAGAGCCTTGTTCGTCTAAAGAGAGCGGGCAAAGCTAATTATCAAGAAAGCACTTCCAACCTTCACCCCATGAATGGACTTCAAGAGAGAACTTTGTGTTCCAGGGTAGGAGAGCAGCAATGGAATCATCCAGCCATCACCCATGCAGCCATGCTTACCTCAAGTTCTTCCTTTTCACACAGACTCCACACTCCACACCACATAATAGTAAAGCTGAGATGGATCCACCAACTGCTAATAATAATCTTTTGTCAAGCATTGGGCTCCTTTTATCTGCTCAATTATGAGCCTAAAGCGCATTTTGCTGGTGTGGAGGCCATAATTCCAGAACCATTCCTGTCTTGCAATGCATGCCATATTGCCATGACAGGCAAAGTGCAGGGACAAAGAAACACCTTTGTGGTGCCTACTTGGTGGCTTGCCCAATGCCCAAGAGTCAAGACTGATCAGTTACACACTGGCACACTTGGACTCAATTAACAGGCACTTCACCAGTCTTGTTAAAGAGAGAAGCTGGGTCCTTGGGAAGGAGATAATGGGCACTACTGCTCTGCACTAGTGTTTGTTGGACTGGACTGAAGTGAGCCTAACCCAGTCTTTCCTTAGCCATCAAGTCTTCGGTTATTTGCAACTTGCAGACTGCTTTGGTATAAGACGACAAGTTTGTGTTGGATGTTCCGTGTTCGAACGGTTTGCTGATGCAATGGTTGTAGACAGAAAACATCATTTCTATGAAATTAGGAGAGTATACGGTTCTCAGTCCTCACCTCCTCAGTTTCCCTTTGATTTGATATAGAAACACAAGATCTCAGGATCTAACTTGAACTCCTTGTGTTGCATTAGTTTACTAAAGGAAAATATGGAACATGGTTACTAAAAGGCTATATAGTTCAGATGGTCCTAGTGCAAACATATTCTGGTAGAAACTTTTTAGCATGGTAGACTGTTGTGTATTAATCTTGGCTTCTTGTTTAACCGATCTTTTGTTTCTTTAGGCCACCAGTTAATTGAAAGACATTGCCCTTTTATCACATGATGATCCCTTTCGGTCAGAGTTTACTACGCAACTTGGTACTATTTCTGCGACTCGGTAGGATCGTCTGCTTTCATAGCAAATTCACTAAAGTTTCTAATTACCAACTTGCTGGGTTTGAGTTCCAGACTGGAAGTACAGTTGAGCACTTGGTCATGGCAACTTGACCTCCTGACACAAGGACCTCTTCTAGAGAATCCATACCCAAACCAACAACTTCATGTGCACTTGCAGCAACTGTACCACCAGGGTCTAGTTTCTAGAATGCATACCACATGAGCAGAAAGGTTCAGCAACTCTTGCCACTATTGGATCTGAAGGTGAATCATCCATCCTCTACCATGAGTCCATAACTGCCAGAGAGGTCATACTTGCCAACTATTGGTCCATGACATAGCTGTGGCCTGTGAAGCTTATCCATGTCCATTTAATCCTACATGTTTTGCCACAACTTGTTACTGTAGATCATCTGCAGTGAGCTAGATCACAACTTGAATCCAGGGCGTTTTGGAGGCATCCAAGTTGTATAAATCCAGGTCACCAAAAGTCCAAGGATCAGGATCATGAGGGCAGAGGGGCCCAAAGCAGAGCAAGGGAGGGAAAGGAAAAGAGAGGGAAGGGAAGGCAGACAGCCACCATATATCTTTTCTGACAAAGAAATGCCCCCACCCACAACACACCAATTTCATTCATTTGTTTATGAAATCTCAAAGTGCAAAAGCACCATGCATCTCTACCACCAGTAGGATAAAGATCTGTGTCCCTGCATGGTTGGTTGGCCCCTCTCTTCTGCCTTTCCATGGCCAGCCTCCCTCTCAAGCCACATATAAAACCCTCCACCACCCTGCCTCCCCCTCAGGCCTCCACACCAGCTTCTTGAGCCCCCTCAGGCCTCTTGTGCATACATTTTCCATTGCAGGAGCTTGACTGCTGTCCAAAGAAATGGACCCCATCAGCATAGAGAAGATCAGGGCCATGAGGAAGTACAGGAGGAACAGGAAGCAGCAGCAGCTGCTGCTGCTCCCTGCCCTCGCACCGTACCTGGTGGCCACCTGTGCCGTCCTCTGCCTGCTGCTCACCAGCCCTGCCTGGTTCCCCGGGGTGTGCTCGCTCCTCGTCTCCTTCCTCCTCACCACCCTCCCTGACCTGGCCATCGCCTTCCTGCTCAGCCCCAAGTGCCTCTTCGTCGTCGGCAACCTCATCGTCGCCTTCCTCATCGCCCAGTCTAGGCTAGCTCCGAAGAGCCAGCCCGCTTCCGTTGTGGATGTCAACGACGTCCACGAGGAGTACGTGAAGAGGAGCGTCGCGCCGATGACCGCTAAGGCGACAGCTACCACGGTGGTGTTCACCGATCATGGCGCCTCGGTAGAAGGAGTTTGGGAGGGAGAGAAGGAGAAGGAGGAGGAGGAGGTGGTGGAGCAGGGAGAGGAGGAGCTGGAGAAGAGGGTGGACGACTTCATCGCTAGGGTGAAGAGGCAGAGGAAGCTCGAAGGCAAGAGCTTCTTCGACACCGATCGATAGGCGACCATGCACGATCAACCTTGCTTAACCTCCTTGGAGCTGGAAGATGCAACATGCAAGAGAAGATTACGTCCGAATTAAGGATATGTAATGCTTTGTGCTACCATGCTTGCTTAATTATGTCTTGTTATTAATTAGGGTCAGAGGTAAGAGGAAGAAGAAGAGGAGAAAGAAGAACCGGTTCCAGTGTCTTCTCTTCTCACGTTGTAGCTGGTTAATTCTGGGTTGTAAGAATGCCCCGGGGATTAGGCAGAGAGGAGGAGAGACAAGGAATGTGTGTGTGATCTTTGGAAAAGTTGAGGAAAAAAGAAGTGATGCCTGTTGTCTTTCAGTTATCTTGCTTTGTGTCTAGCTGGTGGCATGATGCCATGGTTATTGTAGTGCTTAGAGAATCTGATGGTCACAAAGCTGCCGGGATGACACGGGACGCAAAAGCTCAGTGGCATGTATGAAGTGATCAAGTGTAAACTAGAGGTTGACACATGCATGAATGTACTTTCAGATCAGCTGCGAAATCGTCCGGTGACCGGTCGCCCTTTCGCAGTAAATAATCAGGAAAATTAGTGATGGAAATAATGGTTCTATTGTCCTACCAGCAAGAATTAAAAGTAAAGTCATGGTTTCATACTTCCATTGATAATATTAGTAGTCACATTATCCTGCCAGCAAGAAGTAAAGGAGGAGACATAAATAAATGGCGCAGTTGTTGATCCAAAGATTTTTTTTCTCTTTCTTTACTGATAAAATAAGAAGATCACACGCAATGCTGATTGTTCAGCCATCATAATAATAATAGCTATGTTATCCTGCCAGCAAGAACTAAAAGAAGAGGAGACATGAAAAGATGACGCAGGTGTTGATCCAAAGGCTTTCTCTCTTTTCATTTCAAAAATGTCAACAGTAAAATAATAAGATCACACGCAATGCTGAATGTGCAGGCATCATAATGGTGGCAAAAAAGACTACCGACTGCCTGCATATCAGCATATCTGCATATACACATGCAGCTTTTTCTTGAAATTTATCAATGGCGCATTGGCGCACACACGCAAGATCGAAAGATGCAGTGGGTTTTGAGTTAAATAAATACGGAGGGTACTACTCTGAGTGGTGGTTTATCACAAGTGATGGGAACCCAGCCACTTGTAGATGCTGCCGGGGGGCGCTTTTCCGGCTGCTGATTCGGACAGGCGATAGTACTGCACAATATATCGAAAGTGATGTTCTAATCCCGAGCTCACATGAGCTCGGGTGAACAGTAAAACAGAAAAAGTTCAAAAAATTTGAGATCTATTTTGTGTGAAACTTTGACCAATGTTTTCATATCTTGTAAAATTTAATCACCAGATGACATTCGTGTAAAATGTGAAACCTGGCAGTTCGTTCTTGCGAAGATCTGTGTCCCTGCATGGTTGGTTGGCCCCTCTCCTCTGCCTTTCCATGGCCAGCCTCCCTCTGAAGCACATATAAAACCCTCCACCACCCTGCCTCCCCCCTCATTGCGGCCATAGCTTCTTGAGCCTCATCAGGTCTCTTGGGTGTTGTCCATTGCAAGAGCTTGACTACTCAACTGCAGTCCAAGAAATGGACCCCATCAGCATAGAGAAGATCAGGGCCATGAGGAAGTACAGGAGGAACAGGAAGCAGCAGCAGTTGCTCCCTGCCCTCGCACCGTACCTGGTGGCCACCTGTGGCGTCCTCTGCCAGCTGCTCACCAGCCCTGCCTGGTTTTTTTGAGCACCTGCACCCGGCCCTGCTGTCCTGATCCTCCAATGTGCTTTAAGATCTATGCCACACAACTAACTTTCTACATGAAATTTTCTTTTTTTTTTCTCTTGCATATAGAACATGTCTTGAAGTCAAACATTTGCAGTACGATAAAGCTTTTTAACTAGAATCTAGGATAGATCTTTCAGAATGTTTGGTCTGACATAAATACTAAAAATATTTTTTATTTAATCAAACAAAACTTATTTTATACTTCCTCCATCCAAAATAAGTGTCTTAACTTTAGTACTAACTTTGTACTAAAGCTAATACAAAGTTAAGACACTTATTTTGGGACGGAGGGAGTATATTTATGTTTGACTAAAAAATCTAAAAAATTTATCCTAGATTCTAGTTAGAAAGCTTTGTTGTTCTACAAAGGTTTGAACTTCAAGACATGTTCTATATGAGAGAACAGAAAAGAGAAATGTATTACATGAATCGCGATGCGGGGAATGGGTGGCTAGATAAGAAGGGCCTGGGAGCAGGTGCTCTAAAACATGTTTTTGCCTGGTTCCCTAGGCTGTGCTCGCTCCTCGCCTCCTTCCTCCTCAGTCCTCACCACCCTCCCTGACCTAGCCACGGCCTTCCTGCTCAGCCCCAAGTGCCTCTTCGTCTCGGGAACCTCATCGTTGCCTTCCTCATCGCCCAATCTAGGCTAGCTCCGAAGAGCCAGCCCACTTCCATTGTGGATGTCGACAACGTCCACGAGGAGTACGTGAAGAGGAGTGACATACCGATGACCACAAAGATGGCTACTACCACGGTGGCGTTCTCTGGTCATAGTGCGTCGGTTGAAGCAGTTTGGGAGGGAGAGAAGGAGAGGGAAAAGGAGGGGCAGGAGAGGGTGGATGACTTTATTGCTAGGGTGAAGAGGCAGAGGAAGCTCGAAGGCAAGAGCTTCTTCGACACCGATCAATAGGCGACCATGCACGATCAACCTTTGCTTAACCTCCTTGGAGATGGAAGATGCAACATGCAAGAGAATAGAAGATTACGTCCGAATTAAGGATATGTAATGCTTTGTGCTACCATACTTGCTTAATTATGTATTGCTATTAATTAGGGTCAGAGGTAAGAGGAAGAAGAACCGGTTCTAGTGTCTTCTCTTCTCACGATGTAGCTCGTTAATTCTGAGGCGTAGCAAATGCCCAGGGATTAGGCAGAGAGGAGGAGAGACAAGGAATGTGTGTGTGATGTTTGGAAAAGTTGAGAGAGAAAAAGAAGTGATGCATGTTGTCTTTCAGTTATCTTGCTTTGTGTCTAGCTGGTGGCATGATGCCATGATTATTGTAGTGTTTAGAGGATCTGATGGTCACAAAGCTGCCGGGATGACACGGGACGCACGCAAAAGCTCAGTGGCATTTATGAAGTGATCAAGTGTAAACTAGAGGTTGACACATGCATGAATGTACTTTCAGATCAGCTGCAGAATCGTCCGGTGACCGTTGAAAACACCGTACCCTTTCCGAGTAAATAATCTGGAAAAAATATAGTGATGGAAATAATAGTTCTATTGTCCTAGAGCAAGAATTAATCCTACCATAAAATATTATATGCGAATTGAAGTACATGAACGAGAACAGGGCAGCCGCCCAATGGTTGGGATCGCAGTGTTGCGGCCAACAACCAGAGTTCGACTTCTGTGTGGAGCCGGTATCTGGAATCCTCAACAGTTTCAACTTCAGGAAAACAAAAGCGAGGCTCGGCGACCCTTTGAACATGTTGGAACAGATCGACTACCAAGACCAATCAGCAAGCCAGCTCTGCCCGAAGCCGCCATCGCTGCCACACAAGAAGCCGCGCAAATCAAACACATTGCCGGATGGGCACCTGCCCAACCGCAATGGTGCGAGCGTCCAGCCTATGCAGCGCACAAACAGGATCCAACGTTCTTCCAGGCGACGCCCCAAAAAGGGAAGCGACGATACCGGCATTGTCGCCCGACCCGGCCGGGCCTTAGTCTTTTGACCGAAGAACTGGATCCAAGGGTCCGCAAAAAAGGGTGGACTCCATGGCGGCGCCTCCAAAGAGGAGGTGAAACAACGTTCACAGACACTGACGCCATTGGCCGGCAAGAGCTCGACGCGCTTTCGCCCAGAGCATCACCCAAACCCACACCCCCACGCACAGCACCTCCGCTAGCCCGCACACCTCCCGCGGAGCCACCGTGCCATGACCAACTATGAGGCCACCACAATCCTCGCCGTTGGTAAGAAAAAAACCAGCAAGCCAGATCTAGTAGCTTTCAGAGCTAAGACGCCGAAGAAGAACCGAAGCCGACACGATGCACATCACCGGAGAGCCAGGAGGGCAGGCTGCCGCCAAATACACCAAGCAGGCGAGCCGCCAGCAGAAGCAGTGGTCACCACCGACGTAGACCCAGCAGAGCTTCGGCTTAAGCCTCCAGCCGCCTGAATCGCGTCGTGGGGTGGAGGAAACGCACTGCCGGAGCTCACACCACACAGATCGTGAAGGGCCCGAGATTCCCCTTCGCCAACAACACCGACGTGCATGATGAATCCCGCCGCCGCAGCGCAACCACTGAGAGCGGGCGCGCCACGCACCGCCACCCACGTAGCAAGCGCGTCACACGGAAGAGTGCCGCTGCCACCAGCCCGGGGCCACCGCCTCGGCGAATGTGCTCTGTCGCACAAGGATGATCGGATATCCCCGTCCCCCTTTGGGAACGGGGCCCGCCGCCACCGCGGCAAGGCTCGGCGGCGGGGCTAGGTTTTCCCCCGAGCCGCCGGAGCTAGGCGACACGGGGGTTGGGGTTACGACACCGGTTTTTTTTTACTATTATGACGCTCAAAAGTACCGTGACGCCCCCCAATTCCTACCAGCAAGAATTAGAAGTAGAGTTATGGTCTCATTGATAACAATAGTTATATTATCCTGCCAGCAAGGGGTAAAGGAAAGACGTGAACAAATGGCGCAGATGTTGATCCAGAGACTTTCCTCTCTTTCCCATTTCAAATGTTATGTTAATGATAAAAATAAGATCACACGTAATGCTGAATGTGCAGGCATCATAATAGCGGCAAAGGGCGTGTTTGGTTGCCCGCATTAGGCCCAGCCTGGCCCGCGCGGGAATAAAGTGGCCCGTTTGGTTGTTTGCTTTCACTGTGCGGCCCGCATCGCACGAAACTTAAAGCACGTCCAGGCCAGGCCCAAGGAAAACGCCCGAATCGGCAGTAGCTCGCAAGCCTGGCTCGTGCGAGGCAGGGGAGGGCGACGCGCTTCTCCCCTCGTGCGAGCAGGGGAGATGGCGCAAGCTCGCCTGCGTCGCCGAAAAATCGTCGGGAGGATTTCGGCTCACCTCCCGCCGAGTCCACCCCTATTTAGCCCCTCCCTCACCGCCCCAACTCCCGCCAACATTCACCCTCCGTTCGAGCTTTCCCGCCGACGCGCATCGGCACCGACGACCAGGTAAGCGGCGCATCTTCATCGGCCGGCGGTCCACGGCGTCGGCGCTCCTTCACCGGCCGGCGTTGATCTTCCACGACCGTCCCCCCTCGTCCTCAAGCTGCAGCCATGGCCTCTGTGAGTTCAATCCCCTTTCTCTCTGTTCCTTCTAGCTAGATCTGAGCTGCAGCTAGGGTTTGATCTAGATGCATGGTTGATTAGTGGTCTGATCTGTGAGCTGATATGGTTGATTGCTATGCTGCGGTTGCAATTTGTGGTAGGGCTAGATGTTCAAGCATGTGGTAGGCTAGATTAGTAGTAGAGTTTGAAGTTGAACCTTGTGCTTGTGATGAATCATGCTTAGATCTGTGATTTGTAGCTATTGGTTGTCCATTTGTAGCATGCTTTTTGTTGTAGTTGTATGTTCCTGCTCATAGATTGTCCGGTCTGCTTGGTAGGGTAGCGATGAAGCATGTGCTTACTATGATAGTGATGAACCATGTACATGTATGCTTCTGCTTTCATGGATTGTCCGGTATGTTGTGTGCTATGCTTACTGTCAATGCGTGCTACGATTGTAGGACATGACCACGCAGACGCAAGATCTTAGTCAGGCCCTTGTCTTGTCCGACAGCCGGTTTGCTCCATCGTTTGTCGAGGACTCACAGCCTATGTCCCAGATGGCACCTGATTCAAAGGTGTTCGCCTCTGATTCCCTCTATGTGCCAGTAGTGCTCGTTGAGCCAACTACTACTGCTACTGCCGCTGCACTCAAGCTAGCAGCAGCAAAGGCAAAGAAGGATGGTAGGTCGAACAACATGAAGTGGCAGACATTCATGTCCACGTTCGTGCTGAACAAGATGTGTGAGCTCATCTCTAGTGGAGTTAGGACTGACAAGGGCTTCAAGGAGGTGCACTTGGACACCGTTGCGAAGCAGGTGTTCGAGTTCTGTGGGCAAGAGGTGTCTGCCCCCAGGTGTACAACCACCTGAGGAAGTGGGGAAGTCGATGGATCCAAGTGTCCAGGCTAAGAGACCTTAGCGGTGCCTCATGGGATGAGAACACTTGCTCCATAGTTCTGGAGGCAGAGCACTACGCCGGCCATGTCGCGGTTAGCTCACAGCCCTCTTCCTTTTCATACTGTCCACCATTGCCTACTCCTAATCGCAACTAACAACACTCGTGTTTCATTCTTAGGACCACCCAAGGGACGCTGAGTTCCTCAACACACCCATACATAACTACAACCAGATGCAGCACATCTTCTCCTTCGGGCTGGCAACTGGGAAGCATGCCATGGGCTCGGGGGAGCCTCTTGGTTCTCCCATGCCAGACTTCCCTGGGACCCCGGACGTCGAGGTCCTCGATGGCCCTAACAAACCGCTGCGAAGCCCTTCGACAAGCCATTTGACCCCGTCCATGATAGGAAGAGGAAGAGAGGAGGCCTGATGGAGGAGGAGATCAATGTCTTCTGCAGCATGACTGAGGCGGTGAAGGAGGTGGCAACAACCATCAGGGAGTGCAAGCCCCTCGACGTCCACCCTGACCTGTATGGCGCTGTCATGACCCAGGGTGGCTTCAGCGACGAGGCTCTCATGGCAGCTCTCAGCCACCTGCTTGACAACAAGGCCCAGGGTGTTGGGTTCGTTGCCATGGCCGACGCTCACAGGGTGTTGTGGCTCAGGAGCTGGCTGGGCAAGCACTACTACTAGAGTAGTGCTGCCTGCGAGCGTGCATGATCCCCGACGGCGATGGCGGTGGCGACGACGACAATGACGATGACGACGTACATTTTGTGTAGCTAGGGCTCAAAAACTATTTCATGGTCTGTATATTTTGGTGAGGTGGTATATACTAACCCCTCACACCGATGGTGAACTTACGGTGGTAGGACGACACCCTTTTTTGGATGTGGTGGTAGGTTAACACCAAGGTAGTGCTAGGAAGAACTTGCTATGCCGTATGATCATGCATGCTTTACTTCTCTTCTGCTCCATTGTTGTTTGTGTGCTACTTTACTTGCTACTTGTGTGCTCCATTGCTTTGCTGCTTCAACTCTTGCTCTTGTGCATTGCTAGGGCAAGTGGTATGCCGTGTTCGTCGGTAAGGTCCCGGGGGTTTATAGTTCATGGGAAGAGGCCAGTGCACAAGTGGCATCTTATAGCAACAGCACCCATAGAGGGTTCAAGACTAGGCAGGCAGTAGAACAAGCTTACTCCGACTGGGTGCGAACGCACGGCAGCAGTGTTGACAGTCGCAAGGTTGGAGGTGTCAAGGTGGATTGTCAGTTTGGGCTGAAGCTGAAGAACTTCATCATCTTCGCCCAGTTCATCGCCATTGCTGTGTTGTGGCGTTGGTGTGCTAGGTGTGGGTAAGCTCACCAACTAGGGTACAAGGTAAGCACAACATGTACGCCGTATGCAACCAAACGCCGTGTTCATGTGCCACTCGGGTCAATGCAGGCAACCAAACAAAGTGCACTTGGGTATTACCTAATGCAGGGACACTAGATGCAGGCAACCAAACAACTGGCAGATGGCGTATTAGGGCCTGTTTTTGCTCAACCAGGCTGGTTTGGGAAGTATATGCGATGCAGGCCCTGTAGCAAACGGCAACCAAACACGCCCAAAAAGACGACCGCCTACCTGCATATCAGCATATGCACGCGCAGCTTTCCTTGGGAATTATCAATGGCACATTGGCGCACTGCGCACAGGAAAACATGCAAAAGGCACACAAGTCACAAGGGATCAAGTTAAGGAAAATACACAGGAGCACTTGTGTTGTAGGGTGGAACCCTAGATGGAGATCTTTCACGAATTGGAGGGGAAATCCCCAAGAACACGAAGAACACAAGAGAGGGAAAACACTCAAATTGACTAGATCCAATCACACATATGCTAGATCCAAGAACACACAAGAGGTCACAATGATCCAAGAACAACAAAGGAAAGATACAAGGTACTAGTTCATCCCAATCCTATGAGGAGAGAGGTCTTGATGATCCTATAATGGGGATCCTTCCCAAGATGGGGGCTTGATATCCACTAGGGATCTTCTCCTAGGAGGTCTTGATCTCCTAGAGGAGTGGGTACAAGGAGCAAAGCTCACATAATCATCTCATATACTTTGCTATCCTCTAAATGAGCTAGGTGGGGGGTACTTATAGTCTAGGGACCAAATAAGAGGAGGAGGGGGGATACATGGGTAAAAACCCAAAGAGGCACGCAGGCCCTCGGAGTGGACCGGGCACCCGGGGGCAAACCGACCGGGCACCCGGACCAGTCAGGGCCATCACCCAGGGGTGGCTGAAGGGGGACCGGGCACCCGGGGCCGAAGGTGCGGATACCCGGGCCGGCGGCCTGTGGCTGGGCGGGCGGCCGGGCACCCGGGGCCTCAGGGCTGGGCACCCGGGGTGGCCTGGGCGGCGGCTGGGCCTTGTGAGGCCAGGCACCCGGGGCCTTGGGCCGGGCACCCGGGGCTGGCTGGGAGCAGTGCCGGGGGGGGCCGGGCCTCCGGGGCCAAAGCGCCCGAGCACCCGGAGTGTCCAGAGCCTCTCCTTCTTCTCTCTTCTCGCTTCTCTCCTCCTTCTCCATGGTTGCTTGAATCTCCGTCCTCGTGTCCTCCCGGTCATCTCCTTGGTACCTAACAAGGCACAACGTTTCTATTTGAGGTAGGACCCGAGTCTCATATGCAACCGAATGAAGTTTGAAGAGGAAGGAGTTAACCTCGGTTTCGGTGGCACGTGCGTGTGCTCTTGTCATCGGTCTTCTCCGTCCTTGCGGTGGTGGTGTGACGTCCATGGTGATGGTCGAGGGATGCTCCGCATCAACTTGGTTGCTCCACCCCCCTATACGAAAATTAATTTCAAAAGGAGCAAGTACAACAAACACTTGGAAAAACAAATATGGTTAGCATTAGTGCACAACCAAGCATTCAAGAGGTGAGTCACCAAACAAGTGTCGTCATCAAGCATAGCATAAGGTGTGACAAGGGATTGTGACATGTCATGAAAGCGCATAAATGGAGCAAAATCCAGGACATCATGGAAACAAGCATGTAAATGTGAGGTAGAGATGCAAATATGTGTGACAAGAGAATAAGCATCTACCTCAAGTTCATAGAAAGCATTCACAAATTGCTCAATGAAAGGTCTATGGTAGGCATGAGAGTCATTCACAACACCAAATGAAATGAAATGTCTAAACACATGGGGCAAGTGCAAGACAAACCAAGCATAATGTGCATAGGGTGTAGTGAAAATCGAGTGGTACTCAACACAATAGAAAGAGCAAGTGTTCATCATGTGTGAGGCAATCAAATCATTCAAGCTAGTAGTGCAAAGATGCAACATGGTATAGGTAATCATGGCAATCATGTCATGTGAGCAAATAGTAGGCATAGGCAATGCACATGGAATATCACAAGCACGATTACAAAGCAAGATATCATCATAGGAATGGATCACAAAGGAAACATGGCAAGAACAAGCAATATCTCCACCAAGCTTGCAAATACACATATAAGTAGTATAATCAATCATCATGTGTAATGCAAAGCATGGGTCACAAATGCATGGCAAAGGCATAGGAATGAGCATATCATGCAAAGTGAACATGGCAAGATGGGCATATAATATGTAATGGACGATAACCCATAACTATGTGAGAGCCATGTAGAAGAAATGCGCGAAGAGAGCGATGGGAAAGGCAATCCATGGAATCCCAAGTCATCGTTGCTCTCTAGAGCTCGTTTTGTCAACTCATGGGATTGTGAGGTTGACAAGTATTCATGTGTGCCTACACAAAAGAGACACAAACCAATGAAATTGTGTTCGTGGTAAATGTACACATCATCCATCATGATGTGTATGTGCATGTGTGAGTTAGCATAAGATAAGCATCGCTCAAAGAAATTTGATGCATGGTATAAGAACATGTCATCCATCATGAAAGAATAGTTGTTATGTATAACACAATGGGGGTGCAAATTTAGCATACAAGTATATGGCACATCAATAGCATTTTGATTCATGGGGAGCATATTGTGCACATAATTATTGGGATCGTGCAATGGATGGGATGGATCCAAATCTCCTAACATGTATGAGGAAACTATGGGGGTCTCCTCATGAGCAATAGCGGAAACATCATATGGAGAATAAGGACAACATCCAAAACAATGCATATCCGAAGCTAAATGGTCAAGGCATGGCATATGAGATAAATGATGCAAAGGGAGCATATCAATATCATCACAAGAGAAACAAATGCCAATAACCATCGGCTTGTCATCTATGCCATATGTGCAAATTGGGTTAATTTTAATGGTATATGCATAGTCACTACGATGAGATTGCAAATATGACATATTGCTGATCTCATGCATAGCATATGACAAGGCAAGCGGATTGTCAAACATGATGTGACCAATAGGATTTTCACATGATATCCTATGAAGCATAGCATCACAACTAGGCAATTCAACATGCTCATCATCATATTCATCATAAATTGGTAAGTCATGACATGAGGAAGTCGCACTAGCGTGAAGCATGGGAATAGGTGGATCAACATCATGCAAGAAACCATTGTCGAGAATGTCCACTAGTGGGACTAGAGCATCACCTTCACCTATATTACCTTGTTCATTCCACTCAAGTGGTGTAGGTGAGGTGGCAAAGACCAAATGGTGGTCATCATCTTCATCTTGATGGAACCATGTGAGGGGTGCATCATCGTCCACCATGGCCATCGTCTTGTCCAAAGGATGGACGAAGTCATCGAGAACCGGCGCGTCATCATATATGGGACCTAACACCAAATGAGAAGACACAATAGAGGTAGAGTTCAAGTCGTTAGCGTTGAAAGTGGCCTCACATGACCTATCAACTATCTCACTCTCTCTATGTGGTGGTTCACTCACTCCCTCAAGGTAGGTGCACTCAATCTCACGTATGGTGGAGTCACTCATCTCACTCAAGTGGTGGGGGTTGTGGCTCTCCTCACATGTGAATTGTGGCAACTCATCATATATGGGGCTAGTGGTGAAGTCACTCTCACTCTCAATATGGTGGCAAAAGTCACTCAAGTCATCATACGTCACCATGGTCGAAGGGAAAATCCCATGCTCAACCATCTCGTCACCGTCGCCGTGGATGAAGGCCAAAGATGGCACATCATCACTCTTGCCTCCAAAGATGGAAGCATCATCCTTGCTCGCCACCATGTCGCTCGCCTCCAAAGCATGTTCCTTGATTGGCTCCATAGTCGTAGTCATCGCCGCACCATCTTGAAAAAGAGTCGTGGTAGACTCATCATCATCAATGCCACAAAGAGGGATGGCGGTGAAGTCGAACTTGGGAGCATCGTCTTGGAGCTCATAGGGCTTGGACATCTTGGTGGTACTATCCTCATGCTCGTTCTCGTGGAGCTTGGTCGTCGCGAAGTGAGCTTGGGTGGAGAAGCCTTGGCCTTCATGAGTTCTTGTTCCGCCTTGAGAGCACTAATGTAGTTGTCGTCGAGGGACTTGTAGTTCTCGAGGAAGATAATCTTGGAGATGTCGTTGTTCAATCCCATCATGAAGTAGAACTTCATCCAAATGGGGTCGTCCACACCGGCTCGTCGCAAGGCTTTCGTCATGTCGAGGAAGTACTTGTCTAGGGACTTGGATCCTTGGATGGTGTTCTCCAATTGGCGTTGAAGATGTTCCGTGTAGGTGGAGGGCAAAAACTCTTGCCGCGTAGCTTTCTTCGTCTTGGGCCAACTCATGTCGATTTTCGTAGGTGTATGAAGCCACCATGTCGATGCGTAGTCGTGGAAGTTACTTGTGGCGCACTTCACTTGGTCTTCGGAAGGGACTTGGCGTAGCTTGAGGTAGTCGTCCATCGTGCGCTCCCACTCGAGATACTCCTCGGGGTCTTGAGTCCCATAGAAAGGAAGCTCGTGGTCGGTGTCGAGGTCATAGTAGCTCGTGGAAGTCACGGACTTGAGCTTGGGGAGCTTCTCTTGAGCATAGTCTTGAGGTGCTTGCAGGCGAAGATGCCGAATGTCCAAAGGCGAAGATGCCTTGAAGTCGCTTGGTGAAGATGCCAAGGTAGATGGTGAAGTCATTGAGCGGTTGTTGGTGTTGAGCTCTTGACCTTCACGTTCTTGTTCGTGATGGTGTCGATGCCGATGTGACCTTGCCGGAGATGGTAGCTTGGAAGGGTATGCACTAGAGCGTCTTCTCGAAGATGAGGAAGATCTCTTGTAGGACTTGATGAGGACCTTGAGCTCCTTCCTTTGATCATCCATCTTGGCGTCCAAATTGTACTTCATGGCATCGAACTCGTCATTGTCGTGGAAGACCGGAGATGAAATTCCTTGCCTATCCATCACAAGACTCGAGCAAATGTGAGTGGAAGAAAGGAAAGAACTAGACCAATGTACCTTATCCAATGTTGAAGATGGATCAATGATCACTCAATAATGTATCAAGGAAATAGCACAATTGGTACCGGATCTTGTCAATTATTGCACCTACACAAGTAAGGCTTATGGAGGAGCTCAGTGAGGATAGTGGCATAAAAATTTGATGCAAAATGTTAGCAAGAGTCAATAATGTTGGAAAAGATTCACAAATTCGCAAGTGAAACAAGTAGACCAATAGCAATATGTGGCACACGGAAACACACACACATAGATAGATAAATGAGGTCGTGCAACCAAGGAATGAGCACAAAATGTGGAATCCACGGAAAACGCTCGTGTTGCACAACTCAAGAGAGACGCTAGCACGATTGCTCAATAGGCGGATACGACACTTGTGCACAACCTATAAGATGCAAAATGTATGAGCTTTCTATCCCAAGTATGCTATGTGTATGATGTTCCGGTGTTTCACACACGATGATCCAAGATGATCAATATGGTAGTATGGTATGCAATGTGGCGATGCTATGGCTCTTGCTTACAAGCTTCTTTGCTCTCTTTTGCTTAAAAGCTTATTCCTTTTTTATGGCCACTTATGTGAAATGCACAAACCAAGATAGCAATTGTGTATATGCGGGAACAATCTTGTGACACAAGAGATGATATGATACCAATATGATATGGTATGTATGCAATGGAAGGTACGGATCGCTAATGTGCACAAGTAATGTTGCCGGCAATACTCAATGGCTAGTCTCGATAGGCAAGTGACGCAAAATGGGCCAAGGGGTTAACAATGTAAAGGCAAGAATGTACAATGATGGGATACCACAATACCAAGATGATATAGAGGTTACCGTTCTTGCGTACGGTTAGGGTGCCAAAATGGTGAAGTGGTCGATGTCGAGTCCTTGTCGAAGGTGAGCAGCGGTGTTGTCGATGTCAAACCGTTCCTAGTTATCCGAAACACCCTAGGAAACGGAAGAACCGCAAACTCAAAATCTCAAAGGAAAATGTCAAATGGTGGTAGCAGAATGCGTTGGTGGTTCCGGAGTTAGCAATGCGGAAGTGGTGGAGGTGGTTGATGATGAAGCAATTGTCCCTAAGTAGCCGAAACACCTTAGGAGACTCAAGTCACCCCTCAAGTAACCACAAATGCTATATGGAACAAAATGGGTTATGTGGCGGAAAGCTATGGTGGTTTTGCGGATGATATGGTGGATGGCCTATGCAAAGAGGCCAAAATGCCAAATTTTTATGGAGTCAAATGGTGGTAAAACAAAGATGAGCAGCTCGGGCACGTCGCTAGCTTTTCAACGAGCCAAAGAACACCCAAATCGGAGTTCGGGAGTGAAAGTTATGAGTGAAAACGTAAAGTGCACGCGGCTGATTCTGGGGGGTGCGGGCACCCGGGGGTGATAGGTGCGGGTGCCCGGGGTGGTCAGGGGAGTTGGGCGGAGGAGATGGCCCGGGGGTCCGGGTGCCCGGGGGTAAGGGGTGCGGGCACCCGGGGTGGTCAACGGGGTTGCACGGGGGGTCCGGGTGCCCGGGGTTTGAGGTCCGGATGCCCGGGGGTGACGGATTTGGGCGGAAATTCGTGGGAAGATGCAAGAAATTGATGGATTTCGTGGAGGGAAAGGTGGAGATGGATGGGGGAATGCTAGATCCACTTGAAACCAAGCAAATCCATGGATCAAATCCAACAAAACCTCATCAAACCAACAAATCACAAAAAAAATTGGGGCTATTTTTGGTGGGGAATTTTCGAAATTGGGGAAGAACACAATAAAATTAGGCTAGAGAACAAGAAGGGGGGCTCCAATTTCGTGAGAAACCATGGCTCATGATACCAAGATGTTGTAGGGTGGAACCCTAGATGGAGATATTTCACGAATTGGAGGGGAAATCCCCAAGAACACGAACACAAGAGAGGGAAAACACTCAAATTGACTAGATCCAATCACACATATGCTAGATCCAAGAAGACACAAGAGGTCACAATGATCCAAGAACAACAAAGGAAAGATACAAGGTACTAGTTCATCCCAATCCTATGAGGAGAGAGGTCTTGATGATCCTATGATGGGGATCCTTCCGAAGATGGGGGCTTGATATCCACTAGGGATCTTCTCCTAGGAGGTCTTGATCTCCTAGAGGAGTGTGTACAAGGAGCAAAGCTCACATAATCATCTCATATACTTTGCTATCCTCTAAATGAGCTAGGTGGGGGTACTTATAGTCTAGGGACCAAATAAGAGGAGGAGGGGGATACATGGGTAAAAACCCAAAGAGGCAAGCAGGCCCTCGGAGTGGACCGGGCACCCCGGGGCAAACCGGTCGGGCACCCGGACCGGTCAGGGCCATCGCCCGGGGGTGGCTGAAGGGGGACCGGGCACTCGGGGGTTGACATCCCGGGCACCCGGGGTGGCAGATGGCGCCCAGGTGAGGAGGGGCCGGGCACCCGGGGCCGAAGGTGCGGGCACCCGGGCCGGCGGCCTATGGCTGGGCGGGCGGCCGGGCACCCGAGGCCTCAGGGCCGGGCACCCGGGGTGGCCTGGGCGGCGGCTGGGCCTTGTGAGGCCGGTGTGACGCCTGGATAATCAAGCTACAATAAACCTTTGCTAATGATGCCACGTCACCTCGATTACTGTTGCTAATCTCATGTTAGTTCAAAACCGATTATAATTCAAAATTCAAATTCAAGCAAACAATAAAAGTTTTCAAATATTAAAACTAAAAAGTTCAATAAATAGTAGATAAATCAGAGGCTATGATAAAATTCTAAACGACATTATTGAAATTTGATAAGTGACTTAAACAACCTCAAAGAGTAGAGAAAACTATTATTTAAATACTTTTAAATATTAAATAATTACGAAACTAATTTAGATTGGTTAGCAAGTTAGTGTGGCAATGGCATATTTGGTAACATCAAATTAGGTGCCATTTTGGTATTTTGCTAAAACAAAAATAAAAGAGAACTAAAAGAAACAGAAAGTAAAATAAATAAAAGAAAAGGGATAAAACAAAAAGAAAAGGAATAAAAAGCCCCCCGACCCAACTGGGCCACGGCCCAGCCAGGTCGGCCCACCTAACTGGCCTACTTAGGCCTCCCCACCACCAAACCCTAGCCCACACCCCACTACCCCATGATCCCCACCCGCTCTCCCGTCCTACCACACCGCCGCCACCACGCGCACACACACACACACACACGCATCGTGCCTGGGGGAGCGCCCCTGCTCGATCCCCACTCCCCCCCGCACGAACCCCTCTCCCCTCGTCCCCCCACCACTCCCCTCCGACCGGATCTGCGCGAACGCCCGATCCCGCGCCCCCGACTACGCCGCCCCCCCCGGCTCGATCTGGACGCCGCCGAGTGCTGCTCGACGCCGTCTGCCTCGCCATCCCCGGCGCCACCACGCCGGCGCCACCTTCCCGACGCTGCCGTCGCTCCGTCGCCTCCCCGACACCGAGTCGGCGCCCCATCCGCAACCGCGCCGTCGCCGGACCTCCTCGACCTCCTCCCCGACGGCCTCACCAAGCCACGATGCGCCCCGTCGCAGCTCGCCGTCTCTGGTGCCACCTCGCCGGCGCCGCCTCCCCGCCGGACTGCGTCGTCCTCACCCCCGTCGCGCCGGACTACCCCGTCCCTGCCTCTCCTTCGCCGGTCCTCCCCGTGCCTCACCGCCCTCTTCTCGTCAACGGGGTGAGCTCCCCGTCGGGCCCCATCCGTCTCCCCCTACGAATGCTGCGCCACACGCCGTCCCATCGCCACGCCCGCCGCGGACGTCTGGCCGTGAACGGCTACGCCCAGCCGTGCCTCCACGCGCGCCCTGGCTGCCATGTGCGTGCCTTGGCCACGTGCCTCGCCCGCCTGTGCGTCGGCGCTGCCGAGCCCGGACCTGTTCCGGCCGAACCCGTCGCCCCTCCCTCACCACGCCGTGCCGCCCCGCTCCGGCCACTGTCGCCGGCGCCGGGCCATGCGCCGGCCCCCTTCACCCGCTGGCCACAGCGCCCTGTCGGGCGGGCTGGCGCCCGTCGCTCGTATCCCCCTCGGCCGTTCGGGCTGTGCCCGTAGCCCACACCCGCTATGGCCCCCTTGCCTATGACATATGGGGCCCACCCCAGAACGAAAAGGGGAAAAAGAATAATAATAATAAAAATAAATAAAAATAATATAATTAATTAATTAAGATAATTAATTTACTTAATTAATCCTGTTAATTAATCTAATTAAGCCTAATTAATTAATCTAATCACTTAAATTAAATTAACTAATCATGTTTAGTTAACTAAGTCGATGACATGCGGGACCCACACGTTAGTTTGACCCAGTCAACGCCCTGTTGACTACTGACGTCATGATGACATCATGATGACGTCAGCATACACTATTCTGGATAATGTTGGATTTAAATAAATAATTAAAATCAGAAAATAATTAAATCTTTAGAAAATCATATAAAATAAACCGTAGCTCAGATGAAAATACTTTCTACATGAAAGTTGCTCAGAACGACGAGACGAATCCGGATACGCAGCCCGTTCGCCCGCCACACATACGTAGCATAGCAAACCTGTAACATTTCACCTCCGGTTCACCTGTCCGAAAACACGAAACACCGGGGATACTTTCCCGGATGTTTCCCCCCTTCGTCGGTATCACCTCCTACCGTGTTAGGGCACACCTAGCACCGCTCATTGTCATGTCACGCATCGTCATGCTTATGTTTGCATTGTATTTACTGTTTCTTCCCCCTCTTCTCTCCGGTAGACTACGAGACTGACGTTGCTGCTGCCCAGTTCGACTACGGAGTTGACGACCCCTCCTACTTGCCAGAGCAACCAGGCAAGCCCCCCCCCCTTGATCACCAGATATCGCCTATTCTTCTCTATACTGCTTGCATTAGAGTAGTGTAGCATGTTACTGCTTTCCGTTAATCCTATCCTGATGCATAGCCTGTCCTTGCTACTACTATTGTTACCTTTACCTGCAATCCTACTTGCTTAGTATAGGATGCTAGTTTTCCATCAGTGGCCCTACATTCTTGTCCGTCTGCTGTGCTATACTATCGGGCCGTGATCACTTGGGCGGTGATCACGGGTATATACTATATACTTTATATACATAACACATGTGGTGACTAAAGTCGGGTCGGCTCGTTGAGTACCCGCAAGTGTTTCTGGTGAGAGGGCTGAAAGGACAGGTGGCTCCATCCCGGTAGAGGTGGGCCTGGGTTCCCGACGGCCCCCGACTGTTACTTTATGGCAGAGCGACAGGGCAGGTTGAGACCACCTAGGAGAGGGGTGGGCCTGGCCCTGGTCGGCATTCGCGGATACTTAACACGCTTAACGAGATCTTGGTATTTGATCTGAGTCTGGCCATTTGGTCTATACGCACTAACCAGCTACGCGGGAACAGTTATGGGCACTCGACGTCGTGGTATCAGCCGAAGCTCTTTTTGACGTCAGCGACGGAGCGGCGCGCGCCGGATTGGACTGGAACGCCTGCTAGGCTAGGTCTGCTTCCGGCCGCCCTCGCAACGTGCAGGTGTGCAATGGGCGATGGGCCCAGACCCCTGCGCGCATAGGATTTAGACCGGCATGTTGACCTCTCTGTTGAGCCTAGGTGGGGCTGCGACGTGTTGATCTTACGAGGCCGGGCATGACCGAGGAAAGTGTGTCCGGCCAAATGGGATCGAGCGTGTTGGGTTATGTGGTGCACCCCTGCAGGGAAGTTTATCTATTCGAATAGCCGTGTCCCTCGGTAAAAGGACGACCCGGAGTTGTACCTTGACCTTATGACAACTAGAACCGGATACTTAATAAAATACACCCTTCCAAGTGCCAGATACAACTCGGTGATCGCTCTCTAACAGGGCGACGAGGAGGGGATCGACGGGTAGGATTATGCTATGCGATGCTACTTGGAGGACTTCAATCTACTCTCTTCTACATGCTGCAAGATGGAGATGGCCAGAAGCGTAGTCTTCGACAGGACTAGCTATCCCCCTCTTATTCTGGCATTCTGCAGTTCAGTCCACTGATATGGCCCTTTACACATATACCCATGCATATGTAGTGTAGCTCCTTGCTTGCGAGTACTTTGGATGAGTACTCACGGTTGCCTCTCTCCCTATTTTCCCCCTTTCCCTTTCTACCTAGTTGTCGCAACCAGATGCTGGAGTCCAGGAGCCAGACGCCACCGTCGACGACGACTCCTACGACACTGGAGGTGCCTACTACTATGTGCAGCCTGCTGACGACGACCAGGAGTAGTTAGGAGGCTCCCAGGCAGGAGGCCTTGCCATTTCGATCGTTGCTACTTTTGTGCTAGCCTTCTTAAGGCAAACTTGTTTAACTTATGTCTGTACTCAGATATTGTTGCTTCCGCTGACTCGTCTATGATCGAGCAATTGTATTCGAGCCCTCGAGGCCCCTGGCTTGTATTATGATGTTTGTATGACTTATTTATGTTGTAGAGTTGTGTTGTGATATCTTCCCGTGAGTCCCTGATCTTGATCGTACACATTTGCGTGCATGATTAGTGTACGGTCAAATCGGGGGCGTCACAGCCAGGCACCCGGGGCCTTGGGCCGGGCACCCGGGGCTGGCTGGGAGCAGCGCGGGGGGGGGGGGGGGCTCCGGGGCCAAAGCGCCCGGGCACCCGGAGTGTCCAGAGCCTCTCCTTCTTCTCTCTTCTCGCTTCTCTCCTCCTTCTCCATGGTTGCTTGAATCTCCGTCCTCGTGTCCTCCTGGTCATCTCCTTGGTACCTAACAAGGCACTACGTTTCTATTTGAGGTAGGACCCGACTCTCATATGCAACCGAATGAAGTTTGAAGAGGAAGGAGTCAACCTCGGTTTCGGTGGCACGTGCATGTGCTCTTGTCATCGGTCTTCTCCGTCCTTGCGGTGGTGGTGTGACGTCCATGGTGATGGTCGAGGGATGCTCCACATCAATTTGGGTGCTCCACCCCCCTATACGAAACTTAATTTCAAAAAATACCAGGAATTTTTTTTTAAATCTAAATCTTGAGATCTCAAACTTGGGTGCCCAATCTAATCCCATATGAAGTTTCATAGAAAAATACAAAGAAATGTATCCGTGGTGAAGAAAATACAGTCCAAATTAAAATCCATCCAAATAGTTTTTTCTATACATAGGAATCTTTTTGTCTTTTTTGCCACGAACACGTTTCCTGGTTTTTTTTCATGAAATTTCACACGAAAGTAGATTGAGAACCCGGGTTTCATATCCCAAAACCCTAGGTTTTTTTATTTTCCGGTAATTTTTGAACTTAATGTTCATATAAGGGCATGGAGCACCCAGGTGCTACAAATCCTCTTCCGTCAAGTTAACCACTACTACTCTCTCTGATCCAAAATAAGTGTCGCAGCCTTGGTTCAAATCGACACTTATTTTTTGAATGAAGGTACTTAAATCGACACTTATTTTTGGAATGAAGGTACTTCCTTTGTAAACTACTCCATCCGTTTCTAAATATAAGACTTTGTAGAGATTTGACTGTGGACTACATACGGAGCATAATGAGTGAATCTGCGCTCTAAAATGCATCTATATACATCCGTATGTGCTCCATAGTAAATTCTCTACAAAGACTTATATTTAGGAACGGAGGGAGTAATATAATATTTTTTTCCTCTGTAAACTTATATAAAATCATTTATATATGGTTTATCACAAGTGATGGGAACCAAGCCACTTGTAGAGGCAAAATTTTGTGTTTTGACCCTTTTGTCAAACAAAATCAAGATCTGACCCCTGTTTGAAATAATTTCGACATCTGACCCTTTTGCTACCGCCTTAGGGCTCGGCGGTAGGGTCAGGCAACCTACCGCCAAGGGTTCTGTAGTAGCATGGATGGCCCACTGCCGTTACCTAACGGCCAACGCAACACCCTACCGCCGCAGGCCTTGGCGGTAGGTTATGATATCCTACCGCCAGTTGGCTTGGCGGTAGGGTCCTGTGGGTTTGGGTTTTTACAATTTTTAGTGATTGTTTCTTTTGTAAATTTTTACCATAGGAAAGAATACAGTTTCACAAACATGCTGTAACAAGAATATATATTTAAAAACCTTAAATATGTAGAGCTAACATAATATAACATGTATCACACTCGAGTAGTTTCACATAGTTTCACAAGTAGCAAAATATGAGCTCACATATTAATAAAGGTTCCACATAGCAAATATCAAACAGTTTGCACATAGGTTCACAAGTAGCAAATAGCAAATATCAAACTTGTCCACATAGTTTGACAACCCCAACTAACGCAAGTAGTTTCACAAAAAGCTTTCGCAAAGCCAACAAACGGTGCAACAAGTTCTTCAGACAAGTTTAGAGAGCGGGCAGACATCTTCAGAGCTCCTTGTATATTAGGCCTGGCCGTGCAGACAGAAACGGCAGCGGATCCACCGGTTCAGGCGGAGGCGAAACGCTGGTCGGCATCCGACCGTTCAAGCACTTTCACCTTGCCTTGCCCGCTGGAGTTTTCGCCTCTGCCCTTTCCCAGTTGATGATATCGAACGTCGATGCACTTGGGGGTGGCATCCTGGCTCTCTCCTCCGCATTGCTCTTGAAGTAGATTCTCCGGCCCAAATTGCGCAGCTCCCAGTTTTGAGTGCTGCTTGGCAGCTTCAAGGCACCCTTCCCGGCGGACACGGGAGATAGTTGGATCTGCCTCCATCTCTGCAATCACTCTCTTCCACTCCTTCACACTCTACGAGCAACACTTTACATCATCGAGGATCCGCTCTGCCCTCTCCTGCCAACGCATTGCCCTCGCCGCCTCTAGGACCTCGTCTGAGACAGATCCCACCGGCTGCAGAAGCTCGGGGAAGGACTCGTATAGGTACGGCACTGGCATGGCAGACGGGTTGTGCTAGAGATGAATGGACGATGCTTGCACCACGGTTCTGTACTTAAACATATGGATGCATCACACAAAGTTTCATCATCTCCAAAAAAATCTAAACCTAGGTTCATCATATGGTCAAAAATTCTAAACCTAACTTGTATTATCTAGAAATATCAATTAGGGTTCATCACCTTCAAAAAAATCTAAACCTAGGAAATATGAATTAGGGTTCATCATTGGTCAAAAAATATCAATTAGGGTTCATCATGATTCATCACGAAGGATCATCACAAACTTATATTATCTAGATGCAATCACCTAGGTTCATCATATCAACTAGGGTGCATCATGATTTTTAACATGAACATGAGCATAAATCCTTCTTAGGCTACAAAAAAGGGGAGTGATTTGACTCAAAGTAATTGGGGGGATCGGAGGATCTTACGTTTCTCGTTTTGGGGCCATCTCGATCGGCAAAAACGGTGAAGAAATGAAGAAGATCCGGGGGGGAGTGGAGGAGATGAGAGAGGGGGCGAGAGGAAGAAGAAAGGGCGGTTGAGTGGGGGGATAAGGGGGTGAGGCTGAAGGAAATATGCCCTAGAGGCAATAATAAAGTTGTTATTTATATTTCCTTATATCATGATAAATGTTTATTATTCATGCTAGAATTGTATTAACCGGAAACTTAGTACATGTGTGAATACATAGACAAACAGAGTGTCCCTAGTATGCCTCTACTTAACTAGCTCGTTGATCAAAGATGGTTAAGTTTCCTAACCATGAACATGTGTTGTCATTTGATGAACGGGATCACATCATTAGAGAATGATGTGATGGAAAAGACCCATCCGTTAGCTTAGCATAATGATCGTTAAGTTTTATTGCTATTGCTTTCTTCATGACTTATACATATTCCTCTGACTATGAGATTATGCAACTCCCGAATACTGAAGGAACACCTTGTGTGCTATCAAACATCACAACGTGACTGGGTGATTATAAGGATGCTCTACAGGTGTTTCCGAAGGTGTTTGTTGGGTTGCCATAGATCGAGATTTGGATTTGTCACCCCGAGTATCGGAGAGGTATCTCTGGGCCCTCTCAGTAATGCACATCACTATAAGCCTTGCAAGCAATGTGACTAATGAGTTAGTTATGGGATGATGCATTATGGAATGAGTAAAGAGACTTGCCGGTAACGAGATTGAACTAGGTATGAGGATACCGAAGATCGAATCTCGGACAAGTAACATACCGATGACAAAGGGAATAACGTATGTTGTTATTGCGGTTTGACCGATAAAGATCTTTGTAGAATATGTAGGAAGCAATATGAGCATCTAGGTTCCGCTGTTGGTTATTGATGGGAGATGTGTCTCGGTCATGTATACATAGTTCTCGAACCCGTAGGGTCCGCACGCTTAACGTTCGATGACGATTTGTATTATGAGTTATGTGTTTCGGTGACCGAAGTTTGTTCCGAGTTCCGGATGAGATCACAGACATGACGAGGAGTCTCGAAATAGTCGAGAGGTAAAGATTGATATATTGGAAGGTGGTATTCGGACATCGGAATGGTTTCGAGTAGTTCGGGTATTTTACCGGAGTATCGAGGGGTTACCAGAACCCCCCGGGGGAAGCAATGGGCCTCATGGGCCACAGGGGAGAGAGGGGACAGCCCACAAGGGGTGGCCACCGAAGGAATTATGCCCTAGAGGCAATAATAAAGTTGTTATTTATATTTCCTTATATCATGATAAATGTTTATTATTCATGCTAGAATTGTATTAACCGGAAACTTAGTACTGAAGGAAATATGCCCTAGAGGCAATAATAAAGTTGTTATTTATATTTCCTTATATCATGATAAATGTTTATTATTCATGCAAGAATTATATTAATCGGAAACTTAGTACATGTGTGAATACATAGACAAACAGAAGTGTCCCTAGTATGCCTCTACTTGACTAGCTCATTAATCAAAGATGGTTAAGTTTCCTAAAACATAGACATGTGTTGTCATTTGATGAACGGGATCACATCATTAGAGAATGATGTCATGGACAAGACCCATCCGTTAGCTTAGCATAATGATCGTTTTAGTTTTATTGATATTGCTTTCTTCATGACTTATACATGTTCCTCTGACTATGAGATTATGCAACTCCCGAATACCGGAGGAACACCTTGTGTGCTATCAAACGTCACAACGTAACTGGGTGATTATAAAGATGCTCTACAGGTGTCTCCGTGTGGTACCACCTCCATCTAGTCTATAGTCTCATTTATATTCCGTGCCATACTTTGCCCTCAAATTTAACCAACAAAATGTTAATGCATGTTTTAAAAATTATATAATTGGAAGCTATGTTCAAATACAAATCCAACTATATAATCTTTGGCGACATGCATTTGTATTTTATTAGTTAAATCATACTTATAAACCAGGACGGTGGTATAGTAGGTAATTAAATCGCAAACGTTTTTTTATTAACCGTATGTGTATGTGTACGTGGCCTTTCGTCCTCCTCTCGCACGTCTTGTCACCCCGCTGCCGCAGACGGCTTACAGCGCAAGCTTCCGCAGCGCACGGGGGCGTTCTTTTTGCCAAACGGTGGCGCCATTGAATCGTCCATGAGCCTGTTCCCGCGCAACCTCGCAGGTTCCCGCACAAGCTTCCCGCTCGACTCGGTGAAATCCCCCAAAATCCCAATGCTTACCGGCTTGCTATAAAAACCCTCACGACCGGCGAGTCCTGCGTCGCATTTTCCCCTCCATCCCTGTAGCTTATCTCGTCTGCTTCTCCCACATTCACCAATGGCACCGGTCCGTTGTCATCGCTCAGCCACTCCGCCGTCATCAGAGGACAGCTCCAGCTGGGAGCTACACCGCGGCGGCGGTGCAGTCCCCAGCGTAGTGTAGTGCGCGTGGCGTCCCTGTTGGGTATGCGCGGAACACCCACCACACGCTCCGCCGCCGGTGCCCGTCGGCAGCTGTTGCCGGCCGCCGTTGCCGCCACACCACCGTCGAAAGCCAGGGCCATCGCCCGCTCCGCCGCCGCGGCCCGAAGGCGGGAGATGGCCGTCGTGGCCGCCACCCCACTGCCGGCCATTGTGGCCATCACCCGCTCCGCCACCGCGGCCCGAAGACGGGAGGTGGTGGTCGTGGCCGCCACCCCGTCATCGGCCGTCGTGGCCCCCAGCCCATCGTCTACCGCCGGGGTCATCACCCACTCCGCCACCGCCGCCCGAAGGCGGGAGGCGGAGGTGGATGCCCGCACGTGCGACAACGACCTTGCGCGCTACACCGAGTTCCTGCGGGAGGAGGAGGAGCGCCTCGTCGAGCACGCAAAGAGCCTTGCCACCGCAGTGGCCGTGGCACACGCCGCCTCAGAGGCGAGGAATCAGGAGATCTACGAGGAGAACCACCGCTTCGAGAGGGGTCATCTGGAGCGGCAGAGGGCGTTCGAGGCGAGCATCGCTGAAGCTGCACTAGCGGCAGGCACCGCATTGCGGTTGCCCAGCTTGTCGGTAGGCTCCTCCTCCTCCACCTCTTACTGAGCGCGCTCGGCAGAGGAGAGGCAGCCGGAAGTAGTACAAAGCCCCTCCGCATTAGTAGTAGTAGTAGTAGTAGTAGTATTTGGGGCTATTTTTTCAGTTCATCTGACTATAGATGTGGTGGAACTGTACAACGTACTTAAATTTAGCTAGTATATATAGTTGAACTAGCTATTTCAGTACCTGGTTGGCAACAATTAGGGAAAAGTTTGGTCGGTTCAGCTGTCGAGTTGAACTGTTTGTATAAATTAAGAACGACTGCTTAATCTATGAATGATATCTATGCTTAATTACTGAATTTTAGTTGCAAAAATTAGATACTGCTAGTGATTTTTAGCTTCATATTTTGACAAATCGCAGTGTTACAAGGATTGACAAATCTTACCAAATTGATTGTACGTGGTTGCACACGGGTCATCCAAAACAACCGTTTGCGTTGAAGGGATGCACAAATTCTGCGCTGCTCTCACTTTGCATACGGGTGTTCTATCTAAAACATTTGCGATCAAGAGCTGCAGAAATCCTGCTCGGCACATTTTCTCTTGGCTTCCTGGGAAGCTGTCGGTTTGCATACGGGTGTTCTAACTAAAACGTTTGCGATAAGTGTTTTATATTAAAAAGCGAATTAAACTGCGGCTTGGGCACCATTAATGGAGAGGATCCGAGCAAGGCGGGCGGCCATGGAAGTCAAAGGGTTCGCTTTCCAGTGAGCCTGCGCAGCGTACAGCTCGCACGCTTCCCGGTGAGCCTGCGCACTCAAGGACAGCTTGCACGCCTCTCGGTCAGCCTGCGCATTGGACGGCGCTCGCACGCCTCCCGTTCAGTCAAGGTCAAGCAGCTGTCCGCACGACACCTCCTACAACCATTAAAACCAAGACACGTGGCGTCACGTGAATAGTTAACATAATTTTGGATTTACTAGAATTTAAAAACCATGCATCTCAATGTTTTGCCGACAATCAACGGTGCCCTGGTGTTTGAAATTCATTCCCATTTCTTGCATGGGACCTAAGCATGCTCCCAAGGACACATATTTGATTTTTCAACCAATTTATATGCACTGGAGCATGTGCATGTAGTTCAAACTTGAATTATGCACATAAATGCATTGAAAACTCAGTTAATGCATAAAAATGTCCAAATGAACCCCAAAAATCACAAAAATTCACACAACACTCCTGTTGTTCTATGTTGACACAAGAAAAAAGTTTGAAACCAATAAGAGGCAATGGATATCGTTTCGTCCCCAAAGGTGGGACATTTCCCTACCGAAAACCATCATACTTGTTGTGAGAAGCTCTGGTTTGTGAGAAGCATATACCCAAACCTGCCCCAAATGGGACAAAATTTGTACCACGGCATGTTGATGCCGCTCCATGATAGCATGCCAAGTTTCATGAATTTCAGACGAGTTTTGGATTTACTAGAATTTAAAAACCAGGCATCTCAATGTTTTGCCGGCAATCAACGGTGCCCCTAAGGACACATATTTGATTTTTCAACCAATTAATATGCACTGGAGCATGTTCATGTAGTTCAAATTTGAATTGTTCACCTGAAATGGCTAGAAAACCAATTTAATGCATAAAATGTTCAAACAAACCCTGAATAATTCCAATTCTTTTATGACACGCATATAGTTGCATGTTCACTCCAAATAAAAGGTCTAGCAATTCAAACACCGTCCATTGCCGCTGTGACCCCATTATGTAATTCAAATCAAGTAGATCACACACAGTTTATTATCAACAACCATGTGAGATGTAGTACAAAATATCTTGGAGCACCGTCGGTGTATAGTACACCTATGGCTTACGCGAGAAGGTGCGTCGGCTACAGTCCACAACCGGCGTCTCAAGCACACTAGCTCGCTCCCCAAATATCATTTCACTGTTCAATCGTCGCCGGTGAAAGATGAGCACTGCTACCTCTTGAGCATGCATTGGTTTTCCCTTGAAGAGGAAAGGGTGATGCAGCAAAGTAGCGTACGTATTTCCCCTCAGTTTTTGAGAACCAAGGTATCAATCCAGTAGGAGGTTACACGCAAGTCGCCTTGTACCTGCACAAACAAATAAGAACCTTGCAACCAACACGATAAAGGGGTTGTCAATCCCTTCACGGCCACTTGCAAAAGTGAGATCTGATAAAGATAATAAGATAAATATTTTTGGTATTTTTATGATATAGATTGGAAAGTAAAGATTGCAAAATAAACGGCGGAAGAAATAGCAAATTGATAGGAAAATAATATGATGGAAGATAGACCCGGGGGCCATAGGTTTCACTAGTGGCTTCTCTCAAGATAGCATAATCTACGGTGGGTGAACAAATTACTGTCGAGCAATTGATAGAAAAGCGCATAGTTAAGAGAATATCTAGGAATGATCATGTATATAGGCATCACGTCCGCGACAAGTAGACCGAAACGATTCTGCATCTACTACTATTACTCCACACATCGACCGGTATCCAGCATGCATCTAGAGTATTAAGTTCATAAGAACAGAGTAACGCATTAGGCAAGATGACATGATGTAGAGGGATAAACTCAAGCAATATGATATAAACCCCATCTTTTTATCCTCCATGGCAACAATACAATACATGCCTTGATGCCCCTGTTGTCACTGGGAAAGGACACCGCAAGATTGAACCCAAAGCTAAGCACTTCTCCCATTGCAAGAAAGATCAATCTAGTAGGCCAAACCAAACTGATAATTCGAAGAGACTTGCAAAGATATCAAATCATACATATAAGAATTCAGAGAAGAACCAAATATTGTTCATAGATAATCTTGATCATAAACCCACAATTCATCGGATCTTGACAAACACACCGCAAAAAGAATTACATCGAATAGATCTCCAGAAGAATCGAGGAGAATTTTGTATTGAGATCCAGAGAGAGAGAGAAGAAGCCATCTAGATAATAACTATGGACCCGAAGGTCTGTGGTAAACTACTCACACATCATCGGAGAGGCTATGGTGTTGATGTAGAAGCCCTCCGTGATTGATCCCCCCTCCGGCGGAGCGCCGGAAAAGGCCCCAAGATGGGATCTCACGGGTACAGAAGGTTGCGGCGGTGGAAATAGGGTTTCGTGGTGCTCTCGGATGTTTTCAGGGTATATGAGTATATATAGGCGAAAGAAGTAGGTCGGTGGAGCCACGAGGGGCCCACGAGGGTGGGGGGCACTCCTACCCCCCTGGGCGCGCCTCCCTACCTCGTGGCCGCCTCGTTGCTTCCTTGACGTCCACTCCAAGTCTCCTGGATTGCGTTTGTTCCAAAAACAACTCTCCCAAAGGTTTGGCTACCTCTTGAGCACTGCGTTGGTTTTCTCTTGAAGAGGAAAGGGTGATGCAGCAAAGTAGCATAAGTATTTCCCTCAGTTTTTGAGAACCAAGGTATCAATCCAATAGGAGGCCACGCACGAGTCCCTCGCACCTACAGAAATAAATAAATCCTCGCAACCAACGCGATAAGGGGTTGTCAATCCCTACATGGTCACTTACGAGAGTGAGATCTGATAAGATAATATTTTTGTATTTTTCTGATAAAGATGCAAAGTAAAGAAAGTAAGATAAAAACGGCACTAGAAATAGCTTGTTGTCGGGAGATTAATATGATGGAAAATAGACCCGGGGGCCATAGGTTTCACTAGTGGCTTCTCTCAAGAGCATAAGTATTTACGGTGGGTGAACAAATTACTGTTGAGCAATTGACAGAATTGAGCATAGTTATGAGAATATCTAGGTATGATCATGTATATAGGCATCACGTCCGAGACAAGTAGATCGACTCCTGCCTGCATCTACTACTATTACTCCACACATCGACCGCTATCCAGCATGCATCTAGAGTATTAAGTTCATAAGAACAGAGTAATGCTTTAAGCAAGATGACATGATGTAGAGGGATAAACTCATGCAATATGATATAAACCCCATCTTGTTGTCCTCGATGGCAACAATACAATACGTGCCTTGCTGCCCCTACTGTCACTGGGAAAGGACACCGCAAGATTGAACCCAAAGCTAAGCACTTCTCCCATTGCAAGAAAGATCAATCTAGTAGGCCAAACCAAACTGATAATTCGAAGAGACTTGCAAAGATAACCAATCATACATAAAAGAATTTAGAAGATTCAAATATTGTTCATAGATAAACTTGATCATAAACCCACAATTCATCGGTCTCAACAAACACACCGCAAAAGAAGATTACATCGAATAGATCTCCACAAGAGAGGGGGAGAACATTGTATTGAGATCCAAAAAGAGAGAAGAAGCCATCTAGCTAATAACTATGGACCCGAAGGTCTGAGGTAAACTACTCACACTTCATCGGAGAGGCTATGGTGTTGATGTAGAAGCCCTCCGTGATCGATGCCCCCTCCGGCGGAGCTTCGGAACAGGCCCCAAGATGGGATCTCACGGGTACAGAAGGTTGCGGCGGTGGAATTAGGTTTTTGGCTCCGTATCTGGTAGTTTGGGGGTACGTAGGTATATATAGGAGGAAGAAGTACGTCGGTGGAGCAACAGGGGGCCCACGAGGGTGGAGGGCGCGCCTGGGGGGGGGTAGGCGCGCCCCCTACCTCGTGGCCTCCTGTTTGATGTCTTGACGTAGGGTCCAAGTCCACTGGATCACGTTCGTTCTGAAAATCACGTTCCCGAAGGTTTCATTCCGTTTGGACTCCGTTTGATATTCTTTTTCTGCGAAACTCTGAAATAGGCAAAAAACAGCAATTCTGGGCTAGGCCTCCGGTTAATAGGTTAGTCCCAAAAATAATATAAAAGTGTATAATAAAGCCCAATAATGTCCAAAACAGAATATAATATAGCATGGAACAATAAAAAATTATAGATACGTTGGAGACGTATCAAGCATCCCCAAGCTTAATTCCTGCTCGTCCTCAAGTAGGTAAGTGATAAAAACAGAATTTTTGTGTGGAATGCTACTAGGCATAATTTAAATGTAATTCTTCTTAATTGTGGTATGAATATTCAGATCCGAAAGATTCAAGATAAAAGTTCAATATTGACATAAAAATAATAATACTTCAAGCATACTAACTAAGCAATTATGTCCTCTCAAAATAACATGGCCAAAGAAAGTTCATCCCGACAAAATCATATAGTTTAGTGATGCTCCATTTTCATCACACAAGAATGCTCTCATCATGCACAACCCCGATGACAAGCCAAGCAATTGTTTCATACTTTAGTAATCTCAAACTTTTTCAACCTTCATGCAATACATGAGCGTGAGCCATGGATATAGCACTATGGGTGGAATAGAATATAATGATGGGGGTTATGTGGAGAAGACAAAAAGGGAGAAAGTCTCACATGAACGAGGCTAATCAATGAGCTATGGAGATGCCCATCGATTGATGTTAATGCAAGGAGTAGGGATTGCCATGCAATGGATGCACTAGAGCTATAAATATATGAAATCTCAACGAAAGAAACTAAGTGGGTGTGCATCGAACTTGCTTGCTCACGAAGACCTAGGGCACTTGAGGAGGCCCATTGTTGGAATATACAAGCCAAGTTCTATAATGAAAAATTCCCACTAGTATATGAAAATGACAAAACAAGAGACTCTCTATCATGAAGATCATGGGGCTACTTTGAAGCACAAGTGTGGTAAAAGGATAGTAACATTGTCCCTTCTCTCTTTTTCTCTCATTTTTTGGGCCTTCTCTTTTTTATGGCCTTTCTCTTTTTTTTATTCCTCACTTGGGACAATGCTCTAGAAAATGATGATCATCACACTTCTATTTATTTACAACTCAATGATTACAACTCGATACTAGAACAAAGTATGACTCTATATGAATGCCTCGGGCGGTGTACCGGGATATGCAATGAACCAAGAGTGACATGTATGAAAGAATTATGAACGGTGGCTTTTCCACAAATACTATGTCAACTACATGATCATCCAAAGCAATATGACAATGATGAATGTGTCATGATAAACGGAACGGTGGAAAGTTGCATGGCAATATATCTCGGAATGGCTATGGAAATGCCATAATAGGTAGGTATGGTGGCTGTTTTGAGGAAGATATAAGGAGGTTTATGTGTGAAAGAGCGTATCATATCACGGGGTTTGGATGCACCGGCGAAGTTTGCACCAACTCTCAATGTGAGAAAGGGCAATGCACGGTACCGAAGAGGCTAGCAATGATGGGAAGGTGAGAGTGCGTATAATCCATGGACTCAACATTAGTCATAAAGAACTCACATACTTATTGCAAAAATCTACAAGTCATCAAAAACCAAGCACTACGCATGCTCCTAGGGGGATAGATTGGTAGGAAAAGACCACCGCTCGTCCCCGACCGCCACTCATAAGGAGGACAATCAAAGAACACCTCATGTTTCAAATTTGTTACATAACGTTTACCATACGTGCATGCTACGGGACTTGCAAACTTCAACACAAGCATTTCTCAAATTCACAACTACTCAACTAGCAAAACTTTGATATCACTACCTCCATGTCTCAAAACAATCATCAAGCATCAAACTTCTCTTAGTATTCAATGCACTCATAAGAAAGTTTTTACTAGTCTTGAATACCTAGCATATTAAGATTATTTAAGCAAATTACCATGCTATTTAAGACTCTCAAAATAATCTAAGTGAAGCATGAGAGATCAATAGTTTCTTTAAAACAAATCCACCACCGTGCTCTAAAAGATATAAGTGAAGTACTAGAGCAAAAACTATATAACTCAAAAGATATAAGTGAAGCACATAGAGTATTCTAATAATTTCCGAATCATGTTTGTCTCTCTCAAAGGGTGTGTACAGCAAGGATGATTGGGGTAAACTAAAAAGCAAAGACTCAAATCACACAAGACGCTCCAAGCAAAACACATATCATGTGGTGAATAAAAATATAGCTCCAAGTAAAGTTACCGATGGAAGTAGACGAAAGAGGGGATGCGTTCCGGGGCATCCCCAAGCTTAGGCTCTTGCCACTCCTTGTTCCATAATCCATCAAATCTTTCACCCAAAACTTGAAAACTTCACAACACAAAACTCAGCAGAAAATCTCATGAGCTCCGTTAGCGAAAGAAAACAAAAGACCACTTCAAGGTACTGTAATGAACTCATTATTTATTTATATTGGTGTTAAACCTACTGTATTCCAACTTCTCTATGGTTTATAAACTATTTTACTAGCCATAGATTTATCAAAATAAGCAAACAACACACGAAAAACAGAATCTGTCAAAAACAGAACAGTCTGTAGTAATCTGTAACTAACTCAAACTTCTAGAACTCCAAAAATTCAGCCAAAATAGGACGAACTAGACAATTTTTTATTGATCAGCAGCAGTTGGAATCAATATTTTATCACGTTCTAGTGATTTTTAACAATTATTTTCGTGAACAGAAAGTTTCTGGAATTTTCTGCAAGATCAAATAACTATCATCCAAGAAGATCATATAGGTTTAACTTGGCACAAACACTAATTAAAACATAAAAACACATCTAACCAGAGGCTAGAACAAATATTTATTCCTAAACAGAAGCAAAAGCAAAAAACTAAAAATAAAATTGGGTTGCCTCCCAACAAGCGCTATCGTTTAACGCCCCTAGCTAGGCATAAAAGCAAGGATAGATCTAGGTATTGCCATCTTTGGTAGGCAATCCATAAATGGCTCTCATAATAGATTCATAAGGTAATTTTATTTTCTTTCTAGGGAAGTGTTCCATGCCTTTCTTTAATGGAAATTGGAATCTAATATTCCCTTCCTTCATATCAATAATTGCACCAATCGTTCTAAGGAAAGGTCTACCAAGAATAATAGGACATGAAGGATTGCAATCTATATCAAGAACAATAAAATCTACGGGCACATAGTTCCTATTTCCAACAATAAGAACATCATTAATTCTTCCCATAGGTTTCCTAATAGTGGAATCCGCTAGGTGCAAGTTTAGAGAGCAATCATCAAAATCACGGAAACCTAGCAAATCGCACAAATTTTTTGGAATCGTGGAAACACTAGCACCCAAATCACACAAAGCATAGCATTCATGATCTTTAATTTTAATTTTAATAGTGGGTTTGTGACGCCCAGATAATTAAGCTATAGTAACCCTCTACTAATGATGGCACGTCACCATGATTACTGTTGATAAACTCGCGTTGCTTCAATCCCATTCAAATTCAAAATTCAAAATCAAGTCAAACGGCAAAAGTTTTCAAACGTTCAAACTAAAATGTTCACAATATTCTATAAATTCTCCTGACCTTTGTCAAGTTGAATCCAATTTAAATTGACTCACAAATAATTTCCTAGGATTTCAATAAGTGGTCCAAAGGCTTTTAAATTGGCCTTTTCAATTAAGCAAATCTTCTCAACCTTTGCAAATGCCTCGAAAACTTTTGTGCAGCCCTAGAATATTGCGTAGCATTTTTGTGCATAGTTTGAGCTCCGACAATAATCAATTACTATATAAACTAAATAGGAAACACTAGCACTTTTATTAAAAAAGGGAGAAAAGCCCCCCCCCCCCCCCCCCTCTTTTCCCTATGGACCTAAACCTACAGTCCACCCCCTGTCCCACTGGGCCTTGGCCTAGCTAGAAGCAAAAACAGGTCCAGCCCACCCCTGCCATCCCCAACCTCCTGCTACAGGGAGGCAAGGGGGTTGTGGCACCCATCGGCAGGCCATGGCCGCGCCGTGCCTTGCGTGGAGGCCATCCACAGCCTCCCTCCCTTGCCTACAAGGGCCCCGCCTCCCTCTCGCTGGAAACCCTAGGACATTTTCCCCCTCGCCTCTCGCCCTCTCGCTCGATCTCGAGCTCGTCCGCCACTGACATTGCCGCGCCACCGTCGTTGTCGCCCACCGCATCCACCTGGACCCGCGCCAAGGCGACCAGGGGCTCCACCACGGTCGTCTCCATCGCCTGAGGTCGCCCATTGGAGCCCAGCGCCTTCACATCAAGCTCGTCGACGCCGTCTTCAACCTCTGCCCCGCCGGACCTCGCCGCTCAATTCGCCGCCTCCGGTGCTCCCCCAACCTCACTGACCTCCCCAGCCGTACCAATGTGAGCCCCTACACCGATTCCCCTTTCCTACCGTCGAATCCATCGTCGTAGGCCGTTGCATCACCGTGCCCGAGCTCCGGGCGAGCTCGCGGCCGCCGCGCCCGTGGCCGCACTCTCGCGCGCCTCCGGCTTCCTGGCCTCGCCCCTGCGCTGTCGGCGCGTGCGCCGGCCGCACCTAGGACCTGCCCGCTCGCGCCCGTCGCTCCCCGCCCGCACGCCAGCTGTGCGTGCGTGCGCGCCCACGCCCGCGTGCCTGCTGCTGGCGATCTACTGCGTTCGGCTGCTCCTCACCGCTTGCTGCGCGCGCCGACTGCTCTGTTGCTGCTCGTGCCGCCGCTGATGCTACTCCCTGCTACTGCTCATTGCTGTTGGCTGCTACTGCTCCTAATCCCTGCCGCTGCTTCTTCTTACTACTGCCACTGTCGCTAGTTGCTACTGCTCTGCCGCTACTGCTGCTCTGTTTTGCTGTTGCGTGCTCTATGTGTGTGTGTGGCTGCCTTTGCCACAGCCGTGTGTGGCCGGCCCTTGTTTTAATTAGGACTAGTTTAGATTAGAAGTAAAGTAGTGCTAAGTTAGTCTAATAGCAGATGACATGTGGACCTATTGTTAGTTTAACGAAAAAGCAAGTTTAAAAAAATGCCTAAGTCAATGATACATGGGACCCACTTGCACTATTCATCTGTTGACTAGTCAAATATTGACTGGGTCAACTCTGCTCAATAACCCCACTTGTCATGCACTCTGGCTAGCACTGCCCTAGGTGGCAAAAGTATTTACTGTTATTTTTTTGAATTTCTTTGAAAAATCATAATAAATGATCCGTAGCTTAGATTAAAATACTTTATACATGAAAGTTGCTCAAAACGACGAGACGAATCCGAATAAGCAGCCCGTTTGTCCGCCACACGTCCCTAGCTTAACAAACCTCGAACCTTTCCCCTCCGGTTCATTTGTCTGGCAGACGTCCGGAACCGGGAAAACATTCCCGGATGTTTTCCCTCTTGGTCTGTATCACCTAGCACCGCGTTAGATCGCTCCTAGCACCGCATTTTCCCATGTTATGCTTTAAGATGCTTTGATTGCTCTGTTATTTATTGTGTTCCCTCTCCGTTACTTCTTTCCGGTAGACCCCGAGGCGGCTGCCGATGCCACTATGTTCGACTACGTCACTGACGACCCTCCTTGTCTGAGCAACCAGGCAAGCCCCCCCCCCCCCTTGATCATCCCGATATCGCCCATTCCATTCTCTCATGCTTGCATTAGATTTTGCTACTGTAATTGATTGTTCCTATTCTGATGCATAGCCTGCTTTTGTAACCTGCTTAATGTGACCTACCTGCTTATCCTAAACTGCTTAGTATAGGTTGGTTAGTGATCCATCAGTGACCCCCACCTTGTCCTTGTTGCCCCTGCTTCATCATTGAAGACCCGATCAACGGGATCGAAGACCAGGCCCCGACACCGCACATCAGTTTCCCCTTAGTTGCTCGACACTACTGGGTTACTATCGAGTGCCGAGGGTGAGACCTCTACAGCACTTCTGATGTTAACCCTGTAGTGTAGTTATTCGGTTGTGGTCATCGAGGGTGATTCCTCCTTAACCACTTCCGATACGACTCGGTCGTGCAACCCCTCAAGTGTGAACCTCGGGGGTGGTTCCTCTTACGTTCACCTTGATGATTACATCGAGTGGAATTCACCGGGGGTGATTCCTCGGGTTTCCCCCTTGATGTTTGGACACACGGATACTTGGACTTTACAGCTGTTTCTTGGAAGGACGGGTCGACCCTGAGGGGTACCCGCGAGTGATGTGGAGACGGGTTGACCTGGAGGGTGCCCGCGAGATACTTACGAGGCGTGGCCGGGCATTCTTAGCCCTTGCCGCAAGTCCTCGAGACGGGGCAACGGGGTCACATCTTTCGTGAGTCTCTGCTTGTTACCGCGTGCTCCTAATCCACTACGATTTGGATATTTGATCCGAGGGGCCTCTAGCCTGATAGCACTAACCATCACGTGGGCATAGTATGGGCGTTCTGCGTCGTATGCATCAGCCGAAGCTTAATAGACGTCATGTGACTGAGCGGCGCGTGCCGGGTTGGACTGGTAAGCTCCCGCCTTTTTTAAGGAGGTAGCTAGGTCTGCTCACTGGCCACCCACGCAACGTGCAGGAGTTCCCGGGGCGATGGCCCATGACCCCTGGGGGCATAGGTTTAGTCCGGCGTGCTTGACCTCTCAATTAAGCCTAGGTCGGGTTGCGGCGTATTGTTTGGCCGAGGCCGGGCATGACCCAGGAAAGTGTGTCCGGCCAGAGTTAATCGAGCGTGGTGGCTAAGTTGGTGCACCCCTGCAGGGAAGAAAACATCTATCGATAGCCTGTCCTACGGTAACGGACACTTGGAGTTGTATCCCGATCGATACAACTAGAACTGGATACTTGTGATGAGTAATGGATTGTGATGATAACTGGATAGTATGGCTCTGGGATTGCTTTCTCGCAGGGAGTCGAGAAAGGATCTCCGGCCGAGGTTGATAACACTGCTACTACTTTACTTTATGCTACTCTTACCTCTTCTGATGCTGCAAGATGCTTGAAGATGCTAGTCTTCGATAGTACTAGGCCTTCTGTCTATTCTGGCATTTCTGCAGCCCAGTCCACATATACATCCTTCCTTTGATAATGTTGCATATGTAGTGTAGATCCTTGCTTGCGAGTACTTTGGATGAGTACTCATGGTTGCTTTGCTCCCCCTTTTCCCCCTTTCTTCTCCTTTTCGGTTGGTGCAACCAGATGTCGGAGCCCAGGAGCCAGATGCCACCGCCGATGTTTCCTACTACGTGGAGGCCGCCGACGACCAGGAGTAGTTAGGAGGCTCCCAGGCAGGAGGCCTTGCCTCTTCGATCGTGTTGCTTTTGTGCTGGCCTTCTTAAGGCAAACTTGTCTAACTTATGTCTGTACTCAGATATTGTTGCTTCCGCTGACTCTTGTGTTTTCGAGCTTATCTATTCGAGCCCTCGAGGCCCCTGGCTTGTAATATAAAGCTTGTATTATTTTAATTTGTGTCTAGAGTTGTGTTGTGATATCTTCCCGTGAGTCCTTGATCTTGATCGTACACATTTGCATGTATGATTAGTGTATGATTGAATCGAGGGCGTCACAAGTTGGTATCAGAGCCGACTGCCTGTAGGAACCCCCTTTCCAACTCCTTGGACGAAGTTGAGTCTAGTCACTACAAAAAATCTTTTACTAACCTGGCTGTGTGTCTTACGGGCCCACGCCGCCATTGGGTGATGTTAGGATCTTTTATTCCTCGTCTATGCTCTGAGACTCTGATATCTCTTCTATTCGGGTTAAACGATTTTACTAACTCTAACACTAGGTTCTCACAACTACTTCCTCCCGGGGAGCCCCTTCATTCCAGATGATCGCCTACTTCACCAGAAGACTTCGAAGATACTCTGTGATGTTCGCTCGAGAACTTGTGCTCATCGCTTTTTTGATTCACTTCCACCGTCAACCCCTATGGATAACGACCTACAATTGCCGTTCATACCTTCATCCCGAGTTGCTCTTGTTATTATAGGATGCTGAGATACTCGCCGATGTTCCGAGAATCCTTTATGCTTACTGCCCTGCAGTTCCTTAACACATGAAAGCCCTTGCGAATAATTCCTCACACTTACCGGGGATCCGGTCATCCGTAGTTGTTCATGTGTTTCACAATTTTTTTGGAATACTATTTGATCTTCCGATAATCCTTAGTAGCTTATTGCTCATGTTCTTCCTTATCGTCTTGCATTATGGTTAATTCCATATGTCTAACAATATTCATTAAACTCCTTTGAGATTGCCATTCCTTTCCTATTGATTTGACATGTGCGTGAACGCACACATTCATTAGTTATTCCCTGGTAATTATTTATCCTTCTGGATCAGACTCCACTCTAGACATGAGCTGTTTCTCGGCAAATCAAACCTTGATTGATTGTCGATCTAAGCCTATTCAACTTATCCATCCTTAATCAGAGCGTCTGCTTCTGATCCCTTGATTTGGAAATCATACTTCCTTTGCATTTGAGCTTCGAATTAGTCAGTTGTTTCTATAATCTGATATCCTTGCATTCTTTCTTCTTCTGGATGAGTATCGATGCTCACATCAGATCCCTTGTGGACCACCACATCCTTTGTTGGATCATTATCCGACAGTGCCCCTCGTATTTAATCACCTTGTGAGTTCTTCCCTGATACATAATGCCTTTGGTAAATTGTATTCTCTCCTTTGGTCAGCCATGCTCTACCTTTGAGCTTGTGTTAGTTACTCTTTAAGTTTGTGGTATATGTTCCTAAGATGCCCCTATGGGTTGAACTTATGCCTTCCCTAATCCTATGAACCCGAGAGTTCTCACGAGTCATACTCTCTGGCGTTTTGGCAGATAAATTCCAATGCTACA
This sequence comes from Aegilops tauschii subsp. strangulata, assembly GCF_002575655.3. NCBI lineage: Eukaryota > Viridiplantae > Streptophyta > Magnoliopsida > Poales > Poaceae > Aegilops > Aegilops tauschii. Next base: position 552,152,463 of record NC_053037.3, read on the forward strand.
ACTCCATCGAAAGCGAGAAGTGAATGAAAGGTTATGCATTGAAGAAGTGGGAGTCGACCTTGAACTTTGTGTTCATGCCCATGGACACGATGTAGATCCTATCATGGAAGCTTCTTGGTATAATAACTATTTTCTTGATATAATATCATCTGGTATCTGTGGATTGATCCTTTGCAACCGTGGTTCCGACCATGATTGTTCTTCTTTGGTCCCATTTCTTGGACGAGTTAAATCACTTGTCTTCTGCAGGTCAATACGCCTGCCCAACCCCTATTATGATCTACCTTCGAGTATTACCCCTGATATCTCGACGATATCATGCCACTGCAGTACATCTTATGAACTTTTGATGGAGTACTACCTTACCCTGTCTTTGCCACTTCATGGGTTCTGGGTTGTTTGTCAACCGAGAACACCGATAAGTGAATCGATTCCACACTCCGATTCTATAACTCTAAGTAATTTTTGTTGCTTACGAGTTTAATAATCCTTCAAGTCATTCCTAGCCTGATCGGCTATATCTTTACCGTGGTAACTTTTAACTGTGCTACCTGGTCCTTCTTCCCGGAGCACAATTTTTGATGATGAGCTAAGCCTACGTCGATCTTCCTCATCATATCATTTCGCCTTGAACAACAAGCTTGATTTCGAGTTTGTGTCGTAACCGTGGTTCCAATAACCTTTTGCTTCATCATTCCTTTGACTTGATGTCATCGCCGATCGATTACATCTTCATGAAATCTCTCGACAAATGTGTCGTGATCATCATCAACATTCTGAGCTCTTCCAGGATATCAATCGAATTTATGATGAGAAATACCAACCTTGCCCCTCGATGATTTGTGTTATCATCGACAACATTCTTGCCTCCCCCAACATGAATTTGTTCATATAAATTTTGGAAATACATCCTTTTTGACATGTCGACGGATTTTTGCTGAAACCATCGGCCACCTCCTCATCTTCCCTGATAAAATTGCATGAGGTGTTCAAGTAATTCCCGATGGATCCTTTGTGTTCCCAAGGTCCGGCCTTTACCTGATGACCATGTCAATGCTATCCAAAAGTATGACTGTGTTACTCCGAACATCACTAAGAACATTGGAGGCGCAATGCTAAATGTTTCTTGATCAATTATCCAAACACCGTTGTATGGGTAAACAACATGATTCTCCTTGCCCCATTAACGAAATGGATAAGTACTTGATGTCCTGTCATGTATATCATGCTCTGTTTGTTCTTGGGAAGCATATACTCTAATACTTTTGTATAAGCACCTTTTCCTTTCCATTGGTCTGGTTAAACTAATAACCACATTTTCCTTTCCATTGTTTTGTTTAACCTTTCTTGTTATCTATATGATCTAAGCAGTGATAAATCCCTCCTTATATATACACCTCGGTGTACAAGCTCTGCAGTAACACCTTGTTACTATTGTTGATGACATTCTGGTAGCCACCGATGGACGAGAACTTTGCCTATTGGTCCGCCTCGCCTTGTGAGCAGGAAAATGGTTCTCTTCGTCCCTCACCCTTGGTACCAACGCTGTTGCCAACATAAATGACAGGCTATCTTCTGACCTGCCTTGCTATCATGACCGTGCAAAATGCCAGCGCCCTTCATGCTTTTAACCCACAGGGTGGGCCCATAACCCATTGTTCCACAGGATCGAAACCTGACTCTTGTACATCCCTGTTCTCCAAAATTGCTCCTCGCGCTTGGCTTCATATGTAAATCATAAGCGACCTACCTAGTGATCTATTATGGTATCAGACGCAATACTTATTCCCATTGCTCTGAACCCCTTTCACCCTCTGTTTCAGGCAACGAACGATTGCCTACCCGCTTGAAGCTTCTTATTGCACCTTCTTACCTTGCTCTCGATGACTTTCTTTAATTTCAACTTGAGAGATGCCTCTATGCAACGTTCATTGAGATAGCCCCCAGGTACCTATCTTGTGTTGAGCTCCGTCCTTCCCAAGTCTTTCCCCTTACTCCACCCCTTAAATCTCGGGACAAGATTTCCTGTAGTGGAGGAGAATTGTAACGCCCGGATAATTAAGCTACAGTAACCCTCTACTAATGATGGCACGTCACCATGATTACTGTTGATAAACTCGCGTTGCTTCAATCCCATTCAAATTCAAAATTCAAAATTCAAAATCAAGTCAAACGGCAAAAGTTTTCAAACGTTCAAACTAAAATGTTCACAATATTCTATAAATTCTCCTGACCTTTGTCAAGTTGAATCCAACTTAAATTGACTCACAAATAATTTCCTAGGATTCCAATAAGTGGTCCAAAGGCTTTTAAATTGGCCTTTTCAATTAAGCAAATCTTCTCAACCTTTGCAAATGCCTCGAAAACTTTTGTGCAGCCCTAGAATATTGCATAGCATTTTTGTGCATAGTTTGAGCTTCGACAATAATAAATTACTATCTAAACTAAATAGGAAAGACTAGCACTTTTATAAAAAAGGGAGAAAAGTCCCCCCTATTTTCCCTATGGACCTAAACCTACAGTCCACCCCCTGTCCCACTGGGCCTTGGCCTAGCTAGCAGCAAAAACAGGTCCAGCCCACCCCTGCCATCCCCACCCTCCTGCTACAGGGAGGCAAGGGGGTCGTGGCACCCATCGGCAGGCCCATGGCCACGCCGTGCCTTGCGTGGAGGCCATCCACAGCCTCCCTCCCTTGCCTACAAGGGCCCCGCCTCCCTCTCGCTGGAAACCCTAAGACATTTTCCCCCTCGCCTCTCGCCCTCTCGCTCGATCTCGAGCTCGTCCGCCACTGACATCGCCGCGCCACCGTCGTTGTCACCCACCGCATCCACCCGGAGTCGCGCCAAGGCGACTAGGTGCTCCACCACGGTCGTCTCCATCGCCTGAGGCCGCCCGTTGGAGCCCAGCGCCTCCGCATCAAGCTCGTCGACGCCGTCTCAACCTCTGCCCCGCCGGACCTCGCCGCTCAATTCGCCGCCTCCGGTGCTCCGCGACCTCACTGACCTCCCCAGCTGTACCAATGTGAGCCCCTACACCGATTCCCCCTTTCCCACCGTCGAATCCGTCGTCGTAGGCCGTTGCATCACCGTGCCCGAGCTCCGGGCGAGCTCGCGGCCGCCGCGCCCGTGGCCGCACTCTCGCGCGCCTCCGGCTTCGTGGCCTCGCCCCTGCGCTGTCGGCGCGTGTGCCGGCCGCCCCAAGGCCTGCCCGCTCGCACCCGTCGCTCCCCGCCCGCGCGCCAGCTGCGCATGCGTGCGCGCGCGGCCACGCCCGCATGCCTGCTGCTGGCGATGCTACTGCGTTCGGCTGCTCCTCACCGCTTGATGCGCACGCCGACTGCTTTGCTGCTGCTCGTGCCGCCGCTGATGCTACTCCCTGCTACTGCTCATTGCTTTTGGCTGCTACTGCTCCTAATCCCTGCCGCTGCTTCTTACTACTGCCACTGTCGCTAGTTGCTACTGCTTTGCCGCTACTGCTGCTCTATTTTGCTGTTGCGTGCTTTATGTGTGTGTGTGGCTGCCTTTGCCACAGCCGTGTGTGGCCGGCCCTTGTTTTAATTAGGACTAGTTTAGATTAGAAGTAAAGTAGTGCTAAGTTAGTCTAATAGCAGATGACATGTGGACCTACTGTTAGTTTAAAGAAAAAGCAAGTTTAAAAAAATGCCTAAGTCAATGATACATGGGACCCACTTGCACTATTCATCTGTTGACTAGTCAAATATTGACTGGGTCAACTCTGCTCCATGACCCCACTTGTCATGCACTCTGGCTAGCACTGCCCTAGGTGGCAAAAGTATTTACTGTTATTTTTTTGAATTTCTTTGAAAAATCATAATAAATAATCCGTAGCTCAGATTAAAATACTTTGTACATGAAAGTTGCTCAAAACGACGAGACGAATCCGAATAAGCAGCCCGTTTGTCCGCCACACGTCCCTATCTTAGCAAACCTCGAACCTTTCCCCTCCGGTTCATTTGTCTGGCAGACGTCCGGAACCGGGAAAACATTCCCGGATGTTTTCCCTCTTGGTCTGTATCACCTAGCACCGCGTTAGATCGCTCCTAGCACCGCATTTTCCCATGTTATGCTTTAAGATGCTTTGATTGCTCTGTTATTTATTGTGTTCCCTCTCCGTTACTTCTTTCCGATAGACCCCGAGGCGGCTGCCGATGCCACTATGTTCGACTACGTCACTGACGACCCTCCTTGTCTGAGCAACCAGGCAAGCCCCCCCTTTGATCATCCCGATACCGCCCATTCCATTCTCTCATGCTTGCATTAGATTTTTCTACTGTAATTGATTGCTCCTATTCTGATGCATAGCCTGCTTTTGTAATCTGCTTAATGTTACCTACCTGCTTATCCTAAACTGCTTAGTATAGGTTGGTTAGTGATCCATCAGTGACCCCCACCTTGTCCTTGTTGCCCCTGCTTCATCATTGAAGACCCGATCAACGAGATCGAAGACCAGGCCCTGGCACCGCACATCACTTTCCCCTTAGTTGCTCGACACTACTGGGTTACTATCGAGTGCCGAGGGTGAGACCTCTACAGCACTTCTGATGTTAACCCTGTAGTGTAGTTATTCGGTTGTGGTCATCGAGGGTGATTCCTCCTTAACCACTTCCGATACGACTCGGTCGTGCAACCCTCAAGTGTGAACCTCGGGGGTGGTTCCTCTTACGTTCACCTTGATGATTACATCGAGTGGAATTCATTGGGGGTGATTCCTCGGGTTTCCCCCTTGATGTTTGGACACACGGATACTTGGACTTTACAGCTGTTTCTTGGAAGGACGGGTCGACCCTGAGGGGTACCCGCGAGTGATGTGGAGACGGGTTGACCTGGAGGGTGCCCGCGAGATACTTACGAGGCGTGGCCGGGCATTCTTAGCCCTTGCCGCAAGTCCTCGAGACGGGGCAACGGGGTCACATCTTTCGTGAGTCTCTACTTGTTACCGCGTGCTCCTAATCCACTATGATTTGGATATTTGATCCGAGGGGCCTCTGGCCTGATAGCACTAACCATCACGTGGGCATAGTATGGGCGTTCTGCGTCGTATGCATCAGCCGAAGCTTAATAGACGTCATGCGACTGAGCGGCACGCGCCGGGTTGGACTGGTAAGCTCCCGCCTTTTTTAAGGAGGTAGCTTTGTCTGCTCACCGGCCGCCCACGCAACATGCAGGAGTTCCCGGGGCAATGGCCCATGACCCCTGGGGGCATAGGTTTAGTCCGGCGTGCTTGACCTCTCTATTAAGCCTAGGTCGGGTTGCGGCGTATTGTTTGGCCGAGGCCGGGCATGACCCAGGAAAGTGTGTCCGGCCGGAGTTAATCGAGCGTGGTGGGTAAGTTGGTGCACCCCTGTAGGGAAGAAAACATCTATCGATAGCCTGTCCTACGGTAACGGACACTTGGAGTTGTATCCCGATCGATACAACTAGAACTGGATACTTGTGATGAGTAATGGATTGTGATGATAATTGGATAGTATGGCTCTGGGATTGCTTTTTCGCAGGGAGTTGAGAAAGGATCTCCGGCCGAGGTTAATAACACTGCTACTACTTTACTTTATGCTACTCTTACCTCTTCTGATGCTGCAAGATGCTTGAAGATGCTGAAGATGCTAGTCTTCGATAGTACTAGGCCTTCTCTCTATTCTAGCATTTCTGTAGCCCAGTCCACATATACAGCCTTCCTTTGATAATGTTGCATATGTAGTGTAGATCCTTGCTTGCGAGTACTTTGGATGAGTACTCATGGTTGCTTTGCTCCCCCTTTTCCCCCTTTCTTCTCCTTTCCGGTTGGTGCAACCAGATGTCGGAGCCCAGGAGCCAGATGCCACCACCGATGTTTACTACTACGTGGAGGCCGCCGATGACCAGGAGTAGTTAGGAGGCTCCCAGGCAGGAGGCCTTGCCTCTTCGATCGTGTTGCTTTTGTGCTAGCCTTCTTAAGGCAAACTTGTCTAACTTATGTCTGTACTCAGATATTGTTGCTTCCGCTGACTCTTGTGTTTTCGAGCTTATGTATTCGAGCCCTCGAGGCCCCTGGCTTGTAATATAAAGCTTGTATTATTTTAATTTGTGTCTAGAGTTGTGTTGTGATATCTTCCCGTGAGTCCTTGATCTTGATCGTACACATTTGCGTGTATGATTAGTGTACGATTGAATCGAGGGCGTCACAGGGTTCCCACTCATCATAAAGTTTTCTAGGGATAGAAACTTCCAACTCAAGTTTTTGTTCATAAGATTGCATCAAAGCATCAACGATATGTTTTGTAAAGGCTTTATTTTAACTATAAGCATGAGGAGAATTTAGCACGGATTGCAACAAGGAAATACAATCTATCAAAGAGCAATTATCATAATTAAATTTCTTGAAATCCAAAATAGTGGGTTTATTAATATCTAATGTTTTGATCTCTTCAATCCCACTTTTACCAATTTTAGCATCAAGATCTAAAAACTCCGAATTTTTGGAACGCTTTGTAGGTAAAGGTGGATCATATTCAGTCCCATCATTATCAAGATTCATATTGCAAAACAAAGATTTAATAGGGGACACATCAATAACTTTTAGATCTTCATCTTTATTTTCATAGAAATTTCAAGAACACGCTTTCACAAAGCAATCTTTCTTAGCACGCATCCTAGCAGTTCTTTCTTTGCACTCATCAATGGAAATTCTCATGGCTTTGAGAGACTCATTGATATCATGCTTAGGAGGAATAGATCTAAGTTTCAAAGAATCAACATCAAGAGAAATTCTATCAATGTTCCTAGCCAATTCATCAAATTTAAGCAATTTTTCTTCAAGCAAAGCATTGAAATTATTTTGCGAATTCATAAATTCCTTAATGCTAGTATCAAATTCAGAAGGCATCTTATTAAAGTTTCCATAAGAATTGTTGTAGGAATTACCATAATCATTAGAGGAATTACTAGGATAAGGCCTAGGATTAAAGTTTCCTCTATACGCGTTGTTACCAAAATTATTCCTACCAACAAAATTCACATCGATAGGTTCATTATTATTCTCAATCAAAGTAGACAAAGGCATATCATTAGGATCAGAAGAAACACTCTTAGTAGCAAATAATTTCATAAGTTCATCCATCTTTCCACTCAAAACATTAATTTCTTCTATCGCATGCACTTTTTTATTAGTAGATCTTCCAGTGTGCCATTGAGAATAATTAACCATAATATTATCTAGGAGTTTAGTAGCTTCTCCTAAAGTGATTTCCATAAAAGTGCCTCCCGCGGCCGAATCTAAAAGATTTCTAGAAGCAAAATTCAATCCGACATAAATTTTTTGTATAATCATCCACAAATTCAAACCATGCGTAGGGCAATTATGTATCATTAATTTCATCCTCTCCCAAGCTTGTGCAACATGTTCATGATCAAGTTGCTTAAAATTCATAATATCGTTTCTAAGAGAGATAATCTTAGCGGGAGGAAAATAGTTAGGGATGAAAGCATCTTTGCACTTATTCCATGAATCAATACTATTTTTAGGCAAAGATGAAAACCAAGCTTTAGCACGATCTCTAAGCGAAAAAGGAAATAGCTTCAATTTAACAATATCATTGTCCACATCTTTCTTCTTTTGCATATCACACAAATCAACGAAGCTATTTAGATGGGTAGCGGCATCTTCACTAGGAAGGCCGGCGAATTGATCTTTCATGACAAGATTCAACAAAGCAGCATTGATTTTACAAGATTCAGTATCGGTAAGAGGAGCAATCGGAGTGATAAGGAAATTATTATTGTTGGTATTGGTAAAGTCACATAATTTGGTATTATCTTGAGCCATCGTGACAAGCAAGCAATCCAACACACGAGCAAACAAGAAGCGAGCGAAAAGAGGCGAACGAAAAAGAGGGCGAATAAAACGGCAAGGGTGAAGTGGGGGAGAGGAAAACGAGAGGCAAATGGCAAGTAAAGTAATGCGGGAGATAAAGGTTTGTGATGGGTACTTGGTATGTTGACTTTTGCGTAGACTCCCCGGCAACGGCGCCAGAAATCCTTCTTGCTACCTCTTGAGCACTACGTTGGTTTTTCCTTGAAGAGGAAAGGGTGATGCAGCAAAGTAGCGTAAGTATTTCCCTCAGTTTTTGAGAACCAAGGTATCAATCTAGTAGGAGGCCACGCACGAGTCCCTCGCACCTACACAAACAAATAAATCCTCGCAACCAACGCGATAAGGGGTTGTCAATCCCTACACGGTCACTTACGAGAGTGAGATCTGATAGATATGATAAGATAATATTTTTGGTATTTTTATGATAAAGATGCAAAGTAAAGAAACTAAAATAAAAACGACGCTAGAAATAGCTTGTTGTCGGGAGATTAATATGATGGAAAATAGACCCGATGGGCATTGGTTTCACTAGTGGCTTCTCTCAAGAGCATAAGTATTTACGGTGGGTGAACAAATTAGTGTTGAGCAATTGACAGGATTGAGCATAGTTATGAGAATATCTAGGTACGATCATGTATATAGGCATCACGTCCGAGACAAGTAGGCGTCTACTACTATTACTCCACACATCGACCGCTATCCAGCATGCATCTAGAGTATTAAGTTCATAAGAACAGAGTAACGCTTTAACCAAGATGACATGACGTAGAGGGATAAACTCATGCAATATGTTATAAACCCCATCTTGTTGTCCTCGATGGCAACAATACAATACGTGCCTTGCTGCCCCTACTGTCACTGGGAAAGGACACCGCAAGATTGAACCCAAAGCTAAGCACTTCTCCCATTGCAAGAAAGATCAATGTAGTAGGCCAAACCAAACTGATAATTCGAAGAGACTTGCAAAGATAACCAATCATACATAAAAGAATTCAGAAGATTCAAATATTGTTCATAGATAAACTTGATCATAAACCCACAATTCATCGGTCTCAACAAACACACTGCAAAAGAAGATTACATCGAATAGATCTCCACAAGAGAGGGGGAGAACATTGTATTGAGATCCAAAAAGAGAGAAGAAGCCATCTAGCTAATAACTATGGACCCGAAGGTCTGAGGTAAACTACTCACACTTCATCAGAGAGGCTATGGTGTTGATGTAGAAGCCCTCCGTGATCGATGCCCCCTCCGGCGGAGCTCCGGAACAGGCCCCAAGATGGGATCTCACAGGTACAGAAGGTTGCGGCGGTGGAATTAGGTTTTTGGCTCCGTATCTGGTAGTTTGGGGGTACGTAGGTATATATAGGAGGAAGAAGTACGTCGGTGGAGCAACAGGGGGCCCACGAGGGTGGAGGGCGCGCCTGGGGGGGTAGGCGCGCCCCTACCTCGTGGCCTCCTGTTTGATGTCTTGACGTAGGGTCCAAGTCCTCTGGATCACGTTCGTTTCGAAAATCACGTTCCCGAAGGTTTCATTCCGTTTGGACTCCGTTTGATATTCTTTTTCTGTGAAACTCTGAAATAGGCAAAAAACAACAATTCTGGGCTGGGCCTCCGGTTAATAGGTTAGTCCCAAAAATAATATAAAAGTGTACAATAAAGCCCAATAATGTCCAAAACAGAATATAATATAGCATGGAACAATAAAAAATTATAGATACGTTGGAGACGTATCAGGTTTCATTCCGTTTGGATTCCGTTTGATATTCCTTTTCTGCGGAACACTGAAATAGGCAAAAAAACAACAATTTGCACTGGGCCTTCCGTTAATAGGTTAGTCCCAAAAATAATATAAAAGTGCATAATAAAGCCCATTAAACATCCAAAACAGATAATATAATAGCATGGAACAATCAAAAATTATAGATACGTTGGAGATGTATCAAGCATCCCCAAGCTTAATTCCTGCTCGTCCTCGAGTAGATAAATGATAAAAACAGAATTTTTGATGTGGAATGCTACCTAGCATAATTCTCAATGTAATTTTCTTTATTGTGGCATGAATGTTCAGATCCGAAAGATTCAAGATACAAGTTTAATATTGACATAAAAATAATAATACTTCAAGCATACTAGCAAAGCAATCATGTCTTCTCAAAATAACATCGCCAAAGAAAGTTATCCCTACAAAATCATATAGTCTGGCTATGCTCTATCTTCATCACACAAAATATTTGAATCATGCACAACCCCGATGACAAGCCAAGCAATTGTTTCATACTTTTGATGTTCTCAAACTTTTTCAATCTTCATGCAATACATGAGCGTGAGCCATGGACATAGCACTATATGTGGAATAGAAGGGTGGTTGTGGAGAAGACAAAAAGGAGAAGATAGTCTCACATCAACTAGGCATATCAACGGGCTATGGAGATGACCATCAATAGATATCAATGTGAGTGAGTGGGATTGCCATGCAACGGATGCACTAGAGCTAGAAGTGTATGAAAGCTCACCAAAAGAAACTAAGTGGGTGTGCATCCAACTCACTTGCTCACGAAGACCTAGGGCATTTTGAGGAAGCCCATCATTGGAATATACAAGCCAAGTTCTATAATGTAAAATCCCCGCTAGTATATATGAAAGTGACAACATAGGAGACTCTCTATCATGAAGATCATGGTGCTACTTTGAAGCACAAGTGTGGTAAAAGGATAGTAGCATTGTCCCTTCTTTCTTTTTCTCTCATTTTTTTGTGGGCTTCTTTAGCCTCTTTTTTGGGCTTCTTTGGCCTCTTTTATTTATTTTTAAAGTCCGGAGTCTCATCCCGACTTGTGGGGGAATCATAGTCTCCATCATCCTTTCCTCACATGGGACAATGCTCTAATAATGATGATCATCACACTTTTATTTACTTACAACTCAAAAATTACAACTCAATACTTAGAACAAAATATGACTCTATGTGAATGCCTCCGGCGGTGTACCGGGATATGCAATGAATCAAGAGTGACATGTATGAAATGATTATAAAGGTGGCTTTTCCACAAATACGATGTCAACTACATGATCATGCAAAGCAATATGACAATGATGAAACGTGTCATAACAACGGAACGGTGGTAAGTTGCATGGAAATATATCTCGGAATGGCTATGGAAATGCCATAATAGGTAGGTATGGTGGCTGTTTTCAGGAAGGTATATGGTGGGTGTATGATACCGACGAAAGGTGTGCGGTATTAGAGAGGCTAGCAATGGTGGAAGGGTGAGAGTGCGTATAATCCATGGACTCAACATTAGTCATAAAGAACTCACATACTTATTGCAAAAATCTATTAGTTATCGAAACGAAGTACTACGCGCATGCTCCTAGGGGGATAGATTGGTAGGAAAAGACCATCGCTCGTCCCCGACCGCCACTCATAAGGAAGACAATCAATAAATAAATCATGCTTCGACTTCATCACATAATGGTTCACCATACGTGCGTGCTACGGGAATCACAAACTTTAGAACAACTATTTCTAAAATTCACAACTACTCAACTAGCATGACTCTAATATCACCATCTTCATATCTCAAAACAATTATCAAGTATCAAACTTCTCATAGTATTCGATGCACTTTATATGATAGTTTTTATTATACCCATCTTGGATGTTCATCATATTAGGACTAATTTTATAGCCAAAGCAAATTACCATGCTGTTCTATAAGACTCTCAAAGTAATATAAGTGAAGCAGGAGAGATCAATAATTTCAATAAAATAAAACCACCACCGTGGTCTAAAAGATATAAGCGAAGCACTAGAGCAAAATTATCTAGCTCAAAAGATATAAGTGAAGCACAAAGAGTATTCTAATAAATTCCGATTCATGTGTGTCTCTACAAAATGGTGTGTACAACAAGGATGATTGTGGTAAACTAAAAACCAAAGACTCAAATCATACAAGACGCTCCAAGCAAAACGCATATCATGTGGTGAATAAAAATATAACCTCAAGTAAAGTTACCGATAGAAGAAGACGAAAGAGGGGATGCCTTCCGGGGCATCCCCAAGCTTAGGCTTTTGGTTGTCCTTGAATTTTACCTTGGGGTGCCTTGGTCATCCCCAAGCTTAGGCTCTTGCCACTCCTTATTCCATAATCCATCAAATCTTTACCCAAAACTTGAAAACTTCACAACACAAAACTCAACAGAAAATCTCATGAGCTCCGTTAGTATAAGAAAACAAATCACCACTTTAAGGTACTGTAATGAACTCATTCTTTATTTATATTGGTGTTAAACCTACTGTATTCCAACTTCTTTATGGTTCATACCCCCGATACTAGCCATAGATTCATCAAAATAAGCAAACAACACGACAGATTGACAAAAACAGAACATTCTGTAGCAATCAGATTTGTTCGAATACTTCTGGAACTTCAAAAATTCTGAAAAACTAGTACAACCTGGATAATTTGTATATTGATCTACTGCAAAAATAATTGGCAATTTATCACGTTCTGGTGAATTGTAACAATTAGTTTAGTGAGTGCAAAGTTTCTGTCTTTTTCAGCAAGATCAAAGAACTATCACCCAAGAAGATCCTATTGGTTCTACTTGGCACAAACACTAATTAAAACATAAAAACACATCTAAACAGAGGCTAGATGAATTATTTATTACTAAACAGAAACAAAAGTAAGAAACAAAAATAAAATTGGGTTGCCTCCCAACAAGCGCTATCGTTTAACGCCCCTAGCTAGGCATTGATAATTTTAATGATGCTCACATGAAAGACAAGAATTGAAGCACAAAAAGTGCATCAAATAGCATGTGAAAAACACATCTAAGTCTAACATACTTCCTATGCATAGGCATCTTATAGGCAAACAAATTATCATAGCAAGCAAAAACTAGCATATGCAAGGAAGAGGAAAGAAACAATAGCAATCTCAACATAACGAGAGGTAATTTAGTAACATGAAAATTTCTACAATCATATTTTCCTCTATCATAATAATTACATGTGGGATCATAAGAAAATGAAACAAAATATCTATCACATAAAATATTTTCAACACGATCCACATGCATGCAAAGTTGACACTCTTCCAAAATAGCGGGATTAACATTAACTAAAGTCATGACCTTTCCAAACCCACTTTCAATAATATTGCAAACATTATTATCAATCTCATATTCATCATGGGGCTTAAATAAATTTTCAAGATTATAAGAAGAATCACCCCAATCATGATCATTGCAACAAGTAGTGGACATAGCAAAACTAGCATCCCCAAGCTTAGGGTTTTGCATATTATTAGCACAATTTACATCAATAGAATTTATAATAATATCATTGCAATAATGCTTTTCATTCAAGGAGCTATCGTGAATCACTTCATAAGTTTCTTCTTTCAAAGCTTCAGCACAATTTTCAGATTCACGAATTTCAAGCAAAACCTCATAAAGATAATCTACTGCACAAAACTCACTAGCAATTGGTTCATCATAATTGGATCTCTTAAAAAGATTAGCAAGGGGATGAGGATCCATATCAATAGATTTTTAGCATGCGAAGATGCAAGAACATAGAAGGCACATGGCAACAGAAGCAAACGAAAAAGACGAATGCAGGAGAGGTGAATAAAACTGCAAAGGTGAAGTGGGGGAGAGGCAAACGAGAGGCAAACGCCAAATAATGTAATGCGAGGGATAAGAGTTTGTGATGGCTACTTGGTATGTCTTGACTTGTGCGTAGATCTCCCCGGCAACAGCGCCAGAAATGGCTAGTTGCTGGGAGATCAAATCTTGACTTGACTTGGCGTAAGCCTCCCCGGCAACGGCGCCAGAAATCCTTCTTACTACCTCTTGAGCATGCGTTGGTTTTCCCTTGAAGAGGAAAGGGTGATGCAGCAAAGTAGCGTAAGTATTTTCCTCAGTTTTTGAGAACCAAGGTATCAATCCAGTAGGAGGTTACACGCAAGTCGCCTTGTACCTGCACAAACAAATAAGAACCTTGCAACCAACGCGATAAAGGGGTTGTTAATCCCTTCACAGCCACTTGCAAAAGTGAGATCTGATAAAGATAATAAGATAAATATTTTTGGTATTTTTATGATATAGATTGGAAAGTAAAGATTGCAAAATAAACGGCGGCAAAAATAGCAAATTGACAGGAAAATAATATGATGGAAGATAGACCCGGGGGCCATAGGTTTGACCAGTGGCTTCTCTCAAGATAGCATAATCTACGGTGGGTGAACAAATTACTATCGAGCAATTGATAGAAAAGCGCATAGTTATGAGAATATCTAGGCATGATCATGTATATAGGCATCACGTCCGCGACAAGTAGACCGAGATGATTATGCATCTACTACTATTACTCCACACATCGACCGCTATCCAGCATGCATCTAGAGTATTAAGTTCATAAGAACAGAGTAACGCATTAGGCAAGATGACATGATGTAGAGGGATAAACTCAAGCAATCTGATATAAACCCCATCTTTTTATCCTCAATGGCAACAATACAATACGTGCCTTGCTTCCCCTGCTGTCACTGGGAAAGGACACCGCAAGATTGAACGCAAAGCTAAGCACTTCTCCCATTGCAAGAAAGATCAATCTAGTAGGCCAAACCAAACTGATAATTCGAAGAGACTTGCAAAGATATCAAATCATACATATAAGAATTCAGAGAAGAACCAAATATTGATCATAGATAATCTTGATCATAAACCCACAATTCATAGGATCTCGACAAAGACATCGCAAAAATAATTACATCGAATAAATCTCCAAGAGAACCGAGGAGAACTTTGTATTGAGATCCAAAGAGAGAGAAGAAGCCATGTAGCTAATAACTATGGACCCGAAGGTCTGTGGTAAACTACTCACACATCATCGGAGAGGCTATGGTGTTGATGTAGAAGCCCTCCGTGATCGATTCCCCCTCCGGCGGAGCGCCGAAAAAGGCCCCAAGATGGGATCTCACGGGTACAGAAGGTTGCGGCGGTGGAAATAGGGTTTCGTGGTGCTCTCGGATGTTTTCAGGGTATATGAGTATATATAGGCGAAAGAAGTAGGTCGGTGGAGCCACGAGGGGCCCACGAGGGTGGGGGGCGCGCCTACCCCCTGGGCACGCCTCCCTACCTCGTGGACGCCTCGTTGCTTCCTTGACGTCCACTCCAAGTCTCCTGGATTGCGTTTGTTCCAAAAATAACTCTCCCGAAGGTTTCATTCCGTTTGGTATTCCTTTTCTGCGAAACACTGAAATAAGCAAAAAAACCAGCAATTTGCACTGGGCCTTCAGTTAATAGGTTAGTCCCAAAAATAATATAAAAGTGCATAATAAAGGCTATTAAACATCCAAAACAGATAATATAATAGCATGGAACAATCAAAAAATTTAGATACGTTGGAGACGTATCAGGCACGTGGACCCGCGTCGTGAGGGCAACTTCGGTGGCCCACTCCGGCGAGAGCGCGGCCGCAGCCGCCATGCGCGTGCTAACAAGGTTCATGAGTGTGGCCGCAATTTGCGATCGGGCGGAAAAGGCAGCCCAAACGGCCGCTGTTGCTTCTCAGGTGGCGGCAACAACATCTGCCTCGGGGATAGCAACTGGCGAGAACGGCACATCAGTTGTCCATTCCGCAGCGGCGGCCTTAGCCCTGATGAAGGCCGCCCACGACCATGTCGAGGCCGCCCACGCCGAGCTCCTGGCCGTCACCGCACAAATCGAACGAAGCTTCTCCGACAACGGTCGGCAACCCACGGCCGAAGAGCTGGCAATCGCCGAGAGCGTTCGAGCAGCCGTCCGTTCCTCCGCCGCATACCTTGCAACGATGGAGCCCGTCCAAGCCCAGATCGCGTCCGCCCACGCCCAGCTCGTGGCGGCCTTTTGCAAAGAGATGGCGGACACGGATGGCGAGATGCTTGCCGAGTATGGTGCAATGGATGCCATGGAGCCCCTTCCCCAGGAGACCGTCGGGCGCGAGCTGGACATGGAGGCGGCGGCGGAGATCGACGAGCACCAGCCGTAGTAGTACTCTTTGTTTTGTTTAATTAAGAGCGCCGGTCTTTAATTTGTTAGAGTAATGTTTAGGTCAGCTAGCTCTGTTTAAGTGCTGAACTTGCTCGATTAAGAAGTGTGGATGTGTTGTAGTCTCCTTTGTGTACCCAAATTATGCAATGACGTGGATGACCACTGTAACCATGGAAAATCGAACCAAAACTTTTGACGTTCAAACTCATCACACACGGGTTAAGCTATCTGAATCGTTTGTGATGTCCACATATCGTACACAGTTCTGAATAAGGGACCATGTCTGATGACACTTTGCGTGCCAGTTTTTTGGCTGAAGCGATTCCAAATTTTCGGCTACCGCGGAAATATCTACCTCCCCGCCCCCTCCCCCTTACCAAAAGCCACATTTCCCCTCTTTCCGCCTTCCTTTCCAAGTTGAAACCTTCACTCCTTGCTTGCAGCTCTACCGCCTCCTCGCCGGCGACCCTCCTTCACGCTGCTCGGCCTCCTCTATCCAGGCAGGTAATCCACACCCGACCCCCATCCTCCTCCTCCTTCCACATCCCACATGCCCCGACCGCCGGCGCGAGCGCGACACCTTCCACCCAAATCACCGACCCCTCCACCAAATAAGCGCCGGCCTAAGCCATGGCCCACGCAGTATAGCCAGGACCTCAAGGAGCATTTGGCAGCGGAGAAGAAAATTGCGGCCGCACGCGCGGATGAGGTTGCGATGGCTGCCATTCGTGCCGACCCCCAGATCTTGAAGGAGCACCTTGCCAATTGCTAGCTATGCCGGTTAAGCATGCTCGGTTTACCCGTTGTGTGTGCTGCTCCTGCCTTTCCTTCACAAATTCTAGTGAATTTTGCTATCTAATTTCACCATGCAATCTTTTGCTCTAGTGTATATGTTCTATATGTCGTGCAGTGTGGTGGTCACTTATTAACTGTTTTGTTAATTAGTTTTCGTCTTCAGTTAACTGTTTGGTTCAATTCTGCAAATGTGATGTTCAATTCTTCAAGCTGCAATTTTTTATTGTCTTCCATGTGAGATTGAATTTATCTTTACAAAATTGTGGGTGCATTCTATTAGTGTACACCATGTGAGGAATAAATTGAATTTGGCTGTAGTAAATACATGAGAAATAAATACAATTGCTAGAATTGGCTGTAGTTAACTGTTTGGTTAACTCTCTGATCTTCTATTAGGAGTATGTTATATTGTGCAATGTGGTGCTCAGTTAATGTTTGGTTCATTTGTTGTGGTGTTTAGTTAACTGCTTGGTTCAATTCTGCAATGCGATGTCCAATTATCGTGGGTAGAATTTTGTATTGTTGTGCAGTTGAGGAATAAATCGAATTTGGCTGCACTTAATACATGAGAAACATATACAAGTGCTATATTTCCTAGTTCTTAATCATGCTTGGTTTGGGTGAATGGGTTTTCCGTGTGGCTTCAATTAATCTGATGAATCTGCAATGTGCTTATTTTTCATCAACATATTTTACTGATAGCATGTGAATCCTTACTTAACCTGATGACTAACTACCTTATATGTGTTGCAGGGAAACAATGGGAAGCACTGAGGTTTACAATCCAGGTTAGCACGTGCATGGTCTGTTGTCTAATAGCACATTATTGTGCAATTGCAGGAACCATTCTAATATTTTGGTTTTTAACAATTTGGTCTTGCACATGTAGGTCCTGCTGTCATAGGTTTTGACCCACTGTTCGACCCTTTTTGCATATGGGGAAATGAGTTGTCCATGAATATCAATCAAATCAAGAAACTCAGAAAGATTGTTAGGATAAAGAAATTAGCGACAAGAAACAACAAGATCTTTGTCTGCACAATGAAGAAGACATCAGTTCACTACAAGATGGTACTAACTATTATACCTTGCCTTTTTTATTCCTTTGCCCCATTTCCAATATAGAGAAGATATTTATGCACATCCTTGTTTTCAGGCCTTTCCAAAGCAGTTCACTGATGATTACCTCTCAAACCACCTCTATGGTCAGGAGGCGAGGAAGGTTTTCATACAACACCCACGGTTCAATATTAAAATGTTCCTAAAGAGGACGAAGGACGAACAGTCAATCATCCACAGGCACTGGCCTAAAGTTGCAAAGACCTTCAACATGAATGAAGGCTCAATATTCGCCTTCCGCTTCAGCAGTTTTCCAGATGAGATGCATCGTCTATGTACCGTCTATGATGCTAATTTCGAAAGGTTCTACAAGTTGCATGTGGAACTTGCTGCTGGTGCAATTGTGTAATGGGGTAGCTGAGTGCTGAAGCTATATCATGTTGTACTCTGATGTATTTCAATTATGAAATTCTGCTTCCTTAATATGGAAATGAAATATATTGTGTACTTAATATGAAATGTCAATTAGATTAATAAATGGATTATTAATAATCAGATAATTACCCTGCTAATGGCGAATTAGCCTGCTAATTGTGTTTTGCTATTGGAAACGGTTGTTGAAAAAATATCGTGGGCGATGACCTCAGGCAACGCACACAGTTTCTAGGAATAAACCGTGTTGGATCACAGAACAATCACACACGACTTTCTCTTGAAAACTTTTTGCGTTAGGCCACCTTGCGCGAACGTTTACCACATAAAAACTGTGTGTGATGGGCAGCCTTTGCCACACAGTTTCTTCTACGGACCGTGTGTGATACATTCAATAACGCAAACAATTTAACGGGAAAAATTGTGTGTGAGGTACCTGTGAACGGAAATGTTTTCCTTGGAGCGACTGTGTGGGATGTGCATATGAACGGAACATTTAGCGGGGACTGACTGTGTGGGATGTACTTGCGGCGGGAAACAATTTCGCCGTATAATTGTAATTTTTAGGTCTACTATACGTATTTCTGTATTTGAGTGCTCGCCGGTCGCACACGGCCTCATTTTGCCAAACGTGTGTGCCAGGAGGGCATATCTCCGACGGTTTCTGGGTCGTGTGGGAAGGACCCCCCTATCGCCCGCTCACTTGGCGACGGTTCCAAATGCCGTCGCGGAAAGGGGTTAAAAACCGTTTGTTTAGGACCGACGCGCACCAGTGGTTGTTATGCGGTTTGACCGATAAAGATCTTCGTAGAATATGTAGAAGCCAATATGAGCATCCAGGTTCTGCTATTGGTTATTGATCGGAGATGTGTCTCAGTCATGTCTACATAGTTCTTGAATCGTAGGGTCCGCACGCTTAACGTTCGATGACGATCTGTATTATGAGTTATGTGTTTTGGTGACCGAAGTTTGCTCGGAGTCCCAGATGAGATCACGGACATGACGAGGAGTCTCGAAATGGCCGAGAGGTAAAGATTGCTATATTGGACGAAGGTATTCGGACACCGGAATGGTTTCAGAGAGGTTCGGTTATTTTTCGGGGCACCGAGGGGTTACCGGAACCCCCCGGGGAAGTATTGGACCTTCATGGGCCTTAGTGGAAAGGAGAGGAGGGCCGCAAGGGGTGCCCCCCATGGCAAGTCCGAATTGGACTAGGGAGGGGGCGGCGCCCCCCTCTTTCCTTCTCCCTCTCCTCCTCCTTCCCTCTCTCCCCTCTTAGAAAACGAAGGGGAGTCCAACTAGGATTGGGAATCCTAGTTGGACTCCCCCTATGGCCCGCCCCTCCTTGGCCGCCGCCTCCTCCCCCTCCTCCTTTATATACGGGGGTGGGGGCTCCCCAAAGCACAAAAATTGTTTCCTAGCCGTGTGCGGTGTCCCCACCACAGTTTACCACCTCGGTCATATTGTCGTAGTGCTTAGGCGAAGCCCTGCGCATATCACATCACCAACACTGTCGCCACGTTGCCGTGCTGACGGAACTCTTCCTCGACCCTCTACTAGATCAAGAGCTCGAGGGGCGTCATCATGCTGAACGTGTGCTGAACACGGAGGTGCCGTACATTCGGTACTTGGATCGGTTGGATCTGAAGACGTTCGACTACATCCACCGCGTTACTAAACGCTTCCGCTTATGGTGTACGAGGGTACGTGGACACACTCTCCCTGCTCGTTGCTTCTCCTAGATAGATCTTGCGTGATCGTAGGAAATTTTTTTGACTTACTACGTTCCCCAACAAGTACATGTGTGAATACATAGACAAACGGAGTGTCCCTAGCATGCCTCTAGTTGACTAGCTCGTTAATCAAAGATGGTTAAGTTTCCTAACCATAGACATGTGTTGTCATTTGATGAACGAGATCTCATCATTAGAGAATAATGCGATGGACAAGACCCATCCGTTAGCTTAGCATAATGATCGTTTAGTTTTACTGCTATTGCTTTCTTCATGACTTATACATATTCCTCTGACTATGAGATTATGCAACTCCCGAATACCGGAGGAACACTTAGTGTGCTCTCAAACGTCACAACGTAACTGAGTGATTATAAAGATGCTCTACAGGTGTCTCTGAAGGTGTTTGTTGAGTTGGCATAGATCGATATTAGGATTTGTCACTCCGTGTATCGGAGAGGTATCTCTGGGCCCTCTCGGTAATGCACATCACTATAAGCCTTGCAAGCAATGTGACTTATGAGTTAGTTACGAGATGATGCATTACGGAACGAGTAAAGAGACTTGCCTGTAACGAGATTGAACTAGGTATGAGGATACCGACGATCGAATCTAGGGCAAGTAACATACCGATGACAAAGGGAATAACGTATGTTGTTATGCGGTTTGACTCATAAAGATCTTCGTAGAATATGTAGGAGCCAATATGAGCATCTAGGTTCCGCTATTGGTTATTGACCAGAGATGTGTCTCGGTCATGTCTACATAGTTCTCGAACCCGTAGGGTCCGCACGCTTAATGTTCGATGACGATTTGTATTATGAGTTATGTGTTTTGGTGACCGAAGTTTATTCAGAGTCCCGGATGAGATCACGGACATGACGAGGAGTCCCGAAATGGTCGAGAGGTAAAGACTGATATATTGGAAGGTTATATACGGATACCGGAATGGTTCCGAAGAAGATCGGGGATTTTTCGGAGTACGAGGAGGTTACCGGAACCCCCGAGGAAAGTTAATGGGCCTATTGGGCCATAGTGGAGAGAGAGAGGCTGCCACAGGAGGTGGCGCCCCTCCCCCCAAGCCCAATCTGAATTGGATAAGGGGTGGGGGCGCGGCCCCCCTTTCCTTCTCCCTCTCCCTCCTTTCCCCTTTCCCCTCTCCGTTAGATGGAAGGAGGGGGCGAATCCTACTAGGAATGGAGTCCTAGTAGGACTCCCCCCTCTTGGCGCCCCCTTGGGCTGGCCTCCTCCTCCCCCCTCCTTTATATACGTGGGGAAGGGGGCACCCCAAAGGCACAACAGTTGTTTCTTAGCCGTGTGCGGTGCCCCCCTCCACAGGTTAACACCTCGGTCATATTGTCGTAGTGCTTAGGCGAAGCCCTGCGTGGATCACATCACGAACACCGTCGCCATGCCGTCGTGTTGACGAAACTCTCCCTCGACCCTCTACTGGATCAAGAGCTCGAGGGACGTCATTGTGCTGAATGTGTGCTGAACATGGAGGTGTCGTACGTTCGGTACTTGGATCGGTTGGATCGTGAAGACGTTCGACTACATGAACCGCGTTACTAAACGCTTCCACTTTCAGTCTACGAGGGTACGTGGACACACTCTCCCCGCTCGTTGCTATGCTTCTCCTAGATAGATCTTGCGTGATCGTAGGATTTTTTTTGAATTACTACGTTCCCCAACAGCCCCCCCATGGGAGTCCGAATAGGACTAGGGGAGGGGGCAGCGCCCCCCTTTCCCTCTCCCTCTCCCACTCCTCCCGTTTCCCCTCCGAGGAAGAAAGGAAAAAAGGGGGTCGAATCCTACTAGGAGTGGAGTCACTACTGCAGGATGCTGCTAATGCGACACTACGATCAGAGACCCTTTGACGAAACTGTGTGCGATGCATTAATCACAAACGGTGATGTAAAAAAACGTCAAAAAAGATGCAAAACGTTTGTGATGAATGATACATCAAACACGGTTCAGATTTTAGTTGTGTGTGCGATGAGGGGCATACGGTTGATCTGTAAGAACTGTTTGCGATGAGACAAAACAACAGAAACGGGCAGCCAGATCAAGGTGTGTGTGATATACGGCATACATTTCACTCCGATGAACCATTTACGATGATTGAGGTGAACACAAATGATTCGGCGTAACAAGAAGTGTGTGATATCCGGCAAACATGTCGGTAATCAGAATTGTGTGCGATCATTATAGATAGCCCATACAGTCTTTTTTTGTGAATTGTGTGCTCGTCGGGGCACACAGTTCAACAAACCAACCTGTTGGCGATAATGTAGAAGATCTCTATCGAATACATATTACTAACCGTCTGCAATGAGATTGGCAGGATAAACAAAGATATATACAGCCTGCTTAATTTAGTCCTTCTTCTTCTTCTTGTTGTTGTTGGATGGCCCCGTGACATCGTCTTGGCGAGGATGCTTCTTTCCGCTGACCGTTGGCTTTTCATCGCCGCCGCCGTCGTCATCGTCGTTGCTGTCGTCGTCGTCCTCTGACTCGTTCGACCATTCCTTCTCCTCATCATCGTCGTCCTCTTCTTCGTCCTCCGGCGGCTCCTCGTCCGTCTGGTTGTCGTCTGACAACTCCGGAGGCGGCGTCCCTTCCATGAACCGGATATAATCGAGGTCTGGGCTCAACGCCGGACTCATGGAAGACGAGCGGGATGATTCCGATATTTACCTATCATCGGGCGCCAGACTGCTGGCCGAACTGTAATCCTCGCTGTCGTTCGACATGGCTGCAGAGTGTGGGCCAGTGTGTAGCGCGGCCCGCCAGGGACGATGAATATGGTGGACACTTAAGCGGGGTATGCAGAGAAGAGGAACTGCCAATTGAAGCGGGGATTGAAGCGTGGGTTGACGTATTATCTAACCGCTGATATAATCAACCATAATTATTTGTACCCAGTCGCTCCAAATTCCCAGGGTTGCGCTGGACTCATATTGGTTATTTGGCTAGTTTCCTTTTTCAGGACAAAAACAAGGAACGAGTTTTGGGATTATGCACCGGTACCGGTATGAATGGAGTAGGACAGTTGGCAAGCAATACATTGAGCTCTTCTTATTGATAAAGCCAGTAATAATCAAACTAGGAAGGAAAAGAAAAAAGACAAAGAAAAATATCTGCACGAATCTTCGCGTAACATCAATGGCATAGGACCTAGATGTACATTACTTAGAGCACATCTAGATGTGCTTTAGCAATACTGTCAAACAAAACCCCTAATCATCATTGCAAACAGCGCATAGAACATGGCTAATGCGACAACCACAACTACACATGCTAGTTCCTTCTTGTCTCTTTCTTTCATCTGTTGCGTGTGATTAATTCTTTCTTGCTTCATCATACTGATTGTACATTCCAGATCAGCCGGTTTCTTCTTCAGCTTTACGTTATCTTCTGCGAGCTTGGTGATAACACTCCGAGCCTTGCAATGCCATTCTTCATCCAGCCAGTTAAAAAGGCACAAGCCTCATATCCCTGCCAATGTTAAATAGTATTCTGGATGAGCGGTGGCATTAACTGAAGTACAATGATGAACTTAATTAGCACTAACCTCTAAGGGGCAACTGAGAAACCACCTGCCAATGTCAAATCCCTCCGTGCATACACGTCGAGTGGGAGTGTGCCCGTGCACACAACTAAGCTTTTGGTACTTCTCGGTGGCGCAAAACTCGGAGTCGAACTCGTGTTGCGGGAGTCTGGAGTCATGCTCCGGATCCGGCTTCCTGGGGGGGGGGCATTCAGGACGGATTCAGCAAGGAGTTGAAGGAAATATGCCCTAGAGGCAATAATAAAGTTATTATTTATTTCCTTATATCATGATAAATTTTTATTATTCATGCTAGAATTGTATTAACCGGAAACTTGATACATGTGTGAATACAAAGACAAACAGAGTGTCACTAGTATGCCTCTACTTGACTAGCTCGTTGATCAAAGATGGTTATGTTTCCTAGCCATTGACATGAGTTGTCATTTGATTAACGGGATCACATCATTAGGAGAATGATGTGATTGACTTGACCCATTCCGTTAGCTTAGCACTCGATCGTTTACTATGTTGCTATTGCTTTCTTCATGACTTATACATGTTCCTATGACTATGAGATTATGCAACTCCCGTTTACCGGAGGAACACTTTGTGTGCTACCAAACGTCACAACGTAACTGGGTGATTATAAAGGTGCTCTACAGGTGTCTCCGAAGGTACTTGTTGGGTTGGCGTATTTCGAGATTAGGATTTGTCACTCCGATTGTCGGAGAGGTATCTCTGGGCCCACTCAGTAATACACATCACTATAAGCCTTGCAAGCATTGTAACTAATGAGTTAGTTGCGGGATGATGTATTACGGAACGAGTAAAGAGACTTGCCGGTAACAAGATTGAACTAGGTATCGAGATACCGACGATCGAATCTCGGGCAAGTAACATACCGATGACAAAGGGAACAACGTATGTTGTTATGCGGTCTGACCGATAAAAATCTTCGTAGAATATGTGGGAGCCAATATGAGCATCCAGGTTCCGCTATTGGTTATTGACCGGAGAGGTGTCTCGGTCATGTCTACAAAGTTCTCGAACCCGTAGGGTCCGCACGCTTAACGTTACGATGACGGTTATATTATGAGTTTATGTGTTTTGATGTACCGAAGGAGTTCTGAGTCCCGGATGAGATCGGGGACATGACGAGGAGTCTCAAAATGGCCGAGACGTAAAGATCGATATATTGGACGACTATATTCAGACTTCGGAAAGGTTCCGAGTGATTCGGGTATTTTTCGGAGTACCGGAGAGTTACGGGAATTCGTATTGGGCCTTAATGGGCCATACGGGAAATGAGAGAAAGACCCCAAAGTGTGGCCGCACCCCTCCCCATGGACTAGTCCGAATTGGACTAGGGAGGGGGGGCGCCCCCTTCCTTCTTTCTCCTTCTCCCTTCCCTTTTCCTACTCCAACAAGGAAAGGAGGAGTCCTACTCCCGGTGGGAGTAGGACTCCCCCCTTGGCGCGCCCTCCTCCTAGGCCGGCCGCCTCCCCCCTTGCTCCTTTATATACGGGGGCAGGGGGGCACCCCATAGACACAACAATTGATCAACGATCTTTTAGCCGTGTGCGGTGCCCCCCTCCACCATATTACACCTCGATAATATCGTAGCGGAGCTTAGGCGAAGCCCTGCGTCGGTAGAACATCATCATCGTCACCACGCTGTCGTGCTGACGAAACTCTCCCTCAACACTCGGCTGGATCGGAGTTCGAGGGACGTCATCGAGCTGAACGTGTGCTGAACTCGGAGGTGCCGTGCGTTCGGTACTTGATCGGTCGGATCGTGAAGACGTACGACTAAATCAACCGCGTTGTGTTAACGCTTCCGCTTTCAGTCTACGAGGGTACGTGGACAACACTCTCCCCTCTCGTTGCTATGCATCACCATGATCTTGCGTGTGCGTAGAATTTTTTTTGAAATTACTACGTTCCCCAACAGTGGCATCCGAGCCAGGTTTTATGCGTTGATGTTATATGCACGAGTAGAACACAAGTGAGTTGTGGGCGATATAAGTCATACTGCTTACCAGCATGTCATACTTTGGTTCAGCGGTATTGTGAGATGAAGCGGCCCGGACCGACATTACGCGTACGCTTACGCGAGACTGGTTTCACCATTGCGAGCACTCGTTGCTTAAAGGTGACTGGCGGGTGTCTGTCTCTCTCACTTTAGTTGAACCGAGTGTGGCTACGCCCGGTCCTTGCGAAGGTTAAAACAGCACCAACTTGACAAACTATCGTTGTGGTTTTGATGCGTAGGTAAGAACGGTTCTTGCTAAGCCCGTAGCAGCCACGTAAAACTTGCAACAACAAAGTAGAGGACGTCTAACTTGTTTTTGCAGAGCATGTTGTGATGTGATATGGTCAAGACATGATGCTATATTTTATTGTATGAGATGATCATGTTTTGTAACCGAGTTATCGGCAACTGGCAGGAGCCATATGGTTGTCGCTTTATTGTATGAAATGCAATCGCCATGTAATTGTTTTACTTTATCACTAAGCGGTAGTGATAGTCGTAAAAGCAATAGTTGGCGAGACGACAACGATGCTACGATGGAGATCAAGGTGTCGCGCCGGTGACGATGGTGATCATGACGGTGCTTCGGAGATGGAGATCACAAGCACAAGATGATGATGGCCATATCATATCACTTATATTGATTGCATGTGATGTTAATCTTTTATGCATCTTATCTTGCTTTGCTTGGCGGTAGCATTATAAGATGATCTCTCACTAAAATTTCAAGATAAAAGTGATCTCCCTGAGTATGCACCGTTGTGAAAGTTCTTCGTGCTGAGACACCACGTGATGATCGGGTGTGATAGGCTCTACGTTCAAATACAACGGGTGCAAAACAGTTGCACACGCGGAATACTCAGGTTAAACTTGACGAGCCTAGCATATGCAGATATGGCCTCAGAACACGGAGACCGAAAGGTCGAGCGTGAACCATATAGTAGATATGATCAACATAGTGATGTTCACCATTGAAACTACTCCATCTCACGTGATGATCGGACATGGTTTAGTTGATATGGATCACGTGGTCACTTAGAGGATTAGAGGGATGTCTATCTAAGTGGGAGTTCTTAAGTAATATGATTAATTGAACTTAAATTTATCATGAACTTAGTCCTGATAGTATTTTGCAAATTATGTTGTAGATCAATTGCTCGCGTTGTTGCTTCCCTATGTTTATTTTGATATGTTCCTAGAAGAAAAATTATGTTGAAAGATGTTAGTAGCAATGATGCGGATTGGATCCGTGATCTGAGGATTATCCTCATTGCTGCACAGAAGAATTATGTCCTTGATGCACCGCTAGGTGACAGACCTATTGCAGGAGCAGATGCAGACGTTATGAACGTTTGGCTAGCTCAATATGATGACTACTTGATAGTTTAGTGCACCATGCTTAACGGCTTAGAATCGGGACTTCAAAGACGTTTTGAACGTCATGGACCATATGAGATGTTCCAGGAGTTGAAGTTAATATTTCAAGCAAATACCCGAGTTGAGAGATATGAAGTCTCCAACAAGTTCTATAGCTAAAAGATGGAGGAGAATAGCTCAAGCAGTGAGCATGTGCTCAAATTGTCTGGGTACTACAATCGCTTGAATCAAGTGGGAGTTAATCTTCCAGATAAAATAGTGATTGACAGAATTCTCTAGTCACCATCACCAAGTTAGTAGAACTTCGTGATGAACTATAGTATGCAAGGGATGACGAAAGTAATTCCCGAGCTCTTCGTGATGCTGAAATCGACGAAGGTAGAAATCAAGAAAAACATCAAGTGTTGATGGTTGACGAGACCACTAGTTTCAAGAAAAGGGCAAAGGGAAGAAGGGGAACTTCAAAAAGAACGGCAAGCAAGTTGCTACTCAAGTGAAGAAGCCTAAGTCTGGTCCTAAGCCTGAGACTAAGTGCTTCTACTGCAAAGGGACTGGTCACTGGAAGCGGAACTACCCCAAGTATTTGGTGGATAAGAAGGATGGCAAAGTGAACAAAGGTATATTGGATATACATGTTATTGATGTGTACTTTACTAGTGTTTATAGCAACCCCTCGGTATTTGATACTGGTTCAGTTGCTAACAGTAGTAACTCGAAACGGGAATTGCAGAATAAAAAGAGACTAGTAAAAGGCGAGGTGACGATGTGTGTTGGAAGTAGTTCCAAGATTGATATGATCATCATCGCACACTCCCTATACTTTCGGGATTAGTGTTGAAACTAAATAAGTGTTATTTGGTGTTTGCGTTGAGCATGAATATGATTTGATCATGTTTGTTGCAATACGGTTATTCATTTAAATTAGAGAATAATTGTTGTTCTGTTTACATGAATAAAACCTTCTATGGTCATACACCCAATAAAATGGTTTGTTGGATCTCGATCGTAGTGATACACATATTCATAATAATGAAGCCAAAAGATGCAAAGTTAATAATGATAGTGCAACTTATTTGTGGCACTGCCGTTTAGGTCATACCGGTGTAAAGCGCATGAACAAACTCCATAATGATGGACTTTTGGAATCACTTGGTACTTGCGAACCGTGTCTCATGGGCAAGATGACTAAAACACCGTTCTCCGGTACTATGGAGAGAGCAACTAATTTGTTGGAAATCATACATACAGATGTATGTGGTCCGATGAATCTTGAGGCTCGTGGCGGATATCGTTATTTTCTCACCTTCACAGATGATTTGAGCAGATATGGGTATATCTACTTAATGAAACATAAGTCTGAAACATTTGAAAAGTTCAAAGAATTTCAGAGTGAAGTTGAAAATCATCGTAACAAGAAAATAAAATTTCTACGATCTGATCGTGGAGGAGAATATTTGAGTTATGAGTTTGGTCTTCATTTGAAACAATGCGGAATAGTTTCGCAACTCACGCCACCCGGAACACCACAGCGTAATGGTGTGTCCGAACGTCGTAATCGTACTTTACTAGATATGGTGCGATCTATGATGTCTCTTACCGATCTACCACTATCGTTTTGGGGTTATGCATTAGAGACAGCTGCATTCACATTAAATAGGGTACCATCTAAATCCGTTGAGACGACATCTTATGAACTGTGGTTTGGCAAGAAACCAAAGTTGTCGTTTCTTAAAGTTTGGGGTTGCGATGCTTATGTGAAAAAGTTTCATCCTGATAAGATCAAACCCAAATCAGAGAAATGTGTCTTCATAGGATACCTAAAAGAGACAGTTGGGTACACCTTCTATCACAGATCCGAAGGCAAGACATTCGTTGCTAAGAATGGATCCTTTCTAGAGAAGGAGTTTCTCTCGAAAGAAGTGAGTGGGAGGAAAGTAGAACTTGATGAGATAACTGTACCTGCTCCCTTATTGGAAAGTAGTTCATCACAGAAATCTGTTCCTGTGACTCCTACACCAATTAGTGGGGAAGTTAATGATGATGATCATGTAACTTCAGATCAAGTTACTACCAAACCTCGTAGGTAAACCAGAGTGAGATCCGCACCAGAGTGGTACGGTAATCCTGTTCTAGTAGTCATGTTACTCTACCATGACGAACCTACGAACTATGAAGAAGCAATGGTGAGCCCAGATTCCGCAAAATGGCTTGAGGCCATGAAATCTGAGATGAGATCCATGTATGAGAACAAAGTATGGACTTTGATTGACTTGCCCAATGATTGGCGAGCCATTGAGATTAAAATGGATCTTCAAGAGGAAGACGGACGCTGATAGTAGTGTTACTATCTACAAAGCTAGAATTGTCACAAAAGGTTTTCGACAAGTTTAAGGTGTTGACTACGATGAGAGTTTCTCACTCGTATATATGCTTAAGTCTGTCTGAATCATGTTAGCAATTACCGCATTTTATGAAATATGGCAAATGGATAAACAAAACTGCATTCCTTAATGGATTTATTAAAGAAGAGTTGTATATGATGCAACCAGGAGGTTTTGTCAATCATAAAAGTGCTAACAAAATATGCAAGCTCCAGCGATCCATCTATGGACTGGTGCAAGCATCTCGGAGTTGGAATATATGCTTTGATAAGTTGATCAAAGGATATAGTTTTATACAGACTTGCGGTGAAGCCTGTATTTACAAGAAAGTGAGTGGGAGCACTACAACATTTCTGATAAGTATATGTGAATGACATATTGTTGATCGGAAATAATGTAGAATTATTCTGCAAAGCATAAAGGAGTGTTTGAAAGGAGTTTTTCAAAGAAAGACCTCGGTGAAGCTGCTTACATATTGAGCATCAAGATCTATAGAGATAGATCAAGACGCTTGATAAGTTTTTTCAATGAGTACATACCTTAACAAGATTTTGAAGTAGTTCAAAATAGAACAGTCAAAGAAAGAGTTCTTGCCTGTGTTACAAGGTGTGAAATTGAGTAGGACTCAAAGCCCGACCACAGCAGAAGATAGAAAGAGAATGAAAGTCATTCCCTATGCCTTGGCCATAGGTTCTATAAAGTATGCCATGCTGTGTACCAGATCTATTGTATACCCTACACTGATTTTGGCAAGGGAGTACAATAGTGATCTAGGAGTAGATCACTGGACAGCGGTCAAAATTATCCTTAGTGGAATAAGGATATGTTTCTCGATTATGGAAGTGACAAAAGGTTCGTCGTAAAGGGTTACGTCGATGCAAGTTTTGACACTAATCTAGATGACTCTAAGTCTCGGTCTAGATACATATTGAAAGTGGGAGCAATTAGCTAGAGTAGCTCCGTGCAGAGCATTGTAGACATAGAAATTTGCAAAATACTTACGGATCTGAATGTGACAGACCCGATGACTAAAATTATCTCACAAGCAAAACATGATCACACCTTAGGACTCTTTGGGTGTTAATCACATAGCGATGTGAACTAGATTATTGACTCTAGTAAACCCTTTGGGTGTTGGTCACATGACGATGTGAACTATGGGTGTTAATCACATGGTGATGTGAACTATTGATGTTAAATCACATGGCG
This sequence comes from Aegilops tauschii subsp. strangulata, assembly GCF_002575655.3. Classification (NCBI taxonomy): domain Eukaryota; kingdom Viridiplantae; phylum Streptophyta; class Magnoliopsida; order Poales; family Poaceae; genus Aegilops; species Aegilops tauschii. The sequence continues at coordinate 552,182,946 of NC_053037.3, forward strand.
ATGTGAACTAGATTATTGACTCTAGTGCAAGTGGAAGACTGAAGGAAATATGCCCTAGAGGCAATAATAAAGTTATTATTTATTTCCTTATATCATGATAAATGTTTATTATTCATGCTAGAATTGTATTAACCGGAAACTTGATACATGTGTGAATACATAGACAAACAGAGTGTCACTAGTATGCCTCTACTTGACTAGCTCGTTGATCAAAGATGGTTATGTTTCCTAGCCATTGACATGAGTTGTCATTTGATTAACGGGATCACATCATTAGGAGAATGATGTGATTGACTTGACCCATTCCGTTAGCTTAGCACTCGATCGTTTACTATGTTGCTATTGCTTTCTTCATGACTTATACATGTTCCTATGACTATGAGATTATGCAACTCCCGTTTACCGGAGGAACACTTTGTGTGCTACCAAACGTCACAACGTAACTGGGTGATTATAAAGGTGCTCTACAGGTGTCTCCGAAGGTACTTGTTGGGTTGGCGTATTTCGAGATTAGGATTTGTCACTCCGATTGTCGGAGAGGTATCTCTGGGCCCACTCAGTAATACACACCACTATAAGCCTTGCAAGGATTGTAACTAATGAGTTAGTTGCGGGATGATGTATTATGGAACGAGTAAAGAGACTTGCCGGTAACGAGATTGAACTAGGTATCGAGATACCGACGATCGAATCTCGGGCAAGTAACATACCGATGACAAAGGGAACAACGTATGTTGTTATGCGGTCTGACCGATAAAGATCTTCGTAGAATACGTGGGAGCCAATATGAGCATCCAGGTTCCGCTATTGGTTATTGACCGGAGAGGTGTCTCGGTCATGTCTACATAGTTCTCGAACCCGTAGGGTCCGCACGCTTAACGTTACGATGACGGTTATATTATGAGTTTATGTGTTTTGATGTACCGAAGGAGTTCGGAGTCCCGGATGAGATCGGGGACATGACGAGGAGTCTCGAAATGGCCGAGACGTAAAGATCGATATATTGGACGACTATATTCGGACTTCGGAAAGGTTCCGAGTGATTCGGATATTTTTCGGAGTACCGGAGAGTTACGGGAATTCGTATTGGGCCTTAATGGGCCATACGGGAAAGGAGAGAAAGGCCCCAAAGGGTGGCCGCACCCCTCCCCATGGACTAGTCCGAATTGGACTAGGGAGGGGGGGCGCCCCCTTCCTTCTTTCTCCTTCTCCCTTCCCTTTTCCTACTCCAACAAGGAAAGGAGGAGTCCTACTCCCGGTGGGAGTAAGACTCCCCCCTTGGCGTGCCCTCCTCCTAGGCCGGCCGCCTCCCCCCTTGCTCCTTTATATACGGGGGCAGGGGGCACCCCATAGACACAACAATTGATCAACGATCTTTTAGCCGTGTGCGGTGCCCCCCTCCACCATATTACACCTCGATAATATCGTAGCGGAGCTTAGGCGAAGCCCTGCGTCGGTAGAACATCATCATCGTCACCACGCCGTCATGCTGACGAAACTCTCCCTTAACACTCGGCTGGATCGGAGTTTGAGGGACGTCATCGAGCTGAACGTGTGCTGAACTCGGAGGTGCCGTGCGTTCGGTACTTGATCGGTCGGATCGTGAAGACGTACGACTACATCAACCGCGTTGTGTTAACGCTTTCGCTTTCGGTCTACGAGGGTACGTGGACAACACTCTCCCCTCTCGTTGCTATGCATCACCATGATCTTGCGTGTGCGTAGAATTTTTTTGAAATTACTACGTTCCCCAACAGGAGCTATACTTTGGACATGCTAAAATAGATCGAGATAGATTGGGACCTGACAGGACGATTTGGATCCGTAGTACACCTGCCTTCTGATGACCTTAGGCAAGTGCTCGGCGGCGACCGCCATCACGGCGGCGATATGAGCAGGAGCAGCCGCACCGAAACCATCAGCACCACTCGTCCGCATTCCCCCAATGTCAGCACCACGCGAGGGAATTTGGAGGCTATGTAGGGATTTGGGGGAAATGAGGAAACTGTGGAGATAAGCTAACGGTCGGGAACTACTTATGGCACTATATGTTGTATACGGCACACTGTTTATAGATGTCGTTTGTGTGTTAGGTATTACAACGTCACACACGATTTTCGCACCAAACCGTGTGAGAAGACAACCGTATGTGATGTACTACCCTATCCATATAATTGAGTTACGGTGAGATACCGTGTAAACAGCTGCTCTGCGGATATCCGTAAAAAAACAGCCGCTTTGCGTATAGAGATGGCGGCGGTGGCCTAGGCAGTGGCTACCGGAGAAGAGGTTAATCCTCGGTCGGTGGGCAGTGCTGGCGTCATAGGAGGTCAACTGTCGGGACCCCGATTCCAAGTCACACCGATCTAGCCTGTAACACCTCATATCACTTTGCGGCCTCACGCACGGTACTCCCACGGGTGTCGCCTTACCATGGCCTGGGACCGTTTGCGCCTTTTGGCTCACGTATATGACAATGTCGCTAGCATCCATATGACAGAGAACCCGGGCCGACATGGCTAGTTGTGAACCCAAAGCGGCACTAACGTATGGGGACAGGCATACATGAATCAACATCGAACGTGTCGGTCAGCAGCGTGCGAATCCGGGCTGTAGCACTGGGCTAACAGGACTCCGGGAACCCGGGCTGTAGCAGGCTAGGCAGGACTCCGGATGTCACCGCGTGACATTTCCCCGAAGGGACAGACACAGGAACGATATGAAACACATGACGGCCAGTCAAGTGTCCAGAGCAGTAGTGCTGGGCTAGCAGGACTCCGGTGAACCGGGCTGTAGCGGACTACTGTGGCTCAAGGAGGCACTGGACTACATTTCCCCATAAGAGAGGCTGCTAAGGATAGACAACTAGATTGTCGGATCCCACACATACCAAGCATTTCAATCATACACACAATATGCTCGATATGTGCAAATACAACATGGCATCACAACAAGACTCTACGACTCAGAGTATTTATTCGTTAGGCTCCGAAGAGCCAGAAATTACAAACATGGGTCTCTCGACCCAGCATTCAGAGCATACAAGTCAAACACATGCGGAAGCTTAACATGTCTGAGTACAGACAAGTATAAATGGAAAAGGCTGAGAAGCCTGACTATCTACAAGATCCTGCCGAGGGCACAAGATCGTAGCTGAGGTATCAAGCTAAACGTCGAAGTCCACACGGAACTACTAGCGAGACTGACGTCTCTCTGCAAAACATAAAATAAGCAAACGTGAGTACAAATGTACCCAGCAAGACTTACATCAGAACTATCTACATATGCATCGGTATCAACAAAGGGGGTGGTGGAGTTTAACTGCAGCAAGCCAGCTTTGACTCGGTGGCTATCCTGAACTACGACTGCAAGTAACTCTTTTGAGGTGGCGCACACGAGTCCACATATTCACCATATCAATACACCACTATGGATCCGCTCCCGTCTCCCTACGAGAACGCCATCCATAGCACTCACGCTTATCTTGCGCATTTTAGAGTATCCACTTTCACTTGTCTATGAACTGTTATAGGCAACCCAGAAGTCCTTTACCGCGGACACGGCTATTCTAATAGATCATATTAACCCTGCAGGGGTGTACTTCGTCACACACGCTCTCGCCACTTACCACCATGTACACGTCGTGTACCTCGGCAACCTTCAAGCGGAAGCCTGGCGAGGGAGTCGTTCACGACCTGACTAACCACACAAGTCTCTAGTCCAGGTTTATCGCCTATTCGGGTTCCATCCGCAAGGAGATCTGGCCGGGGTGTCGCTCACGGCCCCAAACGATGTGTGCAGGGTTCCCGAGCCCACCATCCGGGTGCCACTCGGTACACCAGGCCACGTGTGCCTAGTCTGTCCCAAGCCCACCTGTACCGGGTGCCACTTGGTAGACTACTAACACTACCTACAAACACCAGAAACTAGTTGCAACTCCTGGACAGAGATCAGGTTGATTAATAAGTCGAGAGGGGCACTTAAGCATTCCAATGCGTGGTAGTAACTGTTCATGGATCACAAACACAGAACTCAGTTCCTGAGGACGGCTGCAACGAGACAACCCACCATGTACTCCTACATGGCCTCTCACCGCTACCTTTACCAAATCGTGTTCACACACTTAGCTCTCAACGGTAGGACATGTTCACCACATTCCAATTCATCCCCGATGAATTAGACTCGACTCAACTCTAAGCAGTAGCAGGCATGACAAACAAGCATGAATGAGTAGGCACATCAGGGCTCAAACAACTCCTACTCATGCTAGTGGGTTTCATCTATTTACTGTGGCAATGACAGGTCATGCAGAGGATAAAGGGGTTCAGCTACCGCAGCAAGTAACAGATGAATCGTTGTTGTCCTAATGCAGTAAAAGAGAGCAGGAGCGAGAGAGTGGGATTGTATCGGAATGAACAAGGGGGTTTTTGCTTGCCTGGCACTTCTGAAGATAGCATTGAGTCTTCATTAGTGTCAGCGATCACAACGTCGGAACATCGTTTACTGAGGGGGGACAAACACCGGCAAACAGAGAAGAAACACGATCAATGCAATGCACAATATGATGCATGATCATGACATGGCAATATGCTGTGGTTTGGGCTAATGCAACTAGCAGCAATTTAAATGGAGTTGGCTTGAATCAAAGATTCAAATTCAAACTCCATATGTGATTTCTTAAATGCCATTTAATTGAATTGTCCTAAACAGTAGTCATAAGTTGTTCTAACATGCATGGAAATGGTACAGATGGATAGATTGGATTTTTCTGATTATTTTTCATATATAAATTATTCCATTTGGAGCTACGGTTGAATTTCTATGAATTTTAGAAGTTTAGGGCATTTTCTGGAATTTCCTGTATAAAAATAATTCCAGTAATTAAATTACTGCGTCAGCACTACGTCAGGATGACATCAGCAAGTCAACAGCGGCTGGTCCAGGTCAAACCTGACCAGTGGGACCCATTGGTCAGTGACTCAGAGCTGGTTTGAGTGGATGACAGGTGGGACTGGTCAACGCTGACTTGGTCAAAGTCAAACTGACACGTGGGGTCCGCAAGATTAGCACTAATCTAAACAGAAGTTAAACTAATCTAAATAGGCACAGGGGCCCACATGGCAGTGGCTCTGGGGGGTCAGTTAGGCACTAATGACGGTGCCACGTCACCAGCCACCGGAGTTGGACGCCGGCGACCTCACAGTGCGGCGGCGGCTTGCCGGAGTCACGATGTGGCCGTCGGCTGGACGTGCCCAGGGCAACGGGCGATAGCCCTTGATCCCACGCATCTAGCGGAGGCAGCAGCAGGTTACGGGGTCACCGGAATCGACGCCGGCGACGAGCCGAGCGGCGGCCGGACCTACGAGCATGAAGCAATCGGCGCTAGGGTGAGGGAAACAGCTGGATTTTGTTGCCTACGACGTCTACGCAACCGCACTAGACCTCTAGGAACACGCTCCTGACCGTAAGGTCACCGGAGCATCAACGGCGTTGAGCTCGGGCGGCGGTGCTCCTCGGCTTCCATGAAAACGACGGCCAGAGCTCGAAATTGAGCACGGGGGTAGGGGGAAACAATGCGGGGCTCACATGGAGGTCGTTGAGCTTCTCAGCGGCTCGGGGGAGGCGTCGAAGGTGACGAACGGGCGCCGGCGATCTTGGCGACTGAAGGTTGAAGATGACCGCGGCGGTGAGGGCGTTCGGGGCTTCTGGCGACGCGTGGTTCAGTGGGGACGTCGAGGACGAAGCGGCGGAGCTTCTTGGCACAGTGAGAGGGCGAGGGAGGTACGGTGGTCAGGCGGGCGGCAGCGGCGAGCTCGGTGGCTCTCGGGCGGCTGCTGGAGAAGGGGCAGAGGAGAGGGAGAGAGTGCAGCGAGTGAGGGAGAGGAGAGAGGGCTTCGAGCCGTCTCCAGGTGCGGGGTTGGGTTGACGGAGAGCGCGACACAGCGAAGCAGGAGGTGGCGCAGTGCCTGCGTGCGCGCGGCGACCACGCGTCTATCCTTCTGTCCAGGGAGGAAGACGACAGGGAGGCTGCGGTGGTGGGTTGGGCCAGGAAAAGGACTGGGCCGGCTCTGCTGCAGGTAAGCACCAGGTAAGTCTTTCTCTCCTCTGTCTTTTATTCATATTTTCTATTTTCTGTCTTTGTTTTTTGGATTTAGTAAAATACTAAACCACTTTATAAAATCCTGAAATAAATTGTGGGCAGATACTGGATTATTCCCAACAGCCCTCAACTACTTTTCAGAATTATTAGAGCATTTAAAATATTTATAGAATTTAAATGCCCCAATTCAAATACAATATGAGTTAATTCAAAAATCCATAAATGGCCAAGAAATATGCTCACCATTTTTGGCAGAGGTTTTCACCTTTATCAAAAATCATGAACATTTCCAAAGGGCATTTTGGGTTCATTGAAAACATTTGAATTTGACCCTAGTTGAGTTCATTTGGTGCTAGGGTTTGTTCATCCCCATTTCAAATTTCAATAAATTTAGACATGATGCAAGCATATCTAGCTAGCCTAAGTGCATGCCAGACTAGGGATGTGACATCAATCCTCGGTCTGCGGCGGGAGATAGGAGGAGCTCAACCATCGAGGTCGGCGGCGGCGTGATTCGAGCACATCCATAGCGGTTGAAGGCGGGATAGTGGAGGTCAAACTTCAGGCAGCAGCCGCACTAAGCTTTGCTCCTCGACCCTGCTGTCTCGGCGTGCCGCCGCATCGCGCTTGTCTATCTGCTGGGTGGAGGTCGCTGCGCGGCTAATTAATTAAGGTATTCTTTTTGTGAGTGGCTTAATTAAGGTATTCAATTCCTAAGGCTAGTGTTGTACTAGTACTCTGCGTGTAAATTGATTGGCCAATAATTTATGTCATTGCACGTCTGGATAACAACATGGAGCGCCCTCAGTAATTATTAAAATAAAACCTTGTGTTTTATGCACGCATCTTTGGGCAGTAGTTAATCCGTGTATTAATGTTGTTGTTTTGTTTTTAATTACCATTCGTGTGCTGCAGATGGGACGATCTCGATGGATGAAGAATCGGAAAACCGAAGATTTTATCAGTGGCGTGACAGAGTTCATGAATTTGGCTGAAAGTACAAAGAGGAGAATTGGTGATACGGATTACATCCTGTATCCATGTACTGACTGTGCCAATACAGAGTCACATGAAGTTACAGATGTCCAGATGCACTTAGTCTCTAGGGGATTCATGGATGGATATATATGTTGGACCAGACACGGTGAAGAGGAGGTCATGGATGAAGATACCCAGGGCAGCCAGATGCCAAACCCCGATCAGTGCCACATGGATGTTGAATCTAACATTGGGGCAGAGGCGTCAAGCTACCAATGGAACACTGGAAAGCCGAAACGCCCACTGGAAAACCAAGACGTCGACGCAGATGACGATGATCTTGATATGCCAGATTTTGCTGCTATGATTGCAGATTTTGAGGGCCCAAAAAAGGATATGATTGGGTACAAGGATCTGCCAACCATTGATGCGGACTCCAAGAAAGAATTGTATCCAGTTGCAAAAAGAAATATTCCAGGTTGAGTGCCACCCTGGCGCTTCCCAGATTTAAAGCAGCAAACGGTCTATCAAACAAGGGCTTCACAGAGACGTTAGGTATTTTCAAAGAAATTCTTATGTAAGATAATGTGCTCCCCAGAAGCACGAATGAAGCGAAGAAAACTGTTTGCCTATTGGAACTTGAAGTACAGAAGATACACGTTTATGTGAATGACTGTATGTTGTACCGTGGTGAGTACAAAGATTTGCGTGCATGTCCCACATGCAAGCATGCACGATACAAGCGCAGGAGAGCATATGACAAGTACAAATTGGACGACGAGATCAAGACAGGAATCCCGTTCAAGGTTGTTTAGTACTTGCCTTTAATTCCAAGGTTGAGGTGTTTGTTTGCAAACCCTAGAGAGGCAAAGAGGTTGTGGTGGCATCATGATGAGCGAATTGCGGATAGGTTTATGAGGCACCCGAAAGATGGGGCTCAGTGGGAATTAATCGACAACAAGTTTGAAAAATTTGCCAAGGATCCTAGAAGTATAAGGCTCGGGGAGTGTACTGATGGGATGAATCCTTTTGGCGATATGAGCACCAATCACAGCACATGGCCGGTGCTTCTGTGCATATATAACCTAGCTCCTTGGTTGTGTATGAAGAAAAAATACATTATGATGTCAATGATTATCCATGGCCCGAAGCAACCTGGAAATGACATCGACATTTACTTTCAGCTACTGGTAGAAGAACTGCTGACAGTGTGGATAGATGTGCCTGCTGTAAAATGTTATGATGCTTACAGAAAGGAGATTTTCGATCTACATGCGATGCTGGTGCACACCATTCAAGATATGCCGACATTAGGCAACACATCGTGGCAGAAAACAAAGGGCGATGTAGGGTGTGTCACAAGCATGGATAGGACAGCTAGCAGAAGACTTCCCAACTCGCGCAAAACAGTGTATTTGCGTCATCGTAGGTTCTTGCGGAAAAATCATCCATACCGAAATATGAAACCTGAATTTGATGGTACATCAAAGGAAGGTGCGGGCCCAAGACCCTATGACGGGGAGGTGGTCTACAACATGGCTAAAAAAATTAATGTTGTGCTTGGCAAGAACCACCCTTTGACAGCGAAACAAACACCCAAGGGCCAAGTGTTTAAGAAGAAATCGGTGTTCTGGAAATTACCTTATTGGGAGATTCTACGTGTACGTCACTGCATCGATGCCATGCATGTAGAGAAGAACGTATGTGAAAGCATCCTTGGTACTCTGCTCAAGATTAAAGGTAAAAGAAAGGATGGTGATGGTTCACGGCTCGATATTCTTGCTGATCAATCAAAACGCAAGAGTGAAGCAGAAGATGATGACAAATTCACCAAAGCTTGCCAGAGTTACAATTTCAGTACAAAAGAAGAAACACAGTTCTTCACCTATTTGTTGTCAATTAAGACACCCTCTTCCTACTGCGCAAACATCAGAAGTCTCGTGGATGTGAGCTCAGGTAAAATGAAGCTGAGACACATGAAGTCACATGATTTCCACGTAATGTTGACACAAATCCTCCCGGTGGCCACCAGGAATCTGATGGACAAAGATATAAGAAACACACTCATTGACCCCTGTGATTTCTTCAACCAACTATGGCAAAAAATTGTAAATCCTGAAGAGTAGGATCATATGCAAGATGATATTGCAAGAATATTGTCCAACCTAGAGATGTTTTTCCCACTGCCATTCTTTGATTTCATGGTCCATCTCACTGTGCACCTTGTCGATGAGATAAAGTATTTTGGTCCTGTGTTTCTTCGCAACATGTATCCCATCGAACGGTTCATGGGAATACTGAAGCGCTTTTGTCGGAACCGAAACCATCCAGAGGCAAGCATCCTACAAGGTTATACCAGGGAGGAGGTGGTTGAGTTTTGCACCGACATGAAACAAAGACCTATAGGTTTGCCCCTCTCTCGCCACGAGGGAAGGCTGAAAGGTAAGCCGGTCCTTGCTGGCACGCAAATGGCTGCACCCGGAGAATTGCTAGAGAAAGCCCATTTGACGGTACTGCTTAACATCCCAGTTCTCATCGCCTATGCCGAAGAACACTTGGCGGAGATACGCCAAAGCTTCTTACCAATGGTGCCTTCATCAGATGTGGAGATGAAGGAGCACACTAAGAACTACGCCGAATGGCTGAAGAATCGTTTGGCACAAGGATCAATCGATGACATTGCTACGTGGATGGCACAAAAGCCGTCACCTACGGTGTTGACATACCAAGCATATGACATAAATAGATACACGTTCTACACTGAGGAACGTGATCAGAAGATCTCGTATCAGAACAGCTCTATTCGAATAGAATGCATGACTGTAAATGAAGCTGATAAAAGGGTATACTATGGAACCATCAAAGAGATTTGGGAGCTTGACTATGTGAAAGTTAAGGTGGCATTATTCAGGTGCGCATGGATCCCTCTTGGTCAGGTAAGGATTGATGAGTACGGGAAGACCTATGTTAACAGGACAATGATGGCATATCACACGGACCCATTCATTCTTGCCAGCGATGCTACCCACATTTTCTTTATGGAAGACCCCTTGCATAAGAACGGCCATTTAGCGATGCATGGGAAGAGAAGGGTACTGGGTGTCGATGATGTTGCCAATGAGGACGAGTATGATGAATTTTATGAGTTGCCAGCCAAGGGATCACGCACCCGTGTAACAGAGCAGCGTAAAATCATCAAAAACCCCAAGTTCATTCGGGGTCAACTTAATGATCCCAGTTCCCCCATGTACATAGGAATTAATCTGTAAGACTAGTCTTTATGCCTACCCTGCAACTTAATTCGTTCAATTTAGAACTGTCGTGTGTACTGAATTTGTGAGTTATGCCCGGTTTTCTGTTGATGTAAGAACCGTTAATATGTTGACCTTGATATGCTATCAGCTCAGGCAATGAATATGAACTATTTTTTGTTATTACTATTATTCTTATATCATAGAGGTAACACACTCAATTGATCTCACTATAGTATGTGTGAACAAAAATATGCAATCTGGTTTGCGAATAGCACACGGTTCGTTGATGAAAGCCGTGTGCCGACCAAAGCCCGCCGCCCCGCCCACGATCTGACTCATGCTTTCTGATTGGCCAGAACCCAAACCCCATGGATCGTACGTCTGCACCATTGGATGCTACCAGATCGAACGGCGATCCTCATCCCTTTCGACAGCACATGCAGTTCCAGTTGTAATTTTATTTTTATGCACAAAATGCACGTTAATCTCAAAAAATTTCTTAAATATAGCTAACGATACCTGAAATGCGCCAGAAAATCAAACCCATGGTATAATGGTGATTGTGTACCGTGGAAATTTTTTATGAGGCCGAACGATGAAGTCACCGGCCACAGGAGTTTGAATTGACACGTCTCCTTTTGGAAAACCATGATCCTTCATGTGAGATGCTCCGATTTGGAAGGATCGGTCATCAAAACTTGCACCAAACTTTACAAATTCTTTTCCACGGGTTCGTGAGAGCACGCCACAGGCACACATCGATTTTGATGATGTCCGAACTCCATCTGAATTTCCTGTAATTAAAATACCAACTAGGCCTACGCCAGTGGCAGCACCTCGCGGCCGAAATGTTTGAAACTTCTCCCCGCTTCTCGAACAAATGGATGAAAACTCACAAAGTGACGCACAAATGATCTGTACACCTTTGCTAGGCTGATAGTAAGTGGGTATCATAGCTAGCATCCTGCATGCCAACTAGGCAATTTCGATGAGCTATCATAGAATTAATTAAATGAAGAAAGAGAGGGTTAAGTATCATATCATGAAACCGTATCATAATAAATGCTATGCTACTATGTGTCATGCATGACAATATAAATAAAGTACTACATATGATACTAGTAACATCACACATATCTAGATAAAATAGATGATGTGGCAAGCAATAAATGAAGAAATGGAGGAAAGTGGTAACATAGCTAGTTACTAGTAGTATGAGTAACATCACACATATCAAGGCAAAATTAGTCTATAGCCTAATAAATGAAGTTTTGCATGTTACCACACATACGTTACTCCCCGCTATAGAGGTAGTAACATAGACTAGTAACATGTGCATGTTACTAGTCTATGTTACTACCCGTTGTGGCTAGTCTAACTAGCTATGTTACCACTTTCCTCTATTTTCTTCATTTATTGCTTGCCACATCATCTATTTTATCTAGATACGTGTGATGTTACTACCTATGTTACTCCCACTGTGGGTAGTCTAAGCAGGCTATAGGGAATAGAATAATATATATGTGCTTATTAGTTGGAGGAAAGAGAAGAGAAGCGGGCTCTTGGTTAGTAGAGCCAGTTGCAACACGAGGCCCAAGACACTTTGTGAGGATGTAAGGTGGGCCAACTATTGATAAACTAGTACGTATTTAAAACTTATTGTGCATGCCCGCTAAGAGGTTGGTTGTATATGACATGGCAACTTCTTATAGCCGACCCTTGGATGTATTATTAACCATGCTCTTAGTGAGGTAGCTAGTATATCATAGACGACTAGCTAGTATCAGACTAGCCACAATGGGAGTAACTTCAGCTGTAACATCGACTCCAACTCAGCAAACTTGCTTATGTGGCAATAAGTTAATGAGGAGAGAGATAGTTTCAGTAACTTAGCTAGTTACTGTAACATCACATGTCCCAATGCAATATGAGTCTATAACCTAATAAATGAAGCTTTGCATGACACTACACTTATGTTACTACCCACTATGAAGGTAGTAACATAGTCTAGGGATATGTGTATGTTACTAGTGTATGTTACTCTCCATTGTGGCTAGTGTCATACTCCCTCCTTTCCGGTTTAGGCTGGTTGTAATGGTAGTATCATAAGCGGTATCATGCATGCCAACTAGACTTTCTGGATGATGTGGCACACAATTAAATGAGGAAAGAGAGGATGTGGTATCATATCATGATACCGTGCCATATTAAATGTTGTACTACTAATCTGTGTGATGCATGCCAATTAATAAGGCAACCTAAGATACTAACTTATGATACTATGCATTACGGAAGTAGTATCATATGCATGATACTAGTATATGATACTCGCCATTACAACCAGCCTTACAGGCCTCAATTCAAAAATCTCACCAACCAAGGTAGATGGTGAGTGGTGGAATACTTTTTGTAGTTTGCAAAAATACCCAATTAATGCTTTTGTTTTCCTCAAAAAATTATGTTCTCCAATGTATTAATTACAATACATACATGCATATATAAAGTACATGCATTGGTCAACTTTCTCTTAATACTTGCATGCAATGATTTCATGCACCTTGGAATCTAGACATGTGATGGGGAACAACCAAATTGAGCCTTATAAAATGGGAAAACTAAAATTTTGAGATAAGCCTATAAACCAGAAAGGAGGGAGTATATATGCGTGATACTAGTATATGATCGACAATACCTCCGTAATGCGTGCATGCATAACATCATAAGTTAGTATCTTAGGTTCCTTATTAATTGCCATGCATGATACAAAGTAGTACAACATTTATGATACGGTATCATGATATGATACCACACCCTCTCTTTCCTCATTTAACTGTGTGCCACATCATCCAAAAAGTCTAGTTGACATGCATCATACCGCTTGATACTCCCATATTACGACCAGCCTTATTAGGGTGGCCATAGTGGGGGTATCATAGCCGGTATCATGCACTCGGGAATAGAAAATATGATGATGCAGAAAAGAAGCAGTAACATAGGTAGATACCGTAACATATATATATATAATAAATGCTATACTACTTTGTGTCATGCATGGCCATAAATACGGTCATCTATGATATATACTACTCTATGATACTATATATGCACTATGAAGGTACGTACATAGAATCATATACATGATACTATATAAATAGGAGTATATATATATATAGTATATGATACTCCCCACTATACAAGGCTGGCCATAGTGGTGGTATCATAGTCGACGATGTCATGCACTCGGAAATAGCAAGTACGTTGATGTGGCAAAGAATTAAATATATATAAAGAGGGTTAGAGTAACATATAGGTAGATACCGTATCATGTTAAATGCGATGCTAATTTGTGTCATGCATGGCAATAAATATGATCTATATATGATACTATACTCTATGTATTATATAGAGAGAATTCCTTATTTAACACTGGCTTTAAATTTTTTGCCCTATTTGACACTGAGAAACTTTTTCTTCCTTATCTAACACCAATTCTAAAATTTGTTCCCTTTATGACACTTCCATCTATTTTAAGTACTAACGGTGTTAAGTGACACCTGAAAAGACGATTTTACCCCTGATGTAACATGTGACCAAAGACTTCACATGAGGAGTAATAACTTTTCCCTATTGTTAAAAGCAAAATTGGGCAAAACCTCCCCTGTAAATTCAAAAGATTGGGCAGAACCTCCGACTAATTTAACGCCACACAATCCACATATACATAATTCAACACACAGTATTTAAATTTGCCAATGGCACGAGACATAAACATTGAGGTTCACATCCAAGTATACATATATATGACTTGAACCTATCTAGGTACACATATATGAGTCCAAATCTGACCATACATCATATGAGCAACACAAAAGTGACTCTCATCATTTACAGGTTCACATATATACTCCAAGTCCATACATACATGCCATGAGTTGCACAAAAGTGACTTTAGAATGAGACCTTTAGAATCACATACATGAGTGCAAGTCACGGAACATAACATGAGCAGCACCAAGAACATCTGTTGTCCATATTTCAAACTCCAGCATTAGAATATTTTGGCGTTTGGGAATTTGGAGTTCTCCATCTACACAGAACAGCAGGCAGGACTAAAAATGACATGGCCACGTGAGAGATTACAACCAAGTATAGGCACTGCAAATAGCAATAAGAATAAAATCATATAAGTAATTAACTTTGAAGAATAAATAGAATAATAAGAGGTCTAGTGTTAGGAATTAAGAAGCAACTGATGCAACGAACGGGGAACGATTAATAATGGGATCCGTTAAATCACCGTTATGATTTGATTCTGGACAATGCATCAGTTAGTGAGCACACACAAAATGAATCTAGCCAAGTATCACATTCAAAACCATGCTATGTTATACCGTCGTACAAACAGTAAGCCGTGAGGATGACAAATGACAAGGACAGGCATCTTATTTTCGAGAACAAGGACATATATCTTCAGTGTATTGAATTATTGATACTTTGCTATGTTATACCGTAGTACAATGAGATGAAAAGATGCACATATTATGGATGGGGTATGCCTCAAACTAGCAACATTCTAGACTAACTAACAGCAACTCCAACCGAAGCCACTGCAATTCTGGAGGAAATGCATCGAAAACAGACTCCAACATGACCAGGAGGATGTGACTGTAAGACGGCATGGTTAACAGAAATGGAAGTGACAAGACTTGTCAAAAGTAGAGGAAGTATCAGACAACAATTTTTTTAGCTGCCTAGCAGAAACCTCATGTTATTTGGTAAGAAAATGAGGA
Organism: Aegilops tauschii subsp. strangulata; assembly: GCF_002575655.3. Classification (NCBI taxonomy): domain Eukaryota; kingdom Viridiplantae; phylum Streptophyta; class Magnoliopsida; order Poales; family Poaceae; genus Aegilops; species Aegilops tauschii. The sequence continues at coordinate 552,198,068 of NC_053037.3, forward strand.
CTTGGCACTATTTCTACAATATCAAGTTCTTCCCTCCTTGTCATGCTGGAGCAAAGCCTAGTAGCAGATTACTATAACTTGTGAATTGAAAGCTAACAAAAAAGTATAATTGTCCTAACATATGAGCAAAGCTCCAGGGAAACTTAGTTTTCAATATTAAAGCTATAACCGAACATTTGCTAGGGCGAATTGAAACAAATGTGCATGATTGGATTTGAAGCCTGCACGGGTAGGTTTTACTCAATTTCTTAAAGCCACGAATTGCTAGTACAAATTATGTTCAAATGCTAGATATCTAAATACAGTACAGGGAATGAACTGTTCCAGAAATTGAATATGTCAGGAGTAGTGTCGAGGATATACCCCGCGGTATGACGCGGCCGGAAGTATGACCCGGCCGGACTTGGCGCTTCACCGTGACCCGCCGGAGGACTGGCGACTCACGGGTCTGGCGGCTCACTGTCAGACGACTCACGAGCCTGACGACTCACGGATGACCCCGACGGCAGGTCAGATAGAAGACTAGGCCCAAGGCCCAGAAGGCCGGCTCATGTTATGGGCGCATGTCGACTCCGAGTCGTTTCCAACCTCGCGCTGGCCGTACCGGTTCTGCCTCCGCATCGCTCCAACAGCCGCCGCTGGTACGTACATAGCAAAGGAAAAGAAGACCACAATTTGGAGAAGGACACGGACGAAAACCAATTGATCCAGCCACGACCCGGAAGCGGACGTCTCCGTAGACCCGGGCTCGACCATTTGACTCGCCTCCGCCTCTGCCGCGAGCCGCTCGCCGCAACAGTCGTGCCAAGCTGGCCTTGGCCTGCGCCTCGACCGCAAGTCTGCACATGAGCCACCACCACTGGCGTGTCACCTCACCCGCGTCTGCGCCACACTCGCTGAAGAGCCGCTTCGGCCCTGAGTCGCCTCTGGCACATGCGCCGGCCGGCTCTCCGCCTTTGCCGCTTCTGCTGCATGACCACAAGTCACTTCCTCCGCTCGCCCTCGCCACGGCCGCGGCTGAAGCCTCGCCTCCGGTTTATATGCCTCCTGCGTGCGTCATCGGCATCTGCAGTCCAACATACGTTGACACTGGAGGCCGTGCAAGCATCTGTACCATGTCAGGCTACCGGAAAATCCATCCAACACCAGCATCCTTGTTTATTTGACAAGAATATCAGGTGCTATTTGTCTAAACTTTTACTGGTATAATTAGGTATCATCCAAAGCTTTTTTCATGGTATGTTATTGTATACATAGGTCAATTACCTCGTGATTAAAGTATGATCCGATCCTGGCGCGCTGTCAATGGAGGTCGCGTTTATATCCGCACTATATCAAAAGGCTTAACAGATGTGCGCAAATCGCCGCCGCAGCGGTCCGGTCTACATCAACTCACCGGGACCACGCGTGTAACCGGTTCATTCGACCATACCCGCGCCGGCTCAACCGCCCGCGCCCACGGCCGACCCGTCTGTCCGCGCGGCTTACAATGCCGCGGCCGACTCACGCGTCCGCCCTGTCCTTTAAATATCGTGGTTGACTCCGATATGTCTATCAACAAATCAGAGCCGCTCCTACGGTCCTGAGCCGCCAGGGGCGTATTCAGCCGTCTCTGTCGCGATAAACGGATCATCTGTCGTCCAAACAAATCAGGTGATATCCATCCAAGTTTGTTTATTAGAACATGTTGGTTTTTGTCAAAAACAAGTTTATCTTTGCCTTGGTCTGCAATATTGTTGATGCATGGCAATTATTTATGACAAAAAGTGATATTATACTGCGGTGACTGAGGCACGCCAACATCTTTTGGCACGGGTGGCCGTCGTTACTCAACGGGCTCCCGCACCGGCTTCAAGCACCGTGGCCGTCTCTCGCGACCGCGCCGGCTTACAACGCCGTGGCCGTCTCTCGCGACCCCTCCGGCTTACAACAAGGAGGACAACTTGTCCGTCCGCACCGGCTTACAACGTCGCGGCCGGTTCATCTGTCTGTGCCGCCTCAGATGTTGCGGTCATCTTTACCATCCGACTCCTGCGGCCTGGTCTAAATCAACACATCGGGCCGCACCTGTCTGCATAAGCTGTTTAATTGAGTATGAGCAGGTCACTACTTGGGAAGCCTGGTTTTTCTTCCAACAAATTGGAGGCAAATTATCATATACTATCAACCGCCGTCGGCACCAGATGGCTCAATGGACATGCGCACAAGTCACCGTCACTACAGTTTGGTTGAACTTCAATCAGCCAGTCGGAAGGAACCATTGGCCGAGTTGCTGACACGGCTCATACGGGATCATTTATAACCCGCCGCAGTCACCTCAACCTTCTGTGGATACACATCGTGCTATCAACACCAATGATATACAAGTTATGCCGGTTTATATCACGGTTAAATATGGAGAATCTCAAGCCAACTCCTCGAGTCATCTTGAGACTCGGGGGCTACACTGACATGACTCGGGAACCCCGGGTCGTTGGAGGGAATGATAACCCGGTTCCGGAGGCTGCTACCATATTGACGAAAATTTAAAGGCCGTCAGAAAATTGCCAGTTCAAAATAAAGATTCCGGTTTAAAATCCGGTTCAAGAGATATCTCTCTCCTGCAAAGTTTTGAAGCTTTCAAATCCGGTTCAAACATCCGGCTCAAGGTAAATTTATATATTATAAAGCTTTGAAGCTCTCAATATCCGTTTTACAAATTTCCGGTTCAAAAAGAGGTTGTCTCTCGCAAAGTTCGAGTTCTCAGGAAAAATTAAAGGGACCAAAGAGAGTCTATTACAAAGCACAACTCAAATATAGGTACCGTGCTTAATGACCATTGGGAGCTGATCGTATTCGAATTTAGCTTAACCCTTTTGGTGTGACCCTGATCGTATTCGAATCAGAGTCGTTAAATATTCTCATGATCACTAGGGGGCTTCCTGTTCAAACATAGGTCGTATTCGAACCAAAGAGAACATAGTTGTCGATACCCTTTTGATCGGCACACTGCCGAGCACACTAGGGGGCTTCTTGATCGTATTCGAATCATAGCTCAACCCCTTTTGAGAACCGACGTGGATCGTATTTGAATCAGCGTCGTTAAACAACTCTCAAGGTCATTTGGGGGCTTCCTGTTCAAACATAGGTCGTATTCGAACCAAAGAGAACATAGCTATCGGTACCCTCTTGATCGGCAACGCCAAAGCCACTGGGGGCTATATGATCGTATTCAAATCTTAGCTTAACCCCTTTGGACGGTTTTCTGATCGTATTCGAATCAGAAGCCTCAAAATTTTTGAAGTCTCTTTTTGCAAACAATTTTTGGATTTTATTTGAAGCTCTTTTTCATATGTAAAGTGTATATGAGTGGTTGCTATTTAACCCGGCTTGATTTGTCGATGATAAATCGCCAGCTTATGAACAATCATCATCTATGTGGAAGCATTGGCTTCTAAGGATTGGGTTATCACCCTTACTGCACGGGTCATGTAAACCGGCAGTACAAATTCAATATCACAGTGGTTATATGTGAGATATTATGACCCGCCCTGCGGTAAACCGCCAAGGGTTCTTGTGATCTACTTGCGTGCAGGATAAGACTACATTTGGGTGGTTACCCGCCCTAGTTTTTGACGTTAAGTCGCCAGGGTATATGTTGTTTAAACTTTGCAGGACTTACAGAGCTATGACTTACATAAATGATTAAATTCAAGCCCATCATCATAGATGGAAATTGGTGTCTCAAAAGGGTTATCAATTCTTGATTTTCTCAAAGGCTATAAGCCGCCGGGTTGTACAAATTCCGGCTTACAATGGAGGCGTATTAAATCGCCATCGGCCAAGAGCCGCCGGGTATTTAAACTCCGGATTGACTTATCAACAGATGAGGTATTCAAAGTCGCTTTGGCGCACTGGCTATTATTTTATCAATGGATATGATTTATTATACAATGAAAGGAATAGTCCCGAGTCGCTGCAGGCTTACGACCCGGCACTTGGGGGCTACATTATTCAAATTGATATTATATCGAATATGCAAGTCCCATGTTACTGCCAGCATATACCATGGCACTTGGGGGCTAATGTAAAGACATTTTTTGCTCAACTTATTGAAGACCCGACTCATCACATTGTAATGAGCCGGCCCTTGGGGGCTACCAATTGCTCCTGTCAAAAATTCAAGGTACACAAGCTTTAATCCATTATATTGAAAGATCCACTGCTCAGTTGGTAGAGTACAAAGCTCTTAACCTTGTGGACGTGGGTTCAAGCCCCATGGTGGAGATTACATCATATGATGTTATTATCAATGAATCATATACAAAGTCCGAGCTCAGTAATATCTTATTAAGCCGGCCCTTGGGGGCTACACGTTGCTGCTCAAGTTTACATGGTTATATCTACAAAGTCCCTGCTCATTATTGCATAATGACCCGGCCGTTGGGGGCTACACTGGTTGAAGTTTTTAAGAGCATAAGGCAATTACAAGTCCCAGGTTGCTGCAAGCATGACAACCCGGCACTTGGGGGCTACAAGTGATACATATAAGGGGGAAAATCTTCAAAATTCTCAGTTTGGAGAAGATCAAGTTGACCCGGTGTTTGCAACAATCATGATCCGGTGTCACCAAATAATTATGACCCGGCGTCAGTAACAGTTATGACCCGGTGTTATCAATATTTACAAACCGGCAATTTTGGTTATGATAAACCGGCAAGTTTTACCTCTTCAAGCCGGCTGAAAGTCAGATGAGTATCTCAAGACCAATATCTTTTAAAGCCGGTGCTTTGGAAACCGATTCAAGTGGATTGTTTCTTACAATATTTCTCTACAAGAGACCAATGCCAGCAAATTGACTCTGAAGCTGGCCTATTGATCCGGATTTTCAAAGGAAGTATCTGGAATTTTTGCATTGGCAAAATTTGAACATATCTGCTAAAGAGATTTGCTATGAGATTATGGGTACATATCAAGAAGGAAGATGACAAGGACTTAAGGATGATCAAGTGCCGGCTTACAAAGAATATTTAACCCGGAACACAACTTGTCAAATTTGTTCTTGTGTTTATATTGCAGATTAGTTTAACATGGATAAATCCAAATTAAACTGGGGGCTAATGTCGGGGATATACCCCGCGGTATGACCCGGCCGGAAGTATGACCCGGCCGGACTTGGCGCTTCACCGTGACCCGCCGGAGGACTGTCGACTCACGGGTCTGGCGGCTCACTGTCAGACGACTCACGAGCCTGACGACTCACGGATGACCCCGACGGCAGGTCAGATAGAAGACTAGGCCCAAGGCACAGGAGGCCGGCTCATGTTATGGCGGGCCGGCTTAAAAGGAAAGGGATGATGAATATTTCCTTTACGCGGAAGCAAGACCCGGACTTGTATTCAACTTGTAAGAAAAGATAGATTAGCCTTAGTCCTACTAGGACTCCTTATGTAACCCGCCCCTCCGACTTATATAAGGAGGGCGCAGGGCTCCCCAAAGAGGGACGAGCAACAAGAAACAATCTCTAGGGCTAGACATCGGGAGCCGGTTCCCGGCGACTCTCCCGTGATCATAATGAGACCTAGCCTCAAACAGCATGTAGGGTTGTTACCGGATGATGTTTCCCGGGGCCCGAAGCTGTCTAAACCCTTGTCTTGTGTTGCGTCTCTCGATTCCGCCCAACCCCTCTCAAGCTACTACATAGATGCGCTGGCCTCACGACTAAGTCCTGACACTAAGGACATCTGTCGTGACAATTCCACGACAAGTAGTGCTAAGGGAAGGAGGCCGAGATATACCACTTTCCAGGGTTCATCACTTTTAGAGTGCCAACCGAGCCGTGCCCTGGCCTGAAGCTGCTGCCGAGGCCGACCCAGCAGTGCCCTGGCCGGAGTCTCCAGCCACTCCCGCGCCCTGGCCTGAGCCCGCTGCAGCCGATCCAACACCACCTGCAGAAGCTGCGCCATCGCCACCCTCAATTGCGCACTCACCCGTTCCCTCCACAGCGGCAGCCGCGCCCTGGCCCAAGCCCACCGCAGCCCCGCCGTGGGCATCGGTCACCAACGCTAGATCCACAGCCGCGCCAAGGCCTGACCCGTCTGCCGCGCCCTGGCCATCTGCTGCGGCCGTCTCCATCCGCTGCACCGCCTCCATCCATAGCACTAAGCCGCTGCCGCCGCTATGGTTTGCCGCCGCGTTAGGGTTGGGGAGAAAGGGGATGACAAGAGAGCGTCGGGTTGGGACTCGGTAGAGAAGAGAGAGGCCGGTTTGGCCTTTGTTTTCTTTTTTCTAATGTTTATTATTAACAGGGGCAATTTCGTCCAACCGCAAAGAACTGACATTGGTCAATGCAGATTTTAACGGTGTCTCCTAACAGAACTGACGGAAGTGTTAGAAAGGGCAAAAAAATTACACTTGCTGTTATATAAGGAAGAAATTTCTTTGCAGTGTTAAATAGGGAACCAATATTTAAAATAGTGTTATATAAGGAATTTTCTCTATTATATATACTATGCGCTATAATTAATTAAAGGTAGTATCATACACTAGTATCATATATATTGTATATTCATGATACTAGTATATGACACTCTCCACTATACTCGTGATTTCTTACCGTGGAATAAAATTGGAGGCGAAATGATGAACTCATGTTTTCATTCGAACAAAAATATGATGTTAGGTAATGTAATGTTTTCAAAGAGCACACGCTTCACTCACGAAAGTCGTGTGTCCACTAAACCGTGGCTGATGCACCCCCCACCCCTCTGCCACGCGCGCAATCTGAGTCGTGTGTTCTGATTGGCCAGAACCCAAACCCCATGGATCGTACGTCTGCACCGTTGGATTCTCCTTGATCGAACGGAGATCCTCATCCATTTCGGCAACACATGTACATGTTTTCAAATAGCCCCTCCCAAAAAAATTCAAATAGCACACGGTTCACACATGAAAGTCGTGTGCCTAACAAACTGTGGCCGATGCCCCCCTTACTGCGCGCGCAATCTAAGTCGTGCGTTCTGATTGGCCAGAACCCAAACCCCACAGATCGTACGTCTGCACCGTTGGATGCTCCCAGATGAAACAACAATCCTCATCCCTTTCGACAGGAAATGCATTCCGGCTAGGAATTGATTTATATGCCAACATGCATGATAAATGCCAAAAAATGTCTTACATATAGCACACAAGACCTAAAATGCGCCAGCAAATCAAACCCGTGGTAAAATTGTGATTGGCTTACGTGGGAAAAATTTAGAGGCGAAACGATGAACTCACGTCTTCATTTGAAAATTAGTACGTCTTCATTTCAAACGAAATTATTCTGTTTATGCACACGAACGCTTAGAGGCAACCGTTTGCATAGGCCTTTCCGCGCGCGCGGCGACCGGGGATATCTTTCACCCTTTTCACCTAGGCCGCCAACACCCGGAGTCCCCAACACCCCCCACCGTCCGCTCGTGTTTCACTCAACTAGTCCACCCAATCTCCTTCGCCAACTCCCCCCTCCCCCCGATCCACAACAGAACCCTCTCTGCTGCCGCCGTGCTCACCCCGGCCGTGTGCCCGCTCTTCGGTGTCAAGCCTACCTCCACTGTCGTTCCCAACACGCGGCGGCCCATGCCTGGCCATCTTCGTTTGCTCGCCAACCACCCTCGAGCATATCGATGCAGTAACCCTCGCCTCTCCTGTGGTCCGGCCGGGTTTGCATTAAGAAGCATGTTAGTTACTGCTCTCCATCACGGTGAGGCATATTTCCTTGCAACCCCTCTTCCAATTTCGTTCCGTATGTTCCCAAATTGGCTATAAAATAACGAAGAGCGTATATATGTTCATTATCTCTGTATTTGTTCCAATAAGTTATAGCCTATTTACAGATCATGGGCGCTCGAGTCACACAAACTTAACAAATTAGCCGTACATTTTCTAAATTATTGCATGGCATGTTTAGAAAGCTTGATACCAAGTTGTTAGTTTTATGCTTATCCTCCTTTCCTGAGTTTCGCATGTGTTCTCTGTAGATGCCGAGTAGCAGCGACATCACTCATTCAGGCCATGTATCTTCATTTGATTCGGACAACCCTAGGTCTTCAGTAGATTGTGAGGGATCAAGTAGTCTTGAACGGGATAGAGTTGCAGCAATTACCCTTCCGGTCAGGACACGGAGGAACGCTCCAAGGAAACCCACACACTAGCCTAAAGTTGTATATGAAGTAACCGAGATTGATTTAAAGTCCTGGGCTCCAACTAAACCAGATAAAGCACGCATGAGTTTCAGGAGTGTGTGTGGATTTGTTGGCAGGGCAAGGCTCAACATTAATCTGCCGGGGTTTCGAAGGCTGACACAGAAACACGGCAAAGGATAGTCTAGGAGATCATGGATCACTTCAATGTTCCAGAGTAGTGGAGAATGCAGGTGGAACACGCTGCACTGAAGAAGGCTAGGGATGCTTGGAGAAACTGGAAGCACGTGTTGTACAAGAAGTACTTGAGTGAAGGCAAGGACCCAATCCCCGCATACCCCCAAATTACAAAGGCAGACTGGGCAGAATTCAAAAGGGTCAGGCAACTAAAGAGTTTGCTGAGAAGAGTTTCAAGCAATCGGAACTTCAGAAGAAGAACATACACCCCCACCGTATGGGTATGGCAGGATACTACGGCATGAAACTGGTATGGGAATAGAAGGACAAAGAAGCAGTAGCGGCGGGTGGGAATTCGGCCTTTAGTGAAATCAGGGGCGAACGCGCCAGAGACTACTTGCGGGCACGTGCAAAGAGGCGTGATGACGGAACTTATTACTTTGAAAACGCATGTGACGCCAAACTGTATGAAGTGATGTTAGAAGCTTCCATGATCCCTAGAAGGTGCTACATGAACTCAGGGCCATGTGGCATTCTGTCCATTGCTCTGGACACAAAAGAGCCCTGTCGTGGAATTGTCACGGCAGATGTCCTAGTGTGAGGACTTAGTCGTGAGGCCAACGTATCTATGTGGTAGCTTGAGAGGGGTTGATCGGAGTCGAGAGACGCAACACAAGACAAGGGTTTAGACAGCTTCGGGCCCCGGGAAACATCATCTAGTAATAACCCTACATGCTGTTTGTGGCTAGGTCTCATTATGATCATCAGGGAGTCACCGTGAACCGGCTCTCCAAGTTGTATCTAGCCTTAAGATTATTTTTCTCTCTCCCTTGGGGTGCCATGCCCCTCCTTATATATGTTGAAGGGGCGGTTTACATGACTAGTCCTAGTAGGATTAGGATTACTCTATTACAAGTGGAGTCCTAGTCTTGCTTACTTTGTAGGAGAATATTCCTTATGCCTTTCCTCTTAAGCCGGCCCATCATCATATGAGCCGGCCTACTGGGCCTTGGGCCTTGTCGTCCGTCTGACCCGCCCGCCGGGTTACTAATGAGTCGCCAATATCAGGCGGGTTACCCGTGAATCGCCAAGCTCCAGTCGGGTCATACATCCAGCCGGGTTACACCGCGGAGTATATCCCCGACATTAGCCCCCGGTTTAATTTGGATTTATCCATGTTAAACTGATCCTGCAAAATAACTCAAGAACAAATTTGACAGGTTGTGCTCCGGGTTAAATATTCTTGTAAGCCGGCACCTGATCATCCTTAAGTCCTTGTCATTTCCTTCTTCTAGAAAATTCGAGTCAATAGACTAGCTTCATAATCAATTTGCTTGAGAAGAAATATTGTAAATAAAGAATCCATTTGAGTCGGCCCTCAATGCTCTGACTTGACAAAAATATTGGTCTTCAAATATTCAACTGATATTCAGTCGGCTTGAAAATGTAGAACTTGCCGAGCTATGATTTCCAAAATCGCCGGGTTATAAAACCTGATGACTCTGGGTCATGACTGTTATAGACGCCGTGTCATGATTGTTGCCAACACCGGGTCACACAATTAATCTCCTGGTTTGCTCAAAATTGAGAATTTGAAAATGTTCCTCCTTATATGCATATCACTTGTAGCCCCCAAGTCTTAAGAAGGGAGCATAGCAACAGCTTAAGACTTGCTTCAATATAAATGTCGCAACTTTGAAGAAATCCGGGTTGTTCATCTCAGTCACTAGTCATAAAGTGAATATTCCACATATGTAGCCCCCAAGTGTCGGGTTGTCATGCTTGCAGCAACCTGGGACTTGTAATTGCCTTATACTCATAAAAATTTCAACCAGTGTAGCCCCCAAGGGCTGGGTCATTATGCAATATTGAGCAGGGACTTTGTAGATACGATCATGTTGATTTGAACAGCAACGTGTAGCCCCCAAGGGCCGGCTCAGCAAGACAATACTGAGTTGCGACTTTATATATACTTCATTGAAAATAACATCATATGATGTAACCCCACCATGGGGCTTGAACCCACGTCCACAAGGTTAAGAGTCTTGTCCTCTACCAACTGAGCAATAAACCCTTCAATATAATGGATTAAGGCTTGTGTACCTTAAAATTTTGACAGGAGCAATTGGTAGCCCCCAAGGGCCGGCTCACTACGATGTCATGAGTCGGGTCTTGTAACGCCCATGATGCGGCTATATCTCCCACGTGTCGAGGCACGACTTAGAGGCATAACCGCATTGTAGGTATTGTCGCAAGAAAGGTCATCTTCACACAATCCCATGTAATGAACAAGAATGGGATAACGAGAGTTGGCTTACAATCGCCACTTCACACAATACATAAATTAATTCATACATCATCCAAAAATCCACACATAGACCGACTACGATCAAATCCAAATGAAAATAAGATAACCCCAAATGCTAGATCCCCGATCGTCCCAACTGGGCTCCACTACTGATCATCAGGAAACGAAACATAGTAATGACCACGTTCCTCGTCGAACTCCCACTTGAGCTCGGTTGCGTCATCTGCACTGGTATCGTCGGCACCTGCAACTGTTTTGGTAGAATCTGTGACTCACGAGGACTCAGCAATCTCACACCCGCGAGATCAAGACTATTTAAGCTTATAGGAAAGGATGGTGTAATGAGGTGGAGCTGCAGCAAGCACTAAGCATATATGGTGGCTAACATACGCAAATGAGAGCGAGAAGAGAAGCAACGCAACGGTCGCGAAGCTAGAAATGATCAAGAAGTGATCCTGAAACTACCTACGTTCATGCATAACCCGAACCGTGTTCACTTCCCGGACTCCGCCGAAAAGAGACCATCACGGCTACACACACGGTTGATGTATTTTAATTAAGTCAAGTGACAAGTTCTCTACAACCGGACATTAACAAATTCCCATATGCCTCATAACCGCAGGCACAGCTTTCGAAAGATAATACCCTGCAGGGGTGTCCCAACTTAGCCCATTATAAGCTCTCACGGTCAACGAAGGATAAACCTTCTCCCGGGAGGACCCGATCAGTCTCGGAATCCCGGTTTACAAGACATTTCGACAATGGTAAAACAAGACCAGCAAAGCCTCCCGATGTGCCGACAAATCCCGATAGGAGCTGCACATATCTCGTTCTCAGGGCACAACGGATAAGTCAAGCTACGAGTAAAACCAGGCCTCGAGTTTCCCCGAGGTGGCCCCGCAGGCTGCTCGGTTCGGATCAACACTCGAAGGAGCACTGGCCCCGGGGGGGGGGGGTTAAATAAAGATGACCCTCGGGCTCGCGAAAGCCCAAGGGAAAAAGGCCTAGGTGGCAAATGGTAAAACCAAGTTTGGGCCTTGCTGGAGGAGTTTTATTCAAGGTGAACTGTCAAGGGGGTCCCATAAATCACCCAACCGCGTAAGGAACGCAAACTCAAGGAACATAGTACCGGTATGACGGAAACTAGGGCGGCAAGAGTGGAACAAAACACCAGGCATAAGGCCGAGCCTTCCACCCTTTACCAAGTATATAAATGCATTAATTAAATAAGAGATACTGTGATATGCCAAAATAATCCATGTTCCAACATGGCACCAACTTCAACTTCACCTGCAACTAGCAACGCTATAAGAAGGGCTGAGCAAAAGCGGTAATTTAGCCAAACAACGGTTTGCTAGGAAAGGATGGTTAGAGGCTTGACATGGAAACATGGGAGGCATGATATAGCAAGTGGTAGGTAGCGCAACATAGCAATAGAACGAACAACTAGCAAGCAAAGATAGAAGTGATTTCGAGGGTATGGTCATCTTGCCTGCAAGGTTCTCAGAGGTGTCGAAAGCTTGATCCTCGTAAGCGTACTCAACCGGTTCCTCGTTCACGAACTCGTCTCCTAGCTCTACCACAGCAAGAACATAAGCAATGGAACCACAATCAATCACGGGAAATGCACAAGCAACATGATGCAATACATGCATGATATGCGAGATATGGTATGCGATGCATATGCGTGCTCCAGAAGAAAAAGAATGAACAAGGCAGTAACTTGGCAAACCAAGTATGCCACTGGAAATATGAGATGATTTCGGTCAAAATCGATATAAAGATCACCGGAAACGGATGCACGGTTTGCAAATGGCAAGCAAAACAAGAATGACACGATTCTGCGATTAACACAATGATAGCACTTAGAATACATCAAGTAACTATGCTACAGCACTCCAACATAGCAATAAAGCATATGGCAGCAATCTAAAGGAGATTCTTAACAAAAGATGAACACTGAGCTATGGCTAGATCACACCATAACAGGCTCAAACAAGCATGGCAAAAGTGCAAAAGATATCAGTTTCACATACTTGGTGAAAATACTGAACATGGCAGAAACAGCATCAGGTAGCAAAGTTCAGAGCAAGCAATCAACATGCTACAGGAACTTAACATAGCAAAACAAGGCATGGCATGAATCTACTAAATGCATAGAACAAAAGTCCCTTACTGACCATGAGCCAAAAAGGACCAGAAGATATGATGGCTCCCATGTAAACATAGCAAGTTTCGTTAACAGGTTTCAGACTTCAGCAGAAAACAGAACATGGCATTAACAGAATTATGAAGGCATCTTTGTGGGCTTGATGCACCCACCACAAAGTAATGCATGACAAAAAAAGCATACCTACTGCAATATGGCATGTTTATGAAACTAACCATGGCAAGAGCAAGTTCATAGCATGTATGGATCAACTACAACAACCTTGGCAAAATTGAATATCATGTTAACATTCTGCCAGAAATATTTTATAGCAAAAGTAGAGCAAGATTGAGACATGCTAGGTTACTCCATAATTGCAAACAGGGGAACGGATGGATAGAGCACAACTATATCTACAAAACATCCTTACTGAACATACTCAAAAGAAGCATGGATCTCTCTGTAGACACATGGATACATGGCATCAAAATAACAGCAGTAACAGACTTAGCAAAATCCTATTTCTCTGAAAACAGAAACATCACGAAGCCTAGTTTGCATGCTTGTGCTAGTCACCACATAGATCACAAAAATACATGGCATACACCTCTGTAAAGATGGCATGGCATAGATCAAAACACCTGTAGAGCTCATGCCCATAAGATGCACACATCAAATGCAACAAAAATAACAAAACAAAATCAGACCAAAAGATGGAACCCCGAATGGAATTGGATGGAGACCAACATGGATATTTGCCAAATGTGGAGGTTTTACATCTGGGGTGTTACAACACTCCACCACTACAAGAGGATCTCGTCCCGAGATCTAGGACTGAAAGAACTCTGGATATTCAGAACGGAGGTGATCCTCGCGCTCCCAGGTGGCTTCTCAGTCGGAATGGTGTGACCACTTCACTTTCAGGAATTTGATAGACTTGTTGCGAGTTTTGCGCTCAGTTTCTTCAAGAATAGCAACGGGGTGCTCATGATAAGACAGATCTTCTTGGAGGTCAATCTCTTCGAAGTTGATAGTACGCTCAGGCGTCTTGAAGCACTTGCGAAGCTGTGACACGTGGAACACATCGTGCACGTTCACGAAATTGGAGGGAAGCTCAAGTTGATAGGCGAGGTCGCCTCTTTTGCCAATGATCTTGAAAGGACCCACGTATCTAGGGGCAAGCTTCCCTTTGATGACGAAGCGACGAGTGCCTTTCATTGGAGAGACGCGAAGGTAGACATGGTCTCCGATCTCGAAAGCCAAGTCACGGTGCTTGCTATCATAGTAACTCTTCTCGCGCGATTGCGCGGCTTTGAGATTTTCACGGATGACTTTACACATTTTTTCAGCCTCTGTGATTAAGTCATTGCCAAGAATTTGGCGTTCACCAGTCTCTGACCAATTGAGAGGAGTACGGCACTTTCTGCCATATAGAATCTCGAATGGGGCCTTGCCCGAGCTCGCTTGGAAGCTGTTGTTGTAGGAGAACTCGGCATATGGAAGACAATCTTCCCACTTCATGCCAAAGGAAATGACACAAGCCCTGAGCATATCTTCAAGGATTTGATTGACTCGCTCGACTTGGCCACTAGTTTGAGGATGGAAAGCTGTGCTGAAGCGAAGTTGGTGCCCATGGCCTTCTGGAAGGAGTCCCAGAACTTAGAAGTGAAGATGCTTCCACGATCTAAAGAAATCAATTGTGGAATGTCGTGCAAGGAGACAATCCTAGAGGTGTATAGCTCTGCCAACTGAGCTGCTGTGATAGATTCTTTGATTGGAAGGAAATGAGCCACTTTTGTAAGCTTGTCGATGACAACGAAGATAGCATCATTCCCGCGCTTGGACTTTGGAAATCCAGTCACGAAGTCCATTTCAATATGATCAAACTTCCATTCTGGAATAGCAAGAGGTTGGAGGAGACCAGCTGGTCGTTGGTGTTCTGCTTTCACCCTTCGACAGACATCACATTCGTTCACGAATTGAGCTATTTCTCGCTTCATTCGAGTCCACCAATACGACTGCTTGAGGTCATGGTACATCTTCGTACTTCCAGGGTGAATGGAAAGAAGAGAATTGTGTGCCTCGTTCATAATGACTTTTCTCAGATCGCCTTTAGGAACCACAATTCGACCCTCGAAGAAAAGAGTATCTTTGTCATCAATGTGGAAGCACTTGTATTTGGAAATGCCCTTGTCGATACCACGTTTCACCTTCTTCACCATGGCATCAAGAAGTTGTGCCTCACAAATTTGATCTTCCAAAGTAGGAGAGACTAGGAGGTTGGCAAGAAAGCCTTCAGGAACAACTTGGAGATTCAGTTTGCGGAAAGCTTCACAAAGGTCCGGTTGGAAAGGCTTAAGAATTAAGCTGTTGCAGTAAGCATTCCTGCTCAAAGCATCTGCAATGACGTTGGCCTTGCCTGGAGTATATTCAATACTCGGATTGTACTCTTGAATCATTTCGACCCATCGAGTTTGCCTGAGGTTGAGGTTGGGCTGAGTGAAGATGTACTTGAGACTCTTGTGATCGGTGAATATGTCCACTTTCCTTCCCAACAAGAGATGTCTCCATGTTATTAATGCATGGACAACTGCCGCCAACTCAAGATCGTGAGTGGGGTAGTTCTTTTTGTTGGGCTTCAACTGACGAGAGGTATAGGCCACAACTTTCTTCTCTTGCATTAACACAGCACCGAGACCTTGAAGAGAAGCATCACAGAAAACTTCGAATGGCTTGGATTCGTCAGGAGGAGTCAAGACAGGAGCTGTGACGAGTTTCTCTTTGAGAGTGTTGAAGGCAACGTCACACTCAGGAGTCCAGACATACTTCACATGCTTCTGGAGGAGGTTGGAAAGAGGCTTTGCAATCTTAGAGAAATTCTCAACGAATCTTCGGCAATAGCTTGCAAGTCCAAGGAAATTGCGGAGCCGCTTGACATTCTGAGGAGGTTCCCAATTCACAATTGCAGACACCTTCTCGGGATTAACAGCGATGCCCTTGGCAGAGATGATATGACCAAGGTAAAGAACTTCATCAAGCCAAAACTCACATTTGGAAAACTTTGCATAGAATTGATACTCTCTGAGCTTGTCGAGCACCAATCGCAACTGTTTGGCATGATCCTTCTTATTCTTGGAGAAGACCAAGATATCATCGAGATACACCAGGACGAATTCATTGGTATAGGGGTTGAAGGAAGTTCATCATCCGAGAGAATGTTGGAGGAGCATTGACAAGGCCGAAAGACATGACAGTATATTCATAGGAACCAAAGCTTGTTCTGAATGTTGTCTTGGGAATATCTTCTTCACGAATGCGAATCTGATGATAACCCATACGAAGGTTAAGCTTGGAGAATACTTTAGCACCTTTAAGTTGCTCGAATAGTTCATTGATGTTGGGAAGTGGATACTTGTTCTTGATTGTCTTCTTGTTCAATGGACGGTAGTCGACGCAAAGTCGGTCCGTGCCATCCTTCTTCTGGACAAAAAGAACTCCACAACCCCATGGAGATGAACTCGGTCTGATCAGACCCAGACGCTCTTGTTCATCGAGCTGTTTCTTCAATTCCTTCAGCTCCTTGGGTCCAAGCTTGTATGGACGCTTGCAAACGGGTTCCGTGCCAGGCTCAAGATCGATAACGAATTCGACTGGCCGGTGAGGAGGCATACCCGGAAGCTCTTCTGGAAAGACATCTTGGTACTCACAAACGACTGGAATCTGAGAGATTGCGTCTAGCTCGCCCTTCTCATTGAGAGAGAATAACCGAATGGTCTCATCACGAGCGGCATAGATGATCACATCCTCAGAAGAATGCGTCAATTGAATTTCCCTGGCAGCACAATCAAGTTGAGCCTTGTGCTTAGAAAGCCAGTCCATCCCGAGAATTAGATCAATATCCGAGTCACCAAGGACAATTGGAGAAGACAGAAATTTATAGTTTCCCATCTTGATGGAAACATCCGGAACCACCAAACTAGAGCTCAAACGTTTACCCGGAGAAACGACATCCATGGGTTTACCCAAATGTGAACAAGTGAATTCATGCTTGGCAAAAAACGGTCTTGACATGAAACAAAGCGAAGCACCAGTATCAAATAAGACTTTTGCAGGAATATCATTAACTGAGAGATTACCCATTATCACATCAGTAGATTCCTCCGCTTGAGCTGCATTCATCATGTTCACCTTTGCAGACTTGGGATTATGCTTGACCACTGCATTGCTGGAAGATCTCACAGGAGGAGGAGGCGGAAGGCGCCTTTGGTTGAAGCACTTGTTAGCATAGTGACCTTTCTGCTGACACTTGTTGCAAGTCACCTCTGAGAGTGGACGATGATAAGGAGCATTCGACTTTGGAGCTTGATTCTGAGACTTGTTCTGATAGCCAGGGTTGGGTGGGTGGGAAGATCCATGGCCACCTTTGTTCTTCTGCTGGAAAGGCTGACGAAACGGAGGAGGAGGAGGCAACCAGAACTTCTGTTGCTTAGCAGCACTAGTGAGGAAGAATAAGACTGAACTGCGTCCCTAACTCTCTTCTTAGAAGCCTCACACTTGAGCTGAGCAGCCTCTTGCTTCAGTGCCATATTGTAGAAATCATCATACTTGGTCGGCTCAAAAAGCACAAGAGGTAATTGCAGATCTTCTCTGAGGCCACCTCTGAATTGATAGACCATGCTCTTTTCATCAGGAACGTCTTGCTTAGCGAAGCGAGCGAGTTTCTGAAACTGAGTATTGTTTTGATACACGGACATGCTGCCTTGCTTGAGATTGCGGAACTCCTCACGCTCGCTCTCAACAACACTTTGTGGAATGTGGTGAGCTTTGAAGTCTCGGCGGAAATCATCCTAGGTAATCACACGACCTCCTCTGGAATCTTTGTATTGTTGATACCACTCGGCAGCTTGATCCTTGAGTTGAAAAGAAGCAAACTTGACAAAGTCCTCAGGCCTGACATTGCTAGATTCAAAATGCTTGCTGATGTACACGAGCCAATCATCGGCGTCTGTGGCCTCGGCATAGTAGCTGAAAGACTTGGGCTGATTTGCGAGGAACTGGTTGAGGGTAGCGAAGTGAGGCTGATTGTTGTCTTGGCCTTGATTTCCTTGATTGCCTTGCCCCTGGGTGCGTTCTTGCAAGAGTTGCAAAATCATCTGAGCATTGGCGTTGGTGGCTGCCATGATAGCTTGCCATGCCTCCGGAGGCGGAGGTGGTGGCGGAGGGTTCGCCTGACTCCCCTCATTGCGTTCCGGATTCTGACGCGTTGGCGGAGCCATCCTGAAGTGGGTGACATCCGTTAGCATCTTGATAGACAGATAGGCAAATTGAATCAACGGATAGAAATTGCAACATATAGTCTTCCCAATAAACATTCGAACAAGGATGAACGAATGAATTCCATCGTAATCATCACACTTCCATTAAGGTGAGAAGCCACTTGATAAAGGGTTGATGAATAAAATAACAAGGTACGAGTGGAACAAATAAGTGGTAAGGATTACCCAATCACAAACCAAATATCTGCGGGAAGAAATGCTAAGAGCTACTTGAATCCCACCTATAAACTCCCGAAACTTTCTGGTTATGCAATCTGGTGTTGGGGATACAGGGGACACAAAATATATCACCCAAACTAGCAATCCCTAGATCCAGCTGTATCCATCCGTCAACACATAACCAAGAAATCTTCGGAAATCGTGTACCTCAACCTTCGAAAAGCATCCGTTATACGAGTTATGGCAATACTCCCGAACTCCCGCCCCAGTACTGGGTGCCGTCGAGGTGATCTCACCAACAACTGCATAAAAGAGATTTTCGATGTCGGCGAAACTCAAGTATTCCAGAACTGCAACGATAAAATTGTGACGACAACACCTCGGAGCTCAACTCCCCGGGACACTGCCACAAGCCCTAAATGTCAGGAGGCACCAACAACAATGTTCTCGTCACAAAACCATCGGAACAATTCCAAGATACCCGTGTGATCCTAAAAAAAATTAGTGAAATTTGAGGAGAGAAGAGTCAAAACTTCTACGTCAGGAGACCTCAGCAGAGCGAGGAAGGGACTGAGGAGTAAAAAGAATCCTACTCTCCGATATATATAATCCTACGACTCAAAACATTTTTTTCTAGACTCAACAATGCCAGCGATTCGATCAAGCAGGGGGCTCCTAAGTCGGGGGGCTCTGATTATCAACTTGTAACGCCCATGATGCGGCTATATCTCCCACGTGTCGAGGCACGACTTAGAGGCATAACCGCATTGTAGGTATTGTCGCAAGAAGGGTCATCTTCACACAATCCCATGTAATGAACAAGAATGGGATAACGAGAGTTGGCTTACAATCGCCACTTCACACAATACATAAATTAATTCATACATCATCCAAAAATCCACACATAGACCGACTACGGTCAAATCCAAATGAAAATAAGATAACCCCAAATGCTAGATCCCCGATCGTCCCAACTGGGCTCCACTACTGATCATCAGGAAACGAAACATAGTAACGACCACATTCCTCGTTGAACTCCCACTTGAGCTCGGTTGCGTCATCTGCACTGGTATCGTCGGCACCTGCAACTATTTTGGTAGAATCTGTGACTCACGAGGATTCAGCAATCTCACACCCGCGGGATCAAGACTATTTAAGCTTATAGGAAAGGATGGTGTAATGAGGTGGAGCTGCAGCAAGCACTAAGCATATATGGTGGCTAACATACGCAAATGAGAGCGAGAAGAGAAGCAACACAACGGTCGAGAAGCTAGAAATGATCAAGAAGTGATCCTGAAACTACCTACGTTCATGCATAACCCGAACCGTGTTCACTTCCCGGACTCCGCCGAAAAGAGACCATCACGGCTACACACATGGTTGATGTATTTTAAATAAGTCAAGTGACAAGTTCTCTACAATCGGACATTAACAAATTCTCATCTGCCTCATAACCGCGGGCATGGCTTTCGAAAGATAATACCCTGCAAGGGTGTCCCAACTTAGCCCATTATAAGCTCTCACGGTCAACGAAGGATAAACCTTCTCCCGGGAACACCCGATCAGTCTCGGAATCCCGGTTTACAAGACATTTCGACAATGGTAAAACAAGACCAGCAAAGCCGCCTGATGTGCCGACAAATCCCTATAGGAGCTGCACATATGTCGTTCTCAGGGCACAACGGATAAGTCAAGCTACGAGTAAAACCAGGCCTCGAGTTTCCCCGAGGTGGCCCCGCAGGCTGCTTGGTTCGGACCAACACTCGAAGGAGCACTGGCCCGAGGGGGGTTAAATAAAGATGACCCTCGGGCTCGCGAAAACCCAAGGGAAAAAGGCTTAGGTGGCAAATGGTAAAACCAAGGTTGGGCCTTGCTGGAGGAGTTTTATTCAACGCGAACTGTCAAGTGGGTCCCACAAATCACCCAACCGCGTAAGGAACGCAAACTCAAGGAACATAGTACCGGTATGATGGAAAGTAGAGCGGCAAGAGTGGAACAAAACACCAGGCATAAGGCCGAGCCTTCCACCCTTTACCAAATATATAGATGCATTAATTAAATAAGAGATATTATGATATGCCAAAATAATCCATGTTCCAACATGGAACCAACTTCAACTTCACCTGCAACTAGCAACGCTATAAGAAGGGCTTAGCAAAAGCGGTAACTTAGCCAAACAACGGTTTGCTAGGAAAGGATGGTTAGAGGCTTGACATGGCAACATGGGAGGCATGATATAGCAAGTGGTAGGTAGCGCAGCATAGCAATAGAACGAACAACTAGCAAGCAAAGATAGAAGTGATTTCGAGGGTATGGTCATCTTGCCTGCAAGGTTCTCAGAGGTGTCGAAAGCTTGATCCTCGTAAGCGTACTCAACCGGATCCTTGTTCACGAACTCGTCTCCCGGCTCTACCCACAGCAAGAACACAAGCAATGGAACCACAATCAATCACGGGAAATGCACAAGCAACATGATGCAATACATGCATGATATGCGAGATATGGTATGCGATGCATATGCGTGCTTCAGAAGAATAAGAATGAACAAGGCAGTAACTTGGCAAACCAACTATTCCACTAGAAAGATGAGATGATATCGGTCAAAATCGATATAAAGATCACCGGAAACGGATGCACGGTTTGCAAATGGCAAGCAAAACAAGAATGACACGATTCTGCGATTAACAGCATGATAGCACTTAGAATACATCAAGTAACTATGCTACAGCACTCCCAAATAGCAATAAAGCATATGGAAGCAATGTACAGGAGATGCTTAACAAAAGATGAACACTGATCTACGGCTAGATCACACCATAACAGGCTCAAACAAGCATGGCAAAAGTGCAAAAGATATCAGTTTCACAGACTGAAAATACTGAACATGGCAGAAACAGCATCGGGTAGCAAAGTTCAGAGCAAGCAATCAACATTCTACAGGAACTTAACATAGCAAAACAAGGCATGGCATGAATCTACTAAATGCATAGAACAAAAGTCCCTTACTGACCATGAGCCAAAAAGGACCAGAAGATATGATGGCACCCATGTAAACATAGCAAGTTTCGTTAACAGGTTTCAGACTTCAGCAGAAAACAGAACATGGCATTAACAGAATTATGAAGGCATCTTTGTGGGCTCGATGCACCCACCACAAAGTAATGCATGACAAAAAAGCATACCTACTGCAATATGGCATGTTTATGAAGCTAACCATGGCAAGAGCAAGTTCATAGCATGTATGGATCAACTACAACAACCTTGGCAAAATTGAATATCATGTTAACATTCTGCCAGAAATATTTTATAGCAAAAGTAGAGCAAGATTGAGACATGCTAGGGTACTCCATAATTGCAAACAGGGGAACGGATGGATAGAGCACAACTATATCTACAAAACATCCTTACTGAACATACTCAAAAGAAGCATGGATCTCTCTGTAGACACATGGATACATGACATCAAAATAACAGCAGTAACAGACAGCAAAATCCGAAGTCTCTGAAAACAGAAACATCACGAAGCCTAGTTTGCATGCTTGTGCTAGTCACCACATAGATCACAAAAATACATGGCATACACCTCTGTAAAGATGGCATGGCATAGATCAAAACACCTGTAGAGCTCATGCCCATAAGATGCACACATCAAATGCAACAAAAATAACAAAACAAATGAGACCAAAAGATGGAACCCCGAATGGAATTGGATGGAGACCAACATGGATATTTGCCAAATGTGGAGGTTTTACATCTGGGGTGTTACAGGTCTTCAATAAGGCAAGTAAAAAAGTGACCTTGCATTAGCCCCCAAGTGTCATGGTGCATGCTGGCAGTGACATGGGACTTGCATATTTGATGTAATCTCAACTTGAATAATGTAGCCCCCAAGTGTCGGGTCGTAAGCCTGTAACGACTCGGGACTATTCCTTCCATTCTAGAATAAATCATATCCAAAATAATAGCCATTGCACGAAAGCGTCTTTGAAAACCTCAATCATAATACTGGTTTATTGATAACCATAAAATCCAGCCATGTTGGCTATTCTAGATTTGAATAATATAATCCGGTATGAAAACCTCAATCATTCAATATCATCATGAAAATCCAGCCAATTTTGGCAATGAAAGATGTAAATACCTTATCAGTTGACAAGTAAATTCGGAGTTGAAATACTCGGCGGCTCTTGGCCGTTGGCGACTTAATGCACATTCATTGTAAGCCGGAATTTTTGTAACCCGGCGGCTTATAGCCTTTGAGAAAATCCAGAATGGATAACCCTTTTGAAACATCAATTTTGATGATGAGCTTGAACTTAATCATTTATATAAGTCATAGCTCTGCAAATCATGCACAGAGTTTAAACAACATATGCCCTGGCGACTTAACGTCAAAAGCCAGGGCGGGTAACAACCCAAATATAGTCTTATGCAATTATGGAAAAGACTAACATTAAGGCCATTCAAGCCTAAACATACTGGCAACTTAAAGTTAAAAGCCAGGGCAGGTTATCAAACCTCGCATATTCATATAACCAGGACAACATACCTGTAGGATTGATTTATACTGCTGGCTGTGATACTTATGAACATTGTCGGCTTATCATGCCAGTCGCAGCAAAGGGTAACATCCCAAAACCTTGGATGCATAACTCCAAGTGCATAATCATCACACACTGGCGACTTATAGTCCAAAGCCAGGTCGGGTTAATAAACACCGGATAATTTCTCATCATACACTGGCAGCTTATAGTCCAAATCCAGGCCAGGTTAATCAACACCGGATAATTTCTCATCATACCCTGGCGACTTATAGTCCAAAGCTAGGTCGGGTTAATAAACACCGGATAATTTCTCATCATACCCTGGCAACTTATAGTCCAAAGCCAGGCCGGGTTAATAAACACCGGATAATTTCTCATCATGAACCATAATGCATTATAAGCCTCATTGGTTTTCAACCATATACTTAACATGTCACAAAGGATAAACCTCAAAAGCTTTCAAATAGAAATCAAAAGAAAAACAAGGCTTTTCATAGGCTGTAAGGCCTAAAAATCAAGTGCTTTCAAGGGCTGCACAGCCACTGAGTTAAACCTTCATACAAACCTTATAAGCCGGACCTCACATAACCAATCGTCATTTTAACTTTGACAAGTTCAGGGTCTATATAAGATTAACTTGTCAAAAGTACGGCGGGTCATTCCAGGATTACCTGGGCGGAGTGGCAGGTTGAAAAGGCAGGATAAGATTGACTTAAAAAGGCAGGATAACCCGGGTTTTTAGGTGAATACACCTGGCTTCCAAGCCTAGCTTTTAAGCCTATTACAAGGGTCATAGAAACTCTTGTCCTTTGAACAAAGAGCCCCCAAGTAATATTTTTGAGCTGTGCTCGGCGGATACCTATGTTTGAGTTGTGCTTTGCAACAGACTCTCTTTGGTCCCTTTAACCTGGGTAGCAAGCCCCCAAGTGTTTTTGTATGCATGGCGTATAAGCCGGATCAAAGGGTAATCATAGCTTCGCTCAATGAGAAAGAAGCCCCTATGTGACCATAATAAGATAAGCCCATAAGGCAGGATACCCATGTTTGTACCGCGCATCATGGCAGCAAGTTCTCTTTGGCAACCTTTATTTTTTCTCGAACTTGCGAGAGATGAATTCTTTTTGAACTGGAATTTTTAACCCGGATATTGAGAGCTTCAAAGCTTTGTGAGAGACAGATTTCCCTTGTGCCGGATTTTAAACCGGGATTCTTCTATTGAGCCGGAACTTTATGATTGTCAATCACTTTTTTAAACCGGAAATTTTCTGACGGCTTTAAAATTTTCGCCAATAGGGCAGTAGCCTCCAGGGCCGGGTTATTTTTCCCTCCAATGACCTGGAGTTCTTGAATTTTGCTGAAACTGGCAACATTTGCTGAGTCATGACATCATAGCCCCCGAGTCTTAAGACGACTCGAAAAGTTGGCTTGAGATTCTTCATATTTTGACCATAGCATAAGATGTATATCATTGGCGTTGATAATGCGATGCGAATCCACACAAGGTTGAGGTGACTGTGGCGGGTTATAAATGATCCCGTATGAGTTGTGTCAGTAATTCGGCCAATGGTTCATCCCGACTGGCTGTTTTTGAAGTTAACCAAGCTGTAGTGGCGGCGACTTGTGCGCCTGCCCATTGAGCCATCCAGTGTGGATGACGGTTGACCATATATAATAATTTGCCTCCAAATTGTTGGAAGAAAGAACCGGGCTACCCGAGCAGTGACTTGCTTGTACTCAATAAACAGCTCATGCAGACAGATGCGACCCGGTGTGTTGATGTAGACCAGCCCGCGAGAGACAGATGGTAAAGATGACCGCAACATCAGAGGCGACACAGACAGATGAGTCGGACGTGGCGTTGTAAGCCGGTGCGGATGGGCGAGTCAATCATAGGCACAGTAAGCCGTGCGGACGGGCGAGTCAGCCGCAGGCGCGGTCTCGGCTAGTTCATGTAGATCAAGCCATAGGGGCGGCGACTTGCGCACGTCCATTGAACAGCGAGCAAACGCAATCCCGGCAATTCGATGTAGACCGGGCCGCAAGGGTGGCGGCTTGTGCGCGTCCATTCATCAGGTAATATGTCAGTGACTATCGTCGGGCGGAACATTATTAGCCCATGCTCCATACCCGTGGTATAAACCACATTTGTAGTGAATAATTATCCTGGATACAAAAATATACAGATCAAAGTAATTGTTCTTTAACAAAAACAACATGTGCTAATAAAATATATTTAGAGAGATATCACCTGATTCGTTCAGATGACGGATGATCCGTTCAATGCGATAGAGACGGCTCAGATAGAACCCCGGCGGTTTAACATGGCAGAGGTGGTTGAACGCGGCCCCGGCTGCTCAATCATAGCAGGGGCGGCTCAACGCGGTAGAAACAGCGCTCTCGGCGGATCGGCAGTGAAACGAGGCACCGCAAATGTTGGATGTAGTCGAACAGAAAATAACCCGCCTATATATACGTCTAAATGATGTAGTAGTTGAGGGAGTCCTGGACTAAGGGGTCCTCGGGCGTCCGGCCTGTTATCCATGGGCCGGATTGATGGGCTGTGAAGACACGAAGGCTGAAGACTGTACCCGTGTCCGGATAGGACTCTCCTTGGCATGGAAGGCAAGCTTGGCGACTAACTATGAAGATTCCTTCTTATGTAACCGACTCTATGTAACCCTAGATTCCCCTGGTGTCTATATAAAACTGGAGGGTGTAGTCCGGAAAGGATATACTCATTACCATAGTCATGTAGGCTAGGCTTCTAGGGTTTAGCCATTACGATCTCGTGGTAGATTAACTCTTGTAATACTCATATTCATCAAGATCAATCAAGCAGGAAGTAGGGTATTACCTCCATAGAGAGGGTCCGAACCTGGGTAAACATCGTGTCCCCTGTCTCCTGTAACCATCGACCTAAGACGCACAGTTCGGGACCCCCTACCCGAGATCCGCCGGTTTTGACACCGACATTGGTGCTTTCATTGAGAGTTCCACTGTGCCATCGATGGAAGGTTCAATGGCCCCTTCGATCGTCTATAGTGACGTTGTCCAAGGACAAACCTTCCTCCCCGGACAGATTTTTGTATTCGGCGGCTTCGTACTGCGGGCCAACTCGCTTGGCCATCTGGAGCAGATCGATAGCTACGCCCCTGGCCACCAGGTCAGATTTTGAAGCTTGAACTACGTCGCAGATATCCGTGGAGACTTGATCTTCAACGAATTTGAGACCACGGCGATCGCTCCCCCTCGCTCCGATGAACATGACTTAAATCTTTCATCGGACCATATTCAAGAGATGGTTCATGTAACTGCTATGGCCTTAGATCCAGAGCAGATTGCGCCATCCGAAGCCACAGAATCCGCGGCGTTGGAGCCACACACAGGCTCAGCACTTTGTAATATCCGTGTCAACGGAATTCCGGACTCGTTTCCGGCTATAAGTTCCGAACCACACACGCCCGCGGGCGCATAACTGGATCGGTTATCGATCTTCGAGTTCAGCACCGCAGATATCTTCCAACACTCGCCCTTGGGTGATGTGCTAAATTCATTAAAGAACCTGTCCTTGGCGGGGGACTCACAGCCGAACTATGTCCGGTTCGAACTAGAGGCTGATGATGGAGAATTTTGCTTCCCACCCGCCACCCACTTCATAGCCACCGTCGAGGACTTAACCGACGTGCTTGATTATGGCTCCGAAGACATCGACGGTATGGACGACGATGCCGACAAGGAGAAAGGCCAGGACCCGCCATTCACTGGACGTTGGACGGCCACCTCTTCGTACGATGTGTACATGGTTGACACACCTAAAAAAGCTAGCGACGATGACAAAGAAGATCCAGTTGCGAATAAACCTCCTGAGACACAGTCCAAGCGCCGGCACCCTAAACGCCATTCTAAGTGACGTCGCTCAAAAGATAGCAACACTGGCACCAAAGAAAATAGTACTCCGGACGACGCCGAAAACAATGAAGACCCTGTTGGAGCAACATCCGAACAGGAGGAAAAAGAAAACGGGCAAGCTAGCCCCGATGAACAGGCCCTGCCTAGCGACAATTCGGAGGACGACAACTACCTTCCACTCTCCGAAGATGAGGTAAGCCTCGGCGACGAAGACTTCGTCGTACCCGAAGAACCCCTCGAGCAGGAGCGCTTCAAGAGCAGGCTAATAGCTACTGCAAGGAGCCTGAAAAGGAAGCTGCAGCAGCTGCAAGCTGACCAAGACCTACTCAACGATAGATGGACCGAAGTCCTGGCCGCCGAAGAATACGGCCTTAGTGGCCCAGCCAAAAGCTACCTGAAGCATAGGCTGCTACCTCAGTTTGATGACGAGGCGTTGGACCCCGTACCATCGTCACACAATTCGGCAGGTCGTCGACGACCCGGTCCGGATAAAGAGGCAACTCAAGCCGAACACCAGACCGCCCAACCCCGCCATAAATGCAAGAATAACACAGCCCGTGGCTGTACAGACAACCTTCGACGGGACATGGACAGTAGAGCAGGACACGCAAAATCGATCTACGGATCGCGAGGGCATGCCCGGACACGCGACGACGGCTACCTATCCGGACGTGACAAACCCAGCCACGCCCGAGCCGAAAACCGCAAATGGACTCCTTCAGAGTTACGTCGCAGTGTGGCCCAACATAGAGGCGCCGCACACCCTCTTTGCATCACAGATGAAGTAATGGATCATGAATTCCCCGAGGGGTTCAAGCCCATCAATATTGAATCATACGACGGAACAACCGATCCCGCAGTATGGATCGAGGATTTTATTCTCCACATCCATATGGCCCGTGGAGACGACCTCCACGCCATTAAATACCTCCCACTAAAGCTAAAAGGGCCAGCTCGGCACTGGTTAAACAGCCTGCCCGAAAATTCCATAGGCACCTGGGAGGACTTGGAAGAGGCCTTCCTCGACAACTTCCGAGGAACATATGTCCGGCCACCGGATGCCGATGACCTAAGTCACATTGTCCAGCAGCCCGGAGAGTCGGCCAGGAAGCTCTGGACTCGGTTCTTAGTCAAAAAGAACCAAATCGTCGACTGTCCAGACGCGGAAACCCTTGCGGCTTTCAGACACAGAGTCCGGGACGAATGGCTTGCATGCCACCTTGGTCAAGAAGGACCTAAATCCATGACAGCCCTCACTACTCTGATGACCCACTTTTGTGCGGGACAAGACAGCTGGTTCGCTCGTAGAAGCAATAGCGCCAGCGACCCGGGCACTTCCGAAATCCGAGACGGCAACGGCAAACCACGATGAAGCAAATACAACAGTCGCAATGATAATAAAAGATCACACGACACATCGGTCAACGCCGGATTCAGCAATCCCAAGCCCGTTCAACGGAAGAAGCCATTCAAGGTGAACCGAAACGAACCATCCAACCTAGACAAGATATTGGACCGACCCTGCCAGATTCACAACCACCCTGATAAACCAGCTAATCATACCAACAGAAACTGCTGGGTATTTAAGCAGACTGGCAAGCTCAACGCCGAACACAAGGGGAGGAGGCCACCAGGCGACAGGGACAACGGGGAGGTTCACCAACAAAACACCGGGGGTCAGAAGAAATCTCCACCCGAGGATCGACGACTCCCGGAGCGGAAATAGCAGTCCGGCTTCCGCTGCCCACCTTGTATACCTGCAAAATTTGTACCGCGCATACATCACTACGCACTCAAGATACCATGGGCATTGGCGGAAGCACACTACGGACAAGCCTGCAAGCTTTCTCGTAACATTTTTTTATCTATTTTCTTTTTATTTTCTCCCTTCACTATCTCTTAAAAATAGGTGACAAACAGGACAAACATCTAAAACTGACCCTATCGGAGTTCGGATCCGTACACTCACCTATGGGCTTACTTCCATCAAGGATTCCCCTCGCCAAGGACACGCGGCGCAGACGTGCGACAGGAGGTCCAAAATAACTTTTTGTAGACTGCACTCTTTATTTCGAGCCTGTACTATGCCTCTTCCTCCGCCTTCGACCCCGAGCATGTCAAATAGCCGGGGTTGTGGTCTTTATATATATATATATATAAAGTAATCATCGACATATCACTGATGTCCGAGTAAAATAGTATCCGAATTAATCATCCGTGTTGTTTCGCCAATGAATATGGCTCCCATGGTTGTTTCACAGATATACCTTGGCATAACCCACCAGGGGCTCGGTATGGGAACAGATGAGTTGCCAACAAAAGTCCGAACAGCTCTATAGCGTACTTCGGCGTCGCAAGTTTGGCCTTATATGCATCAGCTCCGAATCATTGTCTTGGGTCAATAGTTGGGTTGCCCGGCTCCTGTGCTTGCTACCCTACGTTCCGCTCCATCGGCTAGGGTAGTAAATGGAGAACTACTGCGATTGTCCTTCCGGTTCATCTGGTCAAGCACCTTAGTAGAGAAAGCCGAAAACTGACCGTCACACGATTTATTGGAATCTTTAGCGATTCTCCGTGTCACATGAGGGATCTTTTTCAGATCAAACATGTAAAGCATCGTATTATAATACGCCACATACATACCAGGGGCTATGTCGTAGTCCCATCATAAAATTCCTATGGCTAAGTGAAAGTGTTAACGCCTTATAGTCCGATTGCCTGGTTCGCCGGATTATCACCTCCTTCATGGACCAAGACGTTGGATAAAGAGTGATTAAATGCTTTTTCCGAACACCCCCGTACTTCCTACGAGGGGGTTGAAGCCGATGACTGGAAAACTTTTAGATTATATTAAAACGGCCGCACAGGAGGAATACAAGCTTTCGAGCAAAACATAAAAATAGATTAATTATAAAATTGTCTTTTACAATTCTCATACACCTCACTCGAACATCATGTCTTTCGAGCACTGGCCCTCTATCAAGTGGGTGGCCTCTAGGACGTCTTCAAAATAATGCTCCGGTTCAGGACGGTCCTTTCCCTTGGGTGGACTCTTCACCGCAACATCGATGGCCTTCATTTTCCCCTAGAATGTCTTGACTCGGGCAAAAGCCATCCGCGCACCCTCAATGCATGCTGACCACTTCACAGCATTGATACGCGGCACCGCGTCAACAAGCCTTTGCACCAAACCGAAGTAGCTATCCGGGACAGGCTCAGTTGGCCACAACCGGATTATGACGTTCTTCATGGCAGCGCCGGATATCCTATGAAGTTCGGCCCATTGGGACATCTGTTCATTCAGCAACAGAGGGCGCTTTGATGCGCCAAACTGTGACCAGAAAAGATTCTCCGTTGCATACCCATCTCGCGCTTGGTAATACTGCGCCGCATCGGAAGAACTCTTTGGCAAGTCTAAGAACTCGTCCGGAGAACTCCACACTCGGTTAAGCTGAGCATAGTTCGGATCACCGAACTTAGTTTGCAGCAAAAAGGGCTTACCAACCGCAATCTCCCCAGCTTGCCGGATCTCCTCATGGGCTGCTCTCGATTCCGACCGCGCTTCTCTCGCCTCTTGTAAGGCCTTGTCCAGTTCAGCCGTTTTGGCTTCATTCTCCTTCTCCAGAAATTCACAGCGGCTGGTAGCATTTTTCAGTTCGAGCGCCATCGTGGATGCTTTCTCCTCGTCTTGGCGCCGTGCAACTTGTTTGGCTTTTAACTCAGCCGATGCCTTTTTGGCAGCAGCATTGCTACACTGTGCCTACTCCTTGGCCCGAGCCAGCTCCGCTTGAAGAACTTCAACGGCGGCAGCACCATCTGCAGCCATGGATATTCCAGCATATAAATTTTAGCATTATGCTTATACCACAAAAATGTATGGGGATTGCCCCGAATACATACCTTGTGACTCGTCAAGACACATATTGATTAACGCATGATCGTCCCCTACTACATCAAGCTTCCGCTGCAGCTCGGCAACATCCATAGTCTGGGAAGTGGCTAAGGGGGAAGCAGCATGTGTTCAAGTTCATCAGGTTAGTCCTCAAATGATCCTTTTCGATCCTCCGTTTGCTTCCCAGTGGAAGCCAACCCGAGTCTCAGGGGCTACTACCTATACATAGGTGCATCTTTGCAAATAAAACATAGCTGAAAACATTATATCATAAACCTCGAAGCCTTTTAGCAGGCTCATGAAGGCTTCATTTAATCCGCTCTTCGCGGACAAAATCTTCTCAACCACTGTACCCATCAAGGTATGTTGTTCCCCCAAGACAGATGCGTTTCGCAACATGTCCCGTAATATGTCCGGAGCCGCTGGGTCTCCAGAAGCCGCTCTAGGAGCACAGTCATCCTTTGAAGGAATTCGTTCACCCGTCTCCGGATTCATCGTCGGCTGCAAGCCAGACAGTCCGGGGCCTTTATTATTGGCCCCAGAATCCTGGACGGGCGGAGATCCACCTTCTGGCACTGCCTCTTTCATCCCTTGCATAGCTTGTTGAGCAAGAAAAACCCTCCGCGATGACACTTCGGAGTCGTCCGCCTTATTGAGCGAGGAGGTCGGGGGAGGTTTCTCGCTTTCCATCATCTCTGGGAGGAGACCTCCCGAAGAAGAGGATTGCGCCGAATAACTCTGTGCTGACCTATAGAAATACATGGACATGTTACGTATATCTTTGTTAACGGCAAAGGAGCGGGACGCTATCAAAGCACCCCGGATTCACTCACGGTTTGGTTGAGGACTTGTCCCCATGTTGGAGTTGTTCAACGGCATCGCTTTCCAAACCTAAGCCGCTCGACGGCGACATCTTGCCCCTCTTGGGAGACCGCCCCTCCCAACCTTCGGAGGCGGCCCTTTTCCTCCTGCTCGGAGAAGGGATACTGGCTCCTCTCTCGCCTCTGTCTTCAGGCGAGGAAAGGTCGATTTCTCCGGACTCAGTATCCGACTTACCTCCGGAACAAAGGTCATCCCGGGTCTTTTCACTCTCCTCTTGGCCCTCCCTTCCGGCGCCTGGTATGGTGCCGAGGCCAGCATCCTTGTTAGCACAGGATCAGCTGCGTCTTCAGGGAGGGGAGCCGGACACCTGATCCGCTCCACTTTCTTTATCCAGCCCTGAAAAAGGATGGTTCGGTCAGTGTCTTACCACTGGGTATCCGATTATGAGGTGTTTGGCGAATAGGCACTTAACGGGGTGTCCGGATGGTTACAGTCTAGACCAACATCTTTGGTGGTGTCCGGCCATTGCTTTCGTTTCCCGAAGAATAATCTCCACATTCCTTCGTGCGTAGTGCCGAAGAAGTGCTGAAGAGTCTGCGGCCCTTCTGGATTAACCTCCCACAGGCGGAGAGGCCGTCGCTGGCACTCCTTATATATGTTGAAGGGGCGGTTTACATGACTAGTCCTAGTAGGATTAGGATTACTCTATTACAAGTGGAGTCCTAGCTTGCTTCCTTTGTAGGAGCTTATGCCTTTCCTCTTAAGCCGGCCCATCATCATATGAGCCGGCCAACTAGGCCTTGGGCCTTGTCGTCCGTCTGACCCGCCCGCCGGGTTACTAATGAGTCGCCAAGATCGGGCGGGTTACCCGTGAATCGCCAAGCTCCAGCCGGGTCATACATTTGGCCGGATTACACCGCGGGGTATATCCCCGACAAGCCCCCTGGCCGTGCAAGGGCTATAGGTGTTAATGTCCCGCACAAGAGGGCTTTCACACTCAGCAAAGAAGAGAGGCTCAGCATGAAAAAAGCGAGGAGTGAAATGAAGCAGAATGCATTGTATGAAAGGTTGAAGAAGGAGATTTATCCGTCTGTTTGAAAGGATATTGAGGAGTCAATGATGATGCAGAAGACTCTAACACTGACAGATAGCCAGCAGATGGGACGGGAGGCAGGCATGGAGGATGTTGCTTATTGCGTGAAAACACTGCACAAGAGTAGCTATGCATCAGCTGACCCCAGCGACACTGAGACTGCAGCTGCTCGTGATGATGCTATATCTGATCTATCTAGAATGAAAGACAGGCTGAAGGGCGTGCTTACACATTATGAAGGTACATTAAAATGTGCAACAGCCTGGGTTTGCCCACCCTTCTTGGAAGATGGCCTCTTCTTGGACAATGTGCCATTGAAGCCGGGTTGTGTGAAGTGCTACGTGACTGAAGTAAAGCCTGGATTCGATGAATTTTCCCTGAAGAATGTCCTAGGAGACTTCAGTGAGCAAAGGACCTTGGGAGAAACACTGTTACATCACATCCAGTGGCCACGAAAGGAAATAGAGTTCATCGATGAGATTCCTGAAGCCCCGCCAAGAGCAACCACTGTCGCCCCTCAACGGGTGACGCTCTCCTTGCCACAGCAGCTCCCGCGGGCTGATGCATCAACCTGTGATCAGCCGGCCCGACTTTGTGGCGTACATGCCATGTCATCCTCCTCCCCAAAGCAGCCAGTGGCAAGGACTACAACTGCTGATGACGCACCACCGGTCAGATGCCGGCCGCTGAAGCAGCGGGGGGAGACCCAGCTGCAGCACATGCTCAGCAAACCAACCTGGTGGAACAGACTGCTAAGCAGTCTGATGCTTCAGAACCACCTGCTAAGCAGTCTGTAGGTCCAGAACCGACTGCTCATCAGTCCGTCGGTCCGCAGGCGCGTGACCAGTATACCAATGCGTCAGCACTTCTTGCTCAGCAAACCAACGTGTTGGCACGGCCTCCTCAGCACACGGACAAGTTGGCACCACCTGCGCAGAAACCCGACATAGCTTCAATGCATGGTCAGTAGTCCGACGCCTCTGCTCCGACAGCCCAGCAGTCCGTCACAACAGCACCGCCAGCTCAACAGTCTGGCATAGATAAACCGCCTGCTAAGCAGTCCGTCCAAGCTTCACCGTCTGCTTGGCAATCTACCTTGCAGCCAACCAGACATTCTGCCAGAAATGCTTCAAGTACCAAGAAGGAAGTGGCCAAAAAGGCTACACCCACGACCACGAGGAAGCGCAGCGGGAGAGTGAAGAGGAAAGAGAACGATTGCCTCTTACTTAAAGCACTCATCGCTTGTTCGAATCGGGGAGTAATATTATTTCTGACGCCATGGATGATGAAGAAGTAGAATTGTTGCTTGCTAAAAGTAAAGCAGACGTACTTGAAGCATGCAATTACGTCCATGGCTAGCCATTTCTTGTTGGCGAATACTTTGATGAGTGCAGCTCCAGTTGCCACGAGTTACATGAATATTACATGGATTAAATGTCAGCAGGTCATTATGCTTTGCTAGTCCACTACAATAGAGATCATTTCCGACACGATGCTGGTTCCATCAATGTGAGTTTCGAGGACTTACATCTCTTCTTCAAATTCAACGTGCTCGATGCCACTCTTGTTAGATGCCTGATTTTGTAAGTACTTAACAAACTCTGATCAACTTCTCCATACAAGGCTGTAAATGATAAACAGCTAACTACATTTTATTCCTCTCAGGGGATTGAACGCGCAGAGAAGAAAAAGGGAGAGTGTGTATTTCATAGATTCTGCATTAGCAAATGGCACAACATTAGATGGTAAGGACCGATGGGACTAGGCCGTTAACACGATCGTCCGTGTCTTTGAAAACACGTCCCATGCAGAATCATTTCTCTAGCCATATCATGAACGGTAAGTCAAGTAAACAACCACGCATACATTGATTGTCTTTCAGATTTCGACATCATTCGTAAGTTCATGGCTTTCTTAATATGTAGCAATCACTGGATATTGGTATTCACTAGCAAACATGCCCGTGCGTTGCAACGGGAGAAAACAACCCTCGCAAGCCCTTTACCCGCTGAGCATCACTAAAGACATCACCTAATGCCCATAACATAATAAACATGACTAATACCTCATCCTCCATTTCAATATAAGATCAGACACATGTTTCCGCTTGCCGTCTTTGCCATCCTCGTTGCCGGTGGTCGCGGTACCAGTTGTCACTAACCAAGGTTGGCCAGGTCCAAAAGATGGATTGTTGAGTCGCCTTCATGTCCGACGAAGATCAAGAACGTTAAACAAAGTTCTTTTAATAATTTGGCTAATATAATAGGAAAAAGTACTGCACATAATATATGTATGGGTCATCATGTAAATTGAGTAGTTTGTGTCAGATAGACCATGAAACCTAAGTTGGAGTCCTCATGCATTTTGACGGGAGTCACTGGCCAAGTGAGACTAAAACAATGCATCAGGTGGGCATATTTCAAAATTTTGCCAAGTTTTATTAATAGGTATAGATTAAAGAAATTTAACTACAGTACCTCCCATTTTAAAAAATATATATGTTTTAAAAAATGTTTGCCTTTTCAAATTTAAAGTTCAAAACATATTTTTTGTTTCTAAAATGTATGCAAATTCGAAAAACAATCTTAACAGTACCTCCTAGTTTTAAAAAATTGTTTGTGTTTCAAAAAATACCCAGGTTTCAAAAAAATAGAAAGATAAATATTGTTCTTTAAAAAATGTTTGAGTTTCAGCTTTTTATTAACAACTTTGCAAAATTTTCATGTTCTAAAATATATTTACTTTAAAAAATATTTTCCTCTCAGTATCTCGCGTGATTCCTAGCTAAATTTAAAATTTCACACTGCTAATTAGACACCAAGGCTTGCTTGGTGTCGTGGCTAGCACTTTGAGCGCTCTAGCTTGAGCGGCTAGGTTCGAATCCTTTTAGGGCAGTATTTATTATTGGATATTTTTTTACTGGGGCGGGCTGTTTGTACGCTAATGGGCCGGCCCATTATGGATCTGTGCGTCCTGTGTTTTTTTTTCAGATAGAAACGAATCGGGAGAAACACCTGGGACGTACGAAAACTATCTTGGTCCCACCGTAAACAAGAAAAACTGGAGAAACAATCCTCCCTTTAATATTAGGTAAAGATTGTTCCAAACAAGAACACAGTTTACTACATCGATTCCCTCACAGAGTCAACAAACGCTCAGGATCTGACGCATGTTCAGCAATTCTTGGATAGGTATTGAATTCTATGATGTTGAAATTAATTTGCATTCATATCTGGTTTAATAATTGATGTTGTCAAAATTCATCATCATTTGCAGTGTGCTCGCATTGTGGAAAACTAAACCAAAGAACTTGTTCAAGACGGAACAACCTCTGCAGCACGAGATCGTTTCTCTGGTAACACACCGAAATCCATTATTTTCGGAAAATTTATCCAATAGTCTGCAAATACCTTTCCTTACGCTAGTCAAATGTTCAAGCTTCTAAGTAAACCTCTTTCTATTTTGTCCAAAGAAAAAATAATACATCTAACACCAGTTAGGTTGTTCCTAACAGGACAAATACATGACTAATTTTGTACAAAAAAATTCAGTGTCCTCAGCAAGAAGCAGGGACCAACCTTTGTGGATACTATGTTTGTAGACACATGATCTCCATCTGCAAATCTGCTGATAGTTGTGACGATCCTCACGAATTAGTACCGGTAAATCTATCTTAATTAATATCTTCTACTCCACTCATATGGCACATTCTGATCTTAAAAATACTGCAGCTCATCTTAAAACCCAGGACCCCTGAACCGCTCCCGGCTGGTGAATTGCTGATGGTTCGGAGATTTATCAGCGACTTCTTCCTGGATCACTACATCAATCCCACTGGTGATAATGAAGATTTCAGCATGCGTTCTCCCGAAACATTGAGTAAGAGTTAGCCGCTAAACATATAACGCATGGATCCACTGTTTTCCATCTGATGAGGTCTTCGTATTTCGTACACTATGATTAATTATGTAATGCATATATGCGTGTACAAATCATTGGAATTTAGCTACCATATGTTCAATTGCAATTGTTGCGAAATCTGATGAATGTTCTTCCTGTGGACACTATTTGTTCAATTCAATATTGTGGCGAATTTTCTGTTTTGCGTGCCGATTCAAAATGGGATATTTTTGTTTTAACCTGGCAATTGCTCCACACACGGTTCAACTAAATGAGTGTGTGCGATCCACATCGGAAAGCATACGTCAATCGTAGCGGAACCGTCGGTGATACACAGCAGATCGCAAACGATTTGCGGCGCTACTACGTGTGCGTAGGGTCTCCGGAACCATTTGTGATATCGCGTTATCGCACACGAGAACTGGGAGTAAACTGTGCCCAATGCAAAATACAATCCCAGTCATAATTTTTTAAAGAAACGTGTGGGATCCCAAACGAAAAGCACACGTCACACTTGCGGCAACCGCCGGTGATACCCAACAAATCACAAATGGTCTGCTGCACTTGTATGTGTGCGAAGGGGCTCCTGAACCGTTTGTGATAGAACATTATCGCAGACGGTAATTGTTGGCAAACGTGTGCGATGGAGTCTAGCATGGCAGACGGGTTACGCAGAAAACTCGTGTGCAATGGGGCACAAATCGCACACAGTTCATATGATGGCCCGTGTGCCTTACATACTGTATCCCAAACGGTTCGTTACGACAGACCGTATGGTTTCACTGCATCATTAGAAACACTTAATCACCGATACCACACGTGCGAAAGAATTTAGTGTGTTCTGCATCGCGCATGATTACATTTTGGAAGGCCTCTGGATCACTGCTCCATACCCCTGACGGTTTCTGGGTCGTGTGGGAAGGACACCCTATCGCACACACTCACTTGACGATGGTCCCAAATGCCATCGCGGAAAGGGGTTAAAAACCGTTTGTATAGCACCGACGTGTACCAGTGAGTCCTAGTAGGACACCCCCCTATGGCGCGCCCCTGTTGGCCGGCCGCCTCCTCCTCCTTCCCTCCTTTATATACGGGGTCAGGGGGCACCCCAAAGGACATCAGTTATTCTCTTAGCCGTGTGCGGTGCCCCCCTCCACAGTTTACTCCTCCAGTCATAGCATCATAGTGCTTAGGACGAAGCCCTACGCGGATCACATCACCATCACCGTCACCACGCCGTCGTGCTAATGAAGCTCTCCCTCGACCCTCTGTTGGATCAAGAGTTCGAGGGACGTCATCGAGCTGAGGGTGTGCCGAACCCGGAGGTGTCGTATGCTCGGTACAAGATCGGTTGGATCATGAAGACGTTCCACTATGTCGGCGCTCTGGGAACGGGGGTCCCCAGACTTGCCTGCCTGCGGCCCACAGCGTGGCTAAGCCAGCAGGCCGTACAGCCCATCTTCATCGACAAGGCATCCAAGACCCTCGCGAGGGTCCAAGCCTCGCGAGGCGGACGATGCAAGACCTCCTCTGGAGTAGCCTAGCCATGCAGGCTCACGAGGAGCGGGGATATCAAGGCGGGGCAAAACCTCACGAGGCTCTTGTGACGTGAGCCATGACGCACGACACCAGGCGGGCGCCAGCGCGCGCAGCGTCCTTGTTTCCTCTTTGGTGCTAAGGAGGCCAGCGCAGGCGAGGAGTACCGAGGCATCAGGCAAAGGTTGCTATATTGGTGCAACGAGACCAAGACCACGAGGACGGCGAGACGGAGGTCATCGTGGAGCCCAAGACGGCGTCACCACCAGAGCCTTTCGCAGGCGAAGACCGCTTTTGTCAGGATAGCTTGTACTAGCTGTCCCCCTTTAAATTTGCCCGCCGTTGTTGGCTCCCTTCCCGCTCGATATTTGGGAAGAGGACCAGGGCCTATATAAGTAGAGCTAGCCACCATAGTAGAGGCATCTCATCTTAGCTTGATCCAACCCGATCGAGAGCCTAGCCACAAGAACACCTCAACCTCAGGAGGCTGTTCTCCCTTATATTGTTCATCAGCAGCCCAAGAGGCAATCCACCACCACCACACTGGAGTAGGGTATTACACCACAACGTTGGCCCGAACCAGTATAAACCTCGTGTCTTTCTGTGTTGCGAGTTTGTCGAGTTCGTCCGCGAGATCTCAGCGAGCTAGGGCGTAGATCGGTAGGAGGGAAAGACTTCGCGCGCACCCCAGTGTTCGAACCTTAAGGGTTTGCCAGAACCCCACATCCGACATTTGGCGCGCCAGGTAGGGGTGCGCCGGAGCTCCTCTCCACCAACCTGCGCCCCGCGCCGCCGCACTTCGCTCCCATGGCGGGTGCCCCGCCATCCACCACCGCAACCTACGTCGACAGCGGGGCATCTGGGTACCGAGCCCGGGCCCCTGCCCTTCGCCGAGTGCGGTGGCTGACCAAGTTCAAGCCAGAGATGCCGCCATGTTACGACGGTGCGGCAGACCTGATGCCGTTCTTGCTGGCATACGAGGAGGTTGTCCTCGAAGCCGGAGGCGACGACAAGATCATGGCCAACTGGTTCCCCATGGCCCTTGCCGGCGAGCCGCACGCCTGGCTGCTCAACCTCCCGGGATCCGCACTGGCTTCCTGGGGGGAACTCCGTGACCTCTTCATCGATCGCTATGCGGTGCCGGTGCACCATGCGGTCGCGGCCCTGCTGGGCGGCTCTCAAGCACCGCCTTCAGATCGCCACGTCAAACCGTTCCTCCGTCAGATCGGGGCCGCCTCCAAGCGCACGGGGGCTCCGCCAGGTTGGGCTGCCTAGAGGCCGACCTCACCTTCGGCTCAGAAGACCACCCCGGCTCCACCGCCGGCTCCGGCATGCTCCCAATGCTCTACACGCCCACCATCTGCAACGTGGCCGTCACCAAGACCCTCATCGATGGCGGTGCCGGCCTCAACTTGCTCTCCGTAGAAGCCTTCAGCCTTCTGCATGTGCCGCTCGAGCGGCTCGGCCTCAGCAAGCCCTTCTCAGGAGTGGGTGGTGGAGCTGCCCACTCTCTGGGGCAGATCCGCCTCCCTGTCACCTTCGGCACGTGCGACAACTACCGCACCGAGCAGGTGGACTTTGACATCGCCCGCATCGGTCTCCCGTACAACGCCATCCTCGGGTACCCGGCCCTCGCTCAGTTCATGGCGGCGACTCACCCGGCCTACAACCTCATGAAGATGCCAGGGAGCAAGGGCGTCCTCACCGTGAAGGGAGACACTAAGGAGGCCGTGACGGCGCTCAGGCTCGCCTTCAAGACCGCGGCAGGAGCGCAGCCAGCCAGCGCCGGTACCCCCGAGGCCAAGGAGACCGCGCCCACCAAGAAGAAGCAGTTGTTCACCCAAGACAAGGCGGAAACCAAGCAGGTGCCGGTCAACGAGGACGGGCCTTTAGGAGCCACCTTTACCATAGGAGCCGTCCTTGACCCGGGACAAGAGGAAGCTTTGGTGAGGTTTTTGTGCACGAACAAGGAGATATTCGCGTGGGAGCCCAATCAGCTAGTAGGGGTCCCGAGAGAGGTGATCCAGCATCACCTAAGGGTATGCCCCAACGTACGCCCCGTGAAGCAGCGAGCAAGACGGCAGTCCGCGGAGAAGCAGGCCTTCATCGTCCAAGAGACACGCAAGCTGGAGGCGGCAGGGACCATCCGAGAAGTTCGATACCCCGAATGGCTAGCGAACCCCGTCGTAGTACCGAAGAAAGGCGGGAAGGAACGGATGTGCGTCGACTTCACCAACCTTAACAAAGCTTGCCCCCAAGATCCGTTCCCGCTTCCACACATCGATCAGATCGTCGACTCCACCGCCGAGTGCGACTTGCTATGTTTCCTGGATGCATTCTCGGGATACCACCAAATCAAGATGGCGGTGGAGGATGTGGAGAAGACAGCCTTCCTGACACCATGCGGGGTGTACTGCTACACCTGCATGCCCTTCGGGCTGCGCAACGCGGGCGCAACCTTTCAACTGTTGATGCACATCGCCTTGGGGCGGCAGCTCGGCAGAAACACAGAGGCCTACGTTGATGACATAGTGGTCAAATCTCGCGAGGCGAGGACATTGATTCAAGACTTGGAGGAGACCTTCGAAAGCTTGCGCCAAGTGAACTTGAGGCTTAACCCGGAGAAGTGCGTGTTTGGCGTCCCCTCCGACAAGCTACTGGGGTTCCTCGTATCCCACAGAGGGGTCGAGGCGAACCCGGAGAAGATCAAGGCCATCGAAGACATGAGCCCTCCACAGACCCTCAAGGAGATGCAGAAGCTAGCAGGGCGGGTGACCGCGTTAGGGCGTTTCATCTCCAAGCTAGGCGAGCGTGCCCTACCCTTCTTTAAGCTCATGAAGAAGAAGGGGCCGTTCGAGTGGACCCCGGAGGCTGACCGGGCCTTCCAAGACCTCAAGAAATACCTCACCAGCCCCCCGGTGATGGTGGCACCACGGCCTCTCGAGCCTCTGGTGCTCTACCTTGCTGCCACCCTGTACTCCGCCAGCGCGGCGCTGGTGGCAGTTCGGGAGGAGCACCAAGACAAGGGTGTGCCGCGCCAAGCCAGAGCTGATGCAGCGCGGGGTCAGGAAGGCGCAGCAAAGCCATCAGTGGCAGAAGACCAAGCCCAGCAGGGTAACACCGCAGAAGCTCCTGAGGACGGTCAGGTCTCAGGAAACCCACCGCCTCAAGGTATGCCACAATCTCCGCAGGACCCGAGCCTCGACAGTGAGCCAGCCCTCGTCGAGCACCTGGTGTACTTCGTCAGCACCGTACTGCGGGACGCGAGGGCGCACTACCCCATGCCGCAAAAGCTCCTGGTCGCACTCTTGGTGGCCTCGCACAAGCTGCGGCACTATTTCCAGGGCCACCCTATCAAGGTCGTCTCAGCCTACCCATTGGAGAGGGTACTCATGAGCCCTAACTCGGCCGGAAGGGTCGCTGAGTGGAACATCGAGTTGCAGGCATTCCAGTTGGAGTTCAGAACTACCAGGGTCATCAAGGGAGCCGCGGTCGCCGATTTTGTGGCAGAATGGACAGATGCCCTGGCTCTTGAGGAAGGAGAAGACCGGTCCACCTCCCCAGGAAGCGAGGCACCAGACGGCTGGGTCATGTATTTCGATGGCGCCTTCGCACACCAGGGCGCGGGGGCTGGAGCAGTGCTCATCTCGCCCACTCAGGACAAGCTCTACTACGTCGTGCAACTCTGTTTCCAGCACGTCGAGAAGGTCTCCTACAACATCGCAGAATACGAAGGCCTCATAGCAGGCCTGAAGGCTGCGGCGGCTCTAGGGGTGAAGCGCCTCACCGTCAAAGGCGACTCGCAGCTCCTCATCAACTTCTCCAACAAGTTGTACGAGACGAAGGACGAGCACATGGAGGCCTACCTCGCGGAGGTGCGCAAGATGGAAAAGCGGTTCTCGGGCCTAGAGCTGCAGCACGTGCCCCGGGGCACTAACAAGGAAGCCGACGACATCGCCAGGAGAGCATCCAAGCGGCAACCGCAAGAGCCCGGCGTCTTAGAAGAGCGGCTCTTCAAGCCATCAGCTACGCCACCTCTTTCAAGCACGACTCAGCCTTGGGAGGAGCTCCCACAGCCCCCGGCCACGGGAGCCCCAGCCTGTGGCCCGACCTCAGGAGCTCGGCTGCTCTTGGCGCTCGAGCCCCAGGAGGAGTGCTGGACCAAGGAATTCAAAGAGTACCTGATGCACAGGACGCTGCCGGAGAAGGAAGAGGACGCGGAGCGCGTGGCCCGGCAAGCCACGGCATACTGTATCCAAGACGGTGAGTTATACAGAAAACGACCGAACGATGTCACGCTGCACTGCATCTCCAGCGATCAAGGAAGGGAGTTGCTGATTGACATACACGGCGGTGACTGCGGACACCACATCGTCACGGACCCTCGTCGGCAAGGTGTTTCGGAGTGGGTTCTATTGGCCTACAGCACTCAACGACGCGGCCGAGCTGGTGAAGTCCTGTGAAGCTTGCCAATTCCATGCCAAGCAGATCCATCAGCCTGCTCAGGGCCTCCAAACCATCCCGCTCATGTGGCCGTTTGCGTTCTGGGGGCTGGACATCCTAGGCCCGTTCCCCCGGGCGCCAGGGGGCTACCGCTATCTCTACGTCGCCATCGACAAGTTCACCAAGTGGGCGGAAGTGGAAGCCGCGCGTACCATCCCAGCCGGCTCTGCCGTCAAGTTCATCAAGGGCCTCGTGAGCCACTTCGGGGTCCCCAACCGCATCATCACAGATAACGGCTCGCAGTTTACTAGTAACCTCTTCAAAACCTATTGTGCTAACCATGGAACGCAGATCTGCTACGCTTCGGTGGCCCACCCCAGGAGCAATGGTCAGGCTGAGCGCGCCAACGCAGAGGTCCTGAGGGGCCTCAAGAC
Source organism: Aegilops tauschii subsp. strangulata (assembly GCF_002575655.3). Classification (NCBI taxonomy): domain Eukaryota; kingdom Viridiplantae; phylum Streptophyta; class Magnoliopsida; order Poales; family Poaceae; genus Aegilops; species Aegilops tauschii. Next base: position 552,240,932 of record NC_053037.3, read on the forward strand.
CAGGACCTTCAAGAAGAAGCTGGAGGCCTGCGGCAGGGGCTGGCACGACGAGCTCCAGTCCGTGCTGTGGTCCATCCGCACCACCGCTACCAAGCCAACGGGCGAGACCCCATTCTTCCTCGTCTACGGAGCCGAAGCAGTCCTCCCTCACGAGGTCAAACATCGCTCCGCGCGGGTCCTGGCGTTCGATGAAATGCAGCAGGACGCCATGCGGGGGATGGATCTAGTGCTGGGGGAGGAACATCGTCGCGAAGCTGCACTAAGAGCGGCAAGGTACCAGCAAGCGCTGCGGCGTTATCACTGCCGCAACGTCCGCTCCAGGACGCTCGAGGTGGGCGACCTCGTCCTGAGGTGGGTCCTCTCTAGAGAAGGGCTGCACAAGCTCTTGCCCATGTGGGAGGGCCCGTTCAGGGTCGTCCATGTCTCCAAGCCGGGTGCAGCGCGCCTGGAGATGCAGGACGGGACACCTATCCAAAACGCCTGGAACATCCAGCACCTCCGGAAGTTCTACCCATGAAGCAAGGCCCAGAGCCTGTGAAGAAAGGCCCAGAGCCTGTGAAGAAGGCCCGGTGCCTGTGAAGAATCGCCGCCCGTGACACTCTCACGTAATAATGAGTTGGGGCTGTACACGCCCCGGAGTCTCAGGAGCGCCGGCCTCAGGCCCTGGGGCTCCCTCCCACGTCTAGTGGACAGCACTTAGCTCCGCGCTGGTGAGAAGACTTGAAGACTAGATTAGGTGCCGGACGCGGCTTTTCATTTGCTTTCCGTAGTTGGCTCGCTTTTCCTTAATCGAAGTTGCTCTTGGTGTTCGTTGTTGATTTGATTCCCTAGCCTTTTTACCACATTTTTCGGCTCTGGTTTGCTCATGTTCTCTCTCTCGCATGCCTCGCGATGGGGCTAGGCAGGTGCCCTCATGAGCATTTTTCTTCTCTCTGCCATCTCGCGAGCCACCCTCGTTCGAGTTTTTCTTCTCTCTGCCTTCACGCGGGCCACCCTCGTTCGAGCCTGAAAGCTGGCACATCTCTCCTAATCTGTGCCCCTCGGGTACCGCGATACAAAGCGCCAAATCAAGGCTTGGGTGGACGGCAAATCCTCTAGCGCACCCCCTAACGAATTTTTTGCAGTTTCTGAGCAACGCAGACACCTCGTGAGGGAAAGGGCATCCCAAACGCGCCAGGTTAAGTTATCTTTGCGCAAAATAACAACACGGCATTGGAATAACACGCACAGTGCATTAACCAAAGAACCACAGTTCGATACATGCCCCTCTGGGCCCATACTGGTTTCGTTTTCTGATACAGGGAAAAAGAAAAAGCTAAACAAAGCGGCATTGCAGCAATCCGCGGAGGCAGGCCCTCAGCGACGCCCTCAGCCTAGCCAGACCCCTCCTCGCGCTTCATGGAGGCGCGGCGACGAGATGACCCGCTGCCTCCTTCGAAGCGGCCGCGGTGGCGCGGCGGCTGGTCGTGGCCACCGCTGCTGGAGCTGTCACCGGAGGAGGAGCAGCCGTAGCTGGAGGAGACGCGGTCGCCGCCGAGGGCAGGCTCGCCCTCATCCTCGTCGCGACCATCACCAAGGCCGAGCACCTCCTCACCGTCGTTCGTCTCGGGGCAGGACCTGGCGCGGCGACCATCTTCCCCAAACACCCTCACATAGAGGGTCGATCCACCGTCATACTTGAAGTGGAGCGTGCACCGCCTGCCCAGGCCGCGCGCGCGGGCGAACGTCTGCCAGCCGCGGGCCAGGGCTATGTTGCCCACGGCGGAAGTCTCGACCGCGACCCAAGAGGCCTTGCTGCAGCAACCATCCGCTTGCAACCAGAGCCCGCCTGGACCAGGGGCCGCCAGTTCGTCGGCAAAGAAGCGCGGAAGCTGGAGCCAGTTGCCGGCCGGGTTCTCCGACCAGACGACGAACTCCGGCGACACCTCCGCCGAATGGAAGCGCGGGCGGGGAGGCCGCGCCACCATTCCGCGCCTCCCCTCGTCAGCTGGACCGCCATGGTTGGGACGATCCCCTCCGAGTGTCGCGGCGCCGCCTCGACGGTGGGCCACGGCGGGGGTCGCGACGTGCTTGCGCGGACGGCCGCAACCGTGCCTGGGCGCCGGGGAACAGGGGCCCTCACGAGGGGCCTTCCCCTTCTCGGCGGCAGAGAACTTCCTTCGTGGCGCCATCGGAGGCACTGCGAGCAATGAAGCAAAGAAGCAGCAAGCAAGCGAGGAAGAGATGGGCGACGGGAGCTCCGCCCCCCCTCCCCATTTATAGCAAGAGAAGGCCAACCGGCGTCTCCCACGATCGCAGGTAATGATGGTTTCCCTTGCATGTCGCAGGGACTTGTCAAGTCGTGCAGTTGCCGAGGCAGCGTGGGGAAGCGGAGACGCCCACGTCCAATCAACCGCCGCGCGTCAACCGAGGCCGCAGGCTTTTGGGGCCCGCGGTGCTCCGAACTTGACCCTTGGCTTCGCCGCAAAGCCAAGCCCGAGCGCACCTTGGGCCCGGGGGCTACTGTCGGCGTTCTGGGAATGGGGGTCCCCAGACTTGCCTGCCTACGGCCCACAGCGTGGCTAAGCCAGCAAGCCGTACGGCCCATCTTCATCGACAAGGCATCCAAGACCCTTGCGAGGGTCCAAGCCTCGCAAGGCGGACGATGCAAGACCTCCTCTGGAGTAGCCTAGCCAGGCAGGCTCACGAGGAGCGGAGATATCAAGGCGGGGCAAAACCTCACGAGGCTCTCGTGACGTGAGCCATGACGCACGACACCAGGCAGGCGCCAGGTGGGCGCCAGCGTGCGCAGTGTCCTTGTTTCCTCTTTGGTGCTAAGGAGGCCAGCGCAGGCGAGGAGTACCGAGGCATCAGGCAAAGGTTGCTATATTGGTGCAACGAGACCAAGACCAGGAGGACGGCGAGACGGAGGTCATCGTTGTAAGTGCATCTAGTGCCCCTTAGTGATTTTGGTGTATTGAAGACTTATAGGTTAAGGGACTAATGCGTTTATGAGTGTACACAGGTCTATAAGTCTATGAGGAGTTTGATATTTACAGAGAAAGTCGACCCCTAAAAATGAAGTTCTTCAACTGAAGACTTTGGATTTCTGAAGACTTTCTGAAGACATTGAAAGTGAAGAAATCAGTGTGACCTTGAAGACTTGGTATTCATTTGAGGAACATGAAGCGTGAAGACTTTTGTTTCCGTAGTTTCATTTTCTCTTTCTTGAGTCATAGGAAACACCGTACTGTTAAAGGGGGTCGAGGAAATACTAAGGAAAAATTTCCATGTGATGCTCAACTCAAAATCCTACACCTACCAATCCCTTCGAGTGAAGCCATTGGAAATCTCATACAGTCTAGTCATATTCTTCAGTGACAGAGACGAAGTTCTTCTGGTCTCTGAGGAATTTGTTCTGACTAAGGAGTTAGGAATTCGCCAGTGCGGATTGCCTAGACAGTGAGGAACATGATATCCCTGAGGAATTTGAACCTCAAATTTCCGACCGTTGTTGTGCTATGCGCCAGCTGTCCCAAAATATCTACCCACCTAACGGTCATATCATTGAAGGGCATTTATGTCTTATCATGCGGGCTGCTCCCTAGGCTATAAATAGCCGCCCCCTACAACCACTAGCTGGTTGGCTGCTCCGAGAGAAACTGACACTTGTTAATTGAGAACATCCATCCTCCGAGGACTTTGAGCGAAAATCATCAAGTGAGGAAAAACCCCAAACCCAAACACCTACAAACCCAAAGTGATTGAGCATCACTGAAGAGATTGATCCTGCGTGGATCCGACGCTTGTTACCTTTGAAGACTGTGCTTCTTCCAGACGGTTAGGCGTCATGGTCTAGAGCATCCAAGAGGAAATTGTGGATCACCGAGTGACCGAGTTTGTGAAGGTTTGGAAGTCACCTGAAGACTTACCACGAGTGATTGGGCGAGGTCTGTGTGACCTTAGCTCAAGGAGAATACGGTGAGCACTAGGTGTCCTGGACTGTGTGTTCAGGACTGGGTGTCCGGGACTGTGTGTCCTCAGGTTTAAATACCTAGCCGCTCCAACCAGATGTACAACTGAGATAGCAGTTGGAACTGGTCTACCAAATCATTGTCTTCACGGAGCTTACTGGTTCTATTTCCTCAACTCTTTCATTTCCTCATAACTGTAGTGTGCACTTGTTCATATCTGTGTTTGAAGACTTTGACTGAAGACTTTCTCAATTTGCTCAGTTCAATTTCTTTAGTCTGTTTGTCTTCATCTTGTGTTATCCTGTGTTTACGCTTTCTGTACTCTGTGCTTGTTTTCATTTCATCATGATGACTATGCCTGTGTTCTGCTATGCATACTTTTGAGTACTTATTCCGCTGCAAGTAGTTCTTCGCTAAGGAATCTCCTCACCCACAAATTCCTCAGTGAATAATTTATAAAAATCGCCTATTCACCCCCCCTCTAGTCGATATAACGCACTTTCAATTGGTATCAGAGCAAGGTACTCCCTTGTTCTGTGTGATTTTGGTTTAACCGCCTGGAGTTTTAGTTATGTCGACCGTAGGTATGAAGAAAGTGACATGCCCCATCTTTGACGGTCATGATTATCCCAAGTGAAAGGCCATGATGAGGAAACGCCTCATGGCAATGAACATTGAGCTGTGGACCATCACTGATATTCGTCTTACCGATCTATGCAAGATGGCAGACATTGATGATATTCGCAAGTACACTCGACTTGACATCATGGCGAAGGATATCATCTGTTCCTGCCTATCCATAGATGAATTTAGGCGCATTATGCATCTTTGCAATGTGAAGCTTATCTGGGACCAAATCTCTGACGTCTATGAAGGTCATCAAAATTGTCATGATCCCTGGTTTGAGGATTTCAAGGAATCACTCAAAACGATGACTTTCGAACCTGAACCATCATCTTTTGCACCATGCCTCATGGCAAAAGGTGCCAAGGTAACCGAATGTTTCTCATCCGAGTCTAGTGATGATGAACCTGATGATGATTTTGGATCTAGCTATACCAAGCTTGTTTGTATTGCCACTAAACAACAAAAAGCCTTGGAAAAGGTTCAAAACATGCTAGACAAAAGTGATGATATGTTGGGTGAAGAAATGGATCGCACTAAAACCTTGACTGGAAATCTTCAAAGACTTCAGACTAGGTTTGACAACCTTCAAGGTCATCATAACACTCTCTTATCTGATCATGAGAAGCTTTCTTATGAATTTCTTCAAAGAAAGCAAGATCTTGAGAAGCTAAGAGTGAGTTATGAAGATCTTCAGAAGGAGCGCGATTCATTACTTGCTCAACAAATCAGCGCTGCTCAGGAAGAATTTGTTCCTCCATGTTTGAAATGCATTGAACGTGAATCTGCTAATTCTTCACCTGAATTTTCAAATGCTTCTAATGCTACAAATTCTTCAATTGTCTCTGCTATCACTAATTCCTCATCTGAGGACATTGCTAGTATCACTAACGATGCAGGGATGAAGAAATTGTACATGACAGGCATGTACAAAAGCCTCAAAGGGCATCAGACTCTTTGTGATGTGCTTAAAAAGCATATCCTCAACAGGAACCCTAGGAAAGAGGGTATTGCCTTTGAGAGGAAACTTAATGCCGATGGTACATATTGGAAGCCTGAGTAGTACCCCAAAACCTCATGGGTTGCTGCAAAGGGACCTCCAGTTGATCCATCTAATTTATCTGGCTTTACATGTGAATCTTCTCATTCTTCTGATGAGTCATTTGACTCAAACTATAAATTGTTTAAAAATCAGAATGGTAAAGTATTTGCTAGATATGTTGGCACTAACTGCAGGAACGGTTCTCCTATGAAGAAAATCTGGGTTCCCAAAAGATGTCTTGAAAGTCTTCAGGTGAATGTCCTCATGACACCACCTGTGACGAATAGGAACCCCAGATCAAATCCTTCATATGGACCAAATTCTTCATATGGATCCAAGTCCTCATACGGACCAAATTCCTCACATGGATCAAATTCCTCAAGAGGATCAAAGTCCTCATATGAACATTATCGTGCTAACAACTCTGTTTCGCAGGGAGGAGCTAAGGGCTATGAATATGAGCATTATTCTTCTAATCATTATGTTCGTAAGTCCTCGAAGAATTTCTCTGTTTATTCATATGCTTACCCTAACTCCTCTTATGTGAAACGAAATGGATTGGCTTCTATGCCACCTTTCTCGTATGGAGCTCGCAGAGTGATGAACTCTTTGCCACCCCTTCAGATGTGGGTGGTGAAGAAAAAGAACTAATCTTTTATGCAGGGTCAGGTCTCCAGACGTACTTTAACGTCTGAAGAATTTGCTGGAGACCTGAAAACTACCTGAAAGGACGCAGGCTAATCATGAAGAAATGAACTTTCATTTCTCACGTCCTCATACTGCTTTATCTGTTCTATTGCTTGATGAAATTGATCTGATGAATTGATGTCATATTCTTCACTGATGAAGTATATGAAGTTCGTAAGCTGCACTAATTCATCTGCAGGATGATCAACCCAAAGCCACTGAGTGGGTCCTCGATAGTGGATGTACAAATCACATGACTGGTGACAAGAATCTATTGATTGATGCTCCCTTATCACCATCACATCTGAAGCATATCATCTTTGCTGACAAAGGCAAAAGTCAGGTATTGGGTCTAGGTAAGGTTGCGATCACAGAGGATCGACACATGGACAAAGTCATGCTTGTCGAGTCCTTAGGATACAACCTCATGTCTGTCTCAATGCTTTGTGATCTTGATATGGTAGTTGTCTTTGGCAAGTATCGTTGTGTTGTGGTTATGGAAGCTGACAATTCCAAAGTCTTCGAAGGCTTTAGGAGAGGAGACTTGTATATTGTTGATTTCTCTACAGGACCGCAACCAGCTGTGTGCCTACTTGCAAAAGCTTCAGAAGGATGGCTATGGCATCGACGACTTGGTCATGCAGGCATGAGGAATTTGCACACACTTGCAAAGAAGAAGCATGTCATTGGCATTGAGAATGTCAAATTCCTCAAGGATCACCTATGTGGAGCTTGTGAAGCTGGAAAGATGACCAAGGCTAAGCATCCAGCAAAGACTATCATGACCACTACTCGACCATTCGAATTGCTTCACATGGACCTCTTTGGTCCTAACCATTACTCAGCTGTCACAAATGACGCATCTCTCTATGGGCTTGTTATTGTTGATGATTACTCTCGTTACACATGGGTACACATTGTTACTTACAAACATGAAGTGCAGCAAGTCTTCAAACAATTTTCCTCGAGGGCTTCAACCAACTTTGGTGTGAAGATCAAGTACATCAGAAGTGACAATGGAACTGAGTTCAAGAATTCTGGTCTTGATGACTATCTTGATGAACTTGGTATTACTCATGAGTTATCTGCTCCTTACACTCCTCAGCAAAATGGCATCGTGGAGCGCAAGAACAGAACTCTTGTTGAGATGGCTCGCACTATGCTTGATGAGTACAAGACGCCTCGTCACTTCTGGATTGAGGCAATTTATACTACGTGCCACATCATCAACAGGGTATATCTTCACAAATTCTTCAAGAAGACTGCCTATGAACTCCTCACTGACAGGAAAACCAATGTGAGTTATTTCAAAGTCTTCGGTGCTAAATGTTGGATTAGAGATCCTCATCACAATGCTAAATTTGCACCGAAAGCACATGAAGGTTTTATGCTTGGTTATGGAAAGGACTCGCACACCTACAGAGTCTTCAACACCGTTCTTCACAAGGTTGTTGAAACTGTAGATGTGCGGTTCGATGAAACTAATGGCTCGCAAAGAGAGCACCTACCCTCTGTGATAGATGAACCAGCACCTGAGGAAACTATCAAGTTCAAGGCTACTAAGGATGTCATTCCTACCGAAGAATCTGCTGAAGAATTCATTCCAGAATGTGAAGAACGTCGAGCTAATGCACCTAAAGAAATTGCTGAAGAAAATGGTGCTGAAGAAAATGCTGATCAAATTCCTCGACGACAACCTACTCATCCTCGCGTTGCAAAAGAAGTGCAAGTTGAGAACATCATCGATGACATTGAAGCACTAGGTCCTCTCACACGCTCAAAAGCTTCACATTTATCTAACTTTTGTGGGCACTATGCTTTTGTCTCTATCTCAGAGCCCACTAAGATAGATGAAGCATTTCTGGAGCCTGAGTGGATTCAGGCCATGCAAGAACAATTACATCAGTTCGAGCTCAACAACGTTTGGGAGCTGGTCAATCGTCTAGATCCTCGCAAACACAATATCATTGGCACAAAGTGGATCTACCGCAACAAGCAAGATGAAAATGGCCTTGTGGTGAGGAATAAGGCATGGCTAGTAGCTCAAGGCTATACACATGTTGAAGGAATTGATTTCAATGAAACTTTTGCACCTATTGCTAGACTTGAAGCTATTCACATATTACTTGCTTATGCTAACCATCATGATATCACTTTATATCAAATGGATGTGAAAAGTGCATTCCTCAATGGTAAGCTTGAGGAAGAAGTATATGTTGCTCAACCCCCAGGTTTTGAAGATCCTAAGCATCCTGACAAAGTCTTCAGACTAAATAAGGCCCTCTATGGCCTCAAGCAGGCCCCTCGGGCGTGGTATGATACTTTGAAGGAATTCCTCATGAAGAAAGGCTTCAAGCCCGGTTCACTCGACCCTACTCTTTTCACTAAATCATATGATGATGAATTGTTTGTATGCCAAATATATGTTGATGACATCATCTTTGGCTATACTGACCAACGTTATAGTGATGAATTTGCCTATATGATGAGTGAAGAATATCAAATGTCTATGATGGGAGAGTTGAAATTCTTCTTAGGTCTTCAAATTCGTCAACAGCGCAATGGCATATTCATATCTCAGGAGAAATACCTCAAGGATGTACTGAGGAAATTCGGCATGCAAGATTGCAAAGGCGTCAAAATTCCTATGCCCACAAATGGCCATCTGTGCACTGATGAAAATGGTATTGACTTCGATCAAAAGGTATACCGCTCCATGATTGGTTCTTTATTGTACTTATGTGCATCTAGGCCAGATATTATGCTTAGTGTTTGCATGTGTGCCCGATTTCAAGCTACACCGAAGGAATCACACCATAAGGCTGTGAAGCATATTCTTCGATATCTAGCTCACACACCAACACTAGGATTATGGTACCCCAAGGGCTCGGCTTTTGATCTCGTTGGATATTCTGACTCTGACTATGCTGGTGATCGTGTGGATCGCAAGTCAACATCTGGTACATGTCATTTCCTCGGACGAACTTTGGTCTGTTGGTCCTCGAAGAAACAGAATTGCGTATCACTGTCTACTGCTGAAGCTGAGTACATTGCTGTTGGTTCTTGCTGTGCTCAATTGTTGTGGATGAAGCAAACTCTCAAGGACTACGGCGTCAACGTGAAGAATGTGCCTCTCTTCTGTGACAATGAGAGTGCCATCAAGATTGCTCACAACCCAGTTCAGCACTCGAAGACAAAGCACATTCAAATTCGTCATCATTTTCTTCGCGATCATGTGTTGAAGGGCGACATTTCTATTGAGCATGTGAAGACTGAAGAACAGCTAGCCGATATCTTCACAAAGCCCTTGGATGAGAAGAGATTTAGCAAGTTGCGGTGTGAGCTAAATATCTTAGAATCTTCGAATGTTCTTTGAAAAGGACACTCATCCTAACACTTATGCAAAATTGATGACTTAGATGTGCAACACATGAAGAAACGTTTTTCTTCAATCGATGAAGAATAACACTCTAAGTGTGAAGAAATTAATGAAGAATTTGATTCTCAGAAGCCTACGACAATTGTACGCGGTGTCTGAAATCATCATTCTTATACGATGGGTTACGCCACCACAAAAGTTGAAAATCTTCAATTTGAGTTTTTCCTCAATTTTGAAATTCCTCAGTTGTTCATATTCTTCAACTTTGCAAAATCTTCACTATTTCCGTCGTTCTCTTCATTGGCTATATATATATATATATATATATATATATATATATATATATATATATATATATATATATATATATATATATGAGTTTATGTCCTCTACAGCATTCACTTATTGCTATTTCTTCAAGTTGCTATTTCTGCTAGTGAATGTGATCGGACCCTTCCCCCTCTATGCTATACTCAACCCAATCTATTCACAAATTCTTCATGTGCGTTCTATTTGAAACTCGTTCAAAATCTTCACTGTGTCCTTGTCAGCTGAAGAATTTGCGAACGGAACTTTTAACTTATCTTATCCAAATTTTCGGCTTTGCCGCTCAAACCGTTCCGCTTCCCACGATATACTTATCTATTTACCCACGATCTAACACGATCTCCACTTCTCAGTACGTGGGTGACACATGTCATGTGAATGAGAAGGGTCAGGGGCACGTTCGTCCAATTTCTTCAGGCGAACAGTTTTTCACCGTGGCTATAAATACCCCCTCTCCCCTTCCTCACTTCTTTTACTCCGCTCGACCTCTCTCCAAGCTCGAGCTTCTCAAACCCTAGCACCGCCGCTACATCATCGTCGCCGGTGAGGAAGAGCTTCACTGCCTCGACCTCGTCGCCGCCGTACTCACGCCGGTCGCGGAAATCTTCACTCCGTCGCCGCCGTAGCCGTCTTCCTCCGCCAAGTTAGGGCGTGGAAAATCTGCACAGACGAGATTCACTTCTCCACATCCCAGTTCGTCGTGTTCTTCATTCAGGGTAATTAAAAGTTACTTTTACTACCCACTTTGATTCAAATGTTTACTACAAAATCTTCAAAGGTGTTTTTTTCTTCAAATCCTCACACACTAAACACCTCACATGTCATCTGCTCTTGATTCGTTTCTCTAAGCATCACTTGTCTTCAAGATTCCTCAATTGTGTGGATCTTCGATCTATACAACTCTGGAACCTAAGACAAAGAACGCTTAGTGAAATTCTTCAAGACTCATCTGGGCAAATTCCTCAAACTTGTTCTTATTGAAAAACCTTCTGAGAACCCATATGACCTCTCCAAATTCCTTGCAACTATACTCTGTTCACAGGTACTCATGTCCGCTGCTGAATCACTAGGTTCTCATCAACTTAACTCATTTGCAGCATTCCTTGAAGAAAAGTTGCATACTTCTTCAGAGAGTTCAATTGTTCAAATTCCTCAACTAAAGAAAATGGCTAATGAAAAGAGGCCACATAAAGGAGGAAAGAAGCCTGAGGTCAATACTGCCTTTGAAATCCCTGAGGACATTTATGCTGGGTACTGCACACCCCCTGAGGAAGATAAAAATCAGCGCAAGGTGCGCATTCAGAGGATAGGAAGGAGATGGGAAAAAGAGTGGAGGGAGTACAGGTATGTGACTCCAAAATACATGAAGAAATTCGCTGTTACTCCTCCATGCTCAAGACCTCCATTGGCACCTGGCCAAGAGGCAGATCCCACTAGCATCAAGCGCGGTGAGGATTTTCCTGAAGAATGGGCCAAGCGCCAGGCCAAGTTGGCCAAACAGGCAAAAGATGCAGTGAGGAAATTCAATGAAGATTCCACTGCTGCTGCTGCTGAGGCCTCTGTAAGGCCGAAGAAATCCATGGCAAAGAAGCCTGCGCACAAGCCAAGTGCCTCTTCTTCAATGCCCTCACGGCAAATTCCTCAAGCCGCTCCTGCTCCTCCAAAGTCCTCAGCTGCTCCGACAAAATCCTCAGCACCTGTGCATCTTGTCACGTGCCAAAGGACTACACGCATCTCCATTGCCTCAGGAGCTTCAGGTAGTTCCTCAGCTGCACCATATTCTTCAACAGGACCCTCTCTGCTAAAGACTAAGACCACTGCAGGACGAGGCTCTCGCCCAAGTCCTCAGAAGAAGCAGGTCACCTTCCAAGTACCGTCTGATGAAGACGAAGCTGATGATGAAGAACTTGCTGAAATCATCAGAGACATGCAAGTCAGGGCCGCTAGAGCCAAGGGCACAGAAGTGCCACTGCTTTTGGATCCAAAGCTGATCCTCGACTATATTGATCTCTGGCACAAGGACCCAAACACTCCTATGCCTGATTTCAAGTTGACACCTGGCCAAAGTCACATGCTGACCCATTTCATCAGTGAAGAAAAATGGAAATATGAGAAGGCCAGGCAACTCAAGAAAGCACAGTACAGGAAGGAGAAGTTCCTGAAGAACAACGTTGTCTCTATGACAACTGATGAACTTGTAAAGCTCCAGTCTGAAATCAAAGTCCTCGGCGATGATTTCAACGCTTACTATGCTGATTGGAAAGGAGCCAAGGTCAGGTTCGTCAATCTGACGAAGACACTCACTTCAAGTGCCGCTGCCCCTGTGCATATTGAAGTCACTCCTGCTGAAGCATCTGCTCAGCAAACTGAAGATAATGTGAGTTCTAGGGCTGATGACTGCATTCCAGCCGCTGATGAAACTGCCAGGTCACCCACTAGTGGTGCGCTTGAAGAAAATGAAGAGGTTAGGGCAACTGCATCAGTTGTGCCTGAAGAAACTGCACCAAATTCCTCTGCTCCACCTGCGCCTACTCCAACTCCAATCCTTCCATCTGCATCAGATGTGAAGAAGACCAAGGCTGCAGAGCGTGCAGCAGTGAAGAAAAGGAAAGCATCAGCTTCTTCAGATTCTTCTGCTCTGAAGAAAATGAATCCTATGACCAGCTCTTTTGCAAACCCGATTGATGCTATTCCAATTTCCTCCATACCATCAAAGGAAATCATCCCTTTTGGTGAAGAATATGTGATCCCTAGAGGATCTGATGAAGAAACTCCTTCTGCTGCTACGTCAGAGCAAATGGATGAAGAAATTGAAGTGGATGAAATCCCTTCAACCCCAGTTGTTTCCTCGCCTGTGCCTCAGTTTACTGCTGAAGAGGCCGGCGTTGAAGAAATTGAAGATGAAGATGTGGACATTGGCTGTACCACACCTGTGATGAATGATGACTTTTGGGAAAGTCAGCACCCCAATTCTCCACTCTTCACTCCACTGCAGCAAATTCCTCAGTCCCCAGTCACTACAGTTCAAATGGGATCTGATGAAACTCATGAAGACATTCCAGCCGCTAGTGCTGAAGAAACTGAAAATGAAGAATTCAAGAACCAGGCTGCCACTCAAGAGGAACTAGAAATTCCTCAGCCTGAAGAACCTGAGATTGCGATTCCTGAGGTTGTGATGCAACTCACTGACACTCCTCTGCCCAAACCAAAGGATCCATTCTCCAGGAAGCAAAAATTCAAGACTGATGCCTTCTTTGGCGAGCATGTATTCTTCACTGATTACAACCCTTATGACTCTGCTCGCATAAGGAAGAGGCGTTTCTGGACTGCCAGCCAGGCAAATTTCTATTCCTCGGTGTTGTTCGACAAAGACATAGTCTTCGATCATGAGCACATTCCTCACGTGGACATGGAATCTCTGCCATGCTTCGTGCCAGTCCTCAGTGATCTTCACGACGCTGGACTGTTAAATTTCTGCACTGACATCTGTGATTGGAATGAAGAACTTATTCTTCAATTCTATGCAACACTGCACATCACCGGAAATTCTGAAGATGTGAATTCATGGGTGCTGGACTGGATGTCTGAAAATACTCACTACAAGGCACCAGCTACTGAATTGCTTCGTGCCTTACCTCTCAGTCCGCCCCTTGAAGGTGCTTGTTGCATCTACAATGAACCTGAGCTCACCAATCACTACATGCAAGTGCAGATGAAGCCTTTGAAGCCAGGTCAGACCTCAAGAAAAAAATTCCTTGTGAAGGAATTGATGTATGTGCCTCGGACTGTCTATCGCATTCTGACGAAGACATTGAGTCTAATCAAGGGCCACGACTCAAATGAAGAAGAAGTCGTTGGCATCATGAAGAATCTTCTTTTCAATATCATTCATGGCATTCCCATCAACTTCCATGATTTCTTCATGAGGACTCTGGCTAATGTCGCCATGTCACCATTTGATTTGAAGCCTTATGCACCTTGGATTATGAGATTCATCAGGACAAGGTCTTCACTCAACTATAAAGCTGATACACTGAACCATTGCAGCTACTTGCCCCCAATTGAAGTCCTCAAACGGACATTTTCCTCAGCTGATGAAAAGGGCAAGGCTACTGTTGTAATTGATGAAGGCACTCGTCCATTGGATGGACAATTTCGCAAGGCTGCATCCTACTCCACCAATGATGACTCTGCCACCCATGACTCTGCCGCCAACGCACCCAAGCAAAATCCTCAAGGCACAGCACCCAGGGTGATGACTGACCGTGAGCTTCTCCTCAGTCTTCACCAGAAGGTTGATCGCAATCATAAATGGGTCAAGCGTCAGTTTGGTTCAATTCTTCACAACATGACTGCTACCCACAATGCAGTGAAGAAAAACCACTACTACCTTCATGAAATCCTCAACCGCACCTGGGCTGTTCTGTCTCAAGTCTATAGTGAAGAAGATCTGAAGACAATGGGTCTCAAGGACGATCTTGACTGGGCTGCACCTCCTCTGAAGAAGTACAAGAAGGTCAAGGTTCCTTCCTTGGTGGCCAGCTCCTATTCTTCATCACGTGACACTGATGAACATGAAGATTTGGACGACACTGCGGCAGGCCCTACTCTAACAACCGACCCCAACAACGCTGACGCTCCTTCATCACCTTGATATTCTTCAGGAGCGTTAGTCCTCATTTTCGACCCTTTTGGTCATTTGATGACAAAGGGGGAGAAATTTGAGTTAGTCTTCAAGCGGTTCTATCTTATGGGCGTTTTTTTCTAAAGTTACAACTCTCGCTCTTCTGATGACTTTGTTGGATCGAGTTGTAAACTTAAAACTCTATGGTGGCCTGATACTTTTGCTGTTTCTTCTGCATGCTTATTCCTCGTTAATGTTATTGCACGCATGCTGAATTACATTAGTCACCATATTTCATCATGCATTTCAAATTCTTCATATATTATGTCAAATGCATGTATGAATTACAAGATATAGGGGGAGATCTCCATGATTCAACTCTTCAAGTGTGCATTGCTTCAAAAGCAAATTCCTCACTATGCACATCTTCAGGGGGATTTCTTCTATATCTTGCAATCAAATTCCTCAATATCAGTATTTACACTTCATATGTTTATCCCCGTTGAACACTTAACCTATATTGTCATCAATCACCAAAAAGGGGGAGATTGTAAGTGCATCTAGTGCCCCTTAGTGATTTTGGTGTATTGAAGACTTATAGGTTAAGGGACTAATGCGTTTATGAGTGTACACAGGTCTATAAGTCTATGAGGAGTTTGATATTTACAGAGAAAGTCGACCCCTAAAAATGAAGTTCTTCAACTGAAGACTTTGTATTTCTGAAGACTTTCTGAAGACTTTGAAAGTGAAGAAATTGGTGTGACCTTGAAGACTTGGTATTCATTTGAGGAACATGAAGCGTGAAGACTTTTGTTTTCGTAGTTTCATTTTCTCTTGCTTGAGTCATAGGAAACACCGTACTGTTAAAGGGGGTCGAGGAAATACTAAGGAAAAATTTCCATGTGATGCTCAACTCAAAATCCTACACCTACCAATCCCTTCGAGTGAAGCCATTGGAAATCTCATACAGTCCAGTCATATTCTTCAGTGACAGAGACGAAGTTCTTCTGGTCTCTGAGGAATTTGTTCTGACTAAGGAGTTAGGAATTCGCCAGTGCGATTGCCTACACAGTGAGGAACATGATAGCCCTGAGGAATTTGAACCTCAAATTTCCGACCGTTGCTGTGCTATGCGCCAGCTGTCCCAAAATATCTACCCACCTAATGGTCATATCATTGAAGGGCATTTATGTCTTATCATGCGGGCTGCTCCCTAGGCTATAAATAGCCGCCCCCTACAACCACTAGCTGGTTGGCTGCTCCGAGAGAAACTGACACTTGTCATTTGAGAGCATCCCATCCTCCGAGGACTTTGAGCGAAAATCATCAAGTGAGGAAAAACCCCAAACCCAAACACCTACAAACCCAAAGTGATTGAGCATCACTGAAGAGATTGATCCTGCGTGGATCCGACGCTTGTTACCTTTGAAGACTGTGCTTCTTCCAGACGGTTAGGCGTCATGGTCTAGAGCATCCAAGAGGAAATTGTGGATCGCCGAGTGACCGAGTTTGTGAAGGTTTGGAAGTCACGTGAAGACTTACCACAAGTGATTGGGCGAGGTTTGTGTGACCTTAGCTCAAGGAGAATACGGTGAGGACTAGGTGTCCTGGACTGTGTGTTCAGGACTGGGTGTCCGGGACTGTGTGTCCTCAGGTTTAAATACCTAGCCGCTCCAACCAGATGTACAACTGAGACAACAGTTGGAACTGGTCTACCAAATCATTGTCTTCACGGAGCTTACTGGTTCTATTTCCTCAACTCTTTCATTTCCTCATAACTGTGTTGTGCACTTGTTCATATCTGTGTTTGAAGACTTTGACTGAAGACTTTCTCAATTTCCTCAGTTCAATTTCTTCAGTCTGTTTGTCTTCATCTTGTGTTATCCTGTGTTTACGCTTTCTGTACTCTGTGCTTGTTTTCATTTCATCATGATGACTATGCTTGTGTTCTGCTATGCATACTTCTGAGTACTTATTCCGCTGCAAGTAGTTCTTCGCTAAGGAATTTCCTCACCCACAAATTCCCCAGTGAAGAATTTATAAAAATCGCCTATTCACCCCCCTCTAGTCGATATAACGCACTTTCAGTGGAGCCCAAGACGGTGTCACCACCAGAGCCTTTCGCAGGCGAAGACCGCTTTTGTCAGGATAGCTTGTACTAGCTGTCCCCCTTTAAATTTGCCCGCCGTTGTTGGCTCCCTTCCCGCTCGATATTTGGGAAGAGGACCAAGGCCTATATAAGTAGAGCTAGCCACCATAGTAGCGGCATCTCATCTTAGCTTGATCCAACCCGATCGAGAGCCTAGCCACAAGAACACCTCAACCTCAGGAGGCTATTCTCCCTTGTACTGTTCATCAGCAGCCCAAGAGGCAATCCACCACCACCACACTAGAGTAGGGTATTACACCACAACGGTGGCCCGAACCAGTATAAACCTCGTGTCTTTCTGTGTTGCGAGTTCGTCAAGTTCGTCCGCGAGATCTCAGCGAGCTAGGGCGTAGATCGGTAGGAGGGAAAGACTTCGCGCGCACCCCAATGTTCGAACCTTAAGGGTTTGCTGGAACCCCACATCCGACACACTACATCAACCGCGTTAACCTAACGCTTCCGCTTTTGGTCTACGAGGGACGTAGACACACTCTTCCCTTCTCATTGTTATGCATGTCCTAGATAGATCTTGCGTGATCGTAGGAATTTTTTTGAAATTGCATGCTATGTTCCCCAACAGTGGCATCCGAGCTAGGTCTATGCGTAGATGATATGCACGAGTAGAACACAAAGAGTTGTGGGCGATAATAGTCATACTGCTTACCACCAACGTCTTATTTTGATTCGGCGGTATTGTTGGATGAAGCGGCCCGGACCAACATTACATGACCACGTTCATGAGACCAGTTCTACCGACGTGCTTTTGCACACACGTGGCTGGCGGGTGTGTGTTTCTCCAACTTTAGTTGAATCGAATTTGACTACGGCCGGTCCTTATTGAAGGTTAAAACATCACACTTGACGAAAAATCGTTGTGGTTTGATGCGTAGGTAAGAACGGATCTTGCTAGAAGCCCGTAGCAGCCACGTAAAACTTGCAACAACAAAGTAAAGGACGTCTAACTTGTTTTTGCAGGGCATGTTGTGATGTGATATGGTCAAGACATGATGTGATATACGTTTTTGTATGAGATGATATTGCTTTGTAGAAGTTATCGGCAACTGGCAGGAGCCTTATGGTTGTCGCTTTGTTGTATGAAATGCAATCGCCATGTAATTGCTTTACTTTATCACTATGCGGTAGCGATAGTTGTAGAACCAATAGTTGGCGAGACGACAACAATGCTACGATGGAGATCAAGGTGTCAAGCCGGTGACGATGGAGACCATGACGGTGCTTTGGAGATGGAGATCAAGGGCACAAGATGATGATGGCCATATCATGTCACATATTTTGATTGCATGTGATGTTTATCTTTTATGCATCTTATTTTGCTTAGTACGATGGTAGCATTATAAGATGATCCCTCACTAAATTTCAAGGTATAAGTGTTCTCCCTGAGTATGCACCGTTGCTACAATTCGTCGTGCCGAGACACCACATGATGATTGGGTGTGATAAGCTCTACGTTCACATACAACGGGTGTAAGACAGGTTTGCACGTGCGGAATTCTGAGGTTAAACTTGACGAGCCTAGCATATGCAGATATGGCCTCGGAACACTGAGACCGAAAGGTCGAAAGTGAATCATATAGTAGATATGATCAACATAGAGATGTTCACCATTGAAAACTACTCCATCTCACGTGATGATTGGACATGGTTTAGTTGATATGGATCACGTGATCATTTAGATGACTAGAGGGATGTCTATCTAAGTGGGAGTTCTTAAGTAATATGATTAATTGAACTTTAATTTATCATGAACTTAGTACCTGATAGTTTTTGCATATCTATGTTGTTGTAGATTAATGGCCCGTGCTACCGTTCCTTTGAATTTTAATGCGTTCCTAGAGAAAGCTAAGTTGAAAGATGATGGTAGCAACTACACGGACTGAGTCCGTAACTTGAGGATTATCCTCATTGCTGCATAGAAGAATTACGTCTTGGAAGCACCGCTAGGTGCAAGGCCTGCTGCAGGAGCAACTCCGGATGTTATGAATGTCTGGCAAGCTAAATCTGATGACTACTCGATAGTTTAGTGTGCCATGCTTTACGGCTTAGAATCGGGACTTCAAAGACGTTTTGAACGTCATGGAGCATATGAGATGTTCCAAGAGTTGAAGTTAATATTTCAAGCAAATGCCGAGTTGAGAGATATGAAGTCTCCAACAAGTTCTATAGCTGCAAGATGGAGGAGAACAGTTCTGTTAGTGAACACATACTCAGAATGTCTGGGTACCATAACCACTTGACTCAGCTGGGAGTTAATCTTCCTGATGATAGTGTCATTGACAGAGTTCTTCAATCAGTGCCACCAAGCTATAAAGGCTTCATTATGAACTATAACATGCAAGGGATGGAAAAGACAATTCCCGAGCTCTTTGCAATGCAAAAGGCTGCGGAGGTAGAAATCAGGAAGGACCATCAAGTGTTGATGGTTAACAAGACCACTAGTTTCAAGAAAAATGGCACAGGGAAGAAGGGGAACTTCAAGAAGAATAGCAAGCAAGTTGCTACTCCCGGGAAGAAGCCCAAGTCTGGACCTAAG
The DNA here is from genome assembly GCF_002575655.3 of Aegilops tauschii subsp. strangulata. Classification (NCBI taxonomy): domain Eukaryota; kingdom Viridiplantae; phylum Streptophyta; class Magnoliopsida; order Poales; family Poaceae; genus Aegilops; species Aegilops tauschii. The sequence continues at coordinate 552,260,268 of NC_053037.3, forward strand.
CCTGAAACTGAGTGCTTCTACTGCAAAGGGACTGGTCACTGGAAGCGGAACTGCCCCTAGTATTTGGCGGATAAGAAGGATGGCAAAGTGAAAGGTATATTTGATATACGTGTTATTGATGTGTACCTTACTAATGCTCGTAGTAGCGCCTGGGTATTTGATACTAGTTCTGTTGCTCATATTTGCAACTCAAAACAGGGCCTATGGATTAAAAGAAGATTGGCTAAGGACGAGGTGACGATGCGAGTCGGAAATGGTTCCAAGGTCGATGTGATCGCCGTCGGCATGCTACCTCTACATCTACCTTAGGGATTAGTTTTAGACCTAAATAATTGTTATTTGGTGCCAGCGTTGAGCATGAACATTATATCTAGATCTTGTTTGATGCGAGATGGTTATTCATTTAAATCAGAGAATAATGGTTGTTCTATTTACATGAGTAATATCTTTTATGGTCATGCACCCTTGATTAGTGGTCTATTTTTGTTGAATCTCAATCATAGTGATACACGTATTCATATATTGAAGCCAAAAGATGCAAATTTAATAATGATAGTGCAACTTATTTGTGCACTGTCGTTTAGGTCATATTGGTGTAAAGCGCATGAAGAAACTCCATGGAGATGGGCTTTTTGAATCACTTGATTATGAATCACTTGATGCTTGCGAACCATGCCTCATGGGCAAGATGACTAAGACTCCGTTCTCCAGAACAATGGAGCGAGCCACTGACTTATTGGAAATAATACATACTGATGTATGCGGTCCGATGAGTGTTGAGGCTCGCGGTGGGTATCGTTATTTTCTAACCTTCACACATGATTTGAGCAGATATGGGTATATCTACTTCATGAAGCATAAGTCTGAAACATTTGAAAAGTTTAAAGAATTTCAGAATGAAGTGGAAAATCATCATAACAAGAAAATAAAGTTTCTACAATCAGATCGTGGAGGTGAATATTTGAGTTATGAGTTTGGTCTTCATTTGAAACAATGTGGAATAGTTTCACAACTCACGCCAACTGGAACACCACAGCGTAATGGTGTGTCCGAATGTTGTAACCGTACTTTATTAGATATGGTGCGATCTATGATGTATCTTACCGATTTACCACTATCGTTTTGGGTTATGCTTTAGAGACGGCTGCATTCACGTTAAATAGGGCACCATCTAAATCCGTTGAGACGACACCATATGAACTGTGGTTTGGCAAGAAACCTAGGTTGTCGTTTCTTGAAGTTTGGGGCTGCGATGCTTATGTGAAAAAGCTTCAACCTAATAAGCTCGAACCCAAATCGGAGAAATGTGTCTTCATAGGATACCCAAAGGAAACTGTTGGGTACACCTTCTATCACAGATCCGAAGGCAAGATATTCGTTGCTTTGAATGGATCCTTTCTAGAGAAGGAGTTTCTCTCGAAAGAAGTGAGTGGGAGGGAAGTAGAACTTGATGAGGTAATTGTACCTTCTCCCGAATTGGAAAGTAGTTCATCACAGAAATCAGTTCCAGTGATGCCTACACCAATTAGTGAGGAAGTTAATGATGATGATCATGAAACTTCAGATCAAGTTACTACCAAACCTCGTAGGTCAACTAGAGTAAGTTCCGCACCAGAGTGGTACGGTAATCCTGTTCTGGAAGTCATGTTACTAGACCATGTATGAGAACAAAGTGTGGACTTCGGTTGACTTGCCCGATGATCGGCAAGCCATAGAGAATAAATGGATATTCAAGAAGAAGACTGACGCTGACGGTAATGTTACTGTCTACAAAGCTCGACTTGTTGCGAAACGTTTTCGACAAGTTCAAGGAGTTGACTACGATGAGACCATCTCACCCGTAGCGATGCTTAAAGTTTGTCCGAATCATGTTAGCAATTGCCGCATTTTATGATTATGAAATTTGGCAAATGGATGTCAAAACTGCATTCCTTAATGGATTTCTTAAAGAAGAGTTGTATATGATGCAACCAGAAGGTTTTGTCGATCCTAAAGGTGCTAACAAAGTGTGCAAGCTCCAGCGATCCATTTATGGACTGGTGCAAGCATCTCAGAGTTGGAATATATGCTTTGATAGTGTGATCAAAGCATATTGTTTTATACAGACTTTTGGAGAAGCCTGTATTTACAAGAAAGTGAGTGGGAGAGCTTTGTAGGATTTCTAATATTATATGTGCATGACATATTGTTGATTAGAAATAATACAGAATTTCTGGATAGCATAAAAGGATACTTGAATAAGAATTTTTCGATGAAAGACCTCGGTGAAGCTGCTTATATATTGGGCATCAAGATCTATAGAGATAGATAAGACGCTTAATTGGACTTTCACAAAGCACATACCTTGATAAAGTTTTGAAGAAGTTCAAAATGGATTAGTCAAAGAATGGGTTCTTGCCTATGTTACAAGGTGTGAAGTTGAGTCAGACTCAATGCCCGACCACTGCAAAAGATAGAGAGAAAATGGAAGTCATTCCCTATGCCTCAGCCATAGGTTCTATCACGTATGCAATGTTGTGTACCAGACCTGATGTGTGTCTTGCTATAAGTTTAGCAGGGAGGTACCAAAGTAATCCAGGAGTGGATCACTGGAAAGCGGTCAAGAACATCCTGAAATACCTGAAAGGGACTAAGGATATGTTTCTCGTTTATGGAGGTGACAAAGAGCTTGTCGTAAATGGTTACGTCGATGCTAGCTTTGACACTGATCTGGATGACTCTAAGTCACAAACAGGATGCGTATTTATATTGAATGATGGAGCTGTCAGTTGGTGCACTTCCAAGCAGAGCGTCGTGGCGGGATCTACGTGTGAAGCGGAGTACATAGCTGCTTCGGAAGCAGCAAATGAAGGAGTCTGGATGAAGGAGTTCATATCCGATCTAGGTGCAATACCTAGTGCATCCGGTCCAATGAAAATCTTTTGTGACAATACTGGAGCAATTTCCTTGGCGAAGGAATCCAGATTTCACAAGAGAACCAAACACATCAAGAGACGCTTCAACTCCATCCGCGATCAAGTCAAGGAGGGAGACATAGAGATATGCAAAATACATACGGATCTGAATGTTGCAGACCCGTTGACTAAGCCTCTTCCGCGAGCAAAATATGATCAGCACCAAGACTCCATGGGTGTTAGAATCATTACAATGTAATCTAGATTATTGACTCTAGTGCAAGTGGGAGACTGAAGGAAATATGCCCTAGAGGAAATAATAAATTTGTTATTTATATTTCCTTATATCATGATAAATGTTTATTATTCATGCTAGAATTGTATTAACCGGAAACTTAGTACATGTGTGAATACATAGACAAACAGAGTGTCCCTAGTATGCCTCTACTTAACTAGCTCGTTGATCAAAGATGGTTAAGTTTCCTAACCATGGACATGTTTTGTCATTTCATGAATGGGATCACATCATTAGAGAATGATGTGATGGACAAGACCCGTCTGTTAGCTTAGCATAATGATCATTAAGTTTTATTGCTATTGCTTTCTCAATGACTTACACATATTCCTCTGACTATGAGATTATGCAACTCCCGAATACCGGAGGAACACCTTGTGTGCTATTAAACGTCACAACGTAACTGGGTGATTATAAAGATGCTCTACAGGTGTTTCCGAAGGTGTTTGTTGGGTTGGCATAGATCGAGATTAGGATTTGTCACTCCGAGTATCGGAGAGGTATCTCTAGGCCCTCTCGCTAATGCACATCACTATAAGCCTTGCAAGCAATGTGACTAATGAGTTAGTTACGGGATGATGCATTACGGAACGAGTAAAGAGACTTGCTGGTAACGAGATTGAACTAGGTATGAGGATACCGACGATCGAATCTCGGGCTAGTAACATACCGATGACAAAGGGAATAACGTATGTTGTTATTGCGGTTTGACCGATAAAGATCTTCGTAGAATATGTAGGAACCATATGAGCATCCAGGTTTCGCTGTTGGTTATTGATCGGAGATGTGTCTCGGTCATGTCTACATAGTTCTCGAACTCGTAGGGTCCGCACGCTTAACATTCGATGATGATTTGTATTATGAGTTATGTGTTTTGGTGACCGAAGTCTGTTCGGAGTCCCGGATGAGAACACAGACATGACGAGGAGTCTCGAAATAGTCGAGAGGTAAAGATTGATATATTGGAAGGTGCCATTCGGACATCGGAATGGTTTCGAGTGGTTAGGGTATTCTACCAGAGTACCGAGGGGTTACCGAAACCCCCCGGGGGAAGCAATGGGCCTCATGGGCCACGGGAGAGAGAGGGGACATCCCACAAGGAGTGGTCGCCCCCCCCCCCCCATGGGAGTCCGAATAGGACTAGGGAAGGGGCGGCGCGCCCCTGTCCCTCTTTCCCTCTCCCTCTCCCACTCCTTCCTTTTCCCCTCCGATGAAGAAAGGAAAAAGGGGGGCGAATCCTACTAGGAGTGGAGTCCTAGTAGGACTCCCCCCATGGCGCGCCCCTCTTGGCCGGCCGCCTCCTCCTCCCCTCCTTTAGATACGGGGGCAGCGGGGCACCCCAAAGGACATCAGTTATTCTCTTAGCCGTGTGCGGTGCCCCCCTCCACAGTTTACTCCTCCGGTCATAGCGCCGTAGTGCTTAGGCGAAGCCCTGCGCGGATCACATCACCATCACCGTCACCATGCCGTCGTGCTGACGAAACTCTCCCTCGACCCTCTGCTGGATCAAGAGTTCGAGGGGCGTCATCGAGCTGAACGTGTGCTGAACTCGGAGGTGCCGTACGTTCGGTACTAGATCGGTTGGATCGTGAAGACGTTCGACTACATCAACCGCGTTAACCTAACTCTTCCACTTTCAGTCTATGAGGGTACGTAGACACACTCTCCCCTTCTCGTTGCTATGCATCTCGTAGATAGATCTTGCGTGATCATAGGAATTTTTTGAAATTGCATGCTACGTTCCCCAACAGGGGCGCGTGGCGGCGCGGTTTGTAAATGCCCCAAACCCTACCGCCAGGGACCCCGGCGGTAGGGTAAGACATCCTGCCGCCGTAGTGCTCGGCGGTAGGGTCCTGGCGCCTCTGGCACCCGTTCTGTGACGAGGAGTGCGAAATCTATGCCGGTAGGGTTGCACATCCTACCGCCAGGGTGTTTGGCGGTAGGGTCCTACCGCCATGAGGCCTGGCGGTAGGGTGTGCAACCCTACCGCTAATTTGGTGGCACTTTTGGTCATAGGAGGCAGCCGTGCGGGGGGAGGCCCTTACCACCAGGGGTGTGGCGGTAGGGTGTACGAACCTACCGCCAGGAGGCATGGCGGTAGGGGGAGTCCCCTAGTACATTTTTTGCACCTCCTAACTTTATTGTCTTCAGTTTTTTGCACATAACAGTTCAGTACTTACAAACATGAAGCATATGAATCACATATATGAAGAATAGCTCACGGTAAGATGGTTCAACTAAGAAATTTCGTTACATAGCAAGCACACATCCACAAATGTTTCACGAAGTTTACATAGCAAGTTCAAAAAATACGGGACAATTTCACGAGCAAATGGTTCATGAAGCAAACATGAAATGTTTCTAGTGTTCAACGGCACGGCAGCAACTTCAGTCCCTCCTTCCCCTCTTCGAGGTCCGGTCCTTGTTGGTCTTTGATCGCTTCTCGGCCTCCTTCTTCTTGCGGTGAGTAGGACGCGCTTTCTGAAACGGGGATGGACTCTTCCAATCCTTCTTCGGCACATTCCTCTTCTCACACTGGGTTGTCTGAGTTGCTGGAGGTCCGCCGTCATCATCGTACTCCTCCTCATTTTCCTCTTCCTCCTCCTCGTCCTCTTCTCCATGTTCTTCTTCTACTCCCTCCTAGCCCTCTTCTTCATCTCCACCTTCTTCGTCGTCATCCTCGTCCTCTTGAACCGCCCTAGACGACGAGGCTACATGGCTCGTTGAAGCGAGGATACGCATCGGTGCAGGAGCAAACACATCCTCGGTGTTTGTAGCGCACCCAAGCAGGCCCACAAGCTTGCGAGCTTTGTTGACATACTTCTGCAATGAGAATGAAACAATGAGAACTTCTGCAATGACGAACTTCTGTAAATGAACTCCATGTTACCTTCATCGTTTCCCTCAACTTGTTCTCACTAGCTCGAGTCTCGGGGATAGTACTAAGCGCATCAGAGGCTTGAAAATTGCTTTTGTTCAGCTCCGAAGACTGAAAAGTAATAAAATGAGTCAGTAGCACTAAAGCTGATTTCATCCAACCGTCGGTTGAAAACAGATAAAAACAACTTACCACTCTGTTCATGAGGGGTCCGTACTCCCTAAACCCGCCTTGAAGCTATCTGATGCTCTCGTTGTAGGCTTCATTCTCGGAGGCGTCATCGAACAGGTCTTCGGCATCTGCTGTCGTCCCCTGGGGCCTCAAACGCAGACGATGCTTGATGCCATCGTCGTACCACAGCATGTGATCCTCGTACTCGTCCCAGTCAATCACTCTCCTCTCTGTATCTTTGCGAGTTTTCCGCTCGTTCCATTCCTTCACGTATCTCGCATGTTGGTCTTCCCAATCTATGATTGACTGATTGTACTTCCTGCTCATCCTGCAATGCATAAGAAAGAATGTAGAACACCCTAAGAATGAATTTAAAACATCAAAACAAGAACGTCTTGTGGTACTCACTGGTGTAGGTCATAGCCACCGGTATCGCGGACGATGTCGACTAGTGGTGTGTGTTGCGTCTTGCCAAATTGTGCGGCAACATGCTGTGGCAAGTGGTACTCCACGGCATAGACACAAATCATGGGCACGATGCACCGCCAGAGAAGCTAGTCCTGCTTGCACATGATGTTCAGCTCAAACCCCCACTCTCGATCATCATCATACGGCCGCCAATTAACCTAGTACCAAACAATGGTAAGCTCAAGTGAAAGTGTCATCAAAACTATTCGAAATGTAGTTCTTATACCTGGAAAGGCGTGAGAGCATCAAGCTCGTTGCTGAAGACCTTGTACAAGGCCTTGGATTCGCCTATGTAGACACGGACCACGTCCCAAGCGTACGCGACGGTCGGGTTCCGATCATCTTCGTCATCTTCGCCATAGTCCGTCCATGCACGCGAGCGCAACTTCGCCGGACGGCCCACCGGGATTCGCTCCCACATCCAAATGGAGAGGCCCCATACACATCCACACATACCGAATGTGACTTCCGCCCTCTGGGTCGCGTCGTCAAGCTACAAAACAAGTATAGATGATAAGATGTCAAAATCTAAATCAGCACATGTCCACGATATTTGAAAGAAAGTGATACTCACTTGCCGAACGGTATAGGTAGGCGAGTCCGGCGGCCCCCCAGCTGTACCCCGCATCCAGTCCTTTAGGAAGTCGAGATACATCCATAGGGCAGAGTTCTCGGAGCAGTCCGGAAACACTACCTCCGTGAGAAGATACCACGGGTAGGCCCTGGCGTACTGCTCCACCACCCGGGGTTCGGACAGCCGTATGTCGGAAGTCCAGTTGCTCTTAGCGGGGGGGGGCAGTCGCCAATGAGGGTGACAACCCTATCGTGCCAGTTCGTCCTCTCCACTCGTCCTATGAGAGCACGACCCTCGAACGGTAGGGCCATAATCATCCCCCAATCCTGGAGGGTCACGGTCATCTCCCCACATGGAAGATGGAAGTTGTGCGTCTCTGGCCGCCACCGGTCGGTCAAAGCCGTGAGAGCTAAGTGGACGAGCGTCGGCGGCTTACGCTTGAACTGCAGGACGAAACCCAAGAGTCAGGCTCTCCTGTAGATCGGTGCGTACCGCTCGTTGTACTCCAACGATCGTCTTGTGAGCCTTCATCCGCAGTGGCGGCAGCATCTGTGAAAATCAAGAACCAAAGCATAATTAGCATAGACATAATAGTTAGTAACTTGTTTTCATCAATTCGAAAGATTTGGTTTAAGAATGGTAATTACCATTCCATTCTCAATGAAACGGTCACGGTGAACCTTGTCGAACTTAGTGTCAAGCATGGTGTACTTAATGCCGATGTCGTCCGCAAGAGGTGGCCTCCTAAAAAATTGCATAAACATAAACATAAGCATATCAAAAGAATTTTTAACATGAACTAGGGTTCATCATGAACTAGGAAACATATAGATGCATCACAAAGGTTCATCACATCCAAAAAAGCCTATTAGTTCAATCTTTGAATAATCATATGAAGATTTTTTTAACATGAACATGAACTAAATAAAATACATATATCAAGATGCAATCACCAAGGTTCAAATGCATCATATCATATCATATTTCTCCAACAACATCCAACATCCATCATATCATATTGTTTTTAAAAACAAAAACCATGAATTAGGTTTTTACTCCAACAAAATCCACTACTTGCATCATATAACATCCAAAAATAATATGAACTAGGGTTCATGTTTCACATATCCATACCAACTAGTGACTAGAGTTCATATCTAACACAATATAACATCTAGAATCAACCTAAATCAATCCTAGGGTTCAAAAAAAAGTTCAAAAAGGGGAGTGATTTGAATCAAATAATGCGACGAATCGGAAGTTCTTTGACTAAAACTATTTGGAGGGGTCGAAGGAGCTTACTTTTCTTTCTTCGGGGCCATCTCGGTCCGCAAAAACGGTGAAGAAACGACGAAGATCAGAGGGGGAGTGCAGGAGATGAGAGAGGGGCGAGAGGAAATGCTCTGTTCTTGGGGGGGGGGGGGGTGGGGGGTGAAGGGGGTGGGCGGCCGGCCGTCGGGCTTATATATGTCCATATCCTACCGCCAGAGACCTCGGCGGTAGGTTCAGACAGCCTACCGCCAGGAGCCACGGCGGTGGGGTGTGACGGAGAGGGACGGGAGACCGTTAACGCTGCTGACGCGGATAAGTTTTCTACCGCCGGGCCTCATGGTGGTAGGCTAGGTAATCCTACCACCGGGGCTCGTGACGGCAGGAAAAGGGGTCAGATTTCAAATTTTGTTTAAACGGGATCAGATCTGGACATACTACAAAGAAAGGGTTAAAACACGAAATTTTGCCACTTGCAGATGCTGCCGGGGCCGCTTTTCGGCTGCTGATTCGGACAGACGTCAGCGTGCGTGCGTGCGTGCATGCACCCGTGCAGTCATCGCCATTTGCCCGCGAAGAGAGACCACACTGTCCTCTTTTTCTTCTTCAAAAACTCATTTTCTTTTCCCAGCCGAAACTCACAGGATATTATTGTTTTCTGGAGCACCCACAGACCGCATGACGCCGACGTGACGCGGAAAAGGGCAACTCCACGTACGCAGCGGTGCAGCAGAGAAAGGGAGCACCCCGAAAAAGAGACTGGATCATTTTCCAGAGTGAAGAGATCGGATTAGTTTACAGTGCAAAAGGGCATGGCGTGCATGCATGTCCACGTTGCCGCACGCAACTGTACGAACCACAGGATGGTACAGCATATTACAAGTGGAGTCCAGTTTTCTAACCGGCAGAACGTTTTCCGGTGCTTGATAATGCATGCCTACTACCTTTCTCCTCCTTGAATTTTCATGTTATTTTTCCCTATCCAGCAGATAAACGTGTGGATTGGCAACGCTCTGTATTGTATCTGTATGTCGAGGTCCAACCAACACGGGGTCCAAAACACTACTCCGTACAATGGTGAATTATGCTGCAAAGGTGGGAGTCTTCAACCAGCTTGGCTAAGAACTGCTCCGGCTTGCGGGCATCGCTTTATGCCGATGACGTAGTCTTCTTCCTCAACGCACGGGAAACTGAATTCTGGGGAGCCATGGAGCTGCTGCGTCTGTTCGGCGATGCGACGGGGCTGCACGCTAACTGGAGCAAGAGCGCGGCCATTCCCATGGGAGGCACGGATGACCGTGACACTGCCAACCTGGTTCATGACTCCGGCTGCCCGGTGGCGAAGTTTCCGATAACCTACCTCGGCATGCCACTCTCGGACTCACGGTTGCGGCGCGTGGATCAACAGCCAGTCATTGACAAGTTGGCCATACGCATGGGTGGATGGAAGGCCAGACACATCAGGCTGCTGGGCCGGGTCGAGCTCGTGCGCGCCACGCTCTCAGCCATGGCCATCTTTCAGCTGATGGTGTTGGATCCTCCGGTGTGGCTTTTAAAAAAGGTGAACAAATTACGTCGTGGTTTTCTCTGGGCACAAGGCGAAGAGGCGATGGCTGGCAAGTGCCTGGTGAATTGGTCCACTGTATGCCGCCCACGGGAATTCGGTGGCCTTGGCATTCCAGACTTACAGAAGCAAGGGAGAGCGCTGCGATGCCGCTAGCAATAGCTCTGCTGGACAGACCGCTCCAAGCCATGGCATGGACTTCCCCTGCCTGCGGACAACTCTGCGGATGAGCCCTTCCGAGCATCAATCAAAATCTCCATTGGGGATGGCAAGTCCACCTCCTACTGGGACTCGCACTGGGCATCAACCAAAATCTCCATTGGGGACGGCAAGTCCACCTCTTTCTGGGACTCGCACTGGGCAGAGGGACTGCGTCCCATCGACAGATGGCCAGAGCTGTTGCAGCACTGCACCAAGTGCCATCTCTCTTTGCGAGAAGCCATAACAGGCAATCGATGGATGCGCCTTGTCAAGCCCAATCCATCTGCTCTGGTGCTCAGATAGCTCTATTGCCTATCAGAGATGGCGGCGGGTATCGGTTTCAATGACGCAGCGGAGGACACGGTGACTTGGTGCTGGACGGCGGATGGCAACTACACCGCCAAGTCGGCATACCTATGCCAATTCGAAGGAGCTGTGCGGTCGGACGATAAAGCACTCATATGGTCCACCAGGGCGGCGCCGCAAGCCAAGACGTTCCTTTGGCTTGCTGCCCGCGGGCGCTGCCTCACGGGTCACGGCTGACAACCTGGCTATCAGGAGCATTCCACACAACCCAGTTTGCTCGCTCTGCTGCGCTGCGCCGGAGACGGCCACCCATTTGCTCGCGGATTGCAATTTCTCCAAGCAGCTCTGGATGATGGTCATCAGCAAGCTTGGGGGGCCTTTTCTCAACCTAGCGCCAAGAGTAAACTCCCATCAGCAATGCCTTCCTCTCAAAAACAATTGGATGATGCAACTGCAGCTGCTCCCAGCTGATAAGATGAAAGAATGGAAGTCGGTCATTTGCTTGGTCTCCTGATGATATGGAAGTGATATGGAAGGAACGAAATAACCGTGTGTTCAATGCTGACATATGCTCTGTTCCACAACTCATGGGACGAATCATTTTTTTTAGAAAAGGAGGATGACCCCCTGCCTCTGCATCTGGGCGATGCATACGGCCACTTTATTAATTATTCTCACAAGATCTTACAAAGTCATACAACAGCAAGACTAAAGCCACTTTCTAAGCAACAACTGTCGCTACACCTATCCAATCGATGAAGGGGCGCTGATAGTCTGGGCCTAATACCAAACAGACATCGCAGCCAAACCTAAACATCTAAGACCTGAGGTCCCAACCAGGACGCCTGCCGGGTATGGGGTACCTACCAGTCCGGCGCACTCCTCAACCAGGACGACTGCCGGGTATGAGGCCGCCGCAGCCACCTGCCACCAAACCATCTTCAGAGCTGTACTGTTGCATCAACCTTGCACGGTCTAGCTACCGTCGACGCCACCACAACGCCAGACAGCTCCAACGCTCTGCGCTCGTCCATCCCGAGGCGGACACTCTGAAAGATCTGTCGTGCGTAGCACCTGCCGACTAGGCATGACTCAGCGTAGCACCTGTCGGCCAGGCATGACTTGACATCTCTTACCAGACGCATCTGACGCGGTTAGAACGCCGCTCCTCCTGCCAACCTCCACACCATTGCCGCTGCTGGAGCTGACACACGAAGCCCTTCACCCATAGCAACTCCCCCGAACGCCCAAGCCTCCCAAGACGGCGCCTCCATGGAGGTTACGACGCAAAGGGCACCGCCGCCGTCCAATCCAAGACGGATTTTGGACTTTTGTCCGGGAACGGGACGGAGGTGGATAGGAGGGACCTCGACTTCGCCATCAAGATGGGTAACGACGTCAAAGCCGTCGCCGATGCCGGGCCGAGCTAGCCGGCCAAAGTTTCCTCCGGTCCTCTTCCTGTACCACCAATCTCCATCTGCTTTGGATCTGGCAGCAGCCAAGACCCGAAAACTCCAGAGAGGGGAGCACCATAAGACTCAACACCTCCGGCGTAGATCCATCCAGGCGCCGGATCAAAGAAGACCCGACCTGGTCAGCAACGAAAGCCACCATCCTACGCCGGCCGGCGGCGATCAGGCACCAGATCCAGAAGGATCGGACCCGAGACCGACGGCGCACGCGACCACCAGATCCAGCGGCCGCACCACGCCGCGAGCACGAACCCCAACCGCCGGCGCGCTGCGCACGTCGCGGCCAGGATCCATCTGCAGCGCCGCCGCACCCGCAAAAGTACGGCGCCTCCTCTCGAACGGCCGTCCCGCGCCCATTCGGGGGAAGGAGAAGGGAGCCCCGCCGCCGCCCCTGCCGGCCTGGCTTCGCCCGGCGGCGCTGCTGGCGGCGGCGAGGATGGAGGAGATGCGGGGGAGTCCGGGCGCCGGCGGCTAGGGTTTCCCCCTGGTCGCCCGCGGGGGCGACCCGAGGGGTACCAATCCGCAAAATGATCTTTATGGGACGAATCATGGATGAGGCAAGATGTTGGTCAGCGGCTGGGCTTAGCTTGCTCAAACGAATATTTGAACCACCTTGATTTTCCCCTAGTTTGTTGCTGGGTGTTTTCTTTCTGGATGCCAGCTCCAGCCTCTTTTTGTCTCTAAGACTTTGTATTCTGCCTCACCTGATTAATCAATGAAATACGGCCCTAGGGCCGTCTTTTCGTCAAAAAAAAAAATACTACTCCGCACTACGTGATGAGCTGCGAGTTCCACACTTCACTACACAGATCCATTTTGTCCGTACAAGAGCCAAAATAGATAATACTGTACAAGCTACAACCGTGGTGACATTAGTCTCTGTGCCTCTCTGGGGGGGGGTCTGGAGAAAACTGATAATCCATTTCGCAGCATATGTCTACTTGCCGACTCTATTAGCCACCGCTGGTTCCAACAGTGTGTTCCAGACCTGCCAAATATGCAAGAGTGTACAGTAATTGTGTGAATGGGGAAAAAAAAAAGACAAAGCTCAAACAGACCAAGGATACGGCAGCGTTGTGCTTACTTTCAGTTTGCCTTTTGATCCTCCGCATGCTAGCAGGAAGGGGCTGTCGTTCGAAAACGATACCGAAAATATAGCTCCCTGGAGATCAGAAAGTTCGGTGAGCAACTCAGTAATCAGAGTAGTCCCTTCTAAATATAAAGGAGGGTTTCACTTTGAGTGTGCATACAAGGTTTGGATTCAGTGAAGCGACGCATGACGGCTGGTTGTTCGACAGATCCCAGAGCTTCACCTGCGTTCAGAGATATGTATGTTAGCAACCGGTTGGATTCAGTGTCGGAAGTGTTATTGGCTTCTTCGTAATGCAAAGTTCGCACCGTGTTATCAGTTGAACCTGTCGCAAGGAGCTGCAAGAGGAAACAGCACATCATCAGTAATTCGGCTTATGGGGCTACATCTTTTTTCTTCTTTTTGCCACACTGGTATAAAAATTGTAACATACATTGGGGGTAGATGGGGTGAAGGATATTGAAGAAACAGCCTTGTCGTGTGCGTGCAGAGTAAACATGGGCTGGCCGCAATTTGAATGCGATGAAGCTGTCCGCCTATCAAACGCTTGAACCGTCCCATTTTCAAGACTAACCTGCAAGACCCAGTTGCCACATTACTATTATATCGACTATCGAGTGAATCAGAATCACAAATTCATTCTGCGATTACGACTTGCGAATAGCTGCAGGGAACCGAAAATTTTGCGACATACAGTTAAGAGATGGAAATGGTTTGAACTCGCTTATACAATTGTCGAGTCTATAGTCCATTAGTTCTACATCCTACTCAAAACATGTTGCTTCATAATAAAAAGCATGGACTCTATTAATCTGGATTTTAATCACACTGTTTTCCAATGGAAACTTCACTTCAAGTTTAGCAAAAGTCAGAAATTTCCAATAAGCGGGTTTCAGCATGTGTAAAGACCAATGAAATCGCTTACCACAAACGTGTGTTCATTGTGTGGATCACAAGCTAAGCTTTCCACATCTGCTTCGACGGACCATTTATGACAACTTTGTCCATCACCTCTCATGTCAGTCTGTAAAATGTTAAGAGTGTAAGTTCAGTGGATGGAAGTACTCCATCCGTCCGAAAAAGCTTGTCCCAAGCTTGTCCCTCAAATGGATGTATCTAACACCAAGTTAGTGCTAGATACATCCATTTGAGGGACAAGCTTTTTCGGACGGAGGGAGTACAAAATATACAAAATAAATAAATAATAAGTAACAGACTCTTTAACAAGAATGTAAAGTTAACACTGAACTGCATCTCAAAATATCTGCAGTAACACAACAGAACAAGAATGCCAATTTTTTTTACGCATACAGGAACGCCAAATTAACATGTCCTCTTCACCGTGCAAGAGAAGAGACAAACGAGACTGCCAAGAAAAATCCCAAGAACCAAAATAAGAAGGTAATGTTATATAATTAGTATGTATATTTAGTTATTTGTTACTCATACAAAATTGGGTGGCGTCCACAGCTCAATTACACAACACAGATGAGATTAGTAATTGCTGACATGCTAGAAATCAGCATGATGCTTAGAATCTGGCCAACAACCAAAATACATCATGAGCAGCAGCAGAAATTTCAGGAATAAAAATTCACATAATGGCTTACAACATCCATTACCATGGCCACTGATCTATCAAAAGATCCACTGAGAAGAACTTCAGGTGACCTCCAGGCAACTGATTGAACCTAAATGTTGGGGGAAGGGAAAATTAACTTAATATGCCACCATAAACTTTCCGACTGATATATACAGAAGTCAAGAAGAAGAATGTAACATTACCTTGCCATCATGATGTTGCAGTGTGCGATCACATTTACCGGTATATAAATCCCAAACTTTAATAGTTTTGTCTGCACTTGCACTAGCTAGAGCGTTCCTGAAGTTCATAAGGCGTCACCAGCAGGGGTCCAATAAGTGAACAGACAGCAAGATATGCAACCACTCAAGTTGAAACATAACGCACCTCACCACCGCATTCCACGCAAGTCCGAGCACAGAACTTCTGTGGCTACCCTCCTTGTAATTTTTTCCCTGCACATGACATGCGGAATGAATAATGTAGCTACGATTTCAAGGAAAGGAATGAACGCTCACTCGCGCAAAAATGAAATATTACTAGCATACCTTTTCCCCCTTAACCTTTTCTTTGTTTTTTGAAAGTCCTCCTAGCACAATATGTGGTTTGACCTCATCAACCTGTGGAATAACATCAAAGTCCCAACGACAAAACATAAATTTCTTTGAAGAAAAACAACCCATGGTCGTATGAAGTAATAATCTCGTATGCTTCTGAGAACATTACAATATCCAAGTTCCATATTTCAATTGCAGGATCCATGGTGCCAACAGCAATGAAATTCCCTGTAATAAAAATAGATGATTAAGCCTTAAACTGTTTATTTATTTTACAGAAAGAAGCGGGCAACTCTTTGCTTCTCAAAACTCAAGTGACACCACAGTTTTACCTTCTTTCTTGGCATCCTTAAAGTTAAAATCCATCCAAGCCGTGTAGAGTGGAAAATCTGAAAGAGGGACCTCATGATGAACATACATATTAAGATCCCCGTCCTCCAATTCTTCCACTATACTAACCTGCCATACATAATAAAGTTTACATGTCACTTCTTAAATGCATATAACCGGACATACAGACTATATGAGCTAGTAATGTGCAGCACAGAGAGGAAAATGCAGGGTTAAAAAGTGGCAACGAATGTGAAATAAGCATGTTAAGTATCCAGCAACCTTTTTAGCAAATGGGGAGAAAAAGAGATGCTAACTTGCCACTTGCCTGAAGAGAATTGAACTCATCCTCGTTATGCGCACAAACAATCAGCATATCAGTAGGTTTGATGGTCATGTCCTCAATCTCCTCGTCGTCCTCATCACCGTCGTCCTAGTAAGGAAGAGAAGATAAGGGGGCTCATTCACCTCCAATGTGATAGGTGGTACCACCACCAAGAACAAAAAGAAACACTATATCTCCTTCACGGCAAGATAAATCATACTCACATCGTTGTTCCTGATGAGATGAGGGTCCTCTTCGTTGTTCTCATAGTACAAATCCCCCCTCCCGCCGGCACTGAGAAGCTCAGGCTCTGACGCAAAATACGTACAGGTTGCAGTTCAAGCATCAGTCGGTCACACAAGACACGGCCTGATCGAATTCGCAGCCTACCGTCGTCCTCGTCGTCGTATTCCTCCATGTTGAGCTCCTCCAGCCCATCGGAGACACCGCCTCCCGAGCCGGTCTTCCCGAGCGCCTCGGCGGCGGCCTTGGCCTGGGCAACATCCTCATTGTCCTCCTCGTCGGCGCCGTCGACCTCCATCTCGCCGTCGTCGGCGGCGGCGGCGTCACTGCCATCATTTCTGCTAGCAAAATGCACGGTCATGGGGTCGCCGCGACAGGGGCGAAACAGAGCAGGGGAGGCGAGGCGAGGCTCACTCTGTGGCGAGGGCGATGCTCTTCATGGCCTCGTCGATCTCCTCCTGCGTGGGCGGCTCCGCCTGGATGGGGGCGCTCCTGGCGGCGCCCCTGGGCACCCAGGACATGGACGAGATCATCTCCGGCGCGCCGGGCTTGGTGGCGCGAGCAAGCGGAGGTGGAGTGGGATGGGGACAGAGGTGAGGGACAGGGGTATGTTTCTTTTTTCGTCAGCGAAAGAACGAGGGTTTTGTTGCGAGTCGGCTCGGGGGCGGCAGCTGGGCTTTTATTGGACTGGCCCGAGCGGGGCGGTGTGCTATGCCGTGTGACCCAGCCCACCTTGATGGGCCTCTTTTTGTTCTTGCCTCATCTCTCTTTTGTCGAAATCACTAATTAAGGATTTGTCGAAATCACTAATTAAGGAGTACTTCTTTCAAAGATCACTCTCATGCCCTCAGGTTGCGACAAATGACGCACTGCATGCGCGTTACTTGTCGTAACATGGGAGTTTTCCTTTTTCTTTTTAAATCTGTTTATTTAAAACGTTTTATCTCTTAAATCATGTGTCCAAATCTTGAATCATTTTCATCATTGGATTCCTCGCGTCGAGATCTTCAAAACTAGATCCCATGTTGATAGGTTTTAATGATTTTCTTTTCACGGAAAAAAAAGATAAAAAAGCCAGACAGAAAAACCGAATAGGGAGCACTTTTTTTTCTCTTTCGAAAGGGCACGGCCGTGCCTCTTGTGAAAGCACAACCGCGCCTCTTGCGGAAACAAAATCGTGCCTCTCATGAAAGAAAAAAGAAACAGAAATGCATTTTTTTCAGTTTCCGAGAGGCACACAACCGTGCCTCCCGCGAATGGAAAAAAATTGAAAACGTGTTTTTTTCGTTTCGGAGAGGCACGACCGTGCCTCTCGTGAAAGCACGACCGTGGCTTTCACGGAAGCAAAACCATACCTCTCGCAAAAGGAAAAAAAAATTGAAAACACGTTTTTTTCGTTTCCAAAAGGCATGGCTCTCAGCAAAACCGTGCCTCTGACGAAAGAAAAAAAACAGAAAATACATTTTTTTTCCTGTTTTTGGGAGGCACGACCGTGCCTCTCGCGGAAACAAAAAAATACGTGTTTATTTGCGCAAAAAGAATTCAAAAAAATAATTGTCCAAGAGCTAAGGAAGACCAGTGAAAAATCAAAAGGTCAAAAAACTGAAAAAAAAACATTTAAAAAGCTGAAAACGTGTGTGAAAAATAAAAAAATCCGAAAGAAGCACGCACACGTGACGGCGGCTGACCTCAGCGCACCCCAAATAATCGTTGGGAGGCTTTTGAAGGAGCGCCCGCCAACCTGTTGCTCCCCTCTTTTGTTGGTCTTTTTCCTAGAGTTGTTCTTCTCGGCCTGACGTGTGTTTGGTGAGTGCGCTGCCATGCCATGCCAAGATAGGATCGAGTGTTTCCCAAAGAAAAAAAATAGAAAAAGAAAAAGAAAGAAAGATAGGATCGAGTAGGACACGCCCGAACCGAACAGGAACAGCCGTGCCAATCGCGTGCCCCGAAAGATCCTCGGCGGCGCAGGCGCCCGTCCGGCTCACCTGCAGGGTTCCCAGCAGGAATTACTGTGCAGGTCCAGTGAAAGACTGCCACGTGTCCTTGTGGGGCAAGAGCTTCAATCAATTTAGATTTATTTCGTTTCTTCTTAGACTACCCACAATGGGAAGTAATATAGATAGTAACATCACATGTATGTAGATAAAATAGATGATGTGGCAAGCAATAAATGAAGAAAGAAAGGAAAGTGATACCATAGCTAGTTACTACTAGTATGAGTAACATCACACATCTCAAGGCAAGATGAGTCTATAGCCTAATAAATGAAGTGTTACATGTTACTCCATTGTGGCTAGTCTTACCCCTTCAGTCCTTCGTCAAGCTGGCTACGCGCGGAGCCACGGACAGGCGGACGGGCCCTTGCTCGCCGGCCGGCGATGTTGCTAGGTCGTCCAGCTGCTCATTTTTTCTCGCTGCTACGAAGTCTCTTCGCCGCCCGTGTTTCCTAGCTAGTGTGTGGTCACTGTTATCAGTTATCACTTCGTACCGCCCGCGATCCTTTCTCCCACCGCGCATCACCATCGTCGGAGGGGGCTGCCATCGTCGGACCCTTTCCCAAAGCGCAGCCGCACATATTTTTTTCACTGATACAACATTTCGGATTTGTAAGGTCAATTAACGACTCCCATCAAATTCATGGAGCGAAAGTAATTAGATCAGAAGCCGTCATTTTTACTCTCGTGGAGCGCCGCCGTGTTATCTCTCGTTTCAGCGAGATTCAGTCTAGATGATGGATCTCTGTAACAAGCAAGCATAATGATTGAATCGATACATGGATAAAAATGGATCGGCGGGTTTCTTGGTTTCACTTTCGCCATGCTAGTGACAGCAGAAGCGCGGCCATGGCGGTCTGTATGACGATCCTCCAGTGCTCGTACAGCCGTGCTGCCGGCCATGCGGGGCCGTACACGTCCTTAACAGTGGTGGGCGTGGGCTCGTGCGTGACGGGTGCAGACGGGCTAAGCAGCTCCGGCGAGGGGCCGGGGCTGGCACCTTCTTCTTGCGCTCCGCTTCTTTTGCTTGTGCCTGTTCTTGCTCTTGGACGGGGCCTCGCCCGGGCGCAGCACGGCAGTCGCCTTGCCCACCGGCGGGGGCGTCGCAACATGATGAGGCAGCGCCGCGGGAGGTACACGCGCCAGCGGCGTCCCCGCCGAGGCGCCGACGAGAAAATAACCAATCAGCGCTAGCTACCGTTCTTGTGGTGAGGAAAGGACCGACGCAGTAAATCAAAGTTGATTGAAGCTGTTGGCCCACAAGGACACGTGGCAGTCATTCATTGGACGTGCACAGTATCCTGCTGTGAACCCCGCAGGTGAGCCGGACCCGCCACCGGGCCACGCCTCCAGGCTCCATGCATGCATGCGCGGGCAACGTGGCGGCGCACCAGGGGCGAGTGGAAAGAAGGATGCTGCTTCCGGGCGGCCAACCCGGGGGCGGCACCCGACGGAGAGCGATTGCCCACCGGACGGACCACTATTTCTCAAGAATTTCTCCCTCGTGCAGTGCATGGTTGCCGTCGGGATCATAGAGAAACTGCGGGGATCCAACTCCAGCTCCAAGCGGTGACTGCTGCCTCCACTGGCTCCTGTCCCCGCAGTGCCAACATGCGTATTATTCCTACAGTTATCACTTGTTTGACGAATAGCCGCACTCCTTATTTGATTGTTTCTTTCCTGTACGTACGTATGTATGTAGTGCTGTCCCAACCTCGCATACGATCATGCATTCACGCTTGTACAGGACCATTGATCTCGATCGGCCTGAAACTAGTCACATCCTACATATCTTCGGCCACCCAGATGATCTGGACAGATGGAATCCACCACCCCCGGCGTTTAGTTTGTCAGCACGCATCCGATCGATCGATGCAGTGCAGAGAGAACAATTAACCAGCGGCGAAAAGAGATTGGCGAAAGATCAGGTGTCGAGTTTTCACTTCTCGAGGACTGGCCTGTGTCATGTCGTAATTCGTAGGCTTGGCCGGACGCTGAAATGTGCATATGTGACGGCCGAAAGTCAAGAAAAAAAGATATAGATGGCATGTTCGATACGGAGTTGCTTCACGCGTCCAATCTTTCGAGTCCATTTCTGTACGATCATGTGGCTTTATATACGTGATGAATTACATGAATGACCCTGGTTGTGTGTCGTACCGAAATCGTGCCCAGAAGATCGGTACTGTAGCGGCTTCGATTTGTGTGTCGTATGCTTGGAGCGACACCACAAAGTCAGCAAGAAAGAAATGGGCCACCGCGGTTGAACGGTCGGGGGTTGGATGGATGCCAAGCTCGATATGCGCGTCGAATCATTTCATTTTTCTTTCTCGTTTTTCTGCTCCAGCCTCTAGGATAACAATTGTAGCGATGGCTACGCTGATATACACCTATCCATTTGAAACTGGCTAGGGATAAGTCAACTGAAAATTCAATTTGGTTCTGTCGAATCGCTTCAGTCGTCCGATGCAAAACTAGCGATTAGGATTCCTTTTTCAACCACCAACTCCCTGAGTTCTTTTTTTACTAACTGCCCCATGTACCACAGGCCGAATCGCCAGCCACGACCGTCGGCGGCCGGCGGGGCTCCCGCGCCAGCCTCGTCGCTCCGTCCTCCCCTCAACCGTCATCCACCATCATGTTGCGGCCACCCCTGCCATCCCTCTAACATCGGTAATGACCAAAAAATTTAGGCCAACCTGCACCACCCGCACATCCTTAAGATAGATAATGGGGTCGTCTAACACCCAAAGATTGATATCGGGGTTGCCTGCCACCCTAAGAGGGCTTCTTTGGCAAGTTCCTTCCTTCCCTCAGGCGAGCTCCTTCCTTACCTTCTCCCGTCCCTTCCCGCGCGTGCGAAATTTGACTGACCCAGATTCCAAACTACTTACAAGTAGCTAAAGTGTACCCGTTTGGCACTCGTCATAGATTTTTTTTTTATTCCCAGGTTTGCTGTTAAGCATTCGTCTGAAAAATTTCAGTGTGTTTCATTAAATTTTAGCAAAGTGTCGCCCCAAAGTCAAGAAAGGCCCCAACGCCGTCAAGGAGGCCACATCAGGAACGAGATGGTGCCGATAGTGTCGCAGGGGAAGGCGAGCAAAAGGCTTAACTGGTTCAAGGGGGTGGGTGCAGCAAGGATAATTGTAAGCGTGAAAAATGTTGGGGTTATCGGTTGGCCAAAGGCGGCGGAGGCACCGCAATGACTCGGGTAGAGCGGGACGGTGTGGCTCGTGCGGCGGCGCTAATGATCACGGATGGTGGCAGCCGGCGGTTCGGTAAACCTCAGAGGGGGATCAATGGGTCGACACTGGAGGAGAAACAAGGAGACGTGGAGGATAGTTTGACTGAACAAAATAAAACTCAGGCGACTGTTCGGCAGTCGACGCCTTTTTTGTTATTATATACACTCTGCCTGTTCGTTTTCCATCAAAGTGTCTCCGGTCCATGTCCAAAAAAAAAAGTGTCTCCGGTCAATGGATAGTGCAAATTCGATATTGCCGCCGCTCCACCAGCCACATGTCTGGATTGATGGAGTCGGTATCGTTGCATCTGTTCCACGCGCTGTCTGCAAGAATTGATCGATCAGTTGGACTACCACTGTACCTCCAGTCCTCCACGCGGTGCTAGATGCCATGGTCGTGTCAGGGAACAGCACGTGAACAGTGAGTGTTTGAGCGGCCAGGGCATGACATGACATGCCGTCGCGAAAGGTGAAAGTCGAAGTGCTATATCTGTCGTTGAAGGAGTATCTGCTGACGGCCGGCCGGCCGGCTACTCGGCCGTATGGTTCGTGCCTCACCAGGTGGGGCGCGCGGCAACCCCTGTCGTTTGCTTCCCGCCGATCGACCGCAGATTGGTCGTCCTGCGTGCGCGTCTGCATGCGGTCGATCGTTGAACAATTTGTGCATGTCTGCCGCATCCGAGGCAGGCACCGAGCAGCTGGAGTCGGTGGAATCGAGTATCTTCACAAGTTGACAACCACCTGCTCCAGGTTCAGAGTGGAATACATGGGTGCGCACGCATCACAAAACGGAATCATACTACGCCATATATAACACTCTCAAGTCTCAGTGGATGCCTTTTTATTACTATGGAAAAGTCTCAACGGATGTACTTGGATATCTATCCTTCCCTCCAGCATACAAGTGCTCTCTGCACATCAAAAGCCAGGAAACGATAAGACCAATCACTCTACTATACTAAGCGGAGGGGAAAACTTTTGGTCTATGGGTGTATTTACGCCTTATATGAAAAAAATAGTAACTCATCAAAAAGTAAAAAAAAAATCTGAAAATATTTTTGAAATAAACTTGACCCTTTATTGTACTTGTGAGAAAAAAATTCACAAAAAGAAAATCCTCCTTTGACTTCTTTTCAAAAAAACACAAATTTTTGGCCCAAATAGTGTCAAAATTGACCTATAATAGTAAATATTTTTTGCTTTTGCTCTGAAGACAACATTTGTTTTTTGTTCGTGAAAAATTATATACCAGTGCAAAAGTAAGTCGAGTTTATTCTAAAAATACTTCTAAACTATTTTGACTATTTTGTTTAATTATTAAAAATAATTCCTCATACAGGGTGTATCTACAACCAGGAACCAAAGTGTATTTCCAATATATGCACTTGGTTTTTTAGTAGCGAAAGATCGATGCAACTTATTAGGCTGGCGGACGAGGAATAGACAGGCCCGGGTTAGTTTTTTAGGCCCGGATGAGTGAAAGAGCTTTTATTCAGAACCAAACTAGTTTGTGTTAAGCCAGACGGGCCATCGATCGTGTTTGACTGGATGCTAACCACAAGCAGTGAGCGATTCCTTCAAATGATTGCAATGCATGGCATGTGGAGACTGCGCAGTGATCAACTCCGGGTGGTGACTGCGTCCGCGGTGGGTGGTGCCTCCACATGCTCTTGTCTCCGCAGTGGCAACCGACCTGAAATGCTCATTCCTCTTCTTACACTTGTTTCTCATGGCACTCACACGAGGATCATCTCGGAAACCGGAGGGAAAAAAGATAGATGAACAGGGCCACTGGCTACGGTCTGCCTCAGCATATCTATACTACTTCCCCCTGTAAATTTAAACTGCAAAAACGTTTTATCTTTTGGTACAGAAATAGTAGGAAACAAAAAAGCTTACGGAGAGGCATGCCGCATGCATGCGTTAATTTGGACACACATGAAATCCCGACGTGGCACGAATGCATGGCACGGGTCTGTTTCTTCTTGGTTTATGATGTTGAGCACCGCCGGCCTGTCTCATGCAGCAAATTAGTTAGAGGTCAAGACAGATGGCGATAAATTAAACGTCCGAGTTTTCTTTATTACCTTTTTACTCCTTGAGTAACCAGACATGCATTTTTGTTCCATGAAGAATTGGGCATGCGTGAGCACGCATGTCATCAGAAAGTCAAAGAAAGGAGAAAGAGAGCGAACACAAAAAAATATCTGTCGAAAACTGATCGGTGGAGCGGGTTGTTGTGGGTTGGATGCCAAGTTTGATGGTGTCATGCTTGGAACGACGCTGATTGGGCAGAAGACTCCACGTTACATTTCTATTTCTTTCTTTGCAGTAGGGAACAGCTGTACATTTATGCCGATGGCTACACGCCTACACCGACGTACGTTATCCGTTTGGAAACTACGATCGACCGGCATTTCTTTCCAGATATTCTTTCTCATCAGGTTTCTCCAGATCTTTTAGCGGCCCCTCGACTCCTCACGGGGCGGGAGAAATGCTCGTAGGCATACGTGCGTGGTACCGAATATCTGTGTCCGTCGGGGCTGTGGATGAGCTCGGATTTCGCGTGTCCCTGTCACGATGCTGTTGTTCTGTTCGTCGGTGCGTGTTTTCTTTTCCCTTCCCCCCGCTCGAAATGAGTCGAGAGGGTTTGCATGCCCGTTGATACTGGCGCTGCGTGTTCCTGCCGTGCTGCATGCCCAAAGGAAGGAAAGGCGGGAAGGGAAAATGCTTCTCCGGCTAGCTGGCTACTCGGTGCACAGGCTAGCTGTCGATATAGGATGCTTGTCGCCGTCGATCGAGAGCGCTTCCGGCATGCATGCAGTGCTTTTCTTCGTTTCCCTTTTCTTCCCGCGATGATGATCGCGTCTTTTTCTACTGCTCATCCTTTTTTTTTGTACTGCTCATCCTTGACGGGATGACGGTGCGTAGCGCATGCAGTAGCCAGCCGGTGATGGCCCAAGTGGCCAAGGGTATGCAGTGCACCCACTGCATCCACCTGAGCAGGGTAGCTAGAGGGAGGCAGGGTGACAGGGACACGCGCGAACAGAGACTCCAAGCAGTGCAAACGGTGCTTCACGTCGACAGCTTCCTAAGAGCATTACAGCCACGATCGACAAATCCGGCCTCCCAAACGTCTGCGGACACTGATCAGTCACGTCTTAAATATTTGATTATGTAACCGCAAATTAGATACCTCAAATTCATACTATTACGTGCAACGTGAAACCTAGTCTAACCGAAGCTCGCCCGGTTCTGCCGTGGCCACGTCCGGCGGCCGGCTGCGCTCCTCAGAGTGTTGGTTCGGTCGCCGGCAAGACAGAGTAGGGCATGGGTCACGAACCGACTTACGGGACTCAAGACACCCGCCGTCTCCCATGCCCTACTCTTCCTCGTCGGAGCCCAGAATCCGTTGGGTGCCGGTGGACGTCAGATCGATGATGGAACCGTCTTGGGACGAGCTGGCGACGTCCACCATGATGCAGATGCGGCGCCCGGACTGTTGCACCATACGAGGCACCGAAGAATGCGACGCCATCTCGCTGACGTCCACCGCCGCGAGGGATGCCGCCGCCTCCCACGCCCGCTGCCTCGCACAGCGGGCACGATGTGGCATGTTCTCGTCGGACGAGGCCCATGGCGCGTCCCGATGTTCGGTGCGCCAACAAAGGGATTGCGCGTCCGCCACCGCGTTCGGACGCCAGACGTACCGCACTGCCTCCGGCGAGGCAGCGACGGCTGCCCTAACGTCGGATCCATGCGTCATTTGGACGGACACAATGGATTCCCGACGGAAGGAGTCCGAGCGCAAGCCAGACGGCCATCTCCTCCATGGGGCCGCGTGGGATGAGTGCGGGGACGACGGATCTGGAGGTGAAGGACTCGGATCCGCTGCCCGCCATGCCGGGCGCCGGAGGAAAATGGGGTGAAGTGGTTAGGGTTTGGTCCGGCGAGCGGATGGAGAGGAATATATATAAAGTCGGGTGGGCCGGGTCCGACGTGGCGGACGTGCCCGGGCGCGACCGGACGCCGACATATTTGCCCTATATTTGGGTCGGATACGAGGGGTACCGGTCAGTCCAGACGTTTGAGGCCTATTTGAGGTGTTTGACTGAATCGAAATTTCATGACTGATCATTGACACGGGCGTTTGAGGAGGGTTGGGGTACCGGCCGTGGATGCTCTAAGAAGCAACTGCACCCGTCGAATCGTCGAAATCCGTAGCCCAGCACCGCCAGCATCAGGAGGAGAATTCGTTTCGATCGAGTGCCGTGCAGTGCCGTGTCGCCGACTGCCCTCCGCGTGCTCTAATTTGTCCCCGTCGGTCGGGTCAGGTCCATGTTAGTCTTACAGACAAGATATTCAGCCTGCCAATCCTGCAGGTTTATTTTTTCTTCCTCTCTTCTCTGACTTTTTTACTGGAAAGAAAGATGCGTCCCTGTACTGGTGTCTGGTCAGGTCTCATTCACACGTCGTCGTCCTGTAATCAACGAGGAGACTCGCCCTGTGTTCGGCGTCAACGAACCATTTTATTTTCCATTCAATCAACGAAACTACGCAATGCTGGCTGGTGTGTAGAGTACGTGCTGCATGCCCTACAAAAGCGAAGAACCGGTCTAAAGTAAGCTCTGAACTGGAAATTTCGGTAGGCTAGTTATATCAAGTCCAAGTTCTTTTTTTTTTGAGACATATATCAAGTCCAAAGTGGAGTTTTTTTGTTGTTGAGGGAAGTCCAAGTGGAGTTAATAGATGCCAATTAGGCTGTCGGGCGAGGAATGAACACGGGGTTGGTTGGTTGGCTGGTTTAAGGCCCGGTTCACTGGGCCATCAAGTTTGACCGGAGCCTGGCCCACTTCCACTGCCGCATTCACGAGCTTATCCATTCCCGTCCTCCATCCCATCATACCATGAAAATAAAGAAAGAAAAATCTGAAGGAGCCACACTGCCGGCGCCCATTGGTGGAGACCCGGGAGCGAAAGGAACGGACAGGGACGCCCAGGAATCTCTAGATGCACCACCACTGCTACACCCACATAGCACCTAGTAGTAGTCGTGCACAAGTTGCATCAAACATTCCCCAAAAAAAGGAAAACAGTTGCATGAAAATTTTACATTTAATCTAGAAATGGTATGTTTTCTAGTTACCTCATGTATGGACTTGAAATGGCGAATCAAACTTCCGAAGAACTGAGCTGCCGCAACTTTTTGTATTTTTCCATGGCTAGTAAGATTGTACTAGTTCACATGAGTGATGTTTTTTCGCCTACAAAAGGAAAGAATATTATTGATGCAAGAACTGTGTAACCATTGTACTTGACATGACTCGCGATAGATCAAGCACACAAGTCAAAGATGGCATGAAAAATGACATGCTACAAAAAAATGTGTGACACTATTCCTTTAACAAATAATTGCGCTACCATTCGACATGAATGGCGAGCTATATCAGAAACAAGAATGAATGATTGCGCTAGCAATTAAATAGCTTATAAAAAATAATGATAGTTTAGACAATACCATGACACAAGGTGGATATATAGCATCTTGGACCATTGATGCATTTCTAAGAGCATCTCCAGCCCCTCCCCTCCCCCCCTGCCCCCCAGGAGCCCTTTTTTCCGCCGGCAATGTAAAAAGGGCAAAAAGAAACGGCCCAGCCGTGCCACCCAAGCACCCCAAGACCTCAAAATAGCGCCGGCGAACCCAGGCCAAACCCAGTAGGTTAGGGGGCTGTTGGGGGCGCCGACGAAAGCAACAACCAATCCTATTCCCCCACGCGTGCATTTTCCTTGGCCGACCCAATCACTTTTTGCCCCGCGATTGTCTTGGGGCACCAATGGCTAGAAAAACTTACTCATGTTTCATCCGACGGAAGCGTTTTGCCCCCCCCCCCCCCCAGGATGTGCTATTTTTGGTCCGACGATTGTCCTAGGGGGCTCCAATGGCTGGAGATGCCATAAGTAACAAGAAAACTAGTGTTTTGATACTTTATTTGATCCTGAATGTAAGTTATAGGTCACGGCATATCATTTTACGAAAAAAGGTACTTTGATCATCATTAGATGTGCAACATGTTGCCTCACATAAAACTAAGTATATGCTATGAAAGTATTTTTTTGTAAACCCTCTAATGATACAAGTTTGATGTTTAAGATATTATTAGGGCATCTTTTGTTCGTTCTAAAGACGCAAAATTGATATAACAAGCTCATTCAAATCCTACTATGTTTTTCATTTGTTTGACCGTGTCACATAAAAACAATAGATTTTTTCAAGAGCTTTGAGTGCATAATTAATTTTCCTTCTAAATGTAGCGTGAATTAATTTTTAAATCCAAGGATTTGAATCCTCTAAATTTTCTATGAAAATCTTTTGAATGAGAGAGACCCTACATTTTTTTTAATTCAAACGATTTTTTTGCAGGTAAATCAGATGTTTGCCCGGTAAAACTTTACATGAAGTTACATTCGGTTCCGTTTGGAATTTGCAGTATGAATCTTGACTATTAAATGAGAGTTGGTGGTCGTACGCCCGATGTAGAGACCCCTCCCCCCCACCCCCCGGCGGGCTACAATAACTGAATCCAATGCAATCAATTCTTTTGCAGCTCCTGCAACTATAGAGGCAATGTAATTGCATTAACGTGGTCAAATGAAATCAAATCAAACCATTATAGCTGTATGTCAGACATGAGCAATCAGATCTTTTACATTAACTCAATCGAATCAAATTATTTTCTACATTAGAATATGGTGGGTTTAAAGTATATGCCGCACACGATTAATGTTGAACCTATAGAATATGTATGCCTCCATTGCAACGCACAGACAATTAGCCAGCACCACCTGTGTTGTATTTTGAGGCAAGGGAGTACAAAATAAAAAGTCATGTTGTATTTCTCTGGAAGCAATCCAAAACTTTTTTTTCCAGTGAGCAATCCAAAACTTTGAAATACAAAAATCATAGGCTGCAGTTCAGATATAACCAGCTACTACGTGTCAGGACCGTCATAGCCTGTAATATTCCAGATATAGCATAGTAGCTACTCCAGGTGTAGAGGTCCAAGTGGATGTAACAAAATGCCTGAATGCAGTTGTTGTCTGACAGCTTTCTTCTCCCTTTCCACCATTCCTCCATTTTACCCCGCCTGCCTCAGTCAGTCTCAGTCACCTCACTCAGTTGAGTTGTACCCCCACCAACCACAGCTTGAACTCCAAAAGAGGGCAGTAAAAATTACTACTCCAGCAAAGCACTTCATCACCTAAGTTACTAGCCTAGATCCTAACCCTAACCCTGGACAAGATTAGCAGCTCCAAACACACCAAAGCTGAAAAAAGCTAGAAAAGCCAAGAAATGACAGCGGAGGAGGAGCAGGAAAGGACATCGCAGGGGAGGAAGAAAGTCCGGTAAATCCAGAAAGTGGGCGTGGTATCTATCTATCTATCTTTCTTTCCCTAGATTTTCTTATTATTCCCCCCTATCTCTCTCCCCCCTCGGCGTCCTCTTCTCTTCTCTCCCCATCGCCATCTGCGGTCCATTATTGGTCTCCTCCTCCTCGTTCTTGCCTGGTTTTTGGGGAAGGGGAGGGAGGCGGGGAGGGCGATTTGGCAGGAGGAAGACGAAGAAGAAGAGGAGGAAAGCTGTTGATTTTGGGGGACGGACGGCCGGACGGCAAGTTGGTGTGGTTGTTTTGCGTGTGGGCGTGGAGATGGACCCCAAGTTCCCCCCTCCCCCACCGCTAAACAAAGCGGAGCCCACCTCCGCGGCGACGGCCACCACCACCACCTCCTCCCCCTCCACCACGCCCGCCCAGCAGCACCAGCACCAGCAGCAGCAGCTGGATCGCGAGCAGTACCACCACCCGCAGGAGCAGCAGCCGCCGCAGCACCAGCTGCAAATCCAGGTGCATCAGCAGCAGGAGGATGGGGGCGGCGGCGGCGGGGGGAAGGAGCAGCAGCAGCAGCAGCAGGTGGTGGTGGCGGCGGCGGGGGACCGGAGGGTGCAGGCGCTGGGGCCGAAGCGGAGCTCCAACAAGGACCGCCACACCAAGGTGGACGGCCGGGGGCGCCGGATCCGGATGCCGGCGCTCTGCGCGGCGCGGATCTTCCAGCTCACGCGCGAGCTCGGCCACAAGTCGGACGGCGAGACCGTGCAGTGGCTGCTGCAGCAGGCCGAGCCGGCCATCGTTGCCGCCACCGGCACGGGCACCATCCCGGCGTCCGCGCTCTCCTCCGTCGCGCCCTCGCTCCCCTCGCCCACCTCCGCGCTCGCCGGCCGCCCGCACCACCACCACCACATGTGGGGCCCGCCGCCGGCGTCCGCGGGCTTCTCGCAGGCCGGCTTCATGAACTCCTCCGGCGCCGACGGCGGGGGCATCGGCGGCCTCATGCAGCGGATTGGCCTCCCCGCCGGGATCGAGCTGCCGGGCGGCGGCGCGGGGGGCATGGGCGGCCACATCGGGTTCGCGCCAATGTTCGCCGGCCACGCCGCCGCGGCCATACCGGGGCTGGAGCTCGGCCTGTCGCAGGAGGGCCACATCGGGGTGCTCAGCCAGTTCTACCACCAGGTCGGCGGCGCCGGCGCCAGCGGGCAGCTGCAGCACCCGCACCCGCACCAGCACCACCACCACGAACAGCACCACCACCAGCAGCAGCAGCAGCAGGAGGACGGGGAGGACGAGCGCGAGGACGGCGACTCCGAGGAGGAGTCCGGGCAGTAGCAGGCTGTTGTCCACTTGTTATCACCACAGCTGTCTCTGTTAATTTCTGCAGAAGGAGAAACAAAGGAAGGAGAGAAAACTGTATGCACGCAGCTATGGCGACGCTTTGATTACCTTTAGGTTGTTGTTGTGATGAGTTTTTATGTCGATTTTTTTCACTTGTGCTGTCCAAACTCAAAAGAGGCTTCTTGCTCTGGGGTTTTAGTGGAATGGATCAGGGTCATCCTCAGCTCCTACTCCTGCTGCTCCTTTGATCATCGCCAGAATTCTCCGCATTCCGGTTCAGGTAAATAAATCGATCCGCTCCGCATTCCGCATGCCGACTTATTTGAGCAGGGAGCTTGGTTGACTGATGAGCCTTTTGTTTTGTGTCCATATTGCAGGTGTATAATAGCTGAGAGCTGGATGATTTCGATCGTCCGCCCTTGAGTGAGTGCCTTATTTGTTGTTATTGCAAGGTGTGTAGATATTCAGGTAATTTTGCAGCTAGGGAGGTGTTCTTTTATAGGAGCAGTGATCTGCTCTTGAGCGATCAAGATGATGGCTGGCAATTTTATCCTCCCTTCACGGGCAATTTCTGCAACGAAAATATGATACAATAATGAACATTTAGATCCCTGATTCTATATGCTTATCTTCTTAGACAAACATTTTATATAGCATTATCTTTGTTTGCTTAATTTGTATCGGACCAATGATTCTCTTCATTTTTTCTCGTCAGCATAGCAGTTGCACTACTTTCTCTTGTTGATTTATGTAGTTTATTTGACTAGTAATCTAGTACAGCCTCTGTTCACTAATGTAGTTATGTAGGACCTTTTGGCAGTTTAAATTGAACTGCCAAAACATCCTTGGTCCAAAACATCCTTGAACAGAGGCAGTACGATATTTGTTAACTAGGTGGAACTGTCTATAAATAGTACTGTATAAGGTAGTAGAATGTTTAGGAGATGTGTAATTTTAGGTTCAGAGGCAAAACTGAAAAGCTTTGAACTTGGTCCATCGTAGAATCTGGTATAGAGGTAGCAGTCAAAATTGTCTAGAAATATTTCTGCTCAAGTGTTAAAAATACCATCGATTCACCTAAGGGCAGGCAAGCATGCCAGACCTTTCTGCTATTCGACAATGGTAAGGCGAATACCTACATAATAGCATGGATTAACACTAACTATGATTTGATAAACCTTTCACAAGGTGCTCTGGATGGAAATGACTAAAACTATACTAGCTGGGTTGATTATACCTTCTTCCCTCTCCTTTAATCTGGAGTCTGGAAAAGGTTCAAATACCCTTTGCCCACCGCTGTGCTTAGCTTCTACTCCATCCGTTCCAAAATAAGTGTCGCTGATTTAGTACAACTTTAGTACTTAGTTAGCGACACTTATTTTGGGACGGAGGGACCTTTTTTTGTTTATTTTCTTGTCATGGTGAAACCTCCAAAAACAAAAATCTTGTCATGGTAAAGATCACTAGCCGCTATTATCAGCAGAAGTTGTGTGAACTGGTTTTGTAGATGGGTTTCGCTGTGTAGAATGTGGGGAAGCTGCATGCCATTTCTATGAGCTTTAGGAACTTTATTTGCCAGCTCATCCAACACTAACAACATTTGTGCTCTTTTCCCTGGTGGGTCAGTAAAATGCACTCATCTACTTGAACAATAATAATCTGCCAACGTGTTAAGAGATCATTAAAATAAGAACTGCTTTGCCAGTTGGAGAGCAGCATATTCATTGTGGTCATCAAGAGATAACAAAAGAAAAGAGAAAAGGAAAAAAAGGGTGTCTCTTTCTGTGTGTGCAGCATGATCATGCTGGCAGCTGCCTATTTCTTAACAGTTCAGCCACCTGGACTGCCGCCTGCCTGCCTACTCCCCAATGGAAAGGTCAGTCTGGCCCTGGGTAGGGTGAAACTTAACAGTTTAGTTTCGATGCTGCCTTGGCTTCTTTTTTGTGTTTGTTTGCATGGATCCATCCATCCCTTCATGTTTTACCTCTTCAGTCTGCATGGAGTGACTGGAGTCCATTCATGTTTTTGCTTGTTAAGTGCGTTCATGAGATCTTCCATAAATGTGAGACAGAGCATCTGATGATCTGAGCATGCATTCATGTTTGGCATGGCGCCTGTTGGATCTTGGCCAGTTGCCATGAACCAAACTGCATGAGGTGCTCAGATGTCGTCAGGTCACATGGTGCGGGCTGCCAATGGTGGCAGCAAACATCAGCAGCATCGCCCTACCCTGAACTGAAATGTGCCTCCACATCCTTCAAGAAACAGATTTCTGTTGGGTTGCAGTGCTCATCTAGTAAGGGGAGTTATCTCTGGTGACCTCATGCATGCATGCATGCATGCTTCCCATCTACTACTCCCCGTAAGTCACATTTATTCTGTGTCTCCAGAGAGGAATAGACGTTTGTCATTCTCCTCCCTGTTGCGGTTCTATGCCTGAATAGAAAGTTGCGAAGATGCCTGATGATCTCCTGCTTGACTTGATGTGGTCTTCTATTTTATTTTTACCTTTTTTTGTAGTTAACAATATTTAGATTTGCGAGATTGTGGTTGTGAGGTCTAATCATGGCTAGATTAGCTCACCACCCTGTATTTCTCATCCTAGTAGGACTAAAAGTTTTTGCCTGTAGTGCATGAAGCAGGTGTGTTTGTTTACTGACACGCGAGTCACGCCGCCCTTAAACAACACCAGCAACAAGCTCCATGATTGCTCGCACCACTCACCTTTGCTGCTGAGATTATGGGATGATTATCAGTTAGTGTGGACAGTGTCATGCAAAAGCTCCTCTACTAAAACCAAGTGTGCGTCTACATCTACTTATCCATGATGGGAAGCGGCACAGGTGAGGTGGGTGGTGGTCGGAGGCGCCAACATCTGTTCCTCCATGGGTGGCAGTTTTATTATTCCCCGTGGCGACATCACATTCACATGGACGCGCGCTGTGTGTCCGTCCACTCTTTTCCGAGGCTGCTTTGTTTAGCAAGCGGTCTCTTTTGACGCTTTTGCTGTGATCCAAGTCAGCACTGTGACACTTCTCTGAAGAAGACAAGTGTGATTGATGCGCGCCGGAATTTGGTTCTTTACCCGAATTTGAGCCTGGTAGTACGTTTGAAAAGGGGCAGTCCATGGTGGGGCAGCGTGCTGGATCCATATGTTCTCCTACGATTCAGAGGCGTTGAAAAGTTACGTCGAACCGAATGTCTCACCGAACTGATAGGATTTGGCGCAACCTTGTGATGCTCAGGAAACTCCAGAGGAACAACTATAGTGTCGCTTAACGCTTGTGCTAAATCTCAGTCCAACTTGGTAAGTCTGTGTGTCGTCGTTAATTGTTTGTTCGTGTGTAGCCTGGCTAGGGCTTTCTCCTATTATTAGATAGCCGGGTTAAAAGGCACAAGTTGAGAACGGGGCAGTACCCCAATGGTTGGGTCGCGGTGGTGCACCCAACAACCAGGGTTCGACTCCTGGTATTCTCGCTAAGGGGAACCCTATAAAGAATAAAAATGTCGTAAGCAATGGTTGATTCCTTTCTTTTCTGAAAAAAAACCCCCGCAATTTACCTCCTAAAGACCCTCGGAGAAGGCCTGGCCAAATTCTCGTCCTTTCTTTTTTGGAAAGAAAAAACCCGCAATTACCTCCTCGCGACCCTCGGACAAGGCCTGGCCAAATTCTCGTCCTTTCTTTTTTGGAAAGAAAAAATCCGCAATTACCTCCTCGCGACCCTTGGACAAGGCCCGGACAAATTCTCGAAGCAGCACGCCTGCCGCTCTAGCATCTTTCCTCACCGTCGTCGTCCACTAATCAAGGTCAACCCATCTTTTAGAGCAACTCCGACACAAAACTGTCCGTAGGTGTCTGTTTGGGTCAAAAAGAGCACGATTCGCGTCCCAACGCGCCGACGTAAACAGACGAGCGGCCGCTTTTTGTCTGCGCGCGACCCGTTTCAGACCCAAATTTGGGACGGGTTTGCGTCGACGCGGACACGCAGCGGACGATCACGACGCCCGCCCTTGTCCTCTCCCTGGCCCGCCAGTCGGTGGCACATCCATCCCCATTTTCCTCCCTTTCCCAACTCCTTGGCCAGCCAAGTGTGCACCTACATCTACTTATCCTTGATGGAAAGCGGCATATGTGAGGTGGGTGGTGGTTGGGTGTAGGGTTGCAAACGAGTCAAGTTCGACTTGGCTTAGCTCAACTCATATTAAAATTCGAGCGAGCTCAAACTAATTGAAGCTCAAGATCGAGCTGTAGAACATGACTCGTGCTCAGCTTGTAATGATCTCGAGTCGATCTCGAGCTAGTTTCAAGCTAGATGAGACGGTTAAAGTTATAAAATCTATGCCTATTATTCCAACTAGGTAAGGCACAACATGACATAAGAAAACACTAAAAATATATTATTTCAATCAAAACGATGATGGTATAAATTTCCTCGAAGTAGCTTGACTTACTATCTCACAATCCAAAAGTTTTGTATCAACATAAGATAACGATTCATGACAGATATATAATTGTTAAAACAAATTATTGTCTGAAAATCATAAAATGTTGTAGTGTAATGCAGGACGGAGATGGTCTTCGAGCTGTCGTAGGACTTGAAAGTAGCATCAACCAACAGATACTGGTAAGCAAGCTGCATATGCTTGGGGGCTTTAGCTAAAAACAACATGATATTTAGCACATGGCTGGCCACATACCATAATAGGGCCTAAATTTTCTCTGGACTGATTTAAACTTCCATCTTTTCTGCTAAATAAATTGGAGAAAAATCATGGACATCATATATGATAACAAATTATTCTATTTTAATTTAATATATGGCATGATCATTTAACATAATGATATTATGTCGAGCTATCAAGCAAAAATCGAGTGAGCCAGTATTGGCTCAAGATCGGCTCATTTCTCAACCGAGCTACATAAAGTGTTCGTACTCAACTCATTTCTTTTTGAGTTGATCTCGAGTCGAGCCAAAAAGCGAGTCGATCTCGAGTGGATCACGAGCCTCGAGCTTTTCTTGCAGCCCTAGTTGGATGAAAATGGACAAACTGACCCTTTTCTGAAACTTCAACACAAAATGACCCAATCTGAAAATATTTTATAAACTGGCCCTTTTGCATGACGCCTAGGGCTAGGGCGCCATGCTAGATAGCATGCCATGGCGCCCTAGCACGGTGTGTCATGCAAAAAAGGGGTCAATTTGTGATATTTTTTTTCAAATTGGGTTCATTTCGGGTTGAAATTTTAGAAAAGGGCCAGTTTCGTCCATTTTCAGGGTGGTTGGAGGCGCCAACATCTGTTTCTTCTTCTTCTTTTTTTTGAAAAGGAGGGAATCCCCCGGCTTTGCCATGGTGAGAGAACTCCAGAGGAACAACTATAGTTTCATTTGACGCCTGTGCTAAATCTCAGCCCAATTTGATAAGCCTGTGTGTTGTCGTTAATATGCTTGTTCGTGTGTAGCCTGGCTAGTGCTGCTTTTATATTATTGGATACGTAGATATAAATTTAATATACGGGATTGAAGGAGATGAAACGAGGGCGGGGCAGTAGCTCAATGGTTCGGTTTGCGGTGGTGCACGGAACGACCAGAGTTCAACTCCTGGTATCCTCGCTAGGAAAGCCTATTATAAGCATTATTAAAAAGTCATAACATATGGTTTTTGTCAGTCCAGAAAATGATTCCTTCATTTTGGAGAAAAAAAACCGCAATTACCTCCTCGCATCGCGGGCCGTGGAGTCCCTCCCCAGCTGCGCTTCCCCGAAATAATGCCCGGACAAATTCTCGGAGCAGTACGCCGCCCGCTCCGACACCGAGGAGGCGCGGCGATAGAACCATGGTTTCCCGGCTGCCGACACGCGCTGGAAATCACTCAGCTCACAATAGTTTGGTGATTACCTAGTTTGGTGCTGCCTCCTTCAGGCAAATCAATCGGCATTTTTTTTACTGTTTTCCCCGCATCGCGGGCCGTGGAGTCCCTCCCCAGCTGCGCTTCCCCAAAATAATGCCCGAACAAATTCTCGCTAGGAAAGCCTATTATAAGCATTATTAAAAAGTCATAACATATGGTTTTTGTCAGTCCAGAAAATGATTCCTTCATTTTGGAGAAAAAAAACCGCAATTACCTCCTCGCATCGCGGGCCGTGGAGTCCCTCCCCAGCTGCGCTTCCCCGAGATAATGCCCGGACAAATTCTCGGAGCAGTACGCCGCCCGCTCCGACACCGAGGAGGCGCGGCGATAGAACCATGGTTTCCCGGCTGCCGACACGCGCTGGAAATCACTCAGCTCACAATAGTTTGGTGATTACCTAGTTTGGTGCTGCCTCCTTCAGGCAAATCAATCGGCATTTTTTTTACTGTTTTCCCCGCATCGCGGGCCGTGGAGTCCCTCCCCAGCTGCGCTTCCCCAAAATAATGCCCGAACAAATTCTCGGAGCAGTACGCCGCCCGCTCCGACACTGGGGAGGCGCGGCGATAGAACCATGGTTTCCCGGCTGCCGACACGCGCTGGAAACCACTCGGCTAACAATGGTTTGGTGATTACCTAGTTGGGTGCTGCCTCCTTTAGGCAAATCAATCGGCTTTTTTTTACTGTTTTCCCCGCATCGCGGGCCGTGGAGTCCCTCCCCAGCTGCGCTTCCTCAAAATAATGCCCGAACAAATTCTCGGAGCAGTACGCCACCCGCTCCGACACTGGGGAGGCGCGGCGATAGAACCATGGTTTCCCGGCTGTCGACACGCGCTGGAAACCACTCGGCTAACAATGGTTTGGTGATTACCTAGTTGGGTGCTGCCTCCTTTAGGCAAATCAATCGGCTTTTTTTTTAATGTTTTCCCCCTTTTTTTTCGTTTTTTCTGTCTCCATTGCTTTTCTAAATGGTTTTATTCCTTCCTTACCAGGTTTCCACAGGTTTTCTTGTTTTTTCTTTGTTCTTCTCCATTTTTTCTTTGGTTTCCTTTTTTCTTCTGCATTTCTGTTTGGTTTTCTTTTTCCTTCTCCATTTTTGTTTTTCCTTTGTTTTTTCTTATGTTTGTTTTCACTTTCACTCTACATTTTTGTACATGTCAAAAACATTTTTTTATACACGTTCAACATTGTCCAAACGCTATTTCAACATTTTTCTAAAAACTTGTTCAAATTTTCATAGTTATTAAAAAAACAAAAGCTTGATCAACATTTTTAATACTTGTTAACATTTTTCATATACTCGTTAACATTTTTCAAATACTTATTCAACATTTTTAAATACTTGTTCAACATTTTTCAAATTCTTGCTATGTGCCTCAAAGCTCCGCTTTTGCCTGATCCAATGCTCATGGGTTCGGAGGCGGTGCCACCCTTCGACGGCAGATGCAGCCCCGCCAACCCCCTTCCGACATGGTGACTCCGACCGGCGTTAGCTTCCTTATCTTCGTTTATAGATACGGTGGCTATGGGATTGCTCAGTCTCAGGCCAGGGAGAAATCCCTGCTCGTCTTGCCGATGCTGGCAACGGCGGCGTCTGCGGATGTCATTTCCTTCTTGGACGCCGATTTTTTATTAATAGTAAATGACAATTTTGGAATTCCGAAACTGGTAAAGGGCCCGTGGAAATTGTAAAAATAGGAAGGACGCCATAAATAACAGTGTCCAGGGTGGACTCTGTTGCTAACAGCGTCCAGGTCTGGATGCTAGTATGGATGGCGTCCAGCTATGTCCTTCCATTGGTGTTCTGATTAGGCTTAATCGAGTCGTTTTCCACTTATAGATAGAAGTTTCATGACTTAGAGCATCTCTAGTGAACACCTTAAAAATTGACCCTTAAAAATATGCATAAGGGGCACTGTAAACCATTTTTACGGTGCGAAATTGTCCCAGACATTGTAGCTCATTTTTTTTCTTTTTTTTCCTTTTTCTCCGGTCCCGGCAGAGCACGTCTCCGGCCATGGCGTGCCTTGCCCCGAAGCCCCGGCTCCGCCTGCGTCGCCCTGCCTCGCCCCGGCGCCGCTCGCCGCGACCGCACGCTCCCTGGCGCGCCTTCCCGTCCCCGGTTGAGCCCGGCACCGCCCGCCGCCGTGCGCACGCTCCCCGGCATGGCCGCACGAACTCCTCGTCACCCTCGCTCCCGGCGTGGCCACGCGAGCTCCCCGCCGCCGCGCGCGACCCGCCCCTCCCCCGCCCTTCTCTGGCACCGCCTCGCCCTGATTCGGGCCGCCGGTGGCCTGCTCCGCCCTGCCCGTGGATGGCCTCGCCTCGGCAGTGGAGGTCGAGCCGGCCGCAATTCGGACCGGCGGCGGCAAATTCCAGCGTGCTGCGGCTTCTTCTGACGTGCGGCGACGGATTCCGGTGAGTTCTGGGTAGATTCCGGCCAGTTCCGCGGCA
This sequence comes from Aegilops tauschii subsp. strangulata, assembly GCF_002575655.3. Classification (NCBI taxonomy): domain Eukaryota; kingdom Viridiplantae; phylum Streptophyta; class Magnoliopsida; order Poales; family Poaceae; genus Aegilops; species Aegilops tauschii. The sequence continues at coordinate 552,298,812 of NC_053037.3, forward strand.
GCGCGTCTGCTCCAATGAGGTTTGACCGGTTTACAGGCTGAACTGTATACTGCCTTCAAAACTGTACATTTGAGGTTTTCGCGAATGGATTTGGTAATTGGCTAGTTTATGAGAATAGATAAGTAGACCTTGAGTCGGCGGCCGCGCTTTTGCCTCTACATGCCGGTGCACTGCTGCCAGTACTTCTGAGCATGGCGTGCCAGCGTCGTAGCTCAATGTGAACCTACCGCACGGCTGGCACCTCAACCTCGCTAGGGTTCCGGTGCCGGCTCTGCCTGCCTTAGGCCGCACGTAGCTGACGAAGATCCACCGCTGCCCGTGCTCTACTACCGCCGACCTTTGCCGCGACCCAACGTACGTGACGGATTCGCCAAAGGGGGATGCGTGGTTCGCCACCGAGAACAACCAGCATTGCCGGTAGTGCTTCGAGTGTGAGTCCGGTGCACCACGCGCACTCGTCGCTCCACCTCCACTGCCGGTCGTGGCAGGCGGAGCAGCAGCTGGCAGCCTTCCAGCAAGCGTTCTCCAGGATGGTGGCGTCAGTCTACGTCGACCTGACCAAGGAGGAGGAGGAGGACAACGATGATGCTACCTAGATCTACCGCCCGCCGCTGACTGTTTTTATAGTTTTCATTTAATTTTTTAGATTTAATTAATATAAATAGGCCTTCTTTTGGCTGTTTTATTTTTTAAAATTTCCAAAAGCTAGCGCAAATGTGAAATGCTTCTGACCGTGTTGGACGCACCTACGAACCGACAGACAAAAACAAACACCGGCGTCCACCTGACCAACCCAAATGAACAAAGAAAGGAGAAAATCCGTGTCAATTTGGAAGGTTACACGTAGGCCAAGTTCAGCACACAGGACGCTGCTAACAATAGCGTCCGGGTGTGGACGTGGTTCGCAACAGCGGCCAAGCTTGGACGCTACTAATCATTGCGTCCTTCCTATTTTTCAAAATTCCAACTTATCGTTACTAGTTTCAGAATTACAGAATTAAAATTTATTATTAATAAAAAAATCGGTCTTGGACGCGTTGTCAAGGCCCTCGACTACGCCCCTCTTTGAGCTCAGGGGAAACCCTAGGTCCGGTTTCTCCGGACTAGATGGTGACGACGTCGTCCTCCTTCTTGAAGGCGCCATCTTGCTCGCTCGCGGTGTCCTCGGTTTTGGTTCCCGAGATGTTGGTGCTCTTGTTGGTCTGGCGTTGCCGCTCTTGGTTCGGGCTTGGTAGGTTTAGCTGTGATGTATCCTCTCTTCGGGCCGAGCATCCCTTATCTTTCTGCTCCACGCACCATGTTCACGCCTGCCTGCGTTCGTGTCATGTGTTGTACCCCTATCTGTACTCATTCCATTTCTTCTATCAATGCAATGATACGCAAGCTTTGCATATTCGCGAAAAGAATTTTTCAAATTCTTGCTATGTGCCTGAAAAGTCGGCACGAAATCAAAGCCAGGGAAATTAGACCGGCTTTCAGAGCAACCCGAAGCAGTTGAACAGTGGACAATATCACGTCTTCGCAACCAGCACTTGCAAACACGACCGCAAACTTCATAAACGAGCCGTCAACATGGTTGAGTCGGCTGTTCCCGAATATCTGAACTGGTTCGAGCAGCCCATCGTTTGGAGTTATGATGTTCATCCTCCTCAAGTCGAGAATCCGGGTTGTCTTGCCTTGGTGGTAGCGCCTCAAGTCGGTGGTTATAAACTCACTAAGGTGCTTATGGATGGCAGCAGTATCAACATCCTCTATTATGAACTTTTAAGCGGATGAATCTATCCGAAAAACAGCGCCAGCCATCTTCCACATTGTTTCATGAGATCGTTCCTAGAAAGTCTGCTTACCCTATTGGCAAGATTAAGCTGGAAGTTGTGTTTGGCACTAAGTTTAATTACAGATTAGAGTTCCTGACGTTTGAGGTGGTCAAGATCAAAAGTCCATATCATGCCCTATTCGAACGGCCGGCTTATGCTCATTTTATGGCATGACCTTGTTATGTTTATCTGAAACTCAAGATGTTTGGACCATGTGGTACCATCACAGTCAATGGTGACAGGAAAATTGCGCTCCAATGCGAGGAAGGAGGTGCAGCTTATGCCGAATCTGCCTGTGCGGCCGAGTAGTTGAAATTTTATCAAGACAATGTTGATCCGGCAGATATGACATCTCTGAAAAAGCACACTACCGAGTCAGATCCCCAGCTCAAATTCCAGTCGGCTGAGGATACTAAGCAAGTTGATTTCACCCCTAGTGATTGGTGTGAGCAATTCATCATCGGGGCCAATATGGATCCCAAATAGGAAAACACGCTCATCGAGTTCATCCGTGAGAATCAAGACATCGTTGCATGGAAACCTTCTAACATGCCTGGAGTACCGAGAGAACTCGCTGAGCACCACCTCAATGTGGATCCTAAGATGAAACCTGTCCAGCAATACCTCCGTCGTTTTAACAAGGAGAGACGCAAAGCCATTGGTGAAGAAGTGGCCCGGCTCCTAGCAGCCGGGTTCATCATTGAAGTTTTTCATCCTGAGTGGTTGGCTAACCCAGTGCTTGTTCTGAAGAAAAAGGTACTTGGCGGATGTGTGTTGTCACCTCTCGCCGATTATCCCCACCTGTATCTGCATGTATGACCCGCCATCGAGAGTGCCTAGAGACCGGAGACAGAAGCCGTGGGGGAAATGCTGGTGAACTAGTACATAGCGCCCCGGATATTCATGCCTTTAGAGACAGCCCGAACTAACATGACGTCCAATATCCCTAGATCCATCATCAGGGATACCATGTGCGAACAAGACAATGCTTTCAAAAGGGAGAACGATGCGATGCCATCGTCTGGTCTGAAGGACCAAACCTAGGGTTTCCCCCAGTGGTCGAAGAGGGGCACAGATAAATGTCGTGGCAATGCCTCTAAGAAGGGGACGACACTCGTGAGTGTTGTCGCTACCAGCATTGGCAAGCTGAGTAGGGATTTCTCCCTGACCTGAGTCCAAGCAATCTCACATCCATCGGAACAAGATCCGGAGACAAGAAAATCAAGTCATTAGTCAGAACCGCCACCACAAGAAGGGGAGTTGCACTGGCCCCGCCGGACACGCGGGCCTTGGATATGGCAGAGGACGGGGCAAGGAGGTGAATATGGTTGGGAAGCGGCAGGGCGGTAAGGGATGTAGAAGGATGCAATAGCGACCAGTGATGTCGTCGAGTCAGGAACCAGAGGGAACGCAGAGCTGGGCCCTCGGGGCCAAAGCCATCAAGATGTCGATGAGCCAAGATAAATTAGATCTGCCCCTTTGGGTATTTTTATATTAGTGTAGATGTATAGATCTCTTACCATCTTCTTTGATAGAAATGTTATTCTCTCTTTTACTAACATTTGCTTAGCAGGGTCTCTAACTCTCTATAGCAGCCAGTCTACACTTCGCCTCCTCTTTTCTGCTAATATAACTCATTCATTTCACAAATTTAGGCCAGTAAACACTACTGCAGGATGCTCCTAACGTGACACTACAATCAGAGACCCTTCGACAAACTGCGTACGATGCATTAATCACAAATGGTGTTGTAAGAAAACCGTCACCAATAATACGAACTGTTTGCGATGGCAGAGACATCCAACATAATTCAGATTAGAGTTGCGTGTGCGATACGTGGCATATAGTTGATCCATGCGAACTGTTTTCGATGAGCATAACAACAGAAACGGTCAACCAGATGAAGGTGTGTGCGTTATACGGCATACAACTCACTCGGATGAACTGTTTGCGATGAGCCAAGACAACAAAAATGGTTCAACTTCACAAAATGTGTGTGATACATGGCAAACAGGTCCTTAATCAGAAATGTGTGCGAAGACCGATAATAACACAGACGATTGCTGCTAATAAGCCATGTGTGTTGTGGGCAAACGCTTGCTGGTATACAATTGTCAGCGATTCAAGAAATCATCACCGACGGGTTCCTTAGTTTAGTGTGTGTGCGATGTGATGAGCCAAGATTACATAAGTGACTAGTACACACATGACATTTGCACACACCAAAGTAAACAATAACTGTTGGGAAACGTAGTAGAAAACAAAAAAATTCGCCCTACGATCACCCAGGAACAATATGAAGATGCATGATACGTCTCCAACGTATCTATAATTTATGAAGTATTCATGCTGTTATTTTATCATTCTTGGATGTTTTACAATCATTTTATAGCAAATTTATATCATTTTTTGGGACTAACCTATTGACCCAGTGCCCAGTGCCAGTTGCTGTTTTTTGCTTGTTTTTTACATCGCAGAAAATCAATACCAAACAGAGTCAAAACGCAACGAAACTCCACGGGGATTTTTTATGGACCAGAAGGAACCCAATGGGCCAGAGCTGCACCTGGGGGGTGCCCCGAGGGGGCACAACCCACCAGGGCACTCCAGGCCCACCTGGCGCACCCAGGTGGGTTGTGCCCACCTCGGTGGCCTCCCGCACCCCTTCTTTGCACTATAAATTCCCAAATATTCCGAAACCCATCGGGGTTAACCTAGATCAGAAGTTCCACCGCCGCAAGGTCTCTGTATCTGCAAAAACCAATCTAGACCCCGTTCCGGCACCCTGCCGGAGGGGGGAATCATCTCCGGTGGCCATCTTTCATCATCCCGGCGGCCACCACGATGAGGAGGGAGTAGTCCACCCTCGGGGCTGAGGGTTTGTACCAGTAGCTATGTGTTTAATCTCTCTCTCTCGTGATCTATATCATGGGCTTTGTTAATATAGTCGTATCATATGATGTTTCTACCCTCTATACTCTTGTTATGATGAATTGAATCTTTACCCTTTGAAGTTTTGTCTTGTCGGATCGAATATTCAGAGATGAGAACACATGATATATGTCTTGCGGTATGAATACTTGAGGTGACAATTGGGGTATCTTATGGATTCACTTGACATATGTTATGGCATTCAACTCGCGGATTCCCGCGGTGATATTGGGGTAATCTATGCATAGGGGTTGATGCACGTTTTTCTCAGGTAGAAACTTCGGGGTCTCTTTGTAGTTCTTTGTGTGGATTGAGTATTATGAATATGAATTTGCTTTGGTGTTATTCTAGTACGAACTCTAGGATAGATCGAATGAAAAAATAGCTTTGTGTTATTTTAGTACGAACTCTTGAATAGATCGAGCGGACAGAATAGCTTTGAGTTGGTCTCGTACCCTACAAACAATATCTATCTTTTGTTCTCCGCTAATAGGAACTCGGGAGTGATTCTTTATTACACTTTGAGGGATAATCATATGATCCAACTATGCTAGCATTGTTGAGAGATTGCACTAGCGAAAGTACGGACCCTAGGCCTTGTTTTTAAGCATTGCAATACCGTTTTTGTGCCCTTTTAATATTTGCTACCTTGCTGTTTTTATTTATTCAGATTATAAAAATATATTTCTACCATCCATATTACACTTTTATCACCATCTCTTCGCCGAACTAGTGCACCTATACAATTTGCCATTGTATTGGGTGTGTTGGGGACACAAGAGATTTCTTGTATTTGGTTGCAAGGTCGTTTGAGAGAGACCATCTTCGTCCTACACCTCTCACGGATTGGTAAACCTTAGGTCATCCACTTGAGGGAAAATTGCTACTGTCCTACAAAACTTTGCGCTTGGAGGCCCAACACGTGTCTACAAGAATAAATTGTGTAGTAGACATCAATGCATAACGGGTTTTGATCAACGATCTTTACCGACTCCGGGAGTGCAGCGGAAGTAGACGAGTCGGTGTAGATTGTACTTGGAGTCCCTCGAATGTCGATGAAGATCTCGCGAACCGCCCTCGAACGATCCCTCGAACCGAAGACGAAAGCATGGCCTCTCTACTTGGTTGCAAGCATACGGTCTTCACGATCCGGCAGCGCTTTGCCGTCCGGAGCTAATCGCCGCCAGAGAATTAGAGGGAGGAGATTAGAACCACAAAGGGCTTCTAATTAGGAGGATTAGATGTGGCTAGGGCTCGCTCTAATTAGTCAATTAGGACCAACTAGAACGTGCACTAGATCAACTAGAGGAGGCTCCAAAACATGTGTATCCATAGGGTGGAAATCCTCTAGTATATATAGGTTAGAGGGGAGGGAGAGGGCAGCCACCAAGGGGGAAGGAGTCCCCTTGGTGCTCCAGCCTTCGGGGGGGGGGGTGGCGGGGAGTCCTACTCCCTCCCCAAGTAGGATTTGCCCCCACCCCCCACACTAGGAAAGGGGCGAGAGCGCCACTTCCACTTGGGCCCTTGTGGCCCAAGTTGCCTTCCACCTCTTGGCCTTTTTAGGCCCGTTCATATTTTAATTAAATATAAAATATTCTAAAAATTTTCAGGCCATTATATATATAATTTAACATCCCCAAAAACATTTTCCATCTATATATAATTAATCAGTAATACCCGGTATTACCCGATATTCACTCAAACCCTTCTGGTGAACCCGAAACGCTTCCGGAACCTCTCGGAACTATTCCGGATATTAATGAAACAATTCCATAAATATATTCTCATCACTCCCATCCTACTAACACTCAGCAGATCTTGATTACCTTAAGCTTGTGACCCCGTAGATTCGGTAAATCATAGACAGAAGGAAACCCATTCGTTCAATGACCGATAGCGGAACCATGGACATCCATATCGGTCCCTATGATTACACGAATGATATTCGAGTAAACCTTTGGTTATCATGTGATGTTCCCTTTGCTTCGCGTTACTTTACAAAACCCGGTGTTCATCGGTATCCTCCAGAGTCATCACCATGCTCACTATACCATTGCTCCTGTTACCGATTTTGTTCTTCTTTCTCGTTGACATGTTCCGGCATCCCCGTGACATAGTCACCAGTGTCTGGCCAGACAATCATGGATGCCGTCATACCGAGAGGGCCTGTAACGCCCACGATGCGGCTATATCTCCCACGTGTCGAGGCACGACTTAGAGGCATAACCGCATTGTGGTTTTGTCGCAAGAAGGGTCATCTTCACACAATCCCATGTAATGAACAAGAATGGGATAAAGAGTTGGCTTACAATCGCCACTTCACACAATACATAAATATAATTCATACATCATCCAAAATACACACATAGACCGACTACGGTCAAGATCCAAATGAAAATAAGATAACCCCAAATGCTAGATCCCCGATCATCCCAACTGGGCTCCACTACTGATCATCAGGAAAAGACACATAGTAACGACCACGTTCCTCATCGAACTCCCACTTGAGATCGATCCCATCATCTGCACTGGCATCGTCGGCACCTGCAACTGTTTTGGTAGAATCTAATCTCACACCCGCGAGATCAAGACTATATAAGCTTATAGGAAAGGGTGGTGTAATGAGGTGGAGCTGCTGCAGGCACTAAGCATATATGGTGGCTAACCAACGCAAATGAGAGCGAGAAGAGAAGCAACGGAACGGTCGTCTTCTAGCAATGACCAAGAAGTGATCCTGAACTCCTACTTACGTCATGCATAACTCAAACCGTGTTCACTTCCCGGACTCCGCCGAGAAGAGACCATCACGGCTACACACACAGTTGATGTATTTTAATTGGGTCAAGTGACAAGTTCTCTACAACCGGACATTAACAAATTCCCATCTGCCTCATAACCGCGGGCACGACTTTCGAAAGATAAATACCCTGCAGGGGTGTCCCAACTTAGCCCATCATAAGCTCTCACGGTCAACGAAGGATAAACCTTCTCCCGGAAAGACCCGATCAGTCTCGGGATCCCGGTTTACAAGACATTTCGACAATGGTAAAACAAGACCAGCAAAGCCGCCCGAATGTGCCGACAAATCCCGATAGGAGCTGCACATATCTCATTCTCAGGGCACACCGGATGAACACTATGTACAGCTAAAACCAACCCTCGAGTTTCCCCAAGGTGGCGCTGCAAGTGGCTCTAGTTTGGACTAGCACTCAGAGGAACACTGGCCCGGGGATTTAAATAAAGATGACCCTCGGGCTCGCGAAAACCCGGGGGAAAAGGCTCAGGTGGCAAATGGTAAAACCAAGGTTGGGCCTTGCTGGAGGAGTTTTATTTAAGGCGAACTATCAAGGGGGTCCCATAAATCACCCAACCGCGTAAGGAACGCAAACTCAAGGAACATAATCCCGGTATGACAGTAACTAGGGCGGCAAGAATGGAACAAAACACCAGGCATAAAGCTGAGCCTTCCACCCTTTACCAAAATATATAGATGCATTAATTAAATAAGAGATATTGTGATATCCCAACATATCCATGTTCCAACATGGAACAAACTTCAACTTCACCTGCAACTAGCAACGCTATAAGAAGGGCTGAGCAAAAGCGGTAACTTAGCCAAACAACGGTTTGCTAGGAAAGGATGGTTAGAGGCTGACATGGCAATATGGGAGGCATGATATAGCAAGTGATAGGTAGCGCAGCATGGCAATAGAGCGAATAACTAGCAAAGCAAAGATAGAAGTGATTTCGAGGGGTGGTCATCTTGCCTGCAAGGTTCTCAGAGTTGTCGAAAGCTTGATCCTCGTAAGCGTACTCAACAGGTTCCTCGTTCACGAACTCGTCTCCCGGCTCTACCCAAGAAAAGAACACAAGCAACAGAACAACAATCAATCACGAGAAATGCACAAGCAACATGATACAAAACATGTGTGATATGCAAGATAGGATATGCGATGCATATGCGTGCTCCGGAAGGAAAATGATGAACAAGGCAGTAACTTGGCAAAACCAAGCATGCCACTGGAAAGATGAGGTGATTTCGGTCGAAATCGATATAAAGATCACCGGAAACGGATGCACGGTTTGCAAATGGCAAGCGAAACAAGAATGACACGAATCTGCGATTAACAGCATGATAGCACTTAAAATGCAACAAACAACAATGCTACAGCACTGCAACATAGCAACAAAGCATATGGCAGTGATCTACAGGAGATGATTGACAAAAGATGAACACTGAGCTACGGCTAGTTCACAACATAACAAGCTCAAACAAGCATGGCAAAAGTGCAAAAGGTAACAGGATCACAGACTTAGTGAAATTACTGGACATGGAAGAAACATCATCAGGTAGCAATGTTCAGAGAACGAAAACAACATGCTACAGGAAATTAAAATGGAAAAACAAGGCATGGAAGTATTATACTAAATGCATATGACAAAAGTCCCTTACTGACCATAAGACAAAAAGACCAGAAGATATGATGGCAAGCATGTAAACATAGCAAGTTCCGTTATCAGGTTTCAGACTTAGCAGAAAACAGAGCATGGCAAAAACAATGATATGAAGGCATCTTGGTGAGCTTGATGCACTCACCACAAAGCAATGCATGACAAAACAAGCATACCTACAGCAAGATGGCATTTTTATGAAGCTATCCATGGCAAGAACAAAAGCATAGCATGTATGGATCAACTACAACAAGCTTGGCAAAATAGCATATCATGTTAAGAATCTGCCAGAAATATTTTATAGCAAAAGTAGAGCAAGACTGGGTCATGCTATGGCACTCCATAATTGCAAAAAAGGGCAGGAATGGATGAATTACAACAATATCTACAAGACATCCTTAATGAACATCTCCAAAATATGCATGGATCTCTCTGTAGCATCAAGTTTACATGGCAACAAAATAACAGCAGACAAAGACTTGGAGAAATCACCAAGTCCCTGAAATCAGAAACATTACGGGACCTAGTTTGCATGCTTGTGCTAGTCACCACAGAGATCACAAAAATACATGGCATACACCACTGGAAAGATGGCATGGCATACAACAAAATACATGTAGAGCTCATGCCCATAAGATGCACAGATTAAATGATACAAAAATGACAAATCTCCAAGTTCTGCTAAGAACCAGCAGATAACAGCAACTAGCACTCTTGCACCAGAGATTTGGGCATCAAGGTGGACTCTAATGAACATGGTGCAATTGAACAAAATGTAGAGCATCACGAGGGGAACAATTTGAAATATTACACGCGCGAAACGGAGCTATGTACAGAGAGTTATGCAAAGTTGAACAAGGGTATATGCTGTAAAAAATCGAAGACTTAGCAAATTTTCGGGGGTCGAGGAGAAAGTCAACGCAGGAGTCTACCAGATCGGATCGGGGCCTGGGCTTCGATGGCGCTCGCCGGCGACGGGAGGGGAAGAAGGAGGCCGGCGACGGGGCACTGGGCGGAGGAGGCGACGGCGGCCGGCGAGGAAGGCGGCGGCGCGGCGAGGCAGGAGCGCGGGCGGCGCGGGGAGGCGTCGGGCCGCGGGGGCTGGCGTCGGGCCTGGCGGGCCGTGGCGGCGGGGGGGGGGACGGCTGCCACGTGGCGGCGGCGGGGCAAGGCAAGGTGGCGGCGCGGCGCAGGAGGCGAGCGGGGGGAGGCGCGCGGCGGCGTACGGGCCAGCGGGCCCGCGGCGGGCTTCGGCGGGCCGGCGGGCGCGCGCGGCGTACGGCGCCACGTGGCAGCGCGCCACTGGTCCGGGGCGGCGGCGCGAATTGTCCGGCCGGCGGCGGACACGTCCGGCGCGGCGCGAGGAGCGGGTTAGGGTTTATCTGCGAATGTTTTTCGGGAGGGTCACATATAAATAGGTAGAGGGAGCTAGGAGGCTCCAAATGAGGTGCGGTTTTCGCCCACACGATCGTGATCGAACGACCTACAGCATGGAAGAGAGTTTGGTGGGTTTTGGGCTGTTTTGAGAGGGGGTTTGCTGGAACACACATATGGACTTAGCGGATGCCCGGTTAACTGTTGGAGTACCAAACGATCTCCAAATGGAACGAAACTTGACCGGTGGTCTACCGGTGGTATACCAAGGCCACTTGACAAGCCTCGGTCCATTCCGAGAACGTTTGACACCCGCACACGAAAGAAAACAAAAGGATGCACCGGAGGAGATGGGAGCGCCGGATTGCAAAACGGACAACGGGGAAAATGCTCGGATGCATGAGACGAACACGTATGCAAATGCAATGCACATGATGACATGATATGAAATGCATGACATGAACAAAATACAAAACGAAAAACAAAACCCGACCACGGAGGGAATATCATAGCACATAGCCGAAAATGGCAAGAGTCGGAGTTACAAATATGGAAAGTTAAATCCGGGGTGTTACAACACTCCACCACTACGAGAGGACCTCGTCCCGAGATCTAGGACTGAAAGAACTCCGGATATTCGGAACGGCGATGGTCCTCGCGTTCCCAGGTGGCTTCCCGGTCGGAATGGTGCGACCACTTCACTTTCAGGAATTTGATTGACTTGTTGCGAGTCTTGCGCTCAGTTTCTTCAAGAATAGCAACGGGGTGCTCATGATAAGACAGATCTTCTTGGAGGTCAATCTCTTCGAAGTTGATAGTGCGCTCAGGCGTCTTGAAGCACTTGCGGAGCTGTGACACGTGGAACACATCGTGCACGTTCGCGAAGTTGGAAGGAAGCTCAAGTTGATAGGCGAGGTCGCCTCTTTTGCCAATGATCTTGAAAGGACCCACGCATCTAGGGGAAAGCTTCCCTTTGATACCAAAGCGACGAGTGCCTTTCATTGGAGAGACGCGGAGGTAGACATGGTCTCCGATCTCGAAAGCCACATCACGGTGCTTACTATCATAGTAACTCTTCTGGCGCGATTGCGCGGCTTTGAGATTATCACGGATGAATTTACACATTTCTTCAGCTTCAGTGATTAAGTCATTGCCAAGAAGTTGGCGTTCACCAGTCTCTGACCAATTGAGCGGAGTACGACACTTTCTGCCATAGAGAATCTCGAATGGGGCCTTGCCCGAACTTGCTTGGAAGCTGTTGTTGTAGGAGAATTCTGCATATGGAAGACAATCTTCCCATTTCATGCCAAAGGAAATGACACAAGTCCTGAGCATATCTTCAAAAATTTGATTCACTCGCTCGACTTGGCCACTAGTTTGAGGATGGAAAGGTATGCTGAAGTGAATGTTTGTGCCCATGGCCTTCTGGAAGGAGTCCCAGAACTTAGAGGTGAAGATGCTTCCACGATCTGAAGAAATCAATTGTGGAATGCCGTGCAAGGAGACAATTCTGGAGGTGTATAGCTCTGCCAACTGAGCTGCTGTGATGGATTCTTTGATTGGAAGGAAATGAGCCACTTTAGAAAGCTTGTCAATGACAACGAAGATAGCATCATTTCCGCGCTTGGACTTTGGAAAACCAGTCACGAAGTCCATTTCGATATGATCAAACTTCCATTCTGGGATAGCAAGAGGTTGGAGGAGACCAGCTGGTCGTTGGTGTTCTGCTTTCACTCTTCGACAGACATCGCATTCATTCACGAATTGAGCAATTTCTCGCTTCATTCGAGTCCACCAATACGACCGCTTGAGGTCATGATACATCTTCGTACTTCCAGGATGAATGGAAAGGAGAGAATTGTGCGCCTCGTTCATTATGAATTTCCTTAGATCGCCTTTAGGAACCACAATCCGGTCCTCGAAGAATAAAGTGTCTCTGTCATCAATGCGATAGCACTTGTATTTGGAAAAGCCCTTGTCGATACCACGTTTCACCTTCTTCACCATGGCATCAAGAAGTTGCGCCTCACGAATTTGATCTTCCAAAGTAGGAGAGACTATGAGGTTGGCAAGAAAGCCTTGAGGAACAACTTGGAGATTCAGCTTACGGAAAGCTTCACAAAGATCTGGTTGGAATGGCTTGAGAATTAAGCTATTGCAATAAGCCTTCCTGCTTAAAGCATCTGCAATGACATTGACCTTGCCTGGAGTATATTCAATACTCGGATTGTACTCTTGAATCATTTCGACCCATCGAGTCTGCCTGAGGTTGAGGTTGGGCTGAGTGAAGATGTACTTGAGACTCTTGTGATCGGTGAAAATGTCCACTTGTCTTCCCAACAAGAGATGTCTCCACATTATTAATGCATGGACAACTGCCGCCAACTCAAGATCGTGAGTGGGGTAGTTCTTCTCATTGGGCTTCAACTGGCGAGAGGTATAGGCCACAACTTTCTTCTCTTGCATTAACACAGCACCGAGACCTTGGAGAGAAGCATCACAGAAAACTTCAAATGGCTTGGATTCATCAGGAGGAGTTAAGACAGGAGTTGTGACTAGTTTCTCTTTGAGAGTGTTGAAAGCAACATCACACTCAGGAGACCAGACATACTTCACATGTTTCTGGAGGAGGTTGGAAAGAGGCTTTGCAATCTTAGAGAAATTCTCAACGAATCTTCGGCAATAGCTTGCAAGACCAAGAAAACTGCGAAGCTGCTTGACATTCTGAGGAGGTTCCCAATTCACAATTGCGGACACCTTCTCGGGGTTAACAGCGATGCCCTTGGCAGAGATGATGTGACCAAGGAAAAGAACTTCATCAAGCCAAAACTCACATTTGGAGAACTTCGCATAGAATTGATACTCTCTGAGCTTGTCGAGCACCAATCGCAAATGTTTGGCATGATCCTTCTTATTCTTGGAGAAGACCAAGATATCATCGAGATACACCAGAACGAATTCATTGGTATAGGGGTTGAAGATGAAATTCGTCATCCGAGAGAAAACTGGAGGAGCATTGACAAGGCCGAAAGACACGACAGTATATTCATAAGAACCAAAGCTTGTTCTGAATGCTGTCTTGCGAATATCTTCTTCATGAATGCGAATCTGATGATAACCCATACAAAGGTCAAGCTTGGAGAATACTTTAGCACCTTTGAGTTGCTCAAATAGCTCATTGATGTTGGGTAGTGGATACTTGTTCTTGATTGTCTTCTTGTTCAATGGACGGTAGTCGACACAAAGTCGGTCCGTGCCATCCTTCTTCTTGACAAAAAGAACACCACAACCCCATGGAGATGAACTCGGTCTGATCAAACCCAGACGCTCTTGTTCATCGAGCTGTTTCTTCAATTCCTTCAGCTCGTTAGGTCCAAGCTTGTATGGACGCTTGCAAACGGGTTCGGTGCCAGGCTCTAGTTCGATAACGAACTCAACTGGCCGATGAGGAGGCATACCCGGAAGCTCTTCTGGAAAGACATCTTGATACTCACAAACGACTGGAATTTGAGAGATGGCATTCAATTCGCCCTTCTCATTGAGAGAAAAAAACCGAATGGTTTCATCACGAGCAGCATAAATGATGACATCCTCAGAAGAATGTGTCAATTGAATTTCCCTGGCAGCACAATCAAGTTGAGCTTTGTGCTTAGAAAGCCAGTCCATCCCGAGAATAAGATCAATATCCGAGTCACCAAGAACAACTGGAGAAGACAGAAATTTATAGTTTCCCATCTTGATGGAAACATCCGGGACACAATTATTAGATGTCATTTGCTTGCCCGGAGACACAACCTTCAACGGGATAGGAATCTTTTCCGTCACAAACTCATGCTTGGCAACAAAAGGTCTTGATATGAAAGAAAGCGATGCACCAGTATCAAAAAGAACTTTTGCAGGAATATCATTAACAGGAAGATTACCCATTATCACATCAGTAGATTCCTCTGCTTGAGCTGCATTCATCATGTTCACCTTTGCAGACTTTGGATTATGCTTGACCACTGCATTGCTGGAAGATCTGACAGGAGGAGGAGGCGGAAGACGCCTTTGGTTGAAGCACTTGTTAGCATAGTGACCTGTCTGCTGACACTTGTTGCAAGTCACCTCTGAGAGTGGATGGTGATAAGGAGCATTGGACTTTGGAGCTTGATTCTGAGACTTGTTCTGATAGCCAGAGTTGGAAGAACCATGGCCACCTTTGTTCTTCTGCTGGTAAGGCTGACGAAACGGAGGAGGAGGAGGCAACCAGAACTTCTGTTGCTTAGCAGCCACAAATGAGGAAGAAGAAGACTGAACTGCGTCTCTGACTCTCTTCTTAGAAGCCTCACACTTGAGCTGAGCAGCCTCTTGCTTCAGTGCCATGTTATAGAATTGATCAAACTGAGTCGGCTCAACAATAACGAGAGCTAACTGCAGATCCTCTCTAAGGCCACCTCTGAAGTGATAGATCATACTCTTTTCATCAGGAACGTCTTGTTTAGCGAAGCGAGCAAGTTTCTGAAACTGGATGTTGTATTGATACACAGACATGTTGCCTTGCTTGAGATTGCGGAACTCCTCACGCTTGCTCTCAACAACACTTTGTGGAATGTGGTGCGCTTTGAAGTCCTGACAGAAGTCAGTCCAAGTGATCACACGACTTCCTCTGGAATCTTTGTATTGCTGAAACCAATCAGCAGCTTGGTCCTTGAGCTGAAAAGAAGCGAACTTGACATAGTCCTCAGGCCTGACATTGCTACATTCAAAATGCTTGTTGATGTCCACGAGCCAATCATCGGCATCCGTGGCCTCGGCACAGTAGCTGAAAGACTTGGGCTGATTTGCGAGAAACTGGTTGAGGGTAGCGAAGTGAGGCTGATTGTTGCCTTGATTGCCTTGCCCTTGGGTGCGTTCTTGCAAGAGTTGCAGAATCATCTGAGCATTGGCGTTGGTGGCTGCCATGATAGCTTGCCATGCCTCCGGAGGCGGAGGTGGTGGCGGAGGGTTCGCTTGACTCCCTTCATTGCGATCCGGATTCTGACGCGTTGGCGGAGCCATCCTGAAGAGGGTGACATCCGTTAGCATCTTGATAGACAAATAGATAAGTAGAATCAACGGATAGAAATTGCAACATATAGTCTTCACAATAAACATTCGAACGAAGATGAACGAATGAATTCCATAGTAAATCATCACACTTCCATAAGTTGAGAAGCCACTTGAAAAAGATATGGAATCAACATAAGCCTTCGAAGCAACTCGAATACCACAATACAAAACAAAAACAAAGTATTGGCTTGCAGAATAAGCCGGAACAAACATATGATAGAGGTTTCGTCCGAAGTGTTCGTGGTGGGGCCCACACGGGCTCAATCGTACAACACCATCATGTACAAGGTTGTGCACATGACATACGAAGTGTCCCCGAGTCGGCATAGCCAAGGACTCTTTAAGACACTACGAGACCACTGTAAAACCAACCGTGTACAGGCGGACCACTAGACGTCGGACCCCAATCTCATATCATGCGTCTGTCGGAAAGATGTCCTAAGGCTACTTGAATTCCCACTTATAAACTCCCGAAACTTTCTGGTTATGCAATCTGGTGTTGGGGATACAGGGGACACAAAATATATCACCCAAACTAACAATCCCTAGATCCAGCTCTATCCATCCGTCAACACATAACCAAGAAACCTTCAGAAATCGTTTACCTCGACCTTCGAAAAGCATCCGTTATACAAGTTATGGCAATACTCCCGAACTCCCGCCCCAGTACTGGGTGGCGTCGAGGTGATCTCACCAACAACTGCATAAAAGAGATTTCGATGTCGGCGAAACTCAGGTATTCCAGAACTGCAACGATAAAATTGTGACGACAACACCTCGGAGCTCAACTCCCCGGGACACTACCACAACCCCTAAATGTCAGGAGGCACCAAGAACAATGTTCTCATCACAAAACCATCGGAACGATTCCAAGATACCCGCGTGATCCTAATTTTTTTTAGTGAAATTTGAGGAGAATAGTCAAAACTTCTACGTCAGGAGACCTCACCAGAGCGACGAAGGGACTGAGGAGTAAAAAGAATCCTACTCTCCGATATATAAAATCCTAAGACTCAAAACTTTTTTTGCTAGACTCAACAACGCCAGCGATTCGATCAAGCAGGGGGCTCCTAAGTCGGGGATGGCTCTGATTACCAACTTGTAACGCCCACGATGCGGCTATATCTCCCACGTGTCGAGGCACGACTTAGAGGCATAACCGCATTGTGGTTTTGTCGCAAGAAGGGTCATCTTCACACAATCCCATGTAATGAACAAGAATGGGATAAAGAGTTGGCTTACAATTGCCACTTCACACAATACATAAATATAATTCATACATCATCCAAAATACACACATAGACCGACTACGGTCAAGATCCAAATGAAAATAAGATAACCCCAAATGCTAGATCCCCGATCGTCCCAACTGGGCTCCACTACTGATCATCAGGAAAAGACACATAGTAACGACCACGTTCCTCATCAAACTCCCACTTGAGGTCGATCCCATCATCTGCACTGGCATCGTCGGCACCTGCAACTGTTTTGGTAGAATCTAATCTCACACCCGCGAGATCAAGACTATATAAGCTTATAGGAAAGGGTGGTGTAATGAGGTGGAGCTGCTGCAGGCACTAAGCATATATGGTGGCTAACCAACGCAAATGAGAGCGAGAAGAGAAGCAACGGAACGGTCGTCTTCTAGCAATGACCAAGAAGTGATCCTGAACTCCTACTTACGTCATGCATAACTCAAACCGTGTTCACTTCCCGGACTCCGCCGAGAAGAGACCATCACGGCTACACACACAGTTGATGTATTTTAATTGGGTCAAGTGACAAGTTCTCTACAACCGGACATTAACAAATTCCCATCTGCCTCATAACCGCGGGCACGGCTTTCGAAAGATAAATACCCTGCAGGGGTGTCCCAACTTAGCCCATCATAAGCTCTCACGGTCAACGAAGGATAAACCTTCTCCCGGAAAGACCCGATTAGTCTCGGGATCCCGGTTTACAAGACATTTCGACAATGGTAAAACAAGACCAGCAAAGCCGCCCGAATGTGCCGACAAATCCCGATAGGAGTTGCGCATATCTCGTTCTCAGGGCACACCGGATGAACACTACGTACAGCTAAAACCAATCCTCGAGTTTCCCCAAGGTGGCGCTGCAAGTGGCTCTAGTTTGGACCAGCACTCAGAGGAACACTGGCCCGGGGGTTTAAATAAAGATGACCCTCGGGCTCGCGAAAACCCGGGGAAAAGGCTTAGGTGGCAAATGGTAAAACCAAGGTTGGGCCTTGCTGGAGGAGTTTTATTCAAGGCGAACTGTCAAGGGGGTCCCATAAATCACCCAACTGCGCAAGGAACGCAAACTCAAGGAACATAATCCCGGTATGACAGTAACTAGGGCGGCAAGAGTGGAACAAAACACCAGGCATAAGGCCGAGCCTTCCACCCTTTACCAAAATATATAGATGCATTAATTAAATAAGAGACATTGTGATATCCCAACATATCCATGTTCCAACATGGAACAAACTTCAACTTCACCTGCAACTAGCAACACTATAAGAAGGGCTGAGCAAAAGCGGTAACTTAGCCAAACAACGGTTTGCTAGGAAAGGATGGTTAGAGGCTGACATGGCAATATGGGAGGCATGATATAGCAAGTGATAGGTAGCGCAGCATGGCAATAGAGCGAACAACTAGCAAAGCAAAGATAGAAGTGATTTCGAGGGGTGGTCATCTTGCCTGCAAGGTTCTCAGAGTTGTCGAAAGCTTGATCCTCGTAAGCGTACTCAACAGGTTCCTCTTTCACGAACTCGTCTCCCGGCTCTACCCAAGATAAGAACACAAGCAACGGAACAACAATCAATCATGAGAAATGCACAAGCAACATGATGCAAAACATGTATGATATGCAAGATAGGATATGCGATGCATATGCGTGCTCCGGAAGGAAAATGATGAACAAGGCAGTAACTTGGCAAAACCAAGCATGCCACTGGAAAGATGAGGTGATTTCGGTCGAAATCGATATAAAGATCACCGGAAACGGATGCACGGTTTGCAAATGGCAAGCGAAACAAGAATGACACGAATCTGCGATTAACAGCATGATAGCACTTAAAATGCAACAAACAACAATGCTACAGCACTCCAACATTGCAACAAAGCATATGGCAGTGATCTACAGGAGATGATTGACAAAAGATGAACACTGAGCTACGGCTAGTTCATAACATAACAAGCTCAAACAAGCATGGCAAAAGTGCAAAAGATAACAGGATCACAGACTTGGTGAAATTACTGGACATGGCAGAAACAGCATCAGGTAGCAATGTTCAGAGCACGAAACCAACATGATACAGGAACTTAACATGGCAAAACAAGGCATGGTAGTATTATACTAAATGCATATGACAAAAGTCCCTTACTGACCATAAGCTAAAAAGGACCAGAAGATATGATGGCAAGCATGTAAACATAGCAAGTTCCGTTATCAGGTTTCAGACTTGGCAGAAAACAGAGCATGGCAGAAACAATGATATGAAGGCATCTTGGTGAGCTTGTTGCACTCACCACAAGGCAATGCATGACAAAACAAGCATACCTACAGCAAGATGGCATGTTTATGAAGCTATCCATGGCAATAACAAAAGCATAGCATGTATGGATCAACTACAACAAGCTTGGCAAAATAGCATATCATGTTAAGAATCTGCCAGAAATATTTTATAGCAAAAGTAGAGCAAGATTGAGTCATGCTATGGCACTCCATAATTTCAAACAAGGGAAGGAATGGATTCATTACAACAATATCTACAAGACATCCTTAATGAATATCTCCAAAATATGCATGGATCTCTCTTTAGCATCAAGTTTACATGGCAACAAAATAACAGCAGACAAAGACAAAGAAATCACCAAGTCCCTGAAATCAGAAACATTACGGGGCCTAGTTTGCATGCTTGTGCTAGTCACCACAGAGATCACAAAAATACATGGCATACACCACTGGAAAGATGGCATGGCATACAACAAAACACATGTAGAGCTCATTCCCGTAAGATGCACAGATTAAATGATAAAAAAAATGACAAATCTCCAAGTTCTGCTAAGAACCAGCAGATAACAGCAACTAGCACTCTTGCACCAGAGATTTGGGCATCAAGATGGCCCTAATGAACATGGTGCAATTGAAGACAATGTAGAGCATCACGAGACGAACAATTTGACATATTACACGCGTGAAACAGAGTTAGGTACAGAGAGTTATGCAAAGTTGAACAGGGGTATATGCTGTAAAAAATCAAAAACTTGGCAAATTTTCGGGGGTCGAGGAGAAAGTCAACGCAGGAGTCTACCAGATCGGATCGGGGCCTGGGCTTCGATGGCGCTCGCCGGCGACGGGAGGGGAAGAAGGAGGCCCGCGACGGGGCACTGGGCGGAGGAGGCGACGGCGGCGGCGGCGGCCGGCGAGGAAGGCGGCGGCGCACTGGCGCGGCGGCGCGGCGAGGCAGGAGCGCGGGCGGCGCGGGGAGGCGTCGGGCCGCGGGGGCTGGCGGCGGGCATGGCGGGCCGCGGCGGCGGCGCGGGGACGGCTGCCACGTGGCGGCGGCGGGGCAAGGCAAGGTGGCGGCGCGGTGCAGGAGGCGAGCAGGGGGAGGCGCGCGGCGGCGTACGGGCCAGCGGGCCCGCGGCGGGCTTCGGTGGGCCGGCGGGCGCGCGCGGCATATGACGCCATGTGGCAGCGCGCCACTGGTCCGGGGCGGCGGCGCGAATTGTCCGGCCGGCGGCGGACACGTCCGGCGCGGCGCGAGGAGCGGGTTAGGGTTTATCTGCGAACGTTTTTTGGGAGGGTCACATATAAATAGGTAGAGGGAGCTAGGAGGATCCAAATAAGGTGCGGTTTTCACCCACACGATCGTGATCGAACGACCTACAGCATGGAAGAGAGTTTGGTGGGTTTTGGGCTGTTTTGAGAGGGGGGTTTGCTGGAACACACAGATGGACTTAGCGGATGCCCGGTTAACCGTTGGAGTACCAAACGACCTCCAAATGGAACGAAACTTGACCGGTGGTCTACCGGTGGTATACCAAGGCCACTTGACAAGCCTCGGTCCATTCCGAGAACGTTTGACACCCGCACACGAAAGAAAACAAAAGGATGCACCGGAGGAGATGGGAGCGCCGGATTGCAAAACGGACAACGGGGAAAATGCTCGGATGCATGAGACGAACACGTATGCAAATGCAAAGCACATGATGACATGATATGAAATGCATGACATGAACAAAATAAAAAACGAAAAACAAAACCCGACCACGGAGGGAATATCATAGCACATAGCCAAAAATGGCAAGAGTCGGAGTTACAAATATGGAAAGTTACATCCGAGGTGTTACAGGGCCCTAATAATATCTCTCCATCATCAGAGGAGCAAATCCCACTCTCGAGCTATCCAGTCACTTGTCAAACTTTCCGGTCAGCCTGAAAGTTGTCGTTATGATCACCTTGTTACAAATGATGTTTTAGCAACCCCAAAGCCCACCGTCCGGTAGGAAGTGACCGAGACACTCTCATGGTCTGAGGAACTAAAACACATGCTAACACTCCGTGTTATAACAGATGACTTCAGACGATATGATCACATAGTATAACAGGCAAGTATTGGGTCGATTCAATATGATCGTTGTTCTAACGTCATACCCTCAATGTTGTTTTAGGACTATCGTGACACTTAACGGTATCCTAAGATCTGGAAAACGTGATCACCAACAACATTTGAGCCGGTCTTAGAGGAAAGACCAGGAACCTATTGTTTACCGTTTATCATTTCACACGTGATATGAGTTTCCCACTGAATCGCATATTCCAGGACAATAGCAGTTATAGTTGTTGGGGAATGTAGTAATTCAAATTTTTCCTACGATCACACAAGATCTATATAGGATATGCATAGCAACGAGACGGGAGAGTGTGTCCACGTACCCTCGTAGACCGAAAGCGGAAGCGTTTAGTAACGCGGTTGATGTAGTCGAACGTCTTCACGATCCAACCGATCCAAGTACCGAACGTACGGCACCTCCGTGTTCAGCACACGTTCAGCACGATGACATCCCTCGAGCTCCTGATCCAGTAGAGGGTCGAGGGAGAGTTCCGTCAGCACGACGGCGTAGCGATGGTGTTGGTGATGTGATCCATGCAGGGCTTCGCCTAAGCACTACGACAATATGACCGAGGTGGTAAATTGTGGAGGGGGGCACCGCACACGGCTAAGAAACAACTGTTGTCCCTTTTGGGTGCCCCCTGGCCACGTATATAAAGGAGTGGGGAGAGAGGCCGGCGGCCAGGAGGGGCGCGCCATGGGGGGAGTCCTACTTGGACTCCTAGTCCAAGTAGGATTCGCCCCCCCCTTTTCCTTTCTTCCATCAAAGGGACTAGGAAGCAGAGGGAGAGGGAAAGGGAAGGGGGGCGCCGCCCCCTCCTCCTTGCCCTATTCAGACTCCCAAGGAGGGGGGCGCGCGGCCACCCCTCGTGGGCTTTCCTCTCTCTACCTTAGGCCCATGTTGGCCCAACACTTCCCCGAGGGGTTCCGGTAACCCCTCGGTACTCCTGAAAAATACCCGAATCACTCGGAACCATTCCGATGTTCGAATACTACCTTCCAATATACTTTACCTCTCTACAATTTCGAGACTCCTTGTCATGTCTATGATCTCATCCGGGACTCCAAACAACTTCGGTCACCAAAACACATAACTCATAATACAAATCGTCATCGAACGTTAAGCGTGTGGACCCTACGGGTTCGAGAACTATGTAGACATGACCGGGACACATCTCCGGTCAATAACCAATAGCGGAACCTGGATGCTCATATTGGTTCCTACATATGCTACGAAGATCTTTATCGGTCAAACCGCATAACAACATACGTTATTCCCTTTGTCATCGGTATGTTACTTGCCCGGGATTCAATCGTTGGTATCATCATACCTAGTTCAATCTCATTACCGGCAAGTCTCTTTACTCGTTCCGTAATGCATCATCCCGCAACTAGCTCATTAGTCACATTGCTTGCAAGGCTTATAGTGATGTGCATTACCGGGAGGGCCCAGAGATACCTCTCCGATATACAGAGTGACAAATCCTAATCTCGATCTATGCCAACTCAACAAAGACCTTCGAAGACACCTGTAGAGCATCCTTATAATCACCCAGTTACGTTGTGTCGTTTGATAGCACACAAAGTGTTCCTCCGGTATTCGGGAGTTGCATAATCTCATAGTCAGAGGAATATGTATAAGTCATGAAGAAAGTAATAGCAATAAAACTAAACAACCATTATGCTAAGCTAACGGATGGATCTTGTCCATCACATCATTCTCTACTGATGTGATCCCGTTGATCAAATGACAACACATGTCTATGGTCAGGAAACTTAACCATCTTTGATTAACGAGCTAGTCAAGTAGAGGCATACTAGGGACACTCTGTTTTTTATCTGTGTATTCACACATGTACTAAGTTTCCGGTTAATACAATTCTAGCATGAATAATAAACATTTATCATGATATAAGGAAATATAAATAACAACTTCATTATTGCCTCTAGGGCATATTTCCTTCAGTCTCCCACTTGCACTAGAGTCAATAATCTAGATTACATAGTAATGATTCTAACACCCATGGAGTCTTCATGCTGATCATGTTTTGCTCGTGGAAGAGGCTTAGTCAACGGGTCTACAATATTCAGATCCGTATGTATTTTGCAAATCTCCATGTCTCCCTCCTTGACTTGATCGCGGATGGAATTGAAGCGTCTCTTGATGTGTTTGGTTCTCTTGTGAAATCTGGATTCCTTCGCCAAGGCTATTGCTCTAGTATTGTCACAAAAGATTTTTATTGGTAGGTATTACACCTAGATCGGATATTAACTCCTTCATTTGTTGCTTCCGAAGCAGCTATGTACTCCGCTTCACACGTAGATCCCGCCACGACGCTCTGTTTGGAACTGCACAAACTGATAGCTCCACCATTCACTATAAATATGTATCCGGTATGTGACTTAGAGTCATCCGGATCAGTGTCAAAGCTTGCATCGACGTAACCATTTACGACGAGCTCTTTGTCACCTCCATAAATGAGAAACATATCCTTAGTCCTTTTCAGGTATTTCAGGATCTTCTTGACCGCTGTTCAGTAATCCAGTCATGGATTACTTTGGTACCTCCCTGCTAAACTAATAGCAAGGCACACATCAGGTCTCGCACACAACATTGCATACATGATAGAACCTATGGCTGAGGCATAGGGAATGACTTTCATTTTCTCTCTATCTTCTGCAGTGGTCGGGCATTGAGTCTGACTCAACTTCACACCTTGTAACACAGGCAAGAACCCTTTCTTTGACTGATCCATTTTGAACTTCTTCAAAACTTTATCAAGGTATGTGCTTTGTGAAAGTCCAATTAAGCGTCTTGATCTATCTCTATAGATCTTGATGCCCAATATATAAGCAGCTTCACGGAGGTATTTCATTGAAAAATTCTTATTCAAGTATCCTTTTATGCTATTCAGAAATTCTGTATTATTTCCAATCAACAATATGCCATCCACATATAATATTAGAAATGCTACAGAGCCCCCACTCACTTTCTTGTAAATACAGGCTTCTCCAAAAATCTGTATAAAACCATATGCTTTGATCACACTATCAAAGCGTATATTTCAGCTCTGAGAGGCTTGCACCAGTCCATAAATGGATCGCTGGAGCTTGCAGTTTTGACATCCATTTGCCAAATTTCATATACAACTCTTCTTTAAGATATCCATTAAGGAATGCAGTTTTGACATCCATTTGCCAAATTTCATAATCATAAAATGCGGCAATTGCTAACATGATTCGGACAGACTTAAGCATCGCTACGGGTGAGAAGGTCTCATCGTAGTCAACTCCTTGAACTTGTCGAAAACCTTTTGAAACAAGTCGAGCTTTGTAGACAGTAACATTACCGTCAGCTTCAGTCTTCTGCTTGAAGATCCATTTATTCTCTATGGCTTGCCGATCATCGGGCAAGTCAACCAAAGTCCACACTTTCTTCTCATACATGGATCCCATCTCAGATTTTATGGCCTCAAGCCATTTCGCGAAATCTGGGCTCATCATCGCTTCCTCATAGTTTGTAGGTTCGTCATGGTCAAGTAACATGACCTCCAGAACTGGATTACCGTACCACTCTGGTGCGGATCGTACTCTGGTTGACCTACGAGGTTCGGTAGTAACTTGATCTGAAGTTTCATGATCATCATCATTAGCTTACTCACTGATTGGTGTAGGAATCACTGGTACTGATTTATGTGATGAACTACTTTCCAATTTCGGAGAAGGTACAATTACCTCATCAAGTTCTACTTTCATCCCACTCACTTCTTTCGAGAGAAACTCCTTCTCTATAAAGGATCCATTCTTAGCAACGAATATCTTGCCTTCGGATCTGTGATAGAAGGTGTACTGATAACCCACAAGTATAGGGGATCAATTGTAGCCTCTTTCGATAAGTAAGAGTGTCGAACCCAACGAGGAGCTAAAGGTAGAACAAATATTCCCTCAAGTTCTATCGACCACCGATATAACTCTACGCACGCTTGACGTTCGCTTTACCTAGAACAAGTATGAAACTAGAAGTACTTTGTAGGTGTTTTTGGATAGGTTTGCAAGATAATAAAGAGCGAGTAAATAAAAGCTAGGGGCTGTTTAGATGAAGACACAACTAAATTAGTATTAGTAGAGAGCTTTTTGTCACGAGAAAGTTATTTGTCCCTAGGCAATCGATAACTAGACCGGTAATCATTATTACAATTTTATTTGAGGGAGAGGCATAAGCTAACATACTTTCTCTACTTGGATCATATGCACTTATGATTGGAACTCTAGCAAGCATCCGCAACTACTAAAGATTCATTAAGGTAAAACCCAACCATAGCATTAAAGTATCAAGTCCCCTTTATCCCATACGCGAACAACCTACTTACTCGGGTCTGTGCTTCTGTCACTCACGCCACCCACCATAAGCAAATCATGAACATATTGCAAACCCTACGGCGGGGATCCCTCACGCTTGCGCGACACGGAGAGCACCATAGGACAGCACCAATAATAAAACATGCAACTCAAACCAATCTTGATCATCAAATAACCCATAGGACAAAATGGATCTACTCAAACATCATAGGATAACCATACATCATTGGGAAATAATATATAGCGTTGAGCACCATGTTTAAGTAGAGATTACAGCGGGTAAGAGAGAGGTTACACCGCTGCATAGAGGGGGGAAGAGTTGGTGATGATGGCGGTGAAGTTGTTGGTGAAGATTGCGGTGATGATGATGGCCATGGCAGCGTTCCGGCGCCACCGGAAGAGAAGGGGAGAGGGGGCCCCTTCGTCTTCTTCTTCCTTGACCTCCTCCCTAGATGGGAGAAGGGTTTCCCCTCTGGTCCTTGGCCTCCATGGTGTGGGAGGGATGAGAGCCCCTCCGAGATTGGATCTGTCTCTCTCTTTCTCTCTGTTTCTGCGTTCTGGGATTCTGCCCTGGCACCGTTTCTTTTATATCTGGAGATCCGTAACTCCGATTGGATTGAAACCTTCGCCCAGATCTTTTTCCAAAAATTACTTTCTTGCGGCCAAAGTAGAGCATCAACTGCCTTACGAGGGGCCCACGAGGGTTAGGGGCGCGCCTGCCTGGAGTGGGCTTGGGCCCCACCCTTGTGGCCACCTCGGGCACCGTCTGGCATTGATTTTACTTCCCAAAAATCACAAATATTCCAAAATAATTGTCCGTCTGTTTTTATCCCGTTTGGACTCCGTTTGATATGGGGTTTCTGCGAAACATAAAGCATGCAACAAACAGGAACTGGCACTGGGCACTGGATCAATATGTTAGTCCCAAAAATAGTATAAAAAGTTGCCAGAAATATATGAAAGTTGTAGCATATTGGCATGGAACAATCAAAAATTATAGATACGACGGAGACGTATCAGCATCCCCAAGCTTAATTCTTGCTCGTCCTCGAGTAGGTAAATGATAAAAAAGATAATTTTTGATGTGGAATGCTACCTAGCATAATCTTGATCATGTATCTAATCATGGCATTAATATTAAGACACGAGTGATTCAAAGCAATAGTCTATCATTTGACATAAAAGAAATAATACTTCAAGCCTACTAATAAAGCAATCATGTCTTTTCAAAATAACATGGCCAAAGAAAGTTATCCCTACAAAATCATATAGTCTGGCTATGCTCCATCTTCACCACAAAATATTCACATCATGCACAACCCCGATGACAAGGCAAGCAATTGTTTCATACTTTTGACGTTCTCAAACCTTTTCAACTTTCACGCAATACATGAGCGTGAGCCATGGACATAGCACTATAGGTGGAATAGAATATGATGGTGGGGGTTATGTGGAGAAGACAAAAAGGAGAAAGTCTCACATCAACTAGGCGTATCAACGGGCTACGGAGATGCCCATTAATAGATATCAATGTGAGTGAGTAGGGATTACCATGCAACGGATGCACTAAGAGCTATAAGTGTATGAAAGCTCAAACTGGAAACTAAGTGGGTGTGCATCCAACTTGCTTGCTCATGAAGACCTCGGGCGTTTGAGGAAGCCCATCATCGGAATATACAAGCCAAGTTCTATAATGAAAATTCCCACTAGTATATGAAAGTGAAAGCATAGGATACTCTCTCTATGAAGAACATGGTGCTACTCTGAAGCACAAGTGTGGTAAAAGGATAGTAACATTGCCCCTTCTCTCTTTTTCTCTCATTTTTTTCTTTTTTTCTTTTCTTTTTTATTTTTTTGGTGGGCTTCTTTGGCCTCTTTTTTTATTTGGGCTTCTTTGGCCTCTTTTATTTTTCATAAAGTCCGGAGTCTCATCCCGACTTGTGGGGGAATCATAGTCTCCATCATCCTTTCCTCACTGGGGCAATGCTCTAATAATGATGATCATCACACTTTTATTTACTTACAACTCAATATTACAACTCGATTTCTAGAACAAAGATATGACTCTATATGAATGCCTCCGGCGGTGTACCGGGATGTGCAATGATCTAGCGTAGCAATGACATCAAAAAACGGACAAGCCATGAAAACATCATGCTAGCTATCTTACGATCATGCAAAGCAATATGACAATAAATGCTCAAGTCATGTATATGATGATGATGGAAGTTGCATGGCAATATATCTCGGAATGGCTATGGAAATGCCATGATAGGTAGGTATGGTGGCTGTTTTGAGGAAGATATAATGAGGCTTATGTGTGACAGAGCGTATCGTATCACGGGGTTTGGATGCACCGGCGAAGTTTGCACCAACTCTCTAGGTGAGGAAGGGCAATGCGCGGTACCGAAGAGGCTAGCAATGATGGAAGGGTGAGAGTGCGTATAATCCATGGACTCAACATTAGTCATAAAGAACTCACATAATTATTGCAAAAATATATTAGTCATCGAAACAAAGTACTACGTGCATGCTCCTAGGGGGATAGATTGGTAGTAAAAGGCCATCGCTCGTCCCCGACCGCCACTCATAAGGAAGACAATCAATAAATAAATCATGCTCCGACTTCATCACATAACGGTTCACCATACGTGCATGCTACGGGAAGCACAAACCTCAGCACAAGTATTTCTACTAATCCACAACTACCCACTAGCATGAATCTAATATCACCATCTTTATATCGCAAAACTATTGCAAGGAATCAAACATATCATATTCAGTGATCTACAAGTTTTATGTAGGATTTTATGACTAACCATGTGAATGACCAGTTCCTGTCATCTCTCTAAATAGATATAAGTGAAGCAAGAGAGTGTAATCTTTCTACAAAAGATATGCCCGCGTTCTAACAAATATAAGTGAAGCAAAAGAGCATTCTACAAATGGCGGTTGTCTAAGTGAAGAGAAACAGGCAATCCAAACTTCAAATGATATAAGTGAAGCACATGAAGCATTCTATAAAGCCATACTCAAAAGATAGAAGTGAAGTGCAAAGAGCATTCTATAAATCAACCAAGGACCATCTCATACCAGCATGGTGCATAAAAGAAAAATGAAAACTAAAGCAAAAGACGC
This sequence comes from Aegilops tauschii subsp. strangulata, assembly GCF_002575655.3. Lineage (NCBI taxonomy): Eukaryota > Viridiplantae > Streptophyta > Magnoliopsida > Poales > Poaceae > Aegilops > Aegilops tauschii. Next base: position 552,327,594 of record NC_053037.3, read on the forward strand.
TCCAAGATTGCACATATCGCATGAACGAAACGAATCCGAAAACATACCGATACTTGTTGAAGAAAGTGGGGATGCCTTCAGGGGCATCCCCAAGCTTAGACGCTTGAATCTCCTTGAATATTTACTTGGGGTGCCTTGGGCATCCCCAAGCTTGAGCTCTTGCCTCTCTTCCTTCTTCTCGATCATCGAACACTTCATCCACACAAAACTTCAACAGAAAACTCGGTAAGATCCGTTAGTATAATAAAGCAAATCACTACTCTAAGTACTGTTGCAAACCAATTCATATTTTGTTTTGGCATTTTTTCTACTGCAATATAACTTTTTCATGGCTTAATCCACTGATATAAATTGATAGTTTCATCAAAACAAGCAAACTATGCATCAAAAACAGAATCTGTCTAAAACAGAACAGTCTGTAATAATCTGAACATTCACCATACTTCTGATACTTGAAAATTCTGCCAAAATTAGGAAAAATAAAAAATTTGTATAGAAAGACAGTGCAAAAATAATCAGAACCGTTTGACGTTCCAGTAAAAAAATTAAAAATCGCGCACTACAGCCAAAGTTTCTGTCCTGCACCGTACAAACCAACAAGCATTGTAAACATCCTAAAGGCAAACCTTGGCACATTATTTTTATAATACAATGGAATTGTACAAGGGGATAATTATTTTTATTGAAAAGTTTCTGTAATCAAGATTCACAAAGTTTCCGTGAGCATGAACAAAGTTCAAGGCTAGCTCCCACTTCAACAATGCTTGTCTTTCTCACTTTCGCTTTTCTTTTTGAAAAAGTTTTAGGTTCCCCTCTTTTTTGTTTTTTGTTTTTAAACTATATGAAAGCACTCAACAGAAATAAATGACTCTCTTAAACTTCCGGGTTGTCTCCCTGGCAGCGCTTTCTTTAAAGCCATTAAGCTAGGCATTTAGTGCTCAAGTAGTGAATCCACCCGGATCCCAAGGTATATCAAAGCCAATTTTCATTAGCAATGATTTGGCATTTAGTAGTGAGCACAAAGTAACGTATATCATGTAATGACAAAGTCTAACTCTCTTCCTATGCATCGGCATGTCATAAAGGAACAATTCATGCACACCAAGTAAAGGCCAATGCATAGTATAAACAGTTTCTTGCAATTTTTTCATGTTGGAAACATAAAGGAGCGGAGATGTAGTTCCCCTCTCATAATAATTGCAAGTAGGAGCAGCAAGCACATGCATATTACATTCATCAAAATCATCATGTGCAACGGTAAAAGGCAACCCATCAATATAATCCTTAATAAGTGCAAACTTCTCCGATATAGTGTAGTTTGGAGAATTCAAAAAGATAATAGGACTATCATGCGCGGGTGTAATAGCAACAATTTCATGTTTATCATAAGGAACTATAACAAGTTCATCTCCATAAGCATAATTCATATTGGCATCTTGGCCACAAGCATAGCAAGCATCATCAAAAAGGGATATTTCAAGAGAATCAACAGGATCATAACATTTATCATAGCAATCATCCTTCGGTAAGCACGAAGGGAAATTAAACAATGTATGAGTTGAAGAGTTACTCTCATTAGAAGGTGGGCACGGGTGATCAATCCGCTCTTCCTCCTTTTGTTCTTCGCTCTCCTCCTCATCTTTTTCATCCAATGAGCTCATAGTTTCATCAACTTCTTCTTCCATAGATTCCTGCAAAATATTAGTCTCTTCTTGGACAGCGGAGACTTTCTCAATAAGTGCATTAATATCGTAATTGTATTCATAATTCTCATAACAATATTTAAGGATAGCTAATTTTTCAGGTCTATAAACCGAATCATCAAAGTCTTCAAACTCTTTAAACATAGATTCAATTTCATAAGCACCCATAAAAGCAACAAATTCTTCTATTTGTTCCACATCATAGTAATCATATATACCATTAGCATAAGAAGCTAAGGTTTTATTATCATTAAATTTGCATGAAAAGGGAAGGTGTGGAGCCTTCATCCTAGAGCAACAAGTATAATCATATCTCAAGCATAGTTGCCTAGCATACCAATATAACATATAAATTTGATCCCATAATAGTTTTCCTTTTTGAGTCAAGTGATAATCCCTAAAGTATTCACGTTGATCCAACGTTACTCCCATTATAAAGTTGAATGGGGTTTTCTCAGGATTATCAAAGTAGTACATAATATCTGTCACATAACGAGCATCGAGGGTTTCAGGAGGTTCCTCATCTCCATGAGCAGCAAGTACACCTAATTTTTTTTGGTATTTCCTGTTCCATATCCATAACTAAAGATAAAGAACAACTAAGAACAGCAAATAAAAATTACTTAGTGATAAAGCAAACAAGCACACACAAGAATATTCACCCCACGCTATTGCTCCCCGGCAACGGCGCCAGAAAAAGGTCTTGATAACCCACAAGTATAGGGGATCAATTGTAGCCTCTTTCGATAAGTAAGAGTGTCGAACCCAACGAGGAGCTAAAGGTAGAACAAATATTCCCTCAAGTTCTATCGACCACCGATACAACTCTACGCATGCTTGACGTTCGCTTTACCTAGAACAAGTATGAAACTAGAAGTACTTTGTAGGTGTTTTTGGATAGGTTTGCAAGATAATAAAGAGCGAGTAAATAAAAGCTAGGGGCTGTTTAGATGAAGACACAACTAAATTAGTTTTAGTAGAGAGCTTTTTGTCATGAGAAAGTTATTTGTCCCTAGGCAATCGATAACTAGACCGGTAATCATTATTTTGCAATTTTATTTGAGGGAGAGGCATAAGATAACATACTTTCTTTACTTGGATCATATGCACTTATGATTGGAACTCTAGCAAGCATCCGCAACTACTAAAGATTCATTAAGGTAAAACCCAACCATAACATTAAAGTATCAAGTCCCCTTTATCCCATACGCGAACAACCTACTTACTCGGGTCTGTGCTTCTGTCACTCACGCCACCCACCATAAGCAAATCATGAACATATTACAAACCCTACAGCGGGGATCCCTCACGCTTGCGCGACACGGAGAGCACCATAGGACAGCACCAATAATAAAACATGCAACTCAAACCAATCTTGATCATCAAATAACCCATAGGACAAAACGGATCTACTCAAACATCATAGGATAGCCATACATCATTGGGAAATAATATATAGCGCTGAGCACCATGTTTAAGTAGAGATTACAGCGGGTAAGAGAGAGGTTACACCGCTGCATAGAGGGGGGAAGATTTGGTGATGATGGCGGTGAAGTTGTTGGTGAAGATTGCGGTGATGATGATGGCCATGGCAGCGTTCCGGCGCCACCGGAAGAGAAGGGGAGAGGGGGCCCCTTCGTCTTCTTCTTCCTTGACCTCCTCCCTAGATGGGAGAAGGGTTTCCCCTCTGGTCCTTGGCCTCCATGACGTGGGAGGGGCGAGAGCCCCTCCGAGATTGGATCTGTCTCTCTGTTTCTGCGTTCTGGGATTCTGCCCTGGCACCGTTTCTTTTATATCTGGAGATCCGTAACTCCGATTGGATTGAAACCTTCGCCCAGATCTTTTTCCAAAATTATCTTTCTTGCGGCCAAAGTAGAGCATCAACCGCCTTATGAGGGGCCCACGAGGGTCAGGGGCGCGCCTGCCTGGAGTGGGCGTGGGCCCCACCCTCGTGGCTACCTCGGGCACCGTCTCGCGTTGATTTTACTTCCCAAAAATCACAAATATTCCAAAATAATTCTCCGTCCATTTTTATCCTGTTTGGACTCCGTTTGATATGGGGTTTCTGCGAAACATAAAACATGCAACAAACAGGAACTGGCACTGGGCACTGGATCAATATGTTAGTTCCAAAAATAGTATAAAAAGTTGCCAAAAATATATGAAAGTTATAGAATATTGGCATGGAACAATCAAAAATTATAGATACGACGGAGACGTATCATGTACCCAACAGTCTCCTTCGGGTATCCTATGAAGACACATTTCTTCGATTTGGGTTCGAGCTTATCAGGTTGAAGCTTTTTCACATAAGCATCATAGCCCCAAACTTTAAGAAACGACAGCTTAGGTTTCTTGCCAAACCACAATTCATATGGTGTCGTCTCAACGGATTTAGATGGTGCCCTATTTAACGTGAATGCAGCCGTCTCTAAAGCATAACCCCAAAATGATAGTGGTAAATCGGTAAGAGACATCATAGATCGCACTATATCTAATAAAGTACGGTTACGACATTCAGATACACCATTACGCTGTGGTGTTCCAGGTGGCGTGAGTTGCGAAAATATTCCACATTGTTTCAAATGAAGACCAAACTCATAACTCAAATATTCACCTCCACGATCAGATCATAGAAACTTTATTTTCTTGTTACGATGATTTTCCACTTCACTCTGAAATCCTTTGAACTTTTCAAATGTTTCAGACTTATGTTTCATTAAGTAGATATACCCATATCTGCTCAAATCATCTATGAAGGTCCGAAAATAATGATACCCGTCGCGAGCCTCAACACTCATCGGACCGCATACATCAGTATGTATTATTTCCAACAAGTCAGTTGCTTGCTCCATTGTTCCTGAGAACAGAATCTTAGTCATCTTGCTCATGAGGCATGGTTCGCAAGCATCAAGTGATTCCAAAAGCCCATCAACATGGAGTTTCTTCATGCGCTTTACACCAATATGACCTAAGCGGCAGTGCCACAAATAAGTTGCACTATCATTATTAACCTTGCATCTTTTGGTTTCAATATTATGAATATGTGTATCACTACAATCGAGATTCAACAAAAATAGACCACTCATCAAGGGTGCATGACCATAAAAGATATTACTCATATAAATAGAACAACCATTATTCTCCGATTTAAATGAATAACTGTCTCGCATCAAACAAGATCCAGATATAATGTTCATGCTTAACGCTGGCACCAAATAACAATTATTCAGGTCTAAAACTAATCCCGAAGGTAGATGTAGAGGTAGCGTGCCGACGGCGATCACATCGACTTTGGAACCATTTCCCACGCGCATCGTCACCTCGTCCTTAGCCAATCTTCGTTTGATCCGTAGCCCCTGTTTCGAGTTGTAAATATGAGCAACAGAACCAGTATCAAATACCCAGGCGGTACTACGAGCATTAGTAAGGTACACATCAATAACATGTATATCAAATATACCTTTCACTTTGCCATCCTTCTTATCCGCCAAATACTTGGGGCAGTTCCGCTTCCAGTGACAAGTCCCTTTGCAGTAGAAGCACTCAGTTTCAGGCTTAGGTCCAGACTTGGGCTTCTTCACTTGAGCAGCAACTTGCTTGCCATTCTTTTTGAAGTTCCCCTTCTTCCCTTTGCCCTTTTTCTTGAAACTAGTGGTCTTGTTAACCATCAACACTTGATGCTCCTTCTTGATTTCTACCTCTGCAGCATTTAGCTTTGCGAAGAGCTCGGAAATTGTCTTATCCATCCCTTACATATTATAGTTCATCACGAAGCTTTTATAGCTTGGTGGTAGTGATTGAAGAACTCTGTCAATGACACTATCATCAGGAAGATTAACTCCCAGTAGAGTCAAGTGGTTGTGGTACCCAGACATTCTGAGTATATGTTCACTGACAAAACTATTCTCCTCTATTTTGCAGCTATAGAACTTATTGGAGACTTCATATCTCTCAATTCGGGCATTTTCTTGAAATATTAACTTCAACTCCTGGAACATCTCATATGCTCCATGACGTTCAAAACGTCTTTGAAGTCCTGATTCTAAGCCGTAAAGCATGGCACACTGAACTATCGAGTAGTCATCAGCTTTGCTCTGCCAGACGTTCATAACGTCCGGAGTTGCTCCTGCAGCGGGTCTTGCACCTAGCGGTGCTTCCAGGACGTAATTCTTCTGTGTAGCAATGAGGATAATCCTCAAGTTACGGACCCAGTCCGTGTAATTGCTACCATCATTTTTCAACTTAGCTTTCTCTAGGAACGCATTAAAATTCAAGGGAACGGTAGCACCGGCCATTGATCTACAACAACATAGATATGCAAAAACTATTAGGTACTAAGTTCATGATAAATTAAAGTTCAATTAATCATATTACTTAAGAACTCCCACTTAGATAGACATCCCTCTAGACATCTAAATGATCATGCGATCCATATCAACTAAACCATGTCCGATCATCACGTGAGATGGAGTAGTTTTCAATGGCGAACATTACTATGTTGATCATATCTACTATATGAGTCACGTTCGACCTTTCGGTCTCCGTGTTTTGAGGCCGTATCTGCATATGCTAGGCTCGTCAAGTTTAACCCGAGTATTCTGCATGTGCAAAACTGGCTTGCACCCATTGTATGTGAACGTAGAGCTTATCACACCCGATCATCATGTGGTGTCTCGGCACGACGAACTGTAGCAACGGTGCATACTCAGGGAGAACACTTATACCTTCAAATTTAGTGAGGGATCATTGTCGGTGTCAAAACCGGCGGATCTCGGGTCGGGGGTCCCGAACTGTGCGTCTAGGATCGATGGTAACAGGAGACGGGGGACACGATGTTTACGCAGGTTCGGGCCCTCTCTATGGAGGTAATACCCTACTTCCTGCTTGATTGATCTTGATGAATATGAGTGTTACAAGAGTTGATCTACCATGAGATTGTAATGGCTAAACCCTAGAAGTCTAGCCTATGTGAATATGGTAATGAGTCTCTCCCTATTCGGACTACGCTCTCCGGTTTATATAGACACCGGAGAGATCTAGGGTTACATGGAGTCGGTTACATAAGAAGGAATATTCGTAGTTGGTCGCCTAGCTTGCCTTCCACGCCAAGGAAAGTCCAATCCGGACACGGGTATAGTCTTTGGCCTTCATATCTTCACAGCCCATCAGTCCGGCCCAATGAATAACAGGCCGGACGCCCGAGGACCCCTTAGTCCAGGACTCCCTCAGTAGCCCCTGAACCTGGCTTCAATGATGAGGAGTCCGGCGCGCAGATTGTCTTCGGCATTGCAAGGCGGGTTCCCCTTTTCCGAACTCCACGATAGTCTTCGGATGCGATGACTGTATCCGGACCTGTAACGCATACCACACACAACCGCAGAGAGAATATATATATTTTTACACGAGTTCCATCCGCTGACAACTTTTTGCAGCACGACATTACGTCCGACCGGTCATATTTCCAGACCGCTTTTATGTTCGACGCCCCCACGTCCCGAGACGCAGTTGCCATTGGCACGTCTTGTCAAAGCAGAGATCGTGTCCCCTTATCGCGGGATTCTCATCAATGCGGGCATGGGTAACCCAACCGTGCTGTTTATACAACCCTTGGGAATAGGCGAATCTTAAGGCGAGTGAGGAGGCGTTGAATATTTGCTGCCTTTATAAGGGGATAAGGATTCCCCCTTCCTCTTCTCACGCTCTCTCCCTGTCTCCGCCTTTCCAATATCGAGCTCCAGCGCCCAAGTTCTCATCTCCTTTCCACTCAAGCAACCATGTCTGGATCCGGTGGTCAGGGCAAGTGGATGGTCTCCTCCGTCAAGGAGGAGGACATTACTGAGCTTCGGGTGGCCGGATATTTGGCGAAGGAGATCGCCCACCGTCTGCCGGCCGAGGGACAAGTCGTCCCCACGCTGGAGCCCACCGAGAGGGTAGTATTCATCGCTCATTTCTTCCGTGGGCTAGGGTTTCCACTCCACCCTTTCGTCCGCGGGCTGATGTATTATTACGGGATAGATTTCCATGATCTGTCCCCGAATTCCTTCCTCAACATCTTGGCGTTTATCGTCATGTGTGAGGCCTTCCTCCGCATCCAACCCCACTTCGGGCTGTGGCTCAAAGTCTTCAACGTGAAGCCGAAGGTGGTGGATGGCCAGCACGCGGAGTACGGAGGAGCCATGGTGAGTAAGTTGTCCAACGTCTCCTGGCCCAAGGGCACTTTTGTGGACACAGTAAAGGAGTGGCAGAAGCAATGGTTCTATATCACTGAACCTCGCGGCACCACCTGGGCCACAGCTACCGAATTCCGCTCCGGCGCTCCCATGCGACTCACCTCCTGGGTCGAGAAGAGTCCGGACTGGTGTTCACCTGACGAGCTGATAGCGCTGCAGACGCACGTTCAAAGCATGGTGACCAAGAATGTCAAGCTCGTCGATGTAATCCAGGTGATGCTAGTTCGCCGGATTCTTCCGTGCCAGCGCCGAAGCCACCCTCTATGGGAGTTCAATTCGAAGAAGCACTAGACTTTGGTAAGGCTCTTCGAGACTACTCATGAAGGCGCTTGGAAGTTGCTTTTTAAGGGCAACGAGAAGCCACCGGCCATGAATTCAGACCGTGGTCACGATTGTAAACACCCCGCCAGCGAGGTATGTTATTTTTTATGTACCCCCAACTTAATTGTTTCGAGGATGATGTGTGAGCTTTTATTATTGCTTTTTTAGGATGGGATGGAGAGGGCGAAGCGCATCCAGTGTCCGGCTCCGCTGCCTGAAGAACCAGTCATCCCGCGTCTAGCGAAGATGCTGGTGCCGGTGCGGTATAAGGCGCCGGAGAAGAAGGCCAAGGGGGCCAAGAGTGGTCCCCGTCGCAAGGGCACCTCGGACGTGACGTCTGAAGACGACGAAGCCCATTCCTCTGTCCCGGAGGACAACGATGAGGAAGAGGAGGAGGAGGAGGAAAACAACCCTCCCCCCGAGGAGAGAAGAAGAGGGCGGCTTCGGCGCATCTGGAGGCGGAAGCGTCCAAAAAGGGGAAGGGCGCCCCAGCGGTCAATACCGCGTGGGGCGTTGACAGTAGTCCGGAACGACGCCCCCGCACTAAGCCCCAGGCCGCATCGTAAGTGACATGGCTCATTCATGCGCACATCCAGCCATTTCTCTTTATTATTTTAACATAGTTAACTACACTATTGCAGTCCGGCCCGTGACCTTATCCAGCGATCCTCATCTGGAGGTTCGTTGGCTCCGTCGGAGATGCCGAGCATGTCGCCACCGCCTGCTTACTCCCCCGGGGGCAGGGACGATGCCGAAGTGTTGTCCCGGAGGACCGCTCCGAAGGGAGGAGCCCAGGACACTGTCCGGGAGGCGCCACAAGGCGAGACCTCCACTGCCGGACACATGGGGGAGCCAATCCCCATGGAGAGTGGCGAAGAGGGCCGTATCCAGTTCGGCCCTCAGGCGAATACGATTCCGGAGACCCATATGGCTCCGGAGTCGGGCGAGCAGCCCCCTTTGAAGGAGGGGGGGGTGCGCCACTTCCATCGGTGGCCCCCGTCCATCCAGGGGCGCCGGACATCCTGATGGAGGCGCTACGAGGTGCCTCCGTTATGGACGAGCACCATGTTCTTATGGGCGCGGCGATCGAGAAGGTTCAGTCCGCCAAGAGTGGACTGAATGAAGCCTACAGCAACCTGTTGACAGGTTTCGAGGTAAGGGACATAGAAAGAGAAAAACCCCATGTAGTCAGTAGCCCCTGAGACACTGTCCGGTGTTCGGCGAGGAGAACCGGACAGAGGATCGATCTTCTGTTGTAGGAGACTAAAGTAATATGTATGCATAAGCAGGCGTTGCTGTTGGCCGCAACCTCGCATGCTGCCGAAGTCTCTGAATTGAGGCAGAGGCTGGAGTGGACCGAGAACGAGCTCGGCAATGTTAAGGTTCGGCTCTAGGAGAAGCAAGGTGAGTAACGACTTGCTGTGTGTTCGGAAAGCGTAGGCGATGTATATTGACTGCAGTGTCGTAATATGTGCAGGAGCCGCGACCGAGGTCGAGGCCCTGAGGAAGGCCCTGGGCGAGGCCGAGGAGAAGGTTGTCCAGCTGCAAGCTGCACGTAAGAAGCTCAAGGCCCGGGTCAAAGAAATCCAGCAGGAGCTCCAAGATGCGGTGAAAAAATGTGAGACCTTGGAGCATGATGCGTTGGCTCAAGGGCCCGAACTCACCAAGGCTCGTCAGAGCGCGGAGACCGCACGGAATGAGGCCCAGGCCGCCCTCCAGGAGATCCAGGAGGCCAAGAAGATCATGGCGGGTATGGCTTTTAAGATGCAAAGCAAGTATGCGGCGAAGCAGTACCTTTTACTAACCCGGGTTCGGAGTTCCCCAGGGGCTTTTGCGGATTTACCACGCAGTGTATCGGACGTCGTGGAGTTCTATCAAGCCGAAGGAGGGGGTTCAACGGAAAAGCTATTCTGGTTGCAATATGCGGCGCCAGAACCTCCCGTGTCCTTCACCGATCAGCTGAAACAGCTGGTGGAGCTGCATAGGGTGGCCGAACTAGCCATGAAGGATTTGATAATCCGGCTATGGCCAGCCGAAGCTATGCCTGGCAGCTACTTCGGACTCGTGAGGCGGATGGTGAAGGCCTGTCCTCGGCTGGACGTCGTCAAGCACTCTGCCTGTATTGAAGGTGCCCGTATGGCCTTTGCTCGTTGCAATATGTGGTGGGCGAAGATGAACGCCGTTGAAGTTGCCAGCGGGCCGCGGGAGGGCAAGGAGCACCGCACACCCGAGAGATATTCTGCGGATGTCATAGAAGGGTCTCGACTTATGGCAGCTCAATGTTCGCAGGACATTGTATTTGAATAAATGTATTCGTGTTTCCCTTGCATTGTATTATGGAAACAAAGCCTGTAATGTAATTTTGTTATGCTTTAATTGTTTCCTCCTGTGCGGCCGTGTTGTTTGTAATCCGAGGGTTGGCCAGTCGTCGGCTTGTGCCCTCGCGTAGGTAGTACGGAGGTGTTCGGGATGGGATCTAAACAATCTTGATCCAATTATATGGTCCTTTGGAGGAGTTGTTTAGCGCAACGAAAAAGCAATCAGACTATACGGCTTAAACGCCCTCACTTAGCCATAGGAGTTTTATAATTAAGCAAGTGCGCAGCCCCTGGTCCAAGCCAGGGTGCTGTCAGCATCTGATCGGGAAGTGCTGATCCTTCGCATGACGCGGGAAAAATCTCCAACGATTTTGTAACCCTCGAACAGCCGACCGGCTCTCGCCGTATCATGACAGTCAGTTTTCGGCTTTCTCTACTGAGGTGCTCATCCGGTCAAGGCCAGGGCACAATCGCAGTAGTTCTCCCTTTACTACCCTAGCCGATAGAGCAGAACGTAGGGTAGCAAGCACAGGAGCGGGGCAACCCAACTATTGACCAAAGACATGATTCGGAGCCAATGCATATAGTGCTAAATTTGGGGTGTCGAACTTATATATAAGAAGTGTTCGGACTTTGCTGCCGTATTGTGGGGCGATAAGTAGCCCCTGGCGAATATGAGACGTACAAAAGAGTACCGATGCAGCCGATAAGCAGATCGAAATAAAATGTAGTAAGAAGCGAAAACCACAGAAACTGGGCCGCAAACCATTTTCATTATAACTGGATGGATACGTCAAGGCGTATCTTGTACAAATAGTGCGATAAGCATCCGAGCTATTTGACATGCCGGGATCAAGAGGGCGCAGCGTGCGGGTCCCGAGAAATAAGTGGAAATACCGTCAAGAAGAACGTCTAGAGGTTACTCTACACACCTATGCTGCTTGCCTCCTTTGTATGCCGAACCTTCAAAGGGACTAGTGATCAGGCCCGTGAGAATAGGAACCTGAAACAAAAAGGGAAAAAGGTGAAAGTATGTGTGTCCGGGGTCGGTCTAGCCGAACTGTAGATCCCGGGTTAGCTTGTGCCTCCGTCGATGTCCATGGGATTTTGAGTGCGTAATTATGTACGCGTGGTGCGAATGTCACTACTTCATCAGGACTGGGACGGAGGCCGAATTGCTAATCGAGCTCTTGACGAGCCACGCTGTCCTGCTGCAGTGTAGTCCGGAACCTCTTAATGACGTCCAGGGGCTCGACAGCCGCACCATGATGCTGCTTGAGAAGGCCGCTTTGTACCTCTGCTGCTAGGGCGACGGTGTGCTCCTCTGTTCGGAGGGAGCGTTCCCTATTGCCATTGACTGTTATGACGCCACGTGGACTGGGCATCTTGAGCTTGAGATAAGCATAGTGTGGCACTGCGTTGAATCTAGCAAACGCGGTTCGTCCGAGTAGTGTGTGGTAGCCGCTGCGGAATGGGACGATATCGAAGATTAACTCTTCGCTTCGGAAGTTGTCCGGAGAACCGAAGACCACCTCCAGCATGATTGAGCCCATGCAGCAGGCTTCTACGCCTGGTATGACTCCTTTAAAGGTAGTCTTTGTTGGTTTGATTCGTGAGGGGATAATGCCCATCTTCCGCACTGTGTCCTGATAGAGCAGGTTGAGGCTGCTACCACCGTCCATCAGGACTCGTGTTAGGTGAAACCCATCAATAATTGGGTCAAGGACTAGTGCGGCTGAACCGCCATGGCGGATACTAGTTGGGTGATCTCGACGATCGAAGGTGATCGAGAACGATGACCACGGGTTGAATTTTGGGGCGACTGGCTCTACCGCGTAGACGTCCCTAAGTGCTCGCTTACGCTCCCTTTTGGGGATGTGTGTAGCGTATATCATGTTCACCGTTTTGACTTGAGGGGGAAATTTCTTCTGCCCCCCAGTGTTCGGCTGCCGGGGCTCTTCGTTCTCATCCTCACTTTGTGACCCCTTTTCTTTGTTTTCGGCATTTAACTTGCCAGCCTGCTTGAAAACCCAACAATCCCTGTTGGTATGATTGGCTTGCTTATCAGGGTGCCATGAATCTAGCACGGACGGTCGAGTATGCGGTCCAGGCTGGAAGGTCCTTCGTTGTTTCTTTTGTAGGGCTTCTTCCGTTGGCCGGTCTTGGAGCCACTGAATCCGGTGTTGACTGTGGTGTCATCGATGTTGTCGCCATTGCTTCGGCGTTTGTGTCTATTGCGCCGGAGCTTGCCGGTGCTGTTCTTGGCCTCAGTGGGGCCTGCCTCGCTGGCCGTGTTTTTGCTACGAGCCAGCCAGCTGTCCTCACCCGTGCAAAAGCGGGTCATGAGTGCCGTAAGGGCTGCCATAGACTTCGGCTTTTCTTGGCCGAGGTGGCGTGCTAGCCATTTTTCATGGATGCTGTGTTTGAAGGCTGCTAGGGCCTCGGCATCCGGACAGTCAACAATCTGGTTCTTTTTGGTTAGGAACCTAGTCCAGAATTTTCTGGCTGATTCTCCAGGTTGTTGAACTATGTGGCTTAAGTCATCGGCATCTGGTGGCCGGACATAAGTTCCTTGGAAGTTATCAAGGAAAGCCTCTTCCAAGTCCTCCCAGCTGCCGATGGAATTCTCAGGCAGGCTATTTAACCAGTGTCAAGCTGGTCCTTTGAGCTTTAATGGGAGGTATTTGATGGCGTGGAGGTCATCTCATCGAGCCATATGGATATGGAGAATAAAATCCTCGATCCATACTGCACGATCGGTTGTGTCGTCGTATGATTCAATATTGACAGGCTTGAACCCCTTGGGGAATTCGTGATCCAGCACCTCGTCTGTGAAGCAGAGAGGGTGTGGGGCACCTCTATAGCGGGCCACATCGCGGCGTAGCTCTGATGGAGTCCGTCTGCGGCATTCGGCCCGGGCGTGGTTGGGTTTGTCACGTCCGAATAGGTAGCCGTCGTCGTGCCTCGAGGCACGTCCTCGTGATCCGTAGATCGATCTTGTATGTCCTGCTCTACTGTCCAGGGTCTGCCGGAGGTCGTACGTGTGACCCCGAACTCTTCCGTCTCTATTTTTACGGAGTGGTGGGGCAGGCTGCTGTTCGGCATGAGTTGCCGCTTTATCCCGACCGCGGGGTGGCCGGTCGGCCGCCCTGTCTCGACCACGTGGTGGTCGTTCCGCGTTACGCAAGGGAGATGTGTGCTCCGGTGCCTCCTCATCGAATTGAGGTAGCAGTCTGCGTTTCGGGTAGCTCTTGGCTGGGCGCTTGAGGCCGTATTCTTCGGCTGTCAGGACGTTAGTCCATCTGTCGACGAGCAGATCTTGTTCAGCTTGAAGCTGTTGTTGTTTCTTTTTCAGGCTCCTTGCAGTGGCTATGAGCTGAAGCTTAAAGCGCTCCTGCTCCAGAGGATCCTCAGGCACGATGAAGTCTTCGTTGCCGAGGCTTGTCTCCTCCTCGGAGGGTGGACGGTAACTATCATCCTCCGAGTCATCTTCTATGGCCTGTTCATCAGGGTTATCTTGCCCGTTGTCGTGTTCCTCCTGTTCGGATGCAGCTCCGACAGGGTCTTCATTGTTTTCGGCGTCGCCCGGAGTACTATTTTCCCCGGTGCCAGTGTTGCCATCCTTTGAGCGATGGGGCTTAGAGCGGCGTTTGGGCCGCCGGCGCTTGGACTGCGTCTCGGAGGTTTTATTCGCATCTGGCTCTTCTTTGTCGTCGCCAGATCCTTTAGGTGTATCAACCATGTACACGTCGTACGAAGAGGTGGCCGTCCAATGTCCAGTAAATGGCGGGTCTTGGCCTTGCTCCTTGTCGGCATCGTCGTCCATGCCGTCGATGTCTTCGGAGCCATAGTCAAGCACGTCGGTTAAGTCATCGACAGTGGCTATGAAGTGGGTGGTGGGTGGGAAGCAAAGTTCCTCGTCATCCGCCTCTAGCTCGAACAGAACATAGTTCGGCTCTGAGTCTTCCTCCAAGGACAAGTTCTTTAAAGAGTTTAGCACATCACCAAAAGGTGAGTGCTGGAAGATGTCTGCGCACTGAATTCAAAAATCGATAACCGATCCAGCTTGGTGCTCGCAGGCGTACCTGGTCCGGAACGTATAGCCGGAGACGAGTCCGGAGTTCCATTGACGCAAACATTGCAGGATGTAGAGTCTGTGTGTGGCTCCAACACCGCGGACTTTGTGGCCTCGGACGGCACGATCTGCTTCGGTTCTGAGGCCATCGCAGCGACAGGAACCATCTCCTGGATGTGATCCGATGACAGCTTTAAGTCATGTTCATCGGAGCGAGGGGGAGCGATTGCCACGGTCTCGAATCCATTGAAGATCAAGTCTCCACAGACGTCCGCGGCGTAGTTCAAGCTTCCAAATCTGACCTGATGGCCAGGGGCGTAGCTATCGACCTACTCCAGATGGCCAAGCGAGTTGGCCCGTAGTACGAAGTCGCCGAACACAAAGATTTGTCCGGGGAGGAAGGTTTCTCCCTGGACGACGCCATTACTGACGATCGAAGGGGCCATCGAATCCTTTGCCGACGGCACAGTGGAACTCTCAATGAAAGCACCAATGTCGGTGTCAAAACCGGCGGATCTCGGGTACGGGGTCCCGAACTGTGCGTCCAGGATCGATGGTAACAGGAGACGGGGGACACGATGTTTACCCAGGTTCAGGCCCTCTCTATGGAGGTAATACCCTACTTCCTGCTTGATTGATCTTGATGAATATGAGTGTTACAAGAGTTAATCTACCACGAGATCGTAATCGCTAAACCCTAGAAGTCTAGCTGATAACCCACAAGTATAGGGGATCGCAACAGTTTTCGAGGGTAGAGTATTCAACCTAAATTTATTGATTCGACACAAGGGGAGCCAAAGAATATTCTCAAGTATTAGCAGCTGAGTTGTCAATTCAACCACACCTGGAAACTTAATATCTGTAGCAAAGTATTTAGTAGCAAAGTAATATGGAAGTAACGGTAACCGTAGCAAAAGTAATATTTTTGGGTTTTGTAGTGATTGTAACAGTAGCAACGGAAAAGTAAATAAGCGGAGAACAATACATGAGAAGCTCGTAGGCATTGGATCGGTGATGGAGAATTATGCCAGATGTGGTTCATCATGTAACAGTCATAACATAGGGTGACACAGAACTAGCTCCAATTCATCAATGTAATGTAGGCATGTATTCCGAATATAGTCATACGTGCTTATGGAAAAGAACTTGCATGACATCTTTTGTCCTACCCTCCCGTGGCAGCGGGGTCCTAGCGGAAACTAAGGGATATTAGGGCCTCCTTTTAATAGAGTACCGGACCAAAGCATTAACACATAGTGAATACATGAACACCTCAAACTACGGTCATCACCGGGAGTGGTCCCGATTATTGTCACTTCGGGGTTGTCGGATCATAACACATAGTAGGTGACTATAGACTTGCAAGATAGGATCAAGAACTCACATATATTCATGAATCAGATATGAAATCATGGCACTCGGGCCCTAGTGACAAGCATTAAGCATAGCAAAGTCATAGCAACATCAATCTCAGAACATAGTGGATACTAGGGATCAAACCCTAACAAAACTAACTCGATTACATGATAAATCTCATCCAACCCATCACCGTCCAGCAAGCCTACGATGGAATTACTCACGCACGGCAGTGAGCATCATGAAATTGGTGATGGAGGATGGTTGATGATGACGACGGCGACGGATTCCCCTCTCCGGAGCCCCGAACGGACTCCAAATCAGCCCTCCCGGGAGGTTTTAGGGCTTGGCGGCGGCTCCGTATCGTAAAACGCGATGAATCTTTCTCTCTGATTTTTTCTCCCCGAACACGAATATATGGAGTTGGAGTTGAGGTCGGTGGAGCAACAGGGGGCCCACGAGGCAGGGGGCGTGCCCAAGGGGGCAGGCGTGCCCCCCACCCTCGTGGACAGGTGGAGGCCCCCCTGACGTGGATTCTTCTTCCAGTATTTTTATTATTTTCCAAAAATAAGTTCCGTGGAGTTTCAGGTCATTCCGAGAACTTTTGTTTCTGCACATAAATAACACCATGGCAATTCTGCTGAAAACAGCGTCAGTCCGGGTTAGTTCCATTCAAATCATGCAAGTTAGAGTCCAAAACAAGGGCAAAAGTGTTTGGAAAAGTAGATACAACGGAGACGTATCAACTCCCCCAAGCTTAAACCTTTGCTTGTCCTCAAGCAATTCAATTGATAAACTGAAAGTGATAAAGAAATTTTTTTACAAACTCTGTTTGCTCTTGTTGTTGTAAATATGTAAAGCCAGCATTCAAGTTTTCAGCAAAGATTATGACTAACCACATTCACAATAACTCTTAGGTCTCATGTTTACTCATATCAATGGCATAATCAACTAGCGAGCAATAATAATAAATCTCGGATGACAACACTTTCTCAAAACAATCATAATATGATATAACAGGATGGTATCTCGCTAGCCCTTTCTGAGACCGCAAAACATAAATGCAGAGCACCTTTAAAGATCAAGGACTGACTAGACATTGTACTTCATGGCAAAAGAGATCCAATCATAGTCATACCCAATATAAATTAATAGTAATGGATGCAAATGACAGAAGCGCTCTCCAGCTAGTGCTTGTAATAAGAGGGTGATGACTCAACATAAAAGTAAATAGATATGCCCTTCGCAGAGGGAAGCAGGGATTTGTAGAGGTGCCAGAGCTCGATTTTAAAGCAAAGATAAATAATATTTTGAGCGGTATACTTTCATTGTCAACATAACAACCAAGAGATGGCGATATCTTCCATGCTACACACATTATAGGCGGTTCCCAAACAGAATGGTAAAGTTTATACTCCTCCTCCACCAACAAGCATCAATCCATGGCTTGCTCGAAACAACGAGTGCCTCCAACTAGCAACAGCCCCGGGGGAGTTTTGTTTGCAATTATTTTGATTTGATTTGCATAAAGCATGGGACTGGGCATCCCGGTGACCAGCCATTTTCTCGTGAGTGAGGAGCGGAGTCCACTCCTCTTGAGAATAACCCGCCTAGCATGGAAGATACGGACAGCCCTAGTTGATACATGAGCTATTCGAGCATACAAAACAGAATTTCATTTGAAGGTTTAGAGTTTGGCACATACAAATTTACTTGGAACGGCAGGTAGATACCGCATATAGGAAGGTATTGGTGGACTCATATGGAATAACTTTGGGGTTTAAGGGATTGGATGCACAAGCAGTATTCCCGCTTAGTACAAGTGAAGGCTAGCAAAAGACTGGAAAGCGACCAACTAGAGAGCGACAACAGTCATGAACATGCATTAAAATTAATAAACATTAAGTGCAAGCATGAGTAGGATATAATCCACCATGAACATAAATATCGTGAAGGATATGTTGATTTGTTTCAACTACATGTGTGAACATGTGTCAAGTCGAGTCACTTAAATCATTCAAAGGAGGATACCACCCCATCATACCACATCACAACCATTTTAATAGCATGTTGGCACGCAAGGTAAACCATTATAACTCATAGCTAATCAAGCATGGCACGAGCAACTATAATCTCTAATTGTCATTGCAGACATGTTTATCCATAATAGGCTGAATCAGGAATGATGAACTAATCATATTTACAAAAACAAGAGAGATCGAGTTCATACCAGCTTCTCTCATCTCAATCAGTCCATCATATATCGTCATAATTGCCTTTCACTTGCACGACCGAACGATGTGAAAATAATAAGAGTGCACGTGCATTGGACTAAGCTGGAATCTGCAAGCATTCAATAAGCAGGAGAAGACAAGGCAATATGGGCTCTTGGTTAAATCAACAATAATGCATATAAGAGCCACTTCAACAATTTAATCATGGTCTTCTCCTATCGACCCCCAAAGAAAAAGAAATAAAACTATTTACACGGGAAAGCTCCCAACAAGCAAAAGAAGAATGGGAAATCTTTTTGGGCTTTCCTTTTAATTATTACTACTACAGCATGAAAAGTAAACTAGCTAAAGCTACAACTAACTTTTTTGGTTTTTCTTAAGGTTTATTAAACACACAAGAAGAAAGCAAGAAAAAGGAAAATTAACTAGCATGGATATTACAGTGAAAGAGTATGAGCACCGACATCTAGCAACGAGTGTGTGAACATAAATGTAATGTCGGTGAGAAATACGTACTCCCCCAAGCTTAGGCTTTTGGCCTAAGTTGGTTTATTGCCACGGATGGCCTGGCGGATATCCAAAGTTGTAGTTGGGGACGTAATGAGATGAAGAAGACTCTGATTGCCACTGGTTGGCAATCATCTCCGGATCCCACTGGTAATTAGACTGTCGTGGAGGTCCAAATTGTGGTTCCGGCTCTGGCTCTGTGGCTGATGTAGGGTTCCGGTAGGCATGAATGGTCGCCAGGGGAACGAGACACGGACCTGCAGATAAATCAAACAAGGAAGGAGCAGGCAAGGTAATAGTCTCCGGGTGATGTTTATCAAAGAACAATTTGTATTTAAGCGCCCCTTCCCTATTCTTAACAATAAAGTCATGTGCTACCATACTCTTATAATCTAAATAAACAGTGGGCAGCAATTTTTCTTCTTTTTCATAGTGCCTAATAGGTATGTTATAATATGCAGCAAGGCGTGAAGCATAGACACCCCCAAAGATGGGGCCCTTCGTATTATCACAGAATAAACCATGGAACAAAATGATAATATCAGGAACACTAAGGTTTCCACAGTTTCCGCGACCAATTAAGCAACGACTAGCAAATATAGCAAAGTAGCGTAAAACAGGAAAATGTATGCTAGTGATTCTTGCATCGGAAACCTTCCTAGTTTCCCCTACAGTAATAGTGTCAATAAACCCGTCCACATCTTTACGATGTGGTTCCTCTAAGCTACCCTCGAAAGATATTTTGCAAACCTTGCAAAATTCATCTAGTGACATCTTCTTAACCACATCATATAAATGAAACTCTACTGAAGGAGGTGATTCCTTAGGATAATAGTAGAAGTTTTGCACAAAAGTATTGGTGAGTAAGAGATACTGTTCGCGTTGGTCGCGGAGGAAGTCGGTGAGACCTACATTCTCAGTCAATTCATAAAAATCATCATAAATCCCGGCTGCTATCAAGAAATCATTGGAAAGCCATTCACACGGCCGAACCTCCGCGGTGCGAGGCAGATTATATTTGGGCCTCTCTGCTTCTTCACTTTGCTTTTCCTTCGAGCTTCGGCTTGATGAGCCCCTCAAAAATCTCTTCATTATTTTCTGAAAAATTCTGAAATTTTTAGTAACTTCAAATAAAAGTGAACCAAGCTCAACAAAATTGATAGCAACTACTCCTACAAGTGCCTAGAGCCTATATCATGCATTAGAACTACTTGGAACCATATAAATTTGACATGCAAGCTCAAGAACATGGTCACCTAGGCAGCACAAATTTGTAATGAATAAAGCACTAGAACAAAAACTAATTGGGCCAATGGAGGAGTCACATACCAAGGAACAATCTCCCAAAGCAGTTTTGTGAGAGGTGCTTTGAGCAAGGAGATCGAAAATCGCAGCAAAATGAGCTAGAACTCGTGCTTGAGCTGGATGGTGATTTTTTTTGGGAGGAAGAAGAAGTGTGTGGGTGCAGGAATAAGTGGAGGGGAGCCACCATGGGCCCACGAGGCAGGGGGGCGCGCCCTGTAGGGGTGGGCGCGCCCTGGACCCTCGTGGCCAGGTGGTTGCTCCCCCTGCTGTGTTCTCAGTGCCAGATATTCTCAAATATTCCAGAAAAAATCATATTCCAATTTCAGGGCATTTGGGGAACTTTTATTTTCGGGGTATTTTTATATTGCAGGGATAATTCAGGAAACAGATAGAAAAATACTATTTTTACTTTATTTCAACTAAATAACAGAAGGTAAAAGGAGGGTACAGAAGGTTGTGCCTTCTAGTTTCATCCATCTCATGCTCATCAAAAGGAATCCACTAACAAGGTTGATCAGGTCTTGTTAACAAACTTATTCCGAATCGCATGAAACCGGAGAAATTTCGAATAACACTATGTTACCTCAACGGGGATATGCACATCCCCAATAATAAGAATATCATATTTCTTCTTGACAGTAGGAAGAGGAAATTCAAAACCTCCAAAAATAATCGATGGAATTTTTCCAATAGAATTGATACTATGAACTTGAGGTTGTTTCCTCGGAAAATGGACCGTATGCTCATTACCATTAACATGAAAAGTGACATTGCCTTTGTTGCAATCAATAACAGCCCCTGCAGTATTCAAAAAAGGTCTTCCAAGAATAATAGACATACTATCGTCCTCGGGAATATCAAGAATAACAAAGTCCGTTAAAATAGTAACATTTGCAACTACAACAGGCACGTCCTCACAAATACCGACAGGTATAGCAGTTGATTTATCAGCCATTTGCAAAGATATTTCAGTAGGTGTCAACTTATTCAAGTCAAGTCTACGATATAAAGAGAGAGGCATAACACTAACACCGGCTCCAAGATCACATAAAGCAGTTCTAACATAATTTCTTTTAATGGAGCATGGTATAGTGGGTACTCCTGGATCTCCAAGTTTCTTAGGTATTCCACCCTTAAAAGTATAATTAGCAAGCATGGTGGAAATTTTAGCTTCCGGAATCTTTCTCTTATTAGTAACAATTTCTTTCATATACTTAGCATAAGGATTCATTTTGAGCATATCAGTTAATCGCATACGCAAAAAGATAGGTGTAATCATTTCAGCAAAGCGCTCAAAATCCTCATCATCCTTTTTCTTGGATGGTTTGGGAGGAAAAGGCATGGGTTTCTGAACCCATGGTTCTCTTTCTTTACCGTGCTTCCTAGCAACAAAGTCTCTCTCATCATAACGTTGATCCTTTGATTGTGGGTTATCAAGATCAACAACAGGTTCAATTTCTACATCATTATCATTGCTAGGTTGAGCATCATCATGAACACTATCATTAATATTATCACTAGGTTCATGTTCATTACCAGATTGTGTTTCAGCATCAGAAATAGAAATATCATTTGGATTCTCAGGTGGTTCAGCAATAGGTTCACTAGAAGCATGCAAAGTCCTATCATTTTTCTTTTTCTTCTTTTTAGAAGGACTAGGTGCATCTATATTATTTCTCTGAGAATCTTGCTCAATTCTCTTAGGATGGCCTTCAGGATACAAAGGTTCCTGAGTCATTTTACCAGTTCTAGTAGCCACTCTAACAGCATAATCATTATTCTTACTATTTAATTCATTGAGTAAATCATTCTGAGCTTTAAGTACTTGTTCTACTTGAGTGGTAACCATAGAAGCATGTTTACTAATGAGTTTAAGTTCACCTTTAACTCTAGACATATAATCACCCAAGTGTTCAAGCGTATCGGAATTATATTTCAATTTTCTACCAATATAAGCATTAAAGTTTTCTTTTTTAACAATGAAATTGTCAAACTCATCTAAGCATTGTCTAGCAGACTTATAACGAGGGATATCACCTTCATCAAATCTATAGAGAGAATTTACCTTTACTACCTGTGTCGGGTTTCAAGACCATGAGTTTCTTCAATAGGTGAAGGATTAAGATCATATGTTTCTTCAACAGGCGGTAAATTAAGACCATGTATTTCTTCAATAGGTGGAGGATTAAGATCATATGTTTCTTCAATAGGCGGTAAATTAAGACCATGTATTTCTTCAATAGGAGGTAAATTCTTAACATCTTCAGCTTTAATACCCTTTTCTTTCATATATTTCTTTGCCTCTTGCATATCTTCAGGACTGAGAAATAGAACACCCCTCTTCTTTGGAGTTGGTTTAGGAATAGGCTCAGGAATTGGCTCAGGAAGTGTCCAATTATTTTCATTTGTCAACATATTATTCAATAAAATTTCAGCTTCATCCGGTGTTCTTTCCCTGAAAACAGAACCATCACAACTATCCAGGTAATCTCTGGAAGCATCGGTTAGTCCATTATAAAAGATATCAAGTATTTCATTTTTCTTAAGAGGATGATCAGGCAAAGCATTAAGTAATCGGAGAAGCCTCCCCCAAGCTTGTGGGAGACTCTCTTCTTCAATTTGCACAAAATTATATATTTCCCTTAAAGCAGCTTGTTTCTTATGAGCAGGGAAATATTTAGCAGAGAAGTAATAAATCATATCCTGGGGACTACGCACACAACCAGGGTCAAGAGAATTAAACCATATCTTAGCATCACCCTTTAATGAGAACGGAAATATTTTAAGGATATAAAAGTAGCGAGTTCTCTCATCATTAGTGAATAGAGTGGCTATATCATTTAATTTAGTAAGATGTGCCACAACAGTTTCAGATTCATAGCCATAGAAAGGATCAGATTCAACCAAAGTAATTATATCAGGATCAATGGAGAATTCATAATCCTTATCAGTAACACAGATAGGTGAAGTAGCAAAAGCAGGGCTAGGTTTCATTCTAGCATTAAGAGATTGCTGCTTCCATTTAGCTAATAACTTCTTAAGATCATATCTATCATTGCAAGCTAAAATAGCTGTAGCAGCTTCTTCATCCATAACATAACCCTCAGGAACAACAGGTAATTCATATTTATTAGGGGGAGAGTCTTCATCATCACTATCATCAATATTATCAGTTTCAATATTTTCATTCTCTCTAGCCCTAGCAAGTTGTTCATCAAGAAATTCACCAAGTGGCACAGTAGTATCAAGCATAGAAGTATTTTCATCATAAGTATCATGCATAACAGAAGTAGCATCATCAATTACATGCGACATATCAGAATTAATAGCAGAAGCAGGTGTAGGTGTCGCAAGCTTACTCAAACAGAAGGTGAATCAAGTGCAGATCTAGATGGCAGTTCCTTACCTCCCCTCGTAGTTGAGGGATAAATTTTTGTTTTAGCGTCTTTCAAGTTCTTCATAGTGACCAGCAGATATAAATCCCAAGTGACTCAAAGAATAGAGCTATGCTCCCCGGCAACGGCGCCAGAAAATAGTCTTGATAACCCACAAGTATAGGGGATCGCAACAATTTTCGAGGGTAGAGTATTCAACCCAAATTTATTGATTCGACACAAGGGGAGCCAAAGAATATTCTCAAGTATTAGCAGCTGAGTTGTCAATTCAACCACACCTGGAAACTTAATATCTGTAGCAAAGTAATATGGAAGTAACGGTAACAGTAGCAAAAGTAATATTTTTGGGTTTTGTAGTGATTGTAACAGTAGCAACAGAAAAGTAAATAAGGGGAGAACAATATATGAGAAGCTCGTAGGCATTGGATCAGTGATGGAGAATTATGCCGGATGTGGTTCGTCATGTAACAGTCATAACATAGGGTGACACAGAACTAGCTCCAATTCATCAATGTAATGTAGGCATGTATTCCGAATATAGTCATACGTGCTTATGGAAAAGAACTTGCATGACATCTTTTGTCCTACCCTCCCGTGGCAGCGGGGTCCTAGCGGAAACTAAGGGATATTAAGGCATCCTTTTAATAGAGTACCGGACCAAAGCATTAACACATAGTGAATACATGAACTCCTCAAACTACGGTCATCACCGAGAGTGGTCCCGATTATTGTCACTTCGGGGTTGCCGGATCATAACACATAGTAGGTGACTATAGACTTGCAAGATAGGATCAAGAACTCACATATATTCATGAAAACATAATAGGTTCATATCTGAAATCATGGCACTCGGGCCCTAGTGACAAGCATTAAGCATAGCAAAGTCATAGCAACATCAATCTCAGAACATAGTGGATACTAGGGATCAAACCCTAACAAAACTAACTCGATTACATGATAAATCTCATCCAACCCATCACCGTCCAGCAAGCCTACGATGGAATTACTCACGCACGGCGGTGAGCATCATGAAATTGGTGATGGAGGATGGTTGATGATGGCGACGGCAACAGATTCCCCTCTCCGGAGCCCCGAACGGACTCCAGATCAGCCCTCCCGAGAGGTTTTAGGGCTTGGCGGCGGCTCCGTATCGTAAAACGCAGTGAATCTTTCTCTCTGATTTTTTTCTCCCCGAACACGAATATATGGAGTTGGAGTTGAGGTCGGTGGAGCAACAGGGGGCCCACGAGGCAGGGGGGCGCCCAGGGGGGCAGGCGCGCCCCCCACCCTCGTGGACAGGTGGAGGCCCCCCTGACGTGGATTCTTCTTCCAGTATTTTTATTATTTTCCAAAAATAAGTTCCGTGGAGTTTCAGGTCATTCCGAGAACTTTTGTTTCTGCACATAAATAACACCATGGCAATTCTGCTGAAAACAACGTCAGTCCAGGTTAGTTCCATTCAAATCATGCAAGTTAGAGTCCAAAACAAGGGCAAAAGTGTTTGGAAAAGTAGATACGACGGAGACGTATCACTAGCCTATGTGAATATGGTAATGAGTCTCTCCCTATCCGGACTACGCTCTCCGGTTTATATAGACACCGGAGAGATCTAGGGTTACATGGAGTCGGTTACATAAGAAGGAATATTCGTAGTTGGTCGCCTAGCTTGCCTTCCACGCCAAGGAAAGTCCAATCCGGACACGGGTATAGTCTTTGGCCTTCATATCTTCACAGCCCATCAGTCCGGCCCAATGAATAACAGGCCGGACGCCCGAGGACCCCTTAGTCCAGGACTCCCTCAATCATCTTATAATGCTACCGCCATACTAAGCAAAATAAGATGCATAAAGGATAAACATCACATGCAATCAAAATATGTGACATGATATGGCCATCATCATCTTGTGCCTTTGATCTCCATCTCCAAAGCACCGTCATGATCTCCAGCATCACCGGCTTGACACCTTGATCACCATCGTAGCATCGTTGCGTCTCGCCAGCTATTGCTTCTACGACTATCGCTACCGCTTAGTGATAAAGTAAAGCAATTACATGGCGATTGCATTTCATACAATAAAGCAACAACCATAAGGCTCCTGCCAGTTGCCAATAACTTCTACAAAACATGATCATCTCATACAAAAAATTATACCTCATCATGTCTTGACCACGTCACATCACAACATGCCCTGCAAAAACAAGTTAGACGTCCTCTACTTTGTTGTTGCAAATTTTACGTGGCTGCTACGGGCTTCTAGCAAGAACCGCTCTTACCTACCCATCAAAACCACAACGATTTTTCGTCAAGTGTGTTGTTTTAACCTTCAACAAGGACCGGCCGTAGTCAAACTCGATTCAACTAAAGTTGGAGAAACAGACACCTGCCAGCCACCTGTGTGCGAAGCACGTCGGTAGAACCAGTCTCATGAACGCGGTCATGTAATGTCGGTCCGGGCCGCTTCATCCAACAATACCGCCGAATCAAAGTAAGACGTTGGTGGTAAGTAGTATGACTATTATCGCCCACAACTCATTGTGTTCTACTCGTGCATATATCATCTACGCATAGACCTGGCTCGGATGCCACTGTTCAGGAACGTAGTAATTCAAAATTTTCCTACGATCACGCAAGATCTATCTAGGAGATGCATAGCAACGAGACGGGAGAGTGTGTCCACGTACCCTCGTAGACCGAAAGCGGAAGCGTTTAGTAACGCGGTCGATGTAGTCGAACGTCTTCATGATCCAACCGATCCAAGTACCGAACATACGGCACCTCCATGTTCAGCACACGTTCAGCACGATGACGTCCCTCGAGCTCTTGATCCAGTAGAGGGTCGAGGCAGAGTTCGGTCAGCACGACGGCATGGCGACGGTGTTGGTGATGTGATCCGTGCAGGGCTTCGCCTAAGCACTACGACAATATGACCGAGGTGGTAAACTATGGAGGGGGGCACCGCACAAGGCTAAGAAACAACTGTTGTCCCTTTTAGGTGCCCCCTGGCCACGTATATAAAAGAGGGGGAGAGAGGCCGGCAGCCAGGAGGGGCACGCCATGGGGGGAGTCCTACTTGGACTCCCCTCCCTTTTCCTTTCTTCCACCGGAGGGAATAGGAAGGAGAGGGAGAGAGAAAGGAAAGGGGGGGCGCCGCCCCCTCCTCCTTGCCCTATTCGGACTCCCAAGGAGGGGGCGCACGGCCACCCCTCGCGGGCTTCCCCCTCTCTCCCTTAGGCCCATGTTGGCCCAACACTTCCCCGGGGGGTTCCAGTAACCCCTCGGTACTTCGGAAAAATACCCGAATCACTCGGAACCATTCCGATGTTCGAATACTACCTTCCAATATATGAATCTTTATCTCTCGACCAATTTGAGAATCCTCGTCATGTCCATGATCTCATCCGAGACTCCGAACAAACTTCGGTCATCAAAACACAGAACTCATAATACAAATCGTCATCGAACGTTAAGCGTGCGGACCCTACGGGTTCGAGAATTATGTAGACATGACCGAGACACATCTCCGGTCAATAGCCAATAG
This sequence comes from Aegilops tauschii subsp. strangulata, assembly GCF_002575655.3. Classification (NCBI taxonomy): domain Eukaryota; kingdom Viridiplantae; phylum Streptophyta; class Magnoliopsida; order Poales; family Poaceae; genus Aegilops; species Aegilops tauschii. The sequence continues at coordinate 552,354,580 of NC_053037.3, forward strand.
CGGAACCTGGATGCTCATATTGGCTCCTACATATTCTACGAAGATCTTTATCGGTCAAACCGCATAACAACATACGTTATTGCCTTTGTCATCGGTATGTTACTTGCCCAAGATTCGATCGTCGGTATCATCATACCTAGTTCAATCTCGTTACCGGCAAGTATCTTTACTCGTTCCGTAATGCATCATCCCGCAACTAACTCATTAGTCACATTGCTTGCAAGGCTTATAGTGATGTGCATTACCGAGAGGGCCCAGAGATACCTCTCCGATATACGGAGTGACAAGTCCTAATCTCGATCTATGCCAACTCAACAAACACCTTCAGGGACACCTGTAGAGCATCTTTATAATCACCCAGTAATGTTGTGACGTTTGATAGCACACAAAGTGTTCCTCCGGTATTCTGGAGTTGCATAATCTCATAGTCAGAGGAATATGTATAAGTCATGAAGAAAGCAATAGCAATAAAACTAAACGATCATTATGCTAAGCTAACGGATGGGTCTTGTCCATCACATCATTCTCTAATGATGTGATCTCGTTGATCAAATGACAACACATGTCTATGGTCAAGAAACTTAACCATCTTTGATTAACGAGCTAGTCAAGTAGAGGCATACTAGGGACACTCTGTTTTTGTCTATGTATTCAACCATGTACTAAGTTTCAGGTTAATACAATTCTAGCATGAATAATAAACATTTATCATGATTAAGCAAATATAAATAACAACTTTATTATTGCCTCTAGGGCATATTTCCTTCAATAGCATGAAATATAAACTCTTAAATATGAATAATGGAAATATAATAATACAACATTATTGCCTCTAGGGCATATTTCCAACAATTACATGCGTAATTAACTAGGACAAACGATCATCTAATCATCATCTACTTCTTCTTATACGCTTGCCTCCATTGCTTTGCTGGTGGCTCGATCCCTCGTCGATTACACGAAGGAGGTACTCCCTCATGTCAACGATCCTCCTGTGCATCTCGTAACATGTGTACATGTTCTTGGCCGCGAACTTGAGGTGGTCTTCGTCCAGTCTCCGCATCCAGGTCCCGTGCCAGGCTGCGGGATTTTTCTTGGCATCCTCCTTCATGTTTTCGTAGTAGGGGTCGATGATGGCTGAGGCGAGGCCAACAAGGGAGTCCTTGTCCTTCGTGCTGCCCTAGACCTTATAGTGACCATGGATGTCGACAAGCTTCTTGCAAGCCATGAGATTTGCTCAGTCTGCACAATATCTACGATCTTTGTGTACATAACAATATTTTTTAGTGTGAATAGTGTGCTTTGTTGGGCACTCAAGTATATGGATCACACCCGTGGGCGAGCAATGTGTGCGCAAGCGTCTTACTAGCTTGCGCTTCCTTCTATGCTAAGTTTCTATTAATTGATGGTGTTTTATGAACACGCCACCATTTCCCGCCACTTCCTCATCGGTTTCCCACCGCCACCCAGCGATACTGTACATAAGCCGGCGCAGAGCGCGACACAGCAAGGCACAAGCGCAGCTTATAGCCCCTCTACCTTTTCCAAGCATGCCAACCCACCGAAACGCCGCCTCTGCCATCAACCTCCTCGACGAGGAAAATGAGCAAGCGCCACGACCTGTCAAGGTCGAGGGCGCCCCCCGCAACAAAATGGACGACGCTGTGCTGTGCGTCATCGCTAGGGTTGAGCAAACCCTTGGCGCACGACGCTTCAACGCCGTGGATCAAGATACGCATGTCAGAGCCGAGAGGCTGCAGCTCACCACACCACATCATCAGTGGTGTGCCATAGAGCAAGCTAGGCGTGTCCGTGCCGATAGCCTGCGGTTCGCCGCACAACGAGACCGATGAAGCGCCGCAGAGCGAGAGGCGCGGTGCCCCGCACAGCAAGAGCAGATCCATAAGGGCTTACCTGCTGTCGATCGAGCATTGCAGCTGGGTACATGGCCCGTTAGTAGCTCCATTCCTCGCCCAGAGAGGGCAGAGGCCGTCTGCGCCGTACTTGCACCAGAGCCCGGCCATGCCGTACTTGCACCGGATGCCGGCCGCGCTGTTCGCCCTGGCTGTGGCCGGCTCGATGCCAACGGGCTGGTTGCTAGGCTCGAGCGTCTCCTTGGCCCAGGTGTCCACCTGGGCATAATAGAGGAACATGGTCGTCGCATGCTCGAGCTAGTGATCTCCGATGAAATAGCCAACTTGGAGCTCGAGATCGCGCTCCAGATGTACCGCAAGCGTGTCAACCATTTGGACGAACGCCTGCACGAGTACAGGCAGAGCCAAGAGCTACCATAGGCAAGGCTGGTGGTCATGGATACGTTTTATTTTCTGGAGTCGTTTCGACGTTGATCGCTATGTATTCACAACAATCATAATATTTCTCTATTTCAATGTGTGTATGATGACTCACAAGTATAGGGGATCAATCGTAGTCCTTTCAATAAATAAGAGCGTCGAACCCAATGAGGAGCAGAAGGAAATGACAAGCAATTTTCAACAAGGTATTTACTACAAGCACTGAAATTATCGGTAACAGATAGTTTGATAGCAAGGTAATTTGTAACGAGCAACCGGCATGGTGGTGGGTTAGGGTGGTGAGCGTAATCGGCGAGAGGTGAAAAATTTACTCCTACCGATTTTTCATGGATGTGCGCGAGCTTGTGTCGTCTTCCTGCTCGCACGAGCTCGGCGTCGCGTTCCTCTCCCTGCACGACATGAGCCTGGCTCACTGGAAACTGTTGATTAAGGTGTTCCTCCACGGTTGGCTGAGCGTTGCTTTCAAATTCGTGCGGGCCAGAATTTCGATGCTACCTAGCTAACCAAACTGGTCAATTTGGTCCCCCACAGCCTCCACGGGGATGCAAGCAACCAAACATGTCCAATGGGAGCTCCTACTTGCCGCTCCGTGTGGCAAATTGGTGGGCAAAAGCACAGGTGGACCCCCGACTAGGCCGGACCATGTAGCAGTAGTAGTAGTGAATCAATTACTCTAGCGGCAGGTTTTTCCTAATATATGTCCATGGAAAAACTTATTTTACAAATTATGAAACATAGTTTAAAATTGTGAGAACATTTTTTGAAAAATGTGAATATTTTATAAAAATGTTGTGATTATTTCGAAAATTATGATTTTTTAAAAATGTTTTTGAACAACTTTTGAAGAATACAAACATTTTTTGGAACACATTTTCTGAAACATGACCATTTTTTTAAATTTTGAAGAATTTCCGAAAACAAAAACAATTTTCTTGAAAATTGTGTACAATTATTTAAAATTTGAAGAAATTTTGGAAACACAAATAGTTTCTTAAATTTTATGAAACACGTTTTTTAAACTAAATATTTTTGGAATTTCGAACATTTCCCGTTTCAAATTGTGAATATTTTTGGAAAAGGTAAATATCTTTGAAAATTATAACTATTATTCATATGTTTTTAAGAACTTTTGAAAAAAAATCTGAAATTTCGTACATTTTTCGGAAAATGGGAACATTTTTTTTAAAACAGCCATATTTTAAAATTTTCTAAATAAAAGGATTTAAAAAATTAAAAACCTGTGAAGACAACAATAGAAAAATAGAAAACGGGAAAAGACCGAACCAGAACCTTCTAGAAGATTCTGAAACAGAATTCCTGTAGACTACATCACTCCTCCTTATTGGGCCGGCCTATTTACTCTCATTCACTCACTCTTCCTGTGTTATTGGTCAGCAATTTGCCACAAGGAGCAGGAAATAGGGATTGCAGCGATAGCTCGCTTATGGTGAGCTGGTAGGGCGGATCGCTTACAGCCATTCCATATATGGACAAGGTTCCCCTAAAAAAAATGGGCAAGGTGATCCGTCGCGCGAGGTGTCACGTCACTCTCTTACCTGCCATGGGCAAATCACATGTAAGTGTTAATTTTCCTCTCTTTCAACTTTTTTTTTTCATTTTTTTCAAATATAGAAAATTTATAAATACATATATTCCTCCAAAATTGATAATATCCAGCGCCAATCTGTAAAAACATAGTGTAACTTTTTGCAAGCATAACTGTACAAACAATTGATAACATTAAAAAATTGTTCATGACATTTAACAAATCATCATGTGTTTCAAAAACTAGATGTGACAATATTGAAAAATGTTATACATTGTATTTTTTTGTGAAATTCATTTTTTGCATAACTATAAAAATATATTTTAGACTTATAAGAAAATATACAATATATATGAAAAAATACATCAAGGCCTATACTTGAAAAATTTTATTAATAGTGTAATTTAAAAATGTTGTATGTGTATAAAAGTAATGTTTTAGATGTTTACAAAAAATTTACAATGTGTATGAAAAAATTAAACATCAAAGCATGTATTTAAAAAAGTGTTAATAATATATTTAAAATCAATAAAATCATGCATAAAAATAAAGTTTCGATGTATAAAAAAATGTACAGCGTGTATGACATGTTAGACATTAAGACTTGTATTTAAACTAAAAGTTAATCATGTATTCAAAAAGTGTTAAATTTGTATAAGAATATGTTTTGATGTATACAAAAATTTAAATTGTGCATGAAAAATGTAGACATGTGTTAAAAAAGGAAAAAGGAAAAAAACCGAAGAAAGACAGAAAAAAAAATATAAAAGACCAAAGAAAACCAAAAGAAAATCGTACATAGTAGTGAAAACGGATAAAAAATCACAGAGAAATCACGCGTGGCACTATTGTGTTCGTGTTCGGCTTTTTTTTGTTTTTTTTTGTCAGGTTTCTTTGGTTTTCTTTTATCTTTCCTTTTTTCACTAGTTTCCAAATTCGCTGACTTCTTTCAAATTTGTTAACTTTTTCAAAATTGATTCAAGTTTTTCAAGTTATGAACTTTTGTGAGTCAATGAACATTGTTTAAATTCACAGTATTTTTTGAAATTCACGGTTTTTGAGTTTGTGGTCTTTTGAATTCATGAACCTTTTGTCAAATTTGGAACATTTTTCAAATTCATTAACATTTTAAAAAACTATGAGCTTTTCTTAAATTTGTGAACATTTTTTCCTCAGATTTGAAAACTATGGTTAGTTTTTTTTCCTGAACCAACAATTGCTGATTTTCCTCTAGAGTGGGACGCTAACTTTTAAGCCGCAGCTCTATAACATGGCGTGCTGGTGCTGGTGCGCCAGCCGGCGGTTAAGGCACTGTATAGGGGCTCTCCGCTTGGTCCACAGCGGGGCCTTTACGTGCTCGCTGGACCAAAGCAGTGATCATAGACAACACCTGTGCAGCAGTAGCAGTCAGCAAAGCAAGTCAACGTCCCCTGCCTGACTTGTTACCATCTCGCTTCGCTTGCTCAGACACTCGGAATCAGGCTGTGAATGGTTGGGTTGTTTTACCCAACTTCTGCTTTGAAGAAGCTAAAAGCCAACCAAAGGGGTAAATTTTCGAAGAGGTTTTTGACAATCTGTAACCTTTACGTACTTCAAATTTCGCAGCTAGGTACCCCAACTTCTCATATTCTAAACCAACCATTTTTGGTCGTCCCCTTAAAATTGAGAGGTATTTACCCACCAATGCCACTGGCAAGTCATACCCCTTAGCTTTGTTTCTTCCCTTTCGCACCAAAGGATCGAACTAGGCTCACACGAGCGACAGGAAAGGAAGGGAACCGCTGCCTCCCACGCACTGCTCTCCTGTTTATGCATGTCTTGTGAAATCAAAGATGTATAGTGCTCTCCTGTTTTCACATACATGTATACACTCTTTACATTTAGATTAACTATCCCGGGCATAGTAGTCATTTATGTGTATAGTGCAACATTTATGTGTTTTGTAATAATATTATTGGGATCACTATCTGTTTAAATGTATGTAACAACAAAGTATAGTCGTTAAATTGTGTATGTGTTAGCTATGATTCGCTTACATTGTCATATTTTTCCTTTGCAAAATGATCTTTCGGTTGCCTACAAATGTACATATCGCTGCTTTACAGTCAATTGGAATATAAACATATTCACAGTCAAATCTACAGTTCCACAATCATTTTAACCAAATAACCTCCAGCTTTTCCACAGCACACAACCTTCAGCCTGTAGGTGCGATAACCTGCGGGTGTCCATATCCTGCCACATGTGTCCACCAGTTCAACAAACATCCTAGTACTACAATACTACAAAATTTGAAAACGGCAACTTTTTGTACATGAAGTGTTTTAACTGTCTTCAGTTTACACTAACTATTATCAGCATATATGTTACTCAGAAAGAATTTAGTTTACTACTCCAGAGTTGCAAGTCGCCTACAGGGTACTTGAGCTCATGACTCTTGACAAACTCGCCTGAGGAAACGTTCCAAGTCACCAACAGGAAAGAAAATATGCACTGCAGGCAACAGCTACTCCCTCCGTCCCGTAATATAAGAACGTTTTTGACACTACACTAGTGTCAAAAACGTTCTTATATTTTGACGGAGGGAGTAGTTGATAGCAAAAAAAAAAAACAGTAATGCATAAGAACAAGTTACAGCCACGACAAGATTTTTGCTGTGTATAACACTAGGCATATTGAAGACCAGGCCCTGAAACAAGTAATCAATGGATCCTAATACAAGAATACAAGATATCAGAGAGTTGTTGGCTGCAACAAGTAAATGAACAAATCTTGGAACAAGCAATCGTAGAATTGAAAGGCATTTGGTTAGAATTATTCTTTGATGAGCAAGAATCTGAATGAGCACGTAGCATACTGACAAACAAATACAGCTAGTGAAAGGCATTGTTTCATTTCAACTCGGACATGACAAATATTGCATACCTCAACCTCCTTAAGGAAATCGGAAAGCATGGGAGCGACTAGTATAGAAAATGTCCCTTTGGTGCAAAAATAGAAAAATCAAAGCTGGGCCATTGGATTGAAGGTGGATGGCACAGATTTCCCTCGAGGGATCTCAGTCTACTTAAACGTACATTTCAAGAAAACCCCCTGGTAAAGTTAGATATGTCCCACACGTCTACAATAACCACCATATCTATTTCTTTCCATTCGTTACGTCCTTCAAGATTTCAATTCTACACAACAGTAATGCCTAATCTCATAAAAGCCGCACATATTTAAATACACTATTGGACACCACTAATTATGCAAGAAAGTTGGGCAAAGAGGTATGTTAATACTTATCACAAAATTTGAGTACACAACATCAACGACAACAAATCCTCATCACAAATATTTTAGTACATGACAAAATTAAGCCAGCCTCTTCAATCAGAACTAAACATCTGGACATTTCAAAAAAAAAAAGAACTAAACATCTGGAACACCCCTACCAGAACACAACACAACAGACATACATAAATATCAATTGATACATAAGATGGGTCGTTTTTGGTACAAGAACAGGTCATGTTGGTGGTCGTGTCGAAGCAGAGCTCATAGAGCTTTGTGATCCTTGACGCGGACGCCGAACACAAACACCGTGCCGCCGATGCCGATCGTAGAGCGGCAGGGGAACCTAGCCCGCCGAGTCGAGAGCAGACCAGGATTGCACCTTGAGGTCGAATGCATACATGGTACTGTCCACTGGTGACCATTCAGTTATACAACAGAGAGCTAACACCTATCAAAAATTTCTTCCTCACATGGCCCTCAAATCATTCAAAGACAATCTTCCTTCCCCCCTCTTTGTACATGTAATCAAGAAAATCTTGTCAAGAAAGATATCACTTCCTACGGCTCTGTTCAGTTGCAGGTCTCTGCTGGGTTTGGGTGATCACCCACAACAGGCTGCAGGGATTAGTTCATCTATGGGAGCAAATCCTTGTCAGCTTTGAACCATTCAGTTAATCCTTGCTAGAGGAGGATTTAATCTCCACGTATATAATCTCACATATGATATATATATATGTACTCAATCTATGTACTGAAGCACAATCAACTAAAAAATTCCAAATTCAGAACTATCAAATACAGTTGTTCGTCATTCAGAAAAATAATATCCAAATCAAACACCACGGCATGAACTTCTTATTAGTCAAATTTCAGGAAAAGAGACTGCAGCCATTATTGTTGTACAACTTATATTATTCACCTTGGTCGAGCTTCTCCCGTGCTGAACAAACGGCTCTCTCATCTCGCCAATGTTGCGTACGTCATGGATGGATCAATTATTCTGAAACCCTCTGGACAGGAAATAGGAGAATTAGGAAACACGACCATGTGCATGCAAGCGGCAACAATGCCAAATCAGCCTGTTATTTAGGTTTCAGAACAGAAAAGCTAGACCAAAAGTTTAGGTTTACAAAATATACAACTTGACATTTCTCCCAAACATTTTAGTTCTGACTGTAGTACAACCAGTATATTTGATGCCTATAGGGCAGCTAGTATCTACAAAGCACATAATGCATAAGAAACAACAGAAGACCGCATATTGGCAAATGTTTTTTACTGTTCTTTTGAGAGAAAATTAAAGGACTGGATTGACTTCTTGCTACATTCTATTTATTCTTAATGTACAATATGCAGACTCGCATTTCGCCGTGACCAAAAGAGAACACAAATTAGACTTCGGATATCCCCATCTAAGAATGAGATTTGTTAACAAAATGGAGTGACTGATAACTGATTAACTAGTACACATGCAGCATTACTTATCAGGAAACCCGTAACCCCAAGCTCTAGTTATCCCATCTCAGGACAATGCTATTATGATATACATTCAGCTTAATTTTGTTTGTAGAACAAAAATGGAGTGACCAAATAAGAAAGGTGTTCAACACACAACATTTCTGTTCAGAATATTCATCTTGAGACCAAGTACACATATTTCTGTTCAGAACATCGATGCTGTATGATTAATTGTTTCTGGGCCTATAAGTTTCATCTCTTCTATCACTAATTTGCACAGAAATCGTTCGGGTCACTACCATTTCGTCATTAGTCAGCCAAAATGCCAAATGTAAGTTGTGGTCACTCCATCATATCAAAGTACCAAACTCAGTCATTTTCCCTACTTCTATCATCCACCAACAGACCTAACTAATTTACAGCAATATGGCATGTATATGAAGACCATCTCAGAATATATGCTTAATTTGATGCTATTGCCCTGCTAATATTTTAACAAGTGTTGATGCCAAAACATTGCAACCCTGTAGTTCAAGCTCAGGGTAAAAGCATTTGATAAATTAATCCACACAATTGTTTACAACTACTAAGACAGGGATCTGACAGCTAGTTTCCCCCTTGTTCGTCATACCTTTGTTGATTTCAGAGAGGAGAGATCGGATCCTAGAATAGGGATCTGACCGCCATGTGAGCTCATTTATATTCACAATTAAGGCCAATAATTCAATCTTCCCACCAGACCATGAACCCTAGAAATTATCAAGGCCAAGACCAAGAACCCTAGGGACGGGGTCGACGGGTCGTCGCAGTCGCCACCCATGGTCACCGCCGAGATCATGCCGCTGTGACGCCGGAGCTGGAGTGCCTCCACCGTCGGGAAGCAGTTGGGAGATGAAATAGGGGTGTGGCTCTCGTTTGATGGCACAGAATGTAGGAAGCAAATTCAACGGAGACGAAGGTCCTTTTTGCACAGAAGCATGGATTTGTCTGTACACATCCTCCAGCAGAATCTGTGCCATCCATCCTCAATCCAATGGCCCAGCTTCGATTTTTCTATTCTTGTACCGGAGGGCCATTTTCTATACTAGTCGCTCCCGAAAGCATGCGTCAATTGCCTCATTTAAAATTGTAACATATTGCATTGACATAAAAGAGAAGAAACAGGGCTGAAGATGCACACATGCAAATACTCTTTCTTAAAATGCTAACTGTAAATTGTTGAACTACTGCCAGTAAAAAATTATGCAAAAGGTTCAAGTAGTCCAGCCATATATTCTGAATTTAGACTTTCTTGCCAAGCAGGTGCCTCCTTTTTCTGCACATGTCCAGAGCTTCAGATATTATAATCCCACACAAATACTGTAAGTACGTCAACAGAATTGATGATTCAGGCCAAAACAGCATTAGAAATGTACTGCTAAGGCTTGATGTCAGTATGTCACACAAATATCTTAACCTAGAAACGGCGAAACACAAAGTCGATACCTATAGAGACCACATCATAAAATTCCTATCATAGAATGTATGCTCAGAAATTTGTATCATACATTCCTACTTATTCGTTTTCTTCTGTTTCTTGCCACGCTAACAATAGATATTTCTGACAGTAATTAGAGAACATTGAATATATCAGTGCATTCTTAAAGATGAACAAGAACAATAGAGTACCCAGAGTGTCCAGCGCTGCCATGCAGCCATCTACCCGAGTAGTTCATACTGGTCTAAAGACAAATGTACACACTCGCTGCCGTTGGTGGCCTGACTGCATGAACATGAGAATATCGTGTCTCTGTGGCCTGACTGCATGAACATGAGAATATCCGTGTCTCTGAGCAAGCGAAGCGAGATGGTCAGACAAATGTTCTGTTCACACACAGGCTTGGTGCACGGCCATAAGAATATCCGATCATATGAGACGTGCCGGTGACGTCAGGTCTCCAAATATTATATGACCGTTGCTCCACGGAAACAGAAACAATAACTGAGGGGCAGTGCAACACTTATCATCTTCAGGACAGTTACACTTACTGATATAATTCTTAGTATGATCACTTATTCCAAGTTCTCAAGGGACAGTTACACTTACTGATATTATTCTTATTTCACAGTTTCTCTAGGTGTGAGGCATCATCGTCAGTGCCAAGATGGTTAAAATTAATGCTGATGCCGCAGTGCTTCATTGATGATCAAATGATGGGCGTGGGGGTGGTGATTACGTGGCCATGAGGGTGATGTCCTGGCTTGCTTTGACCACACTCTTCAAGGCGTCACCATCCCAGAACTGGCTGAAGCAATAGCGGTTTGACCAGGCCCAGAACAACTGATTTGGTCTCAGGCACAGAACTGACTGACGGAAATATGTAACAAAACACTGACTGACATAGTAAACTTAATCCAGCTAAAAAGAAATCTGCAAGTAATCCAATCTTAAGAAGAAGAGCAACCAGATGAAATAACACATTAAGCTTCATTAAAAAAGCTCAAATCACAAAGCATCAACTAGACGAGGATGATAACACCAAGCGAAACATCAACTTGACGCTAATGATACAGTTTGACAAGTAATGACCACTAACCACGATAGGTTTTCTTCTCCCGAACATAACCACTGACCCAAGATGTTCGCCGACAGGTCAAAATGATGCACTTCTTACCATCCCACTGCTTGTTTTTCTCCAAAATATTAGCATGTCATGTCAAATCCTGCAAAGGAACAACAGAACGAACAGTTCAGTATATGAGACTCTGGATCATACCCAAAAAAAGCACTCCGTAACAGAATGTGGCAAGAAAGAAACAACATCAGTAGAGACAATGGCTCACAGGCAAAAAAGGATATACTACCAGAATTTCCCAAAAACAACAGAATCAACAATTTCGACACTGAAACTACCCAGGAAAAAAATCACTTGTAAAATGTGCAATTAACAAAAGAAGCAACAGTAATAAATTTGTATGTACAGTGCAGTGTGAGTTGGAAAGACTGAATTTTGTATAGAATGCATTTCAATATTCACATTCAGAATTCAAATGTCCCAGGAGATACAGTTAGCCGCTCATGGAAAGACATAAATCTGCTTGATCAGGCGTTACAGAATTGTGCACTGAAATTCAGCTACTTGTATAATTTTTATTTTGGATAAGAATCACAAGGTTGGGTTTGAAGATAGAAAATGGTAGTGAGACAAACCTGAGGTGATAGCTGAGGAGCTTCATTCGACTAGGTCCCAATGGATCCAAGTCAGCAAGGAACTCATGCTCTGGGAGATTCGCTGGCAAAGTCACCATCTGGCCGGTGAGTTCCATGCTGTGGCGGAATGCATATGCAAATTCAGTTAAATCTAAGAATGAGGAAAACTGGTGCGATTACTATGCTGAGAAACTAGACGCTTTTGTCCAGCCCATACACTTGTGTGGATGACCTGCAGATTATAAACCATTTTAATTTAGGCCAGTCTTCCAAGTTGTGATGCTTCGCAGTTATGCCATAATTGCAAGAAAACTAGAGCTAAAAGCAAAAGAAAGGGAACAAACCTTCAGAAATAGTTGGTTGACCAGTTCTTGGATTGAAAATAAAGATGGCACCATTGATTGGTTTGGTCGTCAGGTTACCCTCGAAGGTTTTGTGAATGGTAACTCGATAGACATTTATGTCATCCACAAACCGTATGATTTGATTACTGAATATCTCTCCGTAGTTCTGTGAAGACAGATATGGCTCGGTGGGTTCAGATGAATACAACTTTAGACCCTTTCTGATTCTCTCCCTCAGCACATACAGAGCAGGATTTGACTGTCAAAAGAGAAAATAAACAAGCATGTCATTTATTAAATAAAGATTCTTTTACTACAACAGAGATATTGCCATAATGCTAGATTTTCTACAGTTAGCATGATTATTACCTTCATGATCTTGTTCATTGCTTGCTGGAGGAGGGGCTTTGACCCGGGCCGGGGAACCAGTTAATATTCTAGCTGAACCTGAAAAGTGGAAACTAACATATACGTGTGCACGATTAATGCATGGTTGGCGACCACCAGAGGGTAAATCTTTTGTTGGGGATTTGATTAAGCTGAGAACGCTGTGCATTTGTCAGCTTTTTGTACTTGATTGATTCCTCAAACCTGAAGCCTTCTCCCAAAACAAACCCTCCCAAGTAGGGAAATACAGTAGTATGTTCCCTTAAATAAGGCATGTTCCAGGATACCTTCCACACCACCAAGTGCTTGGATGACGTCAGTTCTGTAGTTGTTCAGACTCCATAGCTTTCCATCATGTCACACCAGAATGGGTTCTGTTTCAGCACTTCATACTGCTTAAAAGTCATAGGCCAAAGTGTGGCGGTCTTTTTGGAATAGTGTTGATACGGGGTATGTTTCTATCCCATGAATCTTTGTGTTAAGCGCCTATTGTGGGATTGTGCTTCCTGCCGCTTCAAGATTAATTGAAGATCTATTTATGCACCAATGCAATAATCATCATGTTCACCTACTAGACCTAAAATCTCATAATCGACCGAACATCTTTGACTACCTCCTCAAAAGTCATATCAACTAAAGTCCACCTGAAATCTCATAATCTACCGTGAAATTTGGGTCAAAATCACAATTACCTAGCTAAATCCAAATTGTCCAAGATTAATTGAAAATCTATTTATCCACTAATATAATAATCATCATCCTCGCCTACCAGACCTAAAATCTTATAATCCACTAAACATCTTTGACTATCTTCTGAAGATCACAATCACCAAATTAAATCCACCTAAAATCTCATAATTCTCCATGAAATTTGGTCCAAGATCACAATCTCACAAACTAAATTCAAATTTTTCAAAGATTAGTTCAAGATCTTTTTATCCACCGATGTAATAATCATCATGCTCACCTATTAGACCTAATATCTCATAATCCACCGAACAAGTTTGACTATCTTCTCGAGATCACAATCACCTAACTAAATCCAACTAAAATCTCGTAATCCACCATGAAATTTGGTTCAAAATCACAAATTCACAATCACCTAACTAAATCCAAATTGTTTCAAGATTAATTAAAGATATTGTTATTCACAAATATAATAATCACCATGCTCACCTACTATACCTAAAATCTCATAATCCACCGAACATCTTTGACTATCTTCTGAAGATCACATCTACATTACCATCAAACTATCTCATTTTCCAATCATAACTCCTCAAAACAACTTAAGAATGACACCACCCAACTAGGTGTGTGTTGCGGGCTTAAGGATGTAACATGATTGATTCATACAATCACTATCTCATGTTGGGCTTTATTTCAGGCAATAGTTGTTGGTGCTTAAGCGGTGCTCTTGCAATTCCGTAAGTTAAGCACATTGATATAAGTCTGTCCTATCACAACCTTGATAGCTAGGCTGGGTTTTCTTGGGCTAGGTTTGGTTTAGAGAAAGGCTTAAGCTTGAGAGAGGAGAAACTCTGACTAAATTGCACTTGGTACAGTTAAAGATGCCGGCCTTTGCATCTTGATGTATTTTGGTGTTAGGCATATACAGTTTGAACAATCGGGCAGAACTTTCCTTAAGAACGATGCTAGTATAGAATCCACTGGATGGTATATACTCCCCCGTGTCGATATTTTAAAAGTTGGGTCCAAAATTTTGATCTATATTATCTTAAGTGATGTGATACAAAACACTGGGTGAGGTTGCTTACAAAAATTGCTCAGCGACAGTCTTCACTTCAAGTTGCTTGCTCTTCAATCAGATTGCTTCACTGAACCGAGGCACTCGATGGCATAACTTCTGACATATAGCTTTAGCAACGACAAGAATTGAGATCTCGCAGTAAGTTGGTTAGGGGTGGGGGTCGATGTGTGGTTTTCTTTGCAGAGGCCCCGTTTGATGGATGACTTGATTTTAAAAGCTTCTTGGAATCTCTTCCAGGTTTGGAGGTCAACTTTGTACCTTTATATACAACAACCTTCTTGGGAACTTTGTGGGGACTTCAAATCTGGAAGAGGTAGTTATCTGCTAGTTGGCTCGCAAATGTTTTTGGTGTTAAGTAATGGGTTGAGGATGGCAAGCTTAGGCAATGGTCAATTATGACCCTGATAGAGTCATGGCCTTAATTCGACAATGGTAAGGGTGCAAGTGGGACAATACTGCCAGTTAAACCGCTAGTCCACCCCGCAAAAAGATCTCGCTAACTTTGTGCATGCGAGTTCACGCGAGTGTGACCGCGTTGCCCGACGGGTTGTCGCATATCCCGCAAAAGATGCGAAACCTCCTCGTTCTGTCTTGTTCTACAAAAAACTCATGCAACCATGCTTCACACTTAGCTTCCGACATCTTTCGAGACAGCAAGAGCGCCACATGGTAAGGCCCCGCCATGCGCCGGGGTCTCTGGTTCATCGATGACGGCGTGTCGCTCAACTCGCATGTCGCAACATAAGTTGCGGTTCCTGAACCTTCATCCATGTTGTCGTTTGGTTGACGGTCTTCACAGTAGTGGCGCTCAACCAGAACATCTGGAGTAGAGAGAACCTCAAATATCAAGAGCTACATGCGTTAGTTCAGTTGCGTCTGAAGTCATTCCACCAAATTACACGAGCTGGCTGCATGCGGCGTATGCAGGACGCCACATTAACCCGCAATAACTAGCGTGGGATTATGCAAACCACCGCATCAACCCGCATAAACCAGGTGAGCCCGCTTAAGCAAGTACGGGCTAGCTGCAACCCGCCGCGCTTGCATCCTGAGATGTTGGTAACAAAAGGGCGGCTATATCTAACTCCATTCCATTCCACCATCAACTTCTTGAGGTCTTGGTATAACTTGGTACTCCCTAGGTGGATGGAATAAAGGGGTGTCCCGAGCTGCTTGTAGATTCCACTTCTTCAAACCTTCTTGGTTAGGTATGCAGATGCGACCTCCAAACCAAAGAACACATTGCTTGTCTTCTGAGAATGCAAGGCTTTCCCATGCTTGATCATTTCATTGATTTCTTCTATACTTCTTGATTCATCCTAAGAGTGGGTCTAATCTCGAAGTTAGTGAGATAGACACTATTGACTAGCTCTACACCAAACTTCTCGAAGCCTTCATGTAGCACTATTGCTCTGCTTGGTCAAGGCAGAACAGGGACACGACTTCCCGCTGAGGGTATCCACTGCGACATTGGCCTTATCAGGATGGTAATAGATATCATAGTCATAGTGGTTCATCAAATCCACCCATCTAGAAGAAGACATACTTAAAGCATGCACTACTGTTGCTATTTTCAAATCATGGGTAGGGCAAGTCTCTTCATGAGGACGTAGTTGCCTTGATAGATAGGCTAGGAAGATTCCTTATTGCATCAAGACGGAACGAAGTCCATGCTTAGATGCATCACAATAACTTCAAAACTCGTATAAATATCTAGGGTGGCTAACCTTTTCTTAAACTCTCGAAAGCTCACTTCACACTTGGGCCTTCATTCAAACTTCTTATCTTTCTTCAAGAGTTAGGTCATCGGTGATGCTTGAAAGTCTTCACAAATTTGCGATAATAACTCATAAGTCCGATGAAACTTCCGACTTCACATTTGTTTGGACTTCCAGTTGGTTACGGATTCTATCCTTGACGGGTCTATTGACAAACCTTCTATGGACAAAACATGTCATCGGAACCCTACTTCTTTTAGCCAAATATCATACTTCTTGAACTTGGCATATAACTGGGGTTCTTGAAGTTATCCAAAATCATTCTCAGGTGTTGCTTATGATCTTCCTCAGAGGGAGAATAGACCAAGAGGTCATCAATGATGATAACCACAAACTTGTCCAAGAACTCATAAACATGGTCATGATGTTCATCAAATAGGTGGAGTATAAGGGTTAGTCCAAGGGCCATATCCTTACTTCATATCCAGCTCAGGTGTTGCTTGGCGAGAATTAAGGTTGCCATATAACACTTAAACACCATTTCTCTGATACCAACTATTATGAGGCTCACATAGACCAACTCCCACAAGGTTATCATATACCACCAAAATTGCCATCTCTTCGAATTAATCCAAACCATCCTCCCATGATGATTTTGTACTCGTAACATTCTTGGGGAGGGACACCAAAATCACCTACGTCTAACAACTCTGTCCCACATGTATCGTATTCATGATTATATCCATATGGGGCACATGCTAGCTACTAAGCATAGATCAAAACATGACAAATCCGAGTGCCAAAGTTATCTCCATCCGAGAATCCAAGTAGCTATATCATTTGACCTAAAGGAAACACAAGTTGTGCTACTCCAAGATCCTTGTTTCCTTACTACTAATCCAATCCCAGATGCTCCAATAATCCAACATTTCAAAATCATGATTGATGTTGCTAAGTCTCATCTAGCCTAAAGGAAACCCAACTTGTGTTACTTCAAAAGCCTTGTTTCCTTGCTACTAATCCAATCCCAGATGCTCCAATAATCCACCAATTATCATAATCATGATTGATGCTGCAAACTCTAATCTAACCTATATAAATCTGATATATCCAAGGTTGATCATACTACACCCTAAAGTTCTCCAACTTCATCAATCTCCACAAGTGTGAATTTAACATAAAGCAATCCACCAACGTCATAACCATGATTTAAATAAGCTCCAAATTCATTGTTATCTAAATCCAATATGAACCACCAAGTTCTATTGACGGACTATGGATCTTTATATGTACTATTGAAGTTATTTATCCATCGTGAAATTTGGTTCAAGATCACAATAACCTAACTAAATCCAAATTGTTTCAAGATTAATTAAAGATCTGTTTACATCACCACCAGACTCCAATCATAACTCCTCAAAACAACTTTCGTATGGCACCACCCAACTTGGCGCATGTTGGGGCTTAAGTATGTAAAATGATTAACTCACACAATCTCATGTTGGGCTTTATTCTAGGCAAAAGTTGTTGGTGCTTAAGCGATGCTCTTACAATTCCATAAGTTAAGCACATTGATACAAGTACATGCTATCAGAACTTTTATAGCTAGGTTGGGTTTCTTGGGCTAGATTTGGTTCAGAGAAAGGCTTAAGCTTGAGAGAGCAGAAACTCTAAATAAGTTGCATTTGGTACAGTTGAAGGCCTAGACTAGAGTGCAACACGACTTCTATCTCTCCAAACTCACCCACACAACATAATAGTTGTGGCACCTCACTCCACCACAACCATGTCATGCCATCCCAAGTAGTAGATCCATGTGCATACATCGGATTTGCTAACAACCGTCCACCATCGCGCCTGACGCACAGGCATAGGGTGGATGATGACTTTCTCCTCCAAGTGCCCTCTTCCTGCCTTCCTCGCATCCCCTATCATCATCCCCTCACCGCTCGACTCCAGGTTCAAAATCAGACGACGGCGGTAGTCCGCTCCCGACGACATTTTCATCGCATCCCACACACCCTTCGTGCACTCTCCGCTCCATGCCAGTCCGCTTGGGCATCTTTTGCTTGGCTACGGGTTGCTTTGTGTGCTGCCTCGATCCCACAACCCGTCTTCCCCTGTTGGGTGCCTCCATGGCCGAATGCTCGAGCACCACCTATCGGCGGAGCAGGAGTAGGGGCAGTCGGCACCGCAATGTCTAACCCACAGGATGTGTGCACGACGCTACCTGTCACTAGGGCCAAGGGCCCCCAACAAGGGAACGTAGGATGCGACATCAAGTCCGTGACACATAACCCGCATACAAGGGAAGGACGCCAAGCCAGATCGACGAGGAACAAAAATTGCACGACTCGACACACACTTCTAGTTTCACCACTTGGGGATTCTTCCAGTTTGTCGGCCATTCGACCCCCAAATTCTCATGTTCATGTTCTTAGGAACTTCCCTCCCAGTCAATAGTCGAGGCACACTTAGCACTTCGTCTTTTCATGTTCCTAGTTTTGCTCATGTTCCTCGACCCATGCAGCTCATTTCAGATGGTTAGATTGTTGACTCTGGTTGTAGGGTCATTCTTGACTAACTCTTGTTCTGATTAGGATCCTCACACGGATGCTTTACTTGTTGTGGGCCCTCGACACTATAACTCCCAGGCCCTCTAGGAGCTTGACTGGCTTCACCTTCCCTCTGATGACACCGTCGCCAGTCTCTCCGCTCTCCTCGTCTACCGATTCTTTGTGGCATCATCGTCTTGGTCACTCATGTGGCTCTCGTATGTCATCCTTAGTTCGATGTGGCCTTTTGGGATATGTCTCTAGAGGTGTGTCTTTAGACTGTCAGGTTTGTCAACTTTGCAAATAGATTCAGTTACTTTTCCTCCGAATTAATCCAAACCATCGATGATCTTGTACTCATAACATTCTTGGGGAGGGACACCAAAATGACCTACGTCTAACAACTCTGATCCACATATATCGTATTCATGATCATATCCATATAAGGCACATGCAAGCTACTAAGCTTAGATTAAAACATCACAAATCCGAGTGCCAAAGTTATCTCCATCCTAGAATCTAAGTACCTATATCATTTAACCTAAAGGAAACACAAGTTGTGCTACTCCAAGATTCTTGTTTCCTCACTACTAATCCAATCCCAAAAGCTCCAATAATCTACCATTTCCATAATCATGATTGATGTTGCTAAGTCTCATCTAGCCTAAAGGAAACACAAGTTGTGTTACTTCAAAATCCTCGTTTCCTTATTATTAATCCAATTCCAGATGCTCCAATAATCAACCAATTATCATAATCATGATTGATGCTGCAAACTCTCATCTAACCTAATCAAATCCAAGGTTGATCATACTACACCCTAAAGTTCTCCAACTTCATCAATCTCCAAAAGTGTGAATTTAACACAAAGCAATCCACCAATATCATAACAATGATTTAAAGAAACTCCAAATTCATTGTTATCTAAATCCAATATAAACCACCAACTTCTATTGCCGGACTATGGATCTTTATATGTACTATTGAAGTTTTTTATCCATCGTGAAATTTGGTTCAAGATCACAATCACCTAACTAAATCCAAATTGTTCCAAGATTAATTAAAGATCTGTTTATCCACCAATATAATAATCACCATGCTCAACTAGACCTAAAATCTCATAATCCACCAAAAAACTTTGACTATCTCCTGAATATCACTTCTACATCACCACCAGACTCCAATCATAACTCCTCAATAAAACTTCCGTATGGCACCACCCGACTTGGTGCATGTTGGGGCTTAAGTATGTAAAATGATTAACTCACACAGTCTCATGTTGGGCTTTAATCCAGGCAAAAGTTGTTCGTGCTTAAGCGGTGTTCTTACAATTCCATAAGTTAAGCACATTGATATAAGTACATGCTATCAGAACTTTTATAGCTAGGTTGGGTTTCTTGGGCTAGATTTGGTTCAGAGAAAGGCTTAAGCTTGAGAGAGCAGAAACTCTAAGTAAGTTGCATTTGGTACAGTTGAAGGCCTAGACTAGAGTGCAACACGACTTCTATCTCTCCAAACTCACCCACACAACATAATAGTTGTGGCACCTCACTCCACCACAACCATGTCATGCCATCCCAAGTAGTAGATCCACGTGCATACATCGGATTTGCTAACAACCGTCCACCATCGCGCCTGACGCACAGGCATAGGGTGGATGATGACTTTCTCCTCCAAGTGCCCTCTTCCTGCCTTCCTCGCATCCCCTATCATCATCCCCTCACCGCTCGACTGCAGGTTCAAAATCTGACGACGGCGGTAGTCCGCTCTCGACGACATTTTCATCTCCATCCCACACACCCGTCGTGCACTCTCCGTTCCATGCCAGTCCGCTTGGGCATCTTTTGCTTGGCTACGGGTTGCTTTGTGTGCTGCCTCGATCCCACAACCCGTCTTCCCCTGCTGGGTGCCTCCATGGCCGAATGCTCGAGCACCACCTATCGGCGGAGCAGGAGCATGGGTAGTCGGCACCGCAATGTCTAACCCACAGGATGTGTGCACGACGCTACCTGTCGCCGGGGCCAACGGCCCCCAACAAGGGAACGTAGGATGCGACATCAAGTCCGTGACACATAACCCGCATACAAGGGAAGGACGCCAAGCCAGATCAACGAGGAACAAAAATTGCACGACTTCGACACACACTTCTAGTTTCACCACTTGGGGATTCTTCTAGTTTGTCGGCCATTCGACCCCCAAATTCTCATGTTCATGTTCTTAGGAACTTCCCTCCCAGTCAATAGTCGAGGCACTCTTAGCACTTCGTCTTTTCATGTTCCTAGTTTTGCTCATGTTCTTCGACCCATGCAGCCCATTTCAGATGGTTAGATTGTTGACTCTGGTTGTAGGGTCATTCTTGACTAACCCTTGTTCTAATTAGGATCCTCACACGGATGCTCTACTTGTTGTGGGCCCTCGGCGCTATAACAACCAGACCCTCTTGGAGCTTGACTGGCTTCACCTTCCCTCTGATGACACCGTCGCCAGTCTCTCCGCTCTCCTCGTCTACCGACTCTTTGTGGCATCATCGTCTTGGTCACTCATGTGGCTCTCGTATGTCATCCTTAGTTCGATGTGGTCTTTTTGGATATGTCTCTAGAGGTGTGTCTTTAGCCTGTTAGGTTTGTCGACTTTGCAAATAGATTCAGTTACCTTTCCTCCGAATTAATCCAAACCATCCTCCCATGATGATCTTGTACTCATAACATTCTTGGGGAGGGACACCAAATGACCTACGTCTAACAACTCTGATCCACATGTATCATATTCATGATCATATCCATATGGGGCACATGCAAGCTACTAAGCTCAGATTAAAACATCACAAATCCGAGTGCCAAAGTTATCTCCATCCTAGAATCCAAGTACCTATATCATTTAACCTAAAGGAAACACAAGTTGTGCTACTCCAAGATTCTTGTTTCCTCACTACTAATCCAATCCCAAAAGCTCCAATAATCTACCATTTTCATAATCATGATTGATGTTGCTAAGTCTCATCTAGCCTAAAGGAAACACAAGTTGTGTTACTTCAAAATCCTTGTTTCCTTATTATTAATCCAATTCCAGATGCTCCAATAATCAACCAATTATCATAATCATGATTGATGCTGCAAACTCTCATCTAACCTAATCCAATCCAAGGTTGATCATACTACACCCTAAAGTTCTCCAACTTCATCAATCTCCAAAAGTGTGAATTTAACACAAAGCAATCCACCAATATCATAACAATGATTTAAAGAAACTCCAAATTCATTGTTATCTAAATCCAATATAAACCACCAACTTCTATTGACGGACTATGGATCTTTATATGTACTATTGAAGTTATTTATCCATCGTGAAATTTGGTTCAAGATCACAATCACCTAACTAAATCCAAATTGTTCCAAGATTAATTAAAGATCTGTTTATCCACCAATATAATAATCACTATGCTCAACTAGACCTAAAATGTCATAATCCACCAAAAAACTTTGACTATCTCCTGAATATCACTTCTACATCACCACCAAACTCTAATCATAACTCCTCAAAGAAACTTCCGTATGGCACCCACCCAACTTGGTGCATGCTGGGGCTTAAGGATGTCAAATGATTAACTCACACAGTCTCATGTTGGGCTTTAATCCAGGCAAAAGTTGTTCGTGCTTAAGCGGTGCTCTTACAATTCCATAAGTTAAGCACATCAATATAAGTCCATGCTGTCAGAACTTTTATAGCTAGGTTGGGTTTCTTGGGCTAGATTTGGTTCAGAGAAAGGCTTAAGCTTGAGAGAGCAGAAAGTCTAAATAAGTTGCACTTGGTACAGTTGAAGGCCTAGACTAGAGTGCAACACGACTTCTATCTTTCCAAACTCGCCCACACAACATAATAGTTGTGGCACCTCACTACACCACAACCATGTCATGCCATCCCAAGTAGTAGATCCACATGCATACATCGGATTTGCTAACAACCGTCCACCATCGCGCCTGACGCACAGGCATAGGGTGGATGATGACTTTCTCCTCCAAGTGCCCTCTTCCTGCCTTCCACGCATCCCCTATCATCATCCCCTCACCGCTCGACTCCAGGTTCAAAATCTGATGACGACAGTAGTCCGCTCCCGACGACATTTTCATCGCATCCCCCACACCCTTCGTGCACTCTCCGCTCCATGCCAGTCCGCTTGGGCATCTTCTGCTTGGCTATGGGTTGCTTTGTGTGCTGCCTCGATCCCACAACCCGTCTTCCCCTGCTGGGTGCCTCCATGGCCGAATGCTCAGCACCACCTATCGGTGGAGCAGGAGCAGGGGCAGTCGGCACTGCAATGTCTAACCCACAGAATGTGTGCACAACGCTACCTGTCGCCGGGGCCAAGGGCCCCCAACAAGGGAACGTAGGATGCGACATCAAGTCCGTGACACATAACCCGCATACAAGGGAAGGACGCCAAGCCAGATCGACGAGGAACAAAAATTGCACGACTTCGACACACACTTCTAGTTTCACCACTTGGGGATTCTTCCAGATTTTCGGCCATTCGACCCCCAAATTCTCATGTTCATGTTCTTAGGAACTTCCCTCCCAGTCAATAGTCGAGGCACTCTTAGCACTTCGTATTTTCATGTTCCTAGTTTTGCTCATGTTCCTCGACCCATGCAGCTTATTTCATGTGGTTAGATTGTTGACTCTGGTTGTTGGGTCATTCTTGACTTTAACTCTTGTTTTGATTAGGATCCTCACACGGATGCTCTACTTGTTGTGGGCCCTCGACGCTATAACAACCAGGCCCTCTAGGAGCTTGACTGGCTTCACCTTCCCTCTGATGACACCGTCGCCAGTCTCTCTACTCTCCTTGTCTACCGACTCTTTGTGGCATCATCGTCTTGGTCACCCATGTGGCTCTCGTTTGTCATACTTAAATCGATGTGGCCTTCTTGGATATGTCTCTAGAGGTGTCTCTTTAGACTGTTAGGTTTGTCGGCTTCGCAAACAGGTTCAGTTACCTTTCCTCCGAATTAATCCAAACCATCCTCCCATGACGATCTTGTACTCATAACATTCTTGGGGAGGGACACCAAAATCACCTACATCTAACAACTCTGATCCACATGTATCGTATTCATGATCATATCCATATGGGGCACATGCAAGCTACTAATCTAAGATCAAAACATCACAAATCCGAGTGCCAAAGTTATCTCCATCCTAGAATCCAAGTAGCTATATCATTTAACCTAAAAGAAACACAAGTTGTGCTACTCCAAGATCCTTGTTTCCTTAGTACTAATCCAATCCCAGATGCTCCAATAATCCACCATTTCCATACTCATGATTGATGTTGCTAAGTCCCATCTAGCATAAAGGAAACACAAATCGTGTTACATCAAAATCCTTGTTTCCTTACTACTAATCCAATCCCAGATGCTCCAATAATCCACCAATTATCATAATCATGATTGATGCTGCAAACTCTCATCTAACCTATATATATCTGATATATATCCAAGGTTGATCATACTACACCCGAAAGTTCTCCAACTTCATCAATCTCCAAAAGTGTGAATTTAATACAAAGCAATCCACCAACATCATAACCATGGTTTAGATAAACTCCAAATTCATGGTTATCTAAATCCAATATAAACCACCAAGTTCTATTGACGGACTATGGATCTTTATATGTACTATTGAAGTTATTTATCCATCGTGAAATTTGGTTCAAGCTCACAATCACCTAACTAAATCCAAATTGTTCCAAGATTAATTAATGATCTATTTATCCACCAGTATAATAATCACCATGCTCAACTAGACCTAAAATCTCATAATCCACCAAAAAACTGACTATCTCCTGAGTATCAGTTCTACATCGCCACCAGACTCCAATCATAACTCCTAAAAAAACTTCCGTATGGCACCACCCAACTTGGCGCATGTTGGGGCTTAAGGATGTAAAATGATTAACTCACCCAATCTCATGTTGGGCTTTATTCCAGGAAAAATTTGTTGGTGCTTAAGCGGCGCTCTTACAATTCCATAAGTTAACCACATCGATATAAGTTCATGCTATTAGAACTTTTATAGCTAGGTTGGGTTGCTTGGGCTAGGTTTGGTTCAGAAAAAGCCTTAAGCTTGAGAGAACAGAAACTCTAAATAAGTTGCACTTTGTACAATTGAATGCCTAGACTAGAGTGCAACACGACTTCTATCTCTCCAAACTCACCCACACAACACAATAGTTGTGGCACCTCACTCCACAAAAACCATGTCATGCCATCCCGAGTAGTAGATCCACGTGTAGACATCGAATCTGCCAACAACCGTCCACCATCGCGGCTGACGCACAGGCATAGGGTGGATGATGCCTTTCTCGTCCAAGTGCCCTCTTCCTACCTTCCTCGCTTCCCCTATCATCATCCCCTCAACCCTCGACTCCAGGTTCAAAATCTCACGGCGGCAGAAGTCTGCTCCTGACGACATTTTCACTGCTTACCCTACAACCCTCGTGCACTCTCCGCTTCATGCCAGTCCGGTTGGGCATTATTTGCTTGGCTATAGGTTGCTTTGTGTGCTGCCTTGATCCCACAACATGTCTTCCCCTGCTAGGAACCGCCATAGCCAAACGCTCGAGCACCACCTATCGGCGGAGCAGGAGCAGGGGCAATCGGCACCGCAATGTCTAACCCACAGGATGTGTGCACGACGCTACCTGTCGCCGGGGCCAAGGGCCCGCAACAAGGCAACATAGGATGCGACGTCAAGTCCGTGACACATAACCCTCATACAAGGGAAGGACGCCAAGCCAGATTGACGAGGAACAAAAATTGCACGACTTCGACACCGACTTCTTCACCGCCTGGTGCTTCTTCGTCTGATTCTTCTAGTTTGTCGATCATTCGACCTCCAAATTCTCATGTTCATGTTCTTAGGAACTGCCCTCACAATCGATAGTCGAGGCACTCTTAGCACTTCATCTTTTCATGTTCCTAGTTTTGCTCATGTTCCTCAAGCCATGCAGCTCATTTCAGGTGGTTAGATTGTTGATTCTGGTTCTAGGGTCTTTCTTGACTTTACTCTTGTTCTGATTAGGATCCTCACACAAATGCTCTACTTGTTGTTGGCCCTCGACGCTATACCTCCCAAGCCCTCTAGGAGCTTGACTGGCTTCACCTTACCTCTGATGACACCGTCCCTAGTCTCTCCGCCTCTCCTCGTCTACCGACTCTTTGTGGCATCATCGTCTTGGTCACTCATGTGGCTCTCGTTTGTCATCCTTAGTTCGATGTGGCCTTCTTGGATATGTCTCTAAAGGTGTGTCTTTAGACTGTTAGGTTTGTTTACCTTTCCTTCGAATTAATCCAAACCATCCTCCCATGATTATCTTGTACTCATAACATTCTTGGGGAGGGACACCAAAATGAACTCAGATCCACATGTATCGTATTAATGATTATATTCATATGGGGCACATGCAAGCTACTAAGCTTAGATCCAAACATCATAAATCCGAGTGCCAAAGTTATCTCCATCCTAGAATCCAAGTAGCTATATCTTTTAACCTAAAGGAAACACAAGTTGTGCTACTCCAAGTTCCTTGTTTCCTTACTACTAATCCAATCCCAGATGCTCCAATAATCCACCATTTCCCTAATCATGATTGATGTTGCTAAGTCTCATTCTAGCCTAAAGGAAACACAAGTTGTGTTACTTCAAAATCCTTTTGATCTTGTTCACTTGATGTTTGGGGTCCAGCTCCCTTTGCCTCGAAAGGAGGCTATTGCTACTATATTATCTCTCGACACATGTGGATATATTTTATGCCTTCTTGTAGTGAGGTCTTGTCTATTTGGAAGAAGTTTGCAGCAATGCCTCATACCCTGTTTTCCACTCCTATCTGTGTCTTTCATGCAGATTTTACTCGTGATTTTATCTACCGTTTGTTGCGCGGATTCCTTGCTGAGCAGGGCACACTTGCTCGGTTCTCTTAGCGTGGACATGATGCTCAGAATGTTGTTGTTGAGAGCAAGCATCGTCACCTTCTTGAGGCGGCTCATACGTTGAAGATCGTTGCCTCTCTTCCACCACACTTTTGGGTTGAGGTTGTTTCTACTTCCACCTACCTCATCAACATTCAGCCTTCCTTGCTTTGTAGGATGACATTCATCTCGAGCGTATTTCTGGTCGTTCCCGTGACTAGTCATCGCTTCGTTTGTTTGGTTGTGTTTGCTACACTCTTGTTGCTCCCCTCCACCCCCGTGAACACACCCAACTAACTACTCGGTCTGTTGAATGTGTCTCCTGGGTTACAACATAGTTAAAAAAGGTGTGCCTAAGCGAGCGCTTAAGTTCGCCTAGGCTCTACGCGATAGCAAAACGCCTAGCGCATAACTGCACTTAATCTGCGCATAATTGTGCATAAGCATGCGCTTTGATCAGAAAAGCGCAAGGCGGTGGCAAAACACACAATTAACGCCTAGCACTTTTTTGAACTATGGGTTATAGTGATGAGCACAAGGGCTATCGGTGTTGGGATCCTGTCGGTCAATGGATGCGCATTTCTCGGGATGTGACTTTTGATGAGTCTCGTTCTTTCTATCCATGATTATCCTCTCGTTCGGCCTCCCCCATCAAGGATATTTATTTCCTAACTTTTTCCTAATAAACCTATCACCCTCTGTTTTTAAGGCGTCCCTAAGGCGTCGCCTAAGCGACGCCTAGGCGTCAAGGCGCCCCCAGGTTACAAGGCGTCGGCCTTGCCTTACGTGCATGCCTAAGGCGTCCGCCTTAGTCCATAGGGCGTCCAAGGCGTCCGCCTAGGCGCCATTCTTCCCGCCTTAGGCAAATGAAGACGCCTTAGACAGGGCAGGGAGTTCAGGCGGGAAACAGAGCTCTGGGCGGGAAGAGAAGGGCGGGAAACAGAGTCTGGGCGCCAACAGTTACTAGCAGGGTGAGAGAGAGCCCTAACCAGTTTCAGTTTTCCCCCAACCCCACCTCTGGCGGCTGGATTTGAGCTTCTCCCCCTCCTCTCCAGCAACTTCTCCCCCTCCTCTCCGGCTGCTTCTCCCCTCCTCTCCGGCTGCTTCTCCCCCTCCTCTCCAGCAGATCCTCCTCCCCCTCCTCTCCTGCAGTTCCTCCTCTCCAGGACAGCAGGCAGCAGCAAAGCAACCATGACCTCTCCTGCAGTTGCCTACCAAATTCTGCTCAATTCTACTTCTTAGAACTCTCTAAGGCGTCGCCTTGCCTTATGCCTTAGCGCTTAGGCAGTGAGGCGCCCCCCCAGCGCATTGCCTCGCCTTACCGCCTTAAAAACATAGCTATCACCCATGTATTGCCCTCATCTACCCAACCCACCGTGTCTTCCCATACGTTATAGACCGCACGTCACCGTCACCTGCGGCTTTCCCGGTGATTCTCCCTCGTACTCTTCTTTACTACATTGGTCGCCAGCATGTCGTGGATTCTTTAGATGCGCCATCCTCGACTATTATGTCTCCTTCTGTTGGCAACACACCTCCTCGAGCTCAACCTGCTTATGGCTTCCGTGCTCGCCCGCTTCCGCCTATTGTCCGCTATGGGTGTTCTGACGCTACTCTTCTAAAGACAACTTCTTACCAAGTCGTCATGTTCTTCCCGAACGACGACATGTGATGGCATAGGAGATTGTTGCTCTTGAGCGCACCGACATGTGGGATCACATTTCCCTCCCCCTCCCCCTCCCCGTGCTTATCCCATCACGTGTAACTTGTAAGTGGATCTACAAAGGTTTAGACTCTGATGGTTCTCTTGAGCGTTACAAAGCTCGTCTTGTGACATGCGGCTTTCAACAGGAACATGGATGTGACTACGATGAGACATTTGCTCGTATGGCACGCCTGACCACTCTTCGCACACTTCTCAATGTGATATTTGTTCGCCACTGGTCTGTCTCTAAGCTTGATGCTAAGAATGCATTTCTTAATGGTGAGTTGCTTGAGAAAGCCCCTCGTGTCTGGTCTGACTGTTTTGTCTTAGTGGTGACCACGGCTAGTCTTGGCGAGTGCTCATGATCCTGCACTTTATGTCCACCTTTATCTCGTGGTCCAACTCTTATGCTATATGTCGATACATGATCATCACCGGCGATGACGCTGAGTAGATTGCCTTTGTGAATACTCGTCTTAGTGAATAGTTTCTATGTCTCGTCTTGGTCTTATTTCCTACTTCCTTGGGATTGAGGTTTATTCTACCTCTGATGGCTTCTTTATTTCCCAAGAGGGCTAGAAAGGAGGGGTATTAAGAATGTCAAAGGGGGTGTCAATATCGAGCAGATAAGGCATAGTTTAACCCTAGCTAACTTACTTAGCATAGCAATACTAGTAAAACAATACTTTATGCATGAAAAATAATTCGAAGTGTGCAATGCAAATATGGGTTCAACATGATTAGAGTAGGTTGCTTGCCTCGCTCGGCAAAGTCTTCAATGCTTTTGGTCACTCCTCGAACATCCTTGAATCTTCCAAAAAATAACATTTTCTACTCGCTGAAAAAATAAAAAAAAATAGCACACAATCAATAGACAGTACATGCAAATGGCTCCAAAATTTAGAAAAGTAGTATTAATGGAAAAATACCATCAGCATCCATGCGACCACACACACAAAGCAAAGCTCGACGCTTTCACTCGCTGCACTATACTAGGACAGGTGCAGTTTCTTCACTAGAGAAACAATGCATATGGTTCAGACTTTTTCAGACAGCTAAATTGCAACATCACATTCTAATTTCTGACCTCCCGAGTGCAAAACATCAAGTCTGTAGAGGTTGGAATATGACTAGTATTACCCACAGACATGTTTTAATTTTGTGGATTTTTTTCACTCCGTGCACTATGCTGGACGCAGACAGAAGTTTTTCACTAGAGAAGCATTGTACAGGTTTCAGACTTCCTCACAAAATAGTTTGCCTGAACGCAAACGTGTCATGTCTGTTCAGCTAGGATTACTCACAGCTAGAATCAAGATCATGTTCGACTAGGATTACTCACAGCTAGAATCAAGACCTAAGACCGCACAGCAGGCCTCCACATGGGAGGTTGAAGAGAGCGAAAAGCAACCACACAAGATCATCCATGACTTGGGACAGCTTGAAAGCTGGTGCTTGTGATTGAAAGGGAGGACAGCACTGGAGAAAAAGAGAGAATATGTCAAGAGGAAGGAGAAAAGGCATGCGTCATCTCAACACCATCTCGCTCAGATTGGCTAGTGGAGGAAAGTGAAGCGCCTAAAGAGGATATCTGCCAAAGAGAACAAATATTGGTGCACTGATCCGGCAAGAAAAGAGCAAGAAAGCAGGAATTTATTGGACTCAAAGAAAACAAGAAACTAGGATCCGATCCAGAGTACACCATAGAGAGTTTATTTGCTGGCCACCTGAGAAAGAAAGGCACCAGGGCCCGTCGGCCTCTCCACCCCGACGAGGAACACCCAAACCAGGCCATGAAGGACGCAAACAAACTATACTAAATCTAAGCTACGCTACGGGAGGGGCCGGAAAAAACTGTAAGGAGAGGGACTTGGAACAAGAGGGGAGGCAGAGGGGCATATGCGGAGTATACAACTGCTCCGATCTGTCTCAACTAATCACAGGCAGGAAAACAAAATTGCAAACAAATCTACTTAGGATTTGGCTCTGATTTGTCGCATTGCAGGGAGAAGTGAAGATGAGGGCGGCCTAATGGAGCAGGTAGACGAGCTTCTTTTTCACCTCAAGCGACTAAGCCGACAAGTTCGTGGCCGCCTGCGCAACAAGCACATACGCAATTCCGTCGCCTGAATCCACGATGTGGGCGACGTCGACGCCCCGAGAGATGAGAGCGTGCTTGAGCGCGTCGAGCTTGTCGCCGTCGAAGCGGGAGTCGAGGAGCGCCGGGATGGCGGCGCCGTCCGGGTCGTCCTAGAGGTGCGCGTCAGGTGCGCGTCCGCCCCACTGCCCACGACGCTGCCGCGCCGCTGGCCCGCATCCCGCACATCTCTGAATCAGACTCACGATAGGCGGCGAGGCGGCGAGGCTGCGCGGCCCGGATCTTGCGTGCCCGAGCTCCCTCGTCGAACGCGGCGGCGAGGCGGCGCGGCGCGGATCTTGGCAGCCGTCGCGTTTCGCCGGGTCCGTCTCGTTCACCGGAGCGCGATGGGTACACATGGAGCGGGCCGAAACTCATATAACCTGGGCCGTCCACGAGAGGGACTAGGTCATATTTTCTGTGGCCTAATCCACGTACATCCATCTCATATTTTCCCAGGCACACGCAGGGGAATTGTAGCGCGACAAACCTCCAAATTTTTTGCTCCGATAAGGATTCGAGATCGCACCGATTAGTTACAGTGCACAATGCCTTACAACTCGAGCTACAAGGAACTATTGAATGATTACCGCGCGAAATGTTCAAAACATAGCCATGCTATTTCTTGCACATACATTTCAGAATAAAAAGTGATTTTTTTGGAGAAAAAATCGAACAAAATTTATAGAAATCATGAATCAGGAAAAAGGTCATCGAACTTTTAAAAAGTTCATCCAATTTGAAAAAAAGATCATCCAATTAGAAAAAAAGTTCATCCAATTTGAAAAAGATCATCAAATTTGGAAAAAAAATCATCAAATTTGGAAAAAAAATCATCAAACTTAAAAAAAGTTCATTGTTTTTGAAAAAAAGTTCATCAAATTTGGAAAAAATCATAAAATTTGAAAAAAAATCATCAATTTTTTATAAAATAATCTAATTTAAAATTTTAGAAATTTAGAGAAAAGATTCACGAAAATTGAAAAAACCATGCATTAAAGAAAACAAAAAGAATGAACAGAAAAGGATACAAAAACAAAAACTGAAGAACTAAATAAAAGAAAGAAGCGAAGTACGTTTGCACGAGTGAGGAGATAGCCTGATGGTTCGAGAGTAGCCCTCGCAACGAAGGCGTCACGGGTTCGAACACGTGTGCCTGCGCCTTTTTACATTTCTCTTTCTGCTAACCGGTGCCTGCAGCGCCAAATAGGATTCGCCGAAATATAGAGCGGTTATTACTCTTTCTACTAACCAGTGCTTGCAGCGCCAAATAGGATTCGCCGAAATATAGTGAGCACAATGCGAAGGTGTGAGGGCATTGGTCTGAACCGCGACAACTATATCTCGCTTATGGCAAGAGTATCAACGATCTCGTCTGAAGCCTGTTCCTCCGCCCGCTAAGTTTGATGCGTTCACTTCGGGTTTTTCCCTTTTTTTTCTTTTTCTTTCAGTTTTCTCTATTTCTTTTATTGTTTTCGGTTATCTGTGTTTCTCCTGTTTATTGATTTCAACAATTTTTTCATTTCTTTATTCATTACCCTGGTTTTTCTCTTTCCTTTGTTTTCTTTAGTTTTCTTAGTTTCTTTCCTGGTTTTTTCTTTCTTTTCCTTTTTTCTTCATTTTTCCTTATTCTCCCTTTTGTTTGCTTCTTTTTTCTTTTTTGCAGTGGGTTTTCTTTGATTTTCTTTTGTTTCTTTCTCGGGTTTTTTTTATTATACTTCTATTTCCTCTGGTTTTTTCTCTGTTTTCTTTGCTTTCTTATGTTTCTTCGCCACTTTTCGTCATTTTTGCTCTCTCTTCAACACATATCTAACACAGTGTACATTTCTGGTGTACATGTGGCACATTTTCTGGATACGCATTCTACATTTCTCAAATACCTGATGTGTATTTTTTTTGTTAAAAAACATGTTATGAACACTTCTTAAAATAAGTGGTGAACAATTTTTCTAATACACACTGAACACAACTTTATTTTAATAAGCATTTTTGTAAACTACGTAAACAAATTAAATACATGACTAAAAATATTTCAACATTTTTATGTCTTTTTTATACACATTTGTACATTTTTCGTACACACCAAAAACATTTTATATAGATATTAATATTTTTTAATACTTGACTAACATTTTTTACAACTTATATTTTTGATGTATACATTTTCTATACACATTAGTATACACCAGGAACATTTTATATATACACATTATTATTTTGGAAATGCAGGATTAACCTTTTTTCTAAACATATATTTTTTCATGTCTGCTTTTTCCATAAACATTGAATATTTTTTATATACATCAGGAACATTTTATATATACACGTTTAAATTTTTCCAAATACATGATTAACATTTTTCATAAACATATATGTTTTATGTATGCTTTTGCCATACGCATTCTACATTTTTTTATACATCGGGAACGTTTTTATATACACATTTAACATTGTCCAGATACATGATTAAAACTATTTAAAACTTATATTTTTTATGTCTATTTCTTTCCATACACACTATAAATTTTTTGTATACATAAAAAGCATTTTTTTCGATGCACATTTAACTTTTTTAAATGAATGGTTATCATTTTTCAAAAAATTGAAAACTTGTATCTTTTATTTCTACTTTTTTCCATACACATTGTACATTTTTTGTATACGTCAAAAACATTTTTTAATACACATTTAACATTTTCTAAATGCATGATTAACATTTCTGAACTTGGTAGCACACAATGTGCCCTTTGCTTTTTTAGTGGAATGTGCCCTTTGCTATGACTAGAATGTGGAAGATATAATACATTTATTCTTCAGCTTCAGTCAAGGCTTCTGGCGAAGTATTGATATGGAATGGAACACTAATGGAACATATATTCCGTCATCATTGATGCTAGACACTTATATCAATGGGAATTCTTCATGGAAATCCTAATTATTGGATGTTGGTCCATATGGAAGCAGAGAAATAGCAGAATATTTGAGAATAAGCAATGTCCATTGATGCATGCAAGCAGGATTTCAAGAACACTTTTCACCTCACAACTGCTAACACTAGTATCAAGGAGAGTGTGATGTCAAGGATTGATAGTGTGAAATAGGACATTCTTTTATTTTTAACCCTGACATGCTTGTATATATCCATTGAACTGATGGGGAGCGTTGCATGAAAACCAAAAAAATTCCTACAAAACATTCAAGATCTAATCTAGGAGATGCATAGCAACGAGGGGGGAGTGGGTCTACGAACCCTTGTAGACCGAAAGCGGAAGCATATAAAACACGGTTGATGTAGACGTACTCTTCGCGATCCAATCACGATCCTACTAATCTAGTGTTGAACGGACAACATCTTCGAGTTTAGCACACGTGAGGCTCGGTGACATCTCCTCCTCCTTAATCCAGCAAGCGAATGGGAAGAAGTAGATGGGATCAAAACCAGCACGATGGCGTGGTGGAGCACCCGCAGCGCTTCGCTAAGCAAACCGGGACACTAGTACCGTAAGGTGCTATACAAATGGGTTTTAACCCCTTTCCGCGACGGCATTTGGAACCGTCACCAAGTGAGTATGGGCGATAGGGGGTCCTTCCCACACGACGCAGAAACCGTCGGGGATGGGCGAGCGGCTACCGACGATCGCCATAGAATAAACATATGAGAAGCCGCCCCAGTCCGACGCGTTACATCTCGACGTTACGTTTCTGATCAGAGAGACATCACAAACGATTATGCCACTATAGTCGTGGGAAAAAGGTGGACATCAACATTTAATTTCCCGATATGTTTGTGATAGGTACGTTATCGCACACGGTTCAAGAATGTAAAATGTGTGCGGTGCCTCTACTAACGCCAACGTGTCCATTTTCATAACTGTGTGCGATTGGTATTCCTATCACACACGCACACTGGTTTGAAACGTTTGCCGTATTACCATGAATCGCACACGCATATGAGGCGAAACCGTGTGTGCGTCCGTCGGGCATCACAAACGTTTCACGTCAAAGAACCGTCTGTTCTCTTTTTTTCATCGCACACGCTGTTTTCTTTCTAACCGTGTGCACATTATTTTATTCGCTCCTGTATATTTTTATTTTTGCCTATAATATATTATTTGAATTGGAAATTTTGAAATATGAAACATGCAATTCAAATTCTCAGCACACTGGTTCAACAACAAATCCATAAATAAACTTGTCAGTACAATATGTTTAGTAATTACAGGATTAGACATCAATTAACTATGATGAACCACAATATTTACAGGCGGTAAAGGTGAAGAGACAAGTGTAAATCATTTTGACTGTCGATGGTGTTGAAGAAGTGGAATGCCCATAATGTGCCTTCCTGCATGCCATAGGCACGAACAACTTTTGTCCAACCCCTTGTGATGATCGCCCGTCCATCCTTCACCGCCTTCAGGAAGACTTCTAAAGCATTATCATGGTAGCATGAATTATATACTTTAACCTTAGTTGCCTCCACTCCGGTCATGTAGTTTGCAAGGTAATCATTAGTAAATAGCTTCAAAAACCACTGAAAAGAGAAAAATATCAGATACTGAGGTCTAATAGAGTAACTTGTTGTGGGCAGGGGGGAAAAGCAACACATTACTTACCATCCTAAAGTTCACTATTGTCTTGGACAAAGTGTTAATAAAGAGCTTAATTCCCATCACCCTTTTCTTTCGCCTAACAATCTTTCTTATTTTCCTCACTTGACGCTTGTTCATGAATATATCATTGCCCCATACGCAAAAGGGATCGAAGCATGGATCAGTACCGCTCATATATGTACCTACAAGCAACCAGTAAATGTTAAAAGCTAAACTGAGATTGCACAAATGATGTAAAATACAACTACTTACGTTCCTAAGTACAAGTATTTTTAGAGATTTCAATATGAACTATATACGGATGTATATAGAATTATAGATATAGTTTAGATTAGAATCTAGATTCACTCATTTTGCTCCTTATGTAGTCTATATTGGAATCTCTAAAAAATACTTATATTTAGGAATATATGGTGTATAAGACATGGGATGCAGCTAACCTCGACGGCAAACAACAGCATCGCCCATTGTAACCCTGTGTAAGTACATGGAAAGCCAATGTTAATTACAACAGGGTTAACATCCACCAAAAATAGCATATGGTAATAAAACGGCAGCATCTGTAGTGATATCTTCATTGCGAAAGAGTAGCACGGAAGCAAAGGGACGGATTAAAAAATGGATACAACTGTTAATTGCAATAGGCTTAACAACATCCTAATTCATGTTTTGTAATTTGTAGCCATTGAAATACAACTGTTTAAAAATAGATACAACTGTTAATTGCAACAGGCTTAATGGCCATTGAAATCGGTACTGATAAAAATGCAATTGACAGAGTTAAACATCACAAGGCAGGTGCTACCAGAGCAGATAATGGCCCAGTTGTCTATAAAAAGGTAGGGAAAATAGCTAAAACGTGTTAGGCATGTTTACTACAACATGCTTAATACATCGACCGTACAAAACATAGCCATTAATTGCAACTGGTATTGGTAAGATTGAACTGGTGAGTACATACTTGGTAAGTCCTGAGAGGTAGTTGCTGGGGCACTTCATCTTGGACAGAGCCCGCCCAAAGTCAGGGGCGGCGGAGGCGAGCTGTTCCTCCGGGTCGAAGCGTGGATCAGTGCCACTGACATGTGTACCTGCAGGCAACTAGTAAATAGTAGAAGTTAAACTGCAATCTCACAAATGATGTGAAATATTGAAAGACATGGGATGCAGCTAACCTTGACGGCAAACAACAGCGTCGGCCCTTATGACCCCGCGTAAGTACATGGACATGCATGTTAAGTACAACAGGGTTAGCATCCACCAAAAATAGCAGATGGACAGCATCTCTAGTATATCTTCATTGCGGGGAGTAGCATGGTAGCAAAGGGACAGATTAAAAAATGGATACAACTATTAATTGCAACAGGCTTAACAGCATCCTAAGCCATGTTTTGTAAGTTTGTAGCCATTGAAATACAACTGTTTAAAAATGGATTCGACTGTTAATTGCAACAGGCTTAATAGCCATTGAAACCGGTACTGATAAAAATGCAATTATCAGAGTTAAACATCACAAGGCAGGTGCTGCCAGAGTAGAGAATGACCCAGTTGTCTATAAAAAGGTAGGGAAAGTAGCTAAAACGTGTTAGGCATGTTTACTAGAACATGCTTAATACATCGACCGTACAGAACATAGCCATTAATTGCAACTGGTATTGGTAAGATTGAACTGGTGAGTACATACTTGGTAAGTCCTGAGAGGTAGTTGCTGGGGCACTTCATCTTGGACAGAGCCTGCCCAAAGTCAGCGGCGGCGGAGGCGAGCTGTTCCTCCGGGTCGAAGTGTGGATCAGTGCCACTGACATGTGTACCTACAGGCAACCAGTAAATGGTAGAAGTTAAACTGCAATTGCACAAATGATGTGAAATACTGTAAGACATGGGATGCAGCTAACCTCGACGGCAAACAATAGCATCGGCCGTTATGACCCCGCGTAAGTACATGGACAGGCATGTTAAGTACAACAGGGTTAGCATCCACCAAAAATAGAAAATGGGCAACATCTCTAGTGATATCCTGAGTCATGTATTGTAAGTTTGTTGCTGGTGTTAGTGTCTTAGTGAAATTGAGCTAGACAGTTAATACTTGAACATCACATAGTGTGCAGTACTAAAATAAACAAGGCACAGACATGCTTAATACATCAACCGTACAAAACATAGCCATTGCAAGTGGTATTGGTAAGATTTAGTTGGTCAGATCATACCTGTTAAGTCCTGGGGGATAGTCGCTGGGGCACTTCATCTGGGCCAGAGCCTGCACCATGTCGGCGGCGTCGGAGGCGAGGTGTTCCTCCGGGTCAACACACACAGCGGCCATCGCGCCATGGACCGCCATCAGCTCGTCGACCTCCACGTGATATGTGGTTGGGCTTGCGCGGCGATGCTCTGGAGGTAGGGGCAGTGGGGATTTGGAGGCATGAGGATGTTTCGCATGCGCCATTTAAGCAATCAGGCCGGGGCCATGATAGAGATCGGTGGGTTACTTGACTGGATCCGAGCAGAACGTAGATGTGGTTGAAGCTCTGGTTGTGGTGGCGGCGGTTTGAGCTGCCGGTAGGGGGAGGCGCGCGGGGGGGGGGGGGAGGTACTGAGGAAAATTGATGGGTGGGGATGTGGTTGGAGGTATAAATTCTGAAATCGCGCGCCTAATGAAAATTTCGCTGCCAAACTTGAAACTTGGGCGGGGGAAACACACAACGCAGACGAAGCGCGTAAAATACTCGTGTGCGAGAAAACAGAAAATTGGCAGATCCTGTAATGCACACGTGTAGTTGATTTTTTGGTCAATGGTACGCCTGGTTTGTTAGGAAACATCGCACAGGTAACTGACTTATGGATCATTAACGCAAAAAAACGCATACGGGTACAACATAGAAACCGTGTGTTTTGTGATCTTCTAATGATTAACGCAAAAAACGCACACGGGCACACATGCTACGCTCAAAGCCCTCAAAGGATGCTCTTACCGACATTGTACGTTAATACTACAAACTTAAAGTACTACTGGTAATTTGCTCTAATACTACAAACTTAAACTACTTCTCACATGCTGCCATTGGGGCATGCTGGCCAGACGCTGGCGTTCTCCTTCCCGGTCTTGTAGGCGGCAGCCCACCGTGCTTCGATCTCCGCCAAGCTCTCCTCACCATGGCGTGCGGCCTCTTCTTTCTTGCGGCGGCGGGACTCTCTTTTCTTGACTGCTTTCTGCCTTTTCCGCTCCTTCTGTGTGGCTTTGGCCGCCTCTAGATCCACTGCCCATTCGGCCATGGCAGCCTCAAAGTCCGCCCACGTAACTGTGTGGCCGCCTGCGGCGATGAACTCGGCGCGGCGAGATGCCATCGCTTCCTTAACATGTGTGCGGTCGCGGGTGGCGAGGAACGCGGCGCGGCGGGATGCCATCGCTTCCTTACCAGTTACTGTGCGCCGCGGTGCCATGAACGACGCTTGGAGAGAGCTTTGGGACGAAGGGGCCGGGTAGCCGTACGGTTTGGTGGTTTTTAAGAGCTCAACGACAAACGACAAAGGAAATTTGGCTTCCCTTACAGTTTTGCTCGTTCATTATCGCACACAGTTCATCTTCGTTGCTTCCGAAAACAGTGTGCGCTGAGCTTATTGTGTGTTGCGTTATGATTGGCCGGAACCCCAACCACGCGGATCGCGCTTGTGCACCGTAGGATGCGCCGCGATCGAACGACAATCCACATCCCTCACATCACACCCGTTCAGCTGTAGCTGGATTGGATTTATATGTGCTAAATGCCTAGAAAATGCACACAATCCCCTAAATATGGTAAATGAGCCCGAAAAAAATGCCAAATTTGAACATGGTGATTTGCAGGGTGTATGTTCGTCGTAGAAAAAAACTCCAGGGCAAAGAACGAAGAAAATTTGGATTCCCCTTCAATCTTGGTGATTTTCCTCTCGAAAGCATGGAACTTCCTCGGTGATGGTTCGATTTATGAAGGGCGTGCATGACGACATAAGCCAAACCTTCTCAAATTTTTACCAGCGCATGGTGAGGTCATACCATGACACCATGCCAGGCGTCATGCTTTTCAAGCATTTATTTCATTTTTTCTATAGTTGAAAACCCAATAAACAAACGTTTGTGGTTGACTATTGCCACACATTTCATCGAAATATCTGTCCATTCCTTGTAAAAGGCATGAGAATTTACTAAATGGCACGAGCATGGTTTTCCAGGCCGTTCTTATGCACCCTTTCATGCACCGGTTGTTTGAACTTGAATTATGTGCATTAATGCCTAGAAAATGCACATAATCCCCTAAATATGGTAAATGAACCCGGAAAAGTGCCAAATTTGAACACGGTGATTTGCAGCGTGTATGTTCATTGTAGAAAAAACTCATGGACAAAGGACAAAGAAATTTGGATCCCCCTTCAATCTTGGTGATTTCCCCCTCGAAACCATGAAACTTCCTTGGTGATGGTCCGATTTATGAAAGGCGTGCATGATGACATAAGGAAAAAATTCTCAAATTTTTACCAGGGCACGGTGAGGCCATACCATGGCACCACACTAGGCATCATGTTTTCCAAGCATGTATTTCATTTTTGTATAGTTGTTAACCCAGTAAACGACGCGTTTATGGTTGACTATTGCCACACATTTCCTTGAAATATCTGCCCATTCCTTGTAAAAGGCATGAGAATGTACTAAATAGCACGAGCATGGTTTTCCAGACCGTTCTTGTGCACCTTTTCATGCACCGATTGTTCGAATTTGAATCATGTGCATTAATGCCTATAAAATGCAAATAATCCCCTAAATATGGTAAATGAGCCTGGAAAAATGTCAATTTGAACACGTTGCATTTGAGGCGATATGTTGATCGTTGGAAAAAAAATTGAGTGACAAACTAGGACGGAAATTTGGATTCCCCTTCAATCTTGATGATTTCCCTCTCGAAAGCATGGCACTTCCTCGGTGATGGTTCGATTTATGAAGGGCGTGCATGACGACATAAATCAAACCTTCTCAGCTTTTAACCAGGGCACGGTGAGGCCATACCATGGCACCATGCCAGGCGTCATGTTTTTCAAGCACGTATTTCATTTTTCTATAGTTGATAACCCAGTAAATGACGCGTTTGTGGTTGACTATTGCCATGCATTCCCTTGAAATCTCTGCCCATTCCTTGTAAAAGGCTCAAGAATTTACTAAATACCATGAGTATGGTTTTTCCAGACCGTTCTTGTGCACCTTTTCATGCACCGATTGTTCAAATTTGAATTATGTGGATTAATGCCTAGAAAATGCACATAATCCCCTAATATGGTAAATGAGCCCGAAAAAATGCCAAATTTGAACACGTTGCATTCGAGGGGGTATGTTGATTGTAGAAAAAACTGAATGACAAGCTAGGAAGGAAATTTGGATTCCCGGCCCCTTCAAGCTTGCCGATTTCCCCCTCGAAACCATGAAATTTCCTCGGGGATGGTTTGATTTATGAATGGCGTGCATGATGACATCTATACCAACTATTAAAGGGAATAGGTATTCTTGGTTTGGTTTGGTCATTTTCGTTTGCTTTGAGTGCACGCTAAAGTTTCGCACTGTTGGCTCGTACTAATTGGGTCATAATAAATTAACATTGTGGGAATTGTACACATGACCTCCTGTCTAGCTGTGCGAAAAATAATTGGGTCAAAATAAATCAACATTGTGGGAATTATACACAGGACCTATGCGCCTTTCACATTTACTAATCCCAACTAGCTCTAAATATGGCAGTCCTCATGTTTAGGGCGAGCTAATTAAGCAAATGAGCTAATTAAAGGAAGGATTGTGGGCTTAAATTAAATATTTAAACGGGCGTGACTAATTAAAGAAAGGATTATGGGTAAATCGATGGAATAATTAAAAGAAAGATTGTGGTCTTAATAAATAGAACATTCAAATAGATGAGGCTAATTAAAGGCAGGATTTGAGGTAAAAACTTTGAATAATTAAAAGGAAGGATCTGTAGGCTTCAATGTGTTGGGGCTACTAAACTAGAAAAGGAAGGATTTAATTCCCGGCTAAAACGGGTGAGGACGTCATGTCAATCAAAGGAAGGATTATACTTAAATGGATCCAGTGGGAGATTATGCCCGGCAAAGAAAATATGAACACGGCTAAATTGCATCATTTTTGTGTGTGTACATTTTGTAGAAGGATGCTTCGTTGTAGCATGTTCTTCATAGTGAATCCGGTGCTGTCGGACATTATGCTTGCACAAAACATCAATTTTCCCGTTGCAACACATGGACATATGTGCTAGTAAGACAAACATTCTCAAATTTTACCAGGGCATGGTGAGGCCATACCATGGCACCACGCCAGGCGTCATGTTTTCCAAGCATGTATTTCATTTTTGTATAGTACCCAGTAAACACATTTCCTTGAAATATCTACCCATTCCTTGTAAAAGGCATGAGAATTTACTAAATAGCACGATCATGGTTTTCCAGACCGTTCTCGTGCACCTTTTCAAGCATCAATTGTTTGAATTTGAATTATGTGCATTAATGCCTAGAAAATGCACATAATCCCCTAAATATTGTAAATGAACCCGGAAAAGTGTCAAATTTGAACACAGTGATTAGCAGGGTTTATGTTCATCGTAGAAAAAAACTCATGGACAAAGGACGAAGGAAATTTGGATTCCCATTCAATCTCGGTGATTTACTATCGCACACGATTCATCTCCGTCACCTCTGTGAATCGTGTGTGTTCACTCACACATGTAAAAGGAAAAAAAGAAAACCCTCACCCACTTCGTCCCCACCCACTCGCCGCGGACTCCTCTGCAACTCTGCACCTCATCAACTTCAATCGCCGCAGCCACCCTAAGCTCGACAGTTGTTGTCAGCGGGCGGAGGTCGCACTCCAAACGGCACGGGATTTCGCACCAACCGCTTTCTGCCGCCTATCTGCACCGACATTCTAGACTCTGGTCGACTTGGGTTTTCTGCGGGATTGGGCCGAGGATTTTTCTCATGGAGAAGGTAATCAACTTAGCAAAATATTCACTCATCTCTTGTCGCAGTCCGTCCGTCGCTGTTAATCAACCGGCGGAAATTGCCGTGGAATCATTTTTGTTCTAGTTGATTCGTGGGTGTTCATTCATGTGTCCACAGTGCGAGAACAAATCGGGCAAGTGTGGTCACGGCCAGTCGGAAACGAAGTTCTATCTCACCATTCCGGATGACTTCAGGGAGCGCTCGATATGTTCAATCTCAACCTACCACGGTCGGCATGGCCTAAATTTGTGAACATATACCGTTTGCTGCTACATTATCTATATATTTGCATCAAATCTTTGTTACATTATCTATGTTTAATTATATATTTTTGTACTTTGCTTTCATCTATATATTGATCTGTTCTATCAGTTACTCCCATATTTGCATCTTGCTCTATTATTTCAATATATCTAATTT
The DNA here is from genome assembly GCF_002575655.3 of Aegilops tauschii subsp. strangulata. Classification (NCBI taxonomy): domain Eukaryota; kingdom Viridiplantae; phylum Streptophyta; class Magnoliopsida; order Poales; family Poaceae; genus Aegilops; species Aegilops tauschii. Next base: position 552,397,011 of record NC_053037.3, read on the forward strand.
ACGATCATAATTTTCATTTCAAGCAGTACATCCCTTGCTTTGCAAGAACAGGAGTAGAATGAAATGTTGGGCTTTACTTTGTTGATGACTCCCAGGATGTCATATTGACAACACAACATGGATTTACAATGACGGTTAGCGTAAAACTTGATAAAGATGGTCACTCCTATTTTAATGCGGACTTTTGGAGAAAAATGTTGAAGTGTTATGAACTGAAAGCTGGCAATAAAATTCTAGTGCGTGCACCACAGCCTGGTCTAATTAACTGAAGGAAATATGCCCTAGAGGCAATAATAAAGTTGTTATTTATATTTCCTTATATCATTATAAATGTTTATTATTCATGCTAGAATTGTATTAACCAGAAACTTAATACATGTGTGGATACATAGACAAAATACAGTGTCCCTAGTAAGCCTCTACTAGACTAGCTCGTTAATCAAAGATGGTTAAGTTTCCTAGCCATAGACATGTGTTGTCATTTGATAAACGGGATCACATCATTAGGAGAATGATGTGATGGACAAGACCCATCCGTTAGCTTAGCATAATGATCGTTAAGTTCTATTGCTATTGCTTTCTTCACGACTTATACATATTCCTTTGACTATGAGATTATGCAACTCCCGGTGAGGGAGTCCTGGATTATGGGGTCCCCGGGCGTCCGTGCTATGTGACATGGGCCGGACTGATGGGCCGTGAAGATACAAGATAGAAGGCCTTCCCCCGTGTCCGGATGGGACTCTCCTTTGCGTGGATGGCAAGTTTGGCGGCCGGATGTGTAATCTCCTTTCTCTGTAAACCGACTCTGTACAACCCTAGGCCCCTCCGGTGTCTATATAAACAGGAGGGTTTAGTCCGTAGAGGCTATCACAAATCACGTAGGCTAGACATCTAGGGTTTATCCATTACGATCTCGGGGAAGATCGACTCTTGTAACCCCTATACTCATCAAAGTCAATCAAGCAGGAAGTAGGGTATTACCTCCATTAAGAGGGCCCGAACCTGGGTAAACATTGTGTCCCTTGTCTCCTGTTACCTTCGATCCTCAAACGCACAGTTCGGGACCCCCTACCCGAGATCGGCCGGTTTTGACACCGACATTGGTGCTTTTGTTGAGAGTTCCGCTGTGCCATCGATAGAAGGATCGATGGCTCGTTCGATCAACAATGATGCCGTTTCCGGGGAAACTTTCCTCCCCGATCAGATTTTTGTGTTTGGTGGCTTCGTTCTGCGTACCAACTCAATTGGCCACCTCGAACAGATCGACAGCTATGCCCCTGGTCATCAGATCAGTTTCGGGAACCTAAACTATGTCGCCGATATCCGAGGAGACTTGATCTTCGAAGGGTTCGCAGCCCCGACCACCGCTATGGCCTTAGATCCAGAGCAAACCATCAGGTCCGAAGATGGGAGTTTGAAGCCCTCCGGACTCTCCGCTGCAGACCGCATTATCGAGGGTCCGGAGGCGATTGTGTCCACGGCAAACTCGGAACCAGACCGGGTTCCCCCTATCATTGAAAGGTCGGACTCGCCCCCGGACTCCAGACCCGAATTCTCGAAGTCTGCGCCAAGCAAGTATGGCTAGGAGGCCTTCGCCCCGGCCAGCCCCGCGGACTCTCGTTTTCCCGTCCAAACCTCGCTCTTAAACAAGGCTCTGGACTTAATGTGACCCCTCGCCATTACAGAGGAATCACTGCCGAACTACGCCCAGCCCGGACTAGGGGCTGAGAGCGGGGAATTTTACGTCCCACCCACCACCCACTTCATAGCCACTGTCGAAGACTTAACCGACATGCTGGATTACGCCTCCGAAGACATCGACGCATGGATGACGATGCTGGAGACGAACAAGGCCAAGACCCGCCGTTTACCGGATGTTGGACGGCCACCTCCACATACGACGTGTATATGATAGATACACCCAAAGAGGATGACGACGAAGGCAGGAAGGATCCGGTTGAGGACAAGCCTGCTGAGGCACCACCGAAGCATCGACGCCAGCGGCGCCGCTCAAAATCACATCGCGAAAAAGACAGCAATACTGGCACCGGAGACAATAACACTTCAGAGAACGCCGAAGACCCCGAAGCCCCCGTCGAGCCAACATCCGAATAGGATGACTGGGAGGAGGGGCAGGTTAACCCCGACGATCCTGTCGGGAACGAGGACTCGAAGGATAGTAACTATCTACCAATCTCCGAGGATGACGTTAGCCTCGGCGATGAAGACTTTATCATGCCAGAGGAACCCCTCGAGCAAGAGCGCTTTAAGCGCCAGCTAATCGCAACAGTGAGAAGCCTAAAAAAGAAGCAGCAACAACTTCAAGCCGAACAGGATACGCTCAACGATAGATGGCTAAAGTCTTGGCAGCCGAAGAGTACGACCTTGAACGCTCAACAAAGAGCTGCCCGTAGCGCAAGCTATTACCACAATTTGACAACGAGGCCCTTGAGCCAGTACCGCCAAAGTACAAAGTTGCTGACGAACCTGACCGACCACCACGTGGGCGGGACAGGGCGGCTACCCACGCCAAACACCAGCTCGCACCACCCCGACGTAGAGGCAAGGAGGTAGCGGCTCCGGGCTACACCTACGACATACACAAGGACCTGGATAATAGAGCCGGTCAGACTAGATCAAGGGGGCGTGCTCCAACGCGAGAGGACGGCCCCCAGGCCCGGCGCGACAAGCATAATATCACCCAGGCTGAAAACCACATATGGACGTCATCTGAACTACGTCGTGACGTCGCCCGATACAGAGGCGCTGCACACCCCTTATGCTTCACAGATGAGGTAATGGAGCACCAGTTCCCAGAAGGGTTTAAACCTGTGAACATTGAATCATACGATGGAATGACAGATCCCGCAGTTTGGATCGAAGATTTTCTTCTCCACATCCACATGGCTCGTGGTGACGATCTCCATGCCATCAAGTACCTCCCCCTAAAACTCAAGGGACCAGCACGGCACTGGTTAAACAGCTTCCCAGAAAACTCTATTGGTAGCTGGGAAGATTTGGAGGATGCCTTTAGAGACAACTTCCAAGGCACCTATGTCCGGCCTCCAGACACCGATGACCTTAGTCACATAGTCCAGCAACCCGGAGATTCAGCCGGAAGCTCTAGACCAGGTTCTTAATTAAAAAGAACCAAATTGTGGATTGTCCGGATGCCGAAGCCCTCGTGGCCTTTAAACACAACGTCCACGACGAGTGGCTCGCCCGACACCTCGGCCAAGAAAAGCCGAAGTCCATGGCAGCCCTCACCGCACTCATGACCCACTTTTGCGTGGGAGAGGATAGCTGCTTAGCTCGTAGAAGCAACAGTACCAGCGACCCTGGCACCTCCGAAGCCAGAGATGGCAACGGCAGGCCACGACGCAACAAACATAAGCGTCAAAACAACAATGACGATACCGAAGACACGGCGGTCAACGCCGGATTCACTGGCTCCAAACCCGGTCAGCGGAAGAAGCCATTCAAAGGAAACAAAGATGGTCCATCTAGTTTGGACTGAATACTAGATCGGCCTTGTCAGATCCATGGCACCCCGGACAAGCCTGCCAATCATACCAACAGAAATTGTTGGGTCTTTAAACAGGCCGGTAAGATAAACACCTAACATAAGGGGAAAGGGCCACCTAGCGAGGATGATGATGAGCCTCGCCCATCAAACACAGAGGGGCAAAAGAAGTTCCTCCCCGAGGTAAAACCAGTGAATATGATCTACGCCACTCATATCCCCAAGTGGGAGCGCAAGCGCGCACTAAGGGACGTTTAAGCCATAGAGCTAGTCACCCCAAAATTCAACCCATGGCCGGCTTGCCCGATCACTTTTGATCGCAGAGACCATCCGACCAGTATCCGTCACGGAGGTTCGGCAGCATTGGTCCTCGATCCAATTATCGATGGATTCCATCTCACGCGAGTCCTTATGGACGGCAGTAGCAGTCTTAACCTGCTCTATCAGGACACTGTCCGTAAAATGGGTATTGATCCATCAAGAATCAAGCCCACTAAAACTACCTTTAAAGGAGTAATACCCGGCGTAGAGGCATGCTGCACAGGGTCCATAACGCTGGAAGTAGTCTTCGGCTCACCGGATAACTTCCGAAGCGAAGACTTGATCTTCGACATCGTCCCTTTCCGCAGTGGCTATCACGCGCTGCTTGGACGAACTGCATTTGCCAACTTCAATGCAGTCCCAAACCACGCTTATCTAAAGCTTAAGATGCCCGGACCATGCGGCGTCATAACAGTCAATGGGAACATGGATCGCTCTCTCTGTACTGAAGAGCACACCGCAGCCCTCGCAGCCGAGGTACAAAGCGGCCCTATGAAGCCGCACACCTTATCGGCCATCAAGCCCCCGGACAATGTTAAAAGAGTCTGGTCCACTCTGCACGATGACAGCTCGGCAACTCCAGAGCTAGACTAGCAGTTTCGCCTCCATCGATTGCCACACACATCTGCGGCATTTGTACCGCGTTTGCATAATTGTGCACTCAAAATATCTTGGGCATCAATGGAGGAACAATACGAATATGGTCTATAGTACGGTTTGACCTTATATGACCTTGACCTTCTTTTCCTTTGATCTTCTTTTTTCCTCTTCAAATACCACAGGTGCATTAAAACCTAGCTACTCCTCGGTCGTACAAGGACTCTTTCCAAGCCCGGTTTCGTACAAACAACTGTGGGCCATTCCTCTCAAGGAATCATTCTCTCAAAGGTGAAAGCAACGCAGACGTGCGGTAGGGTGTACAAAGGATCTTCGAGACCACCTTTTCTTTCTAGGACCTGTATATAGCTTTCCCTTGTTCACAAATTCTTGGCATGTAAAATAGCCTTGATGCTTATGGCATCCTCTGTAAGAACATGTTTCGACGTCTCAATCAGACTATAATGGAAACAGTTTCACCCAATCCCATTTGGTATTGGCTTATTTCCTAATATGTATTCCCTCTTCACGTCAGATTGGCATATACACTTCGCAATGGCTTACAATGCCAGGGGCTCTATTCGGCCTCATATATTTTTTAAGAAAGTCTGAACACTTTTATAGTACACTTTGGCGTCCCGAATATGGCATTATATGCATCGGCTCCGGATCATGTCTTTGGTCAATAGTTGGGTTGCCCGACTCCTGTGGTTACCACCTTACATTCTGTTTGTTCAGCTAAGGTAGTAAAGGGAGAACTACTGCGATTGTGTTTCTGGTTCGTCCGGTCAAACACCTCAGTAGAGAAAGCCGAAAACTGATTGTCATGGTACGGCTAGAGCTGGTCGGCTATTCGGCGACTTAATATAAATCTCTTGCAATGTTTTCCGTATTATACGAAGGACTGGCTTCGGTTCGGTCACGCGCCTAAGGCATCCCAGTTCGGATAGCCGCATGCGCACCAGGGGCTAGTTCTTAGACCCACCGTCAAACTCCTATGGCTAAGTGAAAGTGCTAAAGCCGTATAGTCCGATTGCCTGGTTCACTACGTAAATCACCTCCTTTACGTACCAAGACGTTGGGTCAAGAGTGATTACACGTTATTCCGAACACCCCCGTAGCATCTACGTGGGGGCTAAAGCCGACGACTGGCACACTTTTAGAATAATAACATACGGCCGCACAGGAGGAAAATAGTTCAGATAAAAAGCATAAAATATACTACAAAGCCTTGGTTTATAATACATTGTCTGGGCAGTTCGGTTATGTTCACTCAAACATAATATCCTTCGAGCATTGACCCTCTATCAAACGGGCACCCTCTAGGACGTCTTTGAAATAGCGCTCTGGCTTGCGGTGGTTGATACGTCTCCAACGTATCTATAATTTTTGATTGCTCCATGCTATATTATCTACTGTTTTGGACATTATTGGGCTTTATTATCCACTTTTATATTATTTTTGGGACTAACCTATTAACCGGAGGCCCAGCCCAGAATTGCTGTTTTTTGCCTATTTCAGAGTTTTGCAGAAAAGGAATATCAAACGGAGTCCAAACGGAATGAAACCTTCGGGAACGTGATTTTTAGGAAGATTATGATCCGGGAGACTTGGACCCTATGTCAAGAAACAAAAGAGGAGGCCACGAGGTAGGGGGGCCCGCCCACCCCCAGGGCGCGCCCTCCACCCTCGTGGGCCCCCTGTTGCTCCACCGACGTACTCCTTCCTCCTATATATACCTACGTACCCCCAAACGATCAGATATGGAGCCAAAAACCTAATTCCACCGCCGCAACCTTCTGTACCCACGAGATCCCATCTTGGGGCCTGTTCCGGAGCTCCGCCGGAGGGGGCATCCATCACGGAGGGTTCTACATCAACACCATAGCCTCTCCGATGAAGTGTGAGTAGTTTACTTCAGACCTTCGGGTCCATAGTTAGTAGCTAGATGGCTTCTTCTCTCTTTTTGGATCTCAATACAATGTTCTCCCCCTCTCTCGTGGAGATCTATTCGATGTAATCTTCTTTTTGCGGTGTGTTTGTTGAGATCGATGAATTGTGGGTTTATGATCAAGATTATCTATGAACAATATTTGAATCTTCTCTGAATTCTTTTATGTATGATTGGTTATCTTTGCAAGTCTCTTCGAATTAGCAGTTTCGTTTGGCCTACTAGATTGATCTTTCTTGCAATGGGAGAAGTGCTTAGCTTTGGGTTCAATCTTGCGGTGTCCTTTCCCAGTGACAGTAGGGGCAGCAAGGCACGTATTGTATTGTTGCATCGAGGATAACAAGATGGTTTTTTTTATCATATTGCATGAATTTATCCCTCTACATCATGTCATCTTGCTTAAGGCGTTACTCTGTTTTCATGAACTTAATACTCTAGATGCATGCTGGATAGCGGTCGATGAGTGGAGTAATAGTAGTAGATGCAGGCAGGAGTCGGTCTACTTGTCTCGGACGTGATGCCTATATACATGATCATACCTAGATATTCTCATAACTATGCTCAATTCTGTCAATTGCTCAACAGTAATTCGTTCACCCACCGTAAAATACTTATGCTCTTGAGAGAAGCCACTAGTGAAACCTATGCCCCCCGGGTCTATCTTCATCATATTAATCTTCCAACACTTAGTTATTTCCTTTGCTTTTACTTTGCTTTTATTTTACTTTGCATCTTTATCACAAAAATACCAAAAATATTATCCTATCATTTCTATAAGATCTCACTCTCGTAAGTGACCGTGAAGGGATTGACAACCCCTTATCGCGTTGGTTGCGAGGATTTATTTGTATTGTGCAGGTACGAGGGACTCGCGCGTAGCCTCCTACTGGATTGATACCTTGGTTCTCAAAAACTGAGGGAAATACTTACGCTACTTTACGGCATCACCCTTTCCTCTTCAAGGGAAAACCAACGCAGTGCTCAAGAGGTAGCAAGAAGGATTTCTGGCACCGTTGTCGGGGAGTCTACGCAAAAGTCAACATACCAAGTACCCATCACAATCCCTTATCTCCCGCATTACATTATTTGCCATTTGCCTCTCGTTTTCCTCTCCCCCACTTCACCCTTGCCGTTTTATTCACCCTCTCTTTTTCGTTCGCCTCTTTTTCGCTTGCTTGTCGTTATGGCTAGTCCTTTATCTTCTCCGTTGTCTCCCGAGAATGAAGTTCTAAATTTTAAGCAAAGGGAGGGAGAAAATCTAAAAGATGCTTGGTATAGAATTTGCAGTGCTCAAAATAGATCTACCAGGAAGCAATCTACTTCCGTTCTTCTCCGCAATTTTTATGTAGGTGCTAATCCTTGGTATAGATATATCCTTGATACCATTACCGGAGGGAATTTCTTGGGTAGCCATACTTTTGACTCTTATAATGCTATGATAGATCTATTTGGCTCACCACCTCTCTTGTTTAATGGAACTATGTTAACTTTGGAGCATGTAATGCAAAGACTTGAAATTATTGAAAATAAAGTTGCTACCGTAGAGTTAATTGAAAATTTGGATAAAAAGATCCACAACCAAATTACCCAATATGGATCTAAGGTAGGAATCACTTTGAAAAATATTAAGGAGAAGGAACCCAGAGTTAATGAGAGAATAAATCAAGATTCCACTAGAATCGATAAACTTGAGGGTATCATTGCCAACTTGGGAACCGCTTTTTCTTCTGTAAAGAATACTCCAAGTCCTCCAACTAAAATTGCCAAGCTTATGTATGTTCCTAAAAATAAGGGTGAATCCTCTAGTAAGGAAACTGCGGATCTTAAATCTATAAGTACTCATCCCAATCTTTTTGTTATCATTAAGGAACCATTTGCTACGAATGAATTTTTCGATCTTGTGCCTAAAAGTTTGATAATTACTAAAAAGAAAGAAATTCATAAGGATGATAGATGTCTCATTGAAGAATTGCCTACCAAAGATGGCAATACCTAGATCTATCCTTGCTTTTATGCCTGATAAAATACTGATTCTAATTGATGCTGATCAATAAACAAATTGCCTAGGTCGTCCTATTTTGGCTGATTTTTTGGAGTTCTAGAAGTTTGCGTTAGTTACAGATTACTACAGACTGTTCTGTTTTTGACAGATTCTATTTTTCGTGTGTTGTTTGCTTATTTTGATGAATCTATGGCTAGTAAAATAGTTTATAAACCATAGAGAAGTTGGAATACAGTAGGTTTAACACCAATATAAATAAAGAATGAGTTCATTACAGTACCTTGAAGTGGTCTTTTGTTTTCTTTCGCTAACGGAGCTCACGAGATTTCTGTTAAGTTTTGTGTTGTGAAGTTTTCAAGTTTTGGGTGAAAGATTTTTTATGGATTATGGAACAAGGAGTGGAAGGAGCCTAAGCTTGGGGATTCCCATGGCACCCCCAAGATAATCTAAGGACACCAAAAAGCCAAAGCTTGGGGATGCCCCGGAAGGCATCCCCTCTTTGGTCTACTTCCATCGGTAACTTTACTTGGAGCTATATTTTTATTCACCACATGATTTGTGTTTTGTTTGGAGCGTCTTGTATGATTTGAGTCTTTGCTTTTTAGTTTACCACAATCATCCTTGCTGTACACACCTTTTGAGAGAGCCATACATGATTTGGAATTTGTTAGAATACTCTTTGTGCTTCACTTATATCTTTTGAGGATAACAAGATGGTTTTTTTATCATATTGCATGAATTTATCCCTCTACATGATGTCATCTTGCTTAAGGTGTTACTCTGTTTTCATGAACTTAATACTCTAGATGCATGCTGGATAGCGGTCGATGAGTGGAGTAATAGTAGTAGATGCAGGAAGGAGTCGGTCTACTTGTCTCAGACGTGATGCCTATATACATGATCATACCTAGATATTCTCATAACTATGCTCAATTCTGTCAATTGCTCAATAGTAATTCGTTCACCCACCGTAAAATACTTATGCTCTTGAGAGAAGCCACTAGTGAAACCTATGGCCCCCGGGTCTATCTTCATCATATTAATCTTCCAACACTTAGTTATTTCCTTTGCTTTTACTTTGCTTTTATTTTACTTTGCATCTTTATCACAAAAATACCAAAAATATTATCCTATCATTTCTATCAGATCTCACTCTCGTAAGTGACCGTGAAGGGATTGACAACCCCTTATCGCGTTGGTTGCGAGGATTTATTTCTATTGTGCAGGTACGAGGGACTCGCACGTAGCCTCCTACTGGATTGATACCTTGGTTCTCAAAAACTGAGGGAAATACTTACGCTACTTTGCTGCATCACCCTTTCCTCTTCAAGGGAAAACCAACGCAGTGCTCAAGAGGTAGCAGTGGTCCTTGCCTCCGGGCGGGCCCTCGACTGCCACGACGGCGGCCTTCATCTTCACCCAGTGCATCTTGACACGGGCGAAGGCCATCCGCACCTTCTATGCACGCTGACCGCTTGACTGCGTCAATTCGGGGCAGCACGTCGACGAGTCGCTGCACCAGGCCGAAGTAGCTGCTTGGAATGGGTTCGGTTGGCCACAGCCGGACTATGACGTCCCTCATGGCCAATCTGGACATCCTATGCAGCTCGGCCCACTGCGTCATCTGGTCGTTCAACAGCGTTGGGCGCTCCTGCACCGCGAACTGTGACCAGAATAGCTTATCCGCCGTATGCCCCTCCTGAGCCCGGAAGAATTGCGCAGCATCGGCGGCACTCTTCGGAAGATCCGCAAATGCGTTTGGAGAACTCCACAGTCGTGTGAGCAAGGCATATCTTTGACCGCCAAATTTAGTCTACAAAAGAAAAGGGTTACCGGCCGCTATCTGTCCGGCCTGCCGGATCTCCTCGCGAGCCGCTCGGGATTCGGTCCGTGCCTCCTTGGCCTCTTGAAGGGCCTTGGCGAGCTCGGCCGCCTAGGCTTTATTCTTCTCCTCCAATGACTCGCACTTGCCGGCGGCGTCCTTGAGCTCTTGCTCCACCTCGGTCACCCTCTCCTCATACTGGCGGCGGGCGACCTGTTCGGCCTTTAAATCCGCAGCCGCTTTGTCTGCGGCCGCTTTACTCGCCTTCGCCTCCTCCTTGGCTTCCGCAAGGGCACTCTTGAGGGTCTCGACCTCGGTCGTGCTGCCTACAATCGTACACACAGTAGCACATGAGCTTAAACTCTGAGTTTGCATTACAATTCAGGCTTGTAAGGGGTCTTTTAAAAGCATACCTTGGGCTGCATTGAGCCGCTTGTTAATACGGTCGATCTCATCATCAGCCAGCTTCAGTTTCCGCTAGAGTTTGGAAACTTCAGCGTCCTTGGCTGAAGCCGCTAACAGTGAAGCCTGTTTATCAAATAGACAAGCGTGTTATCTCCGGCGAATATTTGATCCTCTGTCCGGCCCCTTTTTCCAAAAAGCCGAACAGAGTCTCAGGGGCTACTATCTATATACAGGCATATTTTTCCATACGAAAAGCGGCTAAGAATATTATATCACATACCTCAAAACCTGTTAACAGGCTAGGGAAAGCTTTGTTTAGTCCGCTTTTGGCGGACTGAACCTTCTCAACCACCGTACCCATCAGGATACGGTGCTCCTCCATGACGGAAGCACGTCGAAGTGCTTCCCTCAAGGTGTCCGGCGCCTCCGGATTGATGGAGTCGCCGGTGGGGTCGGCACTCCCCCCTCCTTTAAAGGGGGTTGCTCGCCCGATTTCGGAGCCGTGTGGGCCTCCGGAATGGTATTCGGCCAGGGGCCGGACTGCTCCAGACCCTCATCACCAGTTTCCATGGGGGTTGTGCCCCCATGTTTTCGGCTGCCGAGGCATTACCCTCTGGCGCCGTTTCAGCGGCCTTCCGCACCTCTCCCTGGCCCGGAGAGGTCCTTTGGGACAACACCTTGGTGTCATCCATGGCATGTGGTGGAGAGGCTCGCGGAGGCGTTTCACTCTCCATCATCTCCGGCGTCAAAGAGTTCCCCGAAGACGATGATTGTTGCGGGAGATCACGGGCCAGACTGAAATACATAAATGATATGTTATCCTACAATTTGTAAAAGGCCGGATATATGTATAGTATCTTTGAATACTTACGATTCGGCCAGGGGCTTCGCCCTGGGGCGCCGCTGGGGGATGACTTCGACATCCGAGTCCGAGCCGTCCGAGAGGGATATCTTCCCCCTTTTGGACGCCTCCGCCTTTAGGTCGGTGGAGGCCGCCCTCTTCTTCTTCTCCCTGAGGGGAGAATTGCTCACTTCCTCCTCCTCCTCCTCTTCATCTTCATCTCCCTCGTGGGAGGAGGGAGCTTCGGTATCTCCAGACACAGTGTCCGAAGTACCTTTACGGGGGAGGACACCTTTGGCCTCCTTGCCCTTCTTCTTGGCCTTCTTCTCCGGCGCCTGGTACGGCGCCGGGACCGGCATCCTCGCTAGCAGAGGATCAGCTGGGTTTTCGGGTAGCGGAGCCGGACACTTGATCCGCTCCGCCTTCTTCATCCAGCCCTTATCAAATGACAAAATTCTCAGCATACCCCCTTGTGTTGTGAACTGAGTTATGTTCGGACATCAAAATACTTACCGGGGTGGCTGGGTGAGCACAGTCGAGGCCAATGTCATCGGTCGTCTCCGGCCACGACTTCCGGGCCTTGAAAAACAGCTTCCAGATCACTTCGTGCGTCGTGCCGAAGAATCGCTGCAGGGTCCGCGGCCCTTCCGGATTGAACTCCCACATGTGGAGAGGCCGACATTGGCAGGGAAGGGTCTGACGGAATAGCATCACCTGGATCACGTCAGAGGCTGGTGTTCTTTTCTATCATGTTTTTGATGCGCTTCTGCAGCATCAACACCTCGTCGGTCGACCCCCAGTCCAGACCCTTGTTGATCCATGATGCGAGTCGCATCGGGGGTCCGGATCTAAACTCAGGAGTGGCCGCCCAGTTGGCGCCGCGGGGTTCGGTGATGTAGAACCACTCCTGCTGCCATATCTTGACGGTTTCCACGAAGGCCCCCTTGGGCCAGGTGACGTTGGGGAGCTTGCTCACCATGGCGCCTCTGCAGTCTGCATGCTGCCCATCAACCACCTTCGGCTTCACGTTGAAGACTTTGAGCCATAAGCCGAAGTGGGGGGGGGGGGGAATGCGGAGGAGCGCCTCGCACACGACGATAAACACCGAGATGTGAAGGAAGGAATTTGGGGCTAGATCGTGGAAATCTAGCCCGTAATAGAACATAAGGCCGAGGACGAAGGGATGAAGTGGAAATCCTAGTCCGCGGAGGAAGTGGGGGATAAATACCACCCTTTCGCTGGGCTTCGGGGTGGGGATGACCTGCTCCTTTGGCAGGGATCCTGTGTGCGATGTCCGCACTCAGGTAGCCCGCCTCCTGGAGCTCTTTGATGTTCTTCTCTATCACAGAGGAGGCCACCCACTTGCTTTGAGAGCCGGATCCGGACATGGCTGGAGTGTTTGGTGGCGATGGAAAAGATCGAAACTTGGGCGCTGGAGCTCGAGGATGGGAGGGCTGAAGAAAAAGAAGGCATGGGGTAAAAAGATGGGTCCTTATCCTCTTATAAAGCCAGTTAATATCAAGCGCCCCCCTCACAAGCCTTAAAACTCGCCTATTCCCAAGGGGTCATGCGAACGGCACGGTTGGATTACCCAAGCCCGTATTGATGCGAATCCCGCAATAAGGGGACACGATCTCTGCTTCGACAAGACGTGTCAATGGAGGCCATGCCTCGAAACACGAAGCGGGAGGTCAAAAAACGGTTCAAAATAATAATAAGGCCAGACGTGACGTTTCACCGAAAAAGCTATCAGTAGATATGCCTTATTAAAAATTAGGGATTATTCCATCTGTGCCCCCAATTCCTTAGTTGTGCTCAGTTTTCCCCACGCTCCAAACTTTTGCTCACTTTTCCCCACTCCCTTAGCTGAAACTCTCACAAATGTTCATAGCGACGTTTGCCGTCTTGGCCGTTAACTGACTTGTGGGGCCACGTTGGACTCTGTTGACTGTGGCTGTGGCTTCGCTGGTTGGGTCGTGTTTGTGTTCATAGGACGGGCCTGTTAGTTTGTTGGTAATAAATTAAAAAAGCCTGCTATTGATGGATGCAGCCTGCTATGCATGCCCGGCTTTGGCATCGATGTAGCCTGCTATGCATGCGAACGCCGCCACGCACGCATCTAGTGACCTAGACCTAATCGCATGCATGCACGCCGACACACACGCATTGATCCGTGCCGCACGGTTGCCGGTGGATTCAGTCGCTCCTCAGCATCGTTTCACAAGTCGCAGGCATACGTGCCGGTGGCAGAAGGGGAAGGCTGCACGCTCGCGTCCATATGTCGAGGCATCGGTTCATGCCGCATGGCTGCCGCTCGATTCAGTTGTGGGAGGCAGGCAGCCGCCAATGTAGAGCACGCAGAAGGGGGAGGCAGGCAGCCGCCAACGCAGAGCACGCTCGCATCGATTCACGTTCACACATTGATGATCGCATTGGTTCACGCACGCACTAAGTCACGATCTACACCGTTTCCGCGTGTACCCTCTTCGTCTCCCCCGGCTATTTAAACCGCCCTTCATTGCCTCTTCTTCTACAGATCCATCTGCACCCCCTTCTCTTCTTCCCCCAAAAGCCAAAGCAAACACTCAGCGAAGCGAGCAAGATGCAGTACAACGGGCCGACATTCCAAGAGCCGCACACCGTGCCGGAACGGCGGTACCCCGCCAACGTCGTCGTCGAGGCATCGCTCCGCGTGTGGGCGTTCTCACGCTGGAGGGGTAGCACTGAGCTTGCACGGGGGTTCCTCCGTGCGGGCTTCCACCACCTCCCGGCGGGCTCGCCGCCCATGTTCAACCTCGTGGAGCAGCGTCCCCACGCCAACGCTCCAGTGGTAGGGCTCGTCGTCCACTTCACCAACAGGTTCGATGCCTACTACCTCCTCGGCAAGGTGTATTGGTGTGGGTGCGAGTTCATCGCATTCACCACCTATAACATCTTCACCGACTTCGAGAGCGTCTTCCCCGCTCGCAACCGCATGCAGAGCCTCCCGTACTACCTCGGCGAGAACGGCCTTGAGGAGGAGCAGTACTGAAGCCGGCGGCGAAGAAGATGGTGAAGCCGGCGGTTAAGGTGAAGACGACGGTGAAGACATGGCGGTGTTGCCCTAGCTACCCTATCTACTATGTAGTGTGAGTTTGGTGTGTGTGTTACCCGAGCTAGCTACCCTATCTATGTAAGGTTAATTATCTATCGGTGTTGTGTTATATGTAAGAACTTGTGTTGCCCTAGCAACCATATCTAAGTTAAGTTATGTGTGTTATATCAATGCTTTGTTATGTTTGTATTTTGTTTGTCCCAAGTTTAGACACGGCTAATTGACGTGGGCAAAATTAACCAAACTAACTAAAAATGATGTGTTTATAGATGTCTTCTAAAAATAAGAACATATTGTACACGGCTTTGGTTTGGGAGCTCTGTATTTTTTAGGTATTCCAAGAATACTTTGGTTTCCAGAAATATTGAAGTATCAAATACTTTGAGATGTTTGGCTTTAATCAAAAGTGTAGTTTTATATACTTTAATATCTAGAAAACTACACTATTTTTGAAGTATATAGAAAAGAGGGTTGGACCTCTTTTTCCAATACCGAAGTATTGGTTCGCTAGGCATAATAATACTGCGGTTTGCAAATACTTTGATTCTAAAATTACTTCACCGCCAAACTAAGCCAGGTTGTGAGCAAGCAAAACAAAAGCACATACGGTGAAGAGAAATCATATAAAAAAAATGAAGGGACCCATAAAGGAAAGCCAAAAAATTCCTCAATGAAATAGAAGAGATTGGGCAACCAAATTAATGAAAAATCAATCAGAAACAAAAAAGAACAAAGAAATAGTTCCTAAACAAAAAAAGAAACATCGCTTGTTTCTGGGCCTCATTTATCCTTTGTGGGCCTATTGCAGCTTGATTCTCTTTGGGCCCGCGAACTAGGTTTTTTTTCTAGCAGAACTGACGAACTCGAGGACAAAAGTTTGGCAAGTGTGAGAGAGAAGAGATGAACTTGATGTATATCCCTTGTGCTGCTCAAGTACTGCTTACTGTCATCTGACGAGCTAGGGTATGATCCAACACTCAAGGTTATTAGCTAACAAAATAATCCTATCACTGAACTGGTAGTTGTCTTCTGCCGAAACTGAAAGTGTCGAAACATAATAGTAAACTGCATACATTCAGAGATCAACAGTTGCACTAAACAGAGTTGCATTTGAGATAAACAGACTTGGATTGCTAAATAGTGGCAACAACAGTAGACAAACATCTCTAATGAGAGATGGCCATCAAGTAAAAAATTCCTAGAGCAAGTATTCCTAAAGCTATCAGATTGGATTGCTTCTTCAACTCAATCAGCTGCTTGAAGTTCTTGTCCATCTTCTTCAATTCCGTCTTCAGTTCAACATCTACCACCGTCGGGTATTCCGAACGTGCTGCTGCTGCCGAAGCGGCACTGTCATGGGGCAGATTGAACTCGCGGATTGCATTCCCCCTCGAATCCAACAAGCCCAACCCTTGAAGCCTCTGGATGTAATCATCCATCCACTCGAAATGGTGGCATTTCTTCACGATCTGGAAACGAAATCACGTAACCTAAATCCCAAATTTGACAGATTTTTTGAGAAATTAGAGATAAAGGATGCGAGGAAAACTCAGATCTAACCTGCCCCTCCGGCTTGCTCTCGCATTTGACGTACTCGCGCCCAAAGTTCCCATTCTTCTCCTCCTTCGAAGTCAACCGCTTCAGTGGCGTAGTCCGTGGACAGTCAGTGCATCGAGTCATCGGCACTGGACCATACACCGGCCACGTGGAACGGGGGGCTGACGAGGAGGTCGACATATCGCCGGAGAGGAAGAAACAGAGGAATTGCTCGAGAGGAAGAAGAACGAGAAGATGGGGAAAGAAACAAAGGAACTGCTCGAGATCTGCTCGATGCCTTTGGCTGTCAGATGGAGAAGAGGAGAAGAGGAAGCTATATTGACGATTTGCCACATTGTATTTTGCAGTTTGAATATTTGAACCAACTCATAACACTGACATGTGGTGGTCATGTGCGAAAAATACAATTTCATATGTAAAGTGGGGCAGATCGTAAAAACCCGAGAAGGACAGTGCAGTAGCCAATCAGGATGCAAAACCAGTGTCGCGCAGATCGCGCATGCCTGCCCCCACATCTGACGGGTGGTGTTTGGCGCTTGGTAGGATCCGACGGCGGACGTTCGACGCTAGGGTTTGGAGCATTTCTGCGGGGTTATGAGCCAGTCAACGGGGTTATTAGGGTTTGACCAGATTTCAAATGGCCATAACTAAATTAGAAAAAATCACAAAAATATAAAAAAACCGTAGTTCATCCGTTTATGAGACCTAGTTACCATAAAAAATATAAACTCGGTATAGGGGCGTTTTTTGGAAAAATCATTTTTTGAAGTGATCTGTCAAAATCAAGTTCAAATGTTTTTAAAAAATTCAAAAAAAAAAATCAAAATGTTGTAATTCTTGCGCACATAGCCGTCATATGTGACAAGGTTATGAGAAAAAAAAATAAACTTGGTGTAGGTCATTTTCATGAAAAAAGGCTTCACACAAATGAGCTATCACCTATGAACATGTTCAGAGTTCGTAGAATAGGGAGAGAGGGTTTGAAAAAAATCAAAATAATTAAAAAAATCAGAAAAATCTCCATAGCTTCATTTTGGAGTGAATAAGAAGGATCTGAACTTACTTTTTCATTTTCATATCTAAAACGTGTTATTTGACGGTTTTGAATTAAAAGCATATTTTTCAAAAAAATGTAGTAATATGAATATTAATCAATAAATAGTGAGACTTCGTTTTTACCCTATATATATGGAACAAGTGTTAATAAAAATATATATGCCTCATTTAGACAAGGTAAAAAAACTTGATTTCAAATAGGGATGTTTACCCTAGCTTTCGAGCTCGTTTCTAGCACATTTCTCATTCGGACTGTTCACCTACGAATATTGGACTTCAAATGCTCGATCAAATACACCGCACAGAGCAATGAACCTCCAATGTTCAACTTCAACTTTGGCTCGAATCCAAATTTTGGCCTAAATTCAAATATTGATTTAAATTCAAATTTTGATGGAAATTTGAATTCTGACTCAAATAAGAAACCATAGTAGAAGCAACATTATTACAACTGATAAGTTTTCACAGCAGCTCAAATATACCAAGTTTTAAGATGCCAACATCTTAATACAAATCTACCAAGTTTTAAGCGATCGACTCGCCCTCAAATTGACAACACAAACATTTCCCAACAACTTAATTCAAATTTTCGACTTGCTCCTTGTGTTTGCAGCTGGCCTCACCGTCTTGCTCCTGGTTTCCCTAGTTGAGATGCTCTTTTGTTTCAGACTCTTGTTCCTTTTGATCTTTACTTGGGGTTTTCGCCGTGGAGGTGCTGATGGAGTAGTTCCACTCACCGAGCACTTGACGACCATTTGACGGTCATCTATGGGTTCAGTAATCTTTGAAGGCACAATTGGAAAAATTACCCCCTCCTCTTCCTCTCTTATAGCTTCAAAACCATCAAAGGCCATGGTTTCAAAATCTTCTGCTTCTTCATCTCTTGGCATTTTCTCCCTAGAGCTGGTAAATAAAATTATAAGCCATAGGCAAAAAAGAGAACAAATGCAAACAAAAGGGTAGCTACATTCTACAAATGCAAACACATACCAAGATGCTTCATTTGCTGATGCATTCTCCACTACTTCATTTGCTGCTGCATTCTCCTCTGCATCTTCAGTCTCCATTGCTGCTGCATTCTCCTCAGCATTGGCTGCTGTCCATCTTTCCTCCTCTCCAAATGATGCATCCACTACATTGGTACAAAGCCTAGCAATATGCCCCAGAACTCCACATTTTTTGCAAGCACGCTTCTTTGGTAGACGACCCTCCTCACCTGGTCTAATCCTCTGGTTCCTTGGTCTTCCTGGTGGTCTAGCAGGAGCGTGGAGTTTGAACCCTGGATCTACTATGTTCCATTGATCTTTCCCCAAGAGTGCAGGCACATTGTCAGCATAAGCAGCCATAAATTTGGCAACAGAGAAATACTCAGAGCAATATTGATCAACTTCACCATCTGCACCCCCGATAACGGTCATCAGATGTAGGGCATGTATGCATGGCTTCCCACGGATCTGCCATTGCCTACAAGTACATTCTCTAGTACTTAGGTTCACAGGATACACTACAAAAAAATACACTTCCGTGATGATATGTGTTTGTCACAATAGGTCACGTTTTCTGTCATGCATGTACATCAATGACAAATTTATGACAGAATCAAGATAGTCATACCTGTGCTGTCGTAGAAGTGTTCCATGACATTACCAAAATTATCATCACGGAAGTGTCCACTTCCATGATGATAAATCGCGCGTCATAGAAGTGCTTTTGTCAAGGGTGACCGACACGTGGCATCCACCGTAACGGAACGCCGTTAAGCTATCGGGTCCGATTTTGGATCCGATAACCCGTTAACAGCCCCGACCAATGGGGATTTTCCACGTGTAAAATCATCATTGGCTGGAGGAAACACGTGTCAGCTCACCGTTGGGACAGACGTCATCCACTCATTGGACCCAAAGCGCCTATGATACGTCGACACGTGGCACGGCCCAACAGAGGCCCATTCCTGTGAAAAGGCCAACCCGTTTGACTTGGTCAAAAGGTGGCGGGCCGGCCCACGGCAAGCCTGTTAACGGCCTGTCCGCATATAGCCCATTTACAGCCCGCTAACCCAGGGCCCGTTTATGGCCTATTCGAATTAGGCCCAGTAGCGTCATATGGGCCGTCCAATATAATTCCAGTCTGTTTTAACTTCCGACCCATGTATGGCCCATGACGTCTTTTAGCCCATATGAGGCCCTTAGTAACCCTCGGCCCATTAATGGCCCGTGGTAAAACTGGCCCGTAATGAACAGTGTATCACTTTATACCCATTAACGGCCCATTATTCCGTTGGGCCGTTTCCAGCCCATGTTATCTTTCGGCCTTCTTAGGGCCCATTTATTCTTGGGCTCATTTCCAGCATTCGTTTACTTTTGGCCCGTTACTGTCATTTTCAGCTTGTGGGCCAAATACATCCCGTGGTTACAGTCGGCCCATTTGTGGCCCGTTAATACGTTGGGCCATTTTCATAGCGTCATCAAATATGGCCTATTAACGACGGCCCGTTATGGTCGGCCCATGAACGGACGATTTCAACTCTAGCCCATTTACGGCCATAATGTGGTCTGTTATTGGCCCATGTTTGGCCAACCGATCATACGGCCCGTAGAAGGCACATTGATGATACGGCCCGTAGAAGGCCCATTGTGTCTACGCCTCGTAGAAGGCCCATTGTGTCTACGTCCCGTAGAAGGCCCATTGTGTCTACGACCCTTAGAAGGCCCATTGTTTCTACGGCCCGTAGGAGGCGTACAGTAAATATGTAGCCCATTGTTAATGTGGCCTAGTTTTAAAAAATAGGTTATTCCGGCCACTAGCAAACCGCGGAAAAAGAACTGCACTGACTACAAGAAAACAAATAAACAAGACAAGGAAATAAATAAGCAAGTAACTTACGCTAGGCTATCACGGCTATTACACATATTATATCCACTGGGCATCAAAGTTCGCCACCAGTGCAAATGTAGGGAACAAAGCAGCATATAAACGCCGTAGCAAAACAAGTCCAGAACTGAAACCACTTCAGAAGAGCTCAGGAAACAATATCCTGGGTACCCATAATGCTGGCAAGATGCTTAGCAAGCTTATTAACTTTCTCTTGTTTGGCGCTTAAATCCTCCAGCACTTGCTGTTGCACCAGAAAGTATGCATCTGAATTCTGCAGGGACTTCCTCAGTCCTTCGGCTTCCTGTCGCATAACATTTGATCGATTTCTTTCAACTTGAAGTTGAGACTCAAGAAGCCAAACTGATTCAGGCAGCGAGTACGAAGAGCTGGTGCCAGCAGTAGTAGCCAGTAACTCGAACACTACATCAAGACATGACTTTGCGGTTGTCTCAGTGTCTTCAATATAGTTTTTATCAGCTTTCTTGGAGAACAACAGGGATGTCTCACTATCTTGAACCTGATCTGCATTACTTCCTTTACCATTGCATAACGGGGTACTCTTCTCCAATATTTTATCCGCGTTCTATAGGAGAAACAAACAAACACATCACAGGTTTACAATGTAGTATATGAAACTCATTTTGGTAAACCAGTTCAGTAGTAAGGTGGACAGGATAACAACATGAAACAAACATATATCTATGTAGTATGGTCACTGTATGGTCTATATCATTCTAGTTTATGTTGCCAAATCAAGATAGATATAGTTCGAATCATATCTATTTAAGACAAAGCAGCATAGACAGAATATAAGTGTGGGAAACTACACAGCAATAACAACACTTGTAATGTGCATGGCATGAGAACATAACTGTTTATTCAATTGAAACTGAAATCAACATAGAGCAAGTTACAACAACAAACACGTTAAAGAAACAGGTTTAAAACATACCTGTTGCGCCATTGGAGTTTCAATTGCATCCTTCAAATTTGAAATTAGTTGGTATGAGTAAATACAGTGATGCAAGAGCAAAGTAGTATGAACCATAGCTATGGAACCTGACCTGAGAACAATTCTTTTTCTGCTTTAAGCGTTGACTTGGGGTTCGGAGTGGTGGTCCTCGTGCTTTGGGCACTGCAGTTGCCTTACTAACTGCTCGTGTTTGGGTGCTCTGTGGTGGAGATGGTGCTGTGTCAATGAGAGCTGGGTTACTATCTGCTGGGGTTGGGGTTAGAAGGGGTGTAGCTGGTTCTCTGTCCAACTGGGTAGGGGTACAATCTGCGTGAGTCTGGGTTATGTGTGGTGGGGCTGGTTCTTGGGCAAGTACAACCGTGGTTCTATCGCCATCGACAGGTAGCACGATCTTTTCTGAAGACCGTGTTTTTACTCCCACAGATACTGCCATCACCCCCTCCAATTGAAATGGCTGATAAACAAGAAAAGTAATTGAATGTACAGACATTGTAAGATAGACAGGTGCAATGGACAGTAGGGAAGAAAACAGGGCATGAAATAATTCACATTTATGTTGTCTAACCAAACAGAATAGCAGGACATAATTTGAAATATATGATGGCTAATTAAACAGGATAGCATGACACAATTTCACATGTATGATGGCTAACTAAACATGATAGAATGACATACTTCAAAATATGATGACTATGTAAACAGGATGACATGATATAACTATACGATGTGTCTATTAAAGTGGTTGGCATGCCATAAATCACAAACATGCCGTCGATGGAAACATGATGGCATGATATAATTCACGGATAGAATGACATAATTCAAATATGATGACTATGTGAACATGATGAGATGATATAGCTATATTATGTCTTTAGAAAATGGGTTGGCATGCCATAATTCAGATACATGCTGTCTATGTAAACATCATGGCATGATATAATTCAAATATATGATTTATATACTAAGGAAGTGAGCAGAGAGCAATCGCATATATGATGTGTCAACTAAGGAGATGGCATTCAACATCGTGTATATGGTGTAAAAACTAAGCATTGCAATACAACATATGCATGATATGAGTAATATAACCCTGCCAAGTTTGAGCATACACCTCAGGGGGATAATAGTGGTCATCTGCCTCTGAATCCTCCTCTGAAGAGCTATCTGTAACCAGCAACATATCTGCTTCACCAGGTAGCATTGTCTGCTCTGAAGACCTTGTTTTCACTCCAGATTTCTCCATCACCAATTCAAATGGCTGATGCACAGGAAGAGCAGTTGAATATACAAACATTGTCGACAAAAGCAATGAGAAATACAAAAAAAAGGACGACATGATATAATTCACATATATGACGCTTGGCTAAACAGCATGGCATTGCATAATTCACATATATAATGCCTTGCAACAAGATAGCATTGCGTAATTCACATATATAATGTCTTGCAAAAAGATGGCATTGCATAATTCACATATATGGTAATTAGACACTAAACAGGTGGCATTCACACAAATCATGTCTAAACTAAGCAAATGACATAGCAATGCAAGATACCATACGCACGATATGAGCAACATAACCCTGTCAAGTTAGAGCATGCACCTCGGGGGGGGGGGGATAGGACTGGTCATCTGTCTTTGAATCCTCCTCTGAGGAGCTATCCGTAACCAGCGAGATATGCGCTTCGTCAGATAGCATAGTCTGCTCTGAAGACCTTGTTTTCACTCCAGAATTTTCCATCACCGCGTCAAATGGCGGATGTACACGAAGAGTAGTTGAATGTACTAACATTGTTGACAAATGTAATACGTAACGAAAAAAAGGATGGCCTGATATAATTCACATATAAGATGACTGGCTAGCTGGATGGCATTGCAAAATTCACATATATGATGCCTGGCTAAACAAGATGGCATTGCATAATTCACATAAAAACGATGAATAAACTAAACAGATGGCATTCACAGAAAGCATGTCTAAACTAAGCAGTTGACATATTTGATGTATAAAGTAAGCAATGCAAGGCACCATATGCATGATATAACCAACATCAGCATGCCAAGTTAGAGCGAAGACCTCATGGGGTAAATAGGAGTGGTCTTCTGCTTCTGAATCCCCCTCAGGACAGTTATCTTCCTCTTGATTACGATCCGAAATGGGTGGAGGGGGGCTGCCTTTGCGCCCAGCATGGAGCGACGTCTGCATGAAATTTTATTGCCACGCAAGGCTCGTCTCTTTTGCTCTACATGTTCAGTTCCATTGTGTATAATAACTGACATGCATAGGAATAAAACATAGTGAGATTATGTAAGCAGTGCATGCACACATCCAGAGTGATGGTAGCAAACTGTGGATAGAGCCAAAACCAATGATAGCAGGCAGATAATAGCTTTAGTTAAAAAATACAGATAATGGCTCCTTTAATGTTTGTTTGCACCCAACATGAAACTCATAGTAGACACCCGATATTAACCAGATAGTAGACAGATAGTACTGATTGTTGCCCCAATATGTACCCCACAACCATTTAAAAACTCAAGTTTCAGCATAAGTTTGAACCTGAGTCGGAGTCTAATAGGTGAACACGACGATAAAGTAGCATGTCATCATATTAAGCGATGCATAACGTAAGCAGACACGGAAGAGTGCGACCTCTCTTGCGGACCCGTGTAGTCCTCAAGGTCATCTGCTCAGTTGATGATGGTAATGCAGTTGTCGTGGCTGCCGGCGGCGGCGAAGAAGATCTGAGGCGGCGAAAGACAGTTTGGAGAGCGGATCCCTGGTGTGGTGAACCCTTCCATCGTTGGAGCAGCTGAGCTAGGGTGGAACACAGCACCGCAGGAGCAGGACAAACCACACAAGGTTTTCTTTGACACATATCTGTAACAGAAGTAATTGTGTAAGGGCTTGTTTGAATTTGAGGATTCTAACAATGCAGGGATAGGAAATAGATAGGAATAGGATAGGAATGCACGTGCAAAACAGATAATTTAAAAACACAGGATTTCTGCCAATCTGGGTGTTTGGTTCACAAGAAGATCACAGGATGCAAAGAAGTATGGTGAGATAAGTCAAACCACAAGAAGTGTACAACCTCTTTGGCGAAGCCATGTCGATCTCAGCGTGATTGGGTTGGCCGGTGAGGATGCTCCGGCTGACTTGGCTGTCGGAGGAGGGGAAGAAGATCTTAGGCGTTTGGAGATGGAGCCCGAGGTACTGCTCCGCTGTGATGGAGGGTTTCGTCGTTGGAGCAGCTCCGGTGAGTTGTACGACGCCGAGGCTGAAGCAGGACAAGAGAGACAACGTTAACCTGAGGGGAATTCTAATAGCATCTCCAATAGATGACGTAAAATACATAACCACAAAGTGCTAGATGTATACATCAGCCGCTCATCTCTGAACTTAACTGTCGAAACTGAATTTAACTGTCGAAACTGAATTTTGCTGTCGAAACTGAATTTTACTGTCGAAACTGAATGCACTAGAGGTGAGGCTACACGTCAGTCGACTGACTTTTTCATCTTTGGTCAGTCAATTTTGCAGCCGTTGGATATGAAATCAAGGGCCTGCAGTTCATCTTCAACCTCCACCCCCTGAGCCGCCAGCCACCACCGGCCAAACAGCCGCCCCGCCCGCCCCGAAAACACTCCCCACCGCCGGTCCGACGCCGCCCCGGCCATCCCTCTAGGCCCCACCGTGCCGAGCTTTTTCTCCGGCGATCCCCACGCCACCGCCCACCACCGCTGGCGACCACCGCCCCCACCCTGAACCCTAAGATAGACAGTGGGGTACTTCTCCGGCGAGCCCCCCTCCCCGCTGAGGCTGGTTCTTCCTTAACTCCGGCGAGCCTCCCCACCCCCTGAAAATCGACTGACCCAAAAGTCGATTCAGTCAACTGAAGTGTAGCTAAATCGGAGCAGCATCGCAAGCAAGAGCAAGAGCGAGAGCAGCAACGCGAGCAAGAGCAAGAGCAAAAGCAGACCAGGCAGGGGACCGAGAGCAAGAGCAGAGCAGCAGCGCGAGCGAGAGCTAAAGCAGCAGCAGCCCCTACTGATGTGGACGTCGCTGCCGAGGGAGCGACGCCGTGGAGGAAGTGGCCGGCGATGCCGCGGTGGATGGAGCCGCGCCGTGTCGGCTCGGGACCGAGCGCCGGCAGCACCGTGAGATCGAATCAAGAAGAAAATGCGGCGATTAGTGTACAACCTCTTTGGTGGCGCCGATTAGGCCGCAGCTTCATCCGAGGAAACGGTGATGCTGATGCTCTTCCGGTGGTGTAGGTGAAGACGGCGGTGTGGGAATGGAGGTGGCGCGAAAGACGAGGGGAACATCGGGGCAGCTCCTTGGAGGTGGAGGACGGGGTGGCTGAACTGGCGGGACGACTAGATCGACGACGGATCCTCATCCGGTACGGTGGATGAGGGACGTCGAGGTGTTGCCGTGGACGACGTCGTCGGGGAAGAGGCTCCGGCTGGGTGGCGGACGGAGGAGGGTGTGGGGCTTCGCGGGTTTTCCCGGCCTCGGTGTACGAATGGGTGGGCGGATGGGACGGGAGTGGGGAACCATGGCTTAGGGACGCGCTTGTCCGAAGTGTGGGGTAAGTTACAAAAGTACCCCCACCGATTTGAGGCGGTTCTTTCGGTTCAGGGGTTTCACGGGCATTTCGCGTGTTGGGATTTCAGAGGAGGTGGGAGTTTTCGCGCGCGTTGTAATTTTAGAATAGCAAGGCGCGGGTTGAGATGGAGGGAGTTGTCGGAGCACAACGAGACAAAGATATATCTTAAATATTTCGGGCTATCAAGGCGCGGGTTGAAATTTCCGGACAAGCCTAACGTGTACTGTACCAAATCAATTCGCACTACAAATGTCATTCAAAACTTTGAATTCATGTAATGTTCAATTAAAATATTTCGCTACATGTATAATGCACGCAACCTAGTACTCAAATGAACGTTTTAGTGCATTCCAAATGTATATACTACCGCGTCAATATGAACGAAATTTGAATTTGTTTCTCTATTTGAATAAGATCTACAATAATGATTGTTGTGAAGTCAAAGCTTTGAATTCGTTTCTCTATTTTAATAAGATCTACAATCGTCATTATTGTTAAGTTAAACCATCGTTTGTGTATTATCTTCACAGCACACCACATGATTAGTCTCGAGTTACATATGAACTATGTGTACTATATGAACTCGAACTCGATTTTTTGAATCCACTTTATGTTGATTTCAAATCATAGTACATTTCAAGCTCTAGCTAGATTTTCACAAACTAAACCATGTCTCATATGTATAATGTGTTTATCACATTATGTATGGTGCCCCGCCCCCTACGCCTACAAGTATTTAGATGTGAGTTGCAAACACCACACATTACCAAAAATTCAAATAAAATGTGAGAATGTTCGATATATAGTATTGTTTAGATTGTTCAATATTTAGTTGTAAGCTGCAAACGCCACACATTATCAAAAATTCAAATAAAATGTGAGATTGTTCGATGTATAGTATGGTTTAGATTGTTCGACATTTAGCTGTGAGTTGCAAACGCCATGCATTATCACATTATGGTATAACATGTGCAAAACCACAACACGCGTATCACCGCTATATTCATGCATGCATATGTTTAAAACACTATGATCTCCTATTCAAATATATGAATCCACTTTCATATCAAATTATGATCTTTGTTAGTCTCTTACACCCACACAATCCTCTAACCTTTGTAGCTACCACTAACATTCTCTCGTGCATGCACACGCCCTCCTCGCCCTCCCCCTCCCTCAGCATTCTATCCATCGCGCACATTCATTTTTTTTCTTCTTTAGGTCGTTCTCCCACAGTCTCCACAACTCCTTTCCGACACACACCGATCGATAAACCTCTCCAGCGATGTCTGCCTACAACATACACACGCACCTTCAATCTCCTCCTTTATGTGTCCTTGCCTCGTGTCTCTCATACGGTCCCACTCACGTGTAAACTCTCGCCCCTCTTTT
The DNA here is from genome assembly GCF_002575655.3 of Aegilops tauschii subsp. strangulata. Taxonomy (NCBI): domain Eukaryota; kingdom Viridiplantae; phylum Streptophyta; class Magnoliopsida; order Poales; family Poaceae; genus Aegilops; species Aegilops tauschii. Next base: position 552,424,039 of record NC_053037.3, read on the forward strand.
CATCGATCTCACAACCACACACTCCTCCCCCTATCTAGCTAGTAGCTGGGCCTCTCGCACCACCTCCTAGCTCCATTCTCTCTGTCTATCCGTCTCGTCGGGCCTTATTTGCCTCTAACAAATGGACGTACACCGACCGATCTCCCGCTATACATATAGCTAGCTAGGTCCTTATAACTCATTTTCCCCACGCATCGATCGATCTACCTCATTAGTTATGTCTCTCCCTTCCTCCGACAAACAACAATTGATCTACCGATCTAGTTAGGTTTGCTTACCAAACACATGGTTCCCCTTCATCATCCATGGATGTGTCCCGACAGATCTATCACGCACAGGCACACACAGAAACACATCCCCACTCTTATTAATAATATTACAGTTCACCCTTAGTTTGTCTAGTAGGCCTCTCCCACCATCTTCGAGAAGCAACTCCATCACCCATCCAGCACTCTACCCCTCTCCGTCCCTCTCTCTCTCCTCTCTCTCTGTCCCATCCTATTTCCCGTCCTTCAGTTATGTATGGATGTCGACCGATCTCCCTCAATACATAGCTGGGTCTCTCCTTCTCAACACATATACGAGTCGTTCTACCTCTATAGTTAGGCCTCTGCCTACCCCTCCCCCCACCCCCTCGCACACACATACACACACCGATACATCAAGCGCTCTAGTCATGTCTCCCTACCACACACAAACTTGCCCTGTGCTCTCTGACGTTCCGGTAGCTAGGTCAGTCGACCTATATCTTTGACTTGCACACACACACAATTTCGATGGCTCTCTTCATCGATCTCGCACCCACCCACTTGATCCTCTCTTCGACTCTATCGATATCTATGACCCCTCCCTCTCTTCTCCTGGATCGACCGACCCTCTATATATGATATGGATAGGCCTCCATTTCACACACATTGCATGCAAAATTTTGTTTGAGATGTCATCGACACATATTCCCACAAATACATTCACGAAATCAACCCCCCCCCAAAAACAAAAAACACTCACGAACGCACAAGCCATTTGTCTAGGTTTGTATCTCTCACACACACCCACATAGGTGGGGGATGTGCACGAAGAGAAGAGGTGCACGCACGGCACACGTACTCCCGTCTCTTTCCCAACCACACCCGCGCGGGTACACGGTGGAGCTCATTTATGTACGAAAAGGCAGCCCGCATGGTAACTTGACACGTGTACTGGTTGTCCACTAGATGGAGGGAGGATCGTCTACCACGGGTGAACAAACAAATTGCGACTTGACACGTTATGTTAAAAAAGAGGCAAACCATGTGGGGCCTACCTTAGAGGCAAGGCTCTATACACTGGAGTACTTTTGATGTGTCCCGTCAACTCACAGAACGAGGAGAAGCTTGCTTAGTACGCCGTCTCCCCCGCCCATGGGCGCGGTGGCTCGCAGGATGAGGTGAAGCTTGCTTACTACGCCTTATGCCCGCTCCCTCGCCCACGCGCGCGGTGGCTCGCAGGACGAGGAGAAAATTTTACTAGTACTCCCTCCGTTTACTCCTCGTCCCTACTACCTTGGTTAGAGAGATTATCATATTGTTTGGAATATATGTCCTTTAGTAGATTTCAATATGAACTACTAGTACATACTCCAAACACTGATGTATATAGACGTATTTTAGAGTGTAGATTCACTCATTTTGCTCCGTATGTAGTCCATATTGAAACGGACGTAATAGTACGCACTCTCCCTTGCCCCTCGCCACGTGGTGGACATGTAGCAATTCATTCGGTCTCATATAGCCAGAACGATATATACTGCAGTACCATTATTGCTCGACTTCCCGAAGAGGCGACGAGCCAATCGCAAGGTTAATAGTTTGGAGATGCCAAGCGCAAGGTTTATAGGAGAACGAGTAGTAGGTGCCGCGTCATTTATAAATAAAGTTTTTTTTCTTCAGTGGCACGTACGCAATATAAATAGGTTCATATTGAGAGAAAAGGAAACCGCTCCACTATATACATAGGCAGGACGAGCCTACACGGTTGCTTGCTGGGGTTGCTCTCTTCAGTTTTCACACTCTCTCGCACAAAACCACTGTGGCCACATCTCTAACATCCCGGCGGATCACGTCCGCCGGGGGAAGGGGTGGATGCTTAGTGTAGATGCGGTCGCCGTCGCCGACGGCGAAAACCCACTGTCGGCATGTCCCGATCTGGGGTCCCCGCCATTCTCTCTCACAAAGCCGGTGAGGTTGCCTTCGTCCATTGCTCACTGCCGCGACGTGGTTAGTTGCCTCCTCCCGCCGCCCTCCTCTAGGTTGAGCTACGTCTTGACATCCCTCAGGTACAACTCCCTTTATAGCCGGCTTGCACCACTGCTCCAGCTGCCCACATCACTCCATGTGGATATTTCTCTACTTCTTTGCCCCGCACATACCTCTACTGGCTTCTACGTACTGTATTTGTGATGAGTTTATGTCTCATCAACTAGTCCCAGTAATCTTATTCTAATCACGCTTCTTCAATTTCTTTGCCAGAGGGATGCTCATTTCGATTTTGGTGAAACTGCACAAAATGATCCGATGGTCAAAGGGTTGCAAACTTCATTTCTTAGGAAGCGCCGACGTTGCCAGCAAATTAAAGCCTGGTTAGGGTTTACGGTTCAAGGGCTAGGGACTGCATGGATCATTTTTTTATTTAGCCGTCTCTGTTTCAATGGCTAGGGACTGCATGAGTAGTAGTAGTAATGTACGCCTTACGCCCGCTCCCTCGCCCACGCGCGCGGTGGCTCGCAGGACGAGGAGAAAATTTTACTAGTACTCCCTCCGTTTACTCCTCGTCCCTACTACCTTGGTTAGAGAGATTATGATATTGTTTGGAATATATATGTGCTTTAGTAGATTTCAATATGAACTACTAGTACATACTCCAAACACTGATGTATATAGACGTATTTTAGAGTGTAGATTCACTCATTTTGCTCCGTATGTAGCATAAAGTTGAGACACTTATTTTGGAACGGAGGGAGTACATATTTGCTATGATCTGTCAATCATTGAGATGCAATAGCATGCATGTTAGTCTCCTTTGTATTTGGTGAAATGTTGCAACGGGCAACCTTGGACGCAAGATACATGTAACAGAAGCTGGAAGCTTCAAAGCATTGTACTATCTCGCTGATAAATTATAGTACGTACTATAGAAGTAGTAGTATGTAAAGAGTTAGGTGTCGCACGGTGTCCAGAAAATATGGTGATAGTGTGAGGTGGGCCATGTAATCACAGAGCTTGCGTGTTTTCACTGCTCTTGCACTCCTCCGCCGTAAGAATGGAGAAAACTGTAATCTAGTAGTACCTCCTTTCGCCGAAAGCGTGGGACATCCAGCAGTCCTACCACCTCAGTAATAATGACCAATGAGCCGTTAAATCACATAGACCCAGCAGTAAGTTGGACGGACGAAGCAACCATCACTCTTGAATCTGCTTCTCCCTTCAACGCAGGCGCCAGTGAGAGGTCGCGTCCGCTCTGCCTGGGCATGAATGTGGCACCGATTCTTTGGAGCGGCGCTGATCGTTTCGGGCGGGAAGCGCGCGCGGGCGATGGAGGGGCTTTGGGTGGGCCAGGCTGGTCACGAGTGGGCGTGGCAGCTGTCCGCCTGTCCCTACCGGACGCCCGGAAACGAGAGGATGCACCGACTCTCTTGGCTAAAATCGTACACTACACACCATCTCTCTGTAGGAGTAGGTCGATCTGTCGCTCTCTCTAACACACACATGCTGTTAAACACACACACGCACATGCACACGCACACATAGGTTCATAGAATAGGAAAATCATGCGAGTGCTAAGCCACAGGAAGTGAGATACAAATGGCGTACGTACAAGAAGAGAAGAGGCATCTCTTAGTTGTTTGGATTAATTGTTGCATTTAGAGACAGAAATCAAGGCCTTGATTGGAGGAATGACCGGTCAAGTTTCTCCTTCTCCTCCAATCTGCTTGTACCTTGGTCCCGCTGCACCTTCTTGTTGGGGAACGTAGTAATTTCAAAAAAAATCCTACGCACACACATGATCATTGGTGATGCATAGCAACGAGAGGGGAGAGTATGTCCACGTACCCTCGTAGACCGAAAGCGAAAGCGTTAGCACAACACGGTTGATGTAGTTGTACGTCTTCACGATCCGACCGATCAAGTACCGAACGCACGGCACCTCCGAGTTCTGCACACGTTCAACTCGATGACGTCCCTCGAACTCCGATCCAGCCGAGCTTTGAGGGAGAGTTCTGTCATCACGACGGCGTGGTGACGATGATGATGTTCTACCGACGCAAGGCTTCGCCTAAGCACCGCTACGATATTATCGAGGTGGACTATGGTGGAGAGGGGCACCGCACACGGCTAAAAGATCCAAGAGATCAATTGTTATGTCTATGGGATGCCCCTCCTCCGTATATAAAGGGGGGAGGAGGAGAGGGCCGGCCAAGGGGGTGGCGCGCCCTAGGAGGGGGAAACCTACTCCAAGTAGGTTTGCCCCTCCCTTTCCTAGTCCAAGAAGGAGGGGGAAGGAAGGAGTGGGAGAGGGGAAAGGCAAGGGGGGCGCCGCCCCCCCTTCCTTGTCGTATTCGGACTCAAGGGGAGGGGGCGCGCCTCTTGCCTTGGCCGGCCCCTCTCTCTCTCCACTAGGGCCCAACAAGGCCCATTAGTTCCGGGAGGGGGGGGGTTCCGGTAACCCCCGGTACTCCGATAAATGTCCGAAACCTTTCCGGTGTCCAAACATAGTCGTCCAATATATCGATCTTTACGTCTCGACCATTTCGAGACTCCTCGTCATGTCCGTGATCACATCCGGGACTCCGAACAACCTTCGGTACATCAAAACACATAAACTCATAATATAACCGTCATCGAACTTTAAGCGTGTGGACCCTATGGGTTCGAGAACTATGTAGACATGACCGAGACACGTCTCTGGTCAATAACCAATAGCGGAACCTGGATGCTCATATTGGCTCCCACATATTCTACGAAGATCTTTATCGGTCAAACCGCATAACAACATACGTTGTTCCCTTTGTCATCGGTATGTTACTTGCCCAAGATTCGATCATCGGTATCTCAATACCTAGTTCAATCTCGTTACCGGCAAGTCTCTTTACTCGTTCCATAATACATCATCCCACAACTAACTCATTAGTTGCAATGCTTGCAAGGCTTATAATGATGTGCATTACGGAGTGGGCCCAGAGATACCTCTCCGACAATCGGAGTGACAAATCCTAATTTCGAAATACGCCAACCCAACAAGTACCTTTGGAGACACCTGTAGAGCACCTTTATAACCACTCAGTTATGTTGTGACGTTTGGTAGCACACAAAGTGTTCCTCTGGTAAATGGGAGTTGCATAATCTCATAGTCATAGGAACATGTATAAGTCATGAAGAAAGCAATAGCAACATACTAAACGATCAAGTGCTAAGCTAACGGAATGGGTCAAGTCAATCACATCATCTATCTATCTATATATATATATATAGTGTTACTATTCATCACCCAGGATGCAGAATAAGTTATTCTTCACCCGAGGTAATCTTACGATCACTTCCTAAATAAATTACGTTCAGAATATAAATAGTTACATGCACATTAATTCAATATGTAAAATTTGGTCTAAAAAAGTTATAAGATCAGAAAAATCACATTTTATGTATGTTTTACAATATGTTTTTACATTTGTAATTTTATGTAACATAAAATATTTTTTACGGCGAGTACATATTTTCTTACGTTCTTTTTTTATGTATGAAATAAGATAAAATTTATAAAATGTAAAAATACGGTGCGTTGATGTCAAAATAGAGAGGGGGTGAAGAATAACTATTCCTCACCCAGGGTGACGAATAGCGCGACCCAAGAAATTACCACGTTAATCAGTAATTATGAGCCGTTAATCTGGTGGGGCCGAGTTATTACGGTGTAGATCAATCCATAATTTTTTCTTGAAAATTTGGTCAACTGTGAAAAAAATGCTATTAATCTACTACCGATTCTTCCTCCCGTATTAAACGCAATCTTCCACCGGCCCGTAATAAAAGCATTCCATTAATCCATCGATTCTTCCTCCCGTAATAAAAACAAACTATAAAACTTTGATTAAAAAAAACTCTATCTACTCATGAAATCTAACCGTCTCCTTCCAAAAAGAAAGAAAGAAAAAATTAATCTAATTGCCATCTCGCCCAATCTCGCAGTGTCACGATCCGGTGACCGCAGACCTCATGCAATCTCCCGTCATGTCCTCTATGGCGGCAGCGCCGTGGCAATGGATCCAACTCAACTCCCGGACCGACGACTTTGAGATGAGTTCGGACGTTACCTTCACGCAGCTCGAGGGGGGCACCAGTACCAGCGCCAGTGTCTTTGTCGGTATCAGCTAGCAGCAGGTCTACACTGTGGCGCAGTGCAGCTCATCAAGATCGAGTGCACGCCATGGCCCCCGGTCAGGTAATCTAATGGCTTTCTTCACTCTCCCTTTATTTTCCTAACAAACCAAACACCGATTTGTGCAAGGGGAATCTCATCGTACTATATGCTTGGCATGGCACCACGCAACATACACAGATTGATCTAACTGGCCTCGGCAACATCAGGAAAGCTCATGTCTGATGTTTATTTTAGGCAATGGATGGTAATTTCTGTTGTGCAGGGGATGACGGCCATGGGATAATTCTCTTCTTTAATTGTTTTTTCCAATTAATAACAGAAGTAAGAGGAAGAAAAGGGAGCCGTCAGATTGTTATGTAGGGCAGATTTTGCTAGCTACAGTAGCAGCCGAAAGACCCATCGCCGTCTGCCTAGCCACTTGGTGCTTCTCACCATCGAGGACGACAGAAGAACAGAGCCATGCATGTCTGAGTGCCCATGGCCCACCGCCTCGTGAGCGGCTGCAGGCCTGCAGGGCGTCCTTTCCTGATGCGGCACGTATGGCTGCCAGCCAAGACATCAGTGATGCCAATGACATATGATGCCCGATGGAGGAGGTTCAGTAGCAGCGCATCATCGGAGATGACAGGGGTGTTCTTCAACGCCAGAGCTCGAACATCAAGTATTGCCTGAAGCTGTTAGATACTGATGCATGTGCCCAGTAGTTAGAGCCCTCAAAGGATGAAATCGATCCAAAAATAATCCTTCCACCACAACAGTAACGTATGCAAAGTGGCCCTTTGTCCAACTCCAATCTTGATCCATCCATGTTTGAGGTGAGAGAACACCTATGTCGTTGTTAGTTCTCTTTACTGGACTGTACAGATTTATAACTGAAAATGGAATAGCTGATGCCCCCCTGCACAGCTTTTTCGTCACATATGGATCTTATAGACCATAACACTACAAGTGTGTATTGATGGATAGCAAGGACATATTATTGGGGCATGCAATTTGTGAACAATATTAGCATCCAGTGTCCTAGAATAAAAGACATGAAGAAATCAATCTGGTGAAGAGCTTCTGATCGATATTAGTGATGGGTAAGAATGGTTCCAAAGTGTCTGAATGGTATATGTTGGAATTTTAGCTTATGATACTTACATGTAGAATGATTCCGAGACATTACTCTCCTTGAATTCCGTATTAAGATTTAATCATGATATATGTGACCAAACCAGGCAGCAACACTGAGTGGTCTAAACTTTCAGCTCACATTCTTCCACTTATGCATATGCCCACACAGCTTCATATGTGTATTTTCCCATACAAGTGTTTGCTGAACCAATCAAGATAACTCTTGGATTTCGTGTTTCCTATGTAGTTACCATTGCATCCATGCATAAATAATGTTGGTTCCATGACAACTTTCAGTATATTCATGGTTAATGGAAGCAATAGAAATTTGAAATTCAGTTAACTATATGTCTGTTTTTTTGAGGGATCAAGTGCCAGTCTCTGCCCCAGCTGAAACTTTATTACACAAAGATACAGATCTTTGGGGTATAGGAGGCAGAGATACATAGCAGGAAGCACACAACAAGGTAGCAGATTCACCCAATCTCACACAAACTGAAGCGCTGCACACCAAGAACTCAATGGAGCAGCAGGCAACCTACGAGGAATTATGATAGTTCGGTCCTCAAGGTGAGTCCTGAGCATCAGAACCAGCTGATGGTTGGAAAGAACACGAGCCAGAACAAGTACAACCATATTGGCAAGGTGACAGTGAAGGCGATGAGGCGAAGCAGCAAGCTCTGTGCACATGCATTTTCTCTCTCTCCACTATCCTATTATGTTTTGTAGTTGTGATGATAAAATTCTAACAGATTCTCCTCGAATATAGTAGTACTGTAATTTTTTTCCTCTCTCGGCAATTGATCTACAAGAGTTGGCTTCTGTGCATAGGTTCTACATCAGCCGAGATAACTAATCCGGTATTACATCTATGTTTACTGCAATAGCTATATGTTTTTACTTTTTACCAATTTGGTCATCGTGAGTTCTTGCTATTGATTATTTAATACAAGTGTATTGTCATAAGGTGTAATGTTGTAGCATATTTACTTGCACAATATCATGGATCATCCATTTGGTATTTGTCTTCCAAAATTAATCTGCTTACAAAATCTAACAGATCTGAAGGAGAATTCCTCATTTGGCATTTAGAAGACCAGGTGTCTATCTCTTGCATGCTGATATATCCTAGACTCAAAGATATATAAATGCAGAAGCTATGCACAGAAGACCAGGTACGTAAGAGTTGGATTAAATTATGTAACTTGATATTTTACGTGAACATCAACTATGGGTTCCTAAAGCACGTCTATCACTCCCTTCTAAATAGTATGCCAAGTTGATTTGCATTAGGTGCAACTTAGGATATATATATATATATATATATATGAACCCTGACTTTTGTTTTCTTCGGCGAGTGTATTTTGGTATCTGGTAATGTCAGTGGCAGGTTATATCTCTAAGTGTATGCTTTTCAACTTAATGATGCTTCTCCTACATTTTTACCTGCAAGGTAATTGTGGCGATTTCGTAAAGAATAATTCATCCATATAAAGTGTACTGCAAGGTATTTTTATTTCCGGACGGAGGAAGTAGTATAATATATACTATTTCTTAATTAATAATACATCCATGTGAGTTTAAAAAGAAATAAAATATGTTTAAATATTAATATTCTTTGATATATTATACTTCTTAATAATGTGTCTGTGCTCAACTTTTCATATCACAAATTACTACTTTGGTTGGAAGGAAGAAACTCCTTATTTGCTTCCCATTTTCGATCGCACTAAAGAATACATAACACATCGATTTGGTTTGTGGTGAAAGCTGACAAGCGCAATAGCTAAATTATACCTAATATATGAAATGTTGTTCTAATTCTCTCATGTCACCCGAGCATGGACGTTATTAGGAAAATTCCTTATAAATATAGCAATAGACAGGAAGTTGTTATCGTGACTATAATGACCAGAGGGATATCTTATAAAATGTACAGCCATAGGTATTTGATCAAACATGTCTCCATTTTTTAATTTATGTCATGCAATTCAACTTGAAACGACATGTTTTGTTTCTTCGACACCTATTTCATTGTGTTTTTTGGGATGCCGCTATATTCAAAGTTGTTGCTTAAAGTAGTCTTCAAAACAGATAGGTGGAGAAGTTTCATTTTCCTTTTTTAGGAATCACTATGAGGGAGAGCATATCCACTTGAATATACATTACTCAAAGCAACCATCTTAGGTTAAGAAATATCCATAAGGAAGCACCAACCTTATCAATCAGATCTTTGAACCAATGTGTCGAAAGGTCTAAGTAGTTGCAAACATTCCTATTGTATTAGAGAGGAGTGCACAAACTAAACCGTCTGCCCAGTATTTTCTTCGTGACAAATAACAGGTTTAAATTTTTTTCAACGACTCCCTGCAAAAATCAATGAATTTAAACAAAAGGATATACCCAGGTGATAATCAGTTGGTAATATTTCTACTATGTATGGGTTCTTTGACTTTCAAATAGCCCGTGCAACGCACGGGTTGACGACTAGTTCTTCTAATGATGTGACCCCGTTAATCAAATGACAACTCATGTATATGGCTAGGAAATATAACCATCTTTGATCAACGAGCTAGTCAAGTAGAGGCGTACTAGTGACACTCTGTTTGTCTATGTACTCACACATGTATTATGTTTCCGGTTAATACAATTTTAGCATGAATAATAAACATTTATCATGAAATAAGGAAATAAATAATAACTTTATTATTGCCTCTAGGGCATATTTCCTTCAGTCTCCCACTTGCACTAGAGTCAATAATCTAGATCACATCGCCATGTGATTTAACATCAATAGTTCACATCACCATGTGATTAACACCCATAGTTCACATCGTCATGTGACCAACACCCAAAGGGTTTACTAGAGTCAACAATCTAGCTCACATCGCTATGTGATTAACACCCAAAGAGTACTAAGGTGTGATCATGTTTTGCTTGTGAGAGAAGTTTAGTCAACGGGTCTGCCATATTCAGATCCGTATGTATTTTGCAAATTTCTATGTCTACAATGCTCTGCATGGAGCTACTTTAGCTAATTGCTCCCACTTTCAATATGTATCCAGATTAAGACTTAGAGTAAACTCGGTCAGTGCCAAAACTTGTATCGACGTAACCCTTTACGACGAACCTTTTTTCACCTCCATAATCGAGAAACATATCCTTATTCCACTAAGGATAATTCTGACCGCTGTTCAGTGATCTACTCCTTAATCACTATTGTACTCCCTTGCTAAAATCAGTGTAGGGTATACAATATATCTGGTACATAGCATGGCATACTTTATAGAACCTATGGCTGAGGCATAGGGAATGACTTTCATTCTCTTTCTATCTTCTGTCGTGGTCGGGCTTTGAGTCTTACTCAATTTCACACCTTGTAACACAGGCAAGAAATCTTTCTTTGACTGTTCTATTTTGAACTACTTCAAAATCTTGTCAAGGTATGTACTCACTGAAAAAACTTATCAAGCGTCTTGATCTATCTCTATAGATCTTGATGCTCAATATGTAAGCAGCTTCACCGAGGTCTTTCTTAAAAAAACTCCTTTCAAACACTCCTTTATGCATTGCAGAATAATTGTACATTATTTCCGATCAACAATATGTCATTCACATATACTTATCAGAAATGTTGTAGTGCTCCCACTCACTTTCTTGTAAATACATGCTTCACCTCAAGTCTGTATAAAACTATATGCTTTGATCAATTTATCAAAGCGTATATTCCAACTCCGAGATGCTTGCCCTAGTCCATAGATGGATCCTTGGAGCTTGCATATTTTGTTGGCACCTTTAGGATTGACAAAACCTTGTTGCATCATATACAACTCTTCTTTAATAAATCCATTAAGGAATGCAGTTTTGTTTATCCATTTGCCAGATTTCATAAAATGCGGCAATTGCTAACATGATTCGGACAGACTTAAGCATAGATACGAATGAGAAACTCTCATCGTAGTCAACACCTTGAACTTGTCGAAAACCTTTTTGCGACAATTCTAGCTTTGTAGATAGTAACACTACTATCAGCGTCTGTCTTCCTCTTGAGGATCCATTTAATCTCAATGGCTCACCAATCATCGGGCAAGTCAATCAAAGTCCATACTTTGTTCTCATACATGGATCCCATCTCAGATTTCATGGCCTCAAGCCATTTTGCGGAATCTGGGCTCATCATCGCTTCCTCATAGTTCGTAGGTTCGTCATGGTCAAGTAACATGACCTCCAGAACAGGATTACCGTACCACTCGGGTGCGGATCTTACTCTGGTTGACCTACGAGGTTCGGTATTAACTTGATCTGAAATTTCATGATCATTATCATTAGCTTCCTCACTAATTGGTGTAGGTGTCACATGAACCGGTTTCTGTGATGAACTACTTTCCAATAAGGGAGCAGGTATAGTTACCTCATCAAGTTCTACTTTCCTCCCACTCACTTCTTTCGAGAGAAACTCCTTCTCTAGAAAGGATCCATTCTTAGCAACGAATTTGCCTTCGGATCTGTGATAGAAGATATACCCAATAGTCTCCTTTGGGTATCCTATGAAGACGCATTTCTCTGATTTGGGTTCAAGCTTATCATGTTGAAACTTTTTCACATAAGCATCGCAACCCCAAACTTTAAGAAACGACAACTTTGGTTTCTTGCCAAACCACAGTTCATAAGGTGTCATCTCAACGGATTTAGATAGTGCCGTTTTTAACGTGAATGCAGCTGTCTCTAATGCATAACCCCAAAACAATAGTTGTAGATTGGTAAGAAACATCATAGATCGCACCATATCTAATAATGTACGGTTATGACATCCGGACACACCATTACGCTGTGGTGTTCCAGGTGGCGTGAGTTGCGAAACTATTCCGCATTGTTTCAAATGAAGACCAAACTCGTAACTCAAATATTCTCCTCCACGATCAGATCGTAGAAACTTTATTTTCTTGTTACGATGATTTTCCACTTCACTTTGAAATTATATGAACTTTTCAAATGTTTCAGACTTTATGTTTCATCAAGTAGATATACCCATATCTGCTCAAATCATCTATGAATGTCAGAAAATAACGATACCTGCCGCGAGTCTCAATATTCATCGGACCACATACATCAGTATGTATGATTTCCAACAAATCTGTTGCTCGCACCATTGTTCCGGAGAACGGCGTTTTAGTCATCTTGCCCAAGAGGCATGGTTCGCAAGCATCAAGTGATTCATAATCAAGTGATTCCAAAAGCCCATCAGCATGGAGTTTCTTCATGCGCTTTACACCAATATGACCTAAACGGTAGTGCCACAAATAAGTTGCACTATCATTATTAACTTTGCATCTTTTGGCTTCAATATTATGAATATGTGTATCACTACGATCGAGATCCAATGAACCATTTTCATTGGGTGTGTAACCATATAAGGTTTTATTCATGTAAAAGAACAACAATTATTCTCTAACTTAAATGAATTACCGTATTGCAATAAACATGATCAAATCATATTCATGCTCAACGCAAACACCAAATAACACTTATTTAGGTTCAACACTAATCCCGAAAGTATAGGGAGTGTGCGATGATGATCATATCAATCTTGGAACCACTTCCAATACACATCGTCACTTCATCCTTAACTAGTTTCTGTTCATTATGCAACTCCCGTTTCGAGTTACTACTCTTTAGCAACTGAACCAGTATCAAGTACCGAGGGGTTTGCTATAAACACTAGTAAAGTACACATCAATAACATGTATATCAAATATACTTTTGTTCACTTTGCCATCCTTCTTATCCGCCAATTATTTGGGGTAGTTCCGCTTCCAGTGACCAGTCCTTTTTGCAGTAGAAGCACTCAGTATCAGGCTTAGGTCCAAACTATGGGCTTCTTCACTTGAGCAACAACTTGCTTGCAGTTCTTCTTGAAGTTCCCCTTCTTTCCCTTTGCCCTTTTCTTGAAACTAGTGATCTTGTTAACCATCAACACTTGATGCTCTTTTCTTGATTTCTACCTTCGCCGATCTCAGCATCGCGAAGAGCTCGGGAATTACTTTCGTCATCCCTTGCATATTATAGTTCATCACGAAGTTCTATTAACTTGGTGATAGTGACTAGAGAACTTTCTCAATTACTATCTTATCTGGAAGATTAACTCCCACTTGATTCAAGTAATTGTAGTACTCAGACAATCTGAGCACATGCTCACTGGTTGAGCTATTCTCCTCCATCTTATCGGCAAAGTACTGTCAGAGGTCTCATACCTCTCGACATGGGCACGAGTATGAAATACCAATTTCAACTCTTGGAACATCTTATATGCTCCGTGGCATTCAAAACATTTTTGAAGTCTCGGTTCTAAGCCGTAAAGCATGGTGCACTAAACTATCAAGTAGTCATAATACTGAGCTTTTGTCAAAACGTTCATAACATCTGCATCTGCTCCTGCAATAGTTCTGTCACCTAGCGGTGCATCAAGGACATAATACTTCTGTGCAGCAATGAGGTTAATCCTCAGATCACGGACCAAGTCCGCATCATTGCTACTAACATCTTTCAACTTAGTTTTCTCTAGGAACATATGAAAATAAAATAGGGGATCTAAACGCGAGCTATTGATCTACAACATAGATATGCTAATACTACCAGGACTAAGTTCATGATAAATTTAAGTTCAATTAATCATATTACTTAAGAACTCCCACTTAGATAGACATCTATCTAATCATCTAAGTGATCACGTGATCCAAATCAACTAAACCATGTCTGATCATCACGTGAGATGGAGTAGTTTCAATGGTGAACATCACTATGTTGATCATATCTACTATATGATTCACGCTCGACCTTTCGGTCTTAGTGTTCCGAGGCCATATCTGCATATGCTAGGCTCGTCAAGTTTAACCTGAGTATTCCGCGTGTGCAACTGTTTTGCACCCGTTGTATTTGAACGTAGAGCCTATCACACCCGATCATCACGTGGTGTCTCAGCACGAAGAACTTTCGCAACGGTGCATACTCAGGGAGAACACTTATACCTTGATAATTTAGTGAGAGATCATCTTATATTTCTACCGTCGATCTAAGCAGAATAAGATGCATAAAAGATAAACATCACATGCAATCAATATAAGTGATATGATATGGCCATCATCATCTTGTGCTTGTGATATCTCTGAAGCACCGTCATGATCACCATCGTCACCGGCGCGACACCTTGATCTCCATCGTAGCATCATTGTCGTCTCGCCAACTATTGCTTCTACGACTATCGCTACCGCTTAGTGATAAAGTAAAGCAATTACAAGGCGATTGCATTGCATACAATAAAGCGACAACCATATGGCTCCTGCCAGTTGCCGATAACTCGGTTACAAAACATGATCATCTCATACAATAAAATATAGTATCATGCCTTGACCATATCACATCACAACATGCCCTGCAAAAACAAGTTAGACGTCCTCTACTTTGTTGTTGCAAGTTTTACGTGGCTGCTACGGGCTGAGCAAGAACCGTTCTTACCTACGCATCCAAACCACAACGATAGTTTGTCAAGTTGGTGCTGTTTTAACCTTCGCAAGGACCGGGCATAGCCACACTCAGTTCAACTAAAGTTGGAGAAACTGACACCCGCCAGTCACCTGTGTGCATAGCACGGCGGTAAAACCAGTCTCGCGTAAGCGTACGCGTAATGTCGGTCCAGGCCGCTTCATCCAACAATACCGCCGAACCAAAGTGTGACATGCTGGTAAGCAGTATGACTTATATCGCCCACAACTCACTTGTGTTCTACTCGTGCATATTACATCAACGCATAAAACTTGGCTCGGATGCCACTGTTGGGGAACGTAGTAATTTCAAAATTTTTCCTACGCACACACAGGATCATGGTGATGCATAGCAACGAGAGGGGAGAGTATGTCCACGTACCCTCGTAGACCGAAAGCGGAAGCGTTAGCACAATGCGGTTGATGTAGTCGTACGTCTTCACGATCCAACCGATCAAGTACCGAACGCACGGCACCTCCGAGTTCTGCACACGTTCAACTCGATGACGTCCCTCGAACTCCGATCCAGCCGAGCTTTGAGGGAGAGTTCTGTCAGCACGACGGCGTGGTGACGATGATGATGTTCTACCGACGCAGGGCTTCGCCTAAGCACCGCTACAATATTATCGAGGTGGACTATGGTGGAGAGGGGCACCGCACACGGCTAAAAGATCCAAGAGATCAATTGTTATGTCTATGGGGTGCCCCCCTCCTCCGTATATAAAGGGGGGAGGAGGAGAGGACCGACCAAGGGGGTGGCGCGCCCTAGGAGGGGGAAACCTACTCCAAGTAGGTTTGCCCCTCCCTTTCCTAGTCCAAGAAGGAGGGGGAAGGAAGGAGTGGGAGAGGGGAAAGGCAAGGGGGGCGCCGCCCCCCCTTCCTTGTCCTATTCGGACTCAAGGGAGCGGGCGCGCCTCTTGCCCTGACCGGCCCCTCTCTCTCCGCTGGGGCCCAACAAGGCCCATTAGTTCCCGGGGGGGGGGGGTTCCGATAACCCCCGGTACTCCGATAAATGTCCGAAACCTTCCTGGTGTCCAAACATAGTCGTCCAATATATCGATCTTTACGTCTCGACCTTTTCGAGACTCCTCGTCATGTCCGTGTTCACATCCGGGACTCCGAACAACCTTCGGTACATCAAAACACATAAACTCATAATATAACCGTCATCGAACTTTAAGCGTGCGGACCCTACGGGTTCGGGAACTATGTAGACATGACCGAGACACGTCTCCGGTCAATAACCAATAGCGGAACCTGGATGCTCATATTGGCTCCCACATATTCTACGAAGATCTTTATCGGTCAAACCGCATAACAACATACGTTGTTCCCTTTGTCATCGGTATGTTACTTGCCCGAGATTCGATCGTCGGTAGCTCAATACCTAGTTCAATCTCGTTACCGGCAAGTCTCTTTACTCGTTCCGTAATACATCATCCCACAACTAACTCATTAGTTGCAATGCTTGCAAGGCTTATAGTGATGTGCATTACCGAGTGGGCCCAAAGATACCTCTCCGACAATCGGAGTGACAAATCCTAATCTCGAAATACGCCAACCCAGCAAGTACCTTTGGAGACACCTGTAGAGCACCTTTATAATCACCTAGTTACGTTGTGACGTTTGGTAGCACACAAAGTGTTCCTCTGGTAAACGTGAGTTGCATAATCTCATAGTCATAGGAACATGTATAAGTCATGAAGAAAGCAATAGCAACATACTAAACGATCAAGTGCTAAGCTAACGGAATGGGTCAAGTCAATCACATCATTCTCCTAATGATGTGACCTCGTTAATCAAATGACAACTCATGTCTATGGCTAGGAAACATAACCATCTTTGGTCAACGAGCTAGTCAAGTAGAGGCATACTAGTGACACTCTGTTTGTCTATGTACTCACACATGTATTATGTTTCCGGTTAATACAATTCTAGCATGAATAATAAACATTTATCATGAAATAAGAAATAAATAATAACTTTATTATTGCCTCTAGGGCATATTTCCTTCACTTCTAACGTGACTTATTACACCTAGACGGAGGGAGTCGTACGAGATACGGTGGCACACTGACTTAGGTCGAATACAAGTGCCCAAAATTGTGTGCATGTTATAATAAGGATTCACTTAAAATAGTACGTGAGCGAACAGAGGGATCAATTGGACAGTGTTCCCGAGCAGTAGCGAGATGTGTGAGGTAAGATACACCGCTGGCGCTTTTAATTTTTCTTATTAATTTGTTTGTTTCACCCTCTGACTGGTGGGACCCAACGTACTACGTGGAGAGAGGTAAGGTGACTAAGGCTGCATTATTTCTGCACCACTGTGGATAGTCTTACCACCAAAGCCACATGACACGATTATGATTTAAAGCCCAATGAGTCCCACACACAAAAAAACATGGCATGCTTGTCACACGAATGCAGGAATGTATAAAAGGTTATTTTCCTCTCGTTGAACATAAAGGGAGGGTTGTGTAGCTGGTTAGCCTGTTCGCTCATCAAACTTGAGGTATCGGGTTCGATAACTACACTTGAGCATAATTCGTGCCAGGAGGATTCTTTGACTGGTCAAAATGGATGGATACGGAGCTATACGATCTCGTAGTGACCGTATAATCACCTCATCACGTATAAGCTGCAGCCTCGGCGCTTGTTTTCTAGGGTTTGCACTCTTCACACTCTCTCCAGTATATATATACACGCTGGAGCCTCAGCGCTTGTAGTTGCTCTCTTCACACTCTCTCACCCTCTCCAGATCTAAACAAGACTTCGTTGGTCTCTCTCTCCCCTCACTACTGGTCTGCTTGTAGTTGCTCTCTTCACACTCTCTCACCCTCTCTAGATCTAAACAAGACTTCGCTGGCCTCTCTCTCCCCTCACTGTTGGTCAAAGAGCCGTCCGCCGGGAAGGGAAGGAGGCTTAACGCTGTCGCCGTCGGCGAGGGAGGGAATCCACTACCGACGCAGTTGTTCACTTTCACCCAGCGGCAGTGCGGGAGGGCCTCCGACCGCTTCTTCTTCACCGCCGTACATAGTGTGGGTCGAACGGCCTCCGGTCGCCCACCGAACCACACCCCAAGAACCTTAAGGTATAATTTACTTATTCCACATGCATTGCTCTAGCTGCATGTGGGCTTTTTTCGCTTCTGCACTCGAATCTAGGTGTTGGATCAAACAGGAAAGTAGTGGGGAAAGTTGTATACCATGAATCTAGGACGTGGTTCAAAGAGGAAAGGAATGGGGGAAAGTAGTGGGAAAAGTTGTATAGCATGAATCTAGGACGTGGTTCAAAAAGGAAAGGCAGGGGGAAAGTAGTGGGGAAAGTTGTATCGCATGAATCTAAGACGTGGTTCAAAGAGGACAGGAATGGGGGAGAGTAGTGGGGAAAGTTGTATAGTATAAATCTAGGACGTGGTTCACAGTGGAAAGGAAGTCGGGAAAGTACTAGTACAGACTGGCTATCCAGCACCTACGTTGGTCGAAAAGGGAAAACAATGACAAACGCAGTACACACATCTATAACGAACTGATCTTTTGTTTTGGGGGACAAGGCTGTAGAGTTTGAGCAGGACTAGATTTGCTGCGCTCACATAGGGAAAGGTGTCTAAAGATAACAAAACTGGGACCAACACAAATATGCTCCTTGGTTGTTTGTTCTTTGTTGCAATAGACTGTGCATCACCCCAGTACATCGGTAGATGCACATGGTGCTGGTGCATCCACTGTCCCGTGCAACTCTTTAGCTGTTGTTAATCTAAGGCCCTGTTTGGTTAAAAACTCCCTAGTCCCTACCTGCTTGGTTCCAGGGACTAAACATGGACTAGAGGTTATTAAATGACATGCTAAAAGACCATGTTACCCCTAGTAGTGAACTAATAGAGACAAGGTGCGATGCGTGGCAGGGGCAACTGTTGGAAAAAGTCCCAAAAAGACTCCCCCGGGGTCTTCTTTCTTTAGTCCCAAATGCCCACTTTTAGTCCCTAAAAGTCCCTCCTGTTTGGTTTAGATGAGACTGACACAGAGTTTTTTAGTCCCTCCACCAAAATGTCCCTGTAAACAAACACCCTCTAATAATGCCACTGGAAAATTGATGCAATGCCACAGTTAAAAGCAAATTACATGTTTAATGAATTTTATTGTTAATATAATCTCTCTGTTAATATTAATCAATGCCACCGTTTGAGAAATGCTACTGTCTTGCTTTCTTTCCCATTTAGACAAGGTAGATGCTTCTTTTTGTTGGCTTCTGTGTCATCCACCGTTATTAAACACTAGTTGTTTCCTTTGCACCTCTGTGTAAACAGGGTTATCTACTTCACCTCATTGCCATTGTGACCTTTTGTTGCACTGCACAAAACACTTTTGTTTTAAGAGTGTTTTGTGCAGTTCAACCAAAATGTCACACCGACACCGTTGCTTGATTGCTTGATCTTAGTGGAACTGCACAAGAGGAGATCTTACTTCCTATCCGTGTTGGCAAATTTGGTTCAGAACTTCTTCTTGTGAGTTGTTTGAATTCCGCGTCATGAGAGGTCAGTACTAGCCTTCTTTCACATGATTCTGCAGTGTACTTTCATATGTTGTGCTACTTGTACGGTAATGTTGCTTGATTTTAGTGAACTGCACAAATGGAGACAAGACTTCCAATCTGTATGTGCACCGTAATATCCCATTGAGGTAAGATAAGGGTATTTCACAACTGTTGGCTTGTATTTTGCCACTTTCATCAGAAAATTAATGTCATTGTTTAGTGCTATACTTGTGCAACCTAATTGACATGCCAAATCTTACATTGAAGGTGAAGCTTGTCTTTTACTGAACCAAGTGATGAAGGGGAAGAACAGGCGGAAGAAAAACAAAAATCAACTCCTGGTGCTGTAATGAAGCACTGGAACTGTGATGACACAAGTAATGATATAGTTTTGCATCTTAATTTATTGCTATGGCTGGAACGAGCAATTGTTTTGCCACTGATTTGATGCCACTCTTAATGTAATACGTAATTATCTTTACTTGTGCAAACAGGGATCTTCTTTGAAAATACCATATATTTTAGTGGAACTGCACAAGAAGATGTTGGAAACATTAATCTTATCGAGGAGTATATAGTAAGCATGGCGACCACAGTAGATAGCAACAGATGGTTCCGAAGAAGTGCTTCATCTGTATGCTCTACACAATAAGCCTCCTGACAAAGGTTGGTACTCGCCCACTGATTTCATCCATATGATTGAGCTTTGTCATCTCTATTGGTGTTGTGCTACTGTTTAGATGCTGTCATCAAAAAGTGGTATTGTCCTTGAGAAGTGCTTCATCTGTGCTGTTTTAAATATTTCATATCTTTTTTTTCGAGCAAACAGGGATGCTAGCATTTAGTTATCCTCTTGTCTTTGCACAACAGGATCATCCTCCTCTGAAGAATAATATGGAGTACGTGAAGTGACTAGTTCCGATTATGCCAGGATGAAGAAGCCCTGTCTATCTTCTCATCAGAAGGAGCAGTTGAAGGATGGTTACATTACCCGCCACAAGACCAAACTAACTTCAGCTCAGAAGGACTGACAAATCTCCATTTTCTTGCTGTGATGCGCGAGTACAATGTTGTTCTAGGATTCTTTCCGGTGAGTCCCATTTTTGTAAAAGTGTGCTCTACATGGACCATGTAGGTGCTTGTTTAAACTGTCAATTCATAGTACAGTTTGCTTTATACTAATCACTTTTTTTGTATTTGTGCAAACAGGGGTGCTCAGCTTGATTTCAATGGGAACTGCACAAAATGTTCATGAATACATCGAATCATTCATTTCCACCACAAGAAAGGAGGCGCCGATAAGTTCAAGGCGTTGCAACATATAAGGGCGAAATCATACAAGCTACGCGCGAATTTGGTTGATTTTGGTGGAACTGCACAAAAAGAACAGCTGGTTTATTTAGCACGAGGTGCCATGTCAATGTCCGAACTGATGGCAAACCCTGCCCATTCCACAATCGTAGGCATTTGATATTTTGGAATGGGAAAACCTTGTCAAATTTTGCTCAGGTTTTAGCAAGAAGACATGCGTTTGATATTTTCGAATGGGACGCCCTTTGCTGTCAGCAGCGTCGATCCATTTTTTCTTTATTCTTTAGTTGTGAAGTAAATATTGGCTCTGACATGTGAATCGCTGAGATGTATAATCATCGATTGTTTTGAATGTTCTCTATGACATGTGAATCGCTGTGATTGCAATGTACAGGAACGCTAAAAAGCTGCTCAAACTCTTTGTACTCCTTCTGTTCCTTTTGACTTCGCACATTGTCCGGTAGCATACAACTGAATTGCTCAAGTTCTCTAGCAAATGACTGTATCTCATGAGCTTGCTCAACCACGGAGCGCTCTTCAATCAGCCTGTAATCATAGAATTGCTCCATGATGTACAACTCAGTGCAAGCAACCGGAGGGTAGCAGCGGTGGCCTTACTTGGACCCGAGCGGCGGCGACCTACCGTGTTCTACTCTTCCTCGTTTTCTGTGTGGCACGGCCTCGTTGGCAGCGGGGCGGGGCCTCGGCGGAGCCGACGATGTCCTCTGTCTCGTTGCCGGTGGGCGGCGCCTCGGCGGAGCGGGGGAAAATCCTCCCCTTCGTTGCCGGCAGGGCGGGGCCTCGGCGGAGCCGGCGGTGTCCTCTGCCTCGTTGTTGGCGCCGCGGGGCCTCGGCGGAGCAGGGCCTCGTCGACGCCAGTGGAGCGGGGACTCGTCGGAGCCGGCATTGTCCTCCGCCTCGTCCTCGGTCTCGCCAAACAGTGCCTTGGCCGCTTCATCGCCCTCTTTGTAGGCGGCCGCAGCCTCCGCCACCCGCATGCGGTACCGCCAGCGCTCGAGGCGGCCCTCGCGGGCGGAGCGGTACGAGTCGAGCAGCGCCTCCTGCTCCGCCCGCTCCACGGCGATCTACTCCTCCGCCTGCAGGTGCTCCTGGAGGAGATGGTGGTTGTAGGCGGCGTCGGCCTGCGCCTCCCGGAACTGCTCCTCACGCTTCTGCCTGACCGTGTCCATATATTGGGCACGAGCCTCGCCGATGGTCATGGTGCAATGCACCGGCGAGGATGGCACGGAGGAGGGGGTTGGCGCCGGATCGTCGACTACCATGTTCTCTATTGGGACGTCGTCGTCCTCCGGCTGCCTGCCGGCTAGCCAGTCGGCAGCAATGGCTGCCATCTCCTTGTGGTCCGTCATCCGCCCGTCCCGAAGAGCGCTGGAGCGCTAGGAAGCCATGGTGGGCAGTAGTGGTGTGGACAGGAGAATAGGAACGGATGCGGATGACTGCGGCTATGGCCGGCGCAGCAGTTTATATAGCAATGGTGGGCGGCGGAGGGACGGACATGTGGCGCCGGAGTAGCCGCCTCGACAACCGTGTATCATTAATGTGGGCGGCAGAAGGACGGATGGACGACACTTGTGTCGTTTGAAGGCGGAGCAATCGCATGCACCGGGAAGCGGGGCGGGCGGCGCTGACCGTTTCGGGCGGAAAGCGCGCGCGGGCGAGGGAGGCGGTCTGGGTGGGCCAGGGCAGTTAGACTCGTGCTTGGCAGTGGGTCGGTCTAGCAGCCGGACATGCTGGCTCGCCAGCTACCTCGCCGAGCTGAGCGACGACAATTAGACGATGGACGTAGCTTCGGACCAGGAGCCGACACCACTGTCCAAGCCGGTTCATGCCGTGTTCACCATAGAGCAGGTGCGGCCGCACTTCGACGCCCTAATGGCGGAAGAGCTACCAGCGCAGGAGGACCTGTGCTGCAACCTCCGTCTCCTCAATGAGCACCGGTGAACAAGCGAACGACAATGCCGTTGCGGAAATGTGGCCCTATGATCCTGGCTTCCCGAATGAGCAGCGGGCGCTGTATCAGACCATCCGTAGGGCCCGCGAGGCCCTCTCCGTCGTCCTTCGAGTTGTTGCGCTCGCTGTGGCGCCGCCGTCTCGCGTTGTCAACATGGTCAACGGACATGAGGATGAGGAGATGACTTTACTTGGAGAGGATGACAGCAAGTGACTCCTTATTAGTATATAAAACTATAATTTTTTTGCTTCCTCCTGGTTTCCTGACATCACGGTCCCACACCATTGTGAACTTATGTAGTCAATAAACGAGAGAATTGCACAAGAAGCGGCCGACAGCTGGGACCAAGCAGCTCGAGCAGTATTTGTGTTTTTGAGGTGTGAGCACTGCAGAGTTTTTCTTGAGCAATGTTTAGCCTAGATATCAATTTTTCTCCTCTGAACAACAACAAAAACATCGCTGCAGCTATTAACTGGGCGGGCTATGGCCCGTCTAGCCCAGGCCAGATATCCAGCCCAGATATTAATTTTTTTCAAGCTGAAAATAGCTAGCCCAGCTATACTTCTTTTTAGGAATACCCAGGCAAGGTCAAGTTGTTATTCTCCGCCCCGCTGGGCTGCAAATCTTTCCTAGGAGGGATGCATTAGGCTTAACAAGAAAATGGGCTTTAAGAAATAATAAATGGGATGTAATTATAAAAATTGGGTAGTAACTATAAAAAATGCACCAAACACGTAATTACTTTATAAAATATTATTTTTGGATATTGAAAATTTTAATTTCATTAATTGTTGCGCGCGCAATGTTTCGTTAGATTTTTACGTAATATAAATTTATATTGAAATTGTATTTAATCTGACTAGAAATTTCGGGATAAAAATATTTCGGATCCCATCAAAATGTGGGAAATTTTATTGAATTCTGTTTTGAACGGTTAGTTGAAATGGGCTGTACTTTTAACAAACTGTAAATGGGCTGTAGTAAATTCCATTAGAATTCAAAAATTGGCTGCACATTCTTACAAATCACAAATGGGCTATAAGTTCTCTGCCACACACTTGTGGCCTTACTAAGTTGATGTGTCCCCTAAAAAAAAGAGAGTTGACACGTATGCAAGGCTTTGTCAACTTATAGTCAACACACGGTTCTAGCAGCAGTGGCCGTTGGATGTCCATCCAACGGATGCCGTGCTTATTCTTCAATCTCGGATATTCTAGCTTCACCCGCCCAAAAATTGATTCCTCCCCCTGACATCTGGGGTGCACCGTTTCAGAAGCTGACCTATGGGCCTACTAAGTTGACTGGGACGGAGTGCTTTGTCAACTTAGTCAATATGAACGATTCTAGCTCCAGTGACCGTACGATGTCCATCCAACGACCGTAGTGCTTCTTCGACCTCTGGTCTTGTTGCTCTAGCCGCCCAAAGCAGCGCCGGTCGTGCTGCATGCTCCTGCCTCCCGTGGCCGACTGTGCTGCCGCGGAGGCCTCACCGCCCCCTATTATTCCCACCGCTGGCCAGGCCCTGCGGCGACGGCAACCTCACACCGCAGCCGAACCAGTGAACCCTCATACTCCTCTCCGCGCGGGCTTTCACTGCCGTGTCTTCCCCGGCTCCGCGTCGTCCCCTTCCTAGGCCTCGCCGTCGTCCACCGCCTTGGTGCTCTCGGCGCGGCGTGGTCAATGTGGTCAACGACCGACTTCCATTCAAAGAGTACTGTACGTGGAGAGGCTGACAGCTGGGTCCACGGCCGCAGCTGGGTCCACGGCCACAGCCCAGTTTTTTTGTGATTTGCCAAGTAAGTCGCTTTGTCAGGCCTGTTGGGCTGCAAATCTTTCAAGATGAGGAGAGCTTCATTCGGCTGGCCGAGAAAATGGCCTATCAGTAATGAGAAATGGGTTGTACATTTTTAAAACACATCAAACCGGCAATTAGTTTCAAATTTCTTTTTTTCATTTCGAGATTTTAAATTGCATTGATTTTTATGCGTGGATAATTTATTGGATTTTATATTGATATACATTTATTTTTAAAATCAGTTTGAATGTGACTCAAAATTTCGGGATTAAAAACAGTTCGGACCGCACCGAAATATGCAAAATTTCGTATAATTTTTTAACCGTGGCCACAATATGGGCTGTAATGCTAACAAAAAGAATATGGGCTCCAAAAAAACCTTAAGAATTAGCAAATGGGCTGTAAATTATTAGAAATAATGGCAGATGGGTTGTATGCTGTTTTCCACAGATTTGAGGCTTTCCTAAAAAAAAGGTTGACGCACAAGCAGTGACTGTTGGATTTCCATCCAACGGCCGTCGTGCTTCTTCAATCTCTGCTCTTCCTGCTCCAGTCGCTCAAACAAGCGCCGGCGGGACTGCCTGCTCCCTCCTCCCCGCGGCTGTCTGTGTTGCCGCGCAGGCCTCACCGCCCCACCGTACTCCCATCGCTGGCCTAGCCATCCTCTACTCACCCACACCTGCTGTTATTCTCCGGCGACGGCAGACGAACCAGTAAACCCTCGTACAGTCGTACTCCCCTCCGCGTGGGAAACAACTGCCGAGTCTTCCCTGCCTCCGTGTCGTTCCCTTCCTAGGCCTCGCCGTCGTCCACCGCCCTGGTGCTCTCGGCGCGGCCTAGTCAACGTGGTCAACGACCGACATGCATTTGAAGTGGACTGTACGTGGAGAGGCTGACAGCTGGGTCCACGGCTGCACGCAAGGAAATGCCTCCTTATCACGCACAAAATAATGATTCCTCCACCTGACATCTGGGACCCACCGAAAGGGCCTCTGTATTTCGTGAAAAAACGTTACCGCTGCTGACAGCTTGGACCCACCAGCTATATCTTCGCACGCAAGGAAGTGCCTCCTTATTACGCACAAAAAATGAATACTCCCCCTGCTAGCTGGGACCCAGTATAGTGGCAGGCTGACTTGTGGGCCTACTAAGTTGATGGGGACGGAGGGCTTTGTCAACTTACTCAATATGCACGATTCTAGCTCCAGTGACCGTACGATGTCCATCCAACGGCCGTAGTGCTTCTTCAACCTCTGGTCTTCTTGCTCCAGCCGCCCAAACCAGCGCTGGTCGTGCCTCGTGCTCCTGCCTCCCGTGGCCGGCTGCGATGCGGCGGAGGCCTCACCGCCCCTACTACTCCCACCACTGGCCAGGCCATCCCTCTACTCACCCATAACCCCTATTATTCTGCGGCGACGGTAGCCTCACACCGCAGCGAACCAGTGAACCCTCATACTCCTCTACGCGTGGGCATCCACTGCCGCGTCTTCCCCGGCTCCGCGTCGTCCCCTTCCTAGGCCTCGCCGTCGTCCACCGCCCTGGTGCTCTCGGCGCGGCGTGGTCAACATGGTCAAGGAATGGCTTCCATCGGACGTGGACTGTACGTGGAGAGGCTGACAGTTGGGTCCACAGCCGCAACAAGGAAGTGCCTCCTTATTACGCGCAAAATAATTATTCCTCCACCTGACAGCGGGGACCCACCGGACGGGCCACCGTATTTCGCGAAAAAAAAACGTTTCCCCCTGACTACTGGGACCCACGAGCTACATCTTCGCACGCAAGGAAGTGCGTCTGGGCAAAAAAAAAACGATTCGCCCCCCTGACTGCTGGGACCCACCAGCTACATCTTCACAGGCAAGGAAGTGCCTGACAGTCGGGACCCACCTGGTCGAAGCGTACGTAGCGTTGTCATTCTGGTCGTGAACGTGCACGTACATACTGGTCGTTGTAGAGGCGCGCACGTGTCGTAGTAGAGGCGCGCATGTAGCATGTACACGTACGTACAGTGGCCAGGGTGCAAGAAAGAAAATACGGCCACATACGTACATACGGGCAGGGTCTCGAACGCCTACTCGCGCATACGTACGGCCAGGGCTCGTGTACATGGCTGGGTCGGAACGGAGAAACAGCGTCGTCGTCGTGTTCGTGGGGAGCCAACCGTCTGGGTCGGAACGGAATGCGTCGTCGTGTTCATCGGGAGGGCTTGGACGGAATAGCCGATGGAAACAAGGCCTGGCGTACTGCAGAACGGAGGAAACGGCCTTGTGTTCGACCGACCATGTTCGAAATGGGATCCTGTTCATTGGGGGGGGGTCTGGCGTATGGCAAAACGGAGGAAACAGACCTCCTACGGTCGAAACGGGGGTCCTGTTGATCGGGAGGGGTGTGGCGTACCGCAAAACGGAGGAAACGAACTTGTGTTGGAGCGCTACGGTCGAAATGGGGGCCCTGTTCATCGGGAGGGGTGTGGCGTACCGCAATACGGGACTCCACGGGATACTGTTCATCTCCACCGTCGACCCCCTCCAGCCTCCACGGGCTACTGTTCATCCATCGTCGACCTCCTCCAGCCTCCGCCTGCGACTGTTCATCCAAGGGCTCCTGTTCATCCAGCCTCCACCGCGTGCTACTCCACCGGCTACTGTTCAACCAGCCCTCTCCACGGGCTCCTGTTCAACCACCCCTCCACGAGCTACTGTTCATCCTGCCCTCCACCGTCTACTGTTCATCCTGCCCTCCACGGGGTGGTCCTATTCATCCTGCCCTCCACGGGGTCCTATTCATCCAGCCCCAACCGGCTCGAATGATCAGGGTCCTGTTCATCCACCCCCACCGGGAACTGTTCATCCAAACCCGCCATCAATGCTCACTGTTCATCCAGAGGCAACGCCACGGGGTCCTGTTCATCCACCCCCATCGGGAACTGTTCATCCAAACCCCCCCAGCAACGCTCACTGTTCATCCAGAGGCAGGATCGATCGGCTTCAGTTAGCAGCAGCAGCGAAGGAATCGCTTGATCGGGTTCAGTTAACAGCCATCGATCGATCGCTCGGGTTCAGTAACGTGTAGCCTGCAGTGCAATCGCTCGGGTTCAGTTAGAGCCCAACGCCTCGCACACATGCGCGTACGTACGAGAGAAACGTGCATCGTTCGGCCCCCGACCACCCACCGTAACCAGGGACTCCTCGATATTTTCCGCTCCCTCGCTTCTACCACGGTTTTTCCCATCATGGCCGGCCCAAAGAATGTCATGCAGCTGCGTCTCCGCCCCGCCCAGGACGAAAAGCCCATTTTCTGTCATGATTTTTTGTCATAGGAGTAGGACCCCACCACATCTATGATGATACCGGGTTTTGTCACAATTATCGTCATAGAAGTGTCATAAGTATGACAGAAAAGATTTTCATTCGGCCCAAAATGTCACGGATGTGTCTTTTTTGTAGTGATACCTCCGTACCCTATTTTTAGTGTCAGTATAGGTAACCTCTCCCTCATATGTACCAGATCGAATACATTTCATCTTCAGTCCTCTTGCCTTCAAGTGCAATGCCTTAATCAGTGATGGGAGCATTTGATGACCAACATATTGTGTTTCTGCAATTCTTTTGCGAAGAGCCATCTTTATCATGATCATCTGCCTCATCTTGTCAAATGCTTGCCACAACAAGAGCCCTTTCACTGACTTGAACTTTGAATTGAAGCATTCTGCAAGGTTATTGGTCACATAATCTACTTTGCAGATTTCGTTGAATTTGCTTCTTGACCACACCTTGCCATGATGTGCATCCATGTACTCCTTCACAAGAGGATTTTGAGCATACAACACTCTCAAATGGTGTTCATGCTTCCTTTTGCTGCATGTGTATGATGCTGGCCATAAGTTCTCATCATAAACTTTACCTTTGAACTTCTTTTTGAAATTATGCGCTAGGTGTCGCATACATTCCCTATGCTCCACTCCAGGAAATACAATTTCTACTGCACTCTCTAAACCCTTGCAAGCATCTGTGTGTATAGCTAAACCTGGGGGTGTGCCTATAATGTTGCGCAACTGCTGCAGAAACCAGACCCAACTTTCCCTAGACTCTGCCTCCACCACACCAAATGCAACTGGGAATAGCCAGTTGTGTCCATCAACTGCAGAAGCTGCTACTAGCTGTCCTCTCCATCTTCCAGTCAAATGTGTAGCATCTACAGCCAAATAGGGCCTACAACCATCTAGAAACCCCTTCCAGCAAGCCTTGAAACAAACAAAAGCCCTTCTGAAGCACTCCTTCTCAAATGACTTCCCTTTTATTTTGAATGGAACTGTATGCTTGTCAATCTCTACAACACTCCCTGGACTTGGCATCTCCACTTCAGCTTTGAAAGTGTAAAGCAGCTGAAAACTGTCATTCCATTGACCATTAATTCTGTCAAGAGCCTTTTCCCTAGCATTGAAAATTCTCATGTAAGGAATTTCTATCTTGTACTTCTCAAAAAGCTTCCCATGGAGTGTTGTTGGACCAAGTCCAGGTTCTTCTCTCAGCCAATCCAATATAGCATCTGCCACCCACCTAGTTTTTGGTAGCTTGGTTTTGGCCTTCCCCTCCCCCTCCAGGTGGACAGGTGTGCTTGTGTGGGTTTTTCTTTATCTAAAACAAAATAAAAGGGTAAAAAACAGTTAAGAAACCTTACTCAATGATCTGAAACTAAATTACTAACTGAACTTGGATTACTTGAATATATTTGCTCTTTCTCATACAAGATGCATGCAACTTCCACCTACACCTAGGATATGGACAAAAAACTGTGAACCTTGCTGGCTCACTCCTTTTAATCTTATAGGTGTTTTCAAATATAATGCACCATGTTGTCACTGCATTCCGACAGTCCACCATTGATTGGAAAATGGTACCTACACAAAGCTCAGGTTTTTCCCTGTTCCACTCAATTGTTGGCATGTCATCACCATCGTATTCATCCCCGATTAAGCTGTACATGTTCTCCACCTTCTCTTCATTGTCAGTGTCATCAAACCTAGCTTGGCTGATGGGCTCCTCCGTATATTCATCATCCACTGCTTGCTGACTGGCTACATCGACAAGTTTAGGAAACATCATCTCGTCTTCATCATCATTTGTAGGCACTGCCTCGTCAGGTTCTGCATCTTCTTCTACACCAACTGCAGAAGGTACACGAGAAGCAGCAGCTGAATCAGAACCAGAATTGGCAGCAGGCATGTTGTGGCTCCATGAACCACTTGCTTTACTTGGTGTCGACCTACAAGGAGTGCCGGGGTGCTGGCTATTAGCACAGACAGATGATGTCTGAAATCCCTTCCCCTTCGCTCATTCTGCGCGTGGCTAAAGCACATAAATTTGGAGTTTACCGAATCGGCAGCCAGCAATCCCAGCAAAAAGCAACGGCATATGATCGTCGCAAGTTAGTGGGAGAAATCTTTGCTCGTCACTGCTGAAATAATTCAGTTCAACAGCATCGGCATCACTCCAGTGATAGGTGTTTCGGAGCTCAGCTCGCAATCTTTGAAAGATATGCTGGTTTCTACCACTTTGGGATAGAAAAATGATGAAATCAAATGCGGTTTAGTACCATGGAGCACACTAGTTTCCATTCTAATCGCCAGCCGGAAAGCCAGCGCGGGATCAATCCTATTTTGTTGAAACAAAGGCTTCAGTTAGCCGTGTAAAATCGAGCACAAATTCAAATGATTCAAGCAAACAGAAGTCAAATACGGCCTACAATACAACTTAGAACGTCAATTCGAGAGGAAACGATGCTTACCCAGGTTTAATCCATGAATTATCTGCCGCGGATTCGACCCAATCCTCTCCACGGTCGACTGCCTTCCGGGCGTCCTCACTCAACATCGCTATGTAATCCTAGATGGGGGGTGGGCTATATCTGGCAGAGACGCGGCGTCGCCCATGAACGGAATAGGGGCATAGGGTGGAGGAAACAACTGCGGTGGACGCGGCACGACGCCGACGGAGGGGGCGGGGCCGTGCGGTGCGGTGTGGCCTGTCTAGATCTATTTCAGATTCAGACAAGCTGCCCAATACGTGTCTCCTTGCGGTCCCACCCATTAGCAAGCAACGGTGAGACAAAGACTCGGCCCCACTCGTCAGCAATTAACGGTCAATGGACGGTCAAGACGGCAAACGCCCGCTATGAGCATTTGTGAGAGTTTCAGCTAAGGAAGAGGGGAAAAGTGAGCAAAATTTTGGAGCGTGGGGAAAAGTGAGCACAACTAAGGAACCAGGGGCACTAATTTAAATATCCCTAAAAATTATGCCCTTATGGTTTGGGGCTTGTAACTATTATACAGAGCAGGATTCAGTTCTCTAGTTCAGAAGACTGCTTTGGTGTATCCGGAGGAGGAACCCGCCTTGCAATGCCAAAGACAATCTATGCGCTGGACACATCGTCATTGAATCCTGGTTCAGGGGCTAATGAGGGAGTCCTGGATTATGGGGTCCCCGGGCGTCCTTGCTATGTGACATGGGCCGGACTGATTGGCCATGAAGATACAAGATAGAAGGCCTTCCCCCGTGTCCGGATGGGACTCTCCTTTGCGTGGATGGCAAGTTTGGCAGCCGGATGTGTAATCTCCTTTCTCTGTAAATTGACTCTGTACAACCCTAGGCCCCTCCGGTGTCTATATAAACCAAAGGGTTTAGTCCGTAGAGGCTATCACACACTACTAGGGAAAAGGCTAGCAGCAGCGCGGGTTCTAGGTATATCAGTAGCGCGGGGACTGGCGCTACTAATAAGGCGCTACAGCTAACCCGTAGCAGTAGCGCGTGCACACCCGCGCTACTGCTATACAAGTGTAGCAGCAGCGCGCTTCATGGAAGCTCGCTACTGCTAATAGCTCTAGCGCGCTTTGCCTGGACGCGCTACTGCTACTGTGGCGCTGCTGCTAACTTTTCTCCACTCGCTACTGCTAATTTTAGTAGTTTTTGTTTTTTTCTGCATATTTGTTTTGTATTTGAACAGGCTTTATACAAGAATCTTTAGCAGATACAAATGTCATCATGATACACATACAAATGGCTTTGAGACCACAAATGTAATCATAGCATATACATACAAATAGTCTCATCATAATCATCCTCCAACACAAAGTGGTATCTTGTCATCATCTCGAAAATAGCGATACATGCAAGTATCGAATACTTGCAACTACAACGTCATCCATCTAAACTATGGTATACGCGAGAAGAGCTATCACTATGAGTGAGAGCGGAACTATGCAGTACATGAGGCGGCGGTTACGAGTCCTCTCTCGCGCTAGCGTGAACCTCAAGTAACTTGCTTCTCCTTCTTGTCTTGTTTTGAAGCCTTTATGGCTGGCGCCCGAGACCCCATTCACTTGCGCCTGACACTCAGGCCACTCGTTGTACACCCCCGGAACCTTCCCTTTGTACACGACATAGCACCGCCATCTCGCCATCAAGAAACTAGGTACCTGTTAGAGATGCATCTTCATCAAGAGGATGTACAATCATATGCAACAAAATATATTAGAGCAACACGAAAAAGAAAGGGTTAATTAGCAACTAGATGCAACATATAGTACGCAAACTAATTAACTAGAGGTACGCAGGTCATCGTACCCAAACAAACAAAGTAGCGTTACGCAAGTTCGGCAGGGACCATGGACATCACAAAGTTTCATCGCTACAGAAAGTATACAAGTTCAACCGACACATATCATCATCATCGGCATCATAAATGACTAGAAGTTCCATCCTTCCATATCATCGAGGATGGACCCTAGCTTCTTGAACGGCGTGAGGTCTTGACGTTGCATGCCTATGCGAGTTCGGACGTCAGCTCGCGATATAGGGCCGTGGTGGAACATCCCCTTCTCATCGACGACTTCTTTGATGATGATCGTCGCAATGTCCCTTTGGATGCGAAAGAAGTCATCTCTAAGTTTATAATCCGCTTCTCCATGAGATTCTAGCCACTTGTGGATATGATCATCATTTCTGCTTGTCGTGCAAAGCTTTTGGTGATCCGTGTTGAACTCAATCATGAGATGGAGGATGTAGAATCCATCCTTCTTGCTTGGTTTTGGGACACGGATGCAGCAGAAGTTAGTTTTATGCGCGAACCCATCTTCTTGTTCCTTTGTTTCCTGATCTGCATGTGGCCACCTCTAATGCTGAAGCCTTGGAGAGCATCATCTAGAATATTCATTATGTGGGTGTAATCCTTCTTCTCGTAGTCTCTGAAAGGGTCGAAATACACGGCGTGGGAGACTCGCGGGTAAAGAACGATAAGGACGGTGCGCCCGTTGCTGTGGGGAAAAGACACCTCAAATTATTCTCCATATGAGCGAGAAGGAATGATTGAAATGTACGAAAGGGTTGTCCGGAACTGACTTACTTTGGATGATAAGGAAGGAGGACAATTTCCTGGTCCTTATTCTGTACCATGAAGTTTTGGAGGTAGTCCCTAGCAGTTTCACGCTCAAAGTCGCCGAGACTCAAGAAAGACTCGTGCATGTAGTACGGATCCGCCACACAGATTTGCAAGACTTCTTCTCTCTTCATGACAGAGCTCATATGTAGCGCAAAAAGGCGGATGATTGTAAAATCGAGCCGCCTTGTCAGAAACATCTCAAAGATATGGTCAAACCGCAGGAAGAACACCTCCGCGGGCCGTGTGTCGACGTAGCACTTCCCCTCAGGCACACGAGCCGCGTATGTTGGATATCTTGGATCCTTCGAGGCTAGTAGGCTTTTCTCAGTCGACAGCACATGGTTGTGCAGTCTCCTGAGATCCCCTGATAGTGCCTCCAGCGGTTTCGACGGTAGCATTGGCTCGCCCGTGAGATGGAACATGGCCGCACCTTTCACGGGTACACGCTCTTCAGAATCCATCATCTGGCTGCTATGTGCTCTGGCTTTTTTGGAGGCAGCTATCTTCCCTGATCTCTTCCTCTCCTTTTTCTTGGGCACACCTTCCAGACCCTTCCTTAACCCCTGCCCCAGTGTTCCCGGGCTAAGCACTGTACGACCCTCGGCTAGTTGAGCCTGTGTTGAGGCGGCATCTTCAGGCCTGTCCTATGAGGATTTCATGAAGAGAGACTTTTGCAATCCCTGCTACGACCTTCCTGCCCGGGCAGATCATCCATATCCTCATTAGCATGCTGATAGCCCGATTCGTCATATGGTTGACTCATCATATCTATGTCACAGTCATACGGGTTTGTATTGAGGAAACCCATTGGTTCGACCTCCGTCTCATCATCCATTCTATGTTCTACAGGACCGATTACATCAGCCAGTACTATTGCACCCCCTTCATCACGTCATCCGCTACTCTCACCCAGCACTACATGAGCTGGTAATTGCGTAGGCAGGGTGGTGGTCTCTGCACATGGTTGTTGATGTGTGGTTATTGGTGTGCTTTCGGCCGGCTCCAGACGAATAAGATTCTTCGACCCTTGTAGCTTCCAATCCGCGGCGGGGTCTCGTCGTCCTCTCCCACATGCTATACTGGAGGAGGCAAATGCTCGTGCCCCGATTTCACACTGGACAAGTTAACTCTGAAGTGCCCAGCGGGGATCGGGTGGTTGTGGAACGTGGGTTGCAAGGGGTTCATTATCATCCCCTTTCCCACGTCCACCTTGTGGCCTTTGATCAAGTAGAGTATGGTGCACGGGGTTTCTTCGGCCTGCAAACACATGTCTGTGGCGCAAAACATCCGAAAGGCAACGAAAATGAAATATTATATATATATATATATATGTTGGTGCGACATGTAATTACCGTGAGGGCGCCGAGCTCAGCCAAAGACGAAGGCCCACCTAGCACGCCAGAGACTGAGGACGGGCTGCTATGAGCGGGAGCGACTGCGAGAGGAGGCCCGGTTGCGTGAGCAAGTGATGGTGCGGTGGTGTTGTTGTTGTTGTTCACGGAGTTGCTCCCGACGAAACTGGGCAACGGGAAATCATGTACCGTCTTGTCTGGATTTTCCTTCGTCCAATTGATGATAGCTGGAACCAAGTTAGTAGCAAAATCATTTCTGCAGGCAGTTACAGCTGCATTGACTGCCTGCTGTAGCAACTCATTTTTCTCCTCGGCTGTTTTTTTCGCGTCCTCAGCTGCTTTTTTCTCGACCGCAAGCTTCACCTTCTCGTCGATGTCCACTTGACTAAACTTCTCTTTCTGCTTCTTGGCCTCCGGGCCCTCGTTGTAAAACACCTTCCACGTGGCGTCGTCTCCAGCGCCGTGCACACGGCCATATTGCGGCCGCTGGCCCAAAGGGAGTCCCTTAAGTTCGTTCAAGGCCCGGTTGAGAGGTGTGTCCCACTTGGGCCTCATCAGATAAGTAGAGCTTTCGGCTGCAAGCTGGTGTTGCTTCTCCTGCAGAAGGAGCGTGAACCGTTTAGGAATGTGTTGTCGACTAGATCTGGAGCTAAATGTAAGGTGGTAAAAGAATAATTACCAGTAGTCTAATCAATTTCCTCGTGATCTGGTCCGTGTAAAAAACCTTCTTTTCCTTGTCCCACTTGTAGCGGGCCCTGATGAAGTCACGCTCCAAGGGGTTGGTGAACTTCGCGAAGGGGTCTGGGATACCCGCGGCTTCACGTTCCGCGTCCTCCTTATCCCATATGGGCCTTTTACCGAGGTAGCCACGGCTTCCGAGGCGATGCTTCCCCATGTTCCTTTGCTGAAGGCTCTTGAATTTCGCAGCCTTAGACTTGGCTGCCTCGGTAGCACAAGTGTCCTTGAACTTTTCGAACTCCTCTTTCATAACTGCCGAATTTTCCTCCAGAATCTTGGACAGGGGTTCCTCAGCCTCAATAGTTCATTTCACCCTCCCTTTCCAGGAGGCGAAATCATTGTTGAACATGCCCATGGCGTGATTGTTAATCTTTTTCATCTTCGGATCATCCCACGGTTCTTCTATGTTATCATCCCGGTCGGGGAACTTGAATCTCTTGTGCAACTTCGTCAGGAGCAACTGCGTCAAATGTTCTTTACTCCCTAAGTCATCGTCGTTGATGCTCGCGCATTCCCGTAGGATGCATCCTACTTGGTTCCCATAGCACTTGCGAGGTTCTTCCGGCTCTAATGGCTCAAACTTGCCAGGTGCCATCTTTGTGATCACCAGTCGTCCAATCCCTAGTTTGTTAGGTTTTCGTATCCTCTGCTTCTTCTGCTTCTTCTTTTCGGTAGCGGCATCGGCGCCGGTACCTTCCCCGCCGGTATCTTCCTCACCGGTACCTTCCCCGCCGGTCTCGGCGCCGCCATCGGTCTCGGCGCCGCCATCGGTGCCGGCGCCGTCGGTGTCGATGTCCGTGTTAGTACCATCATCGAGGCCGACCCGCAAACCTTGACTTTGCATTTTCTTAGTAGTCAAAAAGTCGAGGTACTCTTGTTCACCCTCATAATCCATCTCGTCTGCATCTTGGTCAGAAGGCCCAGTTTCTTCGTTGTTCGACATGTTTCCTATGATTAAGTCTCCTTGTTTAATTCTAAAACTATGAAAAAAGAGAAATGACATAAAAAAGAAATCTATGTTTGCCGGAATGTCGTTTCCTAGCACTCGATATGCCTACTATCTAGCACAAATCATGCCAAAATTCACGGAAAATTTCGGCATGACCTTTGCTAAAAAATGGACAAATCGAGCGCCTGAAATTCACCGGAACGGAAATGAATCAGCATTTCGGCGTAACATAGGCCACTCGGATCATTTACCCTGCACATAATCATCATGTCCAAATGACATGTCCAAATTTCCAAATATGACATGTCCAAAACATCGGATGTCCACATATCACATGTCCACTTCAAATTTGCATATAAAAGGAAGAAAAATATAGAATTTGAAGAAAAAACCTAGCTAAATTCATAACTAAATATATAACCTAATTAACCATTTGCCCTAACTAACACCTAACTAAATTAACCAAAAAACCTAGCTACCAGAGAGAGGAGGAGAGGTGGGGGGCTTACAGAGGGTGCAGGCCCGACGACGGCCGAGGTTGGGAGGGGTCGGGGTCGGGATCGAGCGCCGGGGCCGAAGCCGGGGTCGGGGTCGGGGCCGGGGCCGGGGGCGAGCGCCGTGGTCGGGGTCGGGGGCCGGAGCCGGCGCCGGGGTCGGGGGCGAGCACAGTGGCGCGGCGAGGGCTTCGGCGGCGCGACGAGGGAAGAGAGAGTGTGGGGATTTGGGGGAAAAGAGGCGGGATGAAGAGAGGAGTGGGTATTTTCGGGGTTAAGTGGGCATAGTAGTAGCGCGTTTAGGCAAAACGCGCTATAGCTACTCCAGGTAGCTATAGCGGTTTCGTGTAGAAAGCGCTACTGCTACCTTGACTAGCTGTAGCTCTTTTCTCAAAAAAGCGCGGCTGCTATAACCAGTACCTATATAACAGTTTTCCCATTTGTTTCCTTCTATTTTCTTTTCCTTTATTTTTTGTCACTTTTTTTTCCGAGAGCAGTTAACGAAGGGAATTGAAGGCGATATATATTGCATCATTTGACGGTTAAATATGTATACAAAATAGGAACATATGTATTACATCATTGGACCCATGCATAATAATGGCTAAGTGTGTATACAAAATAGGAACATATATATATTACATCATTTGACCGATAACATACGGTTCCTCAGCGTTGACATTTTCGTTTTTGAGTCAGCTTCTTTCCCTTCTTGTTCGTTGAATAATAATTGAGCCCCTCATTGTGACTTTGCCTTTTCCATGGAGTACGATTTTTCTTAGGTAATGTAGTATTGATTCTTCTTTTGACGTATACTTCATCATCATCATCATCTTCCCTTATTGGGTTGCCGTACTGATCGTAGTCTTCCTCTTTGGTGACTCCATCCATTCCAATGATGTTCCTTTTGCCTCTCCTCACGACAACACGGCTGGGATTGCGCGGGTCGGTTATGAAGAAGCATTGTGTCACGTGCTTAGCGTGTACCCGTGTCTCATTTTTTGCGATAGCGTTCACGGTAGCGCTCTTGGCGTCGGGTATAGTCATGGTAGTGAAATTCCGGGTTTCTCTTTCGACATTCTTAGCCCATCTGACACGAAACATCGTCGTGTTGTGCAGTTCAGAGTAGTCAAGCTCCCAGATCTCCTTGACCCTTCCGTAAAATCTTTCAGTTGTGCCGTTGTCGCTGCCGGTCATGCATTCCATCATCACCCCTGAGTTCTGATCATCACTGTCCATATCTTTGGCCTCCGTGTAGAACGTGTATCCGTTGATATCGTATGCCTGATAGGTTAGGAGGTTGGGCGAGGGGCCATGTGCTAACTGTTGGGGATCGTTACAGAAATTAAAATTTTTCTACGCATCACCAAGATCAATCTATGGAGTCATCTAGCAACGAGAGAGAGGAGTGCATCTACATACCCTTGTAGATCGCGAGCAGAAGCGTTCAAGTGAACGGGGTTGATGGAGTCGTACTCGTCGTGATCCAAATCACCGATGACCGAGCGCCGAACGGACGGCACCTCCGTGTTCAACACACGTACGGTTGGGAAGACGTCTCCACCTTCTTGATCCAGCAAGGGGGAAGGAGAGGTTGATGGAGACCCAGCAGCACGACGGCGTGGTGGTGGAAGTAGCGGGGATTCCAACAGGGCTTCGCCAAGCGCTGCGGGAGGAGGGAGATGTGTCACGGGAGTGAGAGGGAGGCGCCAGGGCTTGGGTGCTGCTGCCCTCCCCTCCTCTATATATAGGGCCCCTGGGGGGGGGGCGCCGGCCCTAGGAGATCCCATCTCCAAGGGGGGCGGCGGCCAAGGGGGGGACTTGCCCCCCAAGTCAAGTGGGGCGCCCCCCACCCCTAGGGTTTCCAACCCTAGGCGCAGGGGAGGCCCAAGGGGGGCGCACCAGCCCACCAGGGGCTGGTTCCCTTCCCCACTTCAGCCCATGGGGCCCTCCGGGATAGGTGGCCCCACCCAGTGGACCCCCGGGACCCTTCCGGTGGTCCCGGTACAATACCGGTGACCCCCGAAACCTTCCCGGTGGCCGAAACTGGACTTCCTATATATAATTCTTCACCTCCGGACCATTCTGGAACTCCTCGTGAGATCCGGGATCTCATCTGGGACTCCGAACAACTTTCGGGTTACCGCATACTAGTATCTCTACAACCCTAGCGTCACCGAACCTTAAGTGTGTAGACCCTACGGGTTCGGGAGACATGCAGACATGACCGAGACGACTCTCCGGTCAATAACCAACAGCGGGATCTGGATACCCATGTTGGCTCCCACATGTTCCACGATGATCTCATCGGATGAACCACGATGTCGAGGATTCAATCAATCCCGTATATTATTCCCTTTGTCAATCGGTACGTTACTTGCCCAAGATTCGATCGTCGGTATCCCAATACCTTGTTCAATCTCGTTACCGGCAAGTCACTTTACTCGTACCGTAATGCATGATCCCGTGACCAAACACTTGGTCACATTGAGCTCATTATGATGATGCATTACCGAGTGGGCCTAGAGATACCTCTCCGTCATACGGAGTGACAAATCCCAGTCTCGATTCG
The DNA here is from genome assembly GCF_002575655.3 of Aegilops tauschii subsp. strangulata. Classification (NCBI taxonomy): domain Eukaryota; kingdom Viridiplantae; phylum Streptophyta; class Magnoliopsida; order Poales; family Poaceae; genus Aegilops; species Aegilops tauschii. The sequence goes on from NC_053037.3 coordinate 552,463,259, forward strand.
TGCCAACCCAACAGACACTTTCGGAGATACCCGTAGTGCACCTTTATAGCCACCCAGTTACGTTGTGACGTTTGGCACACCCAAAGCACTCCTATGGTATCCGGGAGTTGCACAATCTCATGGTCTAAGGAAATGATACTTGACATTTGAAAAGCTCTAGCAAACGAACTACACGATCTTGTGCTATGCTTAGGATTGGGTCTTGTCCATCACATCATTCTCCTAATGATGTGATCCCGTTATCAATGACATCCAATGTCCATAGTCAGGAAACCATGACTATCTATTGATCAACGAGCTAGTCAACTAGAGGCTCACTAGGGACATGTTGTGGTCTATGTATTCACACATGTATTACAATTTCCGGATAACACAATTATAGCATGAACAATAGACAATTATCATGAACAAGGAAATATAATAATAACCATTTTATTATTGCCTCTAGGGCATATTTCCAACAGTCTCCCACTTGCACTAGAGTCAATAATCTAGTTACATTGTGGTGAATCGAACACCCATAGAGTTCTTGTGTTGATCATGTTTTGCTCTAGGGAGAGGTTTAGTCAACGGATCTGCTACATTCAGGTCCGTATGTACTTTACAAATATCTATGTCTCCATTTTGAACACTTTCACGAATGGAGTTGAAGCGACGCTTGATATGCCTGGTCTTCCTGTGAAACCTGGGCTCCTTGGCAAGGGCAATAGCTCCAGTGTTGTCATAGAAGAGAGTCATCGGGCCCGACGCATTGGGAATAACTCCTAGGTCGGTAATGAACTCCTTCACCCAGATTGCTTCTTGTGCTGCCTCTGAGGCCGCCATGTATTCCGCTTCACATGTAGATCCCGCCACAACGCTTTGCTTGCAACTACACCAGCTTACTGCCCCACCATTCAAAATATACACGTATCCGGTTTGTGACTTAGAGTCATCCAGATCTGTGTCGAAGCTAGCATCGACGTAACCCTTTACGACGAGCTCTTCGTCACCTCCATAAACGAGAAACATATCCTTAGTCCTCTTCAGGTACTTCAGGATATTCTTGACCGCTGTCCAGTGTTCCATGCCGGGATTACTTTGGTACCTTCCTACCAAACTTACGGCAAGGTTTACATCAGGTCTGGTACACAACATGGCATACATAATAGACCCTATGGCCGAGGCATAGGGGACGACACTCATCTTTTCTCTATCTTCTGCCGTGGTCGGGCATTGAGCCGTGCTCAATGTCACACCTTGCAAAAGAGGCAAGAACCCCTTCTTGGACTGATCCATATTGAACTTCTTCAATATCTTGTCAAGGTATGTGCTTTGTGAAAGACCTATGAGGCGTCTCGATCTATCTCTATAGATCTTGATGCCTAATATGTAAGCAGCTTCTCCAAGGTCCTTCATTGAAAAACACTTATTCAAGTAGGCCTTTATACTTTCCAAGAATTCTATATCATTTCCCATCAATAGTATGTCATCCACATATAATATGAGAAATGCTACAGAGCTCCCACTCACTTTCTTGTAAACACAGGCTTCTCCATAAGTCTGTGTAAACCCAAACGCTTTGATCATCTCATCAAATCGAATGTTCCAACTCCGAGATGCTTGCACTAGCCCATAGATGGAGCGCTGGAGCTTGCATACCTTGTTAGCATTCTTAGGATCGACAAAACCTTCTGGCTGCATCATATACAATTCTTCCTTAAGAAAGCCATTAAGGAATGCCGTTTTGACGTCCATTTGCCATATCTCATAATCATAGAATGCGGCAATTGCTAACATGATTCGGACGGACTTCAGCTTCGCTACGGGTGATAAAGTCTCATCGTAGTCAACCCCTTGAACTTGTCGATAACCCTTAGCGACAAGTCGAGCCTTATAGATGGTCACATTACCATCCGCGTTTGTCTTCTTCTTAAAGATCCATTTATTTTCTATGGCTCGCCGATCATCGGGCAAGTCAGTCAAAGTCCATACTTCGTTTTCATACATGGATCCTATCTCGGATTGCATGGCTTCAAGCCATTTGTTGGAATCCGGGCCCGCCATCGCTTCTTCATAGTTCGAAGGTTCACCGTTGTCTAACAACATGATTTCCATGACAGGGTTGCCGTACCACTCTGGTGCGGAACGTGTCCTTGTGGACCTACGAAGTTCAGCAGTAACTTGATCTGAAGCTTCATGATCATCATCATTAACTTCCTCCCCAGTCGGTGCAGGCACCATAGGAACATCTTCCCGCGCTACGCTAATTTCCGGTTCGGAAGGGGTGACTATCACCTCATCAAGTTCCACTTTCCTCCCACTCACTTCTTTCGAGAGAAACTCTTTCTCGAGAAAGGACCCGTTCTTGGCAACAAAGATCTTGCCTTCAGATCTGAGGTAGAAGGTATACCCAATGGTTTCCTTAGGGTATCCTATGAAGACGCATTTTTCCGACTTGGGTTCGAGCTTTTCAGGTTGAAGTTTCTTGACATAAGCATCGCATCCCCAAACTTTTAGAAACGACAGCTTAGGTTTCTTCCCAAACCATAATTCATACGGTGTCGTCTCAACGGATTTCGACAGAGCCCTATTTAAAGTGAATGCGGCAGTCTCTAAAGCATAGCCCCAAAATGAGAGCGGTAGATCGGTAAGAGACATCATAGATCGCACCATATCCAATAGAGTGCGATTATGACGTTCGGACACACCATTTCGCTGAGGTGTTCCAGGCGGCGTGAGTTGTGAAACTATTCCACATTTCCTTAAGTGTGTGCCAAATTCGTGACTCAAATATTCCCCTCCATGATCTGTGACACCCAAGTTTCTATTGAATTTTTCAAAAAGATTTTTTTGACTTGAAGGGAGTGATTTAAAAATTTTCTTCAAGAGAACTCTCACTCTCAAATATTTTTCTTTATGGCAAAAACTTTATTTGAATTCACCCAAGATCTGCCTTTGACCTAGGGAGTTCTTGCTCTTCATTTGGGCTCAAGACAAAATGTTTTTCATTTGAGAGAATAACTTTTGAAAACCTTTTCTTGAATTTGCACTATGGCTTTTGGAAAGTACTTTGCCACTTTCAACTATTTCCTTCTTGCCATGACATAAGTGCAAATCCTCTCTCCTAACCCTTCCCTCACCTTTGGATCATGATTTGCATCAAATCCAGCAAGTTGAACCTCCTCATGTGATCATTTCCATTCAAATTCTATTCAAATAAATTTCTGTCTTCTCTTATAGCACTTGGAGATTTACAAAGGAACTCCTTTTTCTGTTTTGATTTTTGCCACCAAACCATTTTCCCTCCTAGTCCTTTGAACCCTCAACCTGGAACCATGAAGATCGACTGGTCTCCAGTTCAAAAATTTCAAACTACATCAGCTGCAAGTTTGGACCAGATTTGCCAAATTTGGTGAAATTCATTCAAAACTTTCTCCAAAAATTCCAAGTAAATTCATGCAGCCCCTGGGTGCTTTGAGTGATCATCTCACCAAGTTACAGCTCCAGAAAAATTTATCTCTTTACCAAAACCTACTGTCGAACACCTGCAATGCTTGGTCACTGTCAAGTTTCAGTTAAGTTCAGACAACACTGCAGTGGCTGCTGTCGTTTTCTTCAGAAACAGGCGTCGATCTCGCCAGTACCCTCGCGTCGCCTTGCTCCTTGTCCTCGCCCTCTCGTGCTCTCTGCCGCCGTTGAGCCCGTGCGGTCACCTCACCGTGGACCGACGCCATTACGCCAAGACCAACCCCGTTCAGCTGCAAATCGAGTCCAGTAACATCCACTGATGCTGCTCGACCGCTCAAACCCCCTGCCAACCCACTGCTCCGCCGTAATCGCTCGCCGGAGATTCTCCGTTCACGGCCACCCCGTCGATCTGCCTATAAATAGGGGCCCCGAGCTTCAACTCGAGCACCCACCAGCCCTACACTTCCCCTAGAGCACGCCTAGCCACTGGAAGAGCCCCGAGGAGGTCTCCTTCCTCAACTCCGGCTGCCGCGACCCGCCACGGGATCCAGCCCGATTCGCCCCCGTGTGTGCTCCGCAGCCCCCATTCTCTTGCCAGTAGCTTCTCCTTGCATCACCCGTTCTGACCCGCGCCTCAGTTCGTACTTTGCAGCCCTCCACCGGAGTTCCCCATCCTCACCCGAACCGCCGTCCGCCGGAGAAAGTGTCGCCGTCGACGTGGTGCTCCCCGTTGGACGAGTCCACCACCCACCGACGCGGAAGAAGACACTGAAGCTCTTGGTACCCTCCGTTTCTCCTAACTCGCCGTGGTTCGACGCCGGCGTCCACCGCCGTCTTCGGGCGCTGGCGAGCTTTCAAACCTGACATGCGGGCCCCGCGTGTCAGCCTCTGTTTTATTTCCCCGAACCGTTTTCTGTTGGCGCCTTCGGGCAAAATACGTTTTCTCCTTGCGCTTGCGCATTCCCAGCCGAAGCGTTTTCTGTTTTCTCAGTTAAAACCCTGGAACTTTTCTGTTTCATTACAGAAAGGTCCCTGGACAGAAACCTTTATAACTTTTTAATGAAAAGGTGTTTTTGAGTGATTCTTTTTCTGTCAATCTCCAAATTTTGTCTAGTTTTTTATGGGATTTATTTGAAAAATATTTGGCAAAGTTTCTGTGCATGTGTTGGTTTTCACGTTAGTACCCCGTTTCGTGATTGCCGTAGGTTCCGGGAGAGGGGACGGAGCCGCGAGCTTCGCCGAGCTAGACTCCGACTTCTCTGAACCAGGCAAGCATGTTTGAACATTTGATATGGCAGATGTTTTGCATGTTCATGTGAAAGTTTGTGCGTGGCATGTGAGTGTCGATAAGTACCTCGTTGCTTGTAAGGCAACGACCCGGTTGTTCCGAAGTTGCGATGACCTCTGATGAGAGGTGGCCTAATCATGTAGTGACATGAAGGGCAGCAAGGTGGTACTGTTGTAGCATGCCAGCCTTGCGTCATCCGACTTTCTTCGACATTAACGTGGTTGGAGCCACGTTATCGATCTTTTCCCGCATGTTCCAAAGTTGCGATGACCTCTGATGAGAGGTGGCCTAATCATGTGGTGACATGAAGGGCAGCAAGGTGGTACTGTTGTAGCATGCCAGCCTTGTGTCATCCGACTTTTCCGACGTTAACATGGTTGGAGCCGTGTTATCGTCCCTTCCCCTTTCCGTGCTACCACATGTCTCATTGCCAGGATACGGTTTAGTAAGTTGGTAACCTATTTCCGTGTACACACCAAACAGAGAGGCCGGGATGATGGTACCTTGGCCCAGGATTAAAGCCAGTCATCCGGTCAGGGGGCATGGGTGTTTCCGGTTGGGACCGAGAGGGGGGGCACCCCCTTATAGCGCGCGTATAGAAATTTGATCCCATGCTACGCGAGGTTGTAGCCTCCCCGACTCAAGGTTTTTCTTGAATGATGCCGAGGGTGATCCCTGGCTTCGGATGGTTAAATTGGGTGTGTACTGGTTAGACGTGTTCCTTCCAGAACACCGTAGATGGAACTAGTCCCCGTGACTACTGAAATCCGTTGGCTGTGGTTAAGTACAAACTCTGCAGAGTCAATTCTTTCCAAATCATCGTATCCATGATCAGTAATGTAGACTTTACATCCAAATCTATCCGTGTGAAAATCTTGCCCCCGGTGAACAAGCTCAAGCGGTAAAATCTCAGATTTATTGTTATTCCAGTTGATGGACTAACTTTATTTTGTGTCTCATGCTTGTGATAATTTATGTCTCCGAGCTATTAATTAATGAGTTGTGATATAAGCCCTTTATGTGACGTCGCGCAGACGTCCGACTGTGGCGTGTACTCGTTTCTCACTTTTGATATAAGCCCTTTATGTGATGTCGCTCAGACGTCCGACTGCGGCATGCACTGTCTTTACTTTCTGTTATAAGCCCTTTATGTGGTGTCGCCCCGACACCCGACTGTGGCATTATTATTCTGCATTTTCCGCTCGAGGAGTCTTTCAGACACTCGTTTGGCACCTGTATTTTTATTCCGCATTTTCCTCTCGAGGAGTCTTTCAGACACTCGTTTGGCACCTGTATTATTATTCCGCATTTTCCTCTCGAGGAGTCTTTCAGACACTCGTTTGGCACCTGTATTATTATTCCGCATTTTCCTCTCGAGGAGTCTTTCAGACACTCGTTTGGCACCAGTATTACTATTCTGCAGTTTCCGCTCGAGGCGTCATTCAGACCCTCGCTTGGCACCCAGTATTTATTATCTCTGTGTCTGATCGCACTGGTTAACTTATTCATGTGCTTCATGTTTACATTTGTTATACCTTATGTCCGAACTGTCTTGCGAGTACTTTCATAGTACTCACCTGGCTTGTTGATTTGGCCAGATGTTGACGAAGGCGATCTCTTGGATGAAGAGTTTGATAGCGCGTCCGACGCCTAGAGGAGTCCCAGTCAGTCCTGCGCGATCTCGGATATTGGTCACTTGTATCGTTTACGCTTCCGCCACCCGCAATAAGTCTTCTCGGGCCTCACTCCGACGCTCGATGAGTTGTAGTTTTCTGGAATCATGTCACTCGCTTTGCAGTGATATTTCCACCACCGTTTTTATCGTGAGTTAGAAGTTTGCCACCCTATCCGCTGTATTGTTTTATCGGCGTGCATGTAATAAATTGTTGGGCAGTCGCTGCTCAACTTTGTATTATATTTAGTACTCCTGGTATTTTTCTTCTGTGACCAATGTATTGTCTATCAGTGAGAAGGAATTCTTCCTCGCTGGTCCGTAACAGGGATTGGTTTCTCAATAATTATTTTATTGAAAAACCGGTCGTGACAAGCTTGGTATCAGAGCCAGGCTGACTTTAGGAAGCCACTAGGTGCGATCGCTAATCGGTTATTAGCGTCTTTAGTGCTTCTTCAACATTTTGCAATTGTAGCTATTTTCTGTTGGTCATCATAAAATTTATGACATGACTACTCAAATTTTTTGCCTACTTTTGTAGATGGCTGGCAGCAGCTGTGAGAATCGAGTGTTCACCAACGTGCCCGAGGGGTTTGTCAAGCTCCTCGTCTCCATCACCAAGCTCGCGATCGGGCCAGCAGCTCGCCCGGAGTTCACCCTCTATCAGCACAAGCTCAGTGACGACGTGTCTATGCACCAGGCTGTGGTGCAATTCAGGGGAGGACGATCTGCTGCTCGCCATTTCCGTTTTACGGGAAGGGCCATGCCTACGGAGAGGCATGCCATGCAGATGGCTGCCCGTGAGGCGATAGCTCGCCTTCGGGACATCCTTCCTACGATGAAGACTCGTCGCTACCGCTACCTCCCATGCCATGTGCCTTACACCAGCCACTATGCGTTCGCCTGCCATCGGGGAGAGCGAGATGAAGCCATCGAGATGGTTGTGGAGTATCTCAAGGCCCTGGAGGAGTCTTTCGACAACCTCGTAGACGATCTTGTGGCTGCCCGCATGGACTTAGTCCGGGGCGGTCCTGCCAGCAGGAAGGAGCTTCTCCACACGGCGCCGCCTCTGACATTCGTCTCGTCTTCAGCCTCGTATGCACCGGCCGTTTTGGCCACTGCTCGCCGTCTGCCTACCACTGAGGAGTTCGACCGAGTCATCGCTCCTACTCCAGTCAGAGCCGCGCCGCCTGCCGCACGCGCTCTACCACCAGTCGCCCCCGCACCATCACCGCAGCGCAGCGTCGCACGCCAGGAGCCAACTAGAGAGGAGGAGGTTGATTCTCCTGGACCGCTGAGCCTTGCCCTCGGCAAGGGGAAGGAGATCTTCACCATCTCCGACTGAGAGCACCGAGTAGCCGCGTGTTATGCCTGCTTGTATGATGTGTTGTTCTTATCTGTATGCTAGTTTGTGTTGGTGTGTTTGCTGCCTTCCGGAGTAGTACGCTAGCTTTTAATAACATGTCAGGATTGTGTACGCACAACCTGAGTGCTGTATCTTGTGTTTGCTTTCGCATGTAAGATTTGTGTTAAGCACTTCTTCTCCGTGAAAATCATTTGTGTTTCTTGAAAACCTTGAAGCCTTTTTGATTATTGCCTTTGCAAGGGTTTTCCTGCGCTACGCAGTTTTTTCTCATGGGTTTTGCAAATGATACCCCAGACTGGAAAAATGTCTCGCCCTTGGACTCGCTCTATGCCCAATCAGCCAGAAGAGGTTTACGGAACACAGACCAGCAACAATTTCACTCAGGGTCAGTCCAGCCAACAGGACAGCGAAGCGGCACTATCTCAAGTATGCCGTCTCTTCGAGCAAAGCCAGCAACAGCACCAGGAGATGATGAACCATGTCATCAATATGGGAAACCACCGTGAACCCTATCAACCACATTCCAAGTTATCTGAGTTACAGAAGACTCGCCCCTCAACTTTTGCTCACACCGACAGGCCACTGGAAGCCGATGATTGGCTTCGCGAGATTGAAAGGAAACTGATTATCGCTCAATGCTCAGATCATGAGAAGGTGCTTTATGCACCACACTACCTTACTGGAGCAGCCGCAGCATGGTGGGAAAACTTCCTACACATGCACCCCAGGGAACACAACATCACCTGGGAAGAATTCAAGGAAGGCTTCCGTGGGGCACACATTCCCAGGAGCATCCTAAAGATCAAGAAGAGAGAGTTTGATGACCTAAAGCAAAGAGGCATGACCGTCACAGAATACAACGGCCAGTTTACCCAACTGTCTCGTTATGCCTACGACGAGCACATGACAGAAAACAAGAAGATGGAAAAATTCCTGGACGGCCTGGCACCAGCATTAAGATGCCAACTGATTGTACACACCTTTCCGGATTTTAAGACGCTAGTGGACAAGGCCATCACCCTGGAGAATGAGCGCCGTAGTCTGGAAGATATCCGCAAGCGGAAGTGGGACAAGACGACTCTTGCCCGCAGCAACCGAGGCAAGACTGAGGTCCCAAGGACAGACACAAGGAGATCCACGACTACTGAGCCAAGACCCGTCGGACAATTTCATGCCAGAGACAAGGAGTTCACATACCGTCCAGGGGTCACCTGCTATGCTTGTGGTCAACAAGGGCATTATGCTAAACAGTGCCCGAAGCCAAGAGACTCGGCACCCAAGCCGAACAATGGTGGAAACAATCCAGCCCCCAAGCGCAACAACTTCAATCCCAGCAACAACCACAGGAAGGGTCACTTGAACCATGTGACCAGGGAAGAAGCGCAGAATGCCCCAGACATTGTGCTCGGCACGTTCCCTGTCAACACAGTACCTGCCACGGTTTTGTTTGATTCTGGAGCTTCCCATTCGTTCGTTTCGAAGAGTTTTGTTTCGCAACATGGTTTTCCGATACTCCCCTTGGAAAAATCTATGATCATCAAGTCCCCCGGAAACAAGCAAATTGCTCAGGGTTACTGCCAAGGAGTGGTCATTGAGTTCGAAGGACTACCATTCCACGCGAATCTCATCGTGTTGGAAAGTAAAGGACTGGATGTCATTTTAGGAATGGACTGGTTAACCACCAACAAAGGATTCATCGACTGTTTCAATCGGACAGTGATTCTCACTCACCATCACGGCAAGACAATAAGAGTCTCCGCTCAAGAAAGGCCACGGTCACAGAAACCAAAACTGAACAAAATGGACATTGCAGAACTGAGAAAAGTTCCAGTGGTATGCGAGTTCCCTGATGTGTTCCCAGAAGAACTACCAGGTATGCCACCAGACCGAGAGATCGAATTCAGCATTGAATTAGCACCTGGCACCGCTCCCATTTATAAGAAGCCGTATAGAATGGCACCCTCAGAATTGGTGGAGTTGAAGAAGCAGATAAAGGAATTACTGGACAAGGGGTTTATACGAGCCAGCTCCTCACCATGGGGTTCGCCCGTATTGTTCGCCAAGAAGAAGGATGGGACTTTAAGGCTGTGCATAGACTATCGAGCCCTCAATATGGTCACCATCAAAAACAAATATCCGATGCCACGAATAAACGATTTGTTTGACCAGCTCGCACAGGCCAAGGTATTCTCGAAAATTGATTTGAGGTCGGGATATCACCAATTGAAGGTACGGACGGAAGATATTCCCAAGACAGCTTTCACTTCCAGATATGGGTTATACGAGTTTACGGTGATGCCTTTTGGACTAACGAACGCCCCCGCATATTTCGTCCACCTCATGAACAAAGTATTCATGAAATTCATGGACAAATTTGTGGTGGTATTCATTGACGACATTCTGGTTTACTCAAGGACACCAGAAGAACATGCTGAGCACCTCAGAATTGTTTTGGGAGAATTGAGGAAACATCAGTTGTACGCCAAATTTAGCAAATGCGAATTTTGGCTAAGACAAGTTGGTTTCTTGGGCCATATTTTGAACCAAGAAGGCGTAGCCGTAGACCCAGAAAAGGTCAAGGCCATACTGGACTGGAAACCGCCCGCCAACGTCACAGATGTGCGGAGTTTCCTAGGAATGGCCGGATATTACAGGAGATTTATTGAAGGATTCTCCACTGTGGCAAAACCTATGACCCAACTGCTCAAGAAGGACAAGAAATTCGTATGGACGGAAGCATGTGAGCAGAGCTTCCAAGAACTCAAGAAGAAGCTAACAACCGCACCAGTCTTAACCGTACCAGACATACACAAGAGCTTTGAGGTGTATTGTGACGCGTCCCGAAAAGGTCTCGGATGTGTGCTAATGCAGGATGGCAAAGTTGTCGCATATGCCTCCAGATAGCTGCGAAAACATGAGGAAAATTACCCAACACATGACTTGGAACTAGCAGCAGTTATACATGCACTCAAGGAGTGGAGGCACTTTCTGTTGGGAAATCGCTGTGAAATATATACAGACCATAAGAGCCTCAAATATATTTTCACACAGCCAGAGCTGAATTTACGCCAACGACGCTGGTTGGAACTGGTCAAGGACTATGACGTCGGTATTCACTACCACCCAGGAAAAGCAAATGTAGTGGTCGATGCCCTTAGTCGAAACCCCAGCCCGGACAGTGACGGTCAGCAAAGTTTGAGGCCTGAGTTTCAGCGAGAGTTCACTCGGCTCAACATGATGTTAGTCTCTGAGGGCACCATATCGAACCTGGAGATACAACCCACCCTAGTGGAACAAATCAAGAAGGCCCAACAGGGACACCCCAGTATCGAAGGCATAAAGAAGAAAATGAATCGTAGTAAGACTTCAGAATTCGTCACGGACAGTGAAGGAACATTATGGTACCGGGACAGGCTTTGCGTACCTAACATTGAGGAACTCAAGCAACAGATCTTGATGGAAAGCCACACCGCCCCATACTCGATCCATCCTGGAGGAACCAAAATGTACAAGGACATCCAGGAAAGATTTTGGTGGCACGGTATGAAAAGAGATATAGCCACATTCATTGCTTGTTGCGATTCATGTCAGCGCATCAAGGCCGAGCACCAAAAGCCAGCAGGGCTACTCCAGCCAAACCAAATACCGGAGTGGAAATGGGATGAAATAGGAATGGACTTCATTGTCGGATTACCCCGATCACAACGCGGAAATGATGCCATATGGGTCATCACGGACCGACTAACCAAGGTTGCTCACTTCATTCCCGTGAAGACTACCTACTCCACACAAAGACTGGCAAAACTCTATCTCTCCCGTATAGTTTGCTTGCACGGAGTCCCAAAGACTATAATATCAGACCGAGGCACCCAATTCGTCTCCAAATTTTGGGATCACCTACAACAAGCTCTGGGCACGCAACTAGCTTTCAGTACAGCATACCACCCTCAGACAGATGGACAAACAGAACGTGTAAACCAAATCCTAGAGGATATGCTAAGAGCCTGTGTGCTCACCTATGGAACCAGTTGGGAAGAGAGTTTGCCGTATGCCGAATTTGCGTACAACAATAGTTACCAAGCCAGCTTGCAAATGGCACCCTTTGAAGCATTGTACGGACGGAGGTGTCGTACCCCATTGAATTGGTCAGAAACAGGTGACAGCCGTATCTTCGGCCCAGATATGCTTAAGGAGGCCGAGGAAAAAGTTAAACAAATCAGGGACATACTCAAGACCGCACAGAGCCGACAAAAGAGCTACTATGATCAGAAGCATCGTGAGGTCAGCTTTGAACCTGGTGATTCTGTATACCTCCGAGTATCTCCTATGAGGGGTCTGCAACGGTTCAAAATTAAGGGGAAGCTAGCCCCAAGATTTATTGGACCATTTTGTGTGAAGGCACGAAGAGGCACGGTAGCCTACCAACTAGACCTACCCAAGGAGCTATCAGACGTCCATGACGTATTCCACGTCTCGCAGTTGAGGAAATGTGTGAGTAACCCGGAGAAACATGTACCTCATGAGGACATTGATATGCAACCAGATCTCACCTATAGAGAAAGGCCAGTAAAGATTTTAGAAGAGTCTGAACGGAGGACCCGTCAGAAAACGACAAAAATTTTCAGGGTCCAGTGGAGCAACCACACTGAGGATGAAGCCACATGGGAAAGGGAAGATTTCCTCCGAGCAGAGTATCCATATCTATTTGAGGATCAGCAGAAATCTCGAGGACGAGATTTTTCCTAAGGGGGTAGGTGTTGTGACACACAAGTTTCTATTGAATTTTTCAAAAAGATTTTTTTGACTTGAAGGGAGTGATTTAAAAATTTTCTTCAAGAGAACTCTCACTCTCAAATATTTTTCTTTATGGCAAAAACTTTATTTGAATTCACCCAAGATCTGCCTTTGACCTGGGGAGTTCTTGCTCTTCATTTGGGCTCAAGACAAAATGTTTTTCATTTGAGAGAATAACTTTTGAAAACCTTTTCTTGAATTTGCACTATGGCTTTTGGAAAGTACTTTGCCACTTTCAACTATTTCCTTCTTGCCATGACATAAGTGCAAATCCTCTCTCTTAACCCTTCCCTCACCTTTGGATCATGATTTGCATCAAATCCAGCAAGTTGAACCTCCTCATGTGATCATTTCCATTCAAATTCTATTCAAATAAATTTCTGTCTTCTCTTATAGCACTTGGAGATTTACAAAGGAACTCCTTTTTCTGTTTTGATTTTTGCCACCAAACCTTTTTCCCTCCTAGTCCTTTGAACCCTCAACCTGGAACCATGAAGATCCACTGGTCTCTAGTTCAAAAATTTCAAACTACATCAGCTGCAAGTTTGGACCAGATTTGCCAAATTTGGTGAAATTCATTCAAAACTTTCTCCAAAAATTCCAAGTAAATTCATGCAGCCCCTGGGTGCTTTGAGTGATCATCTCACCAAGTTACAGCTCCAGAAAAATTTATCTCTTTACCAAAACCTACTGTTGAACACCTGCAATGCTTGGTCACTGTCAAGTTTCAGTTAAGTTCAGACAACACTGCAGTGGCTGCTATCGTTTTCTTCAGAAACGGGCGTCGATCTCGCCAGTACCCTCGCGTCGCTTTGCTCCTCGTCCTCGCCCTCTCGTTCCTGCACCGCACGAGTGCCTGGCATCTTGCGGGCGTCGGCGACGAGCAGCAGAAGGTGCGCCGCCCCGTGACCGACGCCGGCGGCGGCTTTGCGGGCGCCAGCGGGAGACACGGCGCCGACGACGCCACCCAGCGCCGCCCAAACCACCGGAGCCCGCCGCGTGGCCTTCCACTCCCCCGAACGCGCTGCTGCTCTCGTCGTGAACCGCAGGGCGCGGAGCACGCTCTCTGCCGCCGTTGAGCCCGTGCGGTCACCTCACCGTGGACCGACGCCATTACGCCAAGACCAACCTCGTTCAGCTGCAAATCGAGTCCAGTAACATCCACTGATGCTGCTCGACCGCTCAAACCCCCTGCCAACCCACTGCTCCGCCGTAATCGCTCGCCGGAGATTCTCCGTTCACGGCCACCCCGTCGATCTGCCTATAAATAGGGGCCCCGAGCTTCAACTCGAGCACCCACCAGCCCTACACTTCCCCTAGAGCACGCCTAGCCACTGGAAGAGCCCCGAGGAGGTCTCCTTCCTCAACTCCGGCCGCCGCGACCCGCCACGGGATCCAGCCCGATTCACCCCCGTGTGTGCTCCGCAGCCCCCATTCTCTTGCCAGTAGCTTCTCCTTGCATCACCCGTTCTGACCCGCGCCTCAATTCGTACTTTGCAGCCCTCCACCGGAGTTCCCCATCCTCACCCGAACCACCGTCCGCCGGAGAAAGTGTCGCCGTCGACGTGGTGCTCCCCGTTGGACGAGTCCACCACCCACCGATGCGGAAGAAGACACTGAAGCTCTTGGTACCCTCCGTTTCTCCTAACTCGCCGTGGTTCGACGCCGGCGTCCACCGCCGTCTTCAGGCGCCGGCGAGCTTTCAAACCTGACATGCGGGCCCCGCGTGTCAGCCTCTGTTTTATTTCCCCGAACCGTTTTCTGTTGGCTTCTTCGGGCAAAATACGTTTTCTCCTTGCGCTTGCGCATTCCCAGCCGAAGCGTTTTCTGTTTTCTCAGTTAAAACCCTGGAACTTTTCTGTTTCATTATAGAAAGGTCCCTGGACAGAAACCTTTATAACTTTTTAATGAAAAGGTATTTTTGAGTGATTCTTTTTCTGTCAATCTCCAAATTTTGTCTAGTTTTTTATGGGATTTATTTGAAAAATATTTGGCAAACTTTCTGTGCATGTGTTGGTTTTCACGTTAGTACCCCGTTTCGTGATTGCCGTAGGTTCCGGGAGAGGGGACGGAGCCGCGAACTTCGCCGAGCTAGACTCTGACTTCTCCGAACCAGGCAAGCATGTTTGAACATTTGATATGGCAGATGTTTTGCATGTTCATGTGAAAGTTTGTGCGTGGTATGTGAGTGTCGATAAGTACCTCGTTGCTTGTAAGGCAACGACCCGGTTGTTCCGAAGTTGCGATGACCTCTGATGAGAGGTGGCCTAATCATGTAGTGACATGAAGGGCAGCAAGGTGGTACTGTTGTAGCATGCCAGCCTTGAGTCATCCGACTTTCTTCGACATTAACGTGGTTGGAGCCACGTTATCGATCTTTTCCCGCATGTTCCAAAGTTGCGATGACCTCTGATGAGAGGTGGCCTAATCATGTGGTGACATGAAGGGCAGCAAGGTGGTACTGTTGTAGCATGCCAGCCTTGTGTCATCCGACTTTTCCGACGTTAACATGGTTGGAGCCGTGTTATCGTCCCTTCCCCTTTCCGTGCTACCACATGTCTCATTGCCAGGATACGGTTTAGTAAGTTGGTAACCTATTTCCGTGTACACTCTGTCACGTTGATTCTCAACCTCACTCTAAAATTCCTTGAACTTTTCAAAGGTCTCAGACTTCTGTTTCATTAGGTAGACATACCCATATCTACTCAAGTCATCAGTGAGAGTGAGAACATAACGATAGCCTCCGCGAGCCTCAACACTCATTGGACCGCACACATCAGTATGTATGATTTCTAATAAGTTGGTTGCTCGCTCCATTGTTTCGGAGAACGGAGTCTTGGTCATTTTACCCATGAGGCATGGTTCGCATGTGTCAAATGATTCATAATTGAGAGACTCTAAAAGTCCATCAGCATGGAGCTTCTTCATGCGCTTGACACCAATGTGACCAAGGCGGCAGTGCCACAAGTATGTGGGACTATCGTTACAACTTTACATCTTTTGGTATTCACACTATGAATATGTGTAACATCACGTTCGAGATTCATTAAGAATAAACCATTGACCAGCGGGGCATGACCATAAAACATATCTCTCATATAAATAGAACAACCATTATTCTCGGATTTAAATGAGTAGCCATCTCGCATTAAACGAGATCCAGATACAATGTTCATGCTCAAAGCTGGCACTAAATAACAATTATTGAGGTTTAAAACTAATCCCGTAGGTAAATGTAGAGGTAGCGTGCCGACGGCGATCACATCGACCTTGGAACCATTCCCGACGCGCATCGTCACCTCGTCCTTTGCCAGTCTCCGTTTATTCCGCAGCTCCTGCTTTGAGTTACAAATATGAGCAACCGCACCGGTATCAAATACCCAGGAGCTACTACGAGTGCTGGTAAGGTACACATCAATAACATGTATATCACATATACCTTTGGTGTTGCCGGCCTTCTTGTCCGCTAAGTACTTGGGGCAGTTCCGCTTCCAGTGACCACTTCCCTTGCAATAAAAGCACTCAGTCTCAGGCTTGGGTCCATTCTTTGGCTTCTTCCCGGCAACTGGCTTACCGGGCGCGGCAACTCCCTTGCCGTCCTTCTTGAAGTTCTTCTTACCCTTGTCTTTCTTGAACTTAGTGGTTTTATTCACCATCAACACTTGATGTTCCTTTTTGATCTCCACCTCCGCTGATTTCAGCATTGAATATACCTCAGGAATGGTCTTTTCCATCCCCTGCATATTGAAGTTCATCACAAAGCTCTTGTAGCTCGGTGGAAGTGACTGAAGGATTCTGTCAATGACCGCGTCATCCGGGAGATTAACTCCCAGCTGAGACAAGCGGTTGTGTAACCCAGACATTTTGAGTATGTGCTCACTGACAGAACTATTTTCCTCCATCTTACAACTGAAGAACTTGTCGGAGACTTCATATCTCTCGACCCGGGCGTGAGCTTGGAAAACCATTTTCAGCTCTTCGAACATCTCATATGCTCCGTGTTGCTCAAAACGCTTTTGGAGCCCCGGTTCTAAGCTGTAAAGCATGCCGCACTGAACGAGGGAGTAATCATCAGCACGCTGCTGCCAAGCGTTCATAACGTCTTGGTTCTCTGGGATGGGTGCTTCACCTAGTGGTGCTTCTAGGACATAATCTTTCTTGGCAGCTATGAGGATGATCCTCAGTTTCTGGACCCAGTCCGTATAGTTGCTGCCATCATCTTTCAGCTTGGTTTTCTCTAGGAACGCGTTGAAGTTGAGGGCAACATTAGCGTGGGTCATTTGATCTACAAGACATATTGTAAAGATTTTAGACTAAGTTCATGATAATTAAGTTCATCTAATCAAATTATTCAATGAACTCCCACTCAGATAGACATCCCTCTAGTCATCTAAGTGAAACATGATCCGAGTCAACTAGGCCGTGTCCGATCATCACGTGAGACGGACTAGTCAACATCGGTGAACATCTTCATGTTGATCGTATCTTCTATACGACTCATGCTCGACCTTTCGGTCTTCCGTGTTCCGAGGCCATGTCTGTACATGCTAGGCTCGTCAAGTCAACCTAAGTGTATTGCGTGTGTAAATCTGGCTTACACCCGTTGTATTCGAACGTTAGAATCTATCACACCCGATCATCACGTGGTGCTTCGAAACAACGAACCTTCACAACGGTGCACAGTTAGGGGGAACACTTTCTTGAAATTATTGCGAGGGATCATCTTATTTAAGCTACCGTCGTTCTAAGCAAATAAGATGTAAAACATGATAAACATCACATGCAATCAAATAGTGACATGATATGGCCAATATCATTTTGCTCCTTTTGATCTCCATCTTCGGGGCGCCATGATCATCTTAGTCACTGGCATGACACCATGATCTCCATCATCATGATCTCCATCATTGTGTCTTCATGAATTTGTCACACCAACGATTACTTCTACTTCTATGGCTAACGTGTTTAGCAATAAAGTAAAGTAATTTACATGGCGTTGTTCAATGACACGCAGGTCATACAAAAATAAAGACAACTCCTATGGCTCCTGCCGGTTGTCATACTCATCGACATGCAAGTCGTGATTCCTATTACAAGAACATGATCAATCTCATACATCACATATATCATTCATCACATCCTTTGGGCCATATCACATCACACGGCATATGCTGCAAAAACAAGTTAGACGTCCTCTAATTGTTGTTGCAAGTTTTTTACGTGGCTGCTATAGGTTTCTTAGCAAGAACGTTTCTTACCTACGCCAAAACCACAACGTGATATGCCAATTTCTATTTACCCTTCATAAGGACCCTTTTCATCGAATCCGTTCCGACTAAAGTGGGAGAGACAGACACCCGCTAGCCACCTTATGCAACTAGTGCATGTCAGTCGGTGGAACCTGTCTCACGTAAGCGTACGTGTAAGGTCGGTCCGGGCCGCTTCATCCCACGATGCCGCCGAAACAAGATAAGACTAGTAGTGGCAAGAAAATTGACAACATCTACGCCCACAACAAGTTTGTGTTCTACTCGTGCATAGAAACTACGCATAGACCTAGCTCCTGATGCCACTGTTGGGGATCGTTACAGAAATTAAAAATTTTCTACGCATCACCAAGATCAATCTATGGAGTCATCTAGCAACGAGAGAGAGGAGTGCATCTACATACCCTTGTAGATCGCGAGCGGAAGCGTTCAAGTGAACGGGGTTGATGGAGTCGTACTCGTCGTGATCCAAATCACCGATGACCGAGCGCCGAATGGACGGCACCTCCGCGTTCAACACACGTACGGTTGGGAAGACGTCTCCTCCTTGTTGATCCAGCAAGGGGGAAGGAGAGGTTGATGGAGACCCAGCAGCACGACAGCGTGGTGGTGAAAGTAGCGGCGATTCCAACAGGGCTTCGCCAAGCGCTGCGGGAGGAGGGAGATGTGTCACGGGAGTGAGAGGGAGGCGCCAGGGCTTGGGTGCTGCTGCCCTCCCTCCCCCCTCTATAT
Source organism: Aegilops tauschii subsp. strangulata (assembly GCF_002575655.3). Classification (NCBI taxonomy): domain Eukaryota; kingdom Viridiplantae; phylum Streptophyta; class Magnoliopsida; order Poales; family Poaceae; genus Aegilops; species Aegilops tauschii. The sequence goes on from NC_053037.3 coordinate 552,481,828, forward strand.
ATAGGGCCCCTGGGGGGGCGCCGACCCTAGGAGATCCCATCTCCAAGGGGGGCGGCGGCCAAGGGGGGGACTTGCCCCCCAAGTCAAGTGGGGCGCCCCCCACCCCTAGGGTTTCCAACCCTAGGCGCAGGGGAGGCCCAAGGGGGGCGCACCAGCCCACCAGGGGCTGGTTCCCTTCCCCACTTCAGCCCATGGGGCCCTCCGGGATAGGTGGCCCCACCCGGTGGACCCCCGGGACCCTTCCGGTGGTCCCGGTACAATACCGGTGACCCCCGAAACCTTCCCGGTGGCCGAAACTGGACTTCCTATATATAATTCTTCACCTCCGGACCATTCAGGAACTCCTCGTGACGTTCGGGATCTCATCCGGGACTCCGAACAACTTTCGGGTTACTGCATACTAGTATCTCTACAACCCTAGCGTCACCGAACCTTAAGTGTGTAGACCCTACGGGTTCGGGAGACATGCAGACATGACCGAGACGACTCTCTAGTCAATAACCAACAGCGGGATCTGGATACCCATGTTGGCTCCCACATGTTCCACGATGATCTCATCGGATGAACCACGATGTCGAGGATTCAATCAATCCCGTATACAATTCCCTTTGTCAATCGGTATGTTACTTGCCCGAGATTCGATCGTTGGTATCCCAATACCTTGTTCAATCTCGTTACCGGCAAGTCACTTTACTCGTACCGTAATGCATGATCCCGTGACCAAACACTTGGTCACATTGAGCTCATTATGATGATGCATTATCGAGTGGGCCCAGAGATACCTCTCCGTCATACGGAGTGACAAATCCCAGTCTCGATTCGTGCCAACCCAACAGACACTTTCGGAGATACCCGTAGTGCACCTTTATAGCCACCCAGTTACGTTGTGACATTTGGCACACCCAAAGCACTCCTATGGTATCCGGGAGTTGCACAATCTCATGGCCTAAGGAAATGATACTTGGCATTTGAAAAGCTCTAGCAAACGAACTACACGATCTTGTGCTATGCTTAGGATTGGGTCTTGTCCATCACATCATTCTCCTAATGATGTGATCCCGTTATCAATGACATCCAATGTCCATAGTCAGGAAACCATGACTATCTGTTGATCAACGAGCTAGTCAACTAGAGGCTCACTAGGGACATGTTGTGGTCTATGTATTCACACATGTATTACGATTTCCGGATAACACAATTATAGCATGAACAAGGAAATATAATAATAACCATTTTATTATTGCCTCTAGGGCATATTTCCAACACTAAGGCGTATATGAGCAATCCATCCTTAGAGCCCTCCTCCGGGGGATTAGCAATAATATGCTCTTTGAACCAATGCAGGAAAGTGGAGTTGTTCTCTCTAGTAACTTCGGCATCCGTCCTGCATACCCCCCGGTCACGATATTTCTTTGCGATAATTTCTTTGTGCAGTGCCACAAAAGGATCTACCTCGTCTAGGTGTTGTAGCACTACCAAGTTTGCTATGTCAAAGTCGATGCGTCGATCTGAGTATGCCACGTGCAGTTCCCTGCGACCGTTGGAGTGACCTTCTCCTTCAAGCCTCCCCTCGTGCTTGTTAACGGGCAAACCAACAGTAACATCAGGCGGCTGGTCTGCGCCATATAGAAAATTCTCGCAGAAAGAGATGCACTCTTGTGTCAGATAGCCCTGGACGATGCTTCCATCCGGACGGGACATGTTACGAACGAATCCTTTGATGATCCCCATCCTCTCAAACGGCATCATGTTGTGCAGAAATGACGGCCCCAAGTCTATTATGTCGTCCACAATATGGTCACACAGATGCACCATCACGTCAAAGAACGCGGGCGGGAAGTACATCTCAAGCTCATTCAGTATCACAACGATCTCTTCCTGTAGACTTCGGAGCTGCTTCAGACTGATCGACTTCCGAGAGATGACATCGAAAAAGTTGCAGAGACCAATAAGCATGTCACAGATGTGCTTGTCCATTATCCCTCTAAGGGCAACAGGTAGTATCTACGTCATCATCACATGACAGTCATGGGACTTCATCCCGCTGAACCTTTTCTTGTCCGTGTCTAGATATCTGCTTATCTTGCCACAGTAACCGGAACTAACTTTGACTCCGGTAAGGCACTTAAAGAATTGATCGATCTCAGCTTGACTTAACGTGAAGCAAGAAGGGGGGCAACAATCCTCTTTCTTTATTTTCTTGCCCTTCTTCTCCCGCGCCTCTGTCTCCGTCTCTGTCTCGTCTGACTGTTTACGGGGCGACATGTGCAGATCTTCCCTGATATTCAAATCTTGTCTTTTCTTGCCTTCGGCCCATCCTTGGTCTTATCCGGCATGTTCATCAGTGTCGCGAGCAAACTCTCAAGGACATTCTTACAGATGTGCATTTGATCAAGGCAATGAGGTGTATCGAGTTTGTGCCAGTACTCCAAGTCCCAGAACACAGACCTCGTCTTCCATACCTTCAGCAGTGGCTCCGGCGCCTTTTTCATCGTCTTTCCTAGCGCGGGGCACTCCTTCCAGTTTTCAACAGCTCATCGATTTTGGCACCGCTCCGCTTATGTGGAGGTCCTCGATGCTCAGCGTGACCATTGAATAGATCTGCACGGTTTCTCCACGGGTCGTCCTGTTCGAGCCATCTTCGATGCCCCATGTACACGATTTTCCCAGACCCGCCATCTTTCCTTGACGTTAGCTGCTGAGACGTCGTATCATCCATGCACTGCGTGCATCCGCAATATCCATGGCACACCTGGCCCGCGACATATCCGTAACCGAGATAGTCGTGCACCGTCGTGATCAGCGTGGCTCTCATGTAGAAATACTCGCCTTTGCTGGCGTCCCATGTCTTGGCCGGTGTTTTCCATAAAGTGTCTAACTCCTCTTGAAGTAGCCCCAGATACAAATTAATATTATTTCCTGGTTGTTTCGGCCCTTGAATAAGCATGCTCATGTGAATGTACTTCAACTTCATGCACAACCAGGGGGGAGGTTGTACATCCATACAAACACGGGCCATGTGCTATGGTTGGTGTTCTGGTTGCTAAACGGATTCATGCCATTGGTACACGCGCCGAGCACGATGTTCCTTGCATCACATTCGAAATACCGATAGAAGCTGTTCAACGCTCTCCACTGGCTTCCATCCTTGACGTGTCTCAGCTTCAGATCATCTCCATCGTCAGGCTTCTTCCTCTCTGCGTGCCAGCGCATTAGCTTTGCTTCCTTGGGATCTATGAAATACCGCTGGAGACGGGGAGTGATCGGTAACTACCATACAACTTTCTGGGGACATTTCTTCTCGGCCTTCTTGTATCGAGAAGCATTGCACACCGGACAGCTTGTTTTTTCCGCGTGCTCCTTCCGATAAATTATGCAATCGTTGATGCATGCATGGTATCTAACATGCGGCAGATCAAGAGGGCACACGATCTTCTTGGCCTCATCAACACTAGTAGGACATAGATTCCCCGCGGGAAGAACATCCTTTAGGTACTTGAGATGCTCATCGAGGCTAGTGTCGGTCCATTTGTTTTAGCCTTCGTCTTCAGGAGTTGGAGCATTAAACTCAAGCAGGTCACCTCAGGATTGCAACCATCATACAATGGAGTGTTCGAGTCTACCACCAGTTGCTCCAGCTTAGCCTCCTCTCTAGAAGCAGCTCTCTCAGTATTCGTCTCCTTGCGAAGCAGTGCTTGAACATGAGGGTCTCGCATGATTGAACTTAGTACCGATGAACTCTTCTGTGTGGAGTCCACGTCGTTCTCTCCTCTGCCATGTCCGGCCCCTTCTCCTCCACCATGTCCGGCCCCTTCTCCGCCGCCATGTCCGGCCTCTTCCCCGCTGCCATTATCGATCATCTCTTCGTATTTCCCCGTGTCGTCATTGCCTGCCCCGTCGGCGTCCTCAACATTGTCATCCTCATCTTCAATTATCCACCGAGTATAGCCATCCATGAAACCAGTCATGAGCAGGTGCTCTTCGACACGACCATCTTCATAGGGGAAGAGCCAAACTATTCCTTTGCATTTTCGACACGGACATAAAACCTCTGTCCGGTTATTTTCTTTCATGTCCTGCCCGCCGACCGCAACCACCTGTCCACCATCGTTCCACTGACCATCATGAACGTCTGCACGGTAATAATAAACAAATTGATTATAAAAATGCGTGCATGCATCAAAGTCATACAAAAATTCGGCATGACCTTCCCTAAAAATAGGACATATAGATCTAGAGTTTGCCCGGAATTCGCCGAAACGGAAATAAATCGACATTTCGGCAAAACATAGGCAACTCAAAAGCACAATTTGGTGTCAACACATGCCACACACACAATTTCCATCATATTGCCCAATTATCATATCACACACACATACACATATTTCCATTTTGCAAAAGCATGAAATTTTAATCACCTCTATCTCGAGATCGAGCACACGGTGGAGATGATGATGTAGGGAGATCAAAAGTGCACAAAGCTCTTCTTGACAAAGATAGATCTAGTTAGGGGGCAAATAGGTCACTTAACTAAATGCTACATCTACCTAGCTAGCTAATTTGGGAGGAGACAACTTCAACTAGTGGAAGGGGAAGGAAAAAGAGAAAGGAGATGCATTAATGGAGGTGGTGTAGTTAGCTAGGAGTAATGAAGAGAGAGCAAGGTAGGTAGAATAGGGAGAGTAATGGGGGGAGAAGTATTGAGGAAGAAGAAGAGTGAGAGAGGGAGGATGTGGGAGGGAGGGGAAAGGGAGGAGAGGAGATGGGGGAGGGGAGGACGGGTGGAAAAAGGTGGTGGGGTGCTGCATCTTAGCAGTAGCGCGGGAGGAAAAACGCGCTACTGCTAAGAGCGTAGCAACAGCGCGCTTTTCCCACACGCGCTACTGCTAAACGGGCCAACCGTGTGGACAATTTCAAAATTAGCAGTAGCGATGTGAATAAAAAGCGCGCTACTACTATTGCATTAGCAGTAGCGCGCTTCGTGACACCGCGCTACTGGTAAACTTAGGTTGTTGTGTACTGTCGGTGGATTTTTGTAGCATCGCAGTTTAGACATCACACGCTACTGCTAAATTTACATCAGTAGCGCGCTTTTCCTAACCTCGCTACTGCTAAGATTCTATGTATAAGGTTTTCCCTAGTAGTGACAAATCACGTTGGCTAGACATCTAGGGTTTAGCCATTACGATCTCGAGGTAGATCGACTCTTGTAACCCCTATACTCATCAAAGTCAATCAAGCAGGAAGTAGGGTATTACCTCCATTAAGAGGGCCCGAACCTGGGTGAACATCGTGTCCCTTGTCTCCTGTTACCTTCGATCCTCAGACGCACAGTTCGGGACCCCCTACCCGAGATCAGCCGGTTTTGACACTGACACCCTGATACCGGAGGAATACTTTGTGTGCTATCAAACATCACAACATAACTGGGTGATTATAAAGATGCTCTACAGGTATCTCCGAAGGTGTTTGTTGGGTTGGCATAGATCAAGATTAGGATTTGTCACTCCGAGTATCGGAGAGGTATCTCTGGGCCCTCTCGGTAATGCACATCATGATAAGCCTTGCAAGCAATGTGACTAATGAGTTAGTTGCAGGATGATGCATTATGGAATGAGTAAAGAGACTTGCCGCTAACAAGATTGAACTAGGTATGAAGATACCGACGATCGAATCTTGGGCAAGTAACCTACCGATGACAAAGGGAATTATGTATGTTGTCATTGCTGTACGACCGATAAAAGATCTTCATAGAATATGTAGGAACAAATATGAGCATCCAGGTTCCGCTGTTGGTTATTGACCGGAGAGGTGTCTCGGTCATGTCTACATAGTTCTCGAACTCGTAGGGTCCGCACGCCTTTTTCGTTGACGATTTGTATTATATGAGTTATGTGATTTGGTTACCGATTGTTGTTTGGAGTCCCAGATGAGATCACACACATGACGGGGAGTCTCGAAATGGTCGAGAGGTAAAGATTGATATATTGGATGATAGTATTCGAACATCGGAAGTGTTCCGGAATGTATCTGGTACATATCAGAGTACCCGGGGGGTTACCGGAACCCCCCGTGGGAAGATATGGGCCATATGGGCCATAGGAGGGAGGCACACCAGCCCACAAAGGGGTGGCGCACCCCCCACAGGGAAGGAGGCCGAATTCGACTAGGGAAGGGGGCGAGTCCTCCCTTTCTTCCCCCCTCTCTCTTCCCCCCATTACTCCCTCCGGTAAAAGGAAGGGGGGGGGGGCGAATCCAACTAGGAGACCAAGTAGGATTCCTCCTACTTGGGCGCGCCTAGGGCCAACCTCCTCCCCCTCCCTCCTTTATATACGTGGGGCGGGGCGCCTACAACACACATAAATTGTTCCAAGCCATGTGCGGCGTCCCCCTCCACAGTTTACGCCTCCGGTCATATTCACATAGTGCTTAGGCGAAGCCCTGCACGGATCATTTCACCATCACAGTCACCACACCGTCTTGCTGACGGAACTCTCCCTCGACAATTTGCTGGATCAAGAGTTCAAGGGACATCATCAAGCTGAATGTGTGCAGAACTCGGAGGTGTCGTACGTTCGGTGCTTGATCGGTCGGAACGAGAAGAAGTTCGACTACATCAACCGCGTTAACAAACACTTCCGCTTTCGGTCTACGAGGGTATGTGGACACACTCTCCCCTTATCATTCCTATGCATCTCCTAGATAGATCTTGTGTGAGCATAGGATTTTTTTTGAAATTGCATGCTACGTTCCCCAACAGTGGCATCAGAGCCAGGTCTATGCGTAGATGATATGCACGAGTAGAACACCAAAAGTTGTGGGCGGTGATTGTCATACTGCTTACCACCAATGTCTTATTTTGATTCGGCGGTATTGTTGGATGAAGCGGCCCGGACCAACCTTACATGACCACGTTCATGAGACCGGTTCCACTGACACACATGCAACTAGTTTTGCATAAAGGTGGCTAGCGGGTGTCTGTTTCTCCAACTTTAGTTGAACCGAATTTGACTGTGGCCGGTCCTTGTTGAAGGTTAAAACACCAAACTTGATAAATCACCGTTGTGGTTTTGATGCGTAGGTAAGGACGGTTCTTACTAGAAGCCCGTAGCAGCCACGTGAAAGTTGCAACAACAAAGTAGAGGACGTCTAACTTGTTTTTGCAGGGCATGTTGTGATGTGATATGGTCAAGACATGATGTGATATAAGTTGTTGTATGAGATGATCATGTTTTGTAAATGTTATCGGCAACTGGCAGGAGCCTTATGGTTGTCGCTTTATTGTATGAAATGCAAACGCCATGTAATTGCTTTACTTTATCACTATGCGTTAGCGATAGTTGTAGAAGCAATAGTTGGCGAGACGACCACGACGCTACGATGGAGATCATGACGGTGCTTTGGAGATGGAGATCAAAGGCACAAGATGATGATGGCCATATCATGTCACATATTTTGATTGCATGTGATGTTTATCTTTTATGCATCTTATTTGGCTTAGTACGGCGGTAGCATTATAAGATGATCCCTTACTAAAGTTTCAAGGTATAAGTGTTCTCCCTGAGTATGCACCGTTGCGACAGTTCATCGTGCCGAGACACCACGTGATGATCGGGTGTGATAAGCTCTACGTTCACATACAACGGGTGCAAGACAGTTTTGCACATGCGGAATACTCGGGTTAAACTTGACGAGCCTATCATGTACAGACATGGCCTCGGAACACTCGAGACCAAAAGGTCGAACGTGAATAATATAGTAGATATGATCAACATAGAGATGTTCACCATTGAAAACTACTCCATCTCACGTGATGATCGGACATGGTTTAGTTGATATGGATCACATGATCATTTAGATGACTCGAGGATGTATATCTAAGTGGGAGTTCTTAAGTAATATGATTAATTGAACTTAATTTATCATGAACTTAGTCCTGATAGTTTTTGCATATCTAGCATTCCCTTGAATTTTAATGTGTTCCTAGAGAAAGCTAAGTTGAAAGATGATGGTAGCAACTAAACGGACTAGGTCCGTAACTTGAGGATTATCCTCATTGCTGCACAGAGGAATTATGTCCTTGATGCACCGCTAGGTGACAAGCCCCCTCCCGCTAATGTAGACGCTTTGAACGTCTGGCAGACGCGGTCTGATGACTACTCTATAGTTCAGTGTGCCATGTTTTACGGCTTTGAATCGGGACTTCAAAGATGTTTTGAACGTCATGGACCATATGAGATGTTCCAAGAGTTGAAGTTAATATTTCAAGCAAATGCCCGAGTTGAGAGATATGAAGTCTCCAACAAGTTCTATAGCTGCAAGATGGAGGAGAACAGTTCTGTCAGTGAACACATACTCATAATGTCTGGGTATCATAACCACTTGACTCAGCTGGGCGTTAATCTTCCAGATGATAGTGTTATTGACTGGGTTCTTCAATCACTGCCACCAAGCTACAAAGGCTTCATGATGAACTATAATATGCAAGGGATGGATAAGATAATTCCCGAGCTCTTCGCTATGCTCAAAGCTGCGGAGGTAGAAATCAAGAAAGATCATCAAGTGTTGATGGTTAACAAGACCCCTAGTTTCAAGAAAAAGGGCAAGGGAAAGAAGGGGAACTTCAAGAAGAATGGCAAGCAAGTTGTCACTCCCGGGAAGAAGCCCAAGTCTGGACCCAAGCCTGAAACTGAGTGCTTCTACTGCAAAGGGACTGGTCATTGGAAGCGGAACTGCCCCAAGTATTTGGCGGATAAGAAGGATGGCAAAGTGAACAAAGGTATATTTGATATACATGTTATTGATGTGTACCTTACTGATGCTCGTAGTAGCGCCTGGGTATTTGATACTGGTTCTATTGCTCATATTTGCAACTCGAAATAGGGCATATGAATTAAATGAAGATTGGCTAAGGACGAGACGAGGATGCACGTCGGGAATGGTTCCAAGGTCGATGTGATCGCCATCGGCACGCTACCTGTCGTGGTTTTGTCACGGCAGATGTCCTTAGTGTCAGGACTTAGTCGCGAGGCCAACGCATCTATGTGGTAGCTTGAGACGGGTTGAGCGGAATCGAGAGACGCAACACAAGACAAGGATTTAGACAGCTTCGGGCCCCGCGAAACATCATCCGGCAATAGCCCTACATGCTGTTTGAGGCTAGATCTCATTACGCTCACGAGGGAGTCGCCGGTAAACCGGCTCCTTGTGTCTAGCCCTAGAGATTGTTTCTTCTTGCCTCTTCCTCTTTTGGGGAGCCCTGCCCCTCCTTATATATGTTGAAGGGGCAGGTTACATGTGGAGTCCTATTAGGATTAGGACTAGTCTATCTCTAATACAAACTGGATACAAGTCCTGGTCTTAACTCCTTGTAAGGTAAATATTCGTCATGTCTTTCCTCTTAAACCGGCCCATCATAGTATGAACCGGCCTTCATGAACCGCCCGTTGGGCCACCAGGTCTTGTCGCTCCTCTGACCCGCCTGCCGGATTACCAATGAATCGTACACGGCTAGGTCCAAATGGGTTGCCAGTGGATCGTCAAGTCTCAGCCGGGTCTCAAGTAAACCGCCAAGTCCGGCCGGGTTATACTTCCGGCCGGTTTACGCCGCGGGGTATATCCCCGACATTAGCCCCCAGTTTAATTTGGATTTATCCATGTTAAACTGATCCTGTAAAACAAACACAAGAACAAATTTGACAGATTATGCTCGAGGTTAAGAATTCTTGTAAACCGTCATCTGATCATCCTTAAGTCCTTGTCATTTCCTCCTTCTAGAAAATCCAGGTCAGTAAGCCAGCTTCATACTCAATTTGCTGACATTGGTTTCTCACAGAGAAATATTGTGAAGAATAATCCACTTGAGTCGGCTTCCAAAGCGCCGGCTTAAGGAATATTTGGTCTTGAAATACTCATCTGATATTCAGCCGGTTTGAAGATGTAAAACTTGCCGGTTTAATATTACCAAAATTACCGATTCATAAATATGGATGGCACCGAGTCATAATTGTTACCGACGCCGGGTCATAATTGTTGCAGACATCGGGTCAATCTGGTTTGCTCAGTACTGAGAATTTGAAGATTTTTCTCCCTTACATCCATATTACCTGTAGCCCCCAAGTCTTGAGCAGAACAAAGTGATGGCTTAAGACTTGTTTCCATATAATTACTGCCACTTTGAAGAAATCCATGTTGCTCATCTCAGCCACTATTAAAAACTAAAAACTGAATACTCCATATATGTAGCCCCCAAGTACCGGGTTGTCATGCTTGCAGCAACCTGGGACTTGTAATTGCTTATAAAAACTTCAATCAGTGTAGCCCCCAAGGGTCGGGTCATTATGCAATAATGAGTAGGGACTTTGTAAATATAATCATGTAGATTTGAGCAGTGATGTGTAGTCCCCAAGGGCCGGCTCATTATGATATGATGAGTCGGGTCTTCAATAAGGCCAATAAAAAATGACTTTGCATTAGCCCCCAAGTGTCATGGTGCATGCTTGCAGCGACATGAGACTTGCATGTAATCTCAATTTGAATAATGTAGTCCCCAAGTGCCGGGTCGTAAGCCTGCAGCGACTCGGGACAATTCCTTCCATTGTAGAATAAATCACATCCTTTGATAAAATAATAGCCATTGCGCTAAAGTGACTTTGAAAACCTCAATAATACTGTAGCGACAGACCTCAAATGGTCTGTGCTGCTGTGCACCAGTGTCATCCCTGGATCAGTAATGCTGACACGCACAGTACAAATGGAGGATTTATAACAGAGTATCAATCACACACTTATTACTCGAATATCTCCAAAGAGAATTAGTATGATAAACATGGCTTAAGGCCATCTAAAATCGATAACAGCGGAAGACTTGGAAGATAAGTCAGTCCATCAACTCCAGCGGCATCACTGAGTATAAGACCACGACCTAAGGCACCTTACTCGTCGTCTGAAAAGTCTGCAACATGAAACGTTACATCCCGAAAACGGGTCAGCACATAGAATATGCTGGCAAAGTAACACATAGAGAATAATGAACAATAATAATGCTATACTACATGCATTTATGGCTGGTGGAAAGCTCTATGGTTACAATTTTGCGAAAAGCCAATTTTTCCCTACTTCAAAGGAATAAATTTTATTTAACTATCATGGTGGTTGCTAAACATTGAGAAGGTACCTCCATCTCAATCCCAATTAAGTATCATCATTAACCCAACAAGATTAATTAAAGTAACATGGTGACGAGATTCAAATGATAATCCAGGTACTAGATACTCAAGTTGTCCATAACCGGGGACACGGCTAACCATGATTAGTTTGTACACTCTGCAGAGGTTTGTGCACTTTTCCCCACAAGACTCGATCGCCTCCGCTTGATTCTCGCACTGCATGATGTTTGAGAAACGGATGACCGAGACACAGTCTTTCCGAAACAATCACTCTTTACTCTGGGTGGACCGGTACACCTACTTTCCCCTACATCTGCTAGCCCACCTCTTCAAGAGATCATGTAACCTACTCCACTATGCTAGAGCCCATAATAGCTTGTGGCTGCACACGGAAGTTTCTAGGATGAATAATCTTATGATCCCTTTGAGCCTGGGTGGCGGTCCTTATACAAACAGACAACACTGGATTCTCCAGGTGCCTCAATCCACCCAGATGTGAGTTTTAGTTGCCACCTTAGGTAAACCATTATTAAAAATCTCACATCTGTCATGAATATCTCTCAAACCCAATCCACGTCTACGAGCATAGCATGGCAATATAATAGAAACGTAGAAGTAACTCCCAAGGGTTTGATAATTAAAACAAGTAATAGGTACTACCTCAACTACTTCCCAGAAATCCCACAATTTAATTAGATCCTAATCATGCAATTGTTTGAGGAATAGATCTAATGCAATAAAAACTGGGTATGGAAGGTATGATCAAAGTGTTACTTGCCTTGCTGATGATCCGCAAAACCTAGCGATTCGAAGTAACAAGCGGCACACTCCGGGTACTCTATCGCAAACAAACAAGCAGACAATCAGTACTCATCTAATGCACAGGTAAAACTCGAATGAAAGATCCAACCAGAAAGTTCAACTTAAGAACTCCGGTTTGCAAAAAGAATCAACTCGAACGAAGCAACGAAAGTCAAACGGTGAAAGAAACAAGCTTCGTTTACTAATCTGGATCTAGGTCAAATTTTACAATAGCAAAAACTTGTTTGAGTAGGTTAAACGGAAAGAGAATTTCGAGACGAAACTCTAGGCGCTTGAATCGCCTGATTCCGATAAACGAGCGAGAAGTTAAACAGAAACGAAGATTCGATCAGAAATCGGGATCTGAGATAATCGCGGAAAAATCCGACGAAAAAGAAAAACGGACGAACGGTTAAAGAACGGACGTTCGTTAACAGAGAAAAATCCGACGAACGCGTTCGTTAAAACGAACGAGTCGGTGAACGCTCACAAAATAACAAAACCAAAAAAAACCGATCTAGGTTTTTTTTTAAACGAACGGTTTTTTTAACAAAATCGGCAAAACGAGGCGAGGTGCGGCTACCTCGGGGACGGGCTCCGGCGGGGCTCGGGCGACTCCGGCGAGGGGCGGCGGGGCTCGGGCGGCTCGGGGGCGAGGGGCGGCGAGCGGTGGCGGCGAGTGCAAGGCGGCGGCGGCGCGGGTGCAGCGGGCGGCGGCGAGTGCGGCTCCGGCGGTGGGGTGAGAGGGAGGAGGAGAGGGGGGTATATATATAGAAGGGGGGGGGGAAGGTGGCTTGGGGGAGGGGCTAGGCGGCGGCGGGGCTCCCGTGTCCATGGCGGACTCCGGCGGCGGCGGGCGTCGTGCGCGGGGAGGAGATCCCGGGGGCGGGCCGGCGGCTCGGCTGGGCCTCGGCCCAGTCGGGCGCTGCGCATTTTTTTATAAAAAAAACGTTCCGCGGAAAATAATTCATAGAAAAATAAATAAAAATCCAAAAAAGATAAAATAAATTTTCCCCGTTTAGTTAGAAAATCTAGAATAGGGTGAATATTTTTTTGACACAAAATAATTTTTTGAAAACATGCAATATTTTTAATGCAATTAAAATTGCAAATAAAATCCAAATAAAATCCAATAAATGATTTTAACATTTTTCCTCCAGTATTTCAATTGTTTTGGAGAAGTCATATTTTCTCCTCTCATTTATTTTGTTTAATGAAATATTTTTCCGGAGAGAAAATAATTAAAACCAAAATCCTCGTCTTGTTATTTGATGAAAAATCAAATATGAAAATTTGAGAAAATCCCCAACTCTCTCCGAGGGTCCTTGAGTTGCTTAGGATTTATCGAGGATTTGTCAAAATGCAATAAAATATGATATGCAATGATGATCTATGTATAACATACCAAATTGAAAATTTGGGATGTTACAAACCTACCCCCCTTAAGATGAATCTCGCCCTCGAGATTCGGGTTGGCTAGAAAACAGGTGGGAGTGGTCCTTCCGTAGATCTTCCTCTCGCTCCCAGGTGGCTTCGTCTTCCGTGTGGTGACTCCACTGGACTTTGCAAAACTTGATAACCTTACTGCGGGTAACTCGGCTGGCATACTCAAGAATCTTAACTGGTTTCTCCTCATAGGTCAAATCACTTTCCAACTGAATTGCTTCCAGTGGCACAGTATCCCTCAGTGGTATCTCAGCCATCTCTGCGCGGCACTTCTTCAACTGGGAGATGTGAAATACATCATGAACTCCAGACAATCCTTCGGGCAATTCCAGCTTGTAGGCAACCTCTCCCATACGTTCCACAACTCTGTATGGTCCGATAAAACGGGGTGCTAACTTTCCCTTAACTCCAAAGCGCTTCACTCCTCGAAGTGGTGATACTCGAAGATACACTCTGTCTCCGACTTCGTGAACTGTCTCCTTTCATTTAGAATCAGCATAACTCTTCTGCCTGGATTGGGCTACCTTGAGCCTATCGCGAATCAACCTCACTTTCTGTTCAGACTCCTTAATCAAATCTGGTCCAAACAACTGACGGTCTCCAACTTCGTCCCATAACAACGGTGTTCTACACCTCCTTCCGTACAAAGCTTCGAAAGGGGCCATCTTCACACTGGTTTGATAACTGTTGTTATACGAAAACTCTGCATATGGCAAATTGTCGTCCCAACTAGATCCATAATCTAGTGCACAAGCTCTCAACATGTCCTCCAAAATCTGGTTGACTCTCTCGGTCTGTCCATCTGTCTGCGGGTGAAAAGCTGTACTAAATTCCAGCCTGGTTCCCAATGTTTCATGTAACTGCTTCCAAAACTTTGAGGTAAATTGGGTTCCTCTGTCTGATACAATGGTCCTCGGAACTCCATGCAAACATACGATCCTGGGCATGTATATCTTTGCCAACTTAGCACTGGTGTAAGTGGTCTTCACTGGAATGAAATGAGCCACTTTCGTCAAACGGTCGACTACAACCCATATTGAGTCATAGCCTGAATGAGTCCTGGGTAATCCTGTGATAAAATCCATGCCTATTTTATCCCACTTCCATTCGGGTATCGGCAATGGTTGTAGCAATCCTGCTGGCTTCTGATGCTCTGCCTTCACTCTCTGACACACATCACAAACTGCTACGTACTCTGCAATATCCTTCTTCATTCCGGTCCACCAGAAAGTATTTTTCAGATCCAAATACATCTTGATATTCCCTGGGTGAATCGAGTACGGTGAATCATGGGCTTCTTGCAAAATCAATTTCCTGATCTCCGGATCATTTGGCACATATACTCGGTCCTCAAACCATAAGGTATCGTGCTCATCCTCACGAAATCCCTTGGCTTTTCCTTTGCTCATCTTCTCCTTTATCTCGTCGATCTCCTTGTCTGCCTTCTAAGCTTCTCTGATCCTTTCCATCAAGGTAGACTGAATCTCCAATGTCGCTAAATAGCCTCTTGGGACTATCTCCAAACATAGCTCGCGAAGGTCCTCGGCTAACTCCTGAGGTAGCTCTCCTATCATGAGGGTGTTGACATGACTCTTGCGGCTCAACGCGTCTTCTACTACGTTAGCCTTTCCTGGGTGATAATGCAATCTCATATCATAATCCTTAATGAGCTCCAACCATCTCCTCTGTCTGAGATTTAACTCCTTCTGCGTGAAAATATACTTCAAACTCTTGTGATCCGTGTACACCTCACAATGGTTTCCGATGAGAAAATGTCTCCATGTCTTCAATGCATGCACCACAGCTGCTAACTCCAAATCATGCGTAGCATAATTCTTCTCATGGGGTTTAAGTTGTCGTGAAGCATACGACACAACTCTTCCTTCCTGCATAAGCACTGCTCCAAGACCTCGACGAGAAGCGTCGCAATAAACTTCATAGTCCTTGCGTTGATCTGGTAGAATCAACACTGGTGATGTAACCAATCGTTTCTTCAACTCTTGGAAACTAGCTTCACATTCCTCAGTCCAATTGAATTTGGTGTCCTTCTTCAATAGCTCAGTCAGGGGCTTAGCAATCTTCGAGAAATTCTCGATGAATCTCCGGTAGTATCCTGCAAGTCCAAGAAAACTCCGGATTTCTCCAACTATCGTGGGTGATTCCCAACTTGTCACTGTGTCAACCTTGGCAGGGTCTACTGCTATTCCTTCTCCCGAAATAACATGTCCAAGGAATCCAACTTCCTTCAGCCAAAATTCACACTTGCTGAACTTGGCATATAACTGATGTTCTCTGAGCTTCTCAAGTACCAATCGCAAATGCTCCTCATGCTCTTCCTCATTCTTGGAAAAGATTAGAATGTCGTCAATGAACACCACGACGAACTTATCCATAAACACTTTGTTCATCAGGTTCATGAAATAGGCAGGTGCGTTAGTCAGACCAAAAGACATAATGGTATACTCATACAATCCATATCTGGTGGTAAAAGCCGTCTTAGGTATATCCTGCTCTTGAATCTTTAACTGATGGTATCCTGATCGTAGATCGATCTTGGAAAATACTTTAGCTCCTTGTAGGCGGTCAAACAAATCATTGATCATCGGCAGTGGGTACTTGTTTTTGATGGTCACTTCATTCAATCCTCGGTAATCAACAACCATCCTCAGCGATCCATCTTTCTTCTCCACTAGAAGTACTGGTGATCCCCAAGGTGACGAACTTGGGCGAATATAGCCTTTTTCCAGTAACTCCTTGATCTACTTCTTAATTTCCTCCAAATCCTTTGCGGGCATCCTGTACGGTCTCTTAGATATTGGTCCTATGCCTGGCAAAAGTTCAATCAAGAACTCAATGTCTCTATCTGGTGGCATGCCTGGCAACTCTTCTGGAAATACATCCGGATAATCCTTCACCACTGGTACTTCCTCCTGTACAACTCCTGATAAGGAATTCACTTGAGTCCTCTTCGGCATATGCCGGGATACATACTTGATCCTTTTTCCTTCTGGGGTGGTAAGCAAAATCGTCTTACTGGCACAATCGATGTTTCCTCCATACAACGATAGCCAATCCATTCCCAAAATCACATCCAAACCTTGCGACTCCAAAACTATCAGGTCTGAAGGGAAAACATGCCTACCAATGGCCAATGGTATCTGAAAACATCCTTGGCTTGCCATATACTCTGCTCCTGGCGAGGTTACTAACATAGGGGTTTTGAGAACTTGGGTGGACATCTTAAACTTATTCACAAATCCCCTTGATATGTATGAATGCGATGCACCAGTATCGAAAAGAACGGTTGCAGTAAATGACTTAACCAAAAACTTACCTATTACTGCATCCGGCTGAGCTTCAACCTCCTCCACGCTCACGTGGTTCACATGTCCTTTGTTGAACGGGTTCGGCTTCTTCCCAGAGCTTCCATTGCCATTTCCATTTTGGGCTTCAGGACAATCAGTTGCATAGTGTCCAGTCTTCTGGCACTTGAAGCAAGTAATGTGACTTAGATCCCTCTTGGTTGGGGTAGATGGGTTGGTACGGTTCTGTCCGTTGCTTCCTCCATTCCCATTACCATTCTTGGAGCCATTATGGTTGTGCGAACTACCTCCTCCATGGGTATGCTGAAACTGTCCTCCCGGTTTCGGGGCAAATCGTGGCTTCTGTTGAGCTCCAGAATTGTACTTCCCTTGTCCATACTTCCTCTTACGGTTTTCAATCTGCTGTTGCTTCCCTTCAATCATGAGAGCTCTATCTACCAGCTCCTGGTAGTTGTTGAAGGTGGCTACCATCAACTGCATACTCAGTTCATCATTCAGTCCTTCCAAAAATTTCTCCTGCTTGGCTGCATCTATAGCAACGTCATCTGGTGCATAACGTGCTAACTTACTGAAATCCTCCACATACTGGCCTACGGTGCATCCTCCTTGGCGTAGGTTGCGAAACTCACGCTTCTTCATAGCCATAGCTCCTGCTGAAACATGTGCTGTACGGAAAGCTTGCTGAAACTGATCCCATGTGACAGTGTCAATGGGGTGCGTGGCTGTATAATTCTCCCACCATGATGCTGCGGGTCCATCAAGCTGATGTGCGGCAAAACGCACTCTTTCCGCATCTGTGCATACTGCAGTGGTCAACTCCCTTCCAACTTTGCGGAGCCAATCATCTGCAACAATCGGCTCGGTGCTACTGGAAAACACCGGCGGGTTTAGCCTCAAGAAACGGGCTAGGTGATCAACAGGTGGTGGTGGCGGTGGGTTGTTGTTGTTGTTGCCTTGGTTCTGCACTAACACTTGCATCAGGGCATTCTGTTGCTGAATCAACTGGGTGATCTCCGGTGGGAAAACAAATCCGGTGTCGCGTCTCGGAGGCATCTGATAGGTTAGAAAAGATGAGAGTTAAGAATAGAATGAGGTCTAGAGAGAAACACTACCCATATGCTCATGAGACAAATACAATCAATATCACTCAATCAATTCAAACAAGGCATAACAATCGATCTAACTAGTGTTACAAAGTGCTTGAACTATACTATTAAATGGGGGAAAACTACTACTGATATGGTGGTCTACTAGAAATTCTGATCCGTTGAAGACTCCATGATGTCTGCTCCAGCTTCGTCAACCCAGTCATCTTCACTTGGTTCTGGGTCGGTGTCGTCGATGATGATGTAGTTATCCGGACAAGTGCAGTCGTCATCTTTTGCTTTTGGCACTGGATTTCCCATGAATACTCCAATCTTCTTCTCCAGGTCATCATTCTTCCCTACTAGTGCGATGATTTCCTCCATATAATCCTCGCATGTAGCCTTGAGTTCTTCCTCCAGTTCCTTGATCTTGGTTAATGCCTTCTTCAGTTCTTCCTTGTCCGTGCACATCTGGTTCTCCTGGCGACGAATATGTTGGTTTTGCTCCTGGATGAAAGCTGCGATTGATCCATCCTTCTTGGTTCTGATCATCTCCCATTGCGCGTCTCGGCGTCCACAAATCTGATAAATTGTATCCTTAAGCTCCTGGTGGTAGACTTCTCCAATGCGTCCCATAGCGATGTGTGCGGCCATGCTCTTCCCTAAACTCCAGGTTGGTGCTTCGAAAACCAATCTTATGGGTTCAGTAACTGGCACAAACGTCCTTCCTGGAATGTGAACTTGAATCTTCCAGCTCTCCTCTTCGGGTAATGTGGCGTTGTAGGTTCCGGTGATGCTTGGTATTCCTATGTTCAAATACTTAGTGACTTCCTTCAAGTGTCGACCAAAAGGCGTGTCTTCATCTGGTTGCATGAACTTGCTCCTTGTATCCGCCATTCCTAAAAGAGTAGAAAAAGGAGAGGGGTCAGAAATGAGAAGAGAGAAGCTTTCTAGGGCTTAAGCTTAGTGGTCGTGTCCTACAGTCAGCGTGTGCTTTGATACCAACTTTGTAGCGACCAGACCTCAAATGGTCTGTGCTGCTGTGCACCAGTGTCATCCCTGGATCAGTAATGCTGACACGCACAGTACAAATGGAGGATTTATAACAGAGTATCAATCACACACTTATTACATCGAATATCTCCAAAGAGATTAAGTATGATAAACATGGCTTAAGGCCATCTAAAATCGATAACAGCGGAAGACTTGGAAGATAAGTGAGTCCATCAACTCCAGCGGCATCACTGAGTATAAGACCACGACCTAAGGCACCTTACTCGTCGTCTGAAAAGTCTGCAACATGAAACGTTGCAGCCCGAAAACAGGTCAGCACATAGAATATGCTGGCAAAGTAACACATAGAGAATAATGAACAATAATAATGCTATACTACATGCATTTATGGCTGGTGGAAAGCTCTATGGTTACAATTTTGCGAAAAGCCAATTTTTCCCTACTTCAAAGGAATAAATTTTATTTAACTATCATGGTGGTTGCTAAACATTGAGAAGGTACCTCCATCTCAATCCCAATTAAGTATCATCATTAACCCAACAAGATTAATTAAAGTAACATGGTGACGAGATTCAAATGATAATCCAGGTACTAGATACTCAAGTTGTCCATAACCGGGGACACGGCTAACCATGATTAGTTTGTACACTCTGCAGAGGTTTGTGCACTTTTCCCCACAAGACTCGATCGCCTCCGCTTGATTCTCGCACTGCATGATGTTTGAGAAACGGATGACCGAGACACAGTCTTTCCGAAACAATCACTCTTTACTCTGGGTGGACCGGTACACCTACTTTCCCCTACATCTGCTAGCCCACCTCTTCAAGAGATCATGTAACCTACTCAACTATGCTAGAGCCCATAATAGCTTGTGGCTGCACACGAAAGTTTCTAGCATGAATAATCTTATGATCCCTTTGAGCCTGGGTGGCGGTCCTTATACAAACAGACAACACTGGATTCTCCAGGTGCCTCAATCCACCCAGATGTGAGTTTTAGTTGCCACCTTAGGTAAACCATTATTAAAAATCTCACATCTGTCATGAATATCTCTCAAACCCAATCCACGTCTACGAGCATAGCATGGCAATATAATAGCAACGTAGAAGTAACTCCCAAGGGTTTGATAATTAAAACAAGTAATAGGTACTACCTCAACTACTTCCCAGAAATCCCACAATTTAATTAGATCCTAATCATGCAATTGTTTGAGGAATAGATCTAATGCAATAAAAACTGGGTATGGAAGGTATGATCAAAGTGTTACTTGCCTTGCTGATGATCCGCAAAACCTAGCGATTCGAAGTAACAATCGGCACACTCCGGGTACTCTATCGCAAACAAACAAGCAGACAATCAGTACTCATCTAATGCACAGGTAAAACTCGAATGAAAGATCCAACCAGAAAGTTCAACTTAAGAACTCCGGTTTGCAAAAAGAATCAACTCGAACGAAGCAACGAAAGTCAAACGGTGAAAGAAACAAGCTTCGTTTACTAATCTGGATCTAGGTCAAATTTTACAATAGCAAAAACTTGTTTGAGTAGGTTAAACGGAAAGAGAATTTCGAGACGAAACTCTAGGCGCTTGAATCGCCTGATTCCGATAAACGAGCGAGAAGTTAAACAGAAACGAAGATTCGATCAGAAGTCGGGATCTGAGATAATCGCGGAAAAATCCGACGAAAAAGAAAAACGGACGAACGGTTAAAGAACGGACGTTCGTTAACAGAGAAAAATCCGACGAACGCGTTCGTTAAAACGAACGAGTCGGTGAACGCTCACAAAATAACAAAACCGAAAAAAACCGATCTAGGGTTTTTTAAACGGACGGTTTTTTTAACAAAACCGGCAAAACGAGGCGAGGTGCGGCTACCTCGGGGACGGGCTCCGGCGGGGCTCCGGCGACTCCGGCGAGGGGCGGCGGGGCTCGGGCGGCTCGGGGGCGAGGGGCGGCGAGCGGCGGCGGCGAGTGCAAGGCGGCGGCGGCGCGGGTGCAGCGGGCGGCGGCGAGTGCGGCTCCGGCGACGGGGTGAGAGGGAGGAGGAGAGGGGGGTATATATATAGAAGGGGGGAAGGTGGCTTGGGGGAGGGGCTAGGCGGCGGCGGGGCTCCCGTGTCCATGGCGGACTCCGGCGGCGGCGGGCGTCGTGCGCGGGGAGGAGATCCCGCGGGCGGGCCGGCGGCTCGGCTGGGCCTCGGCCCAGTCGGGCGCTGCGCATTTTTTTTTAAAAATGTTCCGCGGAAAATAATTCATAGAAAAATAAATAAAAATCCAAAAAAGATAAAATAAAATTTCCCTGTCTAGTTAGAAAATCTTGAATAGGGTGAACATTTTTTTGACACAAAATAAATATTTGAAAACATGCAATATTTTTAATGCAATTAAAATTGCAAATAAAATCCAAATAAAATCCAATAAATGATTTTAACATTTTTCCTCCAGTATTTCAATTGTTTTGGAGAAGTCATATTTTCTCCTCTCATTTATTTTGTTTAATGAAATATTTTTCCGGAGAGAAAATAATTAAAACCAAAATCCTCGTCTTATTATTTGATGAAAAATCAAATATGAAAATTTGAGAAAATCCCCAACTCTCTCCGAGGGTCCTTGAGTTGCTTAGGATTTATCGAGGATTTGTCAAAATGCAACAAAATATGATATGCAATGATGATCTATGTATAACATACCAAATTGAAAATTTGGGATGTTACAAATACCGGTTATTAATAACCATAAAAAATCCAGCCATGTTGGCTATTCAAGATAATATAATCCGGTATGAAAACCTTATTCATTCAATATCATAATGAAAATTCAGCCAAGTTTGGCTATTTGAATAATATAACCCAATGATTTATAAGCGGATGATTCCAATGGCGCAATCCAAATATATACTAGCGACTTATAGTCCAAAGCCAGGCCGGTTTAATAAACACCGGATAATTTATCCTCATACTGGCGACTTATAGTCGAAAGCCAGGCCGGGTTAATAAACGCCGGTGATTTATAATCATGCTTTATTCAACCTGTTTCTGCATACAACAAGTTTAAAGTGTCCTGGCGGTTTACCGCCGGACGGGTCATAATGCTCAACATATAACCAGGGTTGATAACCAAGGCTGCACTTAAGAATAATTAAATATGAAATATATCATACCTGTGACATTAAATCACATCATTGGTTGGCCAACTTTATTGTAGTAAAGGTGATAACCCCAATCTTGAGTACTGATAACTCCTTCCATATTGTGCCGGTTTATGATAAAACCGTGCCGGGTTGTGATAAACACCGGATTAACCATATATAATACTGGTGACTTGTAGTCAAACCAGACCGGGCTGATAGTCTCCGGATTATAATTTGATTGTATACCGTCAACTTGTAGTTGACGGCCTAACCGGGTTCATAAACACCGGTTTAAAAACGTCACAAATCTTATGAAAACAAAGAAAACTCAGCAAAAGGCAAATAAAGGTCCGTTGTAGTCGAGGCTTTTCACGGGCTGCCAGGCCCCAAATTTGATCAAGAGGTGTTGCTATGGTTCGGGTTCGACCAAGCCCCCAAGTGATGCTGTGGCATTACGCCGATCAAGAGGCATTGCTATGGTTCAGGTTCGACCAAGCCCCCAAGTGATGCTATGGCATTACGCCGATCAAGAGGCGTTGCTATGGTTCGGGTTCGACCAAGCCCCCAAGTGATGCTGTGGCAATACGCCAATCAAGAGGCGTTGCTATGGTTCGGGTTCGACCAAGCCCCCAAGTGATGCTGTGGCATTACGCCGATCAAGAGGCGTTGCTATGGTTCGGGTTCGACCAAGCCCCCAGTGATGCTGTGGCATTACGCCGATCAAGAGGCGTAGCTATGGTTCGGGTTCGACCAAGCCCCCAAGTGATGTTGTGGCATTACGCCGATCAAGAGGCGTTGCTATGGTTCAGGTTCGACCAAGCCCCCAAGTGATGCTGTGGCATTGCGCCAATCAAGAGGTGTAGCTATGGTTCGGATACGACCAAGCCCCCAAATGATCAATAATATAATAAGCCAATAAGGCGTGATACCCATGTTTGAACCGTGCACCATGGCAGCAGGTCCTCTTCGGCAACTTTTAACTTTTTGCAAGAGATAAATTCTTCTTGAACCGGGATTTTGAACCGGATACTGAGAGCTTCAAAGCTTTGTGGGAGAACAGATTTCCCTTGAGCCGGATTGCAAACCGGCATTCTTCATTTTGAACCGGAAATTTTCTGACGGCCTTTCAACTCGAACTTGCGAGAAGTTATTTCCTTTTTGAACCGGAAATTCCTAAACCGGATTGGAGAGCTTCAGAGCTTTCTGGGAGAACAGATTCCCCTTGAACCGGATTGTAAACCGGATATTTGAGAGCTTCAGTGAGACTGACTTCCCTTGAGCCGGATTTTAAACCGGAATCTGATGACCCGGGACTTTTCTTGACGGCCTTTAAATTTTCATCAATATAACAGTAGCCTCCGGGACCGGGTTATCTTTCCCTCCAATGACCCGGGGTTCTTGAATCTCACAATATTTTCTAAGTCATATCATCGTAGCCCCCGAGTCATAAGACTACTCGAGGAGTTGGCTTGAGACTCTCCATAGATGCATATCATTGGCTTTGATAGCATGATGTGAATCCATAGAACACCGAAGTGACTGCGGCGGTTTATAAATGATCCTGTATGAGCCATGTCAGTAACTCGGCCAATGGTTCCTTCCAACTGGCTGCTTGAAATTAACCAAATTGTAATGGCGGTGACTTGTGCGCATGCCCATTGATCCACCCAATGCAGACGGCGGCTGATAATACATGACAATTTGCCCCCAATTTGTTGGAAGAAAACCGGGCTACCCAAGCAGTGATTTGCTCATACTCAATAAACAGCTCACGCAGACAGGTACGGTCCGGTGTGTTGATGTAGACCAGGCCGCGAGAGACGGACGGAAAAGATGACCGCCGCATCAGAGGCGGTTCAGACAGATGAATCGGCCGCGGTGCTGTAAACGGGCGCGGGCGAGTCAACCACGTCGTTTTGATGTAGTGAACAATTGTCCTGCATCAACAATATTGCAGACCAAGGCAAAGATCAACTGCTCTTTGACAAAAAATAATATGTGCCAATAAAATATATTTTAGATGGATATCACCTGATGTGTCATGCCAGAAATTATCCACCGCGGAATTGATGATCACGACGGTGAAGTTGAAATCAATCACGGGCGGGTCGTCCGTGGGAGCAGACAGATGAGTCGGCCGCAGCGTTTTAAACCGGTGCGGATGGGAGAGTCGGCCGTGACGTTGTAAGCCTGTGCGGACGAGCAAGTTGTCCTCCGTGTTGTAAGCCGGCGCGGGCGCGTGAACCGGCGGCGAAGGCGGACGGGCGAGTCGTCCGTGGCGTTGTAAGATGGTGCGGACGGGCGAGTCGGCCGGCGCGTTAATGTAAACCGGACCGCTAGGGCGACGGCTGTATATAACAACACTATAGAGCAGAATGGTTGTTTTCAAAAAATTAATAAGTGCTGATAAAAATAAACTGGATGGATATCACCTGAACCGGAGCAACGCGTGGACGCTCCGGCGAGTCGTTTGAAGTGCGTCCGCCACAGCGGCGGGTTGGAGAGGCGCGGCCGAACCGGCGACTTAATATAACCCGGCGGCTCAAAGCGGCAAGGGCGGCTCAGGAGCTGCAACGACAGTGTGCTAAGACGGCGGCGGCTCACCCCTGCTGCAGTTGATGCGGCGCGTGGCGTGGCGGTTTTGAGGCGGCTCGGTGTGGCAGCTGGCGATTCAGAGGCAAACAAGGGCGGCGGCTCTCAGGAGTGCACTGCTGCCGCGACGGATCCTGCCGCCACTAATTCTTACTCCCGCGCCGTAGGTCCGCTGTGGTGGCATGCTAGTTTGACTTTCCATTGACCAGAAGATACACTGACGCGCAGATGAGCTAGAGCCAAGACGAACGTGGTATATGTGCATGAAACAAGCCACACCTTTGAGAACCCACGTGATCACCAAGTAGTACTTGTGGTTGATGAAATTATCTTTGGCCTTTACCCAACGTGTCGTAGCACCAGCAGTTTATGATTTGACGCCTCGGAGTTTTAAATCAGCAAAACAGTGCACCATAGTAGAATTTGACTGTCTCGGTGATTTGACAACTGACCAAGACACAGCGCAGGTAATCCTGACGGTTTGATTGCATAGGAAACCGAATTGGGGCTGACCTCTGCTGCCGTGTACGAGTTGATCAGCAGAAGAAATACTTGTCGGTCTCGATAACATCTGATAATGCAGAAAAACAATCTTGCTTCGGATTGATGGATCACCAGGTTTACGGCGACGGTGGCTCACAGAACGCTCCAACCCTAGTTTTCTCGAACTCGGATCCCGTATATGTCAACTCCAAAATTAGTTACAATCTCGATTCACAGAACGATGGTTGTGTCGGCTCTACCCAAGGTTGTCCGGCGGCAGGTTTTCTTCCGCGATTGTTCCGTGCCGACTCTTTTCATCAGATCAATTGCGAGCTTCTCGAACCATAAAAAAGATCCCTTCAAAACTCAACACCACCGTGCGCGGGCCCCACGGTGGGCGCCAACTGTCGTGGTTTTGTCACGGCAGATGTCCTTAGTGTCAGGACTTAGTCGCGAGGCCAATGCATCTATGTGGTAGCTTGAGAGGGGTTGAGCGGAATCGAGAGACGCAACACAAGACAAGGATTTAGACAGCTTCGGGCCCCGGGAAACATCATCCGGCAATAGCCCTACATGCTGTTTGAGGCTAGATCTCATTACGCTCATGAGGGAGTCGCCGGTAAACCGGCTCTTTGTGTCTAGCCCTAGAGATTGTTTCTTCTTGCCTCTTCCTCTTTTGGGGAGCCCTGCCCCTCCTTATATATGTTGAAGGGGCGGGTTACATGTGGAGTCCTATTAGGATTAGGACTAGTCTATCTCTAATACAAACCAGATACAAGTCCTGGTCTTAACTCCTTGTAAGGTAAATATTCGTCATGTCTTTCCTCTTAAACCGTCCCATCATAGTATGAACCGGCCTTCGTGAACTGCCCGTTGGGCCACCGGGTCTTGTCACTCCTCTGACCCGCCTGCCGGATTACCAATGAATCGTACACCGCCAGGTCCAAACGGGTCACCAGTGGATCGTCAAGTCTCAGCCGGGTCTCAAGTAAACTGCCAAGTCCGGCCGGGTTATACTTCCGGCCGGTTAATGCCACGGGGTATATCCCCGACACTACCTCACATCTACCTTTGGGATTAGTTTCAGACCTGAATAATTGTTATTTGGTGCCAGCGTTGAGCATGAACATTATATCTGGATCTTGTTTGATGCGAGACAGTTATTCATTTAAATCAGAGAATAATGGTTGTTCTATTTATATGAGTAATATCTTTTATGGTCATGCACCCTTGAAGAGTGGTCTATTTTCATTGAATCTCGATAGTGGTGATACACATATTCATAATATTGATGCCAAAAGATGAAAAGTTGATAATGATAGTGCAACATATTTGTGGCACTGCCGTTTAGGTCATATTGGTGTAAAGCGCATGAAGAAACTCCATGCAGATGGACTTTTGGAATCACTTGATTATGAATCATTTGATGCTTGCGAACCATGCCTCATGGGCAAGATGACTAAGACTCCATTCTCCGGAACAATGGAGCGAGCCACTGACTTATTGGAAATAATACATACCGATGTATGCGGTCTGATGAGTGTTGAGGCTTGCGGCGGGTATCGTTATTTTCTAACCTTCATAGATGATTTGAGCAGATATGGGTATATATACTTAATGAAACACAAGTCTAAAACATTTGAAAAGTTCAAAGAATTTCAGAGTGAAGTGGAAAATCATCGTAACAAGAAAATAAAGTTTCTATGATCTGATCGCGGAGGCGAATATTTGAGTTACGAATTTGGCCTTCATTTAAAGCAATGTGGAATAGTTTCACAACTCACGCCACCTGGAACACCGCAACGTAATGGTGTGTCCGAATGTCGTAACCATACTTTATTGGATATGGTGCGATCTATGATGTCTCTTACCGATTTACCACTATCGTTTTGGGGTTATGCATTAGAGACAGCTGCATTCACGTTAAATAGGGCACCATCAAAATCCGTTGAGATGACACCGTATGAACTATGGTTTGGCAAGAAACCTAAGCTGTCGTTTCTTAAAGTTTGGGGATGCGATGCTTATGTGAAAAAGCTTCAACCTGATATGCTCGAACCCAAATAAGAGAAGTGCATTTTCATAGGATACCCAAAAGAAACTGTTCGGTACACCTTCTATCACAGATCCGAAGGCAAGATCTTTGTTGCTAAGAATGGATCCTTTCTAGAGAAGGAGTTCCTCTTGAAAGAAGTGAGTGGGAGGAAAGTAGAACTTGATGAGGTAATTGTACCTTCTCTCGAATTTGAATGTAGCTCATCACAGAAAAACGTTCCCGTGATGCCTACAGCAACTAGAGAGGATGCTGATGGTAATGATCATGAAACTTCAGATCAAGTTACTACCAAACATCGTAGGTCAACCAGAGTACATTCTGCACCAGAGTGGTACGATAATCCTGTTCTGGAAGTCATGTTACTAGACCATGACAAACCTACGAACTATGATGAAGCGATGATGAGCCCAGATTTTGTGAATTGGCTTGAGGCCATGAAATCTGAGATGGGATCCATGTATGAGAACAAAGTGTGGACTTTGGTTGACTTGCCTGATGATCGGCAAGCCATAGAGAATAAATGGATCTTCAAGAAGAAGACTGATGCTGATGGTAATGTTACTGTCTACAAAGCTCAACTTGTTGCGAAAGGTTTTCGACAAGTTCAAGGAGTTGACTACGATGAGACCTTCTCACCCGTAGCGATGCTTAAGTCTGTCCGAATCATGTTAGCAATTGCAACATTTTATGATTATGAAATCTGGCAAATGGATGTTAAAACTGCATTCCTTAATGTATTTCTTAAAGAAGAGTTGTATATGATGCAACCAGAAGGTTTTGTCGATCCTAAAGGTGCTAACAAAGTGTGCAAGCTCCAGCGATCCATTTATGGACTGGTGCAAGCATCTCGGAGTTGGAATATACGCTTTGATGAAGTGATCAAAGCATATGTGTTTTATAAAGACTTTTGGAGAAGCCTGTATTTACAAGAAAGTGAGTGGGAGCTCTGTAGCATTTCTAATATTATATGTGGATTACATATTATTGATTGGAAATGATATAGAATTTCTAGATAGCATAAAAGGATACTTGAATAAGAGTTTTTCAATGAAAGACCTCGGTGAAGCTACTTATATATTGGGCGTCAAGATCTATAGAGATAGATCAAGACGCTTAATTGGACTTTCACAAAGCACATACCTTGATAAAGTTTTGAAGAAGTTCAAAATGGATCGGTCAAAGAAAGGGTTCTTGCCTGTGTTACAAGGTGTGAAATTGAGTTAGACTCAATGCCCGGCCACTGCAGAAGATAGAGAGAAAATGAAAGTCATTCCCTATGCCTTCGCCATAGGTTCTATCATGTATGCAATGCTGTGTACCAGACCTGATGTGTGCCTTGCTATAAGTCTAGCAGGGAGGTACCAAAGTAATCCAGGAGTGGATCACTGGACAGCGGTCAAAAACATCCTGAAGTACCTGAAAAGGACTAAGGATATGTTTCTTGTTTATGGAGGTGACAAAGAGCTCGTCATAAATGGTTACGTCGATGCTAGCTTTGACACTGATCCGGATGACTCTAAGTCACAAACCGGATACGTA
The DNA here is from genome assembly GCF_002575655.3 of Aegilops tauschii subsp. strangulata. Taxonomy (NCBI): domain Eukaryota; kingdom Viridiplantae; phylum Streptophyta; class Magnoliopsida; order Poales; family Poaceae; genus Aegilops; species Aegilops tauschii. The sequence continues at coordinate 552,510,465 of NC_053037.3, forward strand.
ATTATATTGAATGGTGGAGCTGTCAGTTGGTGCAGTTCCAAGTAAAGCGTCGTGGCGGGATCTACGTGTGAAGCGGAGTACATAGCTGCTTCAGAAGCAGTGAATGAAGGAGTTCATATCCGCGGGTCCAATGCAAATCTTTTGTGACAATACTGGAGCAATTGCCTTGGCGAAGGAATCCAGATTTCACAAAAGAACCAAACACATCAAGAGACACTTCAACTCCATCCGTGATCAAGTCAAGGAGGGAGACATAGAGATTTGCAAAATACATACGGATCTGAATGTGGTAGACCCGTTGACTAAGCCTCTTCCATGAGAAAAACATGATTAGCACCAAGACTCCATGGGTGTTAGAATCATTACAATGTAAACTAGATTATTGACTCTAGTGCAAGTGGGAGACTGAAGGAAATATGCCCTAGAGGCAATAATAAAGTTGTTATTTATATTTCCTTATATCATGATAAATATTTATTATTCATGCAAGAATTGTATTAACCGGAAACTTAATACATGTGTGGATACATAGACAAAACACAGTGTCCCTAGTAAGCCTCTACTAGACTAGCTCGTAAATCAAAGATGGTTAAGTTTCCTAGCCATAGACATGTGTTGTCATTTGATAAACCGGATCACATCATTAGGAGAATGATGTGATGGACAAGACCCATCCGTTAGCTTAGCATAATGATCGTTAAGATTTATTGCTATTGCTTTCTTCATGACTTATACATATTCCTTTGACTATGAGATTATGCAACTCCCGGATACCGGAGGAATACCTTGTGTGCTATCAAACGTCACAACGTAACTGGGTGATTATAAAGATGCTCTACAGGTATCTCCGAAGGTGTTTGTTGGGTTGGCATAGATCAAGATTAGGATTTATCACTCTGAGTATCGGAGAGGTATCTCTGGGCCCTCTCGGTAATGCACATCATGATAAGCCTTGCAAGCAATGTGACTAATGAGTTAGTTGCGGGACGATGCATTACGGAACGAGTAAAGAGACTTTCCGGTAACGAGATTGAACTAGGTATGAAGATACCAACGATCGAATCTCTGGCAAGTAACATATCCATTACAAAGGGAATTACGTATGTTGTCATTGCGGTACGACCGATAAAAGATCTTCGTAGAATATGTAGGAACCAATATGAGCATCCAGGTTCCGTTGCTGGTTATTGACCGGAGAGGTGTCTCGGTCATGTCTACATAGTTCTCGAACCCGTAGGGTCCGCACGCTTAACGTTCGATGACGATTTGTATTATATGAGTTATGTGATTTTGTGACCGAATGTTGTTGGGAGTCCCGAATGAGATCACGGACATGACGAGGAGTCTCAAAACGGTCGAGATGTAAAGATTGATATATTGGGTGATAGGATTTGGACACCGGAAGTGTTCCGGAATGTATCGGGTACATATCGGAGTACGGGGGGGGGGGGGGGGGGGGGGTTACCGGAACCCCCCGGGGGAAGATATGGGCCATATGGGCCATAGGAGGGAGGCACACCAGCCCACAAAGGGGTGGTGCGCCCTCCACAGGGAAGGAGGCCGAATTGGACTAGGGAAGGGGGCGGCGCCCCCTTTCCTTCTCTCCCTCTCTCTTTCCCCCTTTCCTCCTCCGGTAAAAGGAAGGGGGGGGGGCGAATCCAACTAGGAGCCCAAGTAGGATTCCTCCTACTTGGGCGCGCCTAGGGCCGGCCTCCTCCCCCTCCCTCCTTTATATACGTGGGGGGGGGGGCGCCTACAACACACATCAATTTTACCAAGTCGTGTGCGGCGCCCCCCTCCACAGTTTACGCCTTCGGTCATATTCACGTAGTGCTTAGGCGAAGCCCTGCGTGGATCACTTCACCATCACCGTCACCACGCCGTCGTGCTGACGGAACTCTCCCTTGACACTTTGCTAGATCAAGAGTTCGAGGGACGTCATCGAGCTGAACGTGTGCAGAACTCAGAGGTGTCGTACGTTCGGTGCTTGATCGGTCGGAACGAGAATAAGTTCGACTACATCAACCGCGTTAACAAATGCTTCCGCTTTCGGTCTACGAGGGTACGTGGACACACTCTCCCCTTATCTTTCCTATGCATCTCCTAGATAGATCTTGCATGATGAAAGCACAAGTGCTCCCTGGGTGATTTTGGTAATTAATGTCAACATATCTCTTGTTGGACTAATACTTCTACCTAGTATGTTTCAGATAAGTTCAACAATGGAGTGGCATGGACTAGAGGATGTGGAACCCCTTCAAGATGCTGAGGACAAAGGATTGGCTCAAGCTCAAAGCACAAGACTCTACATTTTCTATTTTAGTGGTCCAAGATCACATTGAGTCCATAGGAAAGCCAATACTATTAAGAGGGGATGAGGTGTTGCTTAATGGCTTGCTTGCTCAAAGTGCTTAGTGATATGCTCCAAAGCCCTCAACCACTTTATCACATCCACATATGTCCCAAACCAAAAGTCAAACTCGGACCCACCAAATCTTTCTATCCGGCGCCACCGAGTTGCCTTGACATAGCCACTGCCAGAAACCCTAATCAATTCGGTCTCACCGATGGGATCTCGGTCTCACCGAGATGGGCTTGCAAACTCTCCGCTGCCTATTGCAATAATTTCGGTCCCACCGAGATATGCAATCAGCCCCACCGAGTTTGCTTGGCCAACTCTCTGTTTCGCTTATTACCCAAATCGGTCCCACCGAGTTTGAGTAATCGGTCAAACCGAGATGAGGATTTACCCTAACCCTAGCACATCGGTCCCACCGAGTTGATCCATTCGGTCCCACCGAGAATCCTAACGTTCACATTTTGAACTAAATCGGTCCGACCGAGTTTCATGATTCGGTCCCACCGAGTTTAGTGATTTGTGTGTAACGGCTAGATTTTGTGTGGAGGCTATATATACCCCTCCACCCACTCTTCATTCGTGGAGAGAGCCATCAGAACATGCCTACACTTCCAACACATATTTTCTGAGAGAGAACCACCTACACTTGTGTTGAGGTCAAGATATCCCATTCCAACCACATAAATCTTGATCTCTAGCCTTCCCCAAGTTGCTTTCCACTCAAATCTTCTTTCCACCAAATCCAAATCCTGTGAGAGAGAGTTGAGTGTTGCGGAGACTATCATTTGAAGCACAAGAGCAAGGAGTTCATCATCAACACACCATTTGTTACTTCTTGGAGAGTGGTGTCTCCTAGATTGGCTAGGTGTCACTTGGGAGCCTCCATCAAGATTGTGGAGTTGAACCAAGGAGGTTGTAAGGGCAAGGAGATCGCCTACTTCATGAAGATCTACCCAAGTGAGGCAAGTCCTTCGTGGGCGACGGCCATGGTGGGATAGACAAGGTTGCTTCTTCGTGGACCCTTTGTGGGTGGAGCTCTCCGTGGACTCTCGCAACCGTTACCCTTCGTGGGTTGAAGTCTCCATCAACGTGGATGTACGATAGCACCACCTATCGGAACCACGGATAAAAAATCTCCGTGTCTCCAAATTGCGTTTGCACACTCCAATCCCTTCCCTTTACATTCTTGCAACGTGCATGCTTTACTTTCCGCTGCTCTTATACTCTTATCATGCTTGCTTGATATGTAAAGTGAATGTTAAACTTGAGCCAAAATTCCACTTCAACTTAAGGAAACTAAAAACTGCAACTTTTCTTGATTAGAGTCTATTCACCCCCCTCTAGACACCTCTTCTTGATCCTTTCAGTTGGTATCAGAGCTTTGGTCTCCATTGCCTTGGTTTAAACACCTTTGGAGGAAGATGGATGTGTCTACTGTGGGGAGTCTTAGACGTAGAGTGCCTATTCTTGATGGAGAGTTCTTCTATGAGTGGAAAAATGAAATGCTTGAGATTTTCAATGAATATCATTTGAACAAGTACATCACTAGCCCTTGTGCACCTCATATTGATCCTTTGCATCCTACACCCGAAGAGGGTCTTAACATGATTCGCAATCTTAGAACTATCAATCTTATCATTAGAGGATTGCCCAAAAATTTGATTGCTAGCTTACCTACTCTTGATTGTGCCTATACCATATGGAGATTTCTTGAGGAACGATTTCCAAATTATTCCTTGAAAAATTTAGACGAAATTCTCCATGAGTCTATTGCCTTGAGTAAGATGAATTCCAGTGATCCTATGTTTGGTGATTGTCTATTTGAGCTTACCAATCTCATGCGTGCCAAAGGAGATGTTGGAATCATTAGCAATATCATTTCCGAAGCAATTAGAATTCATAAAGATAACCATAGTAATGATCATTTATATAATGAATTACCCTCTCTAGGGGTTGATCAATCACAAGATGATGTTGAACATGGATACTATGATGAGGATGATGATAGTGACTATGATCTTGATGATGCAATGAGACACTTTGGTCTTATGGAAAATCTTCGCGGCTACATGGCTGGAGGAAAGGAATGGGTCCTTGATAGTGGATGTACTGATCATATGATCGGAGACAAAGATATGTTCCGTGAGCTTGCTGAAAACGACGGCCCTCGAAAGTATGTCACCTTTGGTGATAACTCAAAGGGTAAGATGGTTGACCTCGGTAAGGTTGCCATCTCACATGATAGCTCCATACAAAATGTCATGCTCGTTGAATCTCTTGGGTACAATTTACTTTCAGTATCTAGACTTGCTGATTTCGGTTTTAATGTCCTATTTACTGAGGTAGATTGCCAAGTGTTTCGGGGAGACAATCATAAAATGGTCTTTACCGGTATACGTAGAGGTGATCTTTACATTGTTGATTTCACTAAAAAGGCTCAACCTAGAACTTGCTTAATTGCTAAATCTTCTAAAGGCTGGTTGTGGCATAGAAGGCTAGGTCATGTGGGCATGCGAAATCTTGATAAGCTTATTAGAGGTGATCATATCCTTGGAGTAAAATATGTCATATTTGACAAGGATAGACTTTGTAGTGCTTGTCAGGCAGGAAAACAGGTTGGAGGAAGTCATCGCGCGAAGAACATCATGACCACGAGAAGACCACTCGAGCTACTTCACATGGATCTCTTTGGTCCCAATGCCTACAAGAGTCTCGGTGGTAACTCATTCGGACTAGTCATAGTCGATGATTTTTCAAGATTTACGTGGGTGTTCTTTCTTGATGACAAATCGCAGGTCCAAAAGATCTTCAAAAACTTCGCTAGGAAGGCCCAAAATTAATTTGACGTGAAGATCAAGAAGGTTCGGAGCGACAACGGAACGGAGTTCAAGAACGCAAATGTGGATACCTTTCTTGACGAAGAAGGGATTTCACACGAGTTCTCGGATACATACACGCCTCAACAAAATGGAGTTGTTGAGAGAAAGAACTGGACTCTTATTGATATGGCAAGAACGATGCTTGATGAGTACAAGACTCCAAAACACTTTTGGGCGGAAGCGGTTGAGACAGCTTGTCATGCAAAAAATCGCCTATATCTTCACAAGCTACTCGGCAAGACGGCATACGAGCTCCTCACCGGTAACAAACCCCAAGTTGGATACTTTCGAGTATTTGGCTCAAAGTGCTACATTCTCGATAAGCATCGTCGTTCTAAATTTGCTCCTAAATCTCATGAAGGTTTCCTACTTGGTTATGGCTCAAACTCTCACACTTACCGTGTCTACAACAATTTCACCCGAAAGGTTGAAGAGACGGTAGATGTGCAGTTTGATGAATCTAACGGCTCGCAAGTAGAGCAATTGCCAATTGATGTAGGAGACAAAGACCCTTCGGAAGCAATCCAAGACTTGTCTATTGGCAAGATTTGTCCAACGGAAGTGAAGGAGAGTACCTCGTCTGTCCAAGTGGAAGCTTCTACCTAACAACAAGGTGAACCAAGAATTGATACGGAAGCATCCACAAGTGGGACACACCAAGACGAAGAAACCGAGGAAGTACACCAAGATGAACATCAACAACCTCCTTCTCCACCACGACAAGAGAATGACAACGTCAACAATGAAGAAGGCAAAGAAGAAGAACAAGATGAAGAAGATGTTCCACCCCGAGCCAAGCCAAAGCTCCCACGAGTTCGAGCAAGAATCGCCAAAGACCATCCCGTCGAGCAAATCTACAATGATATCCAAACTGGGAGAATCACTCGCTCTAAAACTCGTTTGGCTAACTTTTGTGAACATTATTCATTCATCTCTAGCATTGAACCTATGAAGGTTGAAGAAGCATTGGAAGATCCGGATTGGATAAATGCTATGCATGAAGAGCTACACAACTTTGCGAGAAACCAAGTGTGGACATTGGTCGAGAAGCCCGACAACAACCACAACATCATTGGTACAAAATGTGTGTTTCGCAACAAGCAAGATGAAGATGGTCAAGTCGTCCACAACAAAGCACGCCTAGTCGCCCAAGGCTACACTCAAGTCGAAGGTATGGACTATGGTGAGACATATGCTCCCGTTGCTAGACTTGAGTCCATTCGCATCTTACTTGCTTATGCTAATCACCATGATATCACCTTGTACCAAATGGACATTAAAAGTGCTTTTCTAAATGGTGAAATTGAGGAGGAAGTTTATGTTAAGCAACCTCCTGGCTTTGTCAATCCTAAGAAACCTAATCATGTTTACAAACTTCACAAAGCCCTTTATGGTCTTAAACAAGCTCCTAGAGCGTGGTATAAATGCTTGACCAAGTTCCTTATTGAAAAAGGCTTTGAAATTGGAAAAATAGATTCTACTCTTTTTACTAAAAGGGTTAATGGAGAACTATTTGTGTGCCAAATTTATGTTGATGATATTATATTTGGTTCAACTAACCCTCATTTTAGTGAGAAGTTTGGAAAGCTAATGTCGGAGAAGTTTGAGATGTCTATGATGACTGAACTCAAATTCTTTCTTGGTTTGCAAATCAAGCAAACTAAGGAAGGTACCTTTGTATCTCAAACAAAGTACACCAAGGACTTATTCAAGAAGTTCAATATGCAAGAATGCAAAGGTATGTCTACACCCATGCCTACTAGTGGACATCTTGATTTAACCAAAGATGGTGAACTGGTTGATCAAAAGGTTTACCGCTCCATGATTGGTTCATTGTTATATCTATGTGCCTCTCGTCCCGATATTATGTTAAGTGTGTGCATGTGTGCACGATATCAAGCGGCCCCTAAAGAGTGTCATCTTAAGGCTGTGAAAAGGATAGTGAGATACTTAATCCACACACCAAATTTTGGCATTTGGTATCCTAAGAGGTCTTCTTTCGATCTTGTTGGTTACTCCGATTCGGACTATGCCGGAGACAAGGTTGATAGAAAGTCCACTTCCGGTACTTGTTAATTTCTTGGTAGATATCTTGTGTCTTGGTCCTCCAAGAAACAAAACTCGGTATCCTTATCCACCGCCGAAGCGGAATACATTGCCGCTGGTTCATGTTGTGCTCAATTACTTTGGATGACCCAAAATCTTAAATATTATGGGATATATGTGAAACATGTTCCATTGCTTTGTGACAATGAAAGTGCTATCAAAATTGCTCACAATCCCGTGCAACATTCTCGAACTAAGCATATTTAAGTTCGTCATCATTTCATTCGAGATCACGTTGCCAAAGGGGACATTGATCTTAAGCATGTTCATACCGATAAGCTATTGGCGGATATATTCACCAAACCACTTAATGAGAAAGTCTTTTGCCGTTTGAGAGGAGAATTGAACATAATTGATGCTTCAAACTTGGAGTAGAAACTCTATTTGGATACATGCAAGGCATGAGCCTTTGACTAATCCTAGATATTTCTTTCATGATGCTATCTTTATGTCTTGGATATATTTGCACTCTTGCATGCTATCTAACCCTTGTAGATACTTGGATGAATCTAAATCCATGAAATTGCAACTCACTCATATCTTGAGCAATTTCTACATCACCAAGTCTCTACACAATGGTGGTTAAAGACAAGGAAGCACAAAACCCTTCAAAAATATCCTTTAACACATTCTATGTTAAGTTTTATGATCATCATTTTGGATACACAAGTGCTCTTCCTTGCAAAACTAACCCATGTAGGTAGATGAACTCAAATTCCAAGTGGTTCTCCCAACTCTTGATGAGCTACATCAACCTTGAGCAACCCACACAAGTTCAACTACATGATCAAGATCATCACCACCACCCAAGGTATGTTATTCCATCTTAGAGAAGCTTTACTCAAAGACATGAGTCAAAGCAACTCAACAAGATGTGAATACATCAAGATGCTTAAACGAAAAATGGTAATCCCATTTTGAGCTTAAACGATGAGTATGACCTATGATCAAGTGCCCTCACTTGACTCCTAAGTCAATATACTCTAACATAGGTGACTTTGTCGCCGCCCAATTCTAGATGAAGTTCTCTTGTGTTTCTCCGTGCTCTTGCATTTGTCTCATGCATATTTGTTCCCCTTTAAAAAAAAACTTCATCTAGATTCTTTTTCTGTCTATTTTGTGTTCTGCATTCTCTGCATCAAATTCATTGCAAATCTTTCAGCTAATTCCTTGCAAATCCTTGTGAGATCTTAATTGCCTAGTGAGCTGAGGTGACAAGTGTTTTCACTGTGATGAACTCGGTCACACCGATTTGTTTTCTTCGGCCCAACCAAATTCTTTCGGTGCCACCGAAGCACACAACTCGGTGCTACCGATTTCGCTGCAAAAAAGACAACTTGCCACTTGTTCCTGCTTTCTTTATGCTCCAGCTCCACTCAGTGATTCTTATCCTCTACCAGCATCACATTCGACTTGCTACTTTGCTTTGTGACTCAAGGACCAAACCCTTTTGCAATAAAAATCCAGAAGAGCCCTTCTTGGAAATTGATGTCAAAGGGGGAGAGAGAGATCACATCAAAGCTTCACATCAAAGCTTAAAGAGAGAATACTCAGGGGGAGAGTGTAAGAAACCCCAGATGCTTAGTGTTCAAGAGGAGAGAAGTCACATGTCTTTAAGAGGGGAAAGACATGTTCATATTTGATTGCTTGCATTAACTCTGTTTCTTGTCTTTGCTCTGATTTTCTGTTCCCTATCTACTCCCAATATCCCATGCAAGATTCAGGGGGAGCAAGACATCTAAGGGAAGGAAATCCTTGAATTCGTTGCACATCTTTACCTTTGGGGACATGTCTATATCCAATAGAGTACTCAGTACTCACTCTCTACATGTCATCCCAGTCTTGGTACTCTTGTGGTTTCTTTTGTTTGCTCTGGCTGGTAGGTGTATCTGTGTTATCTAACCTTGTTTACTCAGGTTCATTTCTTCCTAAGCCAACTCAAGACCACAAGGTAAGTATATGCATCACAATCATGTGTATGAGGATCTCTTGCTGTTGTACATACTGTTTGCAAGAAGGACTCATGAGCATGAAGGTACATTTCCTATATTCACATCATTTACTCTGATGCATATAGCCAAGATACATGTAACACATTGCTTATTCTGTCATGCTTATGCATTCACATGCTCCTATGTTCCATATTTATATGATTGCATACATGCAGGGGGAGCCTATGTATGTTATATGTATTTCCAAAGCTTTACTTGTTATTCTCTATATCCTTATCTAAAGCTTTGATGTATGTTGTCATCAATTACCAAAAAGGGGGAGATTGAAAGCACAAGTGCTCCCTGGGTGATTTTGGTAATTGATGTCAACATATCTCTTGTTGGACTAATACTTCTACCTAGTATGTTTCAGATAAGTTCAACAATGGAGTGGTATGGACTAGAGGATGTGGAACCCCTTCAAGATGCTGAGGACAAAGGATTGGCTCAAGCTCAAAGCACATGACTCTACATTTTCTATTTTAGTGGTCCAAGATCACATTGAGTCCATAGGAAAGCCAATACTATTAAGAGGGGATGAGGTGTTGCTTAATGGCTTGCTTGCTCAAAGTGCTTAGTGATATGCTCCAAAGCCCTCAACCACTTTCTCACATCCACATATGTCCCAAACCAAAAGTCAAACTCGGACCCACCGAATCTTTCTATCCGGCGCCACCGAGTTGCCTTGACATAGCCACTGCCAGAAACCCTAATAAATTCGGTCTCACCGACGGGATCTCGATCTCACCGAGATGGGCTTGCAAACTCTCTGTTGCCTATTGCAATAATTTCGGTCCCACCGAGATATGCAATCGGCCCCACCGAGTTTGCTTGGCCAACTCTCTGTTTCGCTTATTACCCAAATCGGTCCCACCGAGTTTGAGTAATCGGTCAAACCGAGATGAGGATTTACCCTAACCCTTGCACATCGGTCCCACCGAGTTGATCCATGCGGTCCCACCGAGAATCCTAACGTTCACATTTTGAACTAAATCGGTCCGACCGAGTTTCATGATTCGGTCCCACCGAGCTTGGTGATTTGTGTGTAACGACTAGATTTTGTGTGGAGGCTATATATACCCCTCCACCCACTCTTCATTCGTGGAGAGCCATCAGAACATGCCTACACTTCTAACACATATTTTCTGAGAGAGAACCACCTACACTTGTGTTGAAGTCAAGATATCCCATTCCAACCACATAAATCTTGATCTCTAGCCTTCCCCAAGTTGCTTTCCACTCAAATCTTCTTTCCACCAAATCCAAATCCTGTGAGAGAGAGTTGAGTGTTGGGGAGACTATCATTTGAAGCACAAGAGCAAGGAGTTCATCATCAACACACCATTTGTTACTTCTTGGAGAGTGGTGTCTCCTAGATTGGCTAGGTGTCACTTGGGAGCCTCCGTCAAGATTGTGGAGTTGAACCAAGGAGTTTGTAAGGGCAAGGAGATCGCCTACTTCGTGAAGATCTACCCGAGTGAGGCAAGTCCTTCGTGGGCGACGGCCATGGTGGGATAGACAAGGTTGCTTCTTCGTGGACCCTTCGTGGGTGGAGCCCTCCGTGGACTCGCGCAACCGTTACGCTTCGTGGGTTGAAGTCTCCATCAACGTGGATGTACGATAGCACCACCTATCGGATCCACGGATAAAAAATCTCCGTGTCTCCAAATTGCGTTTGCACACTCCAATCCCTTCCCTTTACATTCTTGCAACTTGCATGCTTTACTTTCCGCTGCTCATATACTCTTGTCATGCTTGCTTGCTATGTAAAGTGAATGTTAAACTTGAGCCAAAACTCCACTTCAACTTAAGGAAACTAAAAACTGCAACTTTTCTTGAATAGAGTCTATTCACCCCCCCTCTAGACACCTCTTCTCGATCCTTTCACGTGAGGATGCTACATTCCCCGAAATTAACATGGATGTTTACTTCCCCAACGTCATCAGCCGATCAAAGTCTGATCGAGGTTAGTGTCCTTTCAACTTTCTCCATGTTGTCATATTACTTAGCAAAATCGGGGTATTTGTTCTGACTAATTGATCACTATTTAAGCAACCAATTGTGATTTCATTTTCTGACTCCGTTCCTAGGCAGTAACAAATTCTATTTACCAATTTATGTGCACTATATATTCTTCTGCCATGTTCTGAATAAATAATACCTTTCCACCTTTTAAGCACGATATGTTGGATGCATAGTGAACGATCTATATGTTACTAAGCGTACCAAATTTCACTGGAAGGACTTGAAGCATGTCATAAACGTTGTTGATAATCTGACAGAGATAGCACAACGTATGAATGCTGGATTTTGGATGGGATCAATTATACCTATGGTGCACACATTGAACAAGACCAATTGTGTGGACAAAACGCTGGTAAAAAAGTCTTATTTTAATGTTAATGCTCATAAACTATATATATCTTCAACGATATGTTACAATTGGTTTTTATTCTACATTTCAACAGAAATTGCCCGATGTAGAAGTTCCTGGATTGATTTCTCAGCGTGGTCGAATTACACTTGTGCCTGCTAATAACGCCAAAGTGATTGCAAGGTACTGCATTTCCCGTAGAAATGGAACCATTAAATTAACAAGTTCTCGCTTGTCGTGGCAATACATCCATATTGGAAAATTGGAGACACTGTACTACTCATGCTCTACCAAGGCACAAGAGGGCTCTTCCTTTTCATTGACAAGATGCCGAGTCACCGTGATCAAGCTGCTTCCAGCGGATAGTTTTGGTTGTTGGCCCTGAGCCTCTTAAAATGTGCTAGCTGTTACTATGTTAAGTATGTAGATATGGACCATATGGTTGTTGGCCCTTAGCCTCTTCAAATGTGATAGTTTTTACTATGTTAAGTATGTAGATATGGACCATATGGTTGTCAAAACCGTGTTACGAAGATCCTCCTTTTGTCGAATTGTGTAACCACTATATATATGTTACTCAAATGCTGTTACCCAAGTTCTTAAAATTTCATGGAAAGTATTAGTATCGTACACAGTTCATTGAGTTTAAGCGTGTGCCCGATGTCCAGAAGGCATTTGCATATTAAATGTCCATATTGCAAATTCACACACATGTTAACATAAGGAAACGTATGTGTAACTTACTAATCATCGCACACGAGTACTCGCAGACGCATCGTGTGCGATACTCCTAGCCACCGCAAGCAACTAGTTTGCATTTTCAAAGTTTTTTGTACACACAGAATCACACACGAACTAACTGTATTAACCGTTTGTGTTGTAATTCCTCATCGCAAACAGTTCATCCGAGTCGGCTGTTTGCCACGTATCACACACATATTGTTTACACGACTCATTTGTGTTCTTTTGGCTCATCGCAAATAGTTCATCCATGTGAACTGTATGCCGCATATCACACACATTTTGTTAAGTTGAACCGTTTCTCTTGTGTTCCCTAATCGAACACAGTTCGTTCGAGTGAACCGTATGTCGTATATCACACACACCTTGATCTGGCTAATCGTTTCTGTTGCACTCCCTAATAGCAAATAGTTCATCGAAGCAAACTGTATGCCGTATATCACACACACATTGATACGGCTGCCCGTTTCTATTGTTCTACCTCATCACAAATAGTTCGAATGGATTAACCGTGTGCCCTGCATCGCACACGCAACTAAAATCTGAACCGTGTTTGATGGCTCCACCGTCGCAAACATTTTGCACCTTTTTTGACGGGTTTCTTAGACCACTGTTTGCGATTAATGCATCGCACACAGTTTCGTCAAAGGGTCTCTGATCGTAGTTTGCGTTAGCAGCATCCTGCAGTAGTGTTCATCCGGAGTGGTTGGCTAACCCGGTGCAGGTGCTTAAGAAGAATGGCACTTGGCGTATGTGTGTTGACTACATAGATCTTAACAAATCTTGTCCAGCTGATCCGTTTGCTCTCCCCCATATTGACCAGATTATTGATGCCACGGCGGGTTGTGAGAGTTTATGTTTCCTGGATGCTTATTCTGGTTATCATCAGATAAAGATGGCGGTTAAAGACCAAGAGAAGACGTCTTTTATCACCCCTTTTGAAGCCTTCTGCTATGTCTCTATGCCTTTTGGGCTTAAGAGTGCCTGGGCGACTTATCAACCTTGTGTTCAGAATTGCTTTCACAGTCAATTTGGGCGTAATGTGCATGCTTATGTGGATGATATTCTGGTCAAATCCAGAAAAAAGGAGACGCTCTTGGATGATCTAAGAGAGACTTTTGACAATCTCTGGGTCTATAAGATGATGCTTAACCCGGCCAAGTGTGTTTTTGGTGTATCTGCAGGCAAGCTCTTGGGTTTTCTGGTCTCAGAGAGGGGTATTGAAGCTAATCCGGAGAAAATTAAGGCTATCACTTCATCGGCTAAGCCGGCGTGTGTCAATGACGTCCAGCGCCTAGCGGGTCGAATCGCAGCTTTAAGCCGGTTCATAAGCCGCCTGGGAGAGAAGGCAATTCCTTTATACCAGATGTTGAAGAAGACAAATCATTTTGTCTAGAGTGACGCTGCTGATAAGGCATTTGAGGCACTCAAAAAGCAGTTAGCTGAGCCGCTCGTCCTTGCGGCACCCATTGAGAAAGAACCTTTGCTTCTGCATGTGGCGGATAATAGTAAGGCCGTCAGTGTGGCGATTGTGGTGGAGCGCAAGGAGACAGGGAAGGAGTACCCAGTCTAGAGGCCGGCTTATTATGTCAGTGAGGTGTTGATTGAGTCCAAGCAACGATATCCACATTGGCAGAAATTGGTATATCGGGTGTTCATGGCGAGTCGCAAACTGAAGCATTATTTTCTTGGTCATCCTATTACTATGGTCAGCTCTGCTCCCTTAGGAGACATTTTTCAAAACAGGGAGGACACAGGCCAGGTTGCTAAGTGGGCAATAGAACTCGGACCTCATGGTTTGAAATATGTTCCAAGGACAACCATCAAATCTCAAGCATTGGTAGATTTCATAAATGACTGGACAGAGTTACAGACACCTGAGGAGAAACCTGACAACACCTATTGGACAATCCATTTTGATGGGTCTAGGCAGTTGGAGGGCTCGGGGGCTGGAGTTATCTTGACCTCCCCACGAGGTGACAAATTATGTTATGTTTTAAGGCTAATGTTTCCTTGTACTAACAATGCGGGTGAGTATGAGGCGTTACTCCACGGCCTTCGTATGACCAAAGAGATGAATTTGAGTCGGGTCAGGTGCATGGGCGACTCAGATCTCGTGGCTCAGCAAGTCTCGAGCACTTGGGACTCTAAAGACCGGCTCATGGCGGCTTACCGTCGGGTGGTTGATAATATTGCTGGTCACTTTAAGGGTTATCAGGTGGATCATCTTGGTCGAAGAAAGAATGAGGTGGCTGATGCCTTAAGCCAGCCTGGGTCTCAACGTAAGTCGGTGCCTCCTAACGTGTTTTTGGACGTCTTGCATCATCCTTCAGTCAAGGGGCCATCCTAGGAAGATCTTGTTATCCCTGACTCGGAGGCGCAGTTGGTGGCGGCTCTCCATGCTACTCCTGATTGGACGCTTCCCTATGTGGCTTATATGACCCGGGGCGAGTTATCCGAGGATGAAACTTTGGCAAGGAAAATCACCAGGAGATCTAAATCTATGACTATTGTCAATGGCGAGTTACACCGATGCCGTGTGACAGGCGTGTTCCAACGTTGTGTTTGTCCTGAAGAGGGCCATGAGATTTTAAGAGAGATCCATGAAGGTGATTGTGGTCATCATGCCGGCTCTATTTCTTTAGTGGCTAAAGCCTTTCATCATGGGTTTTATTGGTTGACAGCCCATGTTGATGCAGATGATATCGTTGGTAAGTGTGATGGAAGTCAGAAATTTTCTTGACGGGCTCAAGTGCCGGCTCAAGAGTTAAGGATGATTCCAATTACTTGGCCATTTGCAGTATGGGGGCTTGATATGGTTGGACCTTTCAAGAGGTCTAAGGATAAGAAAACCCACCTCTTGGTGGCGGTTGAAAATTTTACCAAGTGGGTTGAAGCAGAACAGGTTAGCAAGTGTGATGCGGCAACCGCAGTTCAGTTTGTTAAAAAACGATCTTCCGTTTTGGTTACCCTCATAGTATCATCACTGATAATGGCACTAATTTGTCTAAGGGTGCTATGAAGGAGTTCTGTAAACAAGAGCATATTCGTCTTGATGTTTCTTTTGTGGCTCATCCGCAGTCTAATGGTCAAGCTGAGAGGGCTAACCGAGAAATTTTGAGAGGTATCAAGCCTCGGCTTATGGTTCCTTTGAAGCGAACGCCGGGTTGTTGGGTTGAGGAGTTACCTTCAGTGCTCTGGAGTATCAATACCACCCCCAATAGGTCAATAGCCTATACGCCTTTCTTCATGGTTTATGGTGCAGAGGTGGTTCTGATACGTCTCCAACGTATCTATAATTTATGAAGTATTCATGCTGTTTTATTATCATTCTTGGATGTTTTACAATCATTTCATAGCAACTTTATATCATTTTTTGGGACTAACCTATTGACCCAGTGCCCAGTCCCAGTTGTTATTTTTGCTTGTTTTTTACATCGTAGGAAATCAATACCAAACGGAGTCCAAACGCAACGAAACTCCACGGAGATTTTTTTATGGACCAGAAGGAACCCAGTGGGCCAGAGCTGCACCTGGGGGGGTGCCCCGAGGGGGGCACAATCCACCAAGGCACGCTAGGGCCCCCTGGCGCGCCCAGGTGGGTTGTGCCCACCTCGGTGGCCTCCCGCACCCCCTATTTACACTATAAATTCCCAAATATTCCGAAACCCATCAGGGTTAACCAAGATCAGAAGTTCCACCGCCGCAAGGCTCTGTAGCCACCGAAAACCAATCTAGACCCTTTCCGGCACCCTGCCGGAGGGGGGAATCATCTCCGGTGGCCATCTTCATCATCCCGGCGGCCACCACGATGAGGAGGGAGTAGTCCACCCTCGGGGCTGAGGGTTTGTACCAGTAGCTATGTGTTTAATCTCTCTCTCTCTCTCTTGTGATCTATATCATGGGCTTCATTAATATAGTCGGATCATATGATGTTTCTGCCCTCTATACCCTTGTTGTGATGAATTGAATCTTTACCCTTTGAAGTTTTGTCTTGTCGGATTGAATATTCAGATATGAGAACACTTGATGTATGTCTTGCAGTATGAATACTTGAGGTGACAATGAGGTATCATATTGATTCACTTGATATGTGTTTTGGCATTCAACTCGCGGATTCCCGCGGTGATATTGGGGTAATCTATGCATAGGGGTTGATGCACGTTTTTATTATCTTTTCTCCGATAGAAATTTTGGGGTCTCTTTGTAGTTCTTTGTGTGGATTGAGTATTATGAATATGAATTTGCTTTGGTGTTATTTTAGTACGAACTCTAGGATAGATCGAACGAAAAGAATAGCTTTGTGTTATGTTAGTATGAACTCTTGAATAGATCGAACAGAAAGAATAGCTTTGAGGTGGTTTCGTACCCTACAAACAATTCCTATCATTTGTTCTCCGCTAATAGGAACTAGGGAGTGATTCATTATGGGATAATCATATGATCCAACTATGTTAGCACTGTTGAGAGATTGCACTAGCGAAAGTACGGACCCTAGGCCTCATTTTCAAGCATTGCAATACCGTTTTTGTGCCCGTTTACTATTTTCTACCTCGCTGTTTTTATTTATTCAGATTATAAAAATATATTTCTACCATCAATATTACACTTTTATCACCATCTCTTCGCCGAACTAGTGCCCCTATACAATTTGCCATTGTATTGGGTGTGTTGGGGACACAAGAGATTTCTTGTATTTGGTTGCAGGGTTGTTCGAGAGAGACCATCTTCATCCTACACCTCCCACGGATTGATAAACTTTAGGTCATCCACTTGAGGGAAAATTGCTACTGTCCTACAAAACTCTGCGCTTGGAGGCCCAACACGAGTCTACAAGAATAAAGTTGCGTAGTAGACATCAAGCTCTTTTCTGGCGCCGTTGCTGGGGAGGTGAGTGCATGAAGGTATATCTTTAGATCTTGCAATTGAATCTTTTAGTTTCTTGTTTATCACTAGTTTGGTTTATAAAAGAAAACTACATAAAAATGGAATTGAGGTTGCATCATATTATTAATCATCTTGCGCAACTGTTAGAAGAAAAAGTCAATAAAATGTTTGGCACACAATTTTTAAATGATGAGCATGATTGCAATGTTGTTAGTATGAATTCTTTGAATATCCATGATGCTAATGATATGCAAAGCCATAAGCTTGGGGATGCTATATTTGATGAATATAATATTTTTACTCCCCCAAGTTTTGATGAGAAAATTTATTATGATGAAAGCATGCCTCCTATTTATGATGATTATAATGATGAAAGTGAATTTGGAGAGGTCATGACTTTATTTAATGATGAATCCACCATTTTGGATGAGGTTGCAATTGACTATGACAACAAAGTTGCTATCTACGATGATTATGGTGATGACATGTATGCTATATTGAATAATGATAACCATGAAACTTGTCATCATGATTTTAATTTTCAATCCCATGATAGTTATTTTGTTGAGTTTGCTCCCACTACTATTCTTGAGAATAAATTTGCTTATGTGGAGAGTAATAAAATTTTATGCATGTGGATCATGAAAAGAATGCTTTATGTGATGGCAATATTGTTGAATTCATTCATGATTCTACTAAAAATTACTATGAGGGAGGAACATATGCTTTTACATATCACAATAATATGAAGTTTCCTCTCTATGTGTTGAAAGTTTTGAAGTTATGCTTGTTTTGCCTTCCTATGCTAGTTGATTCTTGTTCCCATAAGTTATTTGCTCACAAAATCCCTATGCATAGGAAGTGGGTTAGGCTTAAATGTGCTAGCCATATGCTTCATGATGCTCTCTTTACATTTCAATTCTTATCTTTTATGCGAGCGTCATTGAAATCATCATGCCTTGCTAAAAGGCATTAAAGAAAAGCGCTTGTTGGGAGACAACCCAACACTTTTACCTACAGTTTTTGTTTGTTCACATGATTAGGCTACTGTAGTAATCATGTTTTATAGCTTTTGTTCCAATAAAGTGCCAAGTAAAGCCTTTAGGATCTTCTTGGGTGATAGTTGTTTGATCTTGCTGAAAAACAGAAACTTTTGCACTCATGAAAATAATTTTCGTAAATCACAGAAATGTGATTTTGCTCTGTTTCTTTTTGCAGAATATTAATATACAAATTTCTCAGGTTGTCCTAATTTGTCAGAATTTTTGGAGTAGCAGAAGTATGGCTGGAGTATAGTTTACTACAGACTGTTCTGTTTTTGACAGATTCTGTTTTCAATGCATAGTTTGCTTGTTTTCTAGTTTCTATGGCTTATATTGCTTAATATAAGTTGTGGAAATGATATTCTACAGTAGGATTTGTGTGGAAACAATTATGAATCTTGTCTTTGACAGTACCAAACTGAAATAGTTTGCTCTTTATCATACTAACCTATCTCACGAAGTTCCGTTAAGTTTTGTGTGATTGAAGTTTTCAAGTGTTGGGTGAGATATCGATATGAGGAGAACAAGGAGTGAGAAGACCCTAAGCTTGGGGATGCCCAAGGCGCCCCCAAGGTAATATTCAAGGAAGATCCAGGCAACTAAGCTTGGGGATGCCCCGGAAGGCATCCCCTCTTTCGTCTCCAACATTATCAATAACCTCACTTGGAGCTATGTTTTCATTCGTCACGTGATATGTGTTTTGCTTGGAGCATCAATTTATTTTGTAGGACTTGCTTGATTTTATTTAGAATAATGTTTTTCATCTTTTATTTAGATAAAAGTGGCATTGATAGCCTTTGCCATGCTTATTTTGCAAGTATACATGTTGCTATTTGAAAACAGAAAGTTTACCGCTATTGCAAAAATTCCTTAGAAACGTCAGAATGTGATAAAATGTTGAAACTTTTTGCATAATAAGCTCTGATAAATTTTCTACAGTGTGATAGAATTTCATAATGCTTGGAGTTAGGGAAGTATTAATACTCTTGCATTCTTTACAGACTATACTGTTTTGGCAGATTGCTGTTATGTTTGCATTGTTTGCATATGTTTGCTTGTTTAATGATTCTATTTGAGGATAGGAGTATTAAATATGCATAGAAATTTAGTATGCAATGTTGAATAATAATTTTAGTGATTTGCTACAATAGAGAATGATAGGGGTTTTGCATTGGTTTATACTAACTTATCTCACGAGTTCTTGTTGAGTTTTGTGTGGATGAAGCTTTTGAGATTTAGGAAAACCGTGATATGAGAAGAATTAAGGAGACACAAAATCTCAATCTTGGGGATGCCCAAGGCATCCCAATATAATATAATATTTCAAGAAGCCTCAAGCATCTAAGCTTGGGGATGCCCCGGTAGGCATCCCACCTTTCTTCTTCAGCAATTATCGGTTAGTATTGGTTGAGCCTAAGTTTTTGCTTCTTCACATGAGTTGTGCTATTCTTGAAATGTCATTTTATTTTAATTTTTCTTTCTGTTTTAATAAAATACTTAGATATTAAAGTTTTTAAATAAAATAGAGACCTCAAATAGTTGCCAGGGAGGCTAAGTAAGCGGCATTCACATCCCGTCAACGAAGCTTTTTTTCTATGGAATTGCTCTAGTGCTTCACTTAAATCTTCTTGGGCATGGTGTGCTTTAGTATTTTTAAAGAAATTCTCTCTTGCTTCACTTAAATTAATTTGAGAGAAAGAAATATTATGCTCATGATCTTCATTTATATCTTTTTGGAGTAGCTTGTCATTTACTCTTGTGCTTCACTTATATCCTATGAGTAAATTGTTGGATAAATTGAATGTCATGAAGTTGAAATCATACCATGCCTAGTGGTAGCTTCACATTGGGTTTAGAAAGTGAAATCTTTTGAGGACTGACAATCACAATATTGGTCATACAAGCAATTCATAAATAATTAGTATAAGGAAGTGAATTTTCACATGCAAATACACTATCCTGGAAATCTTTTGTGATTGTGAGCCCCCATCAAAATATTATATGCCAAAATTGTTGATGTTGGACAAAGAAGACAACGTAATGATTTATGTTTGTTCACATTCACATAGAAGTTATATTGTCCTAGATCCTTCAACATGTGGTGCTTGCCCCCCATCTTTGCTAGCCAAAAAATTCCGCACCAAGTAGAGATACTACTTGTGCATCCAAAAACCCTTAAACCCAAATCTTATTTTCAAGAGTCTACCATACCTACCTAAGGATTGAGCAAGATCCTTCAAGTAAGTTGTCATCGGTGCAATAAGGCAATAAAAATTGCTTCTAAAAGTGTGAGATCATTTAGTGTAAGAGAAAATTGAGCGTTGTACGGACTTATGATGGCAAAGCAATAAAAGCGACGGACTGCATAATAAAGGTTGGTATCATAAGGGGCAATATAACGTGACGTTCTTTTGCACTAAGGGGTTGAGCATACAAACAAATAATCACAGGTCAACCTCTGCTTCCCTCTGCGAAGGGCCTATCTTTTAATTTTCAGTATTTATTTTTATGCAAAGAGTCAAAGTTATTCTCTCTATTCCTTTTTATTTTTCTCCTTTGGCAAGCATCATGTGGTGAGGAAAGATCTAGGCACATATGTCCAGTTGAATATGGGTAGCATGAGTTATTATTGTTGACATCACCCTTGAGGTGAATACGTTGGGAGGAAAAACAATAAGCCCCTATCTTTCTATGTGTCCGGTTGAAAAGTTTTGCTCATGTGTATGCGGTGAGTGTTAGCAATCATAGAAGACTATATGATGGTTAAGTATGTGGAGCTCTTACTTAAACTCTGTTGAATAAGTTGAATTGCAATTCCTTGGTGACTAAGAACATAGGTTGTTGAGTTTCAAGAGAGTTCATTGTTTGAACCTTAACATGTGAATTGGTTGCTACTATAACATGAGAATTTTTATAAGAAAGAATTGTTGTTATATTGCTAGGAAAAGTGATTGAAATTGTCATCGATAAAACTTGTGCACTTTGCTAGCATTCACACTTCATAAATTATTTCTTTTATCATTTACCTACTCGAGGAAGAGTAGGAATTAAGCTTGGGGATGCTGATACGTCTCCAACATATCTATAATTTATGAAGTATTCATGTTGTTTTATTATCATTCTTGGATATTTTACAATCATTTTGTAGCAACTTTATATCATTTTTTGGGACTAACCTATTGACCCAGTGCCCAGTGCCAGTTGCTGTTTTTTTGCTTGTTTTTTACATCGCAGGAAATCAATACCAAACGGAGTCCAAACGCAACGAAACTCCTGGAGATTTTTTATGGACCAAAAGGGACCCAACGGGCCAGCGCTGCATCTGGGGGTGCACCGAGGGGGGCACAACCCACCAGGGCGCGCCAGGGCCCCCTGGCGTGCCCACCTCGGTGGTTTCACGCGCCCCCTCTTTGCACTATAAATTCCCAAATATTCCGAAACGCATCAGGGTTAACCTAGATCAGAAGTTCCGCCACCGCAAGGCGCTGTAGCCACCGAAAACCAATCTAGACCCTTTCTGGCACCCTGCCGGAGGGGGGAATCATCTTCGGTGGCCATCTTCATCATCTCGGCGGCTACCATGATGAGGAGGGAGTAGTCCACCCTCGGGGTTGATGGTTTGTACCAGTAGCTATGTGTTTAATCTCTCTCTCTCTCTCTCTCTCTCTCTCTCTCTCTATCTCTCTCGTGATCTATATCATGGGCTTTGTTAATATAGTCGGATCATATGATGTTTCTCCCCTATATACCCTTGTTGTGATGAATTGAATCTTTACCCTTTGAAGTTTTGTCTTGTCGGATTGAATATTCAGATATGAGAACACTTGATGTATGTCTTGTGGTATGAATACTTGAGGTGACAATGAGGTATCATATTGATTCACTTGATATGTGTTTTGGCATTCAACTCATGGATTCCCGCGGTGATATTGGGGTAATCTATGCATAGGGGTTGATGCACGTTTTTATTATCTTTTCTCCGGTAGAAATTTTGGGGTCTCTTTGTAGTTATTTGTGTGGATTGAGTATTATGAATATGAATTTTCTTTGGTGTTATTTTAGTACAAACTCTAGGATAGATCGAACAGAAAGAATAGCTTTGTGTTATTTTAGTACGAACTCTTGAATAGATCAAACGGAAAGAATAGCTTTGAGGTGGTTTCATACCCTACAAACAATTCATATCATTTGTTCTCTGCTAATAGGAACTTGGGAGTGATTCTTTATTGCACTTTGAGGGATAATCATATGATCCAACTATGTTAGCACTGTTGAGAGATTGCACTAGCGAAAGTACGGACCCTAGGCCTCATTTTCAAGCATTGCAATACCGTTTTTGTGTCCGTTTACTATTTGTTACCTTGCTATTTTTATTTATTCAAATTATAAAAATATATTTCTACCATCAATATTACACTTTTATCACCATCTCTTCGCGGGACTAGTGCACCTATACAATTTGCCATTGTATTGGGTGTGTTGGGGACACAAGATATTTCTTGTATTTGGTTGCAGGGTTGTTCGAGAGAGACCATCTTCATCCTACACCTCCCACGGATTGATAAACCTTAGGTCATCCACTTGAGGGAAAATTGCTACTGTCCTACAAAACTCTGCGCTTGGAGGCCCAACACGAGTCTACAAGAATAAAGTTGCGTAGTAGACATCAGGTTCGCCCCGCGTGGCGGCTTATGTTGAAGCTGATAATGAGATAGCACATCAAAACACACTCGATGCTTTGGATGAGGAGCGTGACCTTGCGGTGGCTCGTTCAGCAATATATCCAAAAGACTTGCGTCGATATCATAGCCGCAGAGTTAAGACTCGAGCGTTTCAAGAGGGCGACTTGGTACTCCGGCTGATTCAAGATCAGACTGATATGCATAAGTTATCACCTCCTTGGGAAGGGCCCTTTTTGGTCATCAAAAACCTGAATAATGGGTCTTATTACCTCATTGATATACGAGAACACAAGGATTCACGCAAGTCGGAGGAGGAGACCCGCCGGCAATGGAATATTGCTCATCTTCGGCCTTATTACACCTGAGCCACCGGCTCTCGTCATTGTACATACATTTGTCAGTGTATATATCTTTTATGATCAATATAATAAAGCCGGCATCCCTAAAAAATTCAGGGCCTCTGTCATTTCATTTATGTGTATCTGATTCTTTATTAATTGGTCATAAGGTCACTTGGGGGCTTCCAACCCACCGGGTTTAGCTTTCATACCCTCTTGACCAGGCATGAAACACCAAATCATGAGTTATCCTGCCTGTTTGCAACTTGCTACTCCGCTAGGTGACCCGCCGAACTCTTAACAGTCAATCTTTTTTAAGAGCCTGAACTTGTTAAGGTTAAAACGGCGGCTTGTGTCACATAAGAGCCGGCTTACAATGAGCTAGGATAAACTCAACGGTTGTGCGGCCTTGAAAGAACATGGCATGTGAGCCAATTTGTTTCGTCGTGTTTTGGTAAACTGATCAAGCAATTATTTGAGATTATTTGAAATTCTTCTTTTGAGTCATTTGGATTTGTTTCTCCTAAGTTTTTTTTACTGTTAAGTGAACTTTGAATATACGGGTCGTAAGGCTCTGATCATATGGCTCATGTTTGAGTACTTTGGGTTGTAACCCGCCCTAGCTTTGGACTTTAAGTCGCTAGTATGATTAATTGAAGCAGCTGTACCTATGTGGCTGCAAGTTTCTGGGTTGTCACCCACACTGGTTGTTGATGTTTCAGTCGCCGGCATGATTCGGCTCTACAGGTATGTCTTCAACTCTCATATGAGTCTTGGTGTTTGGTAACCTGCCCTGGCTTTGGACTTTAAGTCACCAGTATATTTCGGCTTGAATGGCCTTGATTATAGTCTTTTCAGTAATCGTATAAGGCTATATATGTTTGGGTTGTCACCCGCCCTGGCTTTTGACCTTAAGTCGCTAGGACATATGTTGTTTCAACTTTTGGCAGGCATTGCAAAGTTTCACATACAAATAACAGTGCTGCTATGGCTCGTATTAATGATCACATCAAGCATATCATAAAGATTAAAACTGGTGGTTCAAAAGTCAAGATCAACAAGCACGAAGGCATGACATGGCAGATCATTGTTTTAAACTAGCCTATTGCAAGGCTTTCATGAGCCCTCAGGTTTGCAACAAAGTGTTTCAGAAGCTGCACTCTTACACCTGGCCTGAAAGCCACCTGGATCGTCATTGCTGTGAATCAGTTTCCTTCTTGGCGAGTTGATGGCCCCGGGTCATCCCGCGCCGGCTCCTCTTCTTTGTCCATCTGAAGGTCAGGCGACGTCCAATTGATACCGGTTAAGGCCTCGAATATGGCTTCATCATTATAATTGGGGCAGGGTCAATGTCAGGAGCAAAAGTATGCTTACGCTTCGGTGGAGTTAGATCTATGGCATTATGAGTTGGCGCTTTCACTCGATTGTTGTCATTGTCATAAGCCGGCTGGTATTTTGTTAAGTCTGCCTTCTTTGCTAGTTTACACGCTAAAGGGCATATCTCTCTCACGCATTTGGCAAAATCAGCTTCATCAAAGGGCGACCCGTCTTCTTTCTGTTCTAGGCAGCCATCTGCCATTTCAACCGGGTCAGCTCCGATTGCCATGCCTTGGCGAGGCTGAGTGCTGAAATTGCTCCTACGCGGGCGGCTGATAATTTCAACTCTTCAATCTGCCCTGGCACTGTGGATATCTGATCCAACACGGTTTTGATAAGAGTGGGAGGCTGTTTTCCGTTGGAGATGGCTACAAGACACTGTTGCGTGCCAGTGTATAGTTGTTCCACCAAAGCATAAACAGCTTTCAACTTCATTAACATGTCTTGGCCAAGACTAGAGCTTCTGGGACCTGCTCCACAAATGGCGCATGAGACGTTAGGCGGGTTAAAGAGCAAATAGTTATAAGTCGCCAAACAAGCTATGGTACTTAGTGTTAGATTCTGCTTACCAAATATGGCGGCTATCATTCGGGAGATGCGTTGTTTCAAGCCAGTCAACTCTTCAGCTGTGCTCTTAAGTGAAGCTTCCGCGGCCTCTGCTCTTTGCAGCAATATGGGTTTCTCGTTCTGCCAGGTGGCTCTTTCTGTAGCAAGGCCGGACTTGAGTTTTTCCGTCTCTTCCAAAGAAAGTTTGAGCTTGGATTCAGCTTTGAGAGTTTCAGCTTCTTGATGCTTGATATTCTTCCTTAACTCGTTTAACTGCGAGTCGTGAAGTTCATAATCTCCTGCAGTAAGGATTTGTAGTCATAAATACAGTTTGGTATTAAAGAAACCGGAAAAATTGGTAAGTCCCAAGCACATTGCAAGCAATATACATGGCACTTGGGGGCTAATGTAGGTCATTTTAAGTTCCTATTATGACCCGGCTTATCTTGTCAGATTAAGACGGCCCTTGGGGGCTACAAATTTGATTCTAGTTAAAAGGTCATTGAAGATCCGACTTATTTTGTCAGATTAAGTCGGTCCTTGGGGGCTACAAGTTTGATTCTATTTAAAGGTCATTGAAGACCCGGTTTATCTTATCAGATTAAGACGGCCCTTGGGGGCAACAGTTTTGATGCGTAAGATTTTAGTCAAGGTTAATAATTTGAAGACCCAACTCATCCTTGGAAGGATAGGCCGGCCCTTCGGGGCTACATAACTATATGCATATGAACTAGTGGAAAGGGGTCTAGTTTGTACCTCATACTTCTGCCTCATTAGATTAACCAGGCCAGCCTCCATTTCACGGCTTGTGTGCAAGCGGCTTAGGTAGCCTGCGTGCAACTCGCCTGTGCTAAAATCTGCATAGTTCTGTAGATCTAGCTTCAATTTGCCCTTGTCTGCGGCTGGCGGCTCTTCTTTGGCAGTTGGATTCCCCGGCTCAGTATAACTTGTGCTAGTGATTGATACGTCTCCAACGTACCAATAATTTTTGATTGTTCCATGCTATTATATGATCTATTTTGGATGTTTTATATGCATTAATATGCTATTTTATATGATTTTTGGGACTAACCTATTAACCTAGAGCCCAGTGCCAGTTCCTGTTTTTTCCTTGTTCTAGAGTTTTGCCGAAAAGGAATACCAAACGGAGTCCAAAGGAATGAAACTTTCGCGATGATTTTTCTTGGACCAGAAGACATCCAGAGGGCTTGGAGTGCACGTCAGGAAAGCCACGAGGCGGTCACAAGGTCGGAGGGCGCGCCCCCACCCTTGTGGGGCCCTCGTGACTCCACCGACCTATTTCTTCCACCTATATATTCTCAAATATCCCAAAACCTTCCAGGGGATCCATGAAACCACTTTTCCACCGCCGCAACCTTCTGTACCCGTGAGATCCCATCAAGGGGCCTTTTCCGGCATCCTGCCGGAGGGGGATTCGATCACGGAGGGCTTCTACATCAACACCATTGCCTCTCCGATGAAGCGTGAGTAGTTTACCACAAACCTATGGGTCCATAGCTAGTAGCTAGATGGCTTCTTCTCTCTCTTTGATTCTCAATACCATGTTCTCCTCGATGTTCTTGGAGATCTATTCGATGTAATACTCTTTTGCAGTGAGTTTGCCGAGATCCGATGAATTATGGATTTATGATCAGCTTATCTATCAATATTATTTGAATCTCCTCTGAATTCTTTTATGCATGATTTGGTATCTTTGCAAGTCTCTTCAAACTATCAATTTGGTTTGGCCAGCTAGATTGGTTTTTCTTGCAATGGGAGAAGTGCTTAGCTATGGGTTCAATCTTGCGGTGCTCGATCCCAGTGACAGAAGGGGAACCAACACGTATTGTATTGCTGCGATCGAGGATAAAAAGATGGGGTTTTCCTCATATTGCTTGAGTTAATTCCTCTACATCATGTCATCTTTCTTAATGTGTTACTCTGTTCTTATGAACTTAATACTCTAGATGCATGCTGGATAGCGGTCAATGTGTGGAGTAATAGTAGTAGATGCAGGCAGGAGTCGTTCTACTTGCTACGGACGTGATGCCTATATTCATGATCATTGACTTAGATATCGTCACAACTTTGCGCTTTTCTATCAATTGCTCGGCAGTAATTTGTTCACCCACCGTAATATTTTCTATCTTGAGAGAAGCCTCTAGTGAAACCTATGGCCCCCGGGTCTATTTTCCATCATACAATCTTCTATTTTCCATCATACAAGTTTCCGATCTACAATTTTAGTTTCCTATTTACTTTCTTTTGCAATCTTTTACTTTCCGTTCCATAAACCAAAAATACCAAAAAAATTACTTTGCCGTTTATCCATCTCTATCAGATCTCACTTTGCAAATAACCGTGAAGGGATTGACAACCCCTTTGTCGCGTTGGGTGCAAGTTGGTGTTCGTTTGTGCAGATATTCGGTGGCTTGTTGCGTTGTCTCCTACTGGATTGATACCTTGGTTCTCAAAAGCTGAGGGAAATACTTACTGTACTTTGCTGCATCACCCTTTCCTCTTCAAGGGAAAAACCAACGCAAGCTCAAGAGGTAGCAGGAAGAATTTCTGGCACCGTTGCAGGGGAGATCTATGCCAAGCCGAGACATACCAAGTACCCATCATAAACTTTCATCCGTCGCATTACATTATTTGCCATTCGCCTCTTGTTTTCCTCTCCCCCACTTTTAAAACGATTTTCGAAAAGATTTGCCTTTTCTTCGCCCCTCTTCCGTTTGTCTTCTTCGCTTGCTTTTTGTGTGCTCGTGTGTTGGATTGCTTGCTTGTCATGATGGCTCAAGATAATACTAAATTGTGTGACTTTTCCAATACCAACAACAATGATTTTATTAGTACTCCGATTGCTCCCGCTGCTAATGTGGAATCTTGTGAAATTAATACCGCTTTGCTGAATCTTATTATGAAAGATCAATTTTCCGGCCTTCCCAATGAAGATGCCGCATTCCATCTTAATAATTTCGTTGATTTGTGTGATATGCAAAAGAAAAAAGATGTGGATATTGATATTGTTAAATTGAAGCTATTTCCGTTCTCACTTCGAGATTGTGCTAAAACTTGGTTTTCATCTTTGCCTAAAAATAGTACTGATTCATGGAATAAGTGTAAAGATGCTTTTATTTCCAAGTATTTTCCTCCTGCTAAGATCATCTCCCTTAGGAACGATATTATGAATTTTAAGCAACTTGATCATGAACATGTTGCACAATCTTGGGAGAGGATGAA
Source organism: Aegilops tauschii subsp. strangulata (assembly GCF_002575655.3). NCBI lineage: Eukaryota > Viridiplantae > Streptophyta > Magnoliopsida > Poales > Poaceae > Aegilops > Aegilops tauschii. Next base: position 552,539,031 of record NC_053037.3, read on the forward strand.
ATGAATGATTAGAAATTGCCCCACTCACGGTTTGAATTTGTGGATGACCATACAAATTTTTTATGGTGGATTGAATTTTGCTTCTAGAAATCTTTTAGATTCGGCCGCGGGAGGTGCTTTTATGGAAATTAATTTAGGAGAGGCTACTAAACTCCTATATAATATTATGGTTAATTATTCTCAATGGCATACCGAAAGATCTTCCACTAGTAAAAAAGTGCATGCGATTGAAGAGATTAATGTTTTGAGTGGAAAGATGGATGAGCTTATGAAATTATTTGCTAGTAAGAGTGCTCCTATGGTTACTAATGATATGCCTTTGTCTACTTAGATTGAGAATAATAATGAATCTATGGACGTGAATTTTGTTGGTAGGAACAATTTTGGTAATAACGCATATAGAGGTAATTTTAATCCTAGGCCGTTCCCTAGTAATTCCTCTAATAATTATGGTAATTCCTACAATAATTCTCATGAAAATTATAATAAGATGCCCTCTTATTTTGACAATAGTGTTAAATAATTTATGAGTTCGCAAAAGAGTTTTCAATGCTTTGGTTGAAGAAAATTGCTTAAGATTGATGATTTGGCTTGGAACATGGATATAATTTCTCTTGATGTTGATTCTTTGAAACTTAGATATATTCCACCTAAGCATGATATCAATGAGTCTCTCAAAGCTATGAGAATTTCCATTGATGAGTGCAAGGAAAGAACCGCTAAGATGCGTGCTAAAAAAGATTGGTTTATAAAAGCGTGTACTTCTAGTTTCCATGAAAATAGTGATGAAGATCTTAAAGTGATTGATGTGACTCCTATTGAATCTTTGTTTTCCAATGTGAATCTTGATAATGATGGGAATGGAGATGAGTCAACTTTAGTTAAAAGGCGTCCTAATAATTCGGAGTTTTTAGATCTTGATGCAAAAATTGATAAAAGTGGGATTGGAGAGGTCAAAACTTTAAGTAGCAATGAACCCACTCTTTTGGATTTCAAGGAATTTAATTACGATAATTGCTATTTAATAGATTGTATTTCCTTGTTGCAATCCATGTTGAATTCTCCTCATGCTTATAATCAAAACAAAGCTTTTACTAAACATATTGTTGATAATATGATGCAATCTTTTGAAGAAAAGCTTGAATTGGAAGTTTCTGTCCCTAGAAAACTTTATGATGAGTGGGAACCTACTATTAAGATTAAGATTAAAGATTATGAATGCCAAGCTTTGTGTGATTTGGGTGCTAGTGTTTCCACGATTCCAAAAACTTTGTGTGATGTGTTAGGTTTCCGTGAATTTGATGATTGTTCCTTAAATTTGCATCTTGCGGATTCCACTATTTAGAAACCTATGGGAAGGATTAATGATGTTCTTATTGTTGCAAATAGGAATTATGTGCCCGTGGATTTCATTGTTCTTGATATAGATTGCAATCCTACATGTCCTATTATTCTTGGTAGACCATTCCTTAGAACGATTGGTGCAATTATTGATATGAAAGAAGGAAACATTAGATTTAAATTTCCATTAAGGAAAGGCATGGAACACTTCCCTAGAAAGAAAATTAAATTGCCTTATGAATCTATTATGAGAGCTACTTATGGATTGCATGCCAAGGATGATAACACTTAGATCTATTCGTGTTTTATGCCTAGCTAAGGGCGTTAAAATAGCGCTTGTTGGGAGGCAACCCAATTTTATTTTTGTTTTTTCTTTTTAGGTTCTGTTTTGCAATAAATTTTCCATCTAGACTCTAGTTAGATGTGGTTTTATGTTTTAGTTAGTGTTTGTGCCAAGTAAGACCTTTGGGATAGCTTACGGTAATACTTGATCTGATCTTGCTGAAAAAAATAGAAACTTTTGCGCTCACGAAAATAATTTTCATAATTCACAGAAGCGTGATTTTGAGTTGATTCTTTTTGAAGAATATTAATAAAAAAAATTCTTAGGACTTAATAATTTCTCAGGATTTTTGGAGTTAGAGAAGTATTCGAAATATCCATATTGCTACAGGCAGTTCTGTTTTTGACAGATTCTGTTTTTTGCGTGTTGTTTGCTTATTTTGATGAATCTATGGCTATTAACGGGGGGTATGAACAATGGAAAGGTTGGAATACAGTAGATATTACACCAATATAAATAAAGAATGAGTTCACAACAGTACCAAAAGCGGTGATTTATTTTCTTATACTAACGGAGCTTGCGAGATTTTTTGTTGAAGTTTTGTGTTGTGAAGTTTTCAAGTTTTGGGTAAGGATTTGATGGACTATGGAATAAGGAGTGGCAAGAGCCTAAGCTTGGGGATGCCCAAGGCACCCCAAGTTAATATTCAAGGACGCCAAGAGCCTAAGCTTGGGGATTCCCCGGGAAGGCATCCCCTCTTTCGTCTTCGTCTATCGGTAACTTTACTTGAGGCTATATTTTTATTCACCACATGATATGTGTTTTGCTTGGAGCGTCTTGTATGATTTGAGTCTTTGCTTTTTAGTTTGCCACAATCATCCTTGTTGTTCACACCTTTTGAGAGAGACACTCATGAATCGTGATTTATTTGAATACTCTATGTGCTTCACTTATATCTTTTGACCTAGGAAATTTTGCTCTAGTGCTTCACTTATATCTTTTTAGAGCACGGCGGTGGTTTTATTTTATAGGAATTGATGAACTCTCGTGCTTCACTTATATTATTTTGAGAGTCTCTAAACATCATGGTAATTTGCTTTGGTTATAAATTTAGTCCTAATATGATAGGCATCCAAGAGGATATAATAAAAACCTTCATTTAAAGTCCATTGAATACTATGAGAAGTTTGATTCCTTATGATTGTTTTGACATATGAAGATGGTGATATTAAAGTCATGCTAGTGAGTAGTTGTGAATTTGAGAAATACTTGTGTTAAAGTTTGTGAGTCCCGTAGCATGCACGTATGGTGAACCGTTATGTGACGAAGTCGGAGCATGATTTATTTATTGATTGTCTTCCTTATGAGTGGCGGTCGGGGACGAGCGATTGTCTTTTCCTACCAATCTATCCCTCTAGGAGCATGCATGTAGTACTTTGTTTCAATAACTAATAGATTTTTGCAATAAGTATGTGAGTTCTTTATGACTAATGTTGAGTCCATGGATTATACGCACTCTCACCTTTCCGCCGTTGCTAGCCTCTCTTGTACCGCATAACTTTCGCTGGTACCATAAACCCACCACATACCTTCCTCAAAACATCCACCATACCTACCTATTATGGCATTTCCATAGCCATTCCGAGATATATTGCCATGCAACTTTCCACCGTTCCGTTTATATGGCACGCTCCATTATTGTTATATTGCTTTGCATGATCATGTAGTTGACATCGTATTTGTGGCAAAGCCACCATTCATAATTCTTTCATACATGTCACTCTTGATTCATTGCACATCCCGGTACACCGCCAGGGGCATTCACATAGAGTCATATTTTGTTCTAAGTATCGAGTTGTAATTCTTGAGCTGTAAGTAAGTAAAAGTTTGATGATCTTCATTATTAGAGCATTGTCCCATGTGAGGAAAGGATGATGGAGACTATGATTCCCCCACAAGTCGGGATGAGACTTCGGACGAAAAAAATAGGCCAAAAAAATGAGAGAAGGCCCAAATAAAAGAGAGAGAGAGAGAGAAAAGAGAGAAGGGGCAATGTTACTATCCTTTTACCACACTTGTGCTTCAAAGTAGCACCATGATCTTCATGATAGAGAGTCTCCTATGATATCACTTTCATATACTAGTGGGAATTTTCATTATAGAACTTGGCTTGTATATTCCAATGATGGGCTTCCTCAAATTACCCTAGGTCTTCGTGAGCAAGCGAGTTGGATGCACACCCACTTAGTTTCTTTTTGAGCTTTCATAAACTTATAGCTCTAGTGCATCCGTTGCATGGCAAGCCGTACTCACTCATATTGATATCTATTGATGGGCATCTCCATAGCCCATTGATACGCCTAGTTGATGTGAGACTATCTCCTTCTTTTTCTCTTCTCCACAACCACCGTCTATTCCACCTATAGTGCTATGTTGTAACATCCCAAATTTTCAATTTGGAATGTTATACATTGGATCATCACTGCATATCATATTTTATTGCATTTTGGCTTGATCCTCGAAATTCTACGCAACTCAAGGACCCACGGAGAGAGTTGGGGATTTCGTTATTTTCATATTTGAGTTTTCTCAAATTTTGAAAAGAGGATCGTTTGATTTTAATTATTTTCTCTTCGAATATTTCTTTCATGAAAATAAAAGAGAGAGGATAAAATGACTTCCTCAAAATAAAGAAATATTGGAGATTCAATATTAAAATCAAATAAGAATTTTATTCGGAGTTTTATTGCTATTTTATTTGAATTAGGAAAAATATGCTTTTTTCAAAATTGCATTAGAGTCCCAAATAAATGTTCACCTTGTCCGCTAGATTTTTAGACGATGGGGAAAATTTATTTCAGGATTTTTGGAGTCTGTTTAGTATTCCTTTTATTCGTTTTTCTGCAAAGAATATTAAAAAAAAGGAAACCGACTTTGGCGCGTATCCGCCCGGGGGAGGCTTTACAAGCCGCGAGGCCGAGGCCGCAGCCCACCAGCCCGACCCCGCCAAGCCTAGCCACCGCGCCAGCCCCGCCGCCGCCGCCGCCCGGTGCCGGCGCGCCGCCCCGCGCCGCCACCCGCCGCCGTCGCCGCCCGACCCCGTCGCCGGAGCCGCCGCCGCCATTCGCCGAACCTCGCGGGAGGTAGCCGCCGCCGCCGCCTCAGTTTTCGCGAGAAAACCGATCGTTTTTTTTCGAAACCTTAGATGCGTTTTTTTATTTTAGATCGTTTTTTTTGGTTTAGTTATTTAGCGAATACCCATTCGTTCGTTTTAACGAACGGTTTTCATAGTTTAGCCGCAGACAACGAACATTCGTTCGCTAGTCTGTTCGTCAGTTTTTCTTTTTCTCGGATTTTTCGCGATTATTTTCGATCGCGATTTCTGATCCGATTTTCGTTTTAGTCTATCTTTTCGCTTGTTTATCGTAATCAGGCGATTCAAGCGCCTAGAGTTTCGTCTCGAAGCCCTCTTTCTGTTTAATCAACTTAAAAAAGTTTTTGCTACTGTAAAATTTGACTTTAGTCCAGATTAGTAAACGAAGCTTGTTTCTTTCGCAGTTTGAGTTTCGTTGTTTCGTTTGAGTTGATTCTTTTTGCGAACCGGAGTTCTTAAGTTGAACTTTCTGGTTAGATCTCTTATTTGAGTTTTACCCGTGCCCTTGCTTGATTGCTTATTGTATGCTTGTTTGTTTGTGATAGAGTACCCGGAGTGCGAAGCGTGCTACTACGAGTCTCTAGGTTTCACGGATCATCAGCAAGGCAAGTAACACTTTGATCATACCTCTTTTCTACCCAGTTTTATTGCATTAGATCAATCCTCAAACAATTGCATGGTTAGGACCTGATTAAATTGTGGGTTTTGGGAAGTAGATGAGGTAGTACCTATTCACCTGTTATTATCAAACCTATGGGAGTTACTTCTACGTTGCTTATATTGCTATGCTATGCTTGTAGACGTGGATTGGGTGAGTGTATCCATGACAGATGTGAGTATTGTTAATTAATGGTTAACTTAAGGTGGCAACTTTAATTCACATCTGGGTGGATTGAGGCACCTAGGGAACCCAGTGTTGTCTGTATTTTTTTGGAAATCCCGGGGTACCGTGTGATTCTCCTATGGACTACCACCCAGGCTCAAAGGGATCAAAAGATTATTCATGCTAAAAACTTCCGTGTGCAGCCACATGCCATTATGGGCTCTGGCATAGTTGAGTAAGTTGTGGGAAACCTTTCCATGATGGGCTAGCAGATGTAGGGAATTGTAGGTGTACAGACCTATCTATCGGTTAAGGGGACCTCTTCGAAAAGACTGTGTCTCGGTCATCCGTTTCTCAAGCATTATGTAGTGCGAGAAATCCAACGGAGGAGATCGAGTCTTGTGGGGAAAAGTGCACAAACCTCTGCAGAGTGTACAAACTAATCATGGTTAGCCGTGTCCCCGGTTATGGACATCTTGAGTATCTAGTTCTTGGATTATCATGTGGATCTCATCACTCTTAATATAAATTTGATTGGGTTATTAATTACCTTTTAATTGGGATTGAGATGGGGTTTACCATTCTCAATGTTTTCAACCAAATTTGTAGTTAAATAAAATATATTCCTTTGTTGTAGGAAAAAATTGGCTTTCCGCAAAACATATTAACCATACAGCCTCCACCAGCCATATATGCATATAGTGATAGCTTTATTCTGTTCATTACTCTCTTGTGTTACATTGCCAGCATATTCCATGTGCTGACCCGTTTTCGGGCTGCAACGTATCATGTTGCAGACTTTTCAGACGATGAGTAAGGAGCCTTAGGTCGTGGTCTTTCACTCAGTGATGCCGTTGGAATTGATGGACTCACTTTATCTTCCAAGCCTTCCGCTGTTATCGTATTAGATGGCCTTAAGCCATATTTATTGTAATAAGTTCTCTTTTGAGACATTCGATGTAATAAGTGTGTGATTGCTACTCTGTTATAAATCCTTCAAGTACTATGCGTGTCAGCATTACCGATCCAGGTATGACACTGATGCACAGAGATCAGACTGTTTGAGGTCTAGTTTCTACAAGATGGTATCAGAGCCCACGCTGACTGTAGGACACGACCACTAAGCTAAAGCCCTAGCTCACTACTCTCTTCTCATTTCTAACTCCTCTCCATTTTCTACTCTTTAGGATGGCGGATTCAAGGATCAAGTTCACGCAACCGGATGAAGACACCCCTTTTGGACGCCACTTGAAGGAAGTTACTAGTTACCTTAACATCGGAATACCAAGCTTCACCGGGACTTACTACGCCACTTTACCAGAAGAGGAGCGCTGAATGATTCAAGTTCAAATTCCAGGAAGGACATTCACGCCAGTCACTGAGCCCATAGAGTTTTCCTTTGATGCACCAACCTGGAGTCTAGGAAAGAGTATGGCAGCCCACATCACCATGGGACGCATTGGAGAAGTTTACCACAAGGATCTCAAGGATACTATTTACCAGATTTGTGGGCGCCGAGATGAGCAATGGGAGATGATCAGCACCAGGAAGGATAGATCGATTGCAGCTTTCATCCAGGAGTTAAACCAGCACATTCGACGCCAGGAGAACCGGATGTGCGCAGGCATGACAGATTTGAAGAAGGCGATGACCAAGATCACAGAACTGGAAGAAGAACTCAAGTCTACACGTGATGGATATGAGGAGGAAATTGCAACACTATTGGAGAAGAATGACGACCTGACAAGGAAGATCGGAGTATTCATGGGAGATCCCGCGGCAGGAGGAGAAGATGACGGTTCCACTTGCCCGAAGAACTACATCATCATCGACGACACCGACTCGGACCCCGACGATAGTGATGATGACTATGTTTATGAAGCTGGAGCGGATATCATGGAGTCTTCGACCGATCAATTTTTCTAGTCGACCACCATATCAGTAGTAGTATTCCACCATGTACATAGTATAGTCCGAGCACTTTTGTAACGATAGTTCTAGACCGATTGTATGCCCTTGTTTGATTGATTGAGTGATATGATTGTGTTTGTCTCATGTGCATATGGGTAGTGTTTTCCCCTAGGCCTCATTCTACTCTGTTTTCTCACCTTTTCTAAACCCAGCAGATGCCTCTGAGACGCGACAATGGATTTGCTTTCCCACCGGAGCTCACTCAGTTGATCCAGCAGCAGAATGCATTGATGCAGATACTAGTCCAGAATCAGAATCAGGGGAACAACAACAACAACAACCCACCACCACCACCACATGTTGATCACTTAGCCCGTTTTCTAAGGCTGAATCCGCCGGTGTTCTCCAGTAGCACCGAGCCGATAGTTGCAGATGATTGGCTCCACAAGATACGAAGGGAGTTGACCACTGCAGGATGCACAGATGCGGAGAGAGTGCGTTGTGCCGCACGTCAGCTTGATGGACCCGCAACATCATGGTGGGAGAATTTCACAGTCACTTACCCCATCGACACTGTTACATGGGACCAGTTCCAGCAGGCTTTTCGCACTGCCCATGTATCAACAGGAGCTATGGCCATGAAGAAGCATGGGTTTCGCAACTTACGCCAAGGAGGGCGCACTGTTGGCCAGTATGTGGATGACTTTAGTAAGCTAGCACGTTATGCCCTAGATGACGTCGCTACGGATGCAACTAAGCAGGAGAAATTTCTGGAAGGACTGAATGATGAACTGAGCATGCAGTTGATGGTGGCAAATTTCAATAACTACCAGGAGTTGGTAGATAGAGCTCTCATGATTGCAGGGAAGCAGCAGCAGATTGACAACCGCAAGAGGATGTATGGACAAGGGAAGTATAATTCTGGAGCCCAGCAGAGACCCCGTTTTACCCCGAACTCGGGAGGACTTGTTCATAACCATGGAGGTCACAATCACACTGGAGAAAGTTCGCACAACCATAGTGGCCCCAAGAACGGGAATTGTAATGGAGGAGGCAATGGACAGAACCGTTCCAACCCGGCAACGCCCGCCAAGAAAGATCTAAGCCACGTTACTTGCTACAAGTGCCAGAAGACTGGACATTACGCCAATTAATGTCCTGAAGCTAAGAATGGAAATGACAATGGAAGCTCTGGGAAGAAGCCCAACCCTTTCAACAGGGACAAGTGAACCACGTTAACGTGGAGGAGGTTGAAGCCCAGCCAGATGCAGTAATAGGTAAGTTTTTGGTTAAGTCATTTACTGCAGTCGTTCTTTTTGATACTGGTGCATCGCATTCATACATATCAAGGGGATTTATGGATAAGTATAAACTGCCCACCAAAGTTCTTAGTACACCTATGTTAGTGAGCTCGCCAGGAGCAGAGTATATGGCAAGCCAAGGATGTTTTCAGATGCCATTGACCATAGGTAGGCATGTTTTCCCCTCAGATCTGATAATTTTGGAATCGCAAGGTTTGGATGTGATTCTGGGTATGGATTGGCTATCGATGTATGGAGGAAACATCGATTGCGCCACTAAGACTATTTTGCTCACCACCCCGGAAGGAAGAAGGATCAAGTATGTATCCCGGCATGTGCCGAATAGGACTCAAGTAAATTCCTTATCAGGAGTTGTACAGGAGGCAGTACCAGTGGTGAAGGATTTCCCGGACGTATTTCCAGAAGAGTTGCCAGGCATGCCACCCGATAGAGACATTGAGTTTTTGATCGAACTTTTGCCAGGCACAGGGCCAATATCTAAGAGACCGTACAGAATGCCCGCAAAGGATTTGGAGGAAATTACGAAGCAGATTAAGGAGTTACTGGATAAAGGTTATATTTGCCCAAGTTCGTCACCTTGGGGATCGCCAGTGCTTCTAGTGGAGAAGAAGGATGGATCATTAAGGATGGTTATTGATTATCGAGGATTGAATCAGGTGACGATCAAGAACAAGTACCCACTGCCGATAATCAATGATTTGTTTGACCGGCTGCAAGGAGCTAAGGTGTTTTCCAAGATTGATCTGCGATCAGGGTACCACCAGCTGAAGATTCGAGAGCAGGATATATCTAAGACAGCTTTTACCACGAGGTATGGGCTATATGAGTATACCGTTATGTCGTTCGGCCTGACAAACGCACCTGCCTATTTTATGAACATGATGAACAAGGTGTTTATGGAGTTTTTGGATAAGTTCGTGGTGGTGTTCATTGATGATATTCTGGTCTACTCGAAGAATGAAGAGGAGCATAAAGAGCATTTGCGTTTAGTACTTGGGAAGCTCAGAGAAAATCAGCTATACGCCAAGTTCAGCAAGTGTGAGTTTTGGTTGAAGGAAGTTGGATTCCTTGGACATGTTATATACGGGGAAGGAATAGCGGTAGACCCCACCAAAGTTGTCACGGTGACAAATTGGGAGGCACCCACGTCAGTTGGAGAGATTCGGAGTTTTCTTGGACTCGCAGGATACTACCGGAGGTTCATTGAGAATTTCTCAAAGATTGCAAAGCCTATGACGGAGTTGTTAAAGAAGGACACCAAGTTCAATTGGACTGAGGAATGTGAGGCTAGTTTTAGGAGTTGAAGAAACGCTTGGTTACATCACCAGTGTTGATTCTGCCAGATCAACGCAAGGATTATGAAGTGTATTGCGACGCTTCTCGTCGAGGACTTGGAGCCGTACTTATGCAAGAGGGAAGAGTTGTTTCATATGCCTCACAACAGCTTAAACCCCACGAGTTAAATTATGCTGCGCATGATTTGGAGTTAGCAGCCATAGTGCATGCGTTGAAGACTTGGAGACATTTTCTCATCGGAAACCATTGTGAGGTATACATGGCTCACAAGAGTTTGAAGTATATCTTCACGCAGAAGGAGTTGAATCTTAGGCAGAGGAGATGGTTGGTACTCATTAAGGATTATGATATGAAATTGCATTATCATCCCGGAAAGGCTAACGTAGTAGCCGATGCGTTGAGCCGCAAGAGTCATGTCAATACACTCATGACCGGAGAGTTACCCAAGGAGTTAGCAGAGGATCTTCGCGAGCTATGTTTGGAGATAGTTCCGAGAGGCTATGTAGCAGCCTTGGAGATTCAATCTACTTTGATGGATAAGATTAGAGAAGCTCAGAAGACGGACAAGGAGATAGCCGAGATAAAGGAAAGGATGAGCAAAGGAAAGGCTAAATGATTTCGTGAGGATGAGCACGATACCTTATGGTTTGAGGACCGCGTATATGTGCCAAATGATCAGGAGATCAGGAAGCTAATTCTACAGGAGGCCCATGATTCGCCATATTCGATTCACCCAGGAAATACCAAGATGTATCTGGATTTGAAGGATAGTTTCTGGTGGACCAGAATGAAGAAGGATATTGCGGAGTATGTAGCAGTTTGTGATGTATGTCAGAGAGTGAAGGCTGAGCATCAGAAGCCAGCAGGATTGCTACAACCATTGCCGATACCCGAATGGAAGTGGGATAAGCTAGGCATGGATTTTATCACGGGATTGCCCAGGACTCGTTCAGGCTATGACTCGATATGGGTTGTAGTCGATCGTTTGACGAAAGTAGCTCATTTCATCCCAGTAAAGACCACTTACACCAGTGTTAAGTTGGCAAAGATATACATGACCAGGATCGTATGTCTACATGGAGTTCCGAGGCCCATTGTATCAGATAGAGGAACCCAGTTTACCGCAAAGTATTGGAATCAGTTGCATGAAACTTCGGGAACCAGGCTAGAGTTCAGTATAGCTTTTCACCCGCAGACAGATGGACAGATTGAGAGAGTCAATCAGATTCTTGAGGACATGTTGAGAGCTTGTGCACTAGATTATGGATCTAGTTGGGACGATAATTTGCCTTACGCAGAGTTCTCTTACAACAACAGCTACCAAGCCAGTTTGAAGATGGCCCCTTTCGAAGCATTGTACGGAAGGAGGTGCAGGACACCCTTGTTGTGGGATGAAGTTGGAGACCATCAGTTGTTTGGACCAGATTTGATTAAAGAGTCTGAAGAGAAGGTTAAGCTGATTCGCGATAGACTCAAGGTAGCCCAGTCCAGGCAGAAGAGTTATGCGGATTCTAAACGCAAGGAGACAGTTTACGAAGTTGGAGACAGAGTGTATCTTCGTGTATCACCACTTCGAGGAGTGAAGCGTTTTGGAGTTAAGGGAAAGTTAGCACCACATTTTGTGGGACCATACAAAGTTTTGGAACGTATGGGAGAAGTTGCTTACAAGTTGGAATTGCCCAAAGGACTGTCCGGAGTTCATGATGTGTTTCCCGTTTCCCAGTTGAAGAAGTGTCATGCTGAGATGGCCGTTATACCGCTGAGAGATACAGTACCCCTGGAGGCAATTCAGTTGGACAGTGATTTGACCTATGAAGAGAAGCCAGTCAAGATTCTCGAGATTGCCAGCCGAGTCACACGCAGCAAAGTTATCTAGTTCTGTAAGGTTCAGCGGAGCCACCATACCGAAGATGAAGCCACCTGGGAACGATAGGAAGACCTACGGAAGGATCACCCTCACCTATTTTTTAGCCACCCCAAATCTCGAGGACGAGATTCATCTTAAGGGGGTAGGTTTGTAACATCCCAAATTTTCAATTTGGAATGTTATACATTAGATCATCACTGCATATTATATTTTATTGCATTTTGGCTTGATCCTAGAAATTCTACGCAACTCAAGGACCCACAGAGAGATTTGGGGATTTCGTTATTTTCATATTTGAGTTTTCTCGAATTTTGAAAAGAGGATCGTTTGATTTTAATTATTTTCTCTTCGAATATTTCTTTCATGAAAATAAAAGAGAGAGGATAAAATGACTTCCTCAAAATAAAGAAATATTGGATATTTAATATTAAAATCAAATAAGAATTTTATTCGGAGTTTTATTGCTATTTTATTTGAATTAGGAAAATATGCGTTTTTCAAAATTGCATTAGAGTCCCAAATAAATGTTCACCTTGTCCGGTAGATTTTTAGAGGACGGGGAAAATTTATTTTAGGATTTTTGGAGTCCGTTTAGTATTTCTTTTATTCGTTTTTCTGCACAATTGTTTTTAAAAGGAAACCGACTTTGGGCCGTATCCGCTCGGGGGAGGCTTTATAAGCTGCGAGGCCGGGGCCGTAGCCCACCAGCCCGACTCCGCCAACCCTAGCCGCCGCGCCAGCCCCCCCGCCGCCGCCTACGCCGTGCGCCGACTCCGCGCCGCCCCGAGCCGCCACCCGCCGCCGTCGCCGCCCGACCCCGCCGCCGGAGCCGCCGTCGCCGCCGTTCGCCGGACCTCGCCGGAGGTAGCCGCCGCTGCCTCGGTTTTCGCAAGAAAACCGATCGGTTTTTTTTTCAAAACCTTAGATGCGTTTTTTTATTTTTGATCGTTTTTTTCGGTTTAGTTATTTAGCGAACGCCCGTTCGTTTGTTCGTTTTAACGAACAGTTTTCACCATTTAGCCGCAGACAGCGAACGTTCGTTCGTTAGTTTTTCTTTTTCTCGGATATTTCGCGATTTCTGATCCAATTTTCGTTTTAGTTTATCTTTTCGCTCGTTTATCGTAATCAGGCGATTCAAGCGTCTAGTGTTTCGGCTCGAAGCCCTCTTTCTGTTTAATCAACTTAAATAAGTTTTTGCTACTGTAAAATTTGACTTTAGTCTATATTAGTAAACGAAGCTTGTTTCTTTCGCAGTTTTAGTTTCGTTGTTTCGTTTGATTTGATTCTTTTTGCAAACCGGAGTTCTTAAGTTGAACTTTCTAGTTAGATCTCTTATTTGAGTTTTACCCGTGCCCTTGCTTGATTGCTTATTGTATGCTTATTTGTTTGCGATAGAGTACCCAGAGTGCGAAGCGTGCTACTACGAGTCTCTAGGTTTCACGGATCATCAGCAAGGCAAGTAACACTTTGATCATACCTCTTTACTACCCAGTTTTATTGCATTAGATAAATCCTCGAACAATTGCATGGTTAGGATCTGATTAAATGGTGGGTTTTGGGAAGTAGATGAGGTAGTAGCTATTCATCTGTTATTATCAAACCTATGGGAGTTACTTCTACGTTGCTTATATTGCTATGCTATGCTTGTAGATGTGGATTGGGTGAGTGTATCCATGAAAGATGTGAGTATTGTTAATTAATGGTTAACTTAAGGTGGAAACTTTAATTCACATCTGGGTGGATTGAGGCACCTGGGGAACACAGTGTTGTCTGTATTTTTTTTGGAAATGCCGGGGTACCGTGTGATTCTCCTATGGACTGCCACCCAGGCTCAAAGGGATCAAAAGATTATTCATGCTAGAAACTTCCGTGTGCAGCCACATGCCATTATGGGCTCTGGCATAGTTGAGTAAGTTGTGGGAAACCTTTCCATGATGGGCTAGCAGATGTAGGGGATTGTAGGTGTACAGGCCTATCTATCGGTTAAGGGGACCTCTTCGGAAAGACTGTGTCTCGGTCATCCGTTTCTCAAACATTATGTAGTGCGAGAAATCCAATAGAGGAGATCGAGTCTTGTGGGAAAAAGTGCACAAACCTCTGCAGAGTGTACAAACTAATCATGGTTAGCCGTGTCCCCGGTTATGGACATCTTGAGTATCTAGTTCTTGGATTATCATGTGGATCTCATCACTCTTAATATAAATTTGATTGGGTTATTAATTACCTTTTAATTGGGATTGAGATGGGGCTTACCATTCTCAATGTTTTCAACCAACTTTGTAGTTAAATAAAATATATTCCTTTGTTGTAGGGAAAAATTGGCTTTCCGCAAAACATATTAACCATACAGCCTCCACCAGCCATATATGCATATAGTGATAGCTTTATTCAGTTCATTACTCTCTTGTGTTACATTGCCAGCATATTCCATGTGCTGACCCATTTTCGGGCTGCAACGTATCATGTTGCAGACTTTTCAGATGACGAGTAAGGAGCCTTAGGTCGCGGTCTTTCACTCAGTGATGCCGTTGGAGTTGATGGACTCACTTTATCTTCCAAGCCTTGTGTTGTTATCGTATTAGATGGCCTTAAGCCATATTTATTGTAATAAGTTCTCTTTTGAGACATTCGATGTAATAAGTGTGTGATTGCTACTCTGTTATAAATCCTTCAAGTACTGTGCGTGTCAGCATTACCGATCCAGGGATGACACTGATGCATAGAGATTAGACTGTTTGAGGTCTGGTCGCTACATATGTCCATGGCTCATGCTCATGTATTGCGTGAAAGTTGAAAAAGTTTGAGAACGTCAAAAGTATGAAACAATGGCTTGGCTTGTCATCGGGGTTGTGCATGATTTGAATACTTTGTGTGATGAAGATGGAGCATAGCCAGAATATATGATTTTGTAGGGATAAGCTTTCTTTGGCAATGTTATTTTGAGAAGACATAATTATTTTGTTAGTATGCTTGAAGTATTATATCAATATTAAACTTTTGTTCGGAATCTTACGGATCTGAACATTCATGCCACAATAAAGAGAATTACATGGATAAATATGTTAGGTAGCATTCCACATCAAAAATTCTGTTTTTATCATTTACCTACTCGATGATGAGCAGGAATTAAGCTTGGGGATGCCTGATACGTCTCCAGCGTATCTATAATTTTTGATTGTTCCATGCTATTATATTATCTGTTTTGGATGTTTTATATGCATTAATATGCTATTTTATATGATTTTTGGGACTAACCTATTAACCTAGAGCCTAGTGCCAGTTCCTGTTTTTTCCTTGTTTTAGAGTTTCGCAGAAAAGGAATACCAAACGGAGTCCAAACGGAATGAAACTTTCGCGATGATTTTTCTTGGACCAGAAGACATCCAGAGGGCTTGGAGTGCACATCAGGAAAGCCACGAGCCGGCCACAAGGTCGGAGGGCGCGCCCAGGGGGGTAGGGCGCGCCGCCACCCTTGTGGGCCCCTCGTGACTCCACCGACCTATTTATTCCGCAAATATATTGTCAAATATCCCAAAACCTTCCAGGGGAGCCACGAAACCACTTTTCCACCGCCGCAACCTTCAATACCCGTGAGATCCCATCTAGGGGCCTTTTCCGGCATCCTGCCGGAGGGGGATTCGATCACGAAGGGCTTCTACATCAACACCATTGCCTCTCCGATGAAACGTGAGTAGTTCACCACAGAACTACGGGTCCATAGCTAGTAGCTAGATGGCTTCTTCTCTCTCTTTGATTCTCAATACCATGTTCTCCTCGATGTTCTTAGAGATCTATTCGATATAATACTCTTTTGCAGTGAGTTTGCCGAGATCCGATGAATTGTGGATTTATGATCAGCTTATCAATGAATATTATTTGAATCTCCTCTGAATTCTTTCATGCATGATTTGGTATCTTTGCAAGTCTCTTCGAACTATCTATTTGGTTTGGCCAGCTAGATTGGTTTTTCTTGCAATGGGAGAAGTGCTTAGCTTTGGGTTCAATCTTGCGGTGCTCGATCCTAGTGACAGAAGGGGAACCGACAAGTATTGTATTGTTGCCATCGAGGATAAAAAGATGGGGTTTTCATCATATTGCTTGAGTTAATTCCTCTACATCATGTCATCTTTCTTAATGCGTTACCCTGTTCTTATGAACTTAATACTCTGCATGCATGCTGGATAGCGGTCGATGTGTGGAGTAATAGTAGTAGATGCAGGCATGAGTCGGTATACTTGATACGGACATGATGCCTATATTCATGATCATTGCCTTAGATATCGTCATAACTTTGTGCTTTTCTATCAATTGCTCCACAGTAATTAGTTCACCCACCGTAATATTTTCTGTCTCGAGAGAAGCCTCTAGTGAAACCTATGGCCCCCGGGTCTATTTTCCATCATACAATCTTCTATTTTCCATCATACAAGTTTCCGATCTACAATTTTAGTTTCCTATTTACTTTCTTTTGCAATCTTTTACTTTCCGTTCCATAAACCCAAAATACCAAAAATATTACTTTGTTATTTATCCATCTCTATCATATCTCACTTTGCAAATAACCGTGAAGGGATTGACAACCCCTTTGTCGCGTTGGGTGCAAGTTGGTGTTTGTTTGTGCAGGTATTCGGTGGCTTGTTGCGTTGTCTCCTACTGGATTGATACCTTGGTTCTCAAAAGCTGAGGGAAATACTTACTCTACTTTGGTGCATCACTGATACATCTCCAAGGTATCTATAATTTTTTATTGTCCCATCCTGTTATATTATCAATCTTGGATATTTTATAATCATTTTATAGCATTTTCTTGGTACTAACCTATTGACATAGTGCCAAGTGCTAGTTGTTGTTTTTTCCATGTTTTTTACATCGCAGAAAATCAATATCAGACGCAGTCCAAATGCCACGAAACTCCACGGAGAATTTTTATGGGCCAGAAGGAACACAACAGGCCATAGCTGCGCTTGGGGGGCGGGTGCTCCGAGGAAGGCACAACCCGCCAGGGCGCGCCAGGAGGCCCAGGCGCGCCCTGGTGGGTTGTGCCCACCTCGGGTGCCTCCCGGACCGCCTCTTTGCTCTGTAAATACCCCAATATTCCAGAAACCCTAGGGGAGTCGATGAAATATTCATCCAGCCGCTGCAGAGTCCAGAACCACCAGATCCAATCTAGACACCATCTCGGATGGGGTTCACCACCTCCATTGGTGCCTCTCCGATGATGCGTGAGTAGTTCTTTGTAGACCTTCGGGTCCGTAGTTAGTAGCTAGATGGCTTTCTCTCTGTCGTTGAATTCTCAATACAATGGTCTCTTGGAGATCCATAATGTGTAACTCTTTTGCGGTGTGTTTGTTGGGATCTGATGAACTTCGAGTTTATGATCAGTTATATCTTTTTATATCCATGAAAGTTATTTGAGTTTATTTGATCTCTTATATGCATGATTGCTTATAGCCTCGTATTTTTTTTTGATATTTGGGTTTTGTTTGGCCAACTTGATCTATTTATCTTGCAATGGGAAGAGGTGCTTCATAGTGGGTTCGATCTCACGGTGCTTGATCCCAGTGACAGAAAGGGAACCGACACGTATGTATCGTTGCTACTAATGATAAAACGATGGGGTCTATCTCTACATAGATAGATCTTGTCTACATCATGTCATCGTTCTTATTGCATTACTCCGTTTTTCCATGAACTTAATACACTAGATGCATGCTAGATAGCGGTCGATGTGTGGAGTAATAGTAGATGCAGGCAGGAGTCGGTCTACTAATATTGGACGTGATACCTATATAATGATCATTGCCTGGATATCGTCATGATTATTTGAGGTTCTATCAATTTCCCAACAGTAATTTGTTTACCCACCGTTTGCTATTTTTCTCGAGAGAAGCCACTAGTGAAACCTACGGCCCCCGGGTCTTCTTTCTCATATATTTGCCTTGCGATCTATTTTTCCTTGCATTTATTTTCAGATCTATAACCAAAAATACAAAAATACTTTGCTGCACTTAATTTTATTTGCGATCTATTTATTCAATCTATTACAATTTTATCCCGTCCATGCATTGTTTCTGGCACTGTTGGGGATATGACTATTGGATATGACCCGCCCAGGAGGGGTCGGGTTACCCCAATGGCGGATCATCTAAATAAAGCCCATGAGTATGTTGAAGATGGTGATATATGAATTAGGCTTGTAAAAGGGCCCAAACCCGAAGGCGGCTTAAGGCCCATAAGTGTAAACCACCATGTATATGTAACTTGTATTGTAAGGCATGTAAGATAAGTCGCCCGGCCGGACACGTCTGTATGAGCCGGCCAAGACTCTGTAAGCTGCAGGGCGTCAACCCATGTATATAAGGGGACGACCCGGCAGCGGCTTAGGGCAAGAAACAACACATCGAAAGCCAGGCAAAGCGTATTCGCTCCCTGGTAATCCAAACCCTAGCAATACCACCTCAAACTGGATTAGGCCTTTACCTTCACCGCAAGGGGCCGAAACAATATAAACTCCACGTGTCCTTTGTCCCGTTTAACACCTTTAAGATAACCTCATCGCCATGGCTCCACAACTAAGTCCTTTCACTAGGACATCTGCCATGACAATTCCACGACAGTTGGCGCCCACCGTGGGGCTCGCGCACGGTGGTTTTGAGTTCTTGAAGGGCAGCTTCGAAGGGATCAAGGGATACGCTATGGGCCAGATGACCAAGAGTCGTCGCGACAAGCTCTACATCGACGATGCAGGCTGGGGCCCCGAGGCCGGCTCAATTGAGTACGGGTACTGGGTCCCCTTGGCGGAATCCACGTCTTCATCGGCAAGATCGGCGAACCGGGCCCTGAGCCAGATATCTGCACCGACATCATCGAGACGGCTCTGCGTGCACGACCCGCCCAGGTTCAACCCGCCATGAAGCGTGCCTTCGCCGGGTTCATCCATGGGGCTGAATTGGAAGGCTCTATGTCTGGCGGTGAGATGGCCATCTACTCCGATGGTGAATCGTCCACGGGTGAGACCAACTCAATGTACCAACTGGAAGATGGACGGCTTGGGGGCTATTCCGATGGCGACAGTATTCCGGATCCCCATGAGCCGCCAAACAGGGTGGCGATCTTCATGGCTGGCACCCAGCAGGTTCTCGGTTCAACAGCCGTCGCGGCTATGACTTCTAGTGCAGCGGCAGTAATAGCAGCAGGCGCTGGCGGGTCAGCACGCCCGCCGGCTCAAGTTTTAACAGATCTGTTGGATGATCTAGCAACTCTGATGGGGGTGGAGGTAACCCCGGACAACCAGGAACAGCATAAGGCGGATGTAGCTAAGCTGCGTGATGAGATAGCTCAGGCTAAAGAAGACCTGGCGGTTGAGAACGCTAGGATGAATGCAGAGCAGGCCGTTTTAACCGCCCAGGCACAACGGATTCAAGCAGATCCGTACCGTCTCACGGTGAATCAGAATGCTTCAAATGAAGTCTTGAGGAGAAAGCACCGGAGTCATCTGCCCTTGGTTTATGAGTCGAGGAACCTCTTCAACACACCTGGGGCAGGGGCCAGTAACCCACCGGTGATAAACCAAACGACTGAAGCACGAGGGGATGGAACGTTGGGTCAGCTACGTGTGACAGGTTCTCCGCATATGAATAACACCCCGCCACAGCACGTGGTGACGCCACCGGGCCATTACTCCACCCCTTTAGACAATATGATTGCTGCAGGTACGCGATTGGCGGCTGTGCCAGTCGAGGGCGAGACTCCAATGGCGGTTGAAACCCGAAGGGCTAGGGAACTTCTTCAAACAGCTTTGATACAGCAGCAGGCTTATTCCTATAGTCGTGACCAGATTCATTCGACCCCTCGTCCAAGCCGGAGCTACAGTAGGCAGATTCACTCGCCAGCAGTCTCGAGTACTGAGCAGCGCCGTAACCAACCTCATGGACATGACCCGGCGTGCAATGGTGCCAATGCACAAGGTTTGGTGGACCAGGGCAGAGCGCACCGGGAGGCCGAGCTGGCGGCTCATCAGCACGCGCCGGTTTACCCGACGACTTCAATTGAGGCGGGAGTAACTTCTAGAGCTTTTGGTGTGCCGTGTTTAACGGCGGCTCTACGAAACGAGCGTCTGCCCAAGGACTTCAAAGGCCCTCGTAAGGTGCCTAATTACACAGCAGATCAGCCCCCTGAGGCTTGCGTGGAGAGTTATGAGATGGCTATGGAGATGTTGGATGTTAGTGAGGCTGCATACGCTAAGTACTTCACCATGATGCTGGAAGGGATGGCTCGTACCTGGTTGAAGGGGCTGCCGGCCAACTCCATCGGATCATGGGCAGAGCTGAAGGCCTGGTTTATCCAGAATTTCAAAGATACGTGCAAGAAACCTATGTCAATCGTGGATTTGGTTTCTTGTGTCCAAGCTGAGGGCGAGTCAACAACTAGCTGGGTGCGCTGGGTCTCGACTATCATACATTCTTTAGATAGTATCAACGTCGGCTCAAGCAGAAGCTTGGACGGCTTAAGCGTCATTGCAGCGATATGGGTGAGCTCATGGCGGCTCTCGTCAAGTATGCCGTCTCTGATAGTACCAAGGACCCCGACTCTGAGGATGAAAAATCGGGAAAGGGAAAGAAGAGTAGCGGTATGAGGGGACAACAGTACAACCCGGCCAATCAGGGCGGCAACGGTAAGCGCAAAGCTGACGATTTTGTGGCTAACACCGGTGCACGGAATTATAACCAGCGTCGTAAGGGGGTACCGGCCCAAGGGACAAAATTTGACCTTGAGGCAATACTAAACCAGCCATGTCCAAAACACGGAACGGATCAGAAGCCAGCTACCCATCTGTGGAAAGATTACAGCATAATGCGACACTTTAGGGAGTCCATCCAGCACAACCATAGCCCGAACGGCGGTTCAGGGTCTGGCTCTCATGGTCCGGGTCATGGAGGTGGCGGCTCAAATTCCGGGTTTCAAGGCCACGGCAACCAGGGTGGTTACAACCAGCAAAATAATCAGGGAAATCAACAGCAGCAGCAGTATGGTTATCAGAGCAACCCGAAGCAGTTGAATAGTGGACAGTATCACGTCTTCACCACCAGCTTGTGTAAGCGGGATCAGAAGCTTCATAAGAGGGTAGTGAATGTTGTTGAGCCGGCGGTGCCACGTTATTTACGGTGGTCAGAACAGCCTATTGCGTGGAGTCGTGAGGATCATCCGCCCCGGGTTGACAATCCGGGTCACCTGGCTCTGGTGGTGGCGCCTCGGGTTGGGGGCTATAAATTTACTAAGGTACTCATGGATGGAGGCAGCAGCATTAATATACTTTATTATGGGACCTTCCGTCGCATGGGATTGACTGACAAGAATCTTAAGCCGTCAAACACCGTTTTCCATGGTGTGGTGCCGGGTAAGTCAGCCTATCCAGTGGGTAGGATATCTTTGGAAGTTGTCTTTTGAGATGAGCATGATTCTAGGTCTGAGACTCTAACCTTCGAAGTGGTCAAGATCAAGAGCCCTTATCATGCTCTATTTGGGCGGCCGGCTTATGCTAAGTTCATGGCAAGGCCTTGTTATGTTTACTTGGAGCTTAAGATGCCGGGTTATAAGGGCACCATCACAGTACATGGGAGTCACAAGGTGGCCTTGGAGTGTGAAGAAGGTGATGCTGCTTATGCTGAATCAGTTTGTGCAAAGGAGGAGCTGAAATTTTACAAGGATAATGTTGACCCGGCAGACATGACGTCCTTGAAAAAGCCAATCACAGAGCATGATCCTTCATTAAAGTTTAAGTCGGTAGATGACACTAAATTGGTTGACTTCATTCCTGGCGACTCATCTAAGCAGTTCAGCATCAGTGCTAATCTGGATCCGAAATAGGAAAGCGCGCTCATCGAGTTCATCCGTGAGAACCGTGACATCTTTGCATGGAAGCCTTCAGACATGCCGGGTGTACCGAGGGAACTCGTTGAGCACACTCTTAATATTGATCCAAAGTTTAAGCCGATCAAGCAATTCGTCCGTCGTTTTAACGAGGAGAGGCGGAAGGCCATTGGTGAAGAAGTGGCCCGGCTCTTAGCGGCCGGGTTTATCGTTGAAGTTTTTCATCCTGAGTGATTGGCTAACCCGGTGTTGGTACTTAAGAAGAATGGCAATTGGCGAATGTGTGTGGACTACACGGACTTAAACAAGGCTTGTCCGGCTGATCCGTTCGCTCTCCCTCATATTGATCAAATCATTGATGCTACGGCGGGTTGTGAGCATTTGAATTTTTTGGATGCTTATTCTGGTTATCATCAGATCAAGATGGCAGTTAAGGCCTAGGAGAAGACGGCTTTCATTACTCCGTTTGGGGCCTTCTGCTATGTGTCCATGCCTTTTGGGCTCAAGAGTGCCCAGGCGACTTACCAGCGGTGTGTGCAAAATTGCCTTCACATCAGATCGGGCGTAATGTTCATGCTTATGTAGATGACTGATACGTCTCCAACATATCTATAATTTTTGATTGTTCGATGCTATATTATATTCTGTTTTGGACATTAATGGGCTTTATTATACACTTTTATATTATTTTTGGGACTAACCTATTAACCGGAGGCCCAGCCCAGAATTGTTGTTTTTTCCTATTTCAGAGTTTCGCAGAAAAAGAATATCACACGGAGTCCAAACGGAATGAAACCTTCGGGAACGTGATTTTCGGAACGAACGTGATCTAGAGGACTTGGATCCTACGTGAAGACATCAACCAGGAAGGCACGAGGTAGGGGGGCGCGCCTACCCCAGGGCGCGCCCTCCACCCTCGTGGGCCGCACGTTGCTCCACCGACGTACTTCTTCCTCCTATATATACATACGTACCCCCAAACTACCAGATACGGAGCCAAAAACCTAATTCCACCGCCGCAACCTTCTGTACCCGTGAGACCCCATCTTGGGGCCTTTTCCGGAGCTCCGCCGGAGGGGGCATCGATCACGGAGGGCTTCTACATCAACACCATAGCCTCTTCGATGATGTGTGAGTAGTTTACCTCAGACCTTCGGGTCCATAGTTATTAGCTAGATGGCTTCTTCTCTCTTTTTGGATCTCAATACAATGTTCTCCCCCTCTCTCATGGAGATCTATTAGATGTAATCTTCTTTTGCGGTGTGTTTGTTGAGACCGATGAATTGTGGGTTTATGATCAAGTTTATCTATGAACAATATTTGAATCTTCTCTGAATTCTTTTATGTATGATTGGTTATCTTTGCAAGTCTCTTCGAATTATCAGTTTGGTTTGGCCTACTAGATTAATCTTTCTTGCAATGGGAGAAGTGCTTAGCTTTGGGTTCAATCTTGCGGTGTCCTTTCCCAGTGACAGTAGGGGCAGCAAGGCACGTATTGTATTGTTGCCATCGAGGATAACAAGATGGGATTTATATCATATTGCATGAGTTTATCCCTTACTTAAAGCATTACTCTGTTCTTATGAACTTAATACTCTAGATGCATGCTGGATAGCGGTCGATGTGTGGAGTAATAGTAGTAGATGCAGGCAGGAGTCGGTCTACTTGTCTCGGACGTGATGCCTATATACATGATCATACCTAGATATTCTCATAACTATGCTCAATTATGTCAATTGCTCAACAGTAATTTGTTCACCCACCGTAATACTTATGCTCATGAGAGAAGCCACTAGTGAAACCTATGGCCCCCGGGTCTATTTTCCATCATATTAATCTTCCAACAACAAGCTATTTCCATTGCCTTTTATTTTGCTTTTATTTTACTTTGCATCTTGATCCTAAAAATACCAAAAATATTATCTTATCATATCTCACTCTCGTAAGTGACCATGAAGGGATTGAAATCCCCTTTATTGCGTTGGTTGCGAGGATTTATTTGTTTGTGTAGGTGCGAGGGACTTGTGCGTGGCCTCCTACTGGATTGATACCTTGGTTCTCAAAAACTGAGGGAAATACTTACGCTACTTTGCTGCATCACCCTTTCCTCTTCAAGGGAAAACCAACGCAGTGCTCAAGAGGTAGCAATGACATTGTGGTGAAGTCTAGGAAGAAGGAGACCTTGATTGATGATTTGAAGGAGACGTTAGACAATTTCTGGGTCTACAGGATGATGCTTAACCCGGCCAAGTGTGTCTTTGGTGTACCAGCAGACAAGCTCTTGGATTTTCTAGTTTCTAATAGTGGGATTGAAGCTAACCCAGAGAAGATCAAAGCTATTACTTCCTTGGCTAAGCCGGCGTGTGTTAATGATGTTCAGCGTCTGGCGGGTCGCATTGCAGCTTTAAGCCGGTTTATAAGCTGGTTGGGAGAGAAGGCTATCCCTCTATATCAGATGATGAAGAAGACAGATAATTTCGTCTGGAGTGATGCTGCTAACGAGGCATTTGAGGCACTTAAGAAGCAGTTGGCTGAACCGCTGGTTCTTGCTGCTCCTATTGATAAGGAGCCTTTGTTGTTATATGTGGCTGCCAATGGCTGAGCCGTCAGTGTAGCTATTGTGGTCGAAAGGAAAGAATCAGGCAAGGAGTATCCGGTTCAACGGCCGGTTTACTACATCAGTGAGGTGCTTATTGAGTCCAAGCAGAGATATCCACACTGGCAAAAGCTTGTGTATGAGGTTTTCATGGCAAGCCGGAAGCTCAAGCAATATTTTCTGGGTCATCCCATTACCATGGTCAGTTCTGCTCCTTTAGGGGACATCATCCAAAACAAAGAAGCCACAAGTCGGGTGGCTAAATGGGCCATTGAGCTTGGACCCCATGGATTGAAGTATGTACCTCGTACGACCATCAAGTCCCAAGCACTTGTGGATTTTGTCAATGATTGGACAGAGTTGCAGACGCCTGAGGAAAAGCCGGATAACACGTATTGGACTATTCACTTTGATGGATCCAGGCAGTTGGAAGGCTCGGGGGCTGGAGTTGTCTTGACTTCCCCACGAGGTGATAAATTTTCTTATGTTCTCCGGTTAATGTTCCCCTGTACTAACAATGCAGCTGAGTATGAGCTTAAGCTGGGTAAGGTGCTTCGGCGACTCAGATCTGGTAGCTCAGCAAGTTTCTGGTACTTGGGATTCTAAGGATCCGCTTATGGCGGCTTATCGTCGAGAGGTTGATGCCATTGCGGGTCATTTTAAGGGTTACCAAGTTGAACATATTGATCGTAGGAAGAATGAGGTGGCTGACAACTCAAGCTGGTTAGGATCTCAGCTTAAGCCGGTGCCACCTAACACGTTCCTGGATGTTCTGTCAAGTTACCTACAGAGGAGGATTTTGTTGTTCCTGAACCGGAAGCACAATTGGTGGCGGCTCTTCATGCTACTCCTGATTGGATAGTGCCGTATTTGGCTTACATGACCCCGGGCGAGTTACCTGGAGATGAGATCTTGGCCAGGCAGATAACCCGACGCTCTAAGTCAATGACGATTGTTAATGGGGAGTTGCATCATCGCAGTGTCACGGGGGCATTTCAACGTTGTGTCTCTCCTGAAGAAGGCTGCGAGATTTTACGAGAGATTCATGAAGGAGATTGCGGTCATCATGCCGGCTCTAAATCTCTTGTAGCCAAGGCTTTTCGTCACGGTTTTTATTGGTTGACGGCTCATGCTGACACTGAGGATTTGGTAAGAAAATGTGACGGTTGTCAGAAGTTTTCACGACGAGCTCATGTTCCGGCTCAAGAATTGAGGATGATTCCAATTACTTGGCCATTTGCAACTTGGGGGCCTGATATGGTTGGGCCTTTCAAGAGGTCCAAGGACAAGAAGACCCACCTTTTGGTGGCAGTTGACAAGTTTACTAAGTGGGTTGAAGCAGAGCCGGTTAGCAAGTGTGATGCAGCAAGGGCGGTTCAATTCATCAAGAAGGTGATCTTCCATTTTGGATTTACCCACAGTATTATCACAGATAATGGCACTAATCTGTCTAAAGGTGCTATGAAAGAATTTTGTCAACGAGAGCATATTCGACTTGACGTTTCCTCCATGGCTCACCCTTAGTCCAACGGTCAAGCGGAACGAGCTAATCAAGAGATTTTGCGAGGTATCAAGCCCCGGCTTATGGTTCCTTTGCAGAGAACACCGGGTTGGTGGGTGGAGGAGCTACCCTCAGTGTTATGGAGCATCAACACAACCCCCAACAGATCTATGGGTTATACACCTTTCTTCATGGTTTATGGAGCAGAGGCAGTTCTCCCTAGTGATATCCGTCACGATTCACCCCGCGTGGCGGCTTATGTCGAAGCTGATAATGAAAAGGCACGTCAGGATGCACTTGACCTATTGGATGAAGAGCGTGATCTCGCGGCGGCTCGTTCGGCGATTTATCAGCAAGACCTACGTCGTTATCATAGCCGCTGGGTCAAAACCAGAACCTTTCAAGAAGGCGACTTAGTACTCCGGCTCATCCAGGATCAAACGGATATGCATAAGCTATCACCGCCTTGGGAAGGACCTTTTGTGGCCAGCAAGAATCTGCATAATGGGTCATACTATCTTATCGACGTTCGAGACCACAAGGAGTCACGCAAGTCGGAGGAGGAGACCCGTCGGCCGTGGAATAATGCTCATCTTCGGCCCTACTATACTTGAGCCACCGGTTCTCATGATGTACATAGTTTGATGATGTATAAATTATAAACAGTATAATAAAGTCGGCATCCCTGATAATTCAGGGCCTCTATCGTTTCACTTCTTCGAAGCTGAGTCTTTAACATCAACTTATATGTTCATTTAAGAGGCTTGACGCCCAAATTACAGGGACCAAAGAGGGTTGGATGCACAACACAGCTCAAACATAGGTCCCTGACGAGCACAACTTATCAGTATGTCACTTTGGGGCTTCCTGTTCAAACATAGGCGTATTCGACCAAAGAGAACATAGCGTTACTACCCTCTTGACCAGGTTATCTTGTTCAAACATAGGCGTATTTGACCAAAGAGGACATAACCTTTCCGGGTCATCCTACCTGTATACCAACTGCTTCAACTCCATCAGGTCATCCTGATTGACCCGCCAAACTCTTAACAATCAATCTCTTATGGTGTATTCACCAAAGATCCTGAGCTTATTAAGGTTCAAACGGCGGTTTTTCATGCGAGAGCACGACTTACAGATAGTCAGGATAGATCCAGGCTTCATAAGCCACCTTCCTTGAAACTTGGATAAATCGGCCCGTGATGCATGCTGCTACTCTGACCCCGCGTACTCCTGATAAGTCTATCTTTATATAAGACCTGACTTTATCTGGGTTCAAATGTCGATTGGGTACTGTGAGTGCCGGCTCACGGAAAGCACGTACCTTCCAGTGGCTCAGGCTAGTTTCATCGAAGAAGACACTTTGGCTTGGCGGCCTACAAAAGCCTCAAATTTTTTGATTTATTATTTTTTCATCTCCTTTTTGCCATTTGGTTTTAAAAATCGGGCCCAGCTGCCCTACTTATGGCTCATATTTGAAGCATCTTTTGGGTATCTACAACCCGCCAGGATGGCAGACTCTATGTCGCCAGATTATCATACTCTTATGTTTGGAGTTATAACTCTACAAAATCCGACTGCATCAAGCTGCTAAACCGGCAGTCTAAACATATACCACAGGTATGATATTTTCTTATGTCAACATTATGGTCAGAACGGCCCTGGTTATGGACTATTCGTCCCCAGTGGCTTCAATTGGGTATCATGACCCGCCCGGCGGTAAACCGCCAGGGCACCTGTGATTTGTTTGTGTACAAGATAATTATCAAATCTGATCTGCATAAATCAATACTATCATTAGCATAAAATGATAGTTTCTCAAGTTGGTGGATCAGCAGTATTGCGCAAAACAGAAACGTGCACGATGGCACGGCAGATTAAAGTTTCACTACCCTATTACATGACTCCATGAGCTAAATAAGATCAAGTGTTTTTTCCACGGATCACATGTATAAACCGCCTGGCGGTTCACTCTTCTTGGCCTGGCTGGCTTGAGGCTTCTGGATCATCCTTTTCTGGTTCTTCATCTTCTGCCGCCACCTGGAAGTTTGGTGATGACCAATCGATGCCACATAAAGCTTGAACTTCAGCTTCATCATCTATAAGATCAGACAACTCAACTTCAGGGGCAAAAGTGTGCTTACGGATTGGAGGGATCAGATCCATCACTCTATAAACCGGCATAGGCATCTTCTGATTTTCCTTGTCATAAGCCGGATGGTACTTTGAAACGTCCGAGTCATTGGCAATCTGAGTTGCCATTGGACGTATTTCTTTCACACAGGCCGCAAAGTCCTTTCGGTCAAACGGAGTACCATCCTCTTTTAAGCTTGGGTATCCAGTGGCTACATCAGCCGGGTCTAGTTATGGTACCCATGCTTTAGCCCGGCTCAAAGCTGTCACGGCGCCGGCTCTTGCAGAAGACCGTTTCATCTCATCAATCCTGGCAGGCAGCATGGAGAGCTTTTTCAAGACATCTATCAACAGACTAGGTGCTTGATTAGTTGGAGAAATTTTGGCCAGTGTACGCTGAGCTCCAGTGTATAGCTGTTCAACAAGTGTGTAGATAACTTTGAGCTTTACAACCATATCTTGGTCAAGATTGCTACTCCTGGGACCTGAATAAGTCATAGATTGGTTAAAGGTAGTTTATATCATCAAAGGAAAGATTCACTTTTGATGGAAAGCAAGGCGAATCACCAAAGATAGCAGAAACCATCTGGGATACACGGTGTTTTAAACCGGTAAGCTCAGTGGTCACCTCTTGAAGAGCCGCCTCCGCTTTCTCAGCTTGGTGCGTCAACGCAGTCTTTTCTTCAGCCCAAGTGTTTCTCTCCGCCTCAAAGCTGGTTTTCAGCTTTTCCGTCTCAGATATGCTGAACTGGAATTTTGACTCAGCCTTCCGGGTCTCAGATTCCTCATTCGACAGCTGGGTTTTTGCATCCGCCAATTGTAACTCAAGTTCAGCAGTGGCAGCCTGTATAAAACATACAATCGTAAAAACATTCATATTCGGGTTACAGGAATATAAGTCCCAAGCCTTTAGCAAGCAACAACACTTGGCACTTGGGGGCTAATGCATGCCGAAACAATTCTTCCTACAACGGCTCATGTCAGTAAAGTCCCAAGCACTTTGCCAACAAGAGTACTTGGCACTTGGGGGCTAATGCATATCGCTTGCGTCTCCTTGTTATTTTATGATGACCCGGTTATACTGTAAACAATCACAGCCGGCTCATGGGGGCTACACAGATAAGTTCTCCTTTTTTAAGAAATTATAAGCAGGACCGGCTCATTCATGCTGATTAAACCGGCCCTTGGGGGCTACGGATGCAAAGTTAATTGTTTAAGAATCCGGTTCAATTATACAGACGACAGCCGGTCTTGGAAGGATTTTCAAAGATGTTCATGATTCTTCTAAAGTCTACAGTATATGTAAATTAATCATACCCAGTAGACTTGGGGGCTGGTAAGATGGACATAATTTATTTAAGCAGGAATTCATACCTCATACTTCTGATGCATCTACTTCACCATATCAATTTCAAGATCACGGCTGGAGTGTACTTTGTTGAGGTAGCTAGAGAGTATTTCACTACTGCTCAGTTGTGCATAATCGGAGACATCAAACCTCACTTTCTGTCTTTCAATAACCTCTTGTTTGGCAGAGTGTTTTGCCAAAACAGTTGGATTTCCCGGTTCTGTATAACTGGTGCGAGTGATCACAACGTCGCCAGTATGAGTTTCCGGTGGTTTAACTGGGCTTGATGGTTCAGTGTTCAAAGGATTGAGTTTTGTTTGGTCCTCAGAGAGGTAAGGAATTTTTGGTGGAACATCATAAGCAGGGTCTTCTGTTTTCTTTTCAGAGACAGTTGGTGCTCGAACTTGCTGTTCCGATTCAATGACTTTAGGGTCTTCAGTTGGCTTGGTCACCTTTGTCTTTTTAATAGGCTTTGCTTGGCTGCTGCATGGGTTATGACACATCAGTATAATTATGAAGGCATAAGGAGATACAGAACAAAAGTAACTGTTGCTTACCTAGGGGCAGTTTTAAAAGCCGGCAGTTCAGTCTGCGATGAGTCGCCAGAGGAAGAGCGAGAAACCTCCTGGTTAATTGAATCGACAGAGTTAAGTAGCTGGGAATAAGACCCGCCAGCGGGTAAAAATAGTTTAAGTTCGAAAAAACCTCGTTTCGACGTTTTCGTGGAGCTGGAGTGTTCGGTAAGCCGGAGGACAATTCATCACCTCCACTGGTCCGGGTTTGTCGCCGATTCTCGTGCTGCTGTTGCTTCAAAAGAAAGTGAGGATCTAAATGAGCCAAAGGGTGTGAAAACCTTACTTTCCGGGTTACTTGTCGAAGTTTCTGTCTTGGCAAAGGTTCTGAGCCAGAGGAAATAATAGTTACATCTTCTTCAACTGCTTGGCTGACCCCCGTGTCATCCTGATAATAATCAGTGTCAATAAGGTGATTGAAAAAGGAGACAAGGGAGTCAAGGGCTACCTTCGACTCAGAGCTGTCATCCAGTTCAAACATGCTGGAGGTGCTTGGTTTCTTCTTATGTTTCTTAGTGGTTTTCTTGGCGGCTTTGTTGGCAGCCCTGGCCTTCTTGGCAGCTTCACGATCATATTCCTTCTTCCAAAAATCAGAGTCAGCCTGTGAAAAGACATCAAGGTTGAACTAATGAAGCATTTGAATAATGAATTAAAATAAAAGTAAGTTTAGAGGCTCACTTTCGGTGGTGGGTTAAGTTTGTAGAAAGGGTTCAGACCCACTTTACTGCAATCTTCCGGATCCTCATTCAGAAGGGACTTGGTCATTTCATCAATTGCCTCGTTAGTTAATTGCACAGAGTTGTGGCACAGTGGATCCTTTACACCACCAGTGTAAGTACACATTAAGCCGGGTCGGTGACTCAAGGGTATGATCCGCCAAGAAACCCAGCACCAAACCAAGTCAATGCCAGTTAACCCATTTGCCAGCAGAGCCTTGACTTTTGCAATGGTGGGGGCGAGCTTTGCACGTTCGGCAGCGGTAAGTTTTTCAGGAAGAAGATGTTTTGGGTCCAGGCGCTCAATACGATAACCCGGCAATGGATTCTCGTCAGCCGGAGAAGTATCTTTGCAATAAAACCATGTCTTATTCCAAACATTTGGGGTGACTCGGCAAGATCGCGTAGGGGAAGATGGCATCTCTTCTTCGTTGAATCGAGATTGTGCCTAGTTCCAAACTAGGTCCGTTCGTGAACTCGTTTTGGCGGTTCAAGTAAAAATATTCTCTGAAAATATCAACACTGGGCTCCTCTTGAAGGTATACTTCACAGAAGACTTGAAAGTTGCAGATAGTTGACAAGGAATTGGGTCCACTGTCTTGAGGATGGAGTTGGAAGAAGTGCAGAACATCTCGGAAAAATTTAGAACCGGGCGGTGAGAAGCCCTGATTCATATGATCAGTAAACACAACGACTTCGTCATCTTTTGGCTGAGGTCTTTCTTCGCCCGGAGCGGGGGCACGATAATGCATGACATTTTTTGCTGGCAAGTACCCGATTTTGACAAAATCGTTAAGTGTGCCCTCAGTAACGATGGAGGGAACCCAGTTACATGAGGTGACTATCTTTGGCGGCATTGTGAAAAAAGAAGCCTAAAAGAGAAGAAATGTTTGCCGGTTTAAGTTAAATCCATTCATTTAAGCCGGAAGTAAAGGCTACAGTCTATAGTCGGAATGGTGGCTTAAATGGGGCCTAATGATATATGGGTAATTATAAGTCGGTGATGTAAGCTGCCATGACAAGTACCGATACTCAAGATCTGACAAGAGCAAATTTTACTAAGTGTTGGGACAAACAGGTTTTACAGATTATAGTGATAAGATTGGATCTGCGGCAGTTCAGAAAAAGGAAATAAAATCTAAACCTAAGGTGGCGGAAGCAGAAAAATGGGGTGCCCAGATGAGATCTATTGCAATGAGGATATAGTCTGATATCAAAAAACAAGTGTTAAAACTGCTACCGTGCAAGATCTATGCTATTTTCAGATCAAAGATATACGATCTAGAATGGTGAAGGAGGGGCGGTGATGAACATCGACGAACAAGGAAACCCTAAAGACAGATCTATTACGAGGAAAGAGAAGACTTACCGACGCTGATGAGACAGCGAAGGAGCGCCGCGATGTTCTGGTCCATTCAGGGTGATGCAGCGGTCGGAGTTGAAGCAGCGGATGAAGGACGATGGTGGCGGAGCTTGGGCGCACTCGAGCATCGCGAGGAGGAAGAAGAAGGCGAGAAGGTAAAAGGGGAAGAGTGAAAAGGGGACCCGTGGTCCTATTTATAAGGCTGGAAGGATAAGTTGGCATGCGCTGGAATTGAGGGGGCAAGAAAATGGATATGTGACAATGCGGGCGCCTCGATTTTCGGATGTTCAGTAAAAGAAAAGATTTATTAAGATTTGGGCCGTATGTGGTATTAATAACAAGTGACGTCATGGCAGGTTACCGCAATTTCAGGAGGTGACGTCATGGCGGGTTATTATATTTCACAGGAAGATGAAGAAGGATTTTTCTAAGTGTTGAAGATTGACCTGAACAAGTTCAAATCAACCTGGGGCCTAATGTTGGGGATATGACTATTGGATATGACCCGCCCAGGAGGGGCCGGGTTATCCCAATGGCCGATCATCCAAATAAAGCCCATGAGTATGTTGAAGATGGCGATTCATGAAGTAGGCTTGTAAAAGGGCCCAAACCCGAAGGCGGCTTAAGGCCCATAAGTGTAAACCGCCATGTATATGTAACTTGTATTGTAAGGCATGTAAGATAAGTCGCCGGGCTGAACACGTGTGTATGAGCCGGCCGGGACTCTCTAAGCCACAGGGCGTCAACCCTTGTATATAACGGGACGAGCCGGCAGCGGCTTAGGGCAAGAAACAACACATCAAAAGCCAGGCAAAGCGTATTCGCTCCCTGGTAATCGAAACCCTAGCAATACCAACTCAATTTGGATTAGGCCTTTACCTTCACCGCAAGGGGCCGAACCAGTATAAACTCCCCGTGTCCTTTGTCCCGTTTAACCCCTTTAAGCTAACCTCGTCGCCATGGCTCCACAACTAAGTCCTTTCACTAGGACATCTGTCGTGACAATTCCACGACAGGCGCCGTTACCCGAAAGGGATTGACAACCCCTTTAACACGTCGGGTTGCGAGGTGCTGTTATTTGTGTGCAGGGGCTGTTTACGTTGTGTTGCTTGGTTCTCCTACTGGTTCGATAACCTTGGTTTCATATATGAGGGAAATACCTACCGCCGCTGTGCTGCATCATCCCTTCCTCTTTGGGGAAATACCGACGTAGCTTCAAGCGACATCAAAAGGAATTTCTGGCGCCGTTGTCGGGGAGGATCTTCAACATATACCAGGTTCCTAATCACAAATCTCATCTCCTCGCAATTTACATTATTTTCCATTTGCCTCTCATTTTCCTCTCCCCCCTTCACAAAAAAATTGTCGTTTATTTTGCCTCTTTTTTTTCGTTCGCCGTTTTCTTGCCGGATCTGTTTTTTGAGTGCAATCTTGTTGTGTGGTCATCATGACTCAAGAGAACACCAAGTTATGTGATTTCTCAAATACCAACAACAATGATTTTATTGGCACTCCGCTTGCTCCTCCCGCCGCTAGTGCGAAGACTTGTGATATTAATACTGCTTTGCTGAATCTTGTTATGAAAGATCAATTTTCCGGTACTCCTAATGAGGATGCCGCGTCCCATCTTAATACCTTCGTGGAATTATGCGATACGCAGAAGAAAAAAGATGTGGACAATGATGTGGTGAAGATGAAATTATTTCCGTTTTCTTTGCGTCATTCTGCAAAATTTTGGTTCTCTTCTTTGCCTCGTAATAGTATCGATTCTTAGAATAAGTGCAAAGATGCTTTTATCACTAAGTATTTTCCTCCCACAAAAATTATTTCCCTTAGAACCCAGATCATGAATTTCAAGCAACTTGAACATGAGCATGTTGCACAATCTTGGGAAAGGATGAAAATGATGCTAAGGAATTTCCCAACTCATGGGTTAAATCTTTGGATGATCATACAAAATTTTTATGCGGTGTTGAATTTTTTTTCTCGTAATCTTTTAGATTCCTCCGTGGGTGGCACTTTTATGGAAATTACTTTGGGTGAAGCCACCAAATTGCTTGATAATATCATGGCAAATTATTCACAATGGCATACCGAAAGGGCTCCTACTAGTAAAAAAGTTAATTCGGTTGAAGAAATTTCTTCTTTGAGTGAAAAAGTTGATGCTCTTATGAAATTGGTTGCTAGTAAAAGTGCTCCTATTGATTTTAATGATGTGCCTTTGTCTACTTTGATTGAGCAAAATAGTGATGCCATCGATGTGAATTTTATCTCTCGAAATAATTTCAACAACAATGCTTATAGACGTAATTTTAATCCTAGGCCTTTTCCTAGTAATTCTCTAATAATTATTGTAATTCCTATGGAAATGAATCTTATAATAATAATAGGAACACCTCTTATCTTGAGAATAATATTAAAGAATTTATCAACACACACAAAAATTTCAACACTTCCATAGAAGAAAAGTTGAATAAGATTGATGGTTTGTCTAGAAGTGTTGATAGAATTGCTCTTGATGTGGAAAATCTCAAGATGAAATTTTTTGTGCCTAAATTATATGAATCAATTAAAGCTCTTTATGTTTCTATGGATGAAAGTAAGAAAAGAACCGCTATGCTTAGAGCTAAAAGAGAATTTTTAGAAAAAGCGTTCTCTAGTGATTTCTTTCGCAAAAGTGATGAAGATCTTAAAATGGTTGGTGTTTATCCTATTGATTCCTTATTTAGTAAAATTAAGATTGATGAAAGGGGCTGGAGAAGAGTCAACTTTAGGTAGAAGGCGTCCTAATATTTCGGAGGGTGAAAATCTTGTTGGAAAAATTGATAAAAGTGGGTTTGAAGAGGACAAAACTTTAGCTAGGGATGTGCCCACTCTTTTGGATTACAAAGACTTTAATTATGATAGTTGCTCTTTGATTGATTGTATTTCTTTGTTGCAATCCATGATAATTTCACCCCATGCTTATGAACAAAATAAAGCTTTTACTAAACATATTGTTGATGCCATGATGAAAGCTTTTGAAGAAAAATTGGAATTAGAAGTTTCAATTCCTAGAAAATTGCATGATGAATGGGAACCTACTATCAGATTCAAGATTAAAAATTATGAGTTTTTTGCTTTGTGTGACTTAGGTGCTAGTGTTTCTACAATTCCGAAATCTTTATGTGATGTGCTTGGTCTTACTAATCTTGAAGAATGTTCTCTGAATTTGCACTTGGTGGATTCTACTATTAAAAAGCCTATGGGAAGAAATAATGATGTTCTTATTCTTGCAAATAGGAATTATGTGCCCATAGATTTTATTGTTCTTGATATTGATTGCAATCCGTTTTGTCCAATTATTCTTGGTAGACCGTTTTTACGCACTATTGGTGCCGTGATTGATATGAAAGAAGGCAATATTAAGTTCCAATTTCCTTTGAGGAAGGGTATGGAACACTTTCCTAGAACAAGAATTAAGCCACCTTATGAATCAATCATGAGGGCATCTTATGGATCTCGCACCAAAGATGATAAAACTTAGATCCTTGCTTTATGCCTATCTAAGGGCGTAAAACTATAGCGCTTGTTGGGAGGCAACCCAATGAATATATTTTATTTTTGCTTTTTATTTTCTGCTCTTGCGTGTTAGAACAATTATGCTACTGTTATGATTGTGTTTTTTGTGTTTTAATTAGTGTTTGTGCCAAGTAAATCCTTTAGGATCTTCTTGGGTGATAGTTGTTTGATCTCGCTGAAAAAGACAGAAACTTTGCGCTCGCAAAAATAATTTTCATATATCACAGAAAAGTGCTTTTGCCCTGATTCGTTTTTCAGAAGATTAATATACAAATTACCCTGGTCTTCCTAATTTGGTAGAATTTTTGGAGTTCCATAAGTATTCGAACAAATCAGATTGCTACAGACTGTTCTGTTTTGACAGATTTTGTTTTCTTTGTGTTGTGTGCTTATTTTGATGGCTCTATGGTTTTGTTTGATGAATTTTTGCCCTATAAAAGTTGGAATACAGTATATATAATACAAAAACAAAATAAGAATTGGTTTGATACAAAACCTGTAGTAGTGATTTATTTTTCTTACACTAACGGATCTCACGAAGGTTTTGTTGAGTTTTGTGTGATTGAAGTTTTCAAGTTTTGGGTTATCTTACGATGGATGAAGGAAGGATGGAAGAGCCTAAGCTTGGAGATGCCCCGGCATCCCAAGCTATTATCCAAAAATGAGCAACCAACTAAGCTTGGGGATGCCCCCGAGTGGCATCCCTGCTTTCTTCCAACAACTATCGGTATTTTACTTGAAGCTATATTTTTATTCGTCACATGATATGTGTTTTGCTTGGAGCGTCTTGTATGATATGAGTTTTTGCTTGTTTTATTTTGTGTTTCAAGTCATCAATCCTTGCTGGACACACTTATTTGAGAGAGCCAAAATTATGTCATGACTTGTTAGAATTGCTCTCTATGCTTCACTTAAATTATTATGAGCAATAGGACTTGCTCTAGTTCTTCACTTATATCTTTTTGAGCATGGTGTGCTTAGTATTTTTCAAGAAATTCTCTCTTGCTTCACTTCAATTATTTTGAGAGAAAAGAAAAAAGTTATGCTCATGATCTTCACTTATATTTGTTTGAGCTTATGAAAAGCAACACATGAAAATTATTATCAAAGTGATAGATATCCAAGAAGGATATAATAAAAACTTTCATGAAGATCATTGGACAAAATAAACTTGGTTCTTAGTAATAGTTTTGAGATATGATGATTTGATATGTGAGTTATGTTGATGTGTAATTATGCTTTAGTAAGAATATTGGTGTTAAGGTTTGTGATTCCCTATGCAAGTATGAAAGTCAATAGTCATGCAATGAAATTATATCCTACTTATGGTGCATTATTAGGTGTTATTTATGCTTAATGCTTGCTTATGAGATTATCCGTTTCTTGGTTGGTCGCTTCTCAATCTTTTGCTAGCCTTCATTTTGCACCAAGTATGGTCTCTACTTGTGCATCCAAAATCCTTTAAACCAGTTTTGCCACATGAGTCCACTATATCTACCTATATGCGGTATTCTTTTGCCGTTCTAAGCAAATTTGCATGTGCCATCTTTAATTTTCAAAATAAACTTCTCTTTTGTGTGTTCATTTCGCTCGCGGAGCGGTGAGGGGTGGCTAACAGTTTCCATGCTGGATATTTTATTCTCACGATGAGTGTTTATTTACTTGTCATTGCATGAGAGTAAGGCAAAGGTTTTAGGGATGCCCAGTCCCCGAAATGCAAAAATGAGTTTACTTTATGTTGTCAAATAATAAATTCCTTGGAAAGTGTTGGTATGGAGGGCACCCATGGATACGGTTAGCCATGGAATGTATGGTGGAAAAAGGAATACACTTTATTTTCTGTTCGGGAACCGCCTATGGCATATCTATCATGGAAAGTGTTGGGAACTCTAAGTCGTTTTCGTTGGTGGGATGGATACACCTCTCAAAATGTTTTTATCTCTAATTTTTCGCTTTGAGCTCTGGCACCTCTACAAATCCCTACTTCCCTCTATGAAGGGCCTTTCTTTTACTTTATGCAGCTTTTATTTTGAATTTGAGTCTCCATCTTCTCTCATAAAAAGCACAAACTAGGAGGCAATATGATCGTACTTAAGTATTGGGTGTAGCTAATATTCGAGTGTGTTTCATGAATGGATCAATGTTTGAGCATGATGGGCTAGGGATAACTTATTTTTAGCGTTGATATTTTGAAAGACATGGTTGCTTGTTGATATGCTTGAGTATCTAAATTATTATGTCAAAACTAGACTATTGCTTTGAATCACATAAAAGTCCAATTGTCCATGCTAGAAAGAAAAGAAATATGATATGACATGATAGGCACCATTCCACATCAAAAATTCTGTTTTTATCACTTACCTACTCGAGGACGAGTAGGAGTTAAGCTTGGGGATGCTGATACGTCTCCAACGTATCTATAATTTTTGATTGTTCCATGTTGTTATATTATCAATCTTGGATGTTTTATAATCATTTTATAGTCATTTTATATCATTTTTTGGTACTAACCTATTGACATAGTGCCAAGTGCCAGTTGTTGTTTTTTCCATGTTTTTTACATCGCAGAAAATCAATATCAGACGGAGTCCAAATGCCACGAACCTCCATGGAGAATTTTTATGGGCCAGAAGGAACACAACGGACCCTGGCTGCGCCTGGGGGTGCCCCGCGCGCCTTGGTGGGTTGTGCCAACCTCGGGTGCCCCTCGGACTGCCTCTTTGCTCTATAAATACCCCAATATTCCAGAAACCCTAGGGGAGTCAACGAAATATTCATCCAGTCACCGCAGAGTCCAGAACCACCAGATCCAATCTAGACACCATCTCGGATGGGGTTCACCACCTCCATTGGTGCCTCTCCGATGATGCGTGAGTAGTTCTTTGTAGACCTTCGGGTCCGTAGTTAGTAGCTAGATGGCTTTCTCTCTCTCGCTGAATTCTCAATACAACGGTCTCTTGGAGATCCATAATGTGTAACTCTTTTGCAGTGTGTTGCGAGGTGTTGCGAGGTGTTGTTATTTGTGTGTTGGGGCTGTTTACGTTGTGTTGCTTGGTTCTCCTACTGGTTCGATAACCTTGGTTTCATATCTGAGGGAAATACCTACCACCATTGTGCTGCATCATCCCTTCCTCCACTACAAAAAAAGACACTTCTATGACGATAATTTGGGCCGAATGAATTTTTTTTTGTCATACTTATGACACTTCTATGACGATAATTGTGACAAAACCCGGTATCATCATAGATGTGGTGGGCTCCTACTTCTAGGGACAAAAAATCATGACAGAAAATGGGCTTTTCGTCCTGGGCGGGCCGGAGATGCAGCTGCATGACATTCTTTGGGCCGTCCATGACGGAAAAAACCATGGTAGAAGCGAGGGCGAGGAAAATATCGGGGTGTTCCCGGTTACGATGGGTGGTCGGGGCCGAGCGATCCGCGTTTCTCTCGTACACGCACGCACGTGGGTGCGAGGCATTGGGCTCTAACTGAACCCGAGCGATTGCACTGCAGGCTACGCGTTACTGAACCCGAGCGATCAATCGATGGCTGTTAACTGAACCCGATCGTGCGATTCCTTCACTACTGCTGCTAACTGAAGCCGGTCGATGCTGCCTCTGGATGAACAGTGAGCGTTGCTGGGGGGGTTTGGATGAACAGTTCCCGGTGGAGGTGGATGAACAGGACCCCGTGGTGTTGCCTTTGGATGAACAGGACCCCGATCGATCGAGCCGGTTGGGGCTGGATGAACAGGACCCCGTGGAGGGCTGGATGAACAGGACCACCCCGTGGAGGGCTGGATGAACAGTAGATGCTGGAGGACTGGATGAACAGTATCCCATGGAGGGGTGGTTGAACATGAGCCCGTGGAGAGGGCTGGTTGAACAGTAGCCGGTGGAGTAGCGCGCGGTGGAGGCTGGATGAACAGGAGCCCGTGGATGAACAGTCGCAGGTGGAGGCTGGAGGAGGTCGGCGGTGGATGAACTGTGGCCCATGGAGGCTGGAGGGGGTCGACGGTGGAGATGAACAGTATCCCGTGGAGTCCCGTTTTGCGGTACGCCACACCCCTCCCGATGAACAGGGCGCCCGTTTTGACCGTAGCGCTCCAACACAAGTCCGTTTCCTCCGTTTTGCGGTACGCCACACCCCTCCCGATGAACAGGACCCCTGTTTCGACCGTAGGAGGTCCGTTTCCTCCGTTTTGCGGTACGTCAGACCCCTCCCGATGAACAGGATCCCGTTTCGAACGTGGCCGGTCGAACACAGGGCCATTTCCTCCGTTGTGCGGTACGCCAGGCCTTGTTTCCATCGGATGTTCCGTCCAATCCGGTTGGCTCCCACTCGTTCCGTTGCCTCCCGATGAACACGACGCATTTCGTTGCCTCCCCATGAACATGACGACGACGCTGTTGTTGTTTTTTTGCGGGCGACGACGACGCTGTTTCTCCGTTCTGACCCAGCCATGTACACAAGCCCTGGCCGTACGTATGCGCGAGTAGGCGTTCGAGGCCCCGCCCATATGTACATACGTGGCCGTATTTTCTTTCTTGCACACTGGCAGCTGTACGTACGTGTACATGCTACGTGCACGCCTCTACTACGACACGTGCGCGCCTCTACTACGACACGTGCGCGCCTCTACTACGACACGTGCGCGCCTCTACATCAACCAGTATGTACGTACACATTCGCGACCAGAATGAAAACGCTACGTACGCTTCGACCAGGTGGGTCCCGACTGTCAGGCACTTCTTTGCGTGGGAAGATATAGCTGGTGGGTCCCAGCAGTCAGGGGGGCGAATCGTTTTTTTGCCCGGACACACTTCCTTGCGTGCGAAGATGTAGCTGGTAGGTCCCAGCAGTCAGGGGGGAAACGTTTTTTCGCGAAATACGGTTGCCCGTCCGGTGGGTCCCTGCTGTCAGGTGGAGGAATCATTATTTTCCGCGTAATAAGGAGGCACTTCCTTGCTGCGACCATGGACCCAGCTGTCAGCCTCTCCACGTACAGTCCACGTCCGATGGAAGCCGTTCCTTGACCACGTTGACCACGCCACGCCAAGAGCACCAGGGCGGTGGACGACGGGGAGGCCTAGGAAGGGGATGACGCAGAGCCGGGGAAGACGCGACAGTGGATGCCCACGCGTAGAGGAGTATGAGGGTTCACTGGTTCGCTGCGGTGTGAGGCTGTCGTCGCCGTAGAATAACAGGGGTGTGGGTGAGTAGAGGGATGGCCTGGCCAGCGGTGGGAGTAGTAGGGGCGGTGAGGCCTCCGCGGCATCGCAGCCGGCCATGGGAGGCAGGAGCACGAGGCACGACCGGCACTGGTTTGGGCGGCTGGAGCAAGAAGACCAGAGGTTGAAGAAGCACTACGGCCGTTGGATGGACATCGTACGATCACTGGAGCTAGAATCGTGCATATTGACTAATTTGACAAAGCCCTCCGTCCCCGTCAACTTAGTAGGCCCACAAGTCAGCCTGCCACTATACTGGGTCCCAGCTAGCAGGGGGAGTATTCATTTTGTTGTGCGTACTAAGGAGGCACTTCCTTGCGTGCGAAGATATAGCTGGTGGGTCCGAGCTGTCAACGGCGGTAATGTTTTTTTCACGAAATACAGAGGCCCTTTCGGTGGGTCCCAGATGTCAGGTGGATGAATCATTATTTTGCGCGTAATAAGGAGGCATTCCCTTGCGTGCGGCCGTGGACCCAGCTGTCAGCCTCTTCACGTACAGTCCACTTCAGATGCATGTCGGTCGTTGACCACGTTGACCAGGCCACGCCGAGAGCACCAGGGTGGTGGACGACGGCGAGGCCTAGGAAGGGAACGACACGGAGCCAGGGAAGACGCGGCAGTTGTTTCCCACGCGGAGGGGAGTACGACTGTACGAGGGTTTACTGGTTCGTCTGCTGTCGCCGGAGAATAACAACGGGTGTGGGTGAGTAGAGGGATGGCTAGGCCAGCGATGGGAGTACGGTAGGGCGGTGAGGCGTGCGCGGCAGCACAGCCGGCCGCGAGGAGGAGGGAGCAGGCAGTCACACCGGTGCTTGTTTGAGCGGCTGGAGCAGGAAGAGCAGAGATTGAAGAAGCACGACGGCCGTTGGATGGACATCCAACAGTCACTGCTTGTGCGTCAACCTTTTTTTTAGGAAAGCCTCAAATCTGTGGAAAATGGCAGACAACCCATCTGCCATTATTTCTAATAATTTATAGCCCATTTGCTAATTCTGAAGGTTTTTTTGGAACCCATATTCTTTTTGTTACCATTACAGCCCATATTGTGGCCAGGGTTAAAAAATTATACGAAATTTTGCATATTTCGGTGCGGTCCGAACTGTTTTTAATCCCGAAATTTCGATCACATTCAAATTGATTTTAAAAATAAATGTATATCAATATAAAATCCAACAAATTGTCCATGCATAAAAATCAATGCAATTTAAAATCTCGAAATGAAAAAAAGAAATTTGAAACTAATTGCCGATTTGATGTGTTTTAAAAATGTACAGCCCATTTCTCATTACTGATAGGCCATTTTCTCGGCCAGCCGAATGAAGCTCTCCTCGTCTTGAAAGATTAGCAGCCCAACAGGCCTAACAAAGCGACTTACTTGGCAAATCACAAAAAAAACTGGGTTGTGGCCGTGGACCCAGCTGCGGCCGTGGACCCAGCTGTCAGCCTCTCCATGTCCAGTACTCTTCCGATGGAAGTCGGTCGTTGACCACATTGACCATGCCGCACTGAGAGCACCAAGGAGGTGGACGACGGCGAGGCCTAGGAAGGGGATGACGCGGAGCCGGGGAAGACACGGCA
Source organism: Aegilops tauschii subsp. strangulata (assembly GCF_002575655.3). Lineage (NCBI taxonomy): Eukaryota > Viridiplantae > Streptophyta > Magnoliopsida > Poales > Poaceae > Aegilops > Aegilops tauschii. Next base: position 552,581,498 of record NC_053037.3, read on the forward strand.
GTGGATGCCCACGCGGAGAGGGGTACGAGGGTTCACTAGTTCGGCTGCGGTGTGAGGCTGCCGTCGCCGCAGAATAACAGGGGGTGTGGGTGAGTGGAGGGATGGCCTGGCCAGCGTTGGGAGTAGTATGCGGGCAGTGAGGCCCCCGCGGCAGCACAGCCGGCCACGGGAGGCAGGAGCAGGCGGCACGACCGGTGCTGCTTTGGGCGGCTGGAGCAAGAAGACCAGAGGTTGAAGAAGCACTATGGCCGTTGGATGGACATCGTACGGTCAGTGGATCTAGAATCGTTCATATTGACTAAGTTGACAAAGCCCTCCGTCCCTGTCAACTTAGTAGGCCCACAAGTCAGCCACCCACTATGGTGGGTCCCAGCTAGCAGGGGGTATTCATTTTTTTTTGTGTAATAAGGAGGCACTTCCTTGCGTGCGAAGATATAGATGGTGGGTCTGACCTGTCAGCAGGGGGAACGTTTTTTCGCGAAATACAGAAGCCCACCCCATGGGTCCTAGCTGTCAGGTGGAGGAATCATTATTTTGCGTGTAATAAGGAGGCATTTCCTTGCGTGCGGCCATGGACCCAGCTGTCAGCCTCTCCACGTACAGTCCACTTCCGATGGATGCTGTTCATTGACCACGTTGACCAGGCCGCGCCGAGAGCACCAGGGCGGTGGACGACGACGAGGCCTAGGAAGGGAACGACACGGAGCCAGGGAAGACTCGGCAGTTGTTTCCCACGCGAAGGAGTACGAGGGTTTACTGGTTTGTCTGCCGTCCCCGGAGAATAACAACAGGTGTGGGTGAGTAGAGGGATGGCTAGGCCAGCGATGGGAGTGCGGTGGGGCGGTGAGGCCTGCGCGGCAGCATAGCCGGCCGCGGGAGGAGGGAGCAGGCAGTCCCGCCGGCGCTTGTTTGAGCGGCTGGAGCAGGAAGAGCAGAGATTGAAGAAGCACGACAGCCGTTGGATGGACATCCAACAGTCACTGCTCTCGTGTGCATTATTTCTAATAATGTACAGCCCATTTGCTAATTCTTAAGAATTTTTTTGGAGCCCATCTTCTTTTTGTTAGCATTACACCCCATATTTTGGCCACGGTTAAAAAGTATACGGAATTTTGCATATTTCGGTGCGGTGAACTGTTTTTAATCCCGAAATATCGATTCACATTCAAACTATTTTAAAAAACAATTTATATAAATATAAAATCCAAATCATTGTCCATGCATAAAAATCAATGGAATTTAAAATCTTGTAATGAAAAAAAAATTGAAACTAATTCCCGGTTTGATGTGTTTTAAAAATGTACAGCCCATTTCTGGGCAAACCGAATGAAACTCTCCTCGTCTTGAAAGATTTGCAGCCCAGCAGGGCTGATAAAGCAAGTAGGCCTCGTTTGGGTATTTCTTTAAAAAATAGAACTGGGCTAGCCATTTTCAGCAAGAAAAAAATACAACTGGGCTCATGATGTGGTAAACATAAATAAAACCCTGGCTAGACGGGCCACAGCCCCCGCACAGCCCCGTTGTTACCCTGATCCGTCGCTAAAACTAGTATAAATAACAACTGCTTGTTCCTCAAAAAAAATAAACTGCGTGACCTGCTGGGTCCCTGGTGTCAGCCGCTCGTAGTGTAATTCTCTCGTTTATTGACTACGTTGACAATGGCGTGAGCCCCAGATGTCCAACCATTAGGAGGAGCCATATTTTTGGGATTGTAATATAGAGGCACTTGCTTGCGTACTGCCATGACGCTGGTGGGTCCCTACTGTCATCCTCTCCACGTACAGTCATCTCCTTGTTCCTCTTGGTTGTTGACGACGTTGACAACGCAAGAGGGCGGCGCACCACGCACGGCGAGCGAACCAAGGCCGCAAGGCGGAGGACGACGAAGAGGCCTCGAACGGAACAAACAGGAGCTGTGGAAGATGTGCCGGTCCAGTGGCAGGCGGAGGGGAGTACGAGGGTTGACTGGTTTGGGTGCGGGTGCGTGTTGGGGCTGACGTTGCCGGAGAATAACAGGACGTGTGGGGGAATAGAGGGAGGGACTGGCCAACATTGGAGGGTACATACAATAGGGCGGCGGAGGCACAGCCAGCCATGGGAGGCGGGAGGAGGCGGAGCCGACGGGGTGGTTTGGTTTGGGTGGCTGGAGGAAGAAGAAGACAATAGATAGAAGATACACGACAGATGTTGGATGTCAATCCAACGGCTGGTAGGAAGAATCGTTTGTTGACTGGCTAGTAAGTCGACACCACCTTGGATAGGCTATTTCCTCGCGGGTCCCAAATGTCAGAATCCAAACCTGTCACGGTCATGCAGCCTTTCCTATGAAAATTTACAGCACATTTGATGTGCTAGTTCGAAATAAGTTTGTGGATGCTGGTGGGGGCTAATCACTTGACTTTTGTAATGCACAGTGAGCTCAAGCAGCCGGCGAGAGTGATTTTATTTCGCTTGGTTGGGATTTGTTAGTTGTTATAATATTTCACTCTAAATTAAACGACTGGCAAGCCATTTTCCTTGCTTCAAAGAAAATATGACAGTCACAGCCAAGTTGAAAAGGGCAAGAACATCTAACTCCAGCTTACAAACTGTACAAAAGCACGAGGGTTAATTGTTCATCAGGTACACAAAAAAACCCAGGTTGAAAAGGGCAACAACATCTAACTCCAGCACTGTTTTCGACAGTCACAGTCAAATGGATCGGTCCGGTCCATAGAATGAACATCCTGGGTCGTAAAATTTACTGGATTATGACCACAATATGTTGTAAATAGAAGCCTGACATGTTCATAAGCTCTTTTGCCCACCCGAAACTCCTTGTTTTGCTCTTCCACATACCCATCCGTCAAAACCATGCTGCGGATAAACTTAAGCCTGATGGACAATAGTAACCTCGCATTCAGCGGGAAGAATGTGACAAATCTAGTGTTTGCACGGTTTGCTACATATCGTTCTAGCGTTATTGTCTTCAATCGAATCTCCCGATGCTTACGAATCCACCGATTGGTTATAACTTTCTTACCCCATCCTGTTGCCTAAATAGTCATGAAGATTGAAAACAGTTAAGGTCTAAAAAAAGAGTGTCGAAAGAGCAACAGCTGAACGGTTAATTCTAGTACACTATATGCGGGCTTCCAATGTGCGTGAAATTATCACCTTTGTATACAACTTCCCCAGACATGAGAAGCATTGCAGCAAGCCAATAATCTTGTTTAGATCAAAACTATTCATTTGGATATATAAGATCTTGACAGAATCCAGCACCATTGATAGGCCATCCATGGAGAAAGTCTTCATTGAGCATAGAACATAATATTAGCACAAAATGTGTACTCCAAGATGACATATAACTTATGCGCATAAATTTAAAATGCAGCTTATGGTTACAAGTGTAGATGATAATATAAAGTACCTGAAGAACTGTGGAGCCAAACACCATATTGAAATGAGCACAGAGATCATGTATTACACCCAAGGTCTCCAGTTTAGGCGCAGAGAGGACGGTTATTTGCAACGGTGAATAACTAGAATCAAGGATCAACCTTTGAAGTGAAGGGGCATCGTGGATGATGAGCTGCCTTCCGTCAAAAGAAATTCCAATTCTTACAAGGTTAGGTGACTTTATTTGGAGACAACCGATTCTAACTGTGAAAACAAGCACCAAGCACTCCAGAGCAGGGCAACTGGAGTGGATGGTGCTGTGCAATGAGGCCTCCGATATACGAACCCGCACAAGTGAAAGTTTCTTGAGAAATGGGAGTCAAAGGTTTAGTACCAGATTGTCTGGTAGGTCGCACAGTGCAAAGGTGGCGGTGTGGAGAGAGAGGAGGAAACCGCGAGATGGACATCGGTGCTGAGGGCACAGGTAGATGGCGTTCGGTATCTGGTAGGTGATTTCCAGGGGAATAGTAGAACTCAAGCAGCTGTAGTTCTGTGAATTCAGGGGATTTCAGCCAGGCATCCACCGTGCAGGGCATGGTATGCTTGCTCAGGTAGCATGATGGGATGCAGAGGCTTTGAACGGAGCCCTGGTGGGAGGAGATGATGGCTCTGGGGATTTCAAAATCATTGAAGAGAGATAGCTGACGACAGTCGAGATTAAGGGGCACGGCGCGCCATAAAGGGCGCCATCGAATTGAGAGGACTTGGGTGCGGCAGCAGTCTTTGGTGGGGAGAAGTGAGATGATATCCCCAAGGATGGCGTCCGGGAGATCGCTGATGCGGTCCACCTGAGATTCTACGGGTTCCTGGGATCCGGTGGGGGCGGGGTCGCCGCTTCTCCCCGCGCTGCCGGGTGCGGGATCTACAACAAGCGTCGCCGTTGGCGGGAGCCTCATCTTCTTGGCGTTGGGGTTAGCCGACTCCATTTTCCTCGAGGGCGTCGCGTCGCGCTCACGGATTTGAGCAGAGTAACGAATGACGAGCCTAGTTGTAGTGCGAGTGAAGAAGAAGGGGAGCTGGGGTTTTTCTGTAGTAGTGAGGAAGAAGGGGAGCTGGGGTTTTCTGTAGGAGTGAGGTGAGGAATTTGGGGGTACGAGTGGAGCAAGCTGACGTGAGGTGGGAGTGAGGAGGAAGAAGAACACCTATGTTTTTTTGGGGGGCGGTGTGCTGGGTGTGGGTAGCGCCTCTCATTCAGTAAATATATGGACTTTTGAATTGATTTTACTATTCACTAGGGTGGATGGGCTGTTTTGTCTTGGGCCCAGAGAAACAATTACTACTAGTACAGTGGAGGCACTCTACAGCTACCCAGAAAAACAATTACTACTCGTACAGTGGATACAATACCGCTTATGGCTCCTCCTAGGTCATCGAAACGTCTCCCTCTACTGAATTCCGTTATTCTTTTGTTCACCGACATGCGGGCCATGCAGCGCGGGGGCCCAAATGCCATCCACCAAATTAGAAGGCAGTATCCAGGCGGAGAGGCACCCCGGTCGTAGCGCGGCAATAACGAGCCGTCGTATCACAAAACCCCACCTACCCGCAGTCTAAGTTTGACGGACGAAGCAACCATCATTTCACTCTTCGCTGAATCCCCTTCTCCCTCACTGTCTTCAAGAAAGGCAACACTCGCATCTGCCACTGTTCTTCTCTCCAACGAAGGGAAGGTAAGCGGATCCGTGATGTTGGTATATTTTCGTTGAGAGAAAAAAAAGAACTTTTGCAAAGCAGTAACCGATCCTCACTCTCTTTTTTGTTTCATTGTCATTGCGTTTGTGTTTTCCTTTCAGTGGTCTCGTAGTATTCGTCAGTTTCATGATGGACCAAGGAGAACTAGGCAAAGATCTGCCGATATTGGAGCAGACGCGGGAGGCTGATCCCCACGAGACAGAGAGCTCCAAGAAGATGGAGGCAGCCACCGAGCCAACCCCGGATATGCTCACGGCCACTACTAAGATGGTCAACGCCCCGTTTGAGGTTAAAACCCCCGTGGCACTGCAGGAGCAGTTTTCCCCCTTTGAGGATCTGCCGATCTCGATTGTGGTTTTTCATCTAAGTATGTGGTGATGAATAATGCAAAATTTTATTAGCTTCGATGCCATGCTATACATAGTGGTTCAAATAACTTGTGTTTCTTATACTGGAAAGTAATTCAGAATTTGTTTATGTTTCAATTAGAGCCCTGATGCAGACAAGGATTGTGTGGTTGTACATGTCACTCGCTATGAGGCGGATGACCTGAATATACGCACTGGGAAAACAGAGTTTTTAGGCTGTTGGATCCTGGAAGCCATTTGCGCTTGTACCAATGAAGAGTTGTATTCCAACCTCACTGTTGTCAGGCGTGTTGTCCAGGGTGTACTGAAGCACAAGAAGTTCAAAGCTACTCCTTCGTTTGTGAGGCATACTGTTCTTGTCAAGCTTACGCAGAAAGATGACATGGTATGCCTCCACAAAGAAGTTTATGAGTGGCAAGGCCACAAGGTTGTCTTCATGAAGGTTCACAGGATTGAGCTGCTGCCGGACGTCCTCGATGATGTTCATGGCAAGGTCCGTCTTGTGTCCAGCCCAAATTAGATCAAGGCATGAAATAGGTGCCCCTGCTAGTGTTTAATAGTAGTTTGGATTGTGTCTAATTATCCGAACCTTGCCTGTTATCGAGCCCTCTGGGGCTAGTACTCTGTTTGAATCCGTCTATGGGAACTGCTGCTACTTTTGTGTGCCCGTGAATCATGTGAGAACCATCGTAATTGTTGCTGAAACAGATGCGTCCTCACTAGTTTTTTCATGAATATGGCATGGTAAGACATAAGTTGTCACAGTTTATCATACGAGCAGTGTGTGTTTTGATGAAATAGAGTACTCGTTCGAGAACTGTGCGCCGACGTATACATAAGTACTTGTAAACACTGTTGGTGCTACCCCACTTGTAAGCAGTTGTGCAAAACATGGCACATTGGCTCAGCTCACTTCAACACTAGGCTATCGACCTGCTAACAATCAACAATCTGCTGTCTGACATATAAGCAACTATGTATCTTGTTACAGTGGTTCATGCAGTTAACCGAGGCCACAATGTAAATTCCAAACGTTCACACGCTAGTCCAATGTTCATGTGGAACACTCACATTAAACTCGGCTTCATAAAAAACTTGAAAAACATAAGTTAAGAAATTTTATACATCTCAATGATTCATAGAACATAACAAACATATACTACTTCACAGCAAAAGATAAAGTTGTGAGAAGGTTTACAAATCAGGAAAAAACAAGCAAGGCTTCTCTGAGCAAAGGGCCTCCCGGCAGGCTTAAATTTCCTGGAGTTCACTCTGGTTTTTTCTTGTTGCCACCATCCAGGGTTAGGTTCTCTCATTCCAGAATAACCAATTATAGTTGTGTTCTCAGCTGGAATGCTGAACTGAACCATGTAGTGTACTGACCAGCTGAAAGTCTTGTGCATTCCACTAAATTTAAGCACCGCTATTTGCAGAAATAAGCAGACCACAATGCCTCTTGTCCGCGCACCTGTCCAAAAAACCGCCGTGCAGCCATGCCAGCTAGTCCTCGTTCCACGGATGAACTGGTAGAAAGTGCATTCTGGACTAGGATGCAGTTACACTGCAATCAGGAAGTAAAACGTACGAATCAACTTCTTTTATATTGCGTTGGTCATTCTACCTAGTAACTACCAATGTAGGAATACCTGGAAGACGGGTGGTTAGACGACGGCAACGAGGGATAGCCATCTCATTTTGCGCAGTTCTACTAAAACTGAGGTGTGTGCTTTTGATTGTGCGGATAGAAACGATACAGAGACAGACATCCCAAAACGATATGGAGACAGACATCCCTGTTTGCGCAAATACGAAATATGGTTAATTAAACAGTGACAGATATTTGCAGTGGCGTATGATTAACAGCAGCATCTATTGCGTTATAATTGGCACTAGATTGACAGTATGAAAGTGTCCTTAAGTAAGTAGCATCACATCACATCAACACTGCCACTAGATTAACATGCAGAACAATAGCATTAGTATTACTGTCATGAGAGTAGCACATGGTCAGTAAATGTGCAATCAAATTTGTGCAGTTCCACTGGGATGAAGCAATGTTAGCGGTGTGAGATTTAAGTGTAACTGCAAAAAACACAATTCATGGGAAATAAAGCAAGACGGAAGCACTTCATAAAATGGTGGTGGCATTGCTTCAATTTATCGACGGCACTAGACCATTACTTATAGTGACATTAGGTGGCATTGCTTAATGCTTCATGTGATTTTACATTAACGGTAGCGATATGAGCGTAGGGACAGCAGGGGCATAAAGTGGTGAGGCAGATGTGGTTGCCGAGAGCGGCAAACACTCAGGCAGCATGTCTGCATTTGTCCCATTTTTTATCTCCTCGGTGACATTTTCCTATGTGAGCACAGGAAATCTAGACCTGCTCATTCTCATTTGCGTTGTCCCCCAACACCCGTCACTTTCTTTCCTTTTTCAACCAAGAGATAGGTCCACTTCCCCCCACCGTTTGCCATCCACCATGCTTTCTTCGTATTTTCAACCAAGAGACCGGTTGGTAGCCAGTATCTACTACTTTCCCCCGTTTCCTCTTAGAACCAAGTCCTAGATTCATGCTACAGCTTTCCCACTTTCTTCCCTGTTTGAACCAACTCTTAGAGTCGATTGTATGAACTAGCATTACCTCTAATAATAGTAAAAGTCTAGGTGGCTTTGGAACTGCGGACGGAAGTAGAAAAAGATCCACACGAAGCCAAGTGGGGAGCTGGGGCAGTAGAGCAAGGCAGGTTTCGAAGGAATATATACCTGAGGGTCGATGGCATGTGGCAAAGACGGCGTCGGGAGGCTGCATCTTGGCCACAATACCGCAGGGAGGAAGAAGGGGTCGGAGGCCCTCCGGAGCCGGTGCTCTCTCGGAGAGAACGGCACGGCCGCCGGTCGGGACACGCGGGCAGCCGTTTGTCTCCTCCCTCGCCGCCGACGACAGCGTGAACGATGCACGTACACCCCTACCCCGGTCGAGGTTGTCCGACCGGATTTGTGACCAGCCGTGAGCTGAGAGAGAGAGTGTGTGTGGCCACCTATGTCTTGCTTAGATCTGGAGAGCATGAGAGAGTGAACGAGAGGAACACTAGTAAAGCAAGCGCTAAGGCTCCTGCTTATATATATAGTGGAGTGATTTTGTTGTACCAGCATCAAAAAAATGCGCTCCTACGTGTACCCGCGAGTGGGTGTGAGAGAACTAGTGCGTGCGTGCACCGCTTCTCTTCGTGAGAGTACAATATACTTTGCCCAAAGAACGTTCGCCACAAGAGTAATAGTATAAGTGTGTGACGTGTGAGCTAAAATAAAATGTGCGCGACGTCTTTTGTTTTTTAGAAGTTCTGAGGGTAGGGTGTGAAGAGCACATATGTGTGTGACGTCTACCTGCAGATAGACGGTGGGTGCGAGAGGACTCGGGAGGGTGCGTGTGCGTGAGAGAGAGGGGGCACGTATCAATGCAATGCATGTTTCCGTAAATCATTATCTGACAAACGTTCGCCACAAGCCTTTTCCTGACGAACGCCGTAAGAACCGTTAGATCGGCATCCGACAGTGTCAGTTTTTCCATGTCATTTAACAGAACAGCCACTCCTCCTACGCACAAATCTTCCACGTGAGTGTTAGCAACTGCCGTACGCTCCCTCCGTTCCAAAATGCAGTGCATATAGCTTTATTGAAAATTCGAACCTCGCAAACTTTTACCGAGTTTTCGTGTACCAAATTGCACATGTAGAATACCCTGTATATATCATTTCAGTCATCTTCGAGAGGTAACTATAAATATGGGGGAGGAGTCTACAAAGAAAGACCATCGTATCACCTGCAGCAATTTCAACCATCCTTTGGTGTGCAGGAATATCATAGGAACTCTATATGATATGATTTTATAGGATTTTTTCCTTTAGAGCCAATTGGTTCATAGGAATAGATTCATATACTCCACATTTCAAAGGAAATAAATATGATATCATTTCTATAGCTTTAGAGCCACTTGGTTCATATGAATGGATTCCTATACTCCCATAATTTCAAAGGAAAATAAACATTAGCGTATATTCAATAGAAAAGTTCCTATGATATGAACCAAATTACATCTCTTTTCTAATCCCTCCTCATAGGAATTGAGATACATGTCATCTCTAGATTCAATAGAAAAGTTCCTATGATGTCAACCAAATGACATCTCTTTTCCAATCCCTACTCATAGGAATTGAGATACTACATGTCATCTCTTTCCCTACAACTTCCATGTATAGATCTTCTATTCCTAAATAGCTAGTACAACCCACTAGTAGCTTTTTTCAAAGACATGCAACTATGGCACAAGAACTATATGATGTGCGAATAACTTGAAAGATGGTCGCTGAATGAAGCTAATCCGACAGTGCAGAGATGGCAAATCCGACCACTACTGGCCATTGGATATCATCAACATTCCACCAGATCTGCCACATGTACAATTTAGAAGACTCCATGGTTGAAATTAAGCATAATGCACAAACCTCAAAACACAAGCACTTCTCCTTTGTTCTAGAATCTTCCGCATCATAATTGATTTTTTTTTCTAAATGAATTGCCATTATTTGTTTTTTACTTTATGCTTTACAATGCACAACCCCATGAATCTTAACATTTTTATAAAACTAATTGATTTTGAATGAGATGAACTATAAGAACTAAACGAACATCTACATCATGCATATATGACTCAAAGCTTTACATGCTATAGTGTGTATTTATTCATAATTTGGTTTCGAAATCTCATGCGTTCAATGCATGTGTACCTTACTAGTTTTGAGTAGAGTAGCAAATTTCACGCGGCCCCGGGTATATCAAAATGCAGGGCCCATGCATCATTGCCTTTCGGTCGAACCTACGTCCACAATTTTTTGTACGTACTATATCTCCACTGGTCCCCGAACCCAGAATGCTGCCTCGTTCCTCTAAAACCAAGCAGCCCACACATATTTAAGGCGTCGACTCGAACTCAATCCCTCTCCCGTTTACTATGATGTGGCCCCGCACACCGTAGTAGTACTCCTACAAACCCTACCACCGCACGCATCATCGGTTTTCTTCAAGAGGACGAGGGAGAAGCCGATTTGTAGTGCAGGCGCTTTCAAAAAAATGATCTGTAGTGGAGACCCCTACCCTAGGATGCCCTAGGTAGCTGCCGCACGCATAATTGGTTTTCTCTTTTCTTTATGCTGTTGCGCCCTAGAGTGAAATGATGGTTGCTTTGTCTGTCCAGCTTAATGCGGGAAAGGTGGGGCTTTGTGATTTGACCCCTCATCGCTCATTTTCTACTACTGCGGCGCTACGACCGGGGTGCCTCCAATTCCAACCGCTGCTCCGAACTGTAATTTGGTGCATCGCACGTGGAACAAGACGGTGGATAAGCCACATGTCAGCCTAAGGGGTCCTGTTAAGTGTGTCGCCATTTCGTGTGACCCTGCTTGAGTCGCTACGCCAACACGACAGGTGCAGCCTACCACTTGGTTTTGCTCCTTAGTGAATCCAGACTATATTGATCTAAAAAGATACGTACTGAACTACCCTCTCCGTCTCGTTTTTTTAGGCGTCTCAGTTTATAGGGCGTGCACGTAGTTCTAGGTCATCCATTTGACTAACTAAATATGAGTTACTATGTCACAAAAACTATATCATTGGATTATTAAGCGGATGTAGTTTCTAAACATATACTGTTCATCACATATATAGCCAGTTAAATTCTCAACCTAGAATGACGTGCATGCCATGTAAACCGATATGGAGGAAGTATAGTAAAAATGAGGTGATTTTACCGAGCGATGGGCGGGGGAGCATGGCCTGTCATGCGGTCCCACGTGTCATGATGTACCAAGGCGATGCGCGTGTCCCTCTTGAGGCAGAAGCAAGGTGGCGTTTGGTTGTGTGGCTATCCCAGGATAGGATAGGGATAGCCATATTTTTGAGGGATAGCAACTATTTGGATGAGAGGATAGAGTGGTTGAGGGCACCCACGATTCCCGAATATTCCCACGAAAAATTGGTTGAGGCTATCCGTGAAAATCTGGCGGATGGTGGCAGCCACCCGCGCTCGCTGCACTCCCATCACCTCCTGCAGCCCCCGAAACATTTTCTCCCTGCATCTCACCTCTCGACGGCGATACATTGGCAATTTTGGATCGGGATCTGGCTGCGGCGGTGGGAAATCGGTGGACCCGACAGCGTGGAATGGTAGCGGCGGCGGCTGCAGGTAACGGGCAGCACCGGCGGCTGGAAATCGGATCATCTGATAGTGTGGAACTGGAAGCAGTGCCGGCTGGAATCGACGAGCGCAGGCGGCGTGGAGTCGCAAGGCTTCTCTCCTCTCCTTTGTTCTCATCTATTCTTTGATCTGATCTCTCCCCTCGTTTCTCCGCATCAACAATGGAGAAGTAGAGTGCTCTGCTGTTTTGTGCTACAACAGTACGACCTGACCTACAGTTTCTAGTTTGGTTGACATGCTTGTATTTTAACTTGAGCAAAAACTATAGAAACATATGTCCTTTTGTAACCTGACGTTTTGCTAGTAACTAACAAAGAATAATCTTAGTCCAGCAATAGGGAGAACGCCCTTAAAAGTGGCTATAATATGCACTTTCAAAAAAATCAATTTGTTTGACTTTCCAAATGTGGTTCATAGACGACAATTTTCAAGAATAAGAAAGGTGACAATTTCTGATTGTGACAACACTGAGCATGAGAATATGGTATAATTAGATTTAAATAAATAAGATAAATTCATATGTATCGGTAATCTCACCTTCTTATAGCAAAGAGGTCATTACAGCAACCTATCCAATTCTCATCATTCCAACCAAACAACAAAATGTGGTTATCCAACATAGGCAACTCCATTCAACCAAAGAACAAAAGGTGGTTATCCCTAACCAGCTGGTTAGTGATATCCTCAGCCAACCCAGCCTTGCCCTCGAACCAAAAGCCACCCAATACTACGTGATTTGAGATGATGGCGAACCGAAGTGTGAAATAATGGTTGCTTCATCCGTCTGGGAAGGTGCAACATTGTGATTTGACGTCTCATTGTTCATTACTACCACTACTGGGGCGGTACGACTGGGGTGCGTCCCCCCTGTTGTTCTGCACTATTATTTGGTGCTTGACACGTCGACCCGGTTGCTATATGTCCCACATGTCGGCGACAGGAAGTACAGAATTCATGAAAGCGAGCGTCGACGGAGGAGTACAAGACACGGCTTGGGTTTTTGCTGCTTCGCGCGATCCATCGATACAAACCCATACTAAAAAAGGCGAGGGCGGGTCTTTTCCCGCGCGGCAGGCAGGGGAGTTTGGCATAGTCTGTTCGAGGCAAGGAGGCAGGAAGGGAAACAAGCAAAGAAAGGTTGAGCGACTTAGTTTTGGAAAAATCTAATTTTACGGAGTACGTACCCACTAGGGTTTATAGGGCTCATCTAAAAAACATTCGTTTTTCCGTTTTATATGTCTCAATTCTACTACTAGTAGTAGTACCATCACATGTTGGATTTTGAGGTGCGTTAGATCACCCGATGCAAGCAGTGTCAAGAGAAAACTCACCAATGCATGTGGAAGTTCATGGAAATTTAGTGGTCATTCATGCATTCATTCTAATTAATGCCTCGGTAAACATAACTTCTTGAGAAAAACGAGCATACTAATTACTTGTGCAAACTAGGAGTACGAAATTAATTCGACCACTCACCGTCTACCTTGGTTGGAGAGATTTTGAAATTGAGCCATAAACTGGAAAGGAGGGAGTAGTAACTTTTGTCTCGATTACTATTTGTGGCCTTGTATAGATGCAAAATGTATTTTTTTATAGTGGCCTTGTATAAGTAAATGGAGGGAGTACTAAAGGACATATATATTCCATACAATATGATAATCTCTCTAACCAAGGTAGTAGGGACGAGGAGTAAACAGAGGGAGTAGTAAAATTTTCTCCTCATCCTGTGAGCCACCGCGCGCGTGGGCGAGGGAGCGGGCGTAAGGCGTACAGTACTACTACTAGTAAGCAAGCTTCACCTCATCCTGCGAGCCACCGCGCCCGTGGGCGGGGGAGATGGCATACTAAGCAAGCTTCTCCTCATTCTACGAGTTGACGGGACACATCAAAAGTACTTCAGTGTATAGAGCCTTGCCTCTAAGGTAGGCCCCACATGGTTTTCCTCTTTTTTAACATAACGCGTCAAGTCGCAATTTGTTTGTTCACCCGTGGTAGACGATCCTCCCTCCATCTAGTGGACAACTGGTACACGTGTCAAATTACCACGTGGGCTGCCTTTTCATACAGAAATGAGCTCCACCGTGTACCCGCGCGGGTGTGGGTGGGAAAGAGACGGGAGTACGTGCACCGTGCGTGCACCTCTTCTCTTCGTGCACGTCCCCCACCTACGTGGGTGTGTGTGAGATACAAACCTAGAAAAATGGCTTGTGCGAAATAACTACTCTTCATAAGCCATTGTAAGAGTGGACAAAATGGTGAAGGAGGAGATAGGGGAGCGGCGGAGGTGTGCGATTCTTGGACGGCGTTTGGCCTCGTTTAAATAGGAGATTAAATAGACGGCGGACAGGAGGAGCTCGGCCGGCGTTGCGTTTAATGCCGGCCCGGTCATGAACGGACATGTGTCTAGAGTGGGTTTCTCGGCTTCCACACGGGCGGGTTTCATGGAGGCGTTTGAAGGCCGGGCGTGCAGCGAGTGGTGCCCTCGACTCTGACGTAGGACACCGCGCCGTTCTTCCACTGACGTGTGGGCTCTTTGGGTACATGGCTTGCATGTTAGTGACCCAACGCAGGCAGCGCACAGGAGAGGAACCTTCGGTGGGCCAGGGCAGTTAGAAGCGGGCATTTCATAAACCGATGATTGTTCATCGAGTGTGACGTCATCCTTTTCATGTAGATAAGCCTACTATGTTGATAGCCCGTTCGATACGTTTTGATTCATAAAGACCGCTGCAAACATCAATGTTCTGCTTATCACACATAAGATTGATCAATACTCGTAACAATCCATGTCCTTAACAAAGGGTGCTTGCACGCATAGGTTGAGCGTGTGTCTTGCGTCGTGTGCTGTGTGCATGCAAGCGTGCGAGTGTTGCGTGCGTGCAAGGGTACGTTTTAGTGTTGCATGCATGTGTGCGTACGTGCGTGTGTTCGTGAGTGCATGTGTATGTGTCAGTGTTGCACGCCTGCATGCGTGCGTGTGTTCGTTATGTGTATGTGTCAGTGTTGCACGCCTGCATGCGTGTGTGTCTTGCGTGCGTGCATGTGTACGTGCGGGGTGAGGCTACACGTCAGTCGACTGACTTTTTCATCTCTGGTCATTAGATTTTCTAGCCGTTGGATACGAAATCAAGGTCCTGCAGTTTATCATCAAACTCCACCCCCCCCTGAGCCGCCAACCACCACTGGCCGAACTGCAGGCCACCGCCGCCCGCGACCGGCCCGCGCCGCCACGCCACCCCGCCCGCCCCGAAACCACTCCCCACCGCTGGTCTGCCGCCGCACAAGCCATCCCTCTAGCCCCCCCCCCCCCCCGCGCCGAGATTTTTCTCCGGCGATCCCCACCCCACCGACCAATCAACGCGCCCCCCCCACCGTCGGTGACTGCCAACCAGAGGTCTCACGACTTCGAGTACCCATCGACCACTAATTTATTACCATTTTTGTCCTTCATATACGCGCTGACGGGTGGGCCCTATGGTAATGTGCGCTGCTGAATGTGGACCGTTTGACTGGTCAATTGATCGTGTCATCAACAAATTACGGAGCTGTATGGTGAGCCAGTGACCGTATGATCACCCTAAAATGTATTTTATTAACACAGTACAGACTCAAACTACCATTTCTTTCTTTCATATACGGGCTGACAGGTGGGCCCCACAGTTACGCACCCCGATGGTGCAACACTAGTTGCGCCACATGGAACGTTTGACTGGCCAATTGATTGTGTCATCAACAAAATACGGAGTTGTACGGGTGAGCCAGTGACCGTATAAGCATGACATGTATTTTTTAACACGGTACAGACGCAAGGGCTCATATATACGCGCAAGCACTCACCGCTATAAGCGCACACACGCAGACCCTACCCTTATGAGCACCTTCGAGAGAGTGAGCCAGCATATGATCTTGAGATTTTACGAAGTCACCATAGGTGCCTCGTAGTCGAGTGGAACGTCTCCTCCCACTGAACGCACATCGCCGGAAAATACTGAAATTAACCCAGGATAAATGCGAGCACCGGGACTTTAACCCTGGTGGGCTCGAGAAACCACCGTCCTCCTGACCATCCAACCACATGTTGGTTAGCACGACAAAATGTATGTGGTGACCATGATGAGCTTATTCTGAAGTCCAGTGACCATATCGTGCTTTCGCTTCAAATATAATGACCGTAAGTGTCGTCAGCAAAATACGGAGCACGCATCAAATGCAAAGTCCGTCAGTGTCATCAAGAAAATACAGAGACGTATCGTGAGCTAGATACCGTATGATCACCACGAGAATGTATACGGTGACCGTAATGAGCATATTCTGAAGTCCAGTGACCGTATACTGCTTTAGCTTGAAATACAGTGACCGTCACGCGTGAATGTGTCGTGGGCATGCATACTTTTAGAGGGCTGAGAGATAGTTTGTGTGCGTACGTGAAAGTGGTGTAGAAAGAGGGGATGTCCGGTGGAGATAAGGAGAGATATGCCCTTCGTTTCTCTTTCCCGTGACTAATATTTTAGGAGAATATATAAACATTCACAATGCAGAACAAATATTTTTGGATGCACCATGCAATTAACTTTCATGTATAACATTGTACTATTGTATATGCTTATTTTCTTAGTGGCCGATTGCGTGTGTGGTGTGCTGGGCACATCATTTCTAGTTGTGGTGGGTCAACATGAGGACTCATGGGTTGGTTCCATCCTGCGCCTCATAGGTTGGACTGAGACGCGTTATACAAAGACCAATGTGGAGGACTCGGCGTACAACACGAAGCTAGCTACCAGAGTCGCGGAGGACTCTATCCCCAGTGGTGATAAGACGACTATATATGATTTGTAACCCTAGGCCCCCAGTATGTTATAGAAGCTTGGGGGCTAGTTCGTCGATAGTATACACACACGCACAATGCCTAGTATTCACGTGTACTTTGTACACACCCCTATCACTAATATACAGTACCAGGAGTAGGCTTTTTCCTCAACTACAAGGGTCCGAACTAGGGTAAAACTTTGCCTCATATTACCATCCAGCCTAACAGTCAGGGATATCCTATCGAATGATATGATGGAATCATATCTGCCAACTACTAAGAGAGAGGTGTGTCTGGGGGGGCAATGTGTGCGAGAGAGGCCTAAAGATAATGTGCGTGCGGGAGACACGTAGGCACATATATGTGCGTATAGAGGGCTAGTAGAGACCGTGCGTGTGTATATATGCATGTGAGAGAAATAGTGTTTTCCAACTGAGATTAGTGAAAAGAGTGGTACATAGTAGTCAGGAAGAGAGAGAGAGATACATAGAGAGCATGTGTGTGAGACTCCCCGACACCCCGAGAGAGATTGTGAGCATGTGTGAAAGAGAAATGCTGATTCATATAAAGTGTGTGCACTTATGCAGTAGATAGAGAGATATATAGCGCGTTTGTGAGAACGGGCCGAGGCATAGTGCATCTACGTGTAAAAGGCGGTTCTACGCATTAAATTAAAATATAAATGGCATTATTATTTTTGGATGAGATCATGAATTTTGCAAATTGCGTATGGACGAAAATTGGTCTATCAGACACCCATACTCTATTGAATTCTAGCATGTGCATATGTTTATTTCATATTATCGATCCATAGAGTGAGAGCGGTTTGAAATACAGGCAATGGATGCTTTTGCAATTCATGTATAAACATTAATTAGTGCACTCCAGGTTGTTAGTGCGAAGCACTTTATACATTTGTCACTTGCATGGATACATTCCAAATTGCTAGCTACGAAATAGAATACATGTTGAATTCAACATAAAGGGGGTTTCGAAGATTCGAATTCATAGGAAGTTCATTCATCTATTTGAACCCGAGATAATGGCATTTGTAAATCAGATGTAAAAGGGGGCATTAATCCTTGTTGTGCGTTTGAACATGCTATATATATTCATACGCATGTCTAACTTTTTTTTGCAACCAAGGAGATTATATCTGGAACCATGCATGAACTGAGGTAAGTTGCATATTTTTTAATATATACTCGTGTACAATGTATATTCAAATGTACCCCTCCATTCCAAAATAATCGTAGCTTTAGGATTTTCAGGAGTAAAGATTTGTGAAGTTTGACAAATCCTGAAAGTTCAATTCAAGAGAACCGAAAACGTTAATGCTTCCGCTCCCAAATATTGAACGAAGCACCAAATAGGCCTCTGGTCACCCGAAACCGCGCGAGACTAATGTTTGGTGGTAGGAAATTACTGTCCTGACTCCGGTCCATGTAGCCTATCGGCTTGATGTCCAAAGGTCTAAACCGGGGTAGGTTTGTAACTTCACCAAGACGCCAGTCTCAACCGCCTCCGAGAAGCATTCATACGCCGTGGGCGCCTAAACACCCATGCGCTCGGCCGAAATCTATCCCGCCCACATTTGGGACACCTGAGATTACTGTCCTACCCCCAACCCGCAATATGTCCGAAATTTTAGACGGGGGCAAAGTTTGTAACTTTCCCCAAAATTCAAAGAAGCGCGTCCCAAACCGAAACATTGTTCCCCCTTAGTTCCCCGCCTCCCTCCGTTTCCCCATTCATACTCCGTGGGTGCCAAAACGCCCTCTCCACCAGCCGTGAAACCCCAGCCTCCTCCGTCCTGCACCCCATAGCGCCCAATCCACCGCCGCCCTCCTCCATCACGCCGGAGCCGGTACCCCGACGTCGTCGTCCAACGCAACCGCAACGCCCTCAAGGACTTAGCAGCTGAAGCTGAGGTAGGGCTGCCTCCACGACGCCGACGCCGACATGCGCCATACCAGAACCACTCCGACCGCGCCGTCCTGCACCTCACTGCTGCCGCTCCACTGTCGCAACCGTCCATCGCATCGGAGCTGTTCCCGCTACGCCGTCGTTCGCCGCCTCGGATCTGGTTCCCCGCCGCCGATAGACGGCCACCGCACCCACACTCAACAACTTGGCCATGGGTTCGTCCAAGGCTCCACCGTCCTCCACAACTTCTCGTTTCCAGCGAACCACAAGAAGATCGTTGGAAAAACAGAAGGAGGACATAGCACTGCCAGCAGAAAGAGGTACTCCTCTTCCCTTATTCGTGCAAACCATACGTCTCTGCTCACACCGTATTCATCTCACGAAAGAAACTAGTTGAGTGCTTCTTACTGCATCTTCTTCGTGATACTAAATGCACAAGGTTTCCTCCCTTTACTATTTCACCTTTGCTAGAGGTCAGTAGCCCGCCTGGATTTCAATTCAGGGTTAGTCGAACCGCAATTAAAAAAAGTAGCACCCGCTTAGGAGCGCGGAGCACCTAGTCCGCCTGTTCGCCGGGGAAGTGGCGCATCGATGTCTATCATAGGGGTGTGGGGCGCAGGAGCTGCTTGCGCTTGATCTGGAGGTCGGCGGGGCTTGAATGGATGGCCGGGGGCGGTGCCAAGCATGGCGGTGCGGTGAGGTCGAGGGGAGGGCGCAGGCAAGGGACTGGGCCGGTGGTCGCTGCCGTTTCGAGGAAGATCGTCAACACTGACTGGCTGGAGGTAGATGAAGGCGATCTGCCCGTTCTTTGTACATCAGACGGTGCAGAAAAAATGGACTGACCTATTTGCTTTCAGTCGAATGTTATTTTCATAGAATCCTGTAGTAATTTAGTGTGCCATGCATGTTGTAGACCTATCATATGTCTCCCGTCATTTATTTCTCACCGACCTGCTATCTGCTACCTTTACACTGTACTAATTGTGCACACCCTTCACCCATACTCACACTATTGTTTTTTTATGCATGTGTATTTCAAACTCTGGCGCGGTGTTGATGAATGCTGAAAAGAAAAGACAGAAGTCGCTCCAGTGTAATTCGAAGATAAGCACTAAGCGTTTCAGCGCTCTAAAGGGTGCAGTGTCAGCAGTTGGAGACAGTAAACGTAGCTCTGCAGTTGATGATCTCAATTGCCACACACAACCATCCTAGGTGCTTGCTTTAACTTCGCGCTGTCAAATGTGGTTGCATGTTGCATATGGTGTCTAGCTTGTATTGCTTCCAATTTGGTTAAATTGCATCTGCTTACTTTACACATTATACCTTTGATAATGACATGCCTTCCTGTTTTTGATACATACTACATATGTCTATTAACCATGTTCGTACATCAAACTAATGCTCTTTTGTATCCCTCGTCAATCACTTATGATGAGACAGTCACCCGAGTGGGTTACTGTGAGATGCCATACTCATTTAAAGAGTGCAGTGTCATCCTCCCCACATGATTCTCAAGAAACAGCGAGGCTAAATGAAGATAGTCAACGTAGCTCTCTAGTTGATGACCGCAATTCCCCCACACCACCATCACAGGTGCTTGCTCTAACTTCGCAGTGTGATATGTGGTTGCATGTTGCATACGGTGTCTAGCTTGTAATGCTTCTAATTAGGGTAAATTGCATCTGCTTAGTTTACACATTATACCTGTGAATATGACATGCCTTCCTATTTTTGGTACACACTACATCTATCTGTTAACCTTGTTCTTACATGAAACCACCTCTCTTCTGTATCATGCATCAATCACTTACGATGAGTCACCTTTATTCATTGCATATTGCATATTATTTCTAGCCTGTTACCATGTATTGCTTCTAATTTGGTCAAATACATTTGTTAGGGCACCCTTTTAATTTGGGAGAGTGATATTGGTTTCATCTTTCATATGGTTTCTAGCTTGCATTGATTCTAACAAGTTCAAGCACCTTGTTCTTAGTTTATAGTTTATACATCATACATGTCAATATGTCACGCCGTCCTGTTTTTCATACATATTCCATCCTCCTATCATGCGGCTGCCTTACATGAAAGTAGTGTTCGTCAGTATCATGCATCAATGAGTTCTGAAGAGCAAATTTTATTCCTTTTTCTTGTGGGTTTGACTTGACAAGGCAAAATCAAGAAAGAGGAAGGAAAAGAGTAAGGAAGGCAATGATGGTGGTCCTCTGCAGCAATGTAAACGGAGCATCTGTACCGATTCTCCTTGTACTGATAGTGCATTACAAGGTCCAAGTCTCCGCTCACCTACTCCACCATCCAAGGTGCTTGCTCTAACTTGGCAGTGTGATATCTGGTTGCATGTTGCATATGGTGTCTAGCTTGTATTGCTCCTAATTAGTGTAAACTGCATCTGCTTAGCTTACACATGATACGTGTGAATATGACACACTTTTCTGCTTTTGGTACATACCATATCTGTCTATCACACCATGTTCTTACATGAAACTACCCCTCTTGTGTATCCTGCACCAGTCACTTATGATGGGACACCTTTAAGTTGGCAGTGTGATATTGGTTTGCGTCTTGAATATGATTTCTAGCATGTATTGCTTCTAGTTTGATGAACGCCACCTATGACGAGACAGTTTTAACTTGGCAAAGTGATATTGATTGCACCTTTCATATGGTGTCTAGTTTGCAGTGCTTCTAATTTGTTGAAGTGCCTTCTGCCTAGTTACCACATCATAGGTGTGAATATGTCAAGCCATCCATTTTTTCGTACATATTCCATCCTCGTATCATGACTTTGCCTTTCATTAGAGTAGTGTTCATCAGTATCATGCATGAATGAGTTCTGAAGAGTGAATTATATTCCTTTTTCTTGTCGGTTTGACCTCACAATGCAAAATCAATAAAGCTGAAGGAAATTGGCAAGGCATTGGATGATGGTGGTCCTTCCGAGCAACTGAAACGGAGGTTCTCTACAGATTCTACTCCGCCATCCTCCCAACAAGATTCGCAAGACAACACAAGGCTAGACAGTCAACGTAGCTATGTAGATGATGAGCACATCTCCCCTACTCCACCATCACAGGTGCTTGCTCTAACTTGGCACTATTATATGTGGTTGCATGTTGCGTATGATGTCTAGCTTGTATTGCTTCTAACTTTGTTGAATTGCATCTGGTTACTTTACACATAATGCCTGTGAATATGACACGTGTTCCTGTTTCTAGAACATACGTGTACATGATGAGCACATCTCCCCTACTCCACCAACACAGGTGCTTGCTCTAACTTGGCACTATTATATGTGGCTGCATGTTGCGTATGGTGTCTAGCTTGTATTGCTTCTAACTTTTTTGAATTGCATCTGCTTACTTTACACATAATGCCTGTGAATATGACACGTGTTCCTGTTTCTAGAACATACGTGTACATGATGAGCACATCTCCCCTACTCTACCATCACAGGTGCTTGCTCTTACTTAGAACTTTTATATGTGGTTGCGTTTTCCGTATAATGTCTAGTTTGTATTGCTTCTGATTATGTTGAATTGCATCTGCGTAGCTTACAACTTATACCTGCAACGATCACTTACCCATAAGACACATTTAACTTGGGACTGTGATGTAGGTTGCATCTTGCATTGTCTTCTAGCTTGTACTGCTTCTAATTTCTTGAAATGGCACTTACGACGAGACACTTTTTACCTGATAGAGTGATATTGGTTGCATGTTCATATGGTGCCTAGCTTTCATTTCTTCTAATTTTGTTGAAATGCCTTCCGCTTACTGTTTTTTCATACATATTCCATCCTCCTATCGTACGTGTGAATATGAAACGCTATCTTTTTTTGTATATATTCCATCCTCCTATCCTGCGCTTGCCTTACATCAAAGTAGTGTTCGTCTGTATCATGCATCAACCAGTTATGCAGAGCTAATTTTATTCATCTTCTTGTGGTTTTGACTTCATAAGGCAATATCAGAAAATAGGAAGGAAAAGAATAAGTTAGGGGATGTTGGTGGTCCTCCGCACCGACGCAAACAGAGACTCTCTAGATTTGCCATTGCTACTGCTAATGAAGTTGAAGTCCCAAGTCTACATGATGAGTTCATATCCCGTACTCCACCATCGCAGGTGCTTGCTCTAAGTTGACAATGTGATAATTGGCTTCATGTTGCATATGTTGTCTAGCCTGTATTTATTCTATTTTGATTAAATTGCACCTGCTGAGTTTATACATTATACATGTGCATATGACATGGCGTTCTGTTTCTAGAATACACTGCATCTATCTATCATACCATGTTCTTACATCAAAGTACTGCTGTGTATCCCGCATCAGTCACTCATGATTGGCCGCTTTTAACATGGCAGTTTGATAGTGGTTGCATCTTGCATTGATTTCTATGTTGTACTGCTTCTAATTTTTCGAATTGCCACTTATGACAAGACACTTTTAACTTGCAGAGTAATATTGGTTGCATCTTTCATATGGTGTCTAGCTTGCATTACTTCTATTTTCTTGAAAATCCTTCTGCTTAGTTTACACATCGTAGCTATGAATATGTCATGCCGTCCTGTTTTTCTTACATATTCCATCCTCATACGGTTGTCTTACATCAAAGTATTGCTTGTCTGTATCATGCATCAATGAGTTCTGAAGAGCGATTTTATTCTTTTGTGTTGTGGGTACGGCTTGACATGGAAAAGTCAAAAAAGAGCAAGGAAAATAATATAGTAGGGAGTGGTGTTACTCGTCGGGTGAAACGGAAAAGGATCTGCCGTCCAGATTCTGCTGGTACTTATAGTGCAGTAGAAGGTCCAAGTCCACCGGCTAAATCTACAAACACAGTATCACCTGCTCCACCAGCTGCAGCATCCGCTTCAACTGTACCAGCATCTCAAGGAGTTACTCATTCGTTTGCTCCGGAACTGGCCAGTTCCCAAGCTGCCTTCACACCTAACACTACTTCCGAAGCACTGCTGACACAACAGGACTTGGCAAGATCAGATGAACCTCATGAGCATCAACACCAAGATGGTACCCGACCGAGTCAAGTTGCAGTTGCATGCTCCTTTATATGTACTCTCACAGTTTGATGTACACGAACACTTTCCATATTTGTTGTTGAACTAGCACCACGGTGCAAGCGGAAACAGACATCAGGGATAATGCTTTACAGATTAAAAAAATCTAAAGGAGGAAGAATGGAGATCCATTTTGAGGCAGGTTTAAAAAGGCCGCGTGATGCTATAGAGTCAGCCAAGTTAGTATCAGAGGCAGCCGTTGCCGTTAGGTGTCATGCACGTATCCTCCCAACGTGGATCCAGTACAGGAATGAGAAAGACAATACCCAGTTTAACACCTTCCTTGACCATTTATCCGTAAGTAATGTTATTCATCGCAATTAGTAATATTGTCTTGCTCTGTCCCATACTTTCTAGCTTCCTCCTAATAAGACTCACATTCTTTTTTCAACAGATGAGGCTCAAGTTGGATCCGAAAGATGATGCAACTAAACAAGCATGCCCTCATGTTTTTCAGTCTGCTCTGCGACAGTATCGGTACCACCTTAGAAAATATCACTTTCAAGGTAAGGCTAACATGAAATCGCCCAAACATCTCTAGTGGAATATATTACAGATGAAGACTGGACAGCCCTCGTTAAACACTGGTCAGAGCCAAAGTATCAGGTAGGCTATATGTATTCGATCAGACCACATATTGAACTTGTATTTATGTATGTGCCTTACAAGTGTTCTTCTTTTAGGCTAACTGTTTGAAGAACTAGACCAACCATTCTAAAGTGAAGTTCCAACAGACAATAGGATCTCGTAGCTATATTGCACACTGCGAGGCTCTTGTAAATAGCTGCTACTTCCTTCTTTTTTCTGTGCCATATTATTGTATCTATATTGACTTGTTCCAAATACAGAGGAAAGCCTGTGCGGACCAAAAAGAACCTGAACCGAATGCAGTGCAAATCTTCAAGGATTGCCACACCAGCAAGATGAAGGGCATGAGCACACCAGTTCAAGCCGTTGTTGTAAGTCCTTACTCCTCCTGCCTTTCAACTGATTGGTACTGTGATGTGTTCATTTAACTACTTGGTTTGCAGCCAATGTCAGTTATTCTGTTCACTTTTATACACAGTTATCTTAACGTATCATTTCACCTTACATGGTTTAAAAGAGATGAAGGATATTCTTTTGGTCTTGATCTGTAATCTGGATGTTATGTTCACGTGCGCACACAATGATAAAATAGCCTGTTTGTTTTATATCCGTTCGCCCATGATATGAATGATGTCATACTATGTTCATCCTACTTTAAACCATGTCTCTTTATCCTTAGATGTCAACGAATGTGAGGAAATAGACAATACAGCAGGCAAGCTACATGGACATATGTTCCGAAAGTGATTTTATTATGTAGTTGGCACTACAATACATGCTAATGTATTACAGTAGTTCACCAAAATAAGTTATATATAAACGTGTAACCTACTTTGTTTGTTTTTGTCTCATTAGTAACTTATCTGGTACACTAATCTACAAGTTCAAACTTTCAGGAAGCTATGGAACAAATGATTGAACAGCCACAACCACCTGAAGGTGACGAGGCTACCACAGGCACAATGTCACCTCTTGCTGCAGTGCGTTAGTATCTCTCCACTAACAGTGCAAAAAGCACCTTCCTGCGTAATTCTGGGTTGGTTGTCAAGGTAACCTCATCCAAATCGCCTACTGAACAAATTCTTCCTGCTAGACAGAGTGATATATCTGTGCTCCAGACACAAGTCCAATCCCTAAAGTACGTCGTTTTGGAAACAAGAATAGTGGTTGACAAATGTCGTCAAGATATGAATGGTTTTGAAACCAGACCATCAGACATTAGCTTCGTTGTTCAAGAGCAATGGCGGAAAAAAGGTGAAGATCGTGCTGCTTCATCAGATTCTACAGCCTGAAACATTAGCACTCAGGTCAAATGATCTGTGCTTCTATACATCTGATGGTGCTTTTATCTGCAAGGACTGTAAACTTTATGCCAACAGGCCTTCTGTTGTATGGTTGGAATTTATTTTGTTGTGATACAACATTTATGATGCTGCCAAAGGATGAAATAATTACGACGCTATTTTTGTATAGTGTAGGTTTATTTTAGTAAAGTATTCGGCCGAAAGCTTCGTAGGAGCCCAACATGCCAACATTCGTCGGGCCCATTCCAATTGGGCTAAAAACGGTTGTGGGCCGAAATTTGCATGTAGCCCACTAAAAATACCTGGGCCTAAATTAGCATAAGCTTTCATATTTTTCTGGTAGGCATGTGCCCATAGTGGGCCTTTAACAGGCCTAAACATAATTTGGGCCCTCAGTAACAATAGACCGAAAGTGAGATTGGGCCCTGATTGTGCCAAATAACCCACTGGTCTTAGGAGGCCGAAATGGTGGCCCATTTACGATGCGGATCTTTCACAGGCCGAAATTCGGACGGACCGTAAATGCGCCGACCTAATACACGGGCCTTTAACAGGCCGGAAGTTCGGTCGGGCTAGATTATCGTCATTTTTATATGGGCCGTTAATGGGCCCGATGTGACGTTGGGCCACATATGGCCCATGGATTTCATCCGACGTTAACAGGCCAAAAATCACAATAGGCCGAAAGTGGCCCAAATCTATAGTGGGCCTCTAACAGGCTGAATGTCAGACATGGCCGAATATGACCCAAATCCTTCATGGTCGTTTATGGGCCGAAAGTTTCAATGGCCTGTAAATGGGCCCAAATGAAGCAGGACCTTTAACAGGCCAGAAATACACCGGGCCGTAATTCGGCCCATATACTTAGCGGACAGTTAACGGGCCAGAAGTGACCATGGGCCGCAATGATGACAAGTTTAGGACAGGCCGTTGACGGGCCGATTTGACACTAGCCGTACGGGCCTTAACTCAGAATGTTGGGCCTTTAGCTGGGCCGGCCCATTATGGTCTGCAAAATCTTTTAGGCCTTTAGCTGGGCTGGCCCACTGTGGTCCACTAAATCTTGTGGGCCTTTAGCTGGGCCGGCCCATTATGGTCTGCAAAATCTTGTGGGCCTTTAGCTGGGCCGGCCCATTATGGTCTGCTAAATCTTGTGGGCCTTTAGTTGGGCCGGCTCATTTAAACTTTACGGGCCACTTTTGGGCCCGTCCACATGTCAACATATCATAAGCCCATCTCGACCGTTGGATGAGTGACACCTGTGCCAACGCGGAGCTGACGCGTGGTTCCCTCGGCCAATGAGAATTTTACACGTGGAAAATCGGCATTGGTCGTGGCTATTAGCAGGTTATCGGATCCAAAACTGGTCCCGATAGCTTAACGGTGTCCCGTTACGGTGGATGCCATGTGTCGGTCACCCTTGACGAAAGCACTTCTATGACGCGCGATTTATCGTCATGGAAGTGGACACTTCCGTGATGATAATTTTGGTAATGTCATGGAACACTTCTACAACAGCATAGGTATGACTATCTTCATTCTATCATAAATTTGTCATGGATGTACATGCATGACAGAAAACATGACCTACTGTGACAAACACGTATCATCACGGAAGTGTATTTTTTTTGTTGTGCTCTTTGGGGAAATACCGACATAGCTTCAAGCAACATCAATCACCCTTACCTCTTCAAGGGAAAAACCAATGCAAGCTCAAGAGGTAGAAGTGATGATGACATACTCGACAGCCTTGTCAGAAGGAATTTCTTCAGTAAGCTTGGTAGGGCTAGCCGGTTTAGGACTTGGCGGGTCATGTGCGATGGCCGGGTCAACCTCAATATTCATTGGATCAAAGGTTGTGGTATCACCTTGTGGCGGTGGGTCATTAATAAGGTCTTCAGGATCTTGAGGTGAAGCCCCTGAGACTTCTGGCACTTGCTTCTCCGGTTCAACTTTGGGGTCCTTTGAAGAACCGCCCACTTTCAATTTCTTGCCTGCCTTTGCTATGCCTTTGTGACAAAGATACAAAGATTCATGAGTATATATCAATACAAGACATTTATGAATAAGAAGCACTGACCCTGGGCGACTTTGAAGACAGGCAGCTGAGTCCCAGTAGAGTCGCCGGATGATGGAGGCGTTCCCTGATAATTTGAGTCGGAAGGATTAAGAGGTTGACGAAAGGGACCAGCGTTTGGAAGAGAAAGGGTTGGGTTATGAGGCACCTCATTCCGACGTTTGCGAGGGACAGGAGTGTTGGGTAAGCCGGAGTTGAGGTCTTAGGAACCATCACTCCGGGTTGTACATCTTGAATCATGCTGTTGTTTCTTCAAAATAAAATTGGGGTCCAAATGAGCAAGAGGATGAGAAAATCTTACTTTTCGGATGACCTGTCGAGTTTTCTTTCTTGGCAAAGGATTTGACTCAGAGGAGACAGGTATTACCTCTGCTGCATGTGCTTGGCTTGTCTCCGTGTCATCCTGTGAAGAGTTGGCATCAATAAGTTGCAGAAAACGACGACCAAGGGAATTGAGTTCTACCTTCGAGTCATCCAGCTTGAGAAGATCTTCCGTTGTTTGCTTTTTACGGTGACCCAGAGCATGGGTCTTAGCCTTTGGTTTTTTGACTAGGCCGGCGGCTTGCGGTTTCCTGGTCCAGAAGATGGAGTTAGCCTGTATAAGTACAAAAATAGATTAAAGCAAGGCACAAGGCAGAGTTAACTTGCATTGAACATGATAAGGGGAAACACTTACTGGTGGAGCCGGGTTTTGTTTATAAAAGGGTGGCAGACCAACTTTGTTGCAGTTCTCCTGAGACTCACCAAGCAGAGTCCTTATGGTTTTGAAGACTTCTTCAGCGGTAAAGTTGTCTTCGGTGTACCGCTGAGGGTCATTTGGGTCGCTAGAGTACTCACACATTAAACTGGCTTAAAGGGAGTATCTTCCAAGAAACCCAGCACCGGGTCAAGTCAACTCCAAGTAACCCATTAGCTAATAAAGCTTTAGCCCTGGAGAGGTATGGGAAGGCTTCTCATGCTCGTCTGGGATGATTTTGCTTGGCGGATCAAAGTCTGATGGAAGACGCTCAGCTCTAAACCCGGGCAGAGGGTTTTCTGTTGCTGGGGCAGTGTTTTTACAATAAAACCAGGTGGTCACCCATCCTTTGGGGTGACTTGGTAAGACTATGGAGGGAAACCTGTTATCTCTTCGCCTATGAATAGAAATTCCACCTAGTTCTTGGCTAGGGCCATTTTGACACTCAGTTTGGCGGTTTATATAAAAGAATTCATTGAACAAAGGAACGGTGGGTGCTGTTTGCAGATAAACTTCACAGAAGATTTGAAAATGGCATATGTTGGATATTGAGTTTGGGCCTATATCTTGAGGGTGCAAATTGAAATAGTGGAGGAGGTCCCGAAAGAATTTAGACCCGGGTGGGTAAATCCTCTGAGTATGTGATCAGTGAAGACCACAATTTCATCCTCGGCAGGAGCAGGAATTACTTCCCCATTGCTAACTCGCCATCCAATCTCCTGTTGACTCGCCAATAGGCCTTGGCCTACGTAATCATCAAGGATCTCCTTCGTAACCAAGGAATGTTCCCAGTTGACTACAGTCATTTTTTCGGCAGTTGAAAAGTTACGTCCTGGAAGTATCATGTGGTGAATTGATGTTACGGTGACAAGTTGATTAATGGTGGTAAATGACAGTTTGATGATTACAAACCAACTATGGGTATAAAGTGGATCATAGTTATGAGTAAATCACAAGCCGCTTATATGATGAAGGGCAGGCACCTGCGACTAAGAGATATTTTAAATATGGAGTATGACTATCAAATTATGAGCAACATATTGATAGGTCAAATTGAAAAAGCATATTCGGAATTCATGGCGGATTACACATTACAAAGAAGTTGGCTAAAGGCTGGCGGGTTATGAAGCTATTATTTAAGCCGCCCGAATAACATTGGCAGGACTGTTACATACAAAGCTGATATTGATGAAATTTCACTAAGTACGAGACAAACAGGTTTCACAATTTATGTCTATAATTTTGGGTCTGTTGCAGTTGTGAAAATGAAGAATAATTGCTAAAAGCCTTAGACACAGTAGCAACAAGCAGTCGGTGGTGCATGGATTTTGAAGATGGAAAGGTTGGTGTTGGATACAAATAAGAATTAAGGCAAGCACCACTTCAGTTTTCCCCAGTTTGCGGATGGAACTACGTTTTCTAAGTAAAGTTGGATGAACTTGGTAAAAAATGTTGATGAACTCGATGAACTAGGGCATGCTAATGTGGATCTGAGTTGAAGAAAGAGCATTACCTGAGGATTTGACTGAAGAGCGGAGGGGTGCCGCAATCTCTGGTCACAATCAGGTCGATGCAGCGGCCTGGATGGAGCTACCGGTGAAGGTTGACTGGGGCGGCGGAGCTCCGACGGCGGTGATCGACGTGAAGAAGAGGAAGAAGAGAGAAGGGCTGGATAAAAGTGAAAAGAAGGACCCCGTCCCTATTTATAAGGAAACGGTAAAATGGCATGCACGGAAATCGAGGAGGCAACATGATTATCTCGACAGTGCAGGCGCCTCGATTCTTGGACAACCAGTTAATGCAAAAGATACGTTGTGACGTCATGGGTTTTTTATGAATTTACTTTGTGTGATGTCATGGCAGGTTATAGTGTTTTATTCAAGATTAAGTTTTGAAAAGATGACTTGTCAGCTGAAGCAGTGAAGATTGACATGAACAAGTTCAAATCAATCTGGGGCCTACTGTTGGGGATATGACCCCAAGGTATGACCCGCCCAGGAGGGGCTGAGTTATACTGTTGGCGATTTAATATGAAGAAGGCCCAAGAGGGTCCAAGAAACGAAGCATGAAGACAGGCGGCGGCTTAAGAGGCGGGCCTGATGGAGGCCCAAGACCCGGAGGTGCGAGCCGCCCAATGGTGACTTGCCTGGTAAGGCAAGGCGACTTAGAAACCGAGATGGTCACGTTGTGTGATCCGGCTCGAACTCTTGTAAGCCCCGAAGCCTCGACCTGTGTATATAAAGGCGAGAGTCGGCGGCTGGTTAACTCAAGAAACAACTGACAATAGCTAGGTCAAGCGTGATCGCTCCCCTGTAATCGATACTCAAGTAATACAACTAGAAGCAGGACGTAGGCTTTTACCTTGTTGTGAGGGGCCAAACCTGGGTAAACCTTGTGTCCTTTATCCCGTTCAACCCCTTTGAGATAACCTACGTTGTGATGGCTCCAAATCTAAGTCCTTTCACAAGGGCACTGCCGTGTTAAATCCACGACAAGTTCCCTGTGGGGGTTGGATGAACAGGACCCCGTGGTTACCGCTGGATGAACAGGACCCCAAGGAGGATGCCACACCCCAGCCGGTTGGGGTGGATTAACAGGACCCCCTGGAGGCTGGATCAACAGTAGCCGATGGAGGCTAGAGGAAGTCGACGGTCGATGAAAAGTAGCCCGTCGAGGCTGGAGCGAGGCAGTAGACGGTGGATCAACAGTAGCCCTAGAGTCCCATTTTGCGGTATGCCACACCCCTCCCGATGAACAGGATCCCATTTCGACTGTAGGCGCTCGAACGAGTTTGTTTCCTTTGTTTTGCGGTACGCCGCACCCCTCCTGATCAATAGGACCGCTTTCGACCATAGGCACTCAAACAGAAGTGAGTTTTCTCCATTTTGGGATACACCGCACCCCTCCTGATCAACAGGGCCATTTCAATCGTAGGCGCTCGAACAGAAGTCTGTTTCCTCCATTTTGTGGTACGCCACACCCCTCGCCATTAACAGGATCCTGTTTCGACTGTAGCCGGTCGAACAGCAGGCCGTTTCCTCTGGTTTGCGGTACGCCAGACCCTGTTTCGGCAGTTCCGTCCAGACGGTTGGCTACCGTTGAACAGGATGGATTCCAACCCAGTTGGTTGCCTCCCAATGAACACAATGCTATTTCCTTCGTTCCGACCCAGATGGTTGCCTGTTGATGAATAGGACGCCATCATTGTACGCGTTCGAGACCACGCCCGTATGTACGTACGTAGCCGTATTTACTTTCTTGCAGTGTGGTTGTACGTACGTGTACACGATATAGATGGGACTGCTGACATGCTATGTCGGTGGTTCTACTACGACACGTGTCGCTCCTTACTCGGCCATGGTTCATCGCTGGAGAGAGACCGATCGACCGCTATGTACGTACATGTTCATGACTAGATAGATAACGCTACGTACGCTTTGACCTGGTGGGTCCCAGCTGCTAGGGGGTAAGGAGACAATTATCTCCATGCGAAGATGTAGCTAGTGGGTCCCAGCTATCAGGGGTGAACATTTTTTCACGAAATACAGAGGCCCTTCTGGTGGGTCCATGCTCTCAGGTGGAGGAATCATTATTTTGCGCGTAATAAGGAGGCACTTCCTTGCATGCGGTGATACGTCCATTTTGCATCATGTTTTCTTACTGTTATTTATGATGTTTTTATCCATAATAATGCTTTTTGGAGTAATTGTAATGCCTTTTCTCTCATAATTTGCAAGGTACACACCAAGAGGGAGAATTCCGGCAGCTGGAAATCTGGACCTGAAAAAGCCACGTCAGGCTACCTATTCTGGACAACTCCAAATGAGCTAAAACTTCACGGAGATTTTTTATGGAATATTTGAGGAATATTGGAGCAAATAACTACCAGAGGGGGCCCACCAGGTGGGCACAACCCACCTGGGCGCGCCAGGGAGCCCAGGCGCGCCCTGGTGGGTTGTGGCCTCCTCGGCCCACCTCCGGTGCCCATCTTCTGGTATATAAGTCATTTTCACCTAGAAAAAAGAAGGGGAAGGCTTTCGGGATGGAGCGCCGCCGTCTCGAGGCGGAACTTGGGCAGGAGCACTTTTGCCCTCCGGCGGAGCGATTCCACCGAGGGAACTTCCCTCCCGAAGGGGGAAATCATTGTCATCATCATCACCAACAACTCTCCCATCTTGGGGAGGGCAATCTCCATCAACATCTTCAACATCACCATCTCATCTCAAACCCTAGTTCATCTCTTGTATTCAATCTTGCTACCAGAACTATAGATTGGTGCTCGAGGGTGACTAGTAGTGTTGATTACATCTTGTAGTTGATTACTATATGGTTTATTTGGTGGAAGATTATATGTTCAGAGCCAATATGCTATTTAATACCCCTCTGATCATGAATATGTTTATCATTTGTGAGTAGTTACTTTTGTTCTTGAGGTCACGGGAGAAATCATGTTGCAAGTAATCATGTGAACTTGATATGTGTTCTATATTTTGATAGTATGTATGTTGTGATTCCCTTAGTGGTGTCATGTGAACGTCAACTACATGACACTTCACCATATTTGGGCCTAAGGGAATGCATTGTGGAGATGCAATTAGATGATGGGTTGCGAGAGTGACAGAAGCTTAAACCCCAGTTTATGCGCTATTCCGTAAGGGACCGATTGGATCCAAAAGTTTAATGCTATGGTAAGAATTTATTCTTAATACTTTTTTTCTCGTAGTTGCAGATGCTTGCGGGAGGGCTAATCATAAGTAGCAGGTTTGTTCAAGTAATAACAACACCTAAGCACCGGTCCACCCACATATCAAATTACCAAAGTAGCGAACACAAATCAAACCAACATGGTGAAAGTGACTAGATGAAATTCCCGTGTACCCTCAAGAACGCTTTGCTTATCATAAGAGACCGTTTAGGCCTGTACTTTGCCTCAAAAGGATTGGGCTACCTTGCGGCATACTTGTTACTATTATCATTACTTGCTCGTTACAAATTATCTTGCTATCAAACTACTCTGCTACTTACAATTTCAGCACTTGCAGACATTACCTTACTGAAAACTACTTGTCATTTCCTTCTGCTCCTCGTTGGGTTCGACACTCTTACTTATCGAAAAGAGCTACTTGTGGGTCATCAAGGCAATTTTATGGCCCGTTGCCGGGGAGTGAAGCGCCTTTGGTAAGTGGAATTTGGTAAGGAAACATCTATATAGTGTGCTGAAATTTATTGTCATTTGTTACTATGGAAAACAATCCTTTGAGGGGTTTGTTCGGGGTATCTTCACCTCGTCCGGAACCACAATTAGCTACCCCTCAACCTATTGCACCTACTGATATATTGAATATGAAATTCCTTCGGGTATGATAGAACAACTGCTAGCTAATCGTTATGCAGGAGATGGAACCGAACATCCTGATATGCACTTGATATATGTGGAACAAATTTGTGGATTGTTTAAGCTTGCAGGTTTACCCGGAGATGAGGTGGTGAAAAAGGTTTTCCCTTTATCTTTGAAGGGAAAAGCATTGGCATGGTATAGGCTATGCGATGATATTGGATCATGGAATTGGAATCGTTTCAAATTGGAGTTCCACCAAAAAATTTATCATATGATCTAGTTCATCGTGTTCGGAATTATATATATAATTTTTGGCCTCGTGAAGGAGAAAGTATCGCTCTAGCTTGGGGGAGGCTTAAGTCAATGTAATATTCATGCCCCAATCATGAGCTCTCAGAGAAATTATTATCCAGAGTTTTTATGCTCGGCTTTCTCGTAATGATCAAACCATGCTTGATACTTCTTGTGCTGGTTCTTTTATGAAGAAGACTATTGAATCCCGGTGGGATCTATTGGAAAGAATTAAATGCAACTCTGCAGATTGGGAACTCGATGAAGGTAAAGAGTCAGGTATTAAACTTAAGTATGATTGTGTTAAATCTTTTATGGATACTGATGCTTTTCAAAAGTTTAGCACTAAATATGGACTTGACTCTGAGATAGTAGCCTCCTTTTGTGAATCATTTGCTACTCATCTTGAACTCCCTAAAGAGAAGTGGTTTAAATATCACCCACCTATTAAAGAACAAATTAAAGAACTGGTACCAATTAAAGAAGAAACTATACTTTATAATGTTGATCCAGTTGTTCCTTCTGCTTATATAGAGAAACCACCTTTTCCTGTTAGGACAAAGGAACATGCTAAAGTTTCAACTGTGGTTAACAAAAGCTATATTAGAACACCTAAACCTGATGAACAAATTAAAGTAGAACCTAGAATTGCTATTGTTAAAGATCTCTTGGAAGAAGATATTGATGGGCATGTTATTTACTTCTGTGAAGAAGCTGCTAGAATTGCTAAACCTGATAGAAAAGATAAACATAGACCTGTTGGGGGCATGCCTGTTATTTCAGTTAAAATAGGAGATCACTGTTATCATGGTTTATGTGACATGGGTGCTAGTGTAAGTGCTATTCCTTACACTTTATATCAAGAAATTATGAAAGACATAGCACCTGCTGAGATAGAAGAAATAAATGTTACTATTAAGCTTGCTAATAGAGACCCCATATCACCTATTGGGATTGTTAGAGATGTTGAAATCTTGTGTGGGAAAATAAAACACCCTACTGATTTTCTTGTTCTTGGTTCCCCACAAGATGACTTCTGTCCCATTATCTTTGGTAGACCTTTCTTGAACACATTTAATGCTAAGATAGATTGTAAGAAACAAACTGTCGGTGTTAGCTTTGGTGATGAGTCTCATGAGTTTAATTTTTCCAAGTTTAGTAGAAATCTTCATGAAAAAGAATTGCCTAGTAAGGATGAATTAATTGGTCTTGCTTCTATTGTCGTACCACCTACTGATCCTTTAGAACAATATTTGCTAGACCATGAAAATGATTTACATATGCATGAAAGAAATGAAATAGAGAAGGTTTTCTTTGAACAACGTCCTCTACTTAAACACAATTTGCCTATTGAAACTCTAGGGGGTCCTCCTCCACCTAAAGGTGATCCTGTGTTTGAATTAAAACAATTGCCAGACACTTTGAAATATGCTTATCTTGATGAAAAGAAAATATATCCTGTTATTATTAGTGCTAACCTTTCAGAACATGAAGAAGAAAGATTACTGAAAGTTCTAAGGAAGCACCGAGCTGCTATTGGATATACTCTTGATGATTTAAAGGGAATTAGTCCCACTCTATGTCAGCACAAAATTAATATGGAGACAAAAAAATCCAAGGAGAAGAAGAAGCCCATCAAGAGTTCTGCTCTAGAACTGACCCCTGCTGCAGTTCTGCGCAATGAGGATGCCACCATTGATCTGTCCAGCGATGAAGATCTTGGTGATGACGCCCTTGAGCTGCTGATCAAGAGCAAGCAAGAGGCGGAGATCTTCAACGATCTACCCCTCTTTGACGTGGATATTCTGAACAACTTCATCGATGTATGGTTTGACAACCCAAGCCTCAGCATTGATGATCTTCAGCTGCCTGTTGATATCAGCGTCACCTTCCACGGAGCCATTGCTAATGAGTTGGCCTTGGCTTAGAAAATTGTCGAGCTGAAGAACAAAATTGCTTATGAGAAGGCTCACTTCAAGAAGAATATGGCCAAGCTCAGCATGGCTGATGTCCCAAGCTTCAAGCAAATGCTGCATGACCTCAAGGAAGAGTTTCACAAGAAACGTGATGAAGCAAAAGGTTCAAGAGAGCGAATGAAATACTTCGCAGAAAAATGTGTTCAAGCACACAATGAGGCAGAAAAGCGCAAGGCTCTTGGGCATCCAAGCATTGACCCCAAGATGGCTACCAAACAAAAGAAGAAGCCTGCTGTGGCCCAAGCTGAAACATCAAGGCAGGAAGCACCTCGCATTGTCTTCCCTGCTAGCATGACAGGCTCGAAGCCTAAGGTCCCCTCAGCAGCTTCAGAACTGAAGAAGACAAGGGCAGCTGAGGCCGAAGCCAAGAAGCGCAAGCACAAGAATGCCTCTGATGGTGCTCCATCAACAAAGAAGCCGAAGACAAAGTCTTCGCGGAAAGAGCGTGCTGCTTCCACAGAACCACTTGTTGTCGAGCCCATCTCAGTTGCTCGTCCTGCCTCCACCAACCAAGAGCGTCAACTTGTAGTTCACGAGCCTGCTTCCATAGAGGCTCCTGAAGATGAAGAAATTCCAGCTGTCGACCCCATCACAGCTGAAGACATTGGTCATGGCGACAATGTAGAAGATGATGAAGTCCTTCCTCAGATCGAGCACCAACTGGTATCATCGCCTGTTCTTACGAATAGCGAACTCATCAGCATTGGTCGCCCCTTGACGCTAATTGCTCAGGATGCATCATGGACTGATCACCCTCAATAAGACACACCAAGTCAAGCTGACACACCCAGTACTCCACCACCTCAAGTCACCACTCCGGTGCTTGACATTGACAATTACATGGTGCAGACCACTCCCTCACCACAGGCGTCGCCAGCTTTCCGCAGGCTTCGCAAAGGCCCTAGGCCACAGGTCGCCATGTCGAGCATTCCGGAAGGGGAAGCGCATCAAAACTCAGTGGCACGTCAAGTGTTTCCTGACGCCACCCCTACCATGAATGTCTCTTGATAACCCACAAGTATAGGGGATCGTAACAGTTTTC
The DNA here is from genome assembly GCF_002575655.3 of Aegilops tauschii subsp. strangulata. Classification (NCBI taxonomy): domain Eukaryota; kingdom Viridiplantae; phylum Streptophyta; class Magnoliopsida; order Poales; family Poaceae; genus Aegilops; species Aegilops tauschii. Next base: position 552,618,439 of record NC_053037.3, read on the forward strand.
GAGGGTAGAGTATTCAACCCAAATTTATTGATTCGACACAAGGGGAGCCAAAGAATATTGTCAAGTATTAGCAGTTGAGTTGTCAATTCAACCACACCTGGATAAATTAATGTCTGCAGCAAAGTATTTAGTAGCAAAGTAGTATGATAGTAACGGTAACGGTAGCAAAAGTAATATTTTTGGGTTTTGTAGTGATTGTAATAGTAGCAACGGAAAAGTAAATAAGCGAAGAACAATATGTGAAAAAGCTCGTAGGCATTGGATCGGTGATGGAGAATTATGTCGGATGCGGTTCATCATGTAACAATCATAACATAGGGTGACACAAAACTAGCTCCAATTCATCAATGTAATGTAGGCATGTATTCCGAATATAGTCATACGTGCTTATGGAAAAGAACTTGCATGACATATTTTGTCCTACCCTCCCATGGCAGCGGGCTCCTAGCGGAAACTAAGGGATATTACGGCCTCCTTTTAATAGAGTACCGGACCAAAGCATTAACACATAGTGAATAGATGAACTCCTCAAACTACGGTCATCATCGGGAGTGGTCCCGATTATTGTCACTTCGGGGTTGCCGGATCATAACACATAGTAGGTGAATATAGACTTGCAAGATAGGATCAAGAACTCACATATATTCATGAAAACATAATAGGTTCAGATCTAAAATCATGGCACTCGGGCCCTAGTGACAAGCATTAAGCATAGCAAAGTCATAGCAACATCAATCTCAGGACATAGTGGATACTAGGGATCAAACCCTAACAGAACTAACTCGATTACATGATAATCTCATCCAACCCATCACCGTCCAGCAAGCCTACGATGGAATTACTCACGCACGGCGGTGAGCATCATGAAATTGGTGATGGAGGATGGTTGATGATGACGACGGCGACGGATTCCCCTCTCCGGAGCCCCGAACGGACTCCAGATCAGCCCTCCCGAGAGAGTTTAGGGCTTGGCGGCGGCTCCATATCGTAAAACGCGATGAATCTTTCTCTCTGATTTTTTTCTCCCCTAACACGAATATATGGAGTTGGAGTTGAGGTCGGTGGAGCTCCAGGGGGCCCACGAGGCAGGGGCGCGCCCAGGGGGGCAGGTGCGCCCCCCACCCTCGTGGAAAGGGTGTGGGCCCCCTGGCCTTGATTCTTTCGCCAGTATTTTTCGTTATTTCCAAAAATAATCTCCGTGAAGTTTCAGGTCATTCCGAGAACTTTTGTTTCTGCACAAAGATAACACCATGGCAATTCTGCTGAAAACAGCGTCAGTCCGGGTTAGTTCCATTCAAATCATGCAAGTTAGAGTCCAAAACAAGGGCAAAAGTGTTTGGAAAAGTAGATACGACGAAGACGTATCAACTCCCCCAAGCTTAAACCTTTGCTTGTCCTCAAGCAATTCAGTTGACAAACTGAAAGTGATAAAGAAAAACTTTTACAAACTCTATTTGCTCTTGTTGTTGTAAATATGTAAAGCCAGCATTCAAGTTTTCAGCAAAGATTACGAACTAACCATATTCACAATAACTCTTAGGTCTCATGTTTACTCACATCAATGGCATAATCAACTAGCGAGCAATAATAATAAATCTCGGATGACAACACTTTCTCAAAACAATCATAATATGATATAACAAGATGGTATCTCGCTAGCCCTTTCTGAGACCGCAAAACATAAATGCAGAGCACCTTTAAAGATCAAGGACTGACTAGACATTGTAATTCATGGTAAAAGAGATCCATTCATAGTCATACCCAATATAAACTAATAGTAATGGATGCAAATGACAGCGGTGCTCTCTAGCTGGTGCTTTTTAATAAGAGGGTGATGACTCATAAAAGTAAATAGATAGGCCCTTCGCAGAGGGAAGCAGGGATTTGTAGAGGTGCCAGAGCTCGATTTTGAAATAGAGATAAATAATATTTTGAGCGGCATACTTTCATTGTCAACATAACAACCAAGAGATGGCGATATCTTCCATGCTACACACATTATAGGCGGTTCCCAAACAGAATGGTAAAGTTTATACTCCCCCTCCACCAACAAGCATCAATCCATGGCTTGCTCGAAACAACGAGTGCCTCCAACTAACAAGATTCCCGGGGGAGTTTTGTTTGCAATTATTTCTTCCTCTGAAATATTTCTGAAAATTTTAGTAACTTCAAATAAAAGTGAACCAAACTCAACAAAATTTATAGCAACTACTCCCACAAGTGCCTAGAGACTATATCATGCATTAAAACTACTTGGAACCATATAAATTTGACAAAGCTCAAGAACATGGTCACCTAGGCAGCACAAATTTGCAATGAATAAAGCACTAGAACAAAAACTAATTGGACCATTGGAGGAGTCACATACCAAGGAACAATCCCCCAAAGCAGTTTTGCGAGAGGTGCTTTGAGCAAGGAGATCGAAAATCGCAGCAAAATGAGCTAGAACCCGTGCTTGAGCTGGTTGGTGATTTTTTTGGGAGGAAGAAGGAGTGTGTGGGTGCAGGAATAAGTGGAGGGGAGCCACCATGGGCCCACGAGGCAGGGGGTGCGCCCAGGGGGTGGGCGCGCCCTGGACCCTCGTGGCCAGGTGCTTGCTCCCCCTGATGTGTTCTCAGTGCCAGATATTCTCAAATATTCTAGAAAAAATCATATTTCATTTTCGGGGCATTTGGAGAACTTTTATTTTCGGGGTATATTTTATTACACGGATAATTCAGAAAACAGATAGAAAAATACTATTTTTACTCTATTTCAACTAAATAACATAAAGTAAAAGGAGGGTACAGAAGGTTGTGCCTTCTAACTTCATCCATCTCATGGTCATCAAAAGGAATCCACTAACAAGGTTGATCAGGTCTTGTTAACAAACTCATTCCGAATAACATGGAACCGAAGAAATTTCGAATAACACTATGTTACCTCAACGGGGATATGCACATCCTAAATAATAAGAATATCATATTTCTTCTTGACAGTAGGTAGAGGAAATTCAAAACCTCCAAAAATAATCAATGGAATTTTTCCAATAGAGTTTATACTATGAACTTGAGGTTGTTTCCTCAGAAAGTGTACCGTATGCTCATTGCCATTAACATGAAAAGTGACATTGCCTTTGTTGCAATCAATAACAGCCCCTGCAGTATTCAAAAAGGGTCTTCCAAGAATAATAGACATACTATCGTCCTTGGGAATATCAAGAATAACAAAGTCCGTTAAAATAGTAACATTTGCAACCACAACAGGCGCATCCTCACAAATACCGACAATATCCACAGGTTAATCATAAGTAGGAGGTTTGTCAAGTAAGAACAACACCTAAGCACAGGTCCACCCACATATCAAATTATCAAAGTAGCGAACACAAATCAAACCAACATGGTGAAGTGACTAGATGAAATTCCCGTGTACCCTCAAGAACGCTTTGCTTATCATAAGAGACCGTTTTGACCTGTCCTTTGCCTCAAAAAGATTGGGCTACCTTGCTGCATACTTGTTACTATTATCGTTACTTGCTTGTTACAAATTATCTTGCTATCAAACTACTCTGCTACTTATAATTTCAGCACTTCCAGACATTTCCTTACTGAAAACTACTTGTCATTTTCTTCTGCTCCTCATTGGGTTCGACACTCTTACTTATCGAAAAGAGCTACAATTGATCCCCTATACTTGTGGGTCATCATGCGGCCGTGGACCTAGCTGTCAGCCTCTCCACGTACAGTCCTCTTCCAATGGACGTCATTTGTTGACCACGCCACGCTGAGAGCACCAAGGCGGTGGACGACGGCGAGGCCTTGGAAAGGAACGACATGTAGCCGGGGAAGACTCGGCAGTTGTTTCCCACGTGGAGGGGAGTACGAGGGTTTACTGGTTCGTTTGCCGTCGGTTGATAATAGCAAGAGGTGTGGGTGAGTAGAGGTATGGCCAGGCAAGTGATGGGAGTAGGGTGGGGCGGTGAGGCCTGCGCGGCAGCACAGTTGACGACGGGAGGCAGAAGCAGGCGGTACGGCCAACGCTGGTTTGGGCGACTGGAGCAAGAAGACCAGGGGTTAACGAAGCAGCACGGCCGTTGGATTAATGTCTGAAGGAAATATGCCCTAGAGGCAATAATAAAGTTATTATTTATTTCCTTATTTCATGATAAATGTTTATTATTCATGCTAGAATTGTATTAACCGGAAACTCGATACATGTGTGAATACATAGACAAAACAATGTGTCCCTAGTATGCCTCTACTTGACTAGCTTGTTCATCAAAGATGGTTATGTTTCCTAGCCATAGACATGTGTTGTCATTTGATGAACGGGATCACATCATTAGGAGAATGATGTAATGGACAAGACCCATTCATTAGCTTAGCATTGTGATCATTACAGTTTTATTGCTACTGCTTTCTTCATGACTTATACATGTTCCTCGGACTATGAGATTGTGCAACTCCCGAATATCCGGAGGAACACTTTATGTGCAATCAAACGTCACAACATAAATGGGTGATTATAAAGATGCTCTACAGGTATTTCCGAAGGTGTTTGTTGGGTTGGCATGAATCAAGATTAGGATTTGTCACTCCGTGTATCGGAGAGGTATCTCTGGGCCCTCTCGGTAATGCACATCACTATAAGCCTTGCAAGCAATGTGACTAATGAGTTAGTTGCGGGATGATGCATTACGGAATGAGTAAAGAGACTTGCCGGTAACGAGATTGAAATAGGTATTGAGATACCGACGATAGAATCTCGGGCAAGTAACATACCGATGACAAAGGGAACAACGTATGTTTTTATGCGGTTTGACCGATAAAGATCTTCGTAGAATATGTAGGAACCAATATGAGCATCCAGGTTCTGCTATTGGTTATTGGCCGGAGATTAGTCTCGGTCATGTCTACATAGTTCTCGAACCCGTAGGGTCCGCACGCTTAACGTTCTGTGACGATTTGTATTATGAGTTATGTGATTTGATGACCGTAGTTTGTTCGGAGTCCCAGATGAGATCGGGGACATGACGAGGAGTCTCGAAATGGTCGAGACGTAAAGATCGATATATTGGACGACTATATTCGGTCATCGGAAAGTGTCGGGGATATACCCCGCGGTATGACCCGGCCGGAGTTATAACCCGGCTGGTACTTGGTAAACCGGCAGCAGTTAAGTCAGATGATAACCCGGCAGGAGTTAAGTAAGATGATAACTCAGCAGACAGTCATAAACCGGCAGACAATCATAAACCAGCAGACCATCATAAACCGGCACCAGTCATAACCCGGCAGACAGTGATAACTGGGCTGCCAGGGGTTATGGAGCCCGAGACGTTATGAAGCCCGAGACGTTATGAAGCCCAAGATGTTAAGAAGCCCAGGTAGAGAAGTCATAATAGTTAAGTCTTAAGTCCGAGTTAGACTCTACATGTAACCCGCCCCTTCAACTTATATAAGGAGGGGCAGGGCTCCCCAAAGAGGGGTAACAGAGAAATAATCTTAGGGCTAGACATAACTGGGAGAGCCGGTTTACGGCGACTCCCTCGTGATGATAATGAGACCTAGCCTCAAACAGCATGCAGGGTTGTTACCGGATGATGTTTTTCGGGGCCCGAAGCTGTCTAAATCCTTGTCTTGTGTTGCGTCTCTCGATTCCACTCAACCCCTCTCAAGCTACCACATAGATGCGTTGGCCTCATGACTAAGTCCTCACACTAGGACATCTGCCGTAACAATTCCACGACAGTTGGCGCCCACCGTGAGGCCTGCGCATGGTGGTGTTGAGTTCTTGGAGGGCTTGAAGGGATCTCTCTTCAGGGATCGAGAAGCTCGTGATTGATCGGATAAAAAAACCCGGCGCGGAACGACCGCGGAGGAGAACCCGGTGGGGAACAACTTTTGTCAGAGCTATCAAATTCATCGTTTTATGATCAGAATCAAGGTTAGTTTTGAAGCTAGCGGTACGCGATTCGAAGACAAGAGAAATTGGGGTTGCATAGTGTGCGGCCGCCGTAACCAGTCAATCCGTCGAAAACAGATTAATTCTCCCGCTGCTGCCTGTTTTGCGAGCGCATCAAAACCGGATACGTAACTCGCCGAAACCAGCGTGGTTAAAATTTCCGTTGCAGGGCGAGTCACCGAGGCAGATGGGAATCCGGGGAAACTTTTGCGGTCACGTTTGGGTATCAAACAATCTGAGGTTCACACGCTACATGAGATGGAAAGAATCCAATAAACCGGTCAAAGCAGTTACGACTCGGAGAAGAACTGGGACATGGGCGTGGACTTTGCTCTTGCCCTCGAGTCACCCACGCCCCTACCCCGCCGGGCTGGCGTTCCTCCAAACTACCGCCGGTCCTTGCTATCGCCTCTGCAATGAAATCGCCAGCATCCTCGACGCTCGAGGCCGCCGCCGGCTCGCCTCGCACTGACGCTGCCTCGGCCGCGCTGGTTGCAACCCGCGCCCCCGTTACCTTCGCTTCGCCTCTGCTATGACTCCCTCCGGTGTATCATTGCCACCTGCTGCCATCGTTGAGTCACTTCCGCCTCTGAGCCGCCGCCTCCGAGCTGCGCCCTGTCGCGAGCCGCTCGTTTTCTGCTTCGACCTCGTCTCGCCACGGCGGTTCTCTATCACCGCGTTAAGTCGCTATTGCTTTACTGCTATTACAAATCGCCGCCGTTGCCGTGGTTCACCCCGTTGGGTCGCTTCTGCCATGGCCTGCTTGGTGCATCCATGCGACGAACCGGCCCTTGCCGTGGCCGGCCACAAGCCACTCCTCCCGCCGCCAAGTGACTGGGAGGACCTCCGCTGCGAACGGAGCTTCGTTTTCACCTCTGCTATAGGCCTCGCCTCGCACCGACGAATCGCCGTCTGTGAGTTGCCTTCGAGCATGGCCATCACCTCCATGGAGCCACTGCAGGTGTGCCTCTACTGTCATGCGTCAAGTCGACCAGCCGCATCCTCGAACTGCCACCTGGCCTGGCAGCACGCCGCCTCGTTGAACCGCCGGCCCCGAGCACGCCCACGCGGCCAAGTCGCCACCACGGCTTGGAGGACACTTCCGCCGAATCGCTGCACCGTACTGGCTCACCTCTGCCGTAAACCATCGTGGTCTCGGGCCCGACGAACCGGAACCACCTTGAGCTACTTCAGCCGCACTCCTCCACGAATCGCGGTCGCCAGTTCACCTCTGCTCGAGCCGATGCCGGGTTACCACGGACTCGCCCCGCTGCCTGTGGGTCGGTTCGCCACCACCAAATCGCCGCCTGCCTCCGCTTCTGCTACACCATGACTCGCCTTTACGTGAGTCGCCGCCACCCCGTTAACCCACCATCAGTGTCGAGCCGGCCACGAGCCGCCCTTGCGACCTCTCTCCAAGTCGCCGTATGAGCCGCCATTTGTCTCCGCCGGATTACCGCGCGTTCAAACTGCCGTTTCCCGAGCCGCCTTCGCCATGGCCCCGGGCTGCCGGTCTATGCCGGCGCACCTCAGCGGGTGAACCGCCGCCATTTCTGCGTCCTCGAAGTGCCTCTACTCGCGAGCCGCCCCCGCTCATCTCTGTACTGAGCCATCGCCGCCTTGTCTTGCCTTTTGCCCAGCACCGCTGGTTTGTCTCGCCACTATGGCTATCTCCGCCTGCTGCGTGCCCCTGCTCCGGCTGTTGCGCCCGCGCGCCCGTGCCTGAGCCGCCCGCTCGCTGGCTCGATTCCGCATCGCCGCCTCGTCGGCTCCGCCTGCACTCGCTGAAAGTTGGTTGGTCTGAACTCCGAATGAAAGACTGTCTATACAGTGTGTTTTCACACATGAGTTGTTCTTCAGAGTATTTTTGTGTGCTGTCCACAAGCATTTGTTGCTACAGGATATGCACCCGTCGAGCATGCATTGCTTGGTGTAGATGGCCGCCGCTGCCAGCATCGATGGCTGGGACTTGAGCATCTTGTCGTCGACAAGGCCGAGCTTGATTAAAAGGAGTACAGTACATGGACATGTATTACAAAATTAATACAAGTGGTTTTTTCTTCCTGATCTGCTGGTCTGCTAGTAACAAGACGTGAGGAGTCAAGAATATGAGAAACAAGCGCTATGGCATGGCTCCCTAGGTCTGATGGGAAGCTACTACCGTTGGAAAACAAGGAAATTACTATCGCTAGCAGTTAATACAGGGGAAGGTCGCTTCAACAGTTGTTATGAGCAAGGCTGGCTGTTGCACAGAGTTTGTGAGTTTGTACGTAGACATGCTGGGGAAAACATCAAGTGGTTTCAGGGTTTTCTTTGCGATTGCCTACTGATTGTTATTCAAAAAATTGGGAGAGATGGAGTCAACAAGATTTAACTGTATACAGGATACAGATCAGAGGATGAATCTGTTTTTTGAGAGTTTTTGCTCGTCAAAACACCACAGTACGGGGATTTTGCTGACGGTAAGAGCACTTGCATATACAGCCGGTTCGAACCTTGCGCGGTTTCTATCAGCCCCACACTGGAATGGCATCATAACCCAGCTCCTGAAGGATCTATCCGGCAGTCAGTTGCACAGATATGTAAAACTATTAATATTCTCAGACTTCGCTGATATTGCACCGACAAATTAGAGAGAACCTTGAGAAGTACTTGGTCTTGTGCCATGCCCACGATAATAAGGGCGACAGATTTGTCAGCACTCACAACTGCAACCAATGATGAAATGCTTGACTATACCAATTAGTTAAGAAATGGTATGTTGGAGGCCTACTCTGGACAAAGTGGCTAAACTGCCATTGAAATTACTGGAGAATATATGGACGTTATATACGGATCATCTATCATCCGAACAAATCAGGTGATATTCATCTAAAGTTTATTTTTCTTAACACATATTGTTTTTATCAAAGAACAATTACTTGGTCAATGATATTTTTTCGCAGAACCATTATTCCTTACAAAAAGGTGTTACAAAAGGAGGGGGGGCAAATATTATTTTTGCACTAGCGCTCATCCTGCGCAGATTACCACCCCCGCTACATCAACACACGTGATTGACCTATTGTCCGCCCCCGCGGCCAACTCTCCCGCCCGCGCCGGTTTACAAAACGCCGCGGCCGACTCATCTGTCCGTACCACCCTTGCGGTCTGGTCTACATCAACACACCGGGCCGCACCTGTCTGCATGAGCTATTTATTGAGTATGAGCAAGTCACTGCTTGGTTAGCCCGGTTTTCTTCCAACAAATTGGAGGCAATTTATCATTCAGCCGCCGTCTGCGCTGGATGGCTCAATGGACATGCGCACAAAACGTTGCCACTACAGTTTGGTTAACTTCAAACAGCCAGTTGGAAGGAACCATTGGCCGAGTTGCTGACACGGCTCATACGGGATCATTTATAACCCGCCGCAGTCACCTCAACCTTCTGTGGATTCATATCGCGTTATCAACACCAATGATATATACCTTCTGCTATGGTCAAATACGGAGAATCTCAAGACAACTCCTTGAGTCATCTTAAGACTCGGGGGCTACGATGATATGACTCAGCAAGTCTTGCCAGTTTCAGCAAATTCAAGTGCCCCAGGACGTTGAAGGGAAAGATAACTCGGTCCCAGAGGCTACTGTTATATTGATGAATATTTAAAGGCTGTCAGAAATATTCCGGCTCACAATGATGCTTCCGGTTTATAGTCCAGTTTAAGGGAAATCCCGTCTCCCACACAGCGCTGAAGCTCTTAGTATCTGGTTCAAGTCCGGTTTAAGAGGAAACTATCTCTTGCAAAGCTCTGACGCTCTCAATATCCGGTTAAAAATTCCGGTTCAAGAAGAATTTATCTCTTGCAAAAAGTTAAAGGTTGCCGAAGAGGACCTGTTGCCATGATGCACGGTTCAAACATGGGTATCCGACATTATTGGCTTATCATATTATTGATCATATGGGGGCTCCCGGCTTATTGCAGCAAAGCTATGATTACCCTTCGATCCGGCTTATAAAGCCATAAAAAATCACTTGGGGGCTTGGTCGTATTCGAACCATAGCTACACCTCTTGATCGGCGTAAGGCCACCAGGAAAATCACTTGGGGGCTTGGTCGTATTCGAACCATAGCTACACCTCTTGATCGGCTCAAGGCCAAAAGAAAATTACTTAGGGGCCAAAGAGAGTGTTGCAAAAGCACAACTCAAACATAGGCACCCACTGAGCACAGCTCAAAATATTGCTTGGGGATTCTTTGCTATCGCAATGAATAAAGAATCTACACTTGTAATAGGCTATCAAGCCACGGCTTGGAAGCCTGGTGTATACACCTAAAACCCCGGGTTAGCCTGCCTTTTTTAAGTAAGTCACTCCGTCCAGGTAAACCAGGTATGACCCACCGAACTTTGACAAGTCAATCTCATAAGACCCTGAACTTGTCAAAGTTAAAACGACGATTGGTTAAAGTCCATCTTAAAAGTCTTTGTAAAATGGTTTAACTCAGCGGCCTGGCAGCCCATGAAAAGCCTCGAATTTGGGGCCTGGCAGCCCGTGAAAAGCCTCGACTACAAGTTTTTATATGCTTTTATTTGCCAAGTGTTTTCTGCTTTGATGTTTTTGATAAACCGGTGTTCATTAACCCAGCTTGGCTTTCAACTACAAGTTGTTAGTACATGATTAGTTATAATCCGGCGCTTATTAACCCGGTCTAGTTTTGACTATAAGTCGCCAGTATATATATTTGGATTGCACCATTGGAATCATGCGCTTATAAATCATTGGGTATATTATTCAAGTCTTTAATTAGCCAACATGGCTGGATTTTTATTATGGTTATCAATAACCAATATTATGGTTGAGGTTTTCAAAGTCGCTTCAGCGCAATGGATATTATTTTATCGATGGATATGATTTATTCTACAATGGAGGGAATAGTCCCGAGTCGCTGTAGGCTTACGACCCGACACTTGGGGACTACATTATTCAAGTTGAGATTACATAAAAAAAGCAAGTCTCATGTCGCTGCAAGCATGCACCATGACACTTGGGGGCTAATGCAAAGTCATTTTTATTAGTTTTATCAAAGACCTGACTCATCATATCATAATGAGCCGGCCCTTGGGGGCTACCAATTGCTCCTGTCAACAATTCAAGGTACACAAATTTTCATCTATTATTGAAGGATCCATCGCTCTGTTGGTAAAGCACAAAGCTCTTAACCTTGTGGACGTGGGTTCAAAGCCCATGGTGGAGTTACATCATATGATGTTATTTTCAATGAAGTATACATAAAGTCCCAGCTTAGTATTATCTTACTAAGCCGGCCCTTGGGGGCTACACGTTGCTGTTCAAGTCTACATGATCATATTTATAAAGTCCCTGCTCATCATTGCATAATGACCCGACACTTGGAGGCTACACTGGTTGAAGTTTTTATAAACATAAGACAATTACAAGTCCCAGGTTGCTGCAAGCATGACAACCCGGCACTTGGGGGCTACACATGTGGAATACTCAGTGTATGACTAGTGATTGAGATGAACAACCTGGATTTCTTCAAGCTTGTGACATTCATATTGAAGCAAGTCTTAAGCTGTTACTATGTTCCCGTCTTAAGACTTGGGGGCTACAAGTGATAGGCATATAAGAGGTATATTTTCAAGCTTGATGTTAACTACAACTATGACCCGGTGCCATCAGTATTTATAAACCGGCGATTTGGTGAGGATAAACCGGCAAGTTCTACATTCTTAAACCGGCTGAAGATCAGATGAGTATTTCAAAGACCAATATTTTTGTTAAGCATTGGGAGCTGAGTCAAATGAATTATTCTTCACAATATTTCTCTGTGACAAACCAATGTCAGCAAATTGATTATGAAGCTGGCTGATTGACCCGGATTTTCTAGAAGAAGGAAATGACAAGGACTTAAGGATGATCAGGATCAGTTTAACATGGATAAATCCAAATTAAACTGGGGGCTAATGTCGGGGATATACCCCGCGGTATGACCCGGCCGGAGTTATAACCCGGCTGGTACTTGGTAAACCGGCAGGAGTTATGTCAGATGATAACCCGGCAGGAGTTAAGTCAGATGATAACCCGGCAGGAGTTAAGTCAGATGATAACTCAGCAGGCAATCATAAACCAGCAGACAATCATAAACCGGCAGACCATCATAAACTAGCAGACCATCATAAACCGGCAGACCATCATAAACCGGCAGACCATCATAAACCGGCACCAGTCATAACCCGGCAGACAGTGATAACTGGGTTGCCAGGGGTTATGGAGCCCGAGACGTTATGAAGCCCAAGACGTTATGAAGCCCAAGATGTTAAGAAGCCCAGGAAGAGAAGTTAGAATAGTTAAGTCTTAAGTCCGAGTTGGACTCTACATGTAACCCGCCCCTTCAACTTACAGCGACTCCCTCGTGATGATAATGAGACGTAGCCTCAAACAACATGTAGGGCTGTTACCGGATGATGTTTCCCGGGGCCCGAAGCTGTCTAAATCCTTGTCTTGTGTTGCGTCTCTCGATTCCACTCAACCCCTCTCAAGCTACCACATAGATGCGTCGGCCTCACGACTAAGTCCTCACACTAGGACATCTGTCGTGACAATTCCACGACAGAAAGGTTCCGAGTGATTCGGGTATTTTTTGGAGTACCGGAGAGTTACGGGAATTCGTATTGGGCCTTAATGGGCCATACGGGAAAGGAGAGAAAGGCCTCAAAGGGTGGCCGCACCCCTCCCCATGGACTGGTCCGAATTGGACTAGGGAGGGGGGCGCCCCCTTCCTTCCTTCTCCTTTTCCCTTCCCTTTTTCCTATTCCATGTGGCAGGTTGAATCCTACTAGGACTAGGGAGTCCTAGTAGGACTCCACACTTTGGGCGCGGCCTATGAGGGCCGACCTCCTCCTCCCTCCATCCTTTATATACGTGGCCAGGGGGAACCCATAGACACAACAATTGATCTGTTGATCTCTTAGCCGTGTGCGGTGCCCCCCTCCACGATAATCCACCTCAGTCATATCGTAGCGGTGCTTAGGCGAAGCCCTGCGTCGGTAGCATCATCATCACTGTCACCACGCCGTTATGCTGACGAAGCTCTTCCTGGAAGCTCTACTGGATCGTGAGTTCGCGGGACGTCACTGAGCTGAACGTGTGTTGAACGCGGAGGTGCCGTACGTTCGGTACTGAGTATCGGTCGATCGTGAAGACGTACGACTACATCAACCGCATTGTTATAACGCTTCTGTTTACGGTCTACGAGGGTACGTAGATGTCACTCTCCCCTCTCGTTGCTATGCATCACTATGATCTTGCGTGTGCGTAGGAATTTTTTTGAAATTACTATGCTCCCCAATAGTGGTATCAGAGCCAGGTTTATGCGTAGATGTTATATGCACGAGTAGAACACAAGTGAGTTGTGGGCGCTACTAGTCATACTGCTTACCAGCATGCCATACTTTGATTCGGCGGTATTGTTGGATGAAGCAGCCCGGACCGACATTACGCGTACGCTTACGCGAGACTGGTTCTACTGACATGCCTCGCACACAGGTGGCTGGCGGGTGTCAGTTTCTCCAACTTTAGTTGAATCGAGTGTGGCTACGCCCGGTCCTTGTGAAGGTTAAAGCAACACATACTTGACGAAATATCGTTGTGGTTTTGATGAGTAGGTAAGAACGGTTCTTGCTCAGCCCGTAGCAGCCACGTAAAACTTGCAACAACAAAGTAGAGGACGTCTAACTTGTTTTTGCAGGGAAAGTTGTGATGTGATATGGTCAAGACGTGATGAGATATAAATTGTTGTATCAGATGATAATGTTTTGTTAAAGTTATCGGCAACTGGCAGTAGCCTTATGGTTGTCTCTTTATTGCATAAGATGCAAGCGCCAAATAATTTCTTTACTTTATCGCTATGCGATAGCAATAGTTGCAAGAGCAATAGTTGGCGAGACGACCATGTGACAACACGTTGATAGAGATCAAGATGATGGAGATCGTGATGTCATGTCGGTGATGATAGAGATCATGACAGTACTTTGGAGATGGAGATCAAAGGCGCAAGATGATCATGGCCATATCATGTCACATATTTTGATTTCATGTGATGTTTATCTTTTATACATCTTATTTTGCTTGGTTCGGCGGTAGCTTTATGTCGGTGTACAAAAAGAGGGGAGCGTTTTTGTACCCCTATACCTGTGCACGGGCAGTCGGAGCCGCGCCTACGGTCATGCCAAGCAGAACAGGGGACGTAAGCCAAGGTAAGACCAAAGCCCAAGATAATAAGAGCAACGCCAAGGCCAAGACCACAAAGAGCAGAGGGACGAAGCAGGTTCCCTCGGCAAGACCCTTGCCGGGCCAGCCTCAGCAGCCCCGGCAAGATCCTTGCTGGGACAGCTCGCCCCGCGCCAACAGAGCGGGCCACCCTTGAGCCCACGGTCTCCAACATTACGTTGGGCCAGGGCTCAAGAGGCACCTCCGTGGTGGCATGCAGATCTTTGTGAAGACATATTCAAGATTAGATGAGGATTAGAAGACGACGATCCTCGGCAAGATCCTTGCCGAGGAAGGCCACCAGACCCCCGGCAAGGCCCTTGTCGGGGACGACAGCGCGCCACGGCAAGACCCTTGCCGGGCCACCCGGCGAGGCCCTCACCAAGGACGTCAGCAGGGCCACCGCCAGGCCCACGCCAACCAAGCTTCCACCACCGTTCACATGCAGCTGCCAGCCCAACCAGCTGGGCGGGCACCTGCGTGGCAACATGCAGCTCCCAGGCCAACTCATCGAGCGCCTGCGTGGCGGCATGCTGATCTTCGTGAAGGCTCCGCCACTGCGCCACCTCAGCTGCCTGCCTGACTACATGGCACCACGCGCCTCACTGGCCAGGGCGCGTGTCAAAGCGAGGAGGAGCGGCGACGGACTGGACGGGCCTCGCCCCCATCCCCAATAAAGCAAGGGGACACCTAAGCTACGCATTAAATGCGTCTTGTCCTATAATACGAGCGATAAGCTCAGGGCACTGTACGCCTTTCCACCTCCTATGTGCCACTGTGGCAGCCCCTTCCGACTATAAAAGGAGGCCCATGGCATACTGGAGAAGGATTCGTCTCTTTCAAACCACGCACTGACCACAGCTAGTTTGAGAGCTCATGAACTCTCTGAAATACACCCACCAAAGCAGGACTAGGGTTTTACGCATCCTCGCGGCCCGAACCTGGGTAAAAGATCCTTGTGCTGTCTACTAGCCCTGCTCTTCTCGCAACCCCGCGCCCCGGCAACCGTAGTAGGGATTCTTGTGATCCCATAGGTGTCGTTCCACACCGACATCTTTGGCGCGCCAGGTAGGGGGCGCAATTGTGAGAATATGGTATAGTAGTTAGCCTAGCAGTTCTTCGTCGCCATGGCTCCTAAGAAGAAGACGGCCACGGCGGTCGTTTCGTTGGGAGCCGAACGGCCCGTGCCGGTGCGGGCGGGCAGTGGACCGGTCGCAGACAGGACCCGGGCCACGGTCCGCGAGCACCAGCATCGCCCTGGTAGTCAGAGCCTGGCGAACGGCGTCGTTCACGCACCAGACGACCGGCTACACGTCGCCGGATCCAAAGACGGAGCTGGGCCCCCCGCAGGCTGCGCGGGGCCCTCCAGGGGTGTCGTTGTGCCACCTCCGGGCGGCACAGCGACCTCCAGGACGCCCACACCGGCGACCACTACGCACTCTTCCCATGGTGTGCGTGTCGAGCAGCATCACCGCGTTGGTGACCCTGGGCACCGCCGTGGGAAGAGCCCCGTGCATCGTCCGCAGGATGAAGGGGTTCAGCACGCCGGCCGAAGCGCTGGCGAAAATGGCACGCAGCCGCTGGGTCGTAACGGAGCTCCTTCTAATGTAGTTAGAAGTCGAAGCGCGCCGCGATCCACGCAGCTGTCGCCGCCGCCCACGCCGGCAGAAGCTTTGGCGCGCGCGCAGCTGCTCCTCGACTTCCCTCCTGCAGCGGAGAAGCTTGACGAGTGGAGGGCCACCATCCGGAGCCTCGTCGCCGTCGCCAA
This sequence comes from Aegilops tauschii subsp. strangulata, assembly GCF_002575655.3. Taxonomy (NCBI): domain Eukaryota; kingdom Viridiplantae; phylum Streptophyta; class Magnoliopsida; order Poales; family Poaceae; genus Aegilops; species Aegilops tauschii. Next base: position 552,634,422 of record NC_053037.3, read on the forward strand.
CAAAGACGATCCGCGACCGGCGGGACCCTCGGGTCGGCGCTCCACCGAGCCACCGCATGCTGGCGCTGGGAGGACCGGGGGAGTTGTGGCCACGGTGCACTCTCCTCCTCCTCGCCAGCCGCCGCGGGCGTCGGCCCGTCGTGACGACAGTTGTGATAACATCTCCATAGCGTCGTCCGACCCGCGGACCCTCCGCGACCAGCTCCAGGTCCTTCGGGAACGATCTCACGAAGACGCTCGAACCACCGTCGAGCGCCGGCGCGAAACGCGCCGCCAGTCGGACAAGCGGGCGGGACCCGCTATGGACCACCCGGCACCGGGGGGCTCCGGCGGCCTACCTTACGAGGTGGGCTGCCCGGCCTTCACCCGTGAGCTGCGGTAGTTCCAGTGGCCGTCCCATCGCACGTTCAAGCCCGACGTCCGCGAGAAGTACACTGGCAAGAGCCATCCGTCCGGGTTCCTCAGCATCTGCACCATCACGATGCAGGCTGCTGGGCTCGCGACGACAAGGTGCTTGCCAACTATTTCCCACTGGCGCTCAAGCCCAATGTGATGTCTTGGTTGATGCACTTGCCGGTAGATTCCATTTCTTCTTGGTCGGATCTGTGCCATGAGTTCGTTGGCACCTTCACAGGAGGCCACCAAGCTCATGGCCAGGCCTGTGATCTGCATATCATTCCCTAGAAGGAAGGGGAGACCCTGCGCAAGTACATCCAGAGATTCGGCCGGGTGCAGTACAACATCCCCGACGTTCATCCCAGCGCTGTGATTAGCGCGTTCCACCAGAACGTGCACAATCGCAAGATGCGCGAGGAGCTGGCGATGACCAAGGTTAAGGATGTGGTCGAGCTCTACGTTCTGGCCGATAGATGCGCCCGGGCTGAAGAGGGAAGGAAGTACCCCGACGAAGACGCCGGCGCGGAAACCGACACTATCGATGAGGACGCCGCTACCCTGACGAAGAAGGGCCGGCGTCGCAACAGGAAACGCAAGGGCAAGGCCGTGCTTGCCATTGAGGGATCTGACGACACCGGTGCCGGCAAGAAGGTCAAGGCAGGCGCTCCCGACAAGGAGATTGCCGGGTGCGCTGCCTGCCGGGCCTTGGCGGCTACCGACAAGCCAGGGAGCTCCGGCAAGCAATACTGCAAGATCCACCGCACCAAGGGCCACGACCTCCAGAACTGCCGACAAGTCGAGCTGCTTGCTGATAAGAAAAAGGCTGAGTACGAGAGGCGGGACAAGGAGATGGACCAGGACGGTGCTGAGGGATCCGGCAAGAAGCGTGGCGGCCAAGGAGGCCGCCCCGGCAAGGACAACCAGCAAGAGAGGCCCGCCCGGGGCCGAGACAAGAAACAAGAAGACGATGATCACGACGAGGCCAGCGAGTCTGGTGAGCAAGGGTTCCAAAAGGCTACGGAGGCCATGTGCATCGATGGCAGCGCCTCGCTGCATACCTCTCACCGCCAGCTCAAGCAGTGGGCGCGTGACATTACAGCAGTAGAGCCGTCGTTCGACGCTCAGAAACCGCTGAAGTGGTCCAGCACGCCCCTCATCTTTGACGCGGAGGACCACCCTGACCGCACTGCCGCGGTCGGGTGTTTGCCATTGTTGGTCTCACCAACGATATGCAACCTCAGGGTGAACAAGATGTTGGTTGACGGCGGGGCCGACCTGAACCTGATCTCGCCTGTCGTGATCAAGAGGTTGCAAATCCCTGATGGAGACCTCGAGGAAACGGGCTCATTTCAAGGGGTCAATCCGGGGAGGAGTCGGCTGAAGGTCACACTGCCCGTGACATTTGGAGGAGAGTTGAACTACAGGACGGAGAGGATCGTCTTCGACGTGGCCGAGATCCCCTTGCCCTACAACGCGATCCTCGGCCGCCCGGCACTAGCCAAGTTCATGGCGGCGTCACACTATGCCTACAACATGCTAAATATGCCCGGGCCATTGACCATCATCTCCGTCCCCTCCGACAAGAAGGACACACTGATTTGCGCCGACCAACTCTACCGGGAGGCAGTTGCAGCAGCTGCCGCCAAGGCACCTGCTCCTGCCGCTGAAGCCCCGGGAGGGAGGAAGAAGCCCGGCAAGACCTCTCGCACCCACTCCGGCAAGCGCACCTCTTCGGAGTGTTGTGCCACCGTCGAGGACGTGCCAGAGAGCTCTACCGACAAGAGCAAGAGATCAAGAGCCGAGCCACCGCAAACCAAGAAGGTGTCCGCCAGGGAGGATGGCACGGGAGGGGCCTTCACCATAGGCTCCACCCTCGGCAGCAAATAGGAAGGCGCGCCCATCACCTTCCTGCAGGCGAATGTCGACGTGTTTGCATGGCAAGCATCCGACATCCCCGGTGTTCCCAGGGAGGTGATTGAGCACCACCTAGCTGTCTTGCCCCATGTGCAGCCCGTCCAGCAGAAGGTCAGAAAGCAGGCTCTAGAGAGGCAGAAGTTCATCACGAAGGAGATCAGGAAGTTGGAAGCGGCAGGTTTGGTGAGGGGACTGCTCCATCCGACGTGGTTGGCCAATCTGGTAGTGGTGCGCAAGGCGAATGGGAAGTGGAGGTTGTGTATTGATTACACAGATATCAATAAGGCTTGTCCTAAGGACCCCTTCCCGTTGCCGCGCATCGACCAGATTGTTGACTCCACGGCCGGGTGTGATCTGTTGTCATTCCTCGACGCCTACTCGGGCTACCACCAGATCTTCATGACAAGAGAGGATGAAGAAAATACAGCGTTCATCACCCCATGTGGTACGTATTGCTTTTTACGGATGCCTTTCGGGTTGAAGAGCGCTGGCTCAACATTTGCAAGAGCAGTCCAAATTGGTTTCGAACCTCAGCTCCATAGAAATATGGAGGCCTACATGGATGACATAGTGGTCAATACCAAGGATGGGCCAACTCTTGTGCAAGATCTGGAAGAGACATTTGCCAACCTTCGCAAAATCAACCTCAAGCTGAACCCTGAGAAGTGTGTCTTCGGCGTTCCATCCGGCAAGCTTCTCGGGTTCTTTGTGTCGCAGCGCGGAATCGAGGCAAACCCAGACAAAATCAAGGCTATTGAGCAGATAGAGGCGCCCAAGCGGATCAAGGATGTGCGTCGGCTCACCGGCTGCGTTGCCGCCATGAGCCAATTCATCTCCAAGTCCGCCGAGCACGCCCTTCCTTTCTTCAAAATCTTGAAGAAGGCAGGCTCAATGGAATGGACCCCAAAAGCCAAGGCAGCATTGCAGGATCTGAAGAAATACCTTTCCTCCATGCCAATACTGGTTGCGCCTAAACCACAAGAGTCGTTGCTGCTGTATCTGGCGGCGACGAATCAAGTGGTCAGCGCCGCGCTAGTGGCACAGAGGGAGGTCAACGAGGAGGCAGTGATGGCGGCAGAACCAGCGGATGGCAAGCCCAAGATTCCACCGGCAGGGCCCGGTGCCGGCAAGGCGAGGCCCCCGGCAGAGTCTGATGCCACTGAGGCAGTGCCCGCGCAGTCAAGTGAGGTGGTGCAGAAGAAGAAGATGATGCAGCACCCGGTTTACTTTGTCAGCTCCCTCTTGCAGGGAGCTAGATCGAGGTACTCCGATGTGCAGAAATTGCTCTTTGGCCTCCTTATGGCCTCGAGGAAGCTGCGTCATTACTTCCAAGCCCACGAGATCACTGTCGTCACCCGCCTCCCTTTGCAACGGATACTGCATAACCCGGATGCAACCGGGAGGATTGTGGAGTGGGCCTTGGACTTGTCAAGTTTCGGTTTGAAGTTTGAAAGTACCTCGACAATTCAGAGCAGAGTCTTGGTGGAGTTCATTGGAGAATGGACCTCAACGCCTGACAAAGAAATCCAGGAGACCACTCTCCCTGGCATGGAGGAAGAGCGCGACTGGATCATGTACTTTGATGGGGCTTTCTCGCTGCAAGGCGCCGGTGCCGGTGTGCTACTGTCGCGCCTACCGGGGAGCACTTCAAGTACGTGATCCAGATGCACTTTCCCCGAGAGATTTCCACCAACAACACTACTGAGTACGCGGGATTGCTTGTCGGTCTCAGGATCGCGGCAGACCTCGGGGTTAAGAAGCTCATCGTCAGGGGTGACTCGCAGCTTATTGTCAGGCAGGTCAACAAGGATTACCAAAGCCCATTGATGGAAGCCTACGTAGATGAAGTGAGGAAGCTGGAGGAGCGCTTTGACGGTATCCAAGCGGAGCACGTCCCCCGAATGGAGAACGACACTGCCGATTACCTGTCAAAGCGTGCCGCATTCAAGCTACCTGTGGAACCGGGTACCTTTTTGCTCCACCTAACTCAACCATCCGTCAAACCATCAATGGGGCAGAACAAGCGAAGGAAGTCGGGTCCCGGCAAGTACTTTCCTACCGAGCCCTCTGGGGCTGCGCAAGGGTGCCGCCGCGGACGCTGAGCCTGCCCAAGAGCAGCTACCTCCGGCAGGGCGTCAAGCCCTAGCCGTAGAGATAGCCGCTCCCACGGCGGAAGAAATGCCTTTGGTCCTTGCCGTCGAGCCCCGGGCTCCGGCATGGGCACAACATACCATCCGATTCCTCCAAACAGGGGAGCTTCCTGAGGAGCAGGAAGAAGCGGAGAAAGTAGCCCGTCGGTCCGCCCTGTACCAGTTCGTCGATGACGTCCTGTACAGGAGAAGGCCGAACGGAGTGAAATTGAAGTGCATCCCCCAGGAGGAAGGACTGGAGCTGTTGGCGGAGATACATGGACGCATATGTGGCTCCCACATAGGGTCAAGGGCCCTTGCCGGGAAGGCATTCCGACAAGGTTTTTTCTGGCCCACAGCCCTCCAGGATGCGGCAGCACTAGTAACCAAGTGTGAAGCGTGTCTGTTCCATTCAAAGAAGCTTCATCAACTAGCCCAAGCCCTTCAAACAATCCCTCTCTCTTGGCCATTCTCGGTCTGGGGGCTCGACATACTGGGCCCTTTCCCCCGCGCTGTCGGGGGCTTTGAGTACTTGTACGTTGCAATCAACAAGTTCACAAAGTGGCCGGAGGTGGAAGCAGTGAGAAAGGTTACTGCTCAGTCAGCTGTCAAGTTTTTCAAAGGACTAGTCTGCCGTTTTGGTGTGCCAGATAGAGTCATCACCAACAACGGCACACAATTCACGAGCCACACCTTCATGCAATACATTCAAGACCTCGGCTGCAAGGTCTGTTTTGATTCCGTGGCACACCCACGGAGCAACGGCCAAGCGGAGAGGGCGAATACTGAAGTGTTGCGAGGCCTAAGGACAAAGACTTTTGACAACCTGCGCAAGAGCGGAAGGCGCTGGATTGATGAATTGCCGGCGGGTCTTTGGTTGATCAGGACGACGCCAAATCGAGCCACTAGCCAGACACCTTTTGCCCTGGTCTACGGGGCAGAAGCAGTTCTCCCCACGGAACTCATATACGGGTCACCTCGAGTTCTCGCTTATGATGAGCTTGAGCAAGAGAAGTTGCGCCAAGATGACGTGACGCTCCTTGAGGAAGATCGTCTTCGGGCGGCTGTGAGAGCAGCGCGCTACCAGCAAGCCTTGCGCCGCTACCATAGCCGCAAGGTTCATGCCCGAAGCTTTAAGGAAGGCGACCTTGTTCTTCGGCGTGTTCCGTCGGCCAAGAAAGCCAACAAGTTGACGCCGAAGTGGGAAGGCCCTTATCGGGTAATACGAGTCACCAGGCCCGGCGCAGTCTGCCTGCAGACCGAAGATGCCGTCCCAGTGAGCAACTCCTGGAACATCGAGCATCTTCGCAAGTTTTACCCATAAGGCGCGGCTTGCCGGGCTGGCAAGGCATGTAACCCTTTCATACAAAGCCAGGCGCTGACCCTGAGCATAAATAAATGAAGCGCTGGCGCCCTAAGTCATAGCATGCATGCTAGGTCGAGTCTCTTCCTTGGTTAGGGTTGATAGTGCTCAGCAGCGACTAACCCCTAGCTTAGAGGTCGAGTGTGCGTCTATCTGTTTCTCTTCTGTCCTCTTTTGGTTCTCAGGGCACATGAGCACTTCTGTCGAGCTACTTGGAAGAAAGAAAATGACCGGCGTCCCGACCCCGGCAAACCAGAGTTGCCGGGGGCTGCGAGCACAAGGTTCCAACCGCGGCAAGATGAGATTGCCGGGGGGCTGCAGATCCAGATAAGCCTTTTATCCTCTGTCATGCATTTCGGAACAGGACTAGGGCATGTGAAACCTCGTTTTTATCTCTAGGCTGCCGTGCTCCCCTTTTTCCTATACCTAAGGATTATTTCCTGGGTCTGGATTTGGTTGTAGCCGCGGCGGCAAGGAGGTAGAACGAGGAGCCTAAAGCCCACTTCATCCCTGCCTCCGCCGAGAGCGTGAGAACGGTCGAGTGGAGTGGGGGACGGCAAGGCCTGTTGCCGGGCGAAAAACATTTATCTTAAACAATAACAAGGATTCGCTCCATGTCGCGGGATTTACCCACGAATGAAAAACCCGGCAAGCATCCCTTTTTCATTAAAAACATCCCATACAGGTATGGTTCGTACGGAATGAAAAACATGAACAAGGGGATTACAAGTTCTAAATTTAACGAAGGCCCGCAGGCTTACAAACTAAAAAACAGATAAGATGCCCGTAATCCCTTTCTTGTCCTTTCTCCTCAGGAGGCAGGTCAAGGAGGCGAGAGGGCAAAATGGGCGCCTAGGCGAGCTACGAGCAGCAGAAAGCACGAAGAGAACACCTCGGTGGCCGCCCACGGGTGGGCCGGTGATGACGGTGCCGGGAAAGGAGCTGGAATACGAGGCAGCAGGACCGGCAATACGCGATGAAGGCGTCGGTGCCCGCGTACTCTGAGTTGACGGCCTTTCCGCCCGCCCTCTTCCTCTTCCGCAGCCTCCCGACGCCAGCCGCCCAAGGAGACGGCCCCGAGAAGTTCAAGGAGCTGGCCCCAGCACCGGCAAACCTCTGCCGGAGGAGCGGCCAGGTGCAGATGCTGCTGCTGCTGCACCCTCCCAGGCGCGGGGCGTCCGACGCCTAATCGGACTCGTCCCCGTCATCTGCCCCGCTATCCTCCTCATCACTTTCGCTCGAGGAAGAGCTTCGATCGTCGGAATCTCCATCGGAGGAGCTCTCCACGCAGCACTTCAGGCGAGTTCCAAACTCTCCGAAGACCTTGACGGAGAGCAGGTCGTCCTCCATTAATTTGAAGTAGAGGACGAGGCCTGCTGTCAGGCTGTGGATGCGAGCGAACGTCTTCCATCCACGGCGGAGGTACATAACCCGAGGAGCCGGGAAGTCGATGTCGACCCGCATGCCCCCGTTCCCACAGCCCCTCATGTGCAACCTGAGGGTCTGGGGCAGGTCACGCTCCATCACCCGAGCAAACGGGGCGGGGAGACGAAGACGACGACGCGGAGGCCAGCGCATCCTGATGAAGAACTCGCAGGGCTGGTCTTCAACGTGGCCCTCCATCGGGAAAGGCATCATTGGCGGGGGCAAGGCCGGTGCACCGCCCTGTCCTCCTCTTCCCCAAGCACCTCGGCCTCTGCTGCGGCCTCGCCCATGGCCTCGCCCCCTCCCCCTTCCCCTCGCGGCCGGCTCCACCACCGCGGGCTTAGGAGGAGGAGGGACGCGTTGTCGAGCGGCGACCCTCGCCGCCACCGTCGAGGGACCGGGATTCCCCTTCTCCATGGTGGGTGAGAGGAAGAAGCAGAAGCAGGAGGAGATAGAAGATAGAAGAATGCGGGATGCCATCCCCCCTTCCCTCTCTTTATAAAGGAGCGGGGTCGGGGCTCGGCCGCCCCACTCGACCAATCCAGACACAAGAGGCGCAGGGAATCGAGACCGACCGACCCGCTGCCCCAACCAGCGACAGCCCGGTTTCCCGCCTCCACCGCCTGCCACCCCAGACGCATGAAGGACGCGTGGCAAACGTGCAGAACAGAGGGGATGAGTGAAGCGACCTCTCCCCACCCCGTGATCGGGGGGTGTGGACGCCTCGAAGACCGCGGCCCGGCCCCATTCAGTAAATGAGTCGTGCCTCCACGCCTCCCTCTTCTTACGGGGAAGGCGCGAGCCGCCTCTTTACTGCGATGTGACGCATGCGTGCGGAAACCACCCCACGCATGCCGCCCACGTCACGCGCACCCCTCCACGCCACGCCGTGCCGCGCGCGGGTCATGGGAAGCGAAGCGCGCGAAAAGTTTTACCGTGGTGAAAACCGCCCCACCTGCCCGCGCACCGTTTTGGGCCTGGCCCAACAATGTGTCGCGCTTATGTGTGGCCCAGGCCCGGGGGCTCCTGTCGGTGTACAAAAAGAGGGGTGCGTTTTTGTACCCCTATATCTATGCACGGGTAGTCGGAGCCGCGCCTACGGTCACGCCAAGCAGAACAGGAGGTAAGCCAAGGTAAGACCAAAGCCCAAGATAATAAGAGCAATGCCAAGGCCAAGACCACAAAGAGCAGAGGGACGAAGCAGGTTCCCCCGGCAAGACCCTTGCTGGGGCAGCCTCAGCAGCCCCGGCAAGATCCTTGGCAGGATAGCTCACCCCGCGCCAACAGAGCGGGCCACCCTTGAGCCCACGGTCTCCAACATCACGTTGGGACAGGGCTCGGGAGGCACCTCTGTGGTGGCATGCAGATCTTTGTGAAGACATATTCAAGATCAGATGAGGATTAGAAGACGACGGTCCTCGGCAAGATCCTTGCCGAGGAAGGCCACCAGACCCCCGGCAAGGCCCTTGCCGGGGACGACAGCGCGCCACGGCAAGACCCTTGCCGGGCCGCACGTCAAGAGCCTTGTCGGGCCACCCGGGAAGGCCCTCACCAAGGACGCCAGCAGGGCCACCGCCAGGCCCACGCCAACCAAGCTTCCACCACCGTTCACATGCAGCTGCCAGCCCAACCAGCTGGGCGGGCACCTGCGTGGCAACATGCAGCTCCCAGGCCAACTCATCGAGCGCCTGCGTGGCGGCATGCTGATCTTCGTGAAGGCTCCGCCACTGCGCCACCTCAGCTGCCTGCCTGCCTACATGGCACCACGCGCCTCACTGGCCAGGGCGCGTGTCAAAGCGAGGAGGAGCGGCGACAGACGGGACGGGCCTCGCCCCCGTCCCCAATAAAGCAAGGGGACACCTAAGCTACGCATTAAATGCGTCTTGTCCTGTAATACGAGCGATAAGCTCAGGGCACTGTACGCCTTTCCACCTCCTATGTGCCACTATGGCAGCCCCTTCCGACTATAAAAGGAGGCCCACGGCATACTGGAGAAGGATTCGACTCTTTGAACCACGCACTGACCACAGCTAGTTCGAGAGCTCAAGAACTCTCTGAAATACACCCACCAAAGCAGGACTAGGGTTTTACGCATCCTCGCAGCCCGAACCGGGGTAGACGACCCTTGTGCTGTCTACTAGCCCTGCTCTTATCGCAACCCCGCGCCCCGGCAACCGTAGTAGGGATTCTTGTGATCCCATAGGTGTCGTTCCACACCGACACTTTATAAGATGATCCCTTACTAAAATTTCAAGGTACAAGTGTTCTCCCTGAGTATGCACCGTTGCCAAATTTCGTCGTGCTGAGACACCACGTGATGATTGGGTGTGATAAGCTCTACGTTCACATACAACGGGTGCAAGCTAGTTTTGCACACGCAGAAATACTTGGGTTAAACTTGACGAGCCTAGCATATGCAGATATGGCCTCGGAACACTGAGATCGAAAGGTCGAGCGTGAATCATATAGTAGATATGATCAACATAGTGATGTTCACCATTGAAAACTACTCCATTTCACGTGATTATCGGACATGGTTTAGTTGATTTGGATCACATGATCACTTAGATGATTAGAGGGATGTCTATCTAAGTGGAGTTCTTAAGTAATATGATTAATTGAACTTTAATTTATCATGAACTTAGTACCTGATAGTATTTTTCTTGTCTATGGTGTAGATCAATAGCTCGCGATTAGCTCCCCTGTTTTATTTTTTATATGTTCCTAGAGAAAACTAAGTTGAAAGATGTTAGTAGCAATGATGCGGATTGGACCGTGATCTGAGGATTATCCTCATTGCTCACAGAAGAATTATGTCCTTGATGCACCGCTAGGTGACAGACCGATTGCAGGAGCAGATGCAGACATTATGAATGTTTGGCAAGCTCGATATGATGACTACTTGATAGTTTAGTGCACCATGCTTGATGGCTTAGAATCGGGGCTTCAAAGACGTTTTTGAAATGCCACGGGGCATATGAGATGTTCCAAGAGTTGAAATTAGTATTTCAGACTCATGCCCATGTCGAAAGGTATGAGACCTTTGACAAGTACTTTGCCTACAAGATGGAGGAGAATTGCTCAGCTAGTGAGCATGTGCTCAGAATATCTCAGTACTACAATCACTTGAATCAAGTGGGAGTTAATCTTCCAGATAATATAGTGATTGACAGAGTTCTCTAGACACTATCACCAAGTTACTAGAACTTCGTGATGAACTATAATATGCAAGGGATAACGGAAACGATTCCCAAAGCTCTTTGTGATGCTGAAATCAACGAAGGTAGAAATCAAAAGAAGCATCAAGTGTTGATGGTTGACAAGACCACTAGTTTCAAGAAAAGGGCAAAGGGAAGAAGGGGAACTTCAAGAAGAACGGCAAGCAAGTTGCTACTCAAGTGAAGAAACCCAAGTTTGGACCTAAACCTGAGACTGAGTGCTTCTACTGCAAAGGGACTGGTCACTTGAAGAGGAACTGCCCCAAGTATTTGGCGGATAAGAAGGATGGCAAAGTGAACAAAGGTATATTTGATATACATGTTATTGATGTGTACTTTACTAGTGTTTATAGCAACCCCTTAGTATTTCATACTAGTTCAGTTGCTAAGATTAGTAACTCGAAACGAGAGTTGCAGAATGAACAGAGACCAGTTAAGGGTGAAGTGACGATGTGTGTTGGAAGTGGTTCCAAGATTGATATGATCATCATCGCACACTCCCTATACTTTCAGGATTAATTTTAGACCTAAATAATTGTTATTTGATGCCAGCGTTAAGCATGAACATTATATCTGGATCTTGTTTGATGCGAGACGGTTATTCATTTAAATCTGAGAATAATGGTTGTTCTATTTATATGAGTAATATCTTTTATGGTCATGCACCCTTAAAGAGTGGTCTATTTGTGTTGAATCTCGATAGTAGTAATACACATATTCATAATGTTGAAGCCAAAAGATGCAGAGTTGATAATGATAGTGCAACTTATTTGTGGCACTGCCGTTTGGGTCATATCGGTGTAAAGCGCATGAAGAAACTCCATACTGATGGACTTTTGGAATCACTTGATTATGAATCACTTGGTACTTGCGAACCATGCCTCATGGGCAAGATGACTAAAATGACGTTCTCTGGAACAATGGAGTGAGCAACAGATTTATTGGAAATCATACATACTAATGTATGTGGTCCAATGAATATTGAGGCTTGTGGCAGGTATCGTTATTTTCTCACCTTCACTGATGATTTGAGCAGATATGGGTATATCTACTTAATGAAACATAAGTCTGAAACATTTGAAAAGTTCAAAGAATTTCAGAGTGAAGTGGAAAATCATCGTAACAAGAAAATAAAGTTTCGACGATCTGATGGTGGAGGAGAATATTTGAGTTACGAGTTTGGTCTACATTTGAAACAATGCGGAATAGTTTCGCAACTCACGCCACCCGGAACACCACAGCGTAATGGTGTGTCCGAACGTCGTAATCGTACTTTACTAGATATTGTGTGATCTATGATGTCTCTTGCTGATTTACCGCTATCGTTTTGGGGTTATGCTTTAGAGACGGCTGCATTCACGTTAAATAGGGCACCATCAAAATCCGTTGAGATGACTGTCGGTGTCAAAACCGGAGGATCTCGGGTAGGGGGTCTCGAACTGTGCGTCTAGGATCGATGGTAACAGGAGACGGGGGACACGATGTTTACCCAGGTTCGGGCCCTCTCTATGGAGGTAATACCCTACTTCCTGCTTGATTGATCTTGATGAATATGAGTATTACAAGAGTTGATCTACCACAAGATTGTAATGGCTAAACCCTAAAAGCCTAGCCTATGAATATGGTAATGGATGTGTCCTATCCGGACTATGCTCTCCGGCTTATATAGACACCGGAGAGATCTAGGGTTACATGGGGTCGGTTACATAAGAAGGAATCTTCATGGTCGATCGCCTAGCTTGCCTTCCACGCCAAGGAAAGCCCAATCCGGAAACGGGTATAGTCTTCGGTCTTCGTATCTTTACGGCCCATCAGTAGCCCCCGAACCAGTCTTCAATAGCGAGGTGCTCAACACACACATTATCTTCAGCATTGCAAGGCGGGTTCCTCCTTCGATGATCTCCAAGTAATGTATTCGGCCATTGATCCAATGTCTTCTCCTTGGCTTCCGCGCGTTTTAAATAATCTTCGTCCTCCACGTGTCAAGCGAATGTGGAAAGCCAGGGTATTTTTGGCGAATAACACCCCATCTATGTAAGGAAGGGTGCCTATTTAAAGGGATTGGATCTAGATCCATTCAGCGCCACGAAGAAGAAATCTCCAGAGACTGCTTAGGAGAGACCATTCCAGCATGGCCAGCGTTCCTAGCTCCTCCGCTCGTCCTGGCCCGAAGAAAGGTGAGTGGGAGAGGTGTTCTGTGTCTCATAGCCAATTGACGAAGTTGCAAACGCAGGGATTCCTTCCCCCTGCAGATCTATTCCCTGTTCGGACGGGGCTAGCTTCCTTCAATGAGGGGACTCAGGCAGAGGAGTTCCCCAATCCGTCCGGGGAGAGCGAGTGTGTTTCGTCCCCTACCTGCTAAGAGGCGTTGGATTTCCAATCCATCCGTTCCTCCGAGGGCTTCTGGAGTACTACGGCCTCCAGCTGCACAACTTCACTCCGGCCTCTATTCTGCACATTGCGGGTTACGTCGCTTTGTGTAAATTATTCCTGGGCGTCGAGGCTCATTTCGAGTTGTGGAGGAAGTTGTTCTGCCTCGTCCCGCACAATCATGAAGGGTCTATATTTGAAGTGGGCAGAGCCGAAGTATGGCATGTCGCCGATACCGGATATCCATCCGGCACAGCAAGGAGGGCACCCGATGGCTGACCCTCTGAATGGTTCTATATTGAGGACGTTCCGCTTCCCGATCCGGTTCGAAAGGGTCTTCCTGAATTTGCGGTCGTCCCGCTGAAGAAACGCCATAGTTGGCGTCCCCGGAGTCTTGAAGAAGGAGATGGCGCGGAGGTTCGTCGGCTAATGAGCAAGATAAAAGAGCTCGCTTAGTCCGGGCTCACATTAATCGAGGTTATGGCGATCTCCATAGCGCGAGGGGTTTAGCCGCTCCAATATAGAGGGCTTCCCATGTGGGACATGGGGAGGATGACGCCTCTCACTGTGGCCGGAAAGGTCCGGATACCCCTGCCGCTTTGGCTAAGATATTAGCCGAACTGTTCAAAGGGGAGGAAAAGGAATTTCTTCGCATCAAGCTCAGAGACGGGTACTCTATGTATAACCGTCCCAGTTGGGTAAGGTCCAACCCCTCTGTTTTTACTCCCTCCATCTCCGAATTGCCTTTGATAAATTTCTGGTTTGTTTGCTTACGACAGCACTGGCGAAAGGTCACTGAGGGATTCCATAGTCCCGCCCCGCAGCCGAAGGACCACAACCGGGAGCTTGATCCTGGGTTCGAAGAGGATCCGGATATATTTGTGGTGCTCGCGGAGGGGGTGTTTTACCAGACGAGCTATGATGGCACGGAAGTGTCCATCATCGCCGATTACCCTGGTCTTCTTCCTGCTTCACAGGTAAGTATTCAAGAAACACCTTTTCTGAAAGGGTGTCCTTACTCTGCCTCACCCACCGCATTGTCGCGCGTTTTACAAGGGAGGCGTTTGACGATACCGAGGAAATCGGTTCCTGCGCCGAGCAGGCCTTCGAAGAGGAGGGCCGGTGAAGGCACCGCCGGGACCTCGTCGAGGAGGTACGGATAAATATATTTTTCAGCGGTCGTATCCGACTGTGACTTATGCGCCTGTTTGATTACAGGAAAAAGGTTCGCCGAACTGTGTCCGGGGGTCCGGCCGGCCGCGTTACCAACAACCGAGATTTAGATCCGGTCGGGGAGACGGGGGGCGGTGTAGAAACAAAGCCGGACTGCCCTTCAGCCGAGGGTTCGGATAATATGTCCATTACCAACTCGGAAGTAGAGAGCGCCATGAATCATCGGCGCTGCAGGGTTGTTTTACGAGACCCGAAGTTCTCGGACGAGGTGTTTAATGCCTTTAGCTCGGTCGACGCATACATCCGAGCTGCTCGAGACGGGCTTAGAAAAGCCACGAGGCAATATCTAACAGATGTGCAGGTAAGGTTACTTTGTCAAAAAAGGATAGCCTATGCCCGTAGCCCCCGGGACTGAAAGCAGTTGGTACAACTGATTTAAGGACCGTTATACAACCAGGTTCTTACAGAGAAGAACAACCTGCTATCCCAAGAGCTGGAACAATGTCGGACGCAGCTAAATGCTGCTACCGCCGAACTAAAAGAGTTCAAGAAGGCGTCACCTGGTAATATTCCCTTCCAACGAGAAAATATACTTATATGCCCAGAATATTAACAGTCTTGCTCATACCATGACATAATGGTCAGGGGGACTCAAAGAGGCGTTGGAAGTCACACAAGCGAATGAGCAAGAAGCCAAAAGGCTACAAGCTACAGGCGATCGTGTGCTGAAGCAGGCCATTATTGAGAAAACCCAGCTCCAGGATTGCAAGACCCAGCTAGGCGAAGAGCTGAAAGATGTGCGGGCCCAGCTAGCCGATTCCGTTAAGGAAAACAAGAAGCTGCGAGATGGCATATTTAGTATGTATCTGAACTATTTTGAAAGTAGTTCGGAGATAGGAGAAACTGATGTAGCTATGATTGCAGGTATATTAACGGGCCGTCCTGAAGAGGAGGTGTCACGAACAGGCGCGGCTGGCGATGCGGAGTGTTGCCAAGGCTCTATGGCCATCCGCCTCCCCTCCAGGAAGTATGGAGGAGCTTGTAGAGCTGTTTAAAGGAGCACGGCGACGTATCCGGCTATGGAAGATATCTGCCTGCCGAGAGGGTGCGCGAGAGGCTTGGGCCATGGTGAAAACTCGGTATACCAAGCTTGATCCTAATCACATGGCGCGGGTCGGACTGGTAG
This sequence comes from Aegilops tauschii subsp. strangulata, assembly GCF_002575655.3. NCBI lineage: Eukaryota > Viridiplantae > Streptophyta > Magnoliopsida > Poales > Poaceae > Aegilops > Aegilops tauschii. The sequence continues at coordinate 552,649,596 of NC_053037.3, forward strand.
GGTCGAATGGGGAAGAAATTCCCGTTAGTTTAGTATATGACCAAGTAGAGGTGGCCGCCAAATATTCCCAGCAGGATTGTAAATTAGATTGCCTGTTAGATGGTATAGAGGCAGAAGTGTTTGAGTCCAAGTGACTATGTACTTTCCTCACTATGTGGAATTTCTAGCCGAATTGTATATCATTTGTCATGGCAGACCTTTTCGCTTCAACCTCCAGACCCGAAGGTGCGGAGTGTTTCCGAATACCGTCACGGTCGAATAGGCCGGGATATGCGCCGAAAACTAAGCGTAGGGGTCATAGTTGCTTGAACAGACAAGTTGTATCCGGCTAGTTATGTTATATTACATTGAGATTGTAAGAAACATCTTCCAGGGAGAATAGTTCCGTTAAGGGTTCCTTTCCCTGCGTGTGCATGCATTAGTAGACATGTCCGAATTGTGATGTGAAAATCACAGTGTGTATAGCTTCTGGAGGTTCACAATGGAGTGAGTGCAAAAAATATTTTTCATCCACCGACCGAATATTCCCTTAAGAACACTAGCTTTCGGCTTCACCCAGTCTGAGGTACACATCCGGATGACCCAGTAGTAACAATCGCAGAGGTGCTCCCTTTACCACCTAGCCAAACAATCAGGAACGTAGGGGTAAGCATAGGAGCCAGGCAACCCAGCTTGGCCAAAACTTAAGTCATATCGATGCATATAATGGTGAAGAAAAGACATACGGGAAAAACGCGCATGTGTGATGAGCTTCATGCTCGGAAAGTAATATTAACAAGCTTCTGTGAAAGAAGCCCCCAGGTATAATGGGCGTACGTATGTAAAAAAGTGTACGTCAGCACTGTTCGGTCGAGCCGAATGAGAGATTTAAAGCGAAAACAATTGTGTAAAAGGGGGAAAGAGTTATGGAAACTATAAGGGAGAAGGAGACTAACAAAGGGTTCGGCGCTAGGCATAAAACCTTCATAGTCTGGCCGCGTTCCAGGGATTCGGCTCTAGGAGATTGTCTGATGCGTCGCGGAGACGGTACGCTCCTCCGGTAAGAACTTCGTCAATTATGAAGGGACCCTCCCATTTGGGCTTGAGTTTGTCCTTTTTCTTCTCCGGCAAGCGTAGAACGAGTTCGCCAACGTTGTAAGTCTTGGCCCGTACTTCTCTACTTTGATATCTTCGAGCCTGCTGTTGATAAAATGCTGAACGGGCTTTGGTGACGTCGCGCTCCTCCTCCAGGGCGTCTAGGCTGTCCTGCCGATCCAACTTGGCCTCTTTCTCTTCGTACATGCGCACTCGAGGTGAGTCCTATATAATATCGCATGGCCATACAGCCTCTGCACCGTACACCATGAAGAAAGGTGTGTATCCGGTAGTACGGTTGTGTCGGCGTCCTGGGAACGGGGGTTCCCAGACTTGCCTGCCTGCGGCCCGCGGCGTGGCTAAGTCAGCAGGTCGTACGGCCCATCTTCATCAACAAGGCATCCAAGACCCTCGCGAGGGGCCACGCCTTGCGAGGCGGGTGACGCAAGACCTCCTCAGGAGTGGCCTAGTCAGGCAGGCTCACGAGGAGCGGAGATATCAAGGCAGGGCGAACCTCACGAGGCTCTCGTGACGTGAGCCATGACGATCGACACCAGGCGGGCGCCAGCGCGCGCAGCATCCTTGTTTCCTCTTTAGTGCTAAGGAGGCCAGCGCAGGCGAGGAGTACCGAGGCATCAGGCAAAGGTTGCTATATTGGTGCAACGAGACCAAGACCAGGAGGACGGCAAGGCGGAGGTCATCGTGGAGCCCAAGACGGCGTCACCACCAGAGCCTTTCGCATGCGAAGACCACTTTTGTCAGGATAGCTTGTACTAGCTGTCCCCCTTCAAATTTGCCCGCCCTTGTTGGCTCCCTTCCCGCTCAATATTTGGGAAGAGGACCATGGCCTATATAAGTAGAGCTAGCCACCCCAGTAGGGGGATCGAGCAGTTCATCCAGCTCTCACCCGCTAAGCCACCAAGCACAAGAACACCTCAACCTTAGGAGGCTTTTCTTCTCTCTGTACTGTTCATCATAAGCCCAAGAGGCAATCCACCACCACCACACTGGAGTAGGGTATTACACCACAACGGTGGCCCGAACCAGTATAAATCTCGTGTCTCTTTGTGTTGCGAGTTCGTCGAGTTCGTCCGCGAGATCTTAGCGAGCTAGAGCGTAGATCGGTAGGAGGGAAAGACTTCGCGCGCACCCCAGTATTCGAACCTTAAGGGTTTGCCAGAACCCCACATCCGACATTTGGCGCGCCAGGTAGGGGTGCACCGGAGCTTCTTCTCCGCCGACCAGCTCGCCGACGCTCCACAACCACGATGTCCGGCGACTCAAGGGCCGGCTCCGACCGCTGGGCAGCCTGGCCAGCCCGGGCAGCGCCGCCTGCCCGTGAAGACCTCGACCCCGCGCTCCAGGTGGTGCGAGCGCCGCCAAACTCCGCCGGGCGCGGGCAGCGCCGCCAGGTGTCGTCCACCCTCACCCCGCGGCAAGTACGGGCCGCTGCAAGAGCAGCGAGCCATGCCGCAGCAACGGCACCGCACTCACGGCGGGAGCAAGCAAACATGCGGGCAGTGCTCACCGTGGCAAGGGAGCTGCTGCGATGCAGGCTGATGGAAAGCGGCCGGAATGCACTGCTGGAGCGTGTTGCCGAGCTACTGGATGCAGTGGCATCGGGAGCACCACCTTTCTGCTATCGACTTTCTCCTCAGGCCGCTGCAGGGCCACACGGCGGGCCTCACTACAACCGCGCGCCATCAGCTACTCCCGGGGGCTCCATCAACATCAGCACAGCCCGCGGCGTAGGGGGCTCCGCCGCCCCTATGCCGCTCGCGACAAGCGTGGGCGCAAGCGTCACCCCCCATGGTCCTAGCCAGATGCCAAGCTACCATCCTCAGGACGCCACCCTGGGCCGAGCAACATGGAGCGTGGGGCACTACGGCGAGGTGTTCGGGGTGACGGCCTGGAGGCCAACGTGCCCCGCATGATGGACCAAGAGTACGCACCGGAGGACGACCACGGCTCATTCATTGGAGAAGATTGGAGAGAGGGGGCGCTAGGAGCCGAGGCTTTCCAAGAACCGACGGAGAACCACGACGATCGCGCCGGCAACGGCAACTACAGGGTACCGCTAATCTCTCAGGAACAGGCTTACGCTAACCATGGGCTACAAATGAATCAGGTTGCAGCGTCGATCGACGACCCTGGCATTGCAGCACCCCTTACAACAAGGGAAACACGCTGGGGGCCGCCAGGAGGGAGCCAGGAGAAAGGCCCCTCCCCGCGTCGCGCGACACCTGGCAACACCCGGAGGTAGGCCCTCTGCCCGGGAGGCCTCGATGACCCTTCCCCCGGCAGAGGACCTGTGGTCGCCGAGGGCACCGCTGGCGTCCTCTTTCCCTCTTTTGTGTTGTCCCGGTGACCGGTCGGCTCAAAGGAGGTCAAGGGTGGCGCAAGGCAGGGCCCTCGTCTGGCGATATGAAGCAAGGCCGGTACCTGTGAAGAAGGCCTAGTGCCTATGAAGCTCGCCGCCCGTGACACTCTCACGTAATAATGAGTTGGGGCTGTACACACCACCGAGTCAAAGGGGTGCCGGCCTCAGGCCTTGGGGCTCCCTCCCACGCCTAGTGGCAGCACTTAGCTCCGCGCTGGTGAGAAGACTTGAAGACCAGAAGACTAGACTAGGTGCCGGACGCGTCCTTTTGCTTTGGATCACTCTTTCTGTAGCTTTGCTTTCTGGATCTGGATTTAAGTTGAAGCCGAATTTTTATCGATGCGCACGGGGGGGGGCCTTTTCTCGTTTGAGCAATTTCTTGCCTTCTGGATCTTGTTTTGTCTGGGACTCATGTTCGTCCCCTTCCCCTCATGAGCTCCTCGCGAGCGGGACTTGGCGAAGCACGCGCATGCCAAGCGCGCGCTAGCACTGCAACTCGTGCTCACCTCTTGTGGGGCCCCTTCTGACGGGGCGACAAGCTCAGCAGGATTCTCATAAACTCGATGCCTCGCGACCCAGCTCAAAGCTGGCACTGGCTAAGGTAAACCGTGACAGAAAACTCGCCCCTGGATTCACGAGTCCACGCGGACACAAACTCACGCTGCATAGGAACGTAAAACTGCAATTTTGTTACATGAGGGGCTCCCCCTCTCAAAATGCTCTTACAAGTTTTCCAAGGGCCACGCCCGAGTTTTGTGTGCAGGATGAAACGACAGGAGAACATAGGGGTCAGCCAGAAATATCGCTCACTGCATCACACGCGGACGCGTCACTCGCGTCGTCATCGTCTTCCTCGGCATCGTCGCCGCCATCGGCGACGCCCCCGTCGCCGTCGTCAACCACGTCGCCTTCGTCTGCGGCGACCACCACCGCGTCATCCTCCGAGGTGAAGGCCCTGACCAACGCGTCCACATTGTCCTCAACCCAATCCGCCAGGTCGCCCCGGACGGCCGTGGGTACGGGGGCGATGGCTGCATCGAAATCAAAGTTGGGGGTGGCATTCAGGAGGTGGCTGAAGACACGGGAGAAAGCGCGCTCAAGCAGGCCACGACCCCTTTCCTCCACAAGCTGGCGAGCTCTGGCAGATCGAGCCTCCAGGCGCATCACCACCTCGGTGAAGAAGGTCAGGTGGCTGGCATAATCATTCGAGTGAGGGGCCGGCGCATCCACATCGCAAATATGGCTTAGGGCGATATTGGCCCTGTTCTGGAGATCCTGAAGCATAGGGGCATGCTCGCGCTCCAGCGTTCGTCGTTGGAGCACTTCCTCCGTGTTTTGCCGTGCGATGGCCTCAGCGTCATCAACCCGCCTCCAAAGGGAACGCAGCTCGGCGCGAGCAGAGGCCAAGTCCGCCTGCGCGGTAACCAGCGCGGCGGTCGTGGCTTCCGTGCGCCTCTCAGCCTCATCCAACCTGGGCCCGAGGGCAGCGGCCCTACCCGCATCCTCCGTACCCGCGAGCTTCAACTTCAGGTCGTACCTACTCTCCAGGTCTGCGCGAACCTCGGCCACCCGGTGATTGACCTCCTCCTCGACTCTGGCCTCGCGAGCCCCGACGGCATCTTCTGCTTGAGCAACTTGACGCTCCCTCGTCTCCAGTTGCTCGAGCTCGAGGCTGCACTCCACGGCTTCCAGGGCCAGCGCCTCATCACGCTTCCAGGCCTCCTCTTCCTCCACGGGCGTCCCCCTCACCGATGCGAGAGCGGCCCTGCGCGCCTCCACCTGCTGCTCAAGGGACGCGCTCCAGGCCTGGAGCTCCCACGCGCGCTTCTCCGCAGCCTCGCGACGACGGACAGCGTCACGAGCCTGTTCCAAGGCTCGCGAGCGGGCTTCATAGGCGATCTTGAGGGACGCCTCGGCCTTCGCATTCTCAAGGTCGCGCTGATAGCGACCGAGGTTGATGGCCACCTTCAGCTTGCGCCGCTTCTCCACCAGCCAGAGACCTTCAGCCTCAAGGCGCGAGTCGACACCTGCGAGCTCTTCACCCAGTCGACTCATCGCGCCCATCACCTCCTGGAAGAGCTCGTGACGAACTACGCTCCGCCCGCGCTCAAGCTCGAACGCTCGGCTCACCTCGTCCTCCACCTCCGGGGCAACAGGCGGGGCGCCAACTGGCGCGCCACCTCCCGGCAGGGGGCTGGGGGCTGACACCGCACCTGACATCAGCCAGTCCTCGCGAGAAGCCCGAGCCGATCGGGGCACGCTGCATGAAGAGGAGCCAAAGATCGAAGCCAACCAGCTATTGTCCATGAGCAAAGGAGGGGTCTTGGGCATGCCCGCCGGGCTCCACGCTAGACCATGGGAGAGGAGTGACCAAGCCGCAGGCTCAATGCGCCACGAAGGCGGAGATGCTCCCCCAACCGACCCTGCTCTAGGGGCGGTAAGCAAACCAGGAACGCTCAAGGCCGATGGGGGAGTCGAGGAAGGAGGAGCCCGTTTCTCAGGAGGCGCAGCCGCCTCGATGGAAGGAGCCCTGAAGAACTGACGTCTGGAGATGGAAAACAGCACACAAGGAGCCACAGCAATACGATACTTACACGTCAACGGCGATGTACTTCCTCCGCTTCAGCGGTCCAAAGATGTTGTTGCCGCTCGGGGATCATCTCCTCTTGCGGAGCTCCGCGAAATCGACGCAGAGCCGGCCGTATCGCTGGACGTGGCGGCCTGCACGGGGCAAAGAGCTTGGAGAGACAACTTCAGGGGTGCCCGGATGCGGCAAACAGCCGGGCACCACCTCACCACCAACTCCCGAGGCTTCCGGGGCCTTAGCCTCGGGAGCCACACGCTGCGTCTCCTTAGTGACCGGCGTTTCAAGAGGGGGGTCGCAAGCTCCCGAGGATGACGCCCCAGGATCACCACTCAGCATGTGCTCCTCAGCACTTGGGCCACCAGCCTCCGTCAGAGCTCACCCTCCTACACCCCCACTTGGGGTGAGCTCGGCACCAGCGGCAAGGAAGGGAACCACGACGATGGGGTTCTCGTGAGGCCCCACCAGACCGATCGGCCGCAGCCCCCATTCGTCTAAGGAAGGCATGCTCGCTGCAAACTCATCCTTGTTCTTGCAGAGATACAGCAGGCAATTCTTCCCAGGCATTTCGGCCAGCAAAGGGACACCCGTCAAGACCTTGAGCATTGTCTGCCGCATCCCGAGAGGGAGCCCAGACTCCTGGAACCTCATGTGGTCCTGACTGTTCAACAAGGTCCACATTGGGCGAGAGTGGCGCTGAAGCGGAGCAACCCGGCGCTTGACGAACTTTTTCACCACCATAGGCGCGGTCACGCCGCGGTCCTTCAGCACCCTCAGCCTGGCCCAGACAAGAGCAAGGCGGGGGCTCAAGAGCCTCTGGTGGCCCCAGCCGGAGTTTGGAATAGCGGGCCCCGCCGGAACTGGGAGCAGAGGGCTGAGCATGCCGGCGTCAACAAACACCCATCGTATGCGGAACTCACTCGTGGATGGAGGAAGCTCGAAGTCAATCCCCGCGCCCGCAGTCGCGGCCACGGCCTGGAAACTCACGCACCCCGAGCTCTGCCGGGGACCGGTCAGATGCAATGAGAAGAAATGGCGAAGCAAGGCAATGGAAGGAGCGATGCCCACCATGGCCTCACACAAGAAGGCGAAAACAGCAACAAGGGTCACAGATTGAGGGTCGAGATGAAGCATGTGGATCTGATAATGCTTGAGCACCGCGTTGAAGAAGGCGGAAGAAGGGAGGAATCAAGCCATCCCAGAGGGCATCAACGAAGATCAGGACCTTAGTGGCTGCCCGATCCATGCGGGTGCGGGACGCGGGCCAAGCCACCGTCTCTCCCCACTCGTTGAAGCTGGAGGCAAGCATGGGGCGCACCTTGTCCATGGCCTCGTCATTGAGCACCCGAGGCCGGCCAAGCGCAGGCTCAAAGGGCGGAGGTGCAGTTGGCGAAGACAGAGGTTTCTTCCCCTTTTCAGCCTGTTTCGGCGCCATGGCGCTGAAGCAGGCGGAGCGCAAGTCAGATTGGAAGGGCAAAGCAGGGCCTCCAGGAAGCAGGGAGATTGGAGGAGCCGGGCGTGGGCGAAGGAAGAATAACTGTGCGAGAGGCGGGGGCCGCATAGCCAGGCGGATTCAAGGGCAGCGTGGGGAAGCGGAGACGCCCACGTCCAATCAACCGCCACGCGTCAACCGAGGCCGCAGGCTTTTGGGGCCCGCGGTGCTCCGTACTTGACCCTTGGCTTCGCCGCGAAGCCAAGCCCGAGTGCACCTTGGGCCCCGGGGCTACTGTCGGCGTCCTGGGAACGGGGGTTCCCAGACTTGCCTGCCTGCGGCCCGCGGCATGGCTAAGTCAGCAGGCCATACGGCCCATCTTCATCAACAAGGCATCCAAGACCCTCGCGAGGCGGGCGACGCAAGACCTCCTCAGGAGTGGCCTAGTCAGGCAGGCTCACGAGGAGGGGAGATATCAAGGCGGGGCGAACCTCACGAGGCTCTCCTGACGTGAGCCATGACGATCAACACCAAGCGGGGGCCAGCACGCGCAGCGTCCTTGTTTCCTCTTTAGTGCTAAGGAGGCCAGCGCAGGCGAGGAGTACCGAGGCATCAGGCAAAGGTTGCTATATCGGTGCAACGTGACCAAGACCAGGAGGACAGCAAGGCGGAGGTCATCGTGGAGCCCAAGAGGGCGTCACCACCAGAGCCTTTCGCAGGCGAAGACCACTTTTGTCAGGATAGCTTGTACTAGCTGTCCCCCTTCAAATTTGCCCGCCGTTGTTGGCTCCCTTCCCGCTCAATATTTGGGAAGAGGACGAGGGCCTATATAAGTAGAGATAGCCACCACAGTAGAGGGATCGAGCAGTTCATCCAGTTCTCACCCGCTAAGCCACCAAGCACAAGAACACCTCAACCTCAGGAGGCTGTTCTTCTCTCTGTACTGTTCATCATCGGCCCAAGAGGCAATCAACCACCACCACACTGGAGTAGGGTATTACACCACAACGGTGGCCCGAACCAGTATAAATCTCGTGTCTCTTTGTGTTGCGAGTTCGTCGAGTTCGTCCGCGAGATCTTAGCGAGCTAGAGCGTAGATCGGTAGGAGGGAAAGACTTCACGTGCACCCTAGTGTTCGAACCTTAAGGGTTTGCTGGAACCCCACATCCGACAGGTTGGGCGTGGTCCGCAGCCCCCATAGTACGGAGTCGAGCTCCTCGACCCAGTGTTTGTCTGATTCTTTCAAAGACCGCACTAGTCTGGGTTTGATGCCGCTCATAATAAGACCATTAGCTCGCTCGACTTGACCGTTTGTTTGCGGGTGGTAGACAGAGGCGTAATCGAGCTTAATGCCCAGATTAGCACACCAGTTTTTCACCTCATCGGCTGTGAAATTCGAACCGTTATCGGCGATGATGCTGTGCGGTACACCATAACGGTGTACCACATCGGATATAAATGCAATCACCGGTCCGGACTCGGCAGTTTTAACTGGTCTAGCCTCTATCCACTTGGTGAATTTGTCCACCATGACCAGCAGATATTTTTTCTTATGGCTTCCCCCTTTGAGGGGTCCAACCATGTCCAAGCCCCAGACCGCAAAGGGCCATGTAATGGGGATTGTTCGTAAAGCGGTTGGGGGCATATGGCTTTGGTTGGCGAAGAGTTGGCATCCAACATAGCGCTGGACAAGGTCATGTGCGTCTGCCCGGGCCGTAGGCCAGTAAAATCCTGTACGGAAGGCCTTGCTGACAAGTGCCCTGGCTGTGGCGTGGTGCCCACCGAGACGGGCGTGAATTTCTGCCAAGAGTTGCCGCCCCTCCTCCTCGGAGATACACCTTTGAAGGACTCTAGTAGTGCTTTTCTTGTAGAGCTCTCCTTCGTGAACTTTATAGGCCTTCGAACGCTGGATGATGCGGAGAGCCTCGTTCTGATCCTCTGGGAGCTCCTTCCTATTAAAGTAGGCCAAGAATGGTTCGGTCCACGGGGCAATTACTGCCATGATGAGGTGGGCCGAGGGTGTTATTTCGGTGGCTAAGCCTCCGATGATATCGGCGTCTTCGTTATTTGTGTTTGTGTTCGGAACGGGACTGTCGTTGCTGTCTCCCCCTTGCCACACCACGGAGGGCTTAAAGAGCCTTTCGAGGAAGATGTTAGGTGGGACGAGGTCGCGCTTAGTGCCGATGCGAGCAAGGCCGTCTGCCGCTTGATTACTTTCGTAGGCGATGTCGTGAAATTCGAGTCCCTCGAACCGAGCCGACATCTTCAAGACGGCATTGCGATAAGCTGCCATCTTTGGATCTTTGGCATCAAAGTCTCCATTAATTTGGGATATTGCGAGGTTTGAGTCTCCGCGCACCTCCAGGCGTTGTATGCCCATTGATACGGCCATCCGGAGGCCATGTAGCAAGGCCTCGTATTCGGCTACGTTGCTGGAGTCTGTGTATAATATTTCGAGTACGTACTGGACGATATCTCCTGTGGGGGACATTAATACGATGCCCGCCCCTAGCCCTGCCAACATCTTGGAGCCGTCAAAGTGCATTACCCCATTGGAATACGCGCCGTACTCTTTAGGGAGTTCGGCTTCTGTCCATTCGGCGACGAAGTCAGCCAGTACCTGTGATTTGATGGCTCGACGTGGTTTGTACGTGATATCGAATGGCAGGAGCTCAATGGCCCATTTGGCAATCCGGCCCATTGCATCCCGGTTGTTAATTATATCATTGAGGGGCACTTCGGAGGCCACCGTGATAGAGCACTCCTGAAAGTAGTGTCGCAATTTTCGAGATGCCATGAAGACTGCATATGCTATCTTTTGATAATGAGGGTACCGGGGTTGGCATGGTGTCAGGACGGTGGATACGTAGTATACCGGCTTCTGGAGCGGAAATTTGTGTCCGTCCTGTTCTCGTTCGACGATGAGTACGGCGCTCACCACCTGGTGTGTTGCCGATATGTATAAGAGCATTGGTTCGCCGCCGTTTGGCGCGGCCAGGATTGGGTTGCTTGCTAGAAGGGCTTTTATTTCTTCCAGTCCTTCCGTCGCCGCATCTGTCCACTCGAAGTTATCGGTGCGCCGTAGAAGGCGATAGAACGGCAGCGCCTTTTCTCCCAACCTGGAGATAAAGCGGCTTAAAGCTGCCACGCACCCAGCGAGTTTTTCGACCTGCTTGAGTTCGGTTGGCGTAGCCAGTTGTGACAGAGCTCGTTTTTTGGCTGGATTTGCTTCAATTCCTCTGTTGGAAACGATGAAGCCTAGTAGTTTTCCGGCGGGGACGCCGAAGACGCACTTTTCTGGGTTAAGCTTGATGTCGTATGTGCGGAGGTTGTCAAATGTGAGACGCAAATCGTCTATTAGTGTTTCGACGTGTCTATTTTTTATGACGACGTCGTCCACATAGGCCTCCACTATCTTGCCGGTCTGTTTCTCGAGGCATGTTTGGATCAGGCGCCGGTAGGTGGCGCCGGCATTCTTGAGCCCGAAAGGCATGGTGTTGAAGCAAAACGGCCTGTATGGTGTAATGAATGTTGTTGCGGCTTGATCGGACTCCTTCATTTTGATTTAATGGTATCCGGAATATGCATCAAGGAAGCACAGCGAGTCGTGACCTGCGGTAGCGTCAATGATTTGATCAATGCGGGGAAGAGGGAAGGGATCCTTAGGGCAAGCCTTGTTGAGGTCTTTGAAATCGACGCATAGGCGCCAGGATTTATCCTTCTTTGGTACCATTACCAAGTTTGCCAGCCAGTCTGGATGTTTAATGTCTTTGATGAATCCGGCCTCAATGAGTTTGGCTAGCTCCTCCCCCATAGCTTGTTGTTTGGGTTCGGAAAAGCACCGCAGAGTTTGCTTGACCGGTTTATATCCCTTTAGTATGTTGAGGCTATGTTCGGCCAACTCGCGTGGCATTCCTGGCATATCGGAAGGATGCCAGGCGAATATATCCCAGTTTGCGCACAGGAAGTCTCGTAGTGCGGCGTTGACTGCAGGGCTGAGTTGCGCTCCGATAGACGCTATCTTCTTCGAGTCTGTTGGATGGACCTGAAATTTGACTATTTCTTCTGCTGGCTTGAAGGAAGTGGATTTGGGTCATTTGTCCAGGATCACATCGTCCTTATCCACGGTGGAGCGTAGTGCGGTTAGTTCTTCGGCCGCAAGGGCCTCAGACAATGCCTCGAGGGCCAAGGATGCGGTTTTGTTCTCGGCGTGGAGTGCTATGTCCGGATCGCTGATGAGGGTGATTATTCCATTAGGCCTGGGCATTTTTAGCTTCATATACCCATAATGAGGTATTGCTTGAAAGCGCATGAAGGCCTCTCGCCCTAACAGGGCATGGTACCCACTGTTGAAAGGGGCCACCTGGAAAGTTATTTCTTCGGACCGATAATTCTCCGGCGTGCCGAACACCACATCAAGTGTAATTTTTCCTGCACACTGAGCTTCCCGGCTGGGAATGATACCTCGAAAGGTTGTGCTGCTTTTCTCGATGTGGCTCCTGTCTATTTCCATCTTGTGGAGCGTGTCCTCGTAAATGAGGTTTAGTCCGCTGCCGCCGTCCATGAGGACTTTTGTAAGTCGAAAGCCGTCCACGATGGGACTGAGGACTAGGGCAGCTGGCGCTCGGATTGTTCTGTATTTAGGTTCGTCACTGGCATTAAAGGTTATGGCCATGTCGTTCCAGGGGTCAATTGCAGCGACCTGGCAAACTTCGGCGAGATCGCGCAGGGCCCTTTTATGCTTGTTGTTTGAAGCGGATGTCTCGAAGACTGTCAATACTCTATTGTCGTCATTTGCTGGAGGGTGTTGTTCTGGGGTGTCCTTGATAAGGATGTCCTCGCCGCTCTTGGCTACCTGCTGAAGTATCCAACATGCTCTAAGGTTGTGGGTTGCCACGGTATCCGGTGTCGTGTGTATTTTGCATGGGCCATTGAGCCATCCCTCCAGAACGGTGATGTGCAACGTAATGGGTTTATGTTTTTTTACCGTTCGGCTGGGCGTGCCATGGGGGCGCGTCCTTTTCGCCTGTAGGGGGAGCCGGGATGGTCCCCAGCAAGTTGCCTGAGTTTTCCAGGCGCTTTCCATCGCGCTGTACTTTTGTACGATAGTTGCTAGGTCAGCGAACTTTGGTATGCGGCGGCGATTGATGGCGTTAAGGATACCTTCCACGCAGTTGTTGCAGAATGCTGCTATCGCTTCTTCATTGCGGCAGTCTTTTACCTTTTTTTAACAAGGAGGAATCTGGCCCAGAAGTGGTGGACCGCTTCCTGAGACTGTTGTTTGATGCTCCTGAGAGCGTCTATGTCCGGGTGGGTGGGTGGAATTGAATCCGAAACCTGACCCGATTTTGGATCCGGAGTTTGGAGGTCTACCGGGCCGGACAGTTCGGGCTTCGGGATATCGACTGATTTTTTAGGCTCGTCATCCGACTCTATGTTCGGAGGAAGAGGCATGGTTTTCTGCCAGAAAATATCCGGCTCTTCAAGATCGGTGATCCAAACATAGTTTGTTTTCAATATAGTGGAAGACTTACTCCGCTCCTCGACTACCGCTATTTGATGGGTGATCGGTGGAGTTTTAATCTCTCTCTGGTCGGGTTTAAGCCCGACCCGATCATAGTCTGTAGCGACCCCCAAGGCGGCCATGCGATCCAGGAGTTCTTTCAACGACGATAACTCCATTGGATCCATGCGAGCGGAGTATTCGGGATCAATGGGGAGACGATTTTCGATGACTTGAGAGGTCATCGTCGGCTTAAGGGCCGAGCCGGTGGTCATGACGAAGCCGCCGAGCTGGAGGGTCTAGCCTGGGGCTAGGGCTCCTCCGGAGATGATATTATCCTTGACAACAAGGCGAGCCATCAACCCTCTTGGCGACGGCACAGTGGAACTCTCAATGAAAGCACCAATGTCGGTGTCAAAACCGGCGGATCTCGGGTAGGGGGTCCCGAACTGTGTGTCTAGGATCAATGGTAACAGGAGACGGGGGACACGATGTTTACCCAGGTACGGGCCCTCTCTATGGCGGTAATACCCTACTTCCTGCTTGATTGATCTTGTTGAATATGAGTATTACAAGAGTTGATCTACCACGAGATCGTAATGGCTAAACCCTAAAAGCCTAGCCTATGAATATGGTAATGGATGTGTCGTATCCGGACTATGCTCTCCGACTTATATAGACACCGGAGAGATCTAGGGTTACATGGGGTCGGTTACATAAGAAGGAATCTTCATGGTCGATCGCCTAGCTTGCCTTCCATGCCAAGGAAAGCCCAATCCGGACACGGGTATAGTCTTCGGTCTTCGTATCTTTACGGACCATCAGTCCGGCCCATGGATATCAGGCCGGACGCCCGAGGACCCCTTAATCCGGGACTCCCTCAACGATGCCTTATGAATTGTGGTTTGGTAAGAAACCAAAGTTGTCGTTTCTTAAAGTTTGGGGCTGCGATGCTTATGTGAAAAAGCTTCAACCTGATAAGCTCGAACCCAAATCGGAGAAAGTGTCTTCATAGGATACCCAAAGGAAACTATTGGGTACACCTTCTATCACAGATCCGAAGGCAAGACATTTGTTGCTAGGAATGGATCCTTTCTAGAGAAGTAGTTTCTCTCGAAAGAAGTGAGTGGGAGGAAAGTAGAACTTGATGATGTAACTGTACCTACTCCCTTATTGGAAAGAAGTTCCTCACAGAAACTGGTTTCTGTGACACCTACACCAATTAGTGAGGAAGCTAATGATGTTGACCACGAATCTTCAGATCAAGTTACTACCGAACCTCGTAGGTCAACCAGAGTAAGATCCGCACCAGAGTGGTACAGTAATCCTGTTCTGGAAGTCATGTTACTAGACCATCGCGAACCTACGAACTATGAGGAAGCGATGATGAGCCCAGATTCCGCAAAATGGCTTGAGGCAATGAAATCTGAGATGGGATCCATGTATGAGAACAAAGTGTGGACTTTGGTTGACTTGCCCAATGATCGGCAAGCCATAGAAAATAAATGGATCTTCAAGAGGAAGACGGACGCTGATAGTAGTGTTACTATCTACAAAGCTAGACTTGTCGAAAAAGGTTTCGACAAGTTCAAGGAGTTGACTACGATGAAACCTTCTCACCCGTAGCGATGCTTAAGTCTTCCGAATCAAGTTAGCAATTGCCGCATTTTATGAACTTTGGCAAATGGATGTCAAACCTGCATTCCTTAATGGATTTCTTAAAGAAGAGTTGTATGTGATGAAACCAGAAGGTTTTGTCGATCCTAAAGATGCTAACAAAGTGTGCAAAGCTCCAATGGTCCATTTATGGACTGGTGCAAGCATCTCAGAGTTGGAATATACGCTTTGATAAGTTGATCAAAGCATATAGTTTTATACAGAATTGTGGTGAAGCCTGTATTTACAAGAAAGTGAGTGGGAGCACTACAGCCTTTCTGATAAGTATATGTGAATGACATATTGTCGATCGAAAATGATGTAGAATTTTCTGGAAAGCATAAAGGAGTATTTGAAAGGAATTTTTCAACGAAAGACCTCGGTGAAGCTACTTACATATTGAGCATCAAGATCTATAGAGATAGATCAAGACGCATGATAAGTTTTTTCATTAAGTACATACCTTGACAAGATTTTGAAGTAGTTCAAAATGGAACAGTCAAAGAAAGAGTTCTTGCCTGTGTTACAAGGTGTCAAATCTAACATTCTTAAAAAGTTCCTCCCCACTTCTACCTATTCTCTCACCATGCACACTGTCCACATCAGCTTTGTGCCATGTCATCATTCAGTTTGCAAAATCAACCAATCAGTATTTTCCCCGTACGGTCACGGTGATGGAAAAAAATTATTTTTCCCTCTACCATAACAGCCGCTCATCTCGCACAGGGGATTTCAACCCAATCTTTGCACCCACCCCACACAGTTGGCTGCCCCATCGAATCTGCAGTGCCGGACTAGGAGTCAAAATTTTACTACACAGCCATCCTGGTCACTGAAGCTAACTGTCGCTGTCGTTTCCTCTTCGTAACAGATGAATCAGTCTAACTGGAATAAGCCCATCGTCTCCCACCTCAGTGTGCATCCCATCTTCACATCTTCTCCAATTCCGCTGCTCTTCCCACCTTCTATATTTCTCTCCCATGTACAGTTCGCATCCAAACCACAAACCATCTTTGGACTCCTATATGAATCAGTCTCTTCGCTACCCTAGATGGCAAAGACGCATTTGACGACCTCGCCAACCACCGCCACCGCGGGATTCTACAGCGAGCAGCTGCGACGACCCCTGCCACCACTAGATTTAGTGGTGAGGAAACCAAGCACGGCCACCCTCGCTCCCTTCCCCATATTCGAATCCATGGAGACACCTTCAGTCCTTCACCCCTCTGCTGCCCTGGCAGCGACGATGTGGAATTGCGCCAACCCCTTCTACCATCAAGGTATGCGCTTGCTCCCTTCCCCATCTTTAAATGTCACCCAGATGCAACCCAATGAAAGACGAGATAATACAAGAGATTTTGGTTTTCTACAATAACAATGCAAGATCTGATCCTAAATGTGTGGGTTGTATGGAATCGTGAGCCTCTGCATTTTATAAGGTGAGAGATCATGTTAGTAGTTTTATTTCAAGAGGTTGGCCAAATTCTCTATTCTTTAAAACGATTGCCTAGGCTGTAGATAAATGGATTAGCATGGTTTTCGTGTGTTATCCCTTGATTGTTACTAAAATTGGCTGATTCGAGTGTTATTCCAGTGTTGTGCGTCCTCTTTTGATGTGCTAGAATGTTATGAAGCTACTAAAATTTTCTAATTCCAGGTAACGTCCAAGAAAACGTATGCATGTGCATACCTTCATTTTTCCATGTCTTAAGTTAAACAGAAACAAGCTACTACCGTTGATTTTTAGCTATGATGTGCCCTCTAGTGGCACCATCGAAGAGATGTGTTACTTGGTTCCTTTATACTTCCCTCTGTAAGGTTTTTGTCTAGATTTCAGATAGAGCATGTACTATATATGGATGCATAAATAGATTATTCTGCAGTTTTATCTTTCATATGGTCGATAGCACATAATGGAAACTGAGAATAGTGTTCCTAAATTATGACTTTTTTGTGGTGATATGAATTATGAACATTATGGTCTCTTAAGAAAAGGATTTAACTTTGTTGAACATTACGTTGCTATTTCTCATTTTATTTTCTTAGCCGCCCCGAAGAGGCCCTCGTGTCACATGTTAACCCTAATTTCAAAGCATATTGGTTTAACGGCTATCTAGGTACACCTAAGATCCCCAAAATAATCAATTAAGGTCTGGAAAAAAATGCCATTGATTTGATTTTCCATGATACATTGAGTTTGTGCAAAATTCTAGATTTTATCTACCATGTTACTGAACCAATAAGGAAGACAATTCGATCATCCACTCGATGCAGCCTCTGTTTTTCCATCCCCTCTTCAGGATCACATTTCACAGATCCTATGATCATGTATAGTTGAAGATATCCGATGAAGTTACTTTGTAATAAATTAGTTATTTCCATGGGAAAATGACCATATAATCCTCTATTCTGATTGTTCATCTGTTGTTCAGAATTGGATTGATATAAATAGGAGGATCAATCATACTTTAAAATGTACCAATAACCATATTGCAGTCGTGTATCATTCTAAATAATTGTTGTGGAAGCAGAATCATATATTCATTCTGTTGTTGAACCTTTTTGGAGTCATTTTGCTGAGCAAGACATTAATTTGAGCAACATTTCCTGCAGCAACACGCAGAGAATTATCTAGTTGAGTAAGACTCAAAGCCCGACCACGACAGAAGATAGGAAGAGAATGAAAGTCATTCCTTATGCCTCAGCCATAGGTTCTATAAAGTATGCCATGTTGTGTACCAGATCTATTGTGTACCTTACCAAGAGTTTGGCAAGAGGGTACAATAGTGAACTAGGAGTAGATCACTGGACAGCGGTCAAAATTATCCTTAGTGGAATAAGGAAATATTTCTCGGTTATGGAGGTGCTAAAGAGTTCGTCGTAAAGAGTTACGTCGATGCAAGCTTTGACACCGATCTGGATGACTCTAAGTCTCGATCTAGATACATATTGAAAGTGGGAGCTATTAGCTAGAGTAGCTCCGTGTAGAGCATTGTAGACATAGAAATTTGCAAAATACTTAAGGATCTGAATGTGACAGACCCGTTGACTAAAATTGTCTCACAAGCAAAACATGATCACACCTTAGTACTCTTTGGGTGTTAATCACATAGCGATGTGAACTAGATTACTGACTCTAGTAAACCCTTTGGGTGTTGGTCACATGTCGATGTGAACTATGGGTGCTAACCACATAAAGATGTGAACTATTGATGTTAAATCACATGGCGATGTGAACTAGATTATTGACTCTAGTGCAAGTGGGAGACTGAAGGAAATATGCCCTAGAGGCAATAATAAAGTTATTATTTATTTCCTTATTTCATGATAAATGTTTATTATTCATGCTAGAATTGTATTAACCGGAAACTTGATACATGTGTGAATACATAGACAAAACAATGTGTCCCTAGTATGCCTCTACTTGACTAGCTTGTTCATCAAAGATGGTTATGTTTCCTAGCCATAGACATGTGTTGTCATTTGATGAACGGGATCACATCATTAGGAGAATGATGTAATGGACAAGACCCATTCATTAGCTTAGCATTGTGATCATTACAGTTTTATTGCTACTGCTTTCTTCATGACTTATACATGTTCCTCGGACTATGAGATTGTGCAACTCCCAAATATCTGGAGGAACACTTTGTGTGCAATCAAACGTCACAACGTAAATGGGTGATTATAAAGATGCTCTACAGGTGTTTCCGAAGGTGTTTGTTGGGTTGGCATGAATCAATATTAGGATTTGTCACTCCGTGTATCGGAGAGGTATCTCTGGGCCCTCTCGGTAATGCACATCACTATAAGCCTTGCAAGCAATGTGACTAATGAGTTAGTTGCGGGATGATGCATTACGGAACGAGTAAAGAGACTTGCCGGTAACGAGATTGAACTAGGTATTGAGATACTGACGATCGAATCTCGGGCAAGTAACATACCGATGACAAAGGGAACAACGTATGTTTTTATGCGGTTTGACCGATAAAGACCTTCATAGAATATGTAGGAACCAATATGAGCATCCAGGTTCCGCTATTGGTTATTGGTCGGAGATGAGTCTCGGTCATGTCTACATAGTTCTCGAACCCGTAGGGTCCGCACGCTTAACGTTCTGTGACGATTTGTATTATGAGTTATGTGATTTGATGACCGAAGTTTGTTCAGAGTCCCGATGAGATCGGGGACATGACGAGGAGTCTCTAAATGGCCGAGACGTAAAGATCGATATATTGGACGACTATATTCAGACATCGGAAAGGTTCCGAGTGATTCGGGTATATTTCGGAGTACCGGAGAGTTACGGGAATTCATATTGGGCCTTAATGGGCCATATGGGAAAGGAGAGAAAGGCCTCAAAGGGTGGCCGCACCCCTCCCCATGGACTGGTCCGAATTGGACTAGGGAGGGGGGCGCCCCCTTCCTTCCTTCTCCTTTTCCCTTCCCTTTTTCCTATTCCATGTGGGAGGTGGAATCCTACTAGGACTAGGGAGTCCTAGTAGGACTCCACACTTTGGGCGCGCCCTATGAGGGCCGGCCTCCTCCTGCCTCTATCCTTTATATACGTGGCCAGGGGGCACCCCATAGACACAACAAATGATCTGTTGATCTCTTAGCCGTGTGCGGTGCCCCCCTCCACGATAATCCACCTCGGTCATATCGTACCGGTGCTTAGGCGAAGCCATGCGTCGGTAGCATCATCATCACCGTCACCACTCCGTCGTGCTGACGAAGCTATTCCTGGAATCTCTACTGGATCGTGAGTTCACGGGACGTCACCGAGCTGAACGCGGAGGTGTCGTACGTTCGGTACCGAGGATCGGTCGATCGTGAAGACGTACGACTACATCAACCGCGTTGTTATAACGCTTCCGTTTACGGTCTACGAGGGTACGTAGATGTCACTCTCCCCTCTCGTTGCTATGCATCACCAGATCTTGCGTGTGTGTAGGAATTTTTTTGAAATTACAACGTTCCCCAACAATGTCCTATGATCACTGCAGCTAGAATCATTTATTGACTAAGTTGACAAAGCCCTGCGTACGCGTCAACTTAGTAGGCCCACAGGTCAGCCTCCAAATCTGGTGGGTCCAAGCTAGCAGGGGGAGGAATCATTTTTTTCTGCGTAATAAGGAGGCACTTCCTCGTGTGTGAAGATGTTGTTGGTGGGTCAAACTTGTCAAGGGGGAAATCATTTGTTTTCGCATAATAAGGAGGCACTTGCTTTGCATGCGGCCATGGACCATGTGGGTCCATACTGTCAGCCTCTCCACATACATCCCCCTACCGATGGTTGTCGTTTGCTGACAAAGTGGGCCACACAGCGCCGAGAGAACCAACATGGTGGACGACAGTGAGGCCTAGGAAGGGAATGACCCATAGCCGGCAAAGGCACAACAGTGGATGCCCACACGGAGGGGAGTATGATAATTCACTGTTCGGATGTGGTGTGTGAGGTTGCCATCGCCGGAGAATAACAGGAGGTGTGGGTGAGTAGAGGAATGGCCTAGACAGCGATGGGAGTAGAGTGCGCCGATGAGGCCTACGCGGCAGCCTAGACGGCCATGGGAGGCGAGAGCAGGCGGTACCGGGGGCAGTGGTTTGGGCATCTGAAGCAAGAATATCCGAGATTGAAGAAGCACAACAGCCATTGGATGGACATCCAACGGCCACTGCTACTAGAATCATGTGTTGATTATAAGTTGACAAGGCCTTACGTACACGTCAACTTAGTAGGCCCACAAGTGAGCATCACATCTGTGGCGGACAGCATATGGCCCATTTGCCGGTTTTAATAATTTACAGCCCATTTTTCCATTCTAATGGAATTTACAGCAGCCCATTTACTATCTGTTAGCATTACATCCCTTTTTCTAGCCGCGTCCAAGGTTAATAATTTCAATCAAATTTCCCACATTTTGATGGGGTCTGAACTATTTTTTATCCCAAAATTTCGAGTCGGATTCAATCTAATTTTAAAATACATTTATATTAGGTAAAAATCCAGCGAAATTTTCCGCACGCAACAAGTAATAAAATTAAAACATTCAAAATTCAAAAAAATCTAATTTTGAACTAATTACCGGTTCAGTGCGTTTTTTATATTTATAGCCCATTTATTATTTCTTAAAGCCCATTTTCTTGGCAAGCTGAATGCATCCCACCTAGGAAAGATTTGCAGCCCAGCATGGCGGAGAATAACAAGTTGGCATGCGTTGGGTATTCCTCAAAAAGAGTAAAGCTGGGCTAGCCATTTTCACATAAAAAATTAATATCTGGGCTTGGAAGAAATAGAATAATAGCCTGGGCCACAGCCCACCCAGTTGATACCCTGCTCCTCTCAACAACAACAAAAACACCGCCCAAAAAAATACTGCTCACCCCTAAAAAAATACCTCCCAAGTTGTTGGGTCCTAGCTGTCGGGCACTCCTTGTGCAATTCTCCCGTTTATTGACTATACGTTGACATTGTGTGTGACCCAGATGTCAGGAACCCAGGAGGAAGCAATTTTTATGTAGTTCTAATAAGGAGGCGCTTGCCTACGTACCGCCATGGTCCTGGTGGGTCCCTACTATCATCCTCTTCACGTACAGTCATCTCCTAATTCCCTTGTTTGTTGACCATATTGACAATGCAAGACGGCGGCGCCACCGCAAGCGCAACAAGGAGAAGGACGAGGGAGAGACCTCGCAGGCCCTACGGATGATCTAGTACAGCGCCCGCTGCTCATCTAGGAAGCCAGGATCATCGGCCCGCATGTCCGCGACGGCATTGTCGTTCGCCTGTTTGCCGGTGATTTGTCCCTCCGCGTGTCGGCGCTCGTTGAGGAGATGGAGGTTGTAGCACTGGTCCTCCTGTGCTTGCCGGAACGCCAAGACCGATGGTGCTAGTAGCACTTTCGCCATTACGGTGTCGAAATGCAGCCGCACCTACTCTATGGTGAACACGGCATGAACCGGCGCGGGCGGTGGCGCCGGCTCCTGGTCGGAAGCCTGGTCCATCATCTGGTCCTCGTCGCTGAGCTCAGCGAGCTCGCCCACGAAGAATACGGGATTAATCGCAAAAGGAAAAAAGATGGGATTAGAACGGAAGACCTGTGTTGTGTAGCAGCTTACTGCATCTACAGCTGGAGACTGACCGGTCAAGCCTCAAATTTGCTCATCTTCATTCGGATACCTCATACTAGAAATCTTAAATCCATACAAAAGCATGCAAATGAAAAAACAAAAGTACTACGTAGATCAAGTACCCTAGTCCTCGTCCGAGATGTCCACTATCTATGTGCCCGGCACCAGGTATATGGGCGGCGGCCGCATCTACGGCTCCTCCGCATCCATCTCCACTTCGACCTCATCGAAGAGGGCATCGGTCGCCACCCGTTCCTGCCGGATGAATCGCTGGTTGGCCTCCACATAGGCCTCATCCTGGATGGACTCCAAGATGGCCTTCTACTCCGCCGTCTCGTCCGCGTAAAGACGGCGAACTCCTGCTCCGCATCCACCATGTTGATGCTCGGAGCCGGTACCAGCTCCTGCTCTGGCTGTTCTGCCTCCTCGTCGTCTTCCTGATTCGCCACCTCCATCGGAGCCGGCTCCTGCTCCTCTCCCTCCTCCTCCTCTGCATGCTCCTCCTCCTCCAGCTCTGGCGAGTCTGGAAGCAGCCCGGCAGCGATGCGGTCGGCGCGCCTCGCCCGGATCTCCTGCTCGATCTGGTATAGATACTCCGGCCTGAGCATAGCGTAGGTGGTTATCTTCTTCTTGGCCATGGCGAAGCTGGAGAGCGTAAGGGTGCTGGAGCGGGACAATTTATTGGCCTCGGGCAGTGAGCTGGACTGGCACCATGCACCGTTCACACTGCTCCCCACCTACCCACCCACCGAAGGAGACGTCCGTCAGACCGCCGAATTTCTGGGCGATCCTACGTGGGACCCCCGACGTCCGTCCGACGTGGTGGATGTGCCCAGGCGCCCCATATCCGCCCCATATTTGGGCTGTATATGAGGGGTGTTAGTCGGCCTGGGCATTTGAGGTGCCCGTCTGGGTCGAATTTCGTGCCCGGGCCGTCCACCCTGTTGTTTGAGGTGTGTTTGGGTGTCCGGCTATAGATGCTCAAAAAAGGCGCTAGATGCTCTTACGACTACAAGGCCAGAGAATTTAAGTTATTCCGTACATTTATATTTTATAACATAGGTTATGCATGAAACTGTAAGATGGTGAGTTGGTCGGAAGATCATATGGTTTCACCTCTAGCCTACCCGAATTTGTTGTGTAGGCTATGATGAAACATAAGATGAACTTCTTAAGCGCAGAAAAACGCCAACATCTAAACTTACTAGTACGGTCGATGGTATAGTGGTTCTATGTGGTCACTTTCAATTTTATTCTTAATAACATGCAAATCACTGGCATTAGATCAACATGCAAAAAAATACGTAGCATTATTCTCAGGAGGCATGGTGAACAACTCGTTTGCCGTAGTTTCACACGGACCATAAAGTTTGAGGAGCTTTTAAGTGTGGCTGCACCCTGCATCGTCATGTCGCATGCCACAGCATTCCAAGATCAACTTTGCAATCAAACTCACAGGCCTGGCATTTCATAGAGAACATTCAGAACAAATTCTTAAAATACCATATATATAAGTCAACATTCATGATTATGCATCTCATCAGAGCCGATATTTACTTCTGAACTGAACACACGAATAGAAAAAATGATCAACGCGGCTCATGGCAAAGGTTGTCCAATTCCAAATATAAAATGCATGTCTTCTGGCTAACATCAGTGAGAAAATTTTGACAAGGTTTTCCAATTCCAAAATATCAAATGAATGTCTTCTTGCTAACATCAATGATTAAACTTTGACAAGGTTTTCCCATTCAAAATATCTAAACCTATGATTGTGCAACAGACGGGGTTTGTCATCAGTTTGCACATTGAAATGGAACATGGAGCTAGATTAACCAGCTGATCTTTTTGTGCAGTTGCACCGAAATCAACCAATGTCTTGCGTAGCATGGTGGATATTGTATTTATATGTTGCAAGGCATTCAAGACATTGGCAGCTCCTTTCATGTAGATAGTCCGGTGGCTCAAGGTGACAACGAATGATTAGAGAACCATTCAATGTATTGTGCATGATGAAGTATTATGGAGGACACGAACCATCTGAACATTTTGTGCAGTTCCACTGAAATCAAGCTGAGCATCCATGTCTGCATAAATACAGAAAAAGTGTGATTAATATAATGGTGGTACTAGTTGATTAAACATACGCTCAAAAATATAATCATCTTCATTATCTTAAAAGGAAAAGATAGCAATACAATAGCTTCAATTAAACATTTATTCAAAACAGTACCACAATATAAGTAGCACAACATAACAAAGCACGATCATGTGGATAAAGGCTGATACTGACCTCGTTTGTTATAGCTGCGTCGGCCACTGACTTGGTCATACCTTTCCTTGTTGTAGAATTTTGCACTTCACGTGTTGTTGAGTTGCCACATGTGCTCTGCAGACTAGTTGTCTCACCAGTGTCTACTAATACTCTCTAAAGCTTCTTGATTATTCCTTCTGTAATGTAGCGCAAACAGTGACTGCTTCTTTCTGCAAAGTGGAAAGATCAATTGGGCCCAATAATGCAACAGTTTGCCTTAAACACATTGGCTCCTTTTGTGCAGTTCAACTGTCGAAATAGGAACAAGCAGAAGTTTTGATATCCCTGTATGCACAAATAGGTATAAAGGAAACAATTACTGACCAATAACGGTTGATGACTTATACGCCCACAAGAAAAAAACATCCACCTTATCTTAATGGGAAACAAAGCAGGATAGTAGCAATTCTCAAATAGTTCCATTCATCCATATTAACTGAGACATTATCTTAACAATACCTTGGTTAAACATGTATAAAGAACGACAAAGCAGCAAAGTACCATTTCTAAATCAGTGTAACATATTCAGATTAATAGAGACATTATCTTAACAAAACCTTGGTTAAACATGTAGAAAGAACTACAAAGCAGTATAATACCATTTCTAAAACACTGTAGCTGATTCATAATAATAGAGACATTATCTCAATAATATATTTGTTAAACATGTACTCCCGCTGATCCTTGACAAGTGTTGCAGTTTTGAACTAAGATTTAGTAGTTAATTCTAAGACTAGCATTACTTAATTTTACCAGTGGCATTAGATTAACAAAAAGCATAAACAGTTGCAGGGAAAAGTGGGCGCAATAGCACCATGTGCTTCCATCGACGTATAAAGGGGTGATGCAGAGTTTGTTGTAACAAAGAAACAAGCATCATGTCTGAGTTGGCCCCATTTTTGTTCACTTAATGGGAAAAGATAGCAATACAATAGTTTCAATTCAACATTTATTTAAAACAGTACTAATACAAGTAGCACAACATCTCAAAGCACACTACACAATCATGTGGATGAAAGCCAGAACTAACCTTTCACAGAGGTAAAAATGGAAACAATTACTGGCCAATAAAGGAGGATGAAACATACGGCCACAAAAAGAAGCATCTACCTTATCTTGATGGACAACAAAGTAGGACATTAATATTTCTAAAATGGTGGCATTTATTCATATTAACATAGACATTCTCTTAAAATAACATTCATTAAAAATGTAATTTACTTTTAACAGTGACATTGCTTCAATTTTCCATGGCATTATTAGATTAACAACAGCAAAATAGTTGTATGGGACATGGGACACACCAGCACCATGTGCCTCCACACGTATAAACGGGTGATGCAGAGTATGTTGCCAAGCAGCATATCTATGTAGGTCCTAAAGTTGTTCTTTTTCAACCTTTCATGTGTGAGGGCAGCAAATCTAGTGCAGCGAGAGTGTGAAGAGTGCAAACCCTAGCAAACAAGTGCTGAGGCTCCAGCTTATATAGTACTCGTATATAGTACCAATATAGTGGAGTGGTTTTCTTTTTCTCTCCATAACAATCGTTTTAAATTGTGTACGAAACGAAACTCTTTATTTAACATACCAGTGAACAAAACTATGATCAACTAAAGATCCACGTGTCCTGGTCACACTTTCTGCCGTTCACGTGCAGTTTCTGCCACTTTCTCTGCCTCACTGTCCTCTGCCATGTGGTTCTTCCTTTCTTGAACTTGATTACTGAGAAGAAACAGACCACGGTGAGGATTTATTGAACTTTAGTGGTACCTCACCCGAACTTGATGCCAAATGGATGATGCATCACCATGATGACCTATAGATGCTCATGGTTGCGTCTCATGGTTGGATCGACTGGTGAAGTTGATCGATGTTCAATGAAGAAGGAGCTATCTTCCATCAGTGCTCTTTGCTTGTTACCCAGAAAGACAAAGATATCATTCATCAGTGCACCTTGGTTGCCTTGGAGACGCAATCGTATTTCACGTTGGTGCAATTTTTTCTTTGGCTATGAACCAAATGTTTCCTTGAAGAAGCATCGATGTTGGTATTAAGAGCAAAAGTTTTGTGTCAATTTCTAAGCCTTCTCACAACTTTGTCTTCAGCTCCCCTGTAATTTTATTTATTCAGCTATTAACTAAATGTTGGCTATGATCTATCAATCATTGAGTTGTATAAACATTATATTTATGAGTTGGTTCTAAAATTTTACGACTATTGAATTATGTTGCCACACTTTGATAAAAATATTACTCATATAACTACATAAAAAATTATGAAACCAATAATATTTATTTTTTGTTGGCATGTATTAGTCGTTTGCTAGTTAAATATGTGGTCAGACTTTGATTAAAATATGATGTGGAGTAAAAACCCAGATGGAGCTAGTACGAGATACGGTGGCATACTAATTTAGGCCAAACACAACAACCCATAATTAATGGGAGAGGGCAAATTGTACATACAAAATAATTGAAATTAAATTTCTTTACTTGTACACACTCTCACACATTTTCGATAATTTGGCGCGTGTGTGGTTGTTTTCTTAACGGAGGGTAGTCATGCCATGTCATGCTTAATTAGCTAGGAGTGGGTAATATGTATCTCGAGTGTCAACATGCATTAAATTCTTTATGATGCGGTATGTTAGGATGGTATCCTCCTCTGAAAATTTTAAGTGGCTTGACCTGGCACATGTTCATGCATGTAATTGATTCAAACCCAATATTGCCTCCATGATATTTATTTTCAGAGTGTTTATATCCTCCTCATGATAATGTTCAATGTTGATTATTCAAAATGCATGAGTATGACCATTGTTGCTGTCTAGTTCGTCGCTTCCTAGTCTATTGCTACCCTTTGTCTGTACTTAGCAGAAATACTGCTTGTGCATCCAAAATCATAAAACAAAGTTATGCCATAAGAATCCATTATATCTACCTATATGCGGTATTACTCTGCCGTTCCAAGTAAGTTTGCATGTGCCACCTCTAAACCTTCAAACAAGCATCTATTTTTTGTGCCCGAACAACTCATGGAGTGGTGGGGTAGTCAATATCTTCCATGCTAAGTATGTTTAACTCACAACGAGAGTTTATTCACTCGTCAATCTTCGGGAGGCTAGTAACAAGGATGCCTAGTCCTAAATTATTTATAAAAATACTCCCCCCGGACAGTTGAAAGTTGGCAGGCACCCATGGATTTAGCTAGCCATGGTTTTTGTTAGATGGTGGAGGGGGTACAAAATTTTGCATGGGAACCGCCATTAACGTGTTTAGCATGGAAGATATTGGAAACCATTGTCGTAAACCTTTGACAAGAAAGGTACACCTCTCAAATTAAAATTATCTCTGTATAAACTTACGAGCTCTAGAACATTGCAAATCTTTGTTTCCCTATGTGAAGGGCCTATCTTTTAATTTATTGCTGAGACATTCACCTTCTTATTCAAGCACCAACTTTGAGAGTGCTATTGTCATTGTTAGTGAAATATGCATTTGCTGTAAATAATGTTGGGTGTGAGCATGAATGGATGTTTTCTACCATGATTTACAATGTTTAGTCACTGTTTGACCTTCGGAGGTGCTCTGCATTTATGTTTTGTGGTCTCAGAAAGGCTAGCGAGATACCATCATGTCATATTGTATTGTGGTCACTTTAACAAAGTGTTGGTATTTGAGATGTAGTATTATTGCTCGCTAGTTGGTTATGTTATTGATATGAGTAAATGTGGATACTAAGTGTTATCATATATGTGGTTACTTCACGGCCTTTCCTAAAACTTGATTGCTAATTAAACTTATGTACAGCAACAAAATCAAAAGAGTTTGTAAAAGTTTTTTTTATCACTTTCAGTTTGTCAACTGAATTGCTTGAGGATAAGCAATGAGTTAAGCTTGGGGGAGTTGATACGTGTCCATCTTATCTACTGTTCCAAACACTTTTGCTCTTGTTTTGCCCCCTAATTTGCATGATTTTAGTGAAACTAACGTGGAATGGTGTTGTTTTTAACAGAACTACCTTGGTGTTGTTTTTTATGCAGAAATAATAAGTTCTCAGAATTGGACAAAAAAATACGGAGAAATATTTTCGAATAAATAAAAAATACTGGAACCATAATCCATCATAGAAAGGCGAGGGCGGCCTGGCCATGTGGGCCCCCTAGACCTCCATATAACCCAAGTTGGAAAATCAATCAGGTCCTCAACATTCTTCTAGGGAGGAAATCTCAAAAGGAATTTCTTTTCACCAAGCTCTCCAATCTACCATGGACATTCTTTGTTCTTACAAAAGATCTCATTAAACTGAATTGGCAAATCAGAGGCAGGAACCCCACCCTTGACCACATTTAGAACATCAAAGTTCTTGAAGTTCAACCAACCAGACTCAGATGTAATAGGTATATCCACATAATAAAAACCAAACCCTATAGCAGCACTACCAAAATATGTGGCAGTGGGGTGGAGACGTGCCCAAGTAGCACAGTTGTTAACATTGTGGTTACTAGCATAGATCGATTAAGCACTCTTTGGCTCTATGCAATTCCGATGCCCTAGCTGGCTACAGTTTAAACATGTCATCTTTTTATACTTGGGATCAAAGCACTTGCACTATAGGAGCAGGTGGGGTAGCCGTGCGGGTAGAGGAGGGTGGCTGCTATAATAGTTGATTTGGAAGGTGTACCATTAGACTTGGTCGCCACCGCCTGGGGAGGTTTGTTGGATGTCGTCGGCGGTGGAACATGGGCCTGACCACCATGAGAAGTGGTGGTCTTCTTGCCAGGATTCTGGCGGCGCCCCTGGCGCTGGCGCGCCGTCTAGCCCCGATTCTCCATCGATTTTTTCACAACAACCGCAAATGAAAGGGATCCAGGACCAACCTCTCAACTAACAACCGAAATTTGGTAGAGATGGAATCAAATTGACCAGGTCGAGTGATGGTGTGGCGGTCTTCGACGGAGAAACACCTGGATGAGAAGAGATCTTTTATTACCCAAAACAAGCGACTATAGAGAGAATATTTAGGGTTTAGGAGGCGAGGTTTGCATGCAGGACGACGCTTGGGGAGGGAATTACCCAGAGTTTGCCATAAAAATCTGATATCTCTTCCCCATCTGCGCAAACCGCCTGGGAAGATGTACACCCCGAGGCTGTTTTATGTCGAACCACACATCCTTTGATGTGCGGTGCAGGAAGGTGAGAGGGACAAAGGGATGGCGTCTCCAATTTTGAATTAAACACAACCGCCCTCGCACAAGCAATGTCATCAGCGGTCATAATCCTCTCTAAAAGTGGAGAAGATCATGATGAACTAACCGAGCACGGCATGGCTAGAGCAGAGCCAAACATCGGAGATGACGGGGGGATGATCCTCAAAACTACATGATCCTCAAGAAGATTTTCGACCACAAGGTCACCCACAGTCCTAATCCCAAAAATACAATTACATCAAGGTAAAACAGGTTTCCGAATGTAAGTGCATCTAGTGCCACCCCTAGTTGGTTTTGGAGTATTGACGACGAACTTTGTTGAGGGACTAATGTGTTTGTGAGAATTGCAGGATAACACAGGTAGTAGTCCCTTATTGATTCGGTTTACCTACCAGAGATGACCACTAAAAATGTGTGAAGACATTGAAGACAATGGTGGTTTGTGAAGATATTCACAGTGAAGATTATGACATGAGAAGACATTCATGTGAAGACTATGGAGTGCGAAGACATAGTTGTTTTGTAGTTTCCTTTCCTTCTTTGTTGAATCATAGGAACCACTGTACTGTTAAGTGGGGTCCAAGTGAACAAAGTCAGAGTGACTAAAGTGATGCTCAACCAAATCCTATGTCTTCAAGTGAAGACAATGAGAGCAAATCTTATCCAGAGCTGGATGAGTCAGCTTTACTTGTTGCCCAAGTCAAGCTGCCGCGTGTGTTTGAAATCCGACTGTTGGACACGCGTCGGTTCCTTAGTGACCCAGGGTCATTTCGGACAAATCAGGTCGGGTTGCCTCCTGGCTATAAATATCCCACCCCTTACACCATAAATTGTTGGCTGCTCAGTGTTAGTGCACAGCTTTTGACGTTTGAGAGCAACCCACCTCCGAAGCATTTGAGAGAGAGATCCTTGCGAGGACAAAGCCCAAAACACCCAGAGCCAAAGAGTGTTAGGCATCACTGAAGTCTTTCTGTCCGCGTGACCTAAAGACTTGTTACACTTGAGGACTATGAATCCTCCAGCCAGTGAGGCATCACGTTCTGAGCATCCAAGAGCCATTGTGGATTGCCAGTGAACGAATTCTGTGAAGGTTTGTAAGTCTACCTTGAAGACTTACCAGAGTGATTGGGCGAGGACTTGGTGCCCTTAGCTCAAGGGGAATAAGGTGAAGACGTGGTCTTCTGAGTTAAATCCCAGCCTCCCTAACCAGACATACAGTTGTCACAACAACTGGAACTGGTCTACCAAATCCTTGTCTTCACCAAGCTACTAGTTCTATCCTTCACTTCCATTTACTTACAGTCTATCTTCGTGAAGTCATTGCTTGCTTGCATGATCTGATTGTCTTCCATGTGTGAAGACTTTTTACTTTTTGGCTTCATACTATCTTCCATCCTGATCCATACTACCTAGCTGTTGATAGTTGATACGTCCATTTTGCATCATGCTTTTATATCGATATTTATTGCATTATGGGCTGTTCTTACACATTATGTCACAATACTTATGCCTATTCTCTCTTATTTTACAAGGTTTACATAAAGAGGGAGAATGCCGGCAGCTGGAATTCTGGGCTGGAAAAGGAGCAAATATTAGAGACCTATTCTGCACAACTCCAAAAGTCCTGAAACTCCACGGAAGTCATTTTTGGAAATAATAAAAAATATTGAGCGAAGAAAATACCAGAGGGGACTCACACCCTGGCCACGAGGGTGGGGGGCGCGCCCTACCCCCCTGGGCGCGCCCTCCTTCCTCGCGGGCCCCCTGGTGGCCCTCCGGTGCCCATCTTCTGCTATATGAAGTCTTTCGTCTGAGAAAAAATCATAAGCAAGCTTTCGGGACGAGACTCCGCCACCACGAGGCGGAACCTTGGCGGAACCAATCTAGGGCACTGGCGGAGCTGTTCTGCCGGGGACACTTCCCTCCGGGAGGGGGAAATCATCGCCATCGTCATCACCAATGCTCTTCTCATCGGGAGGGGGCCAATCTCCATCAACATCTTCACCAGCACCATCTCCTCTCAAACCCTAGTTTATCTCTTGTATCCAATCTTTGTCTCATAGCCTGGGATTGGTACCTGTAGGTTGCTAGTAGTGTTGATTACTCCTTGTAGTTGATGCTAGTTGGTTTACTTGGTGGAAGATCATATGTTCAGATCCATTATGCATATTAATACCCCTCTGATTATGAAAGTGAATATGCTTTGTGCGTAGTTACGTTTGTTCCTGAGGACATGGGAGAAGTCTTGCTATTAGTAGTCATGTGAATTTGGTATTCGTTTGATATTTTGATGAGATGTATGTTGTCTCTCCTCTAGTGGTGTTATGTGAACGTCGACTACATGACACTTCACCATTGTTTGGGCCTAGAGGAAGGCATTGGGAAGTAATAAGTAGATGATGGGTTGCTAGAGTGACAGAAGCTTAAACCCTAGTTTATGCGTTGCTTCGTAAGGGTCTGATTTGGATCCATATGTTTCATGCTATGGTTAGGTTTACCTTAATACTTCTTTTGTAGTTGCGGATGCTTGCAATAGGAGTTAATCATAAGTGGGATGTTTGTCCAAGTAAGGACAGCACCCAAGCACCGGTCCACCCACATATCAAATTATCAAAGTACCGAACGTGAATCATATGAACGTGATGAAAACTAGCTTGACGATAATTCCCATGTGTCCTCGGGAGCGCTTTTCTCCATATAAAAGTTTGTCCAGGCTTGTCCTTTGCTACAAAAAGGATTGGGCCTCCTTGCTGCACCTTATTTATTTTCATTACTTGTTACCCGTTACAAATTATCTTATCACAAAACTATCTGTTACCTATAATTTTAGTGCTTGCAGAGAATACCTTGCTGAAAACCGCTTGTCATTTCCTTCTGCTCCTCGTTGGGTTCGACACTCTTACTTATCGAAAGGACTAAGATAGATCCCCTACACTTGTGGGTCATCCAGACTCTCTTCTGGCGCCGTTGCCGGGGAGTGATGCGCCTTTGGTAGGTAGAATTTGGTAAGGAAAAATTTATATAGTGTGCTGAAATTTACTGTCACTTGTTACTATGGAAAGTAATCCTTTGAGGGGCTTGTTCGGGGTATCTTCACCTCGACCAGTAGAGCAAAGAGTTGCTCCTCAACCTACTGAACCTACTGAAAATGAAAATGTCTACTTTGAAATTCCTTCGGGTATGATAGAGAAACTGCTAGCTAATCCTTTTGCAGGAGATGGAACATTGCATCCCGATTTACACCTAATCTATGTGGATGAAGTTTCTGGATTATTTAAGCTTGCAGGTATGCCCGATGATGTTATCAAGAAGAAGGTCTTCCCTTTATCTTTGAAGGGAGATGCATTGACATGGTATAGGCTATGTGATGATATGGGATCATGGGACTATAAGCGATTGAAATTGGAATTTCATCAGAAGTTTCATCCTATGCATCTTGTTCATCGTGATCGTAATTATATATAATTTTTGGCCTCGCGAAGGAGAAAGCATTGCTCAAGCTTGGGGGAGGCGTAAGTCAATGTTATATTCATGCCCCAATCATGAGCTCTCAAGAGAAATGATTATTCAAAAAAATTATGCTCGGCTTTCTCACAATAATCGCTCAATGCTCGATACTTCTTGTACTGGCTCTTTTATGATGAAGACTATTGAATTCAAATGGGATTTATTGGAAAGAATTAAACGCAACTCTGAAGATTGGGACCTCGAGGAAGGTAAGGAGTTAGGTATAACACCTAAGTTTGATTGTGTTAAATCTTTTATGGATACCGATGCTTTCCGTGAATTTAGCACTAAATATGGACTTGACTCTGAGATAGTAGCTTCTTTTTGTGAATCCTTTGCTACTCATGTTGATCTCCCTAAGGAGAAGTGGTTTAAATATAATCCTCCCATTGAAGTAAAAGTAGTTGCACCTATTAAAGTTGAAGAAAAGACTATCACTTATAATGATCATGTTGTTCCTACTGCTTATGTTGAGAAACCACCTTTCCCTGTTAGAATAAAGGATCATGCTAAAGCTTCAACTGTGGTTCGTAAGAGTAATACTAGAACTTATACACCTCCTGAGCAAATTAAGGTTGAACCTAATATTGCTATGGTTAAGGATCTGTTGGCTGATAATATTGATGGGCATGTTATTTATTTCTCTGAGGAAACAACTAGAATTGCTAAACCTGGTGCTAAAGATAAACATAGACCTGTGGTAGGCATGCCTGTTATTTCTGTTAAGATAGGAGATCATTGTTATCATGGCTTGTGTGATATGGGTGCTAGTGCTAGTGCAATACCTATTTCCTTATATAAAGAAATTATGCATGATATTGCACCCGCTGAGTTAGAAGATATTGATGTTACCATTAAACTTGCCAATAGAGATACTATTTCACCAATTGGGATTGTTAGAGATGTTGAAGTCTTGTGTGAGAAGGCTAAATATCCTGCTGATTTTCTTGTTCTTGGTTCCCCTCAAGATAGCTTTTGTCCCATCATATTTGGCAGACCCTTCTTGAATACTCTTAATGCTAAGATAGATTGCAAGAAGGATGTTGTTACTATTGGCTTGGATGATCTGTCTCATGAGTTTAATTTCTCTAAATTTCGTAGACAACCTCGTGATGAGGAATTGCCTAGTAAAGATGAAATTATTGGTCTTGCTTCTATTGCCGTACCTCCTAGTGATCCTTTAGAACGATATTTGCTAGACCATGAAAATGATATGTTTATGAATGAAAGAAGGGAAATAGATGAAGTATTCTTTAAACAAGAACCTATTCTGAAACACAACTTGTCTGTTGAAATCCTAGGGGATCCTCCTCCACCCAAGGGTGATCCCGTGTTTGAGCTTAAACCATTACCTGATACTCTTAAATATGCTTATCTTGATGAAAAGAAGATATATCATGTTATTATTAGTGCTAACCTTTCAGAGCATGAGGAAGATAAATTATTGAAAACTCTGAAGAAGCACCGTGCTGCTATTGGATATACTCTTGATGATCTTAAGGGCATTAGCCCCACTCTATGCCAACACAAAATAAATTTGGAGAAAGATGCCAAACCAGTTATTGATCATCAACGACGGCTGAATCCTAAGATGAAAGAAGTGGTAAGAAAGGAAATACTAAACCTCCTTGAGGCAGGTATAATTTATCCCGTTGCTGATAGTCAGTGGGTGAGTCATGTCCATTGTGTCCCTAAGAAGGGAGGTATTACTGTCGTTCCTAATGATAAAGATGAATTGATTCCGCAAAGAATTATTACAGGTTATAGGATGGTAATTGATTTCCGCAAATTAAATAAGGCTACTAAAAAAGATCATTACCCCTTACCTTTTATTGATCAAATGCTAGAAAGATTATCCAAACATACACATTTTTGCTTTCTAGATGGTTACTCTGGCTTCTCTCAAATACTTGTGTCAGCTGATGATCAAGCAAAGACCACTTTTACTTGCCCTTTCGGTACTTTTGCTTATAGACGTATGCCTTTTGGTTTATGTAATGCACCTGCTACCTTTCAAAGATGCATGATGGCTATATTCTCTAATTTTTGTGAAAAGATATGTGAGGTTTTCATGGACGATTTCTCCGTTTATGGCTCCTCTTTTGATGATTGCTTGAGCAACCTTGATCGAGTTTTGCGGAGATGTGAAGAAACTAATCTTGTCTTGAATTGGGAGAAGTGCCACTTTATGGTTAATGAAGGCATTGTCTTGGGGCATAAATTTCTGAAAGAGGTATTGAAGTTGATAAAGCTAAAGTTGATGCTATTGAAAAGATGTCGTGTCCTAAGGACATCAAAGGTATAAGAAGTTTCCTTGGTCATGCCAGTTTTTATAGGAGGTTCATTAAGGACTTCTCAAAAATTTCTCGGCGTCTGACTAATCTCTTACAAAAAGATATACCATTTGTTTTTGATGATGATTGTGTAGAAGCATTTGAAATACTTAAGAAAGCATTAATCTCTGCACCTATTGTTCAGCCACCTGATTGGAATTTACCTTTTGAAATTATGTGCGATGCTAGTGATTATGATGTAGGTGTTGTTCTAGGGCAAAGAGTTGATAAGAAATTAAATGTTATTCAATATGCTAGTAAAACTCTAGACAGTGCCCAGAGAAATTATGCCACTACTGAAAAGGAATTCTTAGCAGTTGTATTTGCTTATGATAAGTTCAGACCTTATATTGTTGATTCTAAAGTAACTATTCACACTGATCATGCTGCTATTAAATACCTTATGGAAAAGAAAGATGCTAAACCTAGACTTATTAGATGGGTTCTCTTGCTACAAGAATTTGATTTACATATTATTGATAGAAAGGGAGCTGAGAACCCCGTTGCAGATAACTTGTCTAGGTTAGAAAATGTTCTTGATGACCCACTACCTATTGATGATAGCTTTCCTGATGAACAATTAAATGTCATAAATGCTTCTCGTACTGCTCCATGGTATGCTGATTATGCTAATTACATTGTTGCTAAATTTATACCACCTAGTTTCACATACCAGCAAAAGAAAAAAGTTTTTCTATGATTTAAGACATTACTTCTGGGATGACCCAAATCTTTATAAAGAAGGAGTAGATGGTGTTATTAGGCGTTGTGTACCTGAGCATGAACAGGAACAGATCCTACGCAAGTGTCACTCCGAGGCTTATGGAGGACACCACGCTAGAGATAGAACTGCACATAAGGTATTGCAATCCGGTTTTTATTGGCCTACTCTCTTCAAGGATGCTCGTAACTTTGTCTTATCTTGTGATGAATGCCAAAGAATTGGTAATATTAGTAGACGTCAAGAAATGCCTATGAATTATTCACTTGTTATTGAACCATTTGACGTTTGGGGCTTTGATTATATGTGACCTTTTCCTTCCTCTAATGGGTATACACATATTTTAGTTGCTGTTGATTACGTTACTAAGTGGGTAGAAGCTATTCCAACTAGTAGTGCTGATCATAACACTTCTATTAAGATGCTTAAAGAAGTTATTTTTCCGAGGTTTGGAGCCCCTAGATATTTAATGACTGATGGTGGTTCACATTTTATTCATGGTGCTTTTCGTAAAATGCTTGCTAAGTATGATGTTAATCATAGAATTGCATCCCCTTATCACCCACAGTCTAGTGGTCAAGTAGAATTGAGTAATAGAGAGCTCAAATTAATTTTGCAAAAGACTGTTAATAGATCTAGAAAGAATTGGTCCAAGAAACTTGATGATGCATTATGGGCCTATAGCACTGCATATAAAAATCCTATGGGTATGTCTCCGTATAAAATGGTTTATGGAAAAGCATGTCACCTACCTCTCGAACTAGAACATAAGGCATATTGGGCCATTAAAGAGCTCAATTATGATTTCAAACTTGCCGGTGAGAAGAGGTTATTTGACATTAGCTCACTTGATGAATGGAGAACCCAAGCCTATGAGAATGCCAAATTGTTTAAAGAAAAAGTTAAAAGATGGTATGACAAAAGGATACAAAAGCGTGAGTTTAATGTAGGTGATTATGTGTTTCTATACAACTCTCGTTTAAGATTTTTTGCAGGAAAACATCTCTCTAAATGGGAAGGTCCTTACGTTATCGAAGAGGTCTATCGTTCCGGTGCCATAAAAATCAACAACTTCGAAGGCACAAATCCGAAGGTGGTGAATGGTCAAAGAATCAAACAATATATCTCAGGTAATCCTATAAATGTTGAAACTAATGTTATTGAAACCGTAACACCGGAGGAATACATAAGGAACACTTTCCATAACGTTTCAGACTCCGAAAAGGAATAGGTATGTGGTATGGTAAGTAAACCGACTCCAAAACAGTTCTAATGGCAAATTTTCTCCGTTTTGGAATATTTAGAAAAATAGGAAAATAAGAAGCAGTCCGGGAAGGACACGAGGCCTCCACGAGGGTGGAGGGCGCGCCCTACCCCCCTGGGCACGCCCCCCTACCTCGTGGGCACCTCGTGTGCTCTCCGGACTCCGTTTTCTTGCATACTTCTTTCGGTCGGTAAAAATTCATTATATAATCTCCCGAAGGTTTTGACTCTTGTATCACGCAAATATCCTCTGTTTCGTTTCGAGCTGCTTTTCTGACAGATCTAGATCACCATGACATCTCCAAGCGCCCCTAAGGACAAGTTCTTCGAGAAGGTCATCAACCCTACCTCGTGGAGGTGCTGCAACACCCTCAAACCATTGAGATGCGTGATGGGTTGCTGCACATCCGTGATGTTGAGGGACCAAGGAGGATAGGAAGCGTGGAGACGAGACTTGAAGCAATGGAGCAACAAGTTTTCAAGTGCCAGGGGATGGCAGAACGCGGACTCAACGCCAACCATATGATGATCGCGGAGTTCACCAACAATCACAAGCTGGATGCCAAGAACATTGGGGAGACCATCCTCAAGCTTCATGAGAAGATCGAGCACCTCCAAGATCAAATTTATGACCTGCAAAACCAAAATTGTGAGTATGAATATAGATTCAAGTGGATGAGTTTGGCTGCAGATTTGAGGATCCTAGAGACTCGATCATCCTTCTATGATGGTGAGCCTATGCGTTGGAAGATGGACGACAAGCCCACATCATCAACAACTCCACCATCTTCTTCACCAACAAAAGAGATATAATCACATGGGTATGGGTGTAAGTGCATCTAGTGCCCCTTAGTGATTTTGGTGTATTGAAGACTTATAGGTCAAGGGACTAATGTATTTATGAGTGTACACAGGTCTATAAGTCTATGAGGAGTTTGATATTTACAAAGAAAGTCGACCCCTAAAAATGAAGTTCTTCGACTGAAGACTTTGGATTTCTGAAGACTTTGAAAGTGAAGAAATTGGTGTGACCTTGAAGACTTGGTATTCATTTGAGGAACATGAAGCGTGAAGACTTTTGTTTATGTAGTTTCATTTTCTCTTTCTTGAGTCATAGGAAACACCGTACTGTTAAAGGGGGTCGAGGAAATACTAAGGAAAAATTTCCATGTGATGCTCAACTCAAAATCCTACACCTACCAATCCCTTCGAGTGAAGCCATTGGAAATCTCATACAGTTCAGTCATATTCTTCAGTGACAGAGACGAAGTTCTTCTGGTCTCTGAGGAATTTGTTCTGACTGAGGAGTTAGAAATTCGCCAGTGCGGATTGCCTTCACAGTGAGGAACATGATAGCCATGAGGAATTTGATACTCAAATTTCCGACCGTTGCTATGCTATACGCCAGTTGTCCCAAAATATCTACCCACCTAACGGTCATATCATT
The DNA here is from genome assembly GCF_002575655.3 of Aegilops tauschii subsp. strangulata. NCBI lineage: Eukaryota > Viridiplantae > Streptophyta > Magnoliopsida > Poales > Poaceae > Aegilops > Aegilops tauschii. Next base: position 552,688,150 of record NC_053037.3, read on the forward strand.
TAAGGGCATTTATGTCTTATCATGCCGGGCTGCTCCCTAGGCTATAAATAGCCGCCCCCTACAACCACTAGCTGGTTGGCTGCTCCGAGAGAAACTGACACTTGTCATTTGAGAGCATCCCATCCTCTGAGGACTTTGAGCGAAAATCATCAAGTGAGGAAAACCCAAACCCAAACACCTACAAACCCAAAGTGATTGAGCATCACTGAAGAGATTGATCCTGCATGGATCCGACACTTGTTACCTTTGAAGACTATGCTTCTTCCAGACGGTTAGGCGTCATGGTCTAGAGCATCCAAGAGGAAATTGTGGATCGCCGAGTGACCGAGTTTGTGAAGGTTCGGAAGTCACCTGAAGACTTACCACGAGTGATTGGGCGAGGTCTGTGTCACCTTAGCTCAAGGGGAATACGGTGAGGACTAAGTGTCCTGGACTGCGTGTTCAAGACTGGGTGTCCGGGACTGTGTGTCCTCAGGTTTAAATACCTAGCCGCTCCAACCAGATGTACAACTGAGACAGCAGTTGGAACTGGCCTACCAAATCATTGTCTTCACTAAGCCTACTAGTTCTATTTCCTCAACTCTTTCATTTCCTCATAACTGTGTTGTGTGCTTGTTCATATCTGTGTTTGAAGACTTTGACTGAAGACTTTCTCAATTTCCTCAGTTCAATTTCTTCAGTCTGTTTGTCTTCATCCTGTGCTATCTGTGTTTACGCTTCTGTACTCTGTGCTTGTCTTCATTTCATCATGATGACCATGCTTGTGTTCTGCTATGCATACTTTTGAGTACTTATTCCGCTGCAAGTAGTTCTTCACTAAGGAATTTCCTCATTGGCAAATTCCTCAATGAAGAATTCATAAAAATCGCCTATTCACCCCCCCCCTCTAGTCGATATAACGCACTTTCAATTGGTATCAGAGCAAGGTACTCCCTTGTTATGTCGACCGCAGGTATGATCAAGGTCTCTGCTGGGTGTCCTACCTTCGATGGGACGGACTACCCCTACTGGAAGAATAAGATGCGAATGCATCTTGAGGCAATTGATAATGATCTCTGGTATGTTGTGGAAAATGGTGTTCCCTCTGTCTCACCCTCACTGAACGCTACCGATGTGAAGAGATTCAAGCAACTCGATTCTCAAGCGAAGAATATCATATGTGGCCATCTGAGCAAAGGACAGTATGGAAGAGTGAGTGCTTTGGAAACTGCTAAGCTTATCTGGGATAGGCTGTCCAAAGTAAATGAAGGAGTCTCAACTCAGCGTGACTCTCGAGTTGATGTTCTTCGCAATCTCTTCAACCGCTTCAAAAGACTGGACAATGAAAATGTTCAACAAACCTTCGATCGCCTCACTGACATCTCAAATGAGCTTCAAGCGCTTGGTGCCACTGACATCACCGACCATGAGGTGGTGAAGAAATTGTTGAGATCGCTTGATTCCTCATTTGATACTCTGGCATTGATGATACAAGAACGTGCTGATTACAAGTCACTTGATCCCGCTGATATCCTCGAGAGGTTAAATACTCATGAGTTCCAGCTTGCTGAAAAGAGAGATCTTTATGGTTCGAGCTATGGCAGATCACGTGCACTGAAGGCCAAGGCAGTTTCTGAGTCTGAAGATGAAGACTCTGACAGCAGCCTTGGTGATCCTGAAGAACTGAGCCATGATCTAGCACTGCTCGTGAAGAAATTCCAGAAGTTCTCAAGACGTGGCCGCTTTGGAAGACCCTCAAGGAGCAATGATTCCTCACCCAGTGACTACAAGAAGAGGCTTTGTCACAAATGCAAGAGACCCGGACACAACATTCAAGATTGTCCTCAGTGGGAAAAGGAATCAAAGAAGAAGAAATACAAGGATTATAGTTCTGATGATGCGAAGAAAAAGAAGAAATCCTCAAAATCTTCGTCATCAAAATCCTCAAAGTCTTCATCTCACAAGAAGAGCAGCTCCAAGAAGGCTCGGGCATTCATTGGCAAGGAAATGGACTCTGAGGATGAATCTGAAGAAAATGAGGAAGAGGAGGCATCTGAGGATTCCGAATCTGGTGTGGCGAGCCTAGCCCTCGCTACAGCATTCGTCAGCAAGTCTATCTTCAACACTGAAGAAAATGACCTCACCAACAAGGCTGATGAAGGTAATGATGACTACACTCCCACCTATTGCTTCATGGCAAAGGGTGCCAAGGTACTCAAATATACCTCCTCTGAATCAAGTGAAAATGAATCTGATGAAAACCTTAAGCCCAGCTATTCTAAACTTGCTAAGATTGCTGTGAAACAACAAAGGGCCCTTGAAAAGGTTCAAAACATGCTAGACAAAAGTGATGATATGTTGGGTGAAGAAATGGATCGCACTAAAACCCTGACTGAAAATCTTCAGACTTCAGACTAGGTTTGACAACCTTCAAGGTCATCATAACACTCTCTTGTCTGATCATGAGAAGCTTTCTTATGAATTTCTTCAAAGAAAGCAAGATCTTGAGAAGCTAAGAGTGAGTTATGAAGATCTTCAGAAGGAGCGCGATTCATTACTTGCTCAACAAATCAGCGCTGCTCAGGAAGAATTTGTTCCTCCATGTTTGAAATGCATTGAACGTGAATCTGCTAATTCTTCACCTGAATGTTCAAATGCTTCTAATGCTACAAATTCTTCAACTGTCTCTGCTATCACTAATTCCTCATCTGAGGACATCGCTAGTATCACTGACGATGCAGGGCTGAAGGAATTGTACATGACAGGCATGTACAAAAGCCTCAAAGGGCATCAGACTCTTTGTGATGTGCTTAAAAAGTAGATCCTCAACAGGAACCCTAGGAAAGAGGGTATTGCCTTTGAGAGGAAACTCAAAGCTGATGGTACATATTGGAAGCCTGAGCAGTACCCGAAAACCTCATGGGTTGCTGCAAAGGGACCTCCAGTTGATCCATCTAATTTATCTGGCTTTACATGTGAATCTTCTCATTCTTCTGATGAGTCATTTGACTCCAACTATAAACTGTTTAAAAATCAGAATGGTGAAGTATTTGCTAGATATGTTGGCACTAACTGCAGGAACGGTTCTCCTATGAAGAAAATCTGGGTTCCCAAAAGGTGCCTTGAAAGTCTTCAGGTGAATGCCCTCATGACACCACCTGTGAAGAATAGGAACCCCAGATCAAATTCCTCATATGGACCAAATTCTTCATATGGATCCAAGTCCTCATACGGATCGAATTCCTCATGTGGATCATATTCCTCAAAAGGATCAAAGTCCTCATATGAACATCATCGTGCTAACAACTCTGTTTCGCAGGGAAGAGCTAAGGGCTATGAATATGAGCATTATTCTTCTAATAATTATGTTCATGAGTCCTCGAAGAATTTCTCTGCTTATTCATATGCTTACCCTAACTCCTCTTATGTGAAACGAAATGGATTGGCTTCTATGCCACCTTTCTCGTATGGAGCTCGCAGAGTGATGAACTCTTTGCCACCCCTTCAGATGTGGGTGGTGAAGAAAAAATCTTTTATGCAGGGTCAGGTCTCCAGACGTACTTTAACGTCTGAAGAATTTGCTGGAGACCTGACAAGTGCCTGAAAGGACGCGGGCTAATCATGAAGAAATGAACTTTCATTTCTCACGTCCTCATACTGTTTTTAACTGTTGCATTGCTTGATGAAATTGGTCTGATGAATTGTGATGTCATATTCTTCATTGATGAAGTATATGAAGTTCGTAAGCTACACTAATTCATCTGCAGGATGATCAACTCAAAGCCACTGAGTGGGTCCTCGATAATGGATGTACAAATCACATGACTGGTGACAAGAATCTATTGATGGATGCTCCCTTATCACCATCGCATCTGAAGCATATCATCTTCGCTGACAAAGGAAAAAGTCAGGTATTGGGTCTAGTGCAGGAAGTCTTCAAACGATTTTCCTCGAGGGCTTCAACCAACTTTGGTGAGAAGATCAAGCACATCAGAAGTGACAATGGAACTGAGTTCAAGAATTCTGGGCTTGATGACTATCTTGATGAACTTGGTATTACTCATGAGTTATCTGCTCCTTACACTCCTCAGAAAAATGGCGTCGTGGAGCGCAAGAACAGAACTCTTGTTGAGATGGCTCGCACTATGCTTGATGAGTACAAGACGCCTCGTCACTTCTAGATTGAGGCAATTTATACTGCGTGCCACATCATCAATAGGGTATATCTTCACAAATTCTTCAAGAAGACTGCCTATGAACTCCTCACTGACAAGAAACCCAATGTGAGTTATTTCAAAGTCTTCGGTGCTAAATGTTGGATTAGAGATCCTCATCACAATGCTAAATTTGCACCGAAAGCACATGAAGGTTTTATGCTTGGTTACGGAAAGGACTCGCACACCTACAGAGTCTTCAACAACGTTCTTCACAAGGTTGTTGAAACTGTAGATGTGCGGTTCGATGAAACTAATGGCTGAGGAATCTATCAAGTTCAAGGCAACTGAGGATGTCATTCCTACCGAAGAATCTGCTGAAGAATTCATTCCAGAACGTGAATAACGTCGAGCTAATGCACCTGAAGAAAATGCTGAAGAAAATGGTGCTGAAGAAAATGCTGATCAAATTCCTCGACGACAACCAACTCATCCTCGCGTTCCAAAAGAAGTGCAAGTTGAAAAGATCATCGATGACATTAAAGCACCAGGTCCTCTCACACGCTCAAAAGCTTCACATTTATCTAACTTTTGTGGGCACTATGCTTTTGTCTCTATCACAGAGCCCACTAAGGTAGATGAAGCATTTCTGGAGCCTGAGTGGATTCAGGCCATGCAAGAAGAATTACATCAGTTCGAGCTCAACAACGTTTGGGAACTGGTCAATCGTCCAGATCCTCGCAAACACAATATCATTGGCACAAAGTGGATCTACCGCAACAAGCAAGATGAAAATGGCCTTGTGGTGAGGAATAAGGCACGGCTAGTAGCTCAAGGCTACACACAGGTTGAAGGAATTGATTTCGATGAAACTTTTGCACCTGTTGCTAGACTTGAAGCTATTCGCATATTACTCGCTTATGCTAACCATCATGATATCACTTTATATCAAATGGATGTGAAAAGTGCATTCCTCAATGGTAAGCTTGAGGAAGAAGTATATGTTGCTCAACCCCCAGGTTTTGAAGATCCTAAGCATCCTGACAAAGTCTTCAGACTAAATAAGGCCCTCTATGGCCTCAAGCAGGCCCCTCGGGCGTGGTATGATACTTTGAAGGAATTCCTCACGAGGAAAGGCTTCAAACCCGGTTCACTCGACCCTACACTTTTCACTAAATCGTATGATGATGAATTGTTTGTGTGCCAAATATATGTTGATGATATCATCTTTGGCTGTACTGACCAACGTTATAGTGATGAATTTGCCTATATGATGAGTGAAGAATATCAAATGTCTATGATGGGAGAGTTGAAAATCTTCTTAGGTCTTCAAATTCGTCAACAGCGCAATGGCATATTCATATCTCAGGAGAAATACCTCAAGGATGTACTAAGGAAATTCGGCATGCAAGATTGCAAAGGCGTCAAAATTCTGATGCCCACAAATGGCCATCTGTGCACTGATGAAAATGGTATTGACTTCGATCAAAAGGTATAACGCTCCATGATTGGTTCTTTATTGTATTTATGTGCATCTAGGCCAGATATTATGCTTAGTGTTTGCATGTGTGCCCGATTTCAAGCTACACCAAAGGAATCACACCATAAGGCTGTGAAACATATTCTTCGATATCTAGCTCACACACCAACACTTGGATTATGGTACCCCAAGGGCTCGGCTTTTGATCTCACTGGATATTCTGACTCTAACTATGCTGGTGATCGTGTGGACCGCAAGTCAACATCTGGTACATGTCATTTCCTCGGACGATCTTTGGTCTGTCGGTCCTCGAAGAAACAGAACTGCGTATCAATGTCTACTGCTGAAGTTGAGTACATTGCTGCTAGCTCTTGCTGTGCTCAATTGTTGTGGATGAAGCAAACTCTCAAGGACTACGGCGTCAACGTGAAGAATGTGCCTCTCTTCTGTGACAATGAGAGTGCCATCAAGATTGCTCACAACCCAGTTCGGCACTCAAAGACAAAGCACATTCAGATTCGTCATCATTTTCTTCGCGATCATGTGTTGAAGGGCGACATTTCTATTGAGCATGTGAAGACTGAAGAACAGCTAGCCGATATCTTCACTAAGCCCTTGGATGAGAAGAGATTTAGCAAGTTGCGGTGTGAGCTAAATATCCTAGAATCTTCGAATGTTCTTTGAAAAGGACACTCATCCTAACACTTATGCAAAATCGATGACATAGATGTGCAACACATGAAGAAACGTTTTTCCTCAATCAATGAAGAATAACACTCTAAGTGTGAAGAAATTAACGAAGAATTTGATTCTCAGAACCCTACGACAATTGTACGCGGTGTCTGAAATCATCATTCTTATGCGTTGGGTCACGCCACCACCAAAAGTTGAAAATCTTCAATTTGAGTTTTTCCTCAGTTTTGAAATTCCTCAGTTCTTCAAAATCTTCAACTTTGCAAAATCTTCACTGTTTCCGTCGTTTTTCTTCATTGGCTATATATATATATGAGTTTATGTCCTCTACAGCATTCACTTATTGATATTTCTTCAAGTTGCTATTTCTGCTAAGTGAATGTGATCGGACCCTTCCCCCTCTATGCTATACTCAACCTAGTCTATTCACAAATTCTTCATGTGCGTTCTATTTGAAACTCGTTCAAAAACTTCACTGTGTCCTTGTCAGCTGAAGAATTTGCGAACGGAACTTTTAACTTATCTTATCCAAATTTTTGGCTTTGCCGCTCAAACTGTTCCGCATCCCATGAAATACTTATCTATTCACCCACGATCTAACACGATCTCCACTTCTCAGTACGTGGGTGACACATGTCAAGCGAATGAGAAGGGTCAGGGGCACGTTCGTCCAATTTCTTCGGGCGAACTATTTTCCACCGTGGCGATAAATACCCCCTCTCCCCTTCCTCACTTCCTTTACTTCGCTCGACCTCTCTCTAGCTCAAGCTTCTCAAACCCTAGCACCGCCGCTACTTCAGCGTCGCCGGTGAGGAAGAGCTTCACTGCCTCGACCTCGTCGCCGTCATACTCGCGCCGGCCGTGGAAATCTTCACTCTGCCGCCGCTGTAGCCGTCTTCCTCCGCCGAGTTAGGGCGTGGAAGATCTACACAGACGAACTTCACTTCTCCACCTCACAGTTCGTCGTGTTCTTCATTCAGGGTAATTAAAAGTTACTTTTACTGCCCTCTTTGATTCAAATGATTTCTGCAAAATCTTCAAAAGGTGTTTATTCTTCAAATTCTTCACACACTAAACACCTCACATGTCATCTGTTCTTGATTCGTTTCTCTAAGCAATAATTTTTCTTCAAGATTCCTCAATTGTGCGGATTTCTGATCTGTACAACTCTGGAACCTAAGACTAAGAACGCTTAGTGAAATTCTTCAAGACTCATCTGGTCAAATTCCTCAAACTTGTTCTTTTTGGAAAACCTTCTGAGAACGCATATGACCTCTCCAAATTCCTCGCAACTATACTCTGTTCACAAGTACTCATGTCCGCTGCTGAATCACTAGGTTCTCATCAACTTAACTCATTTGCAGCGTTCCTCGAAGAAAAGTTGCATACTTCTTCAGAGAATTCCATTGTTCAAATTCCTCATCTGAAGAAAATGGTTGATGGAAAGAAGCCACAGAAAGGAGGAAAGAGGCCTGAGATCAACACTGCTTTTGAAATCCCTGAGGACATCTATGCTGGGTACTGCACACCCCCTGAGGAGGATAAAAATCAGCGCAAAGTGCGCATTCAAAAGATTGAGAGGAGATGGGCAAGAGAGTGGAGGGAGTACAGATATGTGACTCCAAAGTACATGAAGAAATTCGCTGTTACTCCTCCATGCTCAAGACCACCATTGGCACCTGGCCAAGAAGCAGATCCCACTAGCATCAAACGCGGTGAGGAGTTTCCTGAAGAATGGGCCAAGCGACAGGCCAAGTTGGCCAAACAGGCAAAAGATGCAGTGAAGAAATTCAACGAAGATTCCACTGCTGCTGCTGCTGAGGCCTCTGTAAGGCCGAAGAAATCCATGGCAAAGAAGCCTGTGCACAAGCCAAGTGCCTCTTCTTCAATGCCCTCATGGCCAATTTCCTCAGCTAAGCCCTCACGGCCAATTCCTCACGCTGCTCCTGCTCCTCCAAAGTCCTCAGCTGCTCCGACAAAATCCTCAGCACCTGTGCATCTTGCCACGTGCCAAAGGACTACAGGCATCTCTATTGCCTCAGGAGCTTCAGCTAGTTCCTCAGCTGCACCAAATTCTTCAACAGGACCCTCTCTGCTGAAGACTAAGACCACTGCTGGACGAGGCTCTCGCCCAAGTCGTCACAAGAAGCAGGCCGCCTTCCAAGTGCCGTCTGAAGAAGACGAAGCTGATGATGAAGAACTTGCTGAAATCATCAGAGACAGGCAAGTCAGGGCCGCTAGAGCCAAGGGCACAAATGTGCCTCTGCTTTTGGATCCAAAGTTGATCCTCGGTTACATTGATCTCTGGCACAAGGACCCAAACACTCCTATGCCTGACTTCAAGCTGACTCCTGGTCAAAGTCATATGCTGATTGCCTTCATCCAAGAAGAGAAATGGAAGTTTGAGAAGGCCAGGCAGCTCAAGAAAGCACAGTACAGGAAGGATAAATTCCTGAAGAACAACATTGTCTCTATGACAACTGATGAACTTGTGAAGATCCAGTCTAAAATCAAAGTCCTCAACGATAATTTCAATGCTTACTATGTTGATTGGAAAGGAGCCAAGGTCAGGTTTGTCAAACTGACAAAGATGTTCACCTCAAATGTTGCAGCCCCATCGCAACAAGAAATTCCTCAGGGTGAAACATCTACTCAGCCAACTGAAGAACATGCCAGCACCGCTGATGACAATCAGGCTGCTGAAGAAAATGTGAGTTCCAGGGCTGATGACTGCATTCCAGCCACTGATGAAACTGCCAGGGCACCCACTAGTGGTGAGCCTGAAGAAAATGAAGAAGTCAGGGCAACTGCATCAGTTGTACCTGAAGAAAATCAACCACATTCCTCTGCTCCTCCTGCGCCTACTCCAACTCCAATCCTTCCATCTGCATCAGATGTGAAGAAGACCAAGGCTGCAGAGCGTGCAGCAGTGAAGAAAAGGAAAGCATCAGCTCCTTCAGATTCTTCAGCACCGAAGAAGATGAAGAAATTGGCAAGCTCATTTGCTAATCCAATTGATGCTGTTCCAGTTTCCTCCATGCCATCAAAGGAAATCATCCCTTTTGATGAAGAATATGTGATCCCTAGCGGCTCTGATGAAGAAAATCCTTCTGCTGCTTCGTCAGAGCAGATGGATGAAGAAATTGAAGTGGATAAAATCCCTTCAACCCCCACAGTTTCCTCGCCTATGCCTCAGTTTACCTCTGAAGAGGCTGGCGTTGAAGAAATTGAAGAAGATGTGGACATTGGCTGTACCACACCAGTGATGAATGATGACTTTTGGGAAAGTCAGCACCCCAATTCTCCACTCTCCACTCCACTGCAGCAAATTCCTCAGTCCCCAGCCACTACAGTTCAAATGGGATCGGATGAAGCTCATGAAGACATTCCAGCCGCTAGTGCTGAAGAAAATGAAAATGAAGATTTGAAGAACCAGGCTGCCACTGAAGAGGAACCAGAAATTCCTCAGCCTGAAGAACCTGAGATTGCGATTCCTGAGGTCATCATGCAACTGACTGACACTCCTCTGCCCAAGCCAAAGGATCCATTCTCAAGGAAGCAAAAATTCAAGGCTGATGATTTCTTCGGCGAGCACATATTCTTCACTGATTACAACCCTTATGACTCTGCTCGCATAAGGAAGAGGCATTTTTGGACTGCCAGCCAGGCAAATTTCTATTCCTCAGGGCTGTTCAACAAAGACAAAGTCTTCGATCATGAGCACATTCCTCACGTGGATATGGAATCTCTGCCATGCTTCGGGCCAGTCCTCAGTGTTCTCTACGACGCTGGACTGTTAAATTTCTGCACTCACATATGTGATTGGAATGAAGAGCTAATTCTTCAATTTTATGCAACTCTGCACATCACCGGCAACTCTGAAGACGTGAATTCATGGGTGCTGGACTGGATGTCTGAAAACACTCACTACAAAGCACCAGCTACTGAATTGCTTCGTGCTTTGCCTCTCAGTCCGCCCCTTGAAGGTGCTTGTTGCGTCTACAATGAACCTGAGCTTACCGATCACTATATGCAAGTGCTGATGAAGCCTTTGAAGCCAGGTCAGGCCCCAAGAACAAAATTCCTTGTGAAGGAATTGTTGTATGTGCCTCGGACTGTCTATCGCATTCTGACGAATGAAGAAGAAGAAGAAGTCGTTGGCATCATGAAGAATCTGCTTTTCAATATCATTCATGGCGTTCCCGTCAACTTCCATGATTTCTTCATGAGGACTCTGGCCAATGTCGCAATGTCACCATTTGAGTTGAAGCCTTATGCACCGTGGATTATGAGATTCATTAGAACAAGGTCTTCACTCAACTATAAAGCTGATACACTGAACCACTGCAGCTACTTGCCCCCGATTGAAGTCCTCAAATGGACATTTTCCTCAACTGATGAAAAGGGCAAGGCTACGGCTGTAATTGATGAAGGCATTCGTCCATTGGATGGTCAATTTCGCAAGGCTGCATCCTACTCCACCAATGATGACTCTGCCACCCATGACTCTGCCGCCAACACACCCAAGCAAAATCCTCAAGGCACGGCACCCAGGGTGATGACTGACCGTGAGCTTCTCCTCAGTCTTCACCAGAAGGTTGATCGCAATCATAAATGGGTCAAACGTCAGTTTGGTTCAATTCTTCACAACATGACTGCTACCCACAATGCAGTGAAGAAAAACCACTACTACCTTCATGAAACCCTCAACCGCACCTGGGCTGTTCTGTCGCACATATATGGTGAAGAAGATCTGAAGAAAATGGGTCTCAAGGAAGATCTTGACTGGGCTGCACCTCCTCCGAAGAAGTACAAGAAGGTCAAAGTTCCTTCCTTGGTGGCCAGCTCCTATTCTTCATCACGTGACACTAATGAACATGAGGACTTGGACGACACTGCGGCAGGCCCTACTACAACAAATGACCCCGACAAAGCTGACGCTCCTTCATCAACTTGATATTCTTCAAGGGCGTTAGTCCTCATTTTTGAACCTTTTGGTCACTCGATGACAAAGGGGGAGAAATTTGAGTTAGTCTTCAAGCGGGTCTATTATATGGGCATTTTTTTTCCTAAGTTACAACTCTCGTTCTTCTAATGACTTTGTTGGATCGAGTTGTAAACTTAAACTCTATGGTGGCCTGATACTTTTGCTGTTTCTTCTGCATGCTTATTCCTCGTTAATGTCATTGCACGCATGCTGAATTACGTCAGTCACCATATTTCATCATGCATTTCAAATTCTTCATATATTATGTCAAATGCGTGTATGAATTACAAGATATAGGGGGGATCTCCATGATTCAACTCTTCAAGTGTGCATTGCTTCAAAAGCAAATTCCTCACTATGCACATCTTCAGGGGGAGTTCTTCTATATCTTGCAATCAAATTCCTCAATATCAGTATTTACACTTCATATGTTTATCCCCGTTGAAAACTTAAACTATATTGTCATCAATCACCAAAAAGGGGGAGATTGTAAGTGCATCTAGTGCCCCTTAGTGATTTTGGTGTATTGAAGACTTATAGGTTAAGGGACTAATGTGTTTATGAGTGTACATAGGTCTATAAGTCTATGAGGAGTTTGATATTTACAGAGAAAGTCGACCCCTAAAAATGAAGTTCTTCGACTGAAGACTTTGGATTTCTGAAGACTTTGAAAGTGAAGAAATTGGTGTGACCTTGAAGACTTGGTATTCATTTGAGGAACATGAAGCGTGAAGACTTTTGTTTACGTAGTTTCATTTTCTCTTTCTTGAGTCATAGGAAACACCGTACTGTTAAAGGGGGTCGAGGAAATACTAAGGAAAAATTTCCATGTGATGCTCAACTCAAAATCCTACACCTACCAATCCCTTCGAGTGAAGCCATTGGAAATCTCATACAGTTCAGTCATATTCTTCAGTGACAGAGACGAAGTTCTTCTGGTCTCTGAGGAATTTGTTCTGACTGAGGAGTTAGAAATTCGCCAGTGCGGATTGCCTACACAGTGAGGAACATGATAGCCCTGAGGAATTTGATACTCAAATTTCCGACCGTTGCTATGCTATACGCCAGTTGTCCCAAAATATCTACCCACCTAACGGTCATATCATTTAAGGGCATTTATGTCTTATCATGCCGGGCTGCTCCCTAGGCTATAAATAGCCGCCCCCTACAACCACTAGTTGGTTGGCTGCTCCGAGAGAAACTGACACTTGTCATTTGAGAGCATCCCATCCTCTGAGGACTTTGAGCGAAAATCATCAAGTGAGGAAAACCCAAACCCAAACACCTACAAACCCAAAGTGATTGAGCATCACTGAAGAGATTGATCCTGCATGGATCCGACACTTGTTACCTTTGAAGACTGTGCTTCTTCCAGACGGTTAGGCGTCATGGTCTAGAGCATCCAAGAGGAAATTGTGGATCGCCGAGTGGCCGAGTTTGTGAAGGTTCGGAAGTCACCTGAAGACTTACCACGAGTGATTGGGCGAGGTCTGTGTGACCTTAGCTCAAGGGGAATACGGTGAGGACTAAGTGTCCTGGACTGCGTGTTCAGGACTGGTTGTCCGGGACTGTGTGTCCTCAGGTTTAAATACCTAGCCGCTCCAACCAGATGTACAACTGAGACAGCAGTTGGAACTGGTCTACCAAATCATTGTCTTCACCAAGCCTACTAGTTCTATTTCCTCAACTCTTTCATTTCCTCATAATTGTGTTGTGTGCTTGTTCATATCTGTGTTTGAAGACTTTGACCGAAGACTTTCTCAATTTCCTCAGTTCAATTTCTTGAGTCTGTTTGTCTTCATCCTGTGCTATCCTGTGTTTACGCTTCTGTACTCTGTGCTTGTCTTCATTTCATCATGATGACCATGCTTGTGTTCTGCTATGCATACTTTTGAGTACTTATTCCGCTGCAAGTAGTTCTTCACTAAGGAATTTCCTCACTGGCAAATTCCTCAGTGAAGAATTCATAAAAATCGCCTATTCACCCCCCCCCCTTCTCTAGTCGATATAACGCACTTTCAATGGGCACTCCCCTTGGCAACTGCCAAGCTTGGGGGAGGTGCCCCGGTATCGTATCACCATCACACTCCTATCTTTACCGTTTTTCTTAGTTCGATCCTTTTGGTATTATCTAGATCTAGTAGAATAAAGTTTTTGGTATGATTTAGTTTTGAGTTTCGCCTTATCATCCCTTTATGTAATCGAGTCCGTGAGCTATATAATAAAGATTAGTGTTGAGTCAAGGGCTTGATTATTTTGCTATGATCTTGAGGGAATAAAAGAAAAAGAAAGAATAAAAAGAAATAAAGAGATCATATTGATCTTATGGAGAGTAATGACTTCACATAGAAAGAGTATGATGATTAAAAGTTGTTGAGATTTGACAAACATAGTTTTGGTCATTGTTGCAATTAATAGGAAGTAATAAATAAAGAGAGGTTTCACATATAAATATACTATCTTGGACATCTTTTATGATTGTGAGCACTCATTAAAATATGACATGCTAAAGAGTTGATGTTGGACAAGGAAGACAACATAATGGGTTATGTTTTCTTATATCTTAAATAAAGTATATTGTCATAGATCATCCAACATGTTGAGCTTGCCTTTCTCCCTCATGCTAGCCAATTCTTTGCACCAAGTAGACATACTACTTGTGCTTCCAAACACCCTTAAACCCAGTTTTGCCATGAGAGTCCACCATATCTACCTCTGGACTGAGTAAGATCCTTCAAGTAAGTTGTCATCGGTGCAAGCAATAAAAAATTGCTCTCTAAATGTGTATGATTGATTAGTGTGGAGGAAATAAGCTTTATACGATCTTGTGATGTGGAAGAAATAAAAAAGCGACAGACTGCATAATAAAGGTCCATATCACAAGTGGCAATATAAAGTGACGTTCTTTCGCATTAAGATTTTGTGCATCCAACCCTGAAAGCGCATGACCACCTCTGCTTCCCTCTGCGAAGGGCCTATCTTTTACCTTTATTTTCTACCTTATGCAAGAGTCATGGTGATCTTCACCTTTCCTTTTTACATTTTATCCTTTGGCAAGCACATTGTGTTGGAAAGATCCTGATATATATATATATATAATCGGATGTAAGTTAGCACGAACTATTATTGTTGACATTACCCTTGAAGTAAAAGGTTGGGAGGCGAAACTATAAGCCCCTATCTTTCTCTGTGTCTAATTAAAACTCCGTAACCACAAGTATTGCGTGAGTGTTAGCAATTGTGAAAGACTAAATGATAGTTGAGTATGTGGACTTGCTGAAAAGCTCTTACATAGACTCTTTCTGATGTTATGATAAATTGCAATTGCTTCAATGACTGAGGTTATCGTTTGTTAGTTCTCAATGAAGTTTCTGATTCATACCTGACATTGTGGATAGATTGTTACTTTATCATAAGAAATAATATGACAATATCCATATATGTTGCTGTTATAAGAATGATCATGATGCCCTCATGTCCGTATTTTATTTTATCGACACCTCTATCTCTAAACATGTGGACATATTTATTGTTATCGGCTTCCGCTTGAGGAAAGCGAGGTCTAAGCTTGGGGGAGTTGATACGTCCATTTTGCATCATGCTTTTATATCGATATTTATTGCATTATGAGCTGTTATTACACATTATGTCACAATACTTATACATATTCTCTCTTATTTTACAAGGTTTACATAAAGAGGGAGAATGCCGACAGCTGGAATTCTAGGCTGGAAAAGGAGCAAATATTATAGACCTATTCTGCACAACTCCAAAAGTCCTGAAACTCCACGGAAGTCATTTTTTGAAATAAAAAAAATACTAAGCGAAGAAAATACCAGAGGGGGCCCACACCCTGGCCACGAGGGTGGGGGCGCGCCCTACCCCCCTGGGCGCACCCCCTGCCTCGAGAGCCCCCTGGTGGCCCTCCGGTGCCCATCTTCTGCTATATGAAGTCTTTCGTCCAAGAAAAAATCATAAGCAAGCTTTCGGGACGAGACTCCGCCGCCACGAGGCGGAACCTTGGCGGAACCAATCTAGGGCTCTGGCGGAGCTGTTCTGCTGGGGACACTTCCCTCCGGGAGGGGGAAATCATCGCCATCGTCATCACCAACGCTCCTCTCATCGGGATGGGGCCAATCTCCATCAACATCTTCACCAGCACCATCTCCTCTCAAAACCTAGTTTATCTCTTGTATCCAATCTTTGTCTCATAACCTGGGATTGGTACGTGTAGGTTGCTAGTAGTGTTGGTTACTCCTTGTAGTTGATGCTAGTTGGTTTACTTGGTGGAAGATCATATGTTCAGATCCATTATGCATATTAATACCCCACTGATTATGAACATGAATATGCTTTGTGAGTAGTTACGTTTGTTCCTGAGGACATGGGAGAAGTCTTGCTATTAGTAGTCATGTGAATTTGGTATTCGTTCGATATTTTGATGAGATGTATGTTGTCTCTCCTCTAGTGGTGTTATGTGAACGTCGACTACATGACACTTCACCATTGTTTGGGCCTAGAGGAAGGCATTGGGAAGTAATAAGTAGATGATGGGTTGCTAGAGTGACAAAAGCTTAAACCCTAGTTTATGCGTTGCTTCGTAAGGGGCTGATTTGGATCCATATGTTTCATGCTATGGTTAGGTTTACCTTAATACTTCTTTTGTAGTTGCGGATGCTTGCAATAGGAGTTAATCATAAGTGGGATGTTTGTCCAAGTAAGGACAGCACCCAAGCACCGGTCCACCCACATATCAAATTATCAAAGTACCGAACGTGAATCATATGAACGTGATGAAAACTAGCTTGACGATAATTCCCATGTGTCCTCGGGAGCGCTTTTCTCTATATAAAAGTTTGTCCAGGCTTGTCCTTTGCTACAAAAAGGATTTGGCCACCTTGCTGCACCTTATTTACTTTCATTACTTGTTACCCGTTACAAATTATCTTATCACAAAACTATCTGTTACCTATAATTTCAGTGCTTGCAGAGAATACCTTGCTGAAAACCACTTGTCATTTCCTTCTGCTCCTCGTTGGGTTCGACACTCTTACTTATCGAAATGACTATGATAGATCCCCTACACTTGTGGGTCATCAATAGTCTTCATGCTTTCACTTCATTACTTAATTGACTATGGCTTGTCTAGTGTAGTCTACCTTCCGCTACATATCAATAGGTTCATTTCTACTGTTTGTCTTCAAAGCCCCCGTGTTCTGAAGACTTTCATAAAAATCGCCTATTCACCCCCCCCCCCTCTAGTCGATAACTAGCACTTTCAATTGGTATCAGAGCAAGGTGCTCCCTTGTTCTGTGTGATTCGGTTTAACCACCTGGAGTTTTAGCTATGTCGACTGCAAGGATAATCAAGGTCTCCGCTGCGTGCCCCGTCTTTGATGGCACTGATTACCCCTACTGGAAGAATAAGATGTGTATGCATCTTGAAGCCATTGACATCGACCTCTGGTATGTCATCAAGAATGGTGTTCCCAAGGTTGGTGAAGGTGTCACCGCTGCTGATGTCAAGAGGTTCATTCAACTGGATTCGACTGCCAAGAACATCATTTGTGGCCATCTGACCAAAGGACAGTATGGCCGTGTGAGTGCACTGGAAACTGCAAAGCTAGTCTGGGACTGGCTCTCCAAGGTCAACGAAGGCGTCGAAACTCAAAGAGACTCAAGGATTGATGTTCTTCGCAACCAATTCAACCACTTCAAGAGAAACGACAATGAGAATGTCCAGCTCACGTTTGATCGCCTCACTGATATCACAAATGAGCTTCGCGCACTTGGCGCCACTGAGATCACCAACCACGAAATCGTCAAGAAGCTTCTGAGATCACTTGACACCTCATTTGACACCCTGGCCCTGATGATTCAAAAACATCCAGACTTCAAGACTCTCGATCCGTCTGACATACTTGAGAGGCCCAACACACATGAGTTCCAGTTATCTGAGAAGAGAGACATCTATGGCCCCAACTATGGCCGAACTCGCGCTTTGAAGGCAAAGGTTGTTTCCTCATCTGAAGAAGAATCTGACTGCAGTTCTGGGGAGCCTGAAGACATTGGAAAGGAGCTAGCTATGCTCATGAAGAAGTTCCATAAGTTCTCCAAGAAGAAAGGCTTCAGAAAGTCTTAAAGATCCAGCTCAAGAAATGATGAAGCTTCTACTCGTGACCACAAGAACAGAACATGCCACAAGTACAAGAAACCTGGTCACTACATCTCTGAGTGTCCACAATGGGACAATGATACCAAGAAGAAGAAGAAGAGCAAGGAATATGATTCTGATGACAAGAAGAAGAAGAAATCCTCAAAGTCTTCTTCAAAATCTTCGTCAAAGTCTTCGTCGGTGTCAAAACCGGCCGATCTCGGGTAGGGGGTCCCGAACTATGCGTCTGAAGATCGAAGATAACGGGAGGTGGCGGACGCGATGTTTACCCAGGTTTGGGCCCTCTTGATGGAGGTAATACCCTACTTCCTGCTTGATTGACTTTGATGAATATAGGGGTTACAAGAGTTGATCTACCTCGAGATCGTAATGGCTAAACCCTAGATGTCTAGCATGTATGATTGTGATCGCCTCTACGGACTAAACCCTCCAATTTATATAGACACTAGAGACTGCCAGGGTTGTACAAAGTCGGTTTACAGAGAAAGGAAACTATACGACTGGCCACCAAGCTTTCTATCCACGCCAAGGAGAACCCCATTCGAACACGGAGAGAGGCCTTCTATCTTGTATCTTCATGGCCCATTAGTCCGGCCCATGTCACATAGCCCGACCATCCGAGGACCCCTGAATCCAGGACTCCCTCAGTAGCCCCCGAACTTGCTGAGGGAGTCCTGGATTAGGGGGTCCTCGGACGTCCGGCCTGATGGACATGGGCCGGACTAATGGGCTGTGAAGATACAAGACCGAAGACTCTACCCATGTCCGGGTGGGACTCTCCTTGGTGTGGAAGGCAAGCTTGGCAACCGAATATGAAGATTCCTTTCTCTGTAAACCGACTTTGTACAACCCTAGTCCCCTCCGGTGTCTATATAAACCGGAGGGTTTAGTCCGAAGAGGGACAATAGTCAGACAGGCTAGACTTCTAGGGTTTTAGACATTACGATCTTGTGGTAGATCAACTCTTGTAATACTCATATTCATCAAGATCAATCAAGCAGGAAGTAGGGTATTACCTCCATAGAGAGGGCCCGAACCTGGGTAAACATTGTGCCCCCCGTCTCCTGTTACCATCAACCCTAGACGCATAGTTCGGGGCCCCCTACCCGAGATCCGCCGGTTTTGACACCGACATTGGTGCTTTCATTGAGAGTTCCACCGTGCCGTCCTCAAAAGGTTTGGTGGCCCCTTCAATCATCCACAACAATGATGTCCAAGGAGAAGTCTTCCTCCCCGGACAGATCTTCATGTTTGGCGGCTTCGCACTGCGGGCCAACTCGCTTGGCCATCTGGAGCAGATCGATAGCTACGCCCCTGGCCATCAGTCAGATTCGGGAGCTTGAACTATGTCGCGGATATCCGCGGAGACTTGATCTTCGACGGATTCGAGACCGCGGCAGCCGCTCCCCGTCACTACGATGAACATGACTTAAATCTGTCATCGGACCACACTCAGGAGATAGCACCTGTAACTGCTCTGGCCTTAGATCCGGAGCAGATCGTGCCATCCGAAATCGGGAAGCTCAGCCCTGCCACGGATGTCGCAATCCCAGCGGCGTCGGAGTCGCACATAGACCCAACCTCGAGCAGAGTCTGTGTCATCGGAGCCCCGGACTCGTTTCTAGCTACAGATTCTGAACCATGTGCTTCCACGTGTGTCGAACTCAATCAGTCATCGATCATGGAAGTCAGCTCCGCGGACATTTTTCGGCACTCGCCTTTGGGCGATGTGTTAAACTCGTTAAAAGCACTATCCTTAGCGGAGGGCTCACAGCCGAATTGTATCCGGTTCGAACTGGAGGATGATGACGGAGAATTTTGCTTCCCACCCACCGCCCACTTCATAGCCACTATCGAAGATTTAACCGACATGCTTGACTATGGCTCCGAAGACATCAACGGTATGGACGACGATGCCAATGAGGAGCAGGGCCAAAACCCGCCGTTTACCGGACGCTGGACGACCACCTCTTCTTACGACGTGTACATGGTGGATACACCTAAAAGAACTAACGACGATGACCAAAAAGATCCAGTTGAGGATGAACATCCTATGATACAGCCAAAACGCCGGCGTCAGCGGCGCCGCCTTAAGTCACGTCGTGAAAAAGACAGCAATACCGGCACTGGAGAAAACAATACTCCGGATGATGTCGAAGATAACGAAGACCCCGTTGAGATAACTTCCGAACAGGAGGAACGGGAAAACGGGCAAGTTAGCCCTGATGAACAGGCCATACACGATGACTCGGAGGACAGTACTTATCTCCCACCCTCCGAGGATGAGGTGAGCCTAGGCAACGAGGATTTTATCATGCCTGAGGAACCTCTTGAGCAGGAGCACTTTAAGCGCTGGCTATTAGCCACTGCAAGGAGCCTGAAAAAGAAGCAGCAGCAGCTTCAAGCTGACCAAGATCTGCTCAATGATAGATGGACTGATGTCCTGGCAGCCGACGAATACGGCTTCAAGCGCCCAGCCAAAAGTTACCCAAAGCGCAAATTGCTACCTCAGTTCGATGATGAGGCGCCGGAGCCCATACCATCATCGCACAATGCGGCTGATCGACCACCACATGGTCGGGATAAAGCGGCAACTCAAGCCGAACACCAGCCCGCCCCACCTCACCATAAAGGCAGAAATAAAACAGCTCCTGGTTATACATATGACCTTCGGCAGGATCTGGACAATAGAGCAGGACATACTAGATCGATCTACGAATCACGAGGACGTGCCCTGACACGTGACGACGGCTATCTATTCGGACGTGACAAGCCTAGTCACGCCCGGGCCGAAAACCGCAGACGGACTCCATCGGAGCTACGTCGTGATGTGGCCCGATATAGAGGCGCCGCACACCCTCTTTGCTTCACAGACGAAGTAATTGAGCACGAATTCCCAAAAGGGTTTAAACCCGTGAATATTGAATCATATGATGGAACAACTGATCCCGCAGTGTGGATCGAGGATTTTCTTCTCCACATCCACATGGCCCGTGGAGATGACCTCCACGCCATCAAATACCTCCCGTTAAAACTCAAAGGGCCAGCTCGGCACTGGTTAAACAGTTTGCCTGAAAACTCTATCGGCAGCTGGGAGGATTTGGAAGATGCCATCCGCGACAACTTCCAGGGTACATATGTCCGGCCACCAGATGCCGATGACTTAAGTCACACGGTTCAACAGCCCGGAGAGTCGGATTCTGGACTAGGTTGCTAACCAAAAAGAACAGATCGTCGACTGTCCGGATGCCGAAGCCCTAGCGGCCTTTAAACACAGCATCCGCGACGAATGGCTTGCCCGCCACCTCGGCCAACAAAAGCCGAAATCCATGGCAGCCCTCACGACACTCTTGACCCGCTTTTGTGCGGGTGAAGATAGTTGGCTGGCCCATAGCAAAAACACGGCAATAAAAGCGGGCACCTCCGAGGTCAAGAACAGCAACGGCAAACTCTGGCATAACAGGCAGAAACGTCGAAGCAATGGTGATGACACTATAGTCAACACCGGATTCAGTGGCCCCAAGTCCGGTCAGCGGAAGAAGCCATATAAAAGAAGTAACCTGGGACCATCCAACTTGGACCGCATACTCGACCATCCGTGCCAGATTCATGGCACCCCAGACAAACAGCCAACGATACCAATAGGGATTGTTGGGTTTTTAAATAGGCCGGCAAGTTAAATGCCGAAAACAAGGAGAAGGGATCGCAAAGCAAGGACGATGACGAGGAGCCCCTGAAAGTGCAACTATCCCTGGGTGGTTTTGGTAATGATTAACAACATATAGCTCATTGAGCTAATACTATTTCAAGATAAATATTTTAGGAAAGCTCATTGATTGGCATGGCATGGATTAGAAAGTGGACCCCCCAAAATGCTAAGGACAAAAGATTGCTCAAGCTCAAAGCACAAGACTCTACATTTTATTTTTAGTGATCCAAGATCACATTGAGTCCATAGGAAAAGCCAATACTATCAAAACGGGGTGAGGTGTTGCTTAATGAGTTACTTGCTCAAAATTCTTAGTGGTATGCCCCAAAAACCCTCAACTACTTTCTCATATCCACACATGTCCCAAACCAAAAGTCAAACTCGGCCCCACCGAAACTTTCTATCCGGCGCCACCGAGTTCTCTTAACATAGCCACTGCCACAAAACCTAGTCACTTCGGTCTCACCGACAGGGATCTCGGTCTCACCGAGATGGGATTGCAAACTCTCTGTTTCCCTTTTGTAACGCTTCAGTCCCACCGAGACGAGCGAATCGGTCCCACCGAGTTTGCCTGACCAACTCTCTGTTTGTTTATTACCAAAGTCGGTCTCACCGAGTTTGTGTAACTGGTGTCACCAAGATTACGTTATGCCCTAACCCTAACGACATCGGTCCCACCGAGTTGACATGTCGGTCCCACCGAAAATCCTAACGTTCACATTTTGAACTAAATCGGTCTGACCGAGTTTTATAATTCGGTCCCACCGAGTTTGGTGATTTGTGTGTAACGGTTAGATTTTGTGTGGAGGCTATATATACCCCTCCACCCACTCTTCATTCGTGGAGAGAGCCATCAGAACATGCCTACACTTCCAACATACATTTTCTGAGAGAGAACCACCTACACTTGTGTTGAGGTCAAGATATTCCATTCCAACCACATAAATCTTGATCTCTAGCCTTCCCCAAGTTGCTTTCCACTCAAATCATCTTTCTACCAAATCCAATCCTATGAGAGAGATCTGAGTGTTGGGAAGACTATCATTTGAAGCACAAGAGCAAGGAGTTCATCATCAACACACCATCTATTACCTTTTGGAGAGTGGTGTCTCCTAGATTGGCTAGGTGTCACTTGGGAGCCTCCGTCAAGATTGTGGAGTTGAACCAAGGAGTTTGTACGGGCAAGGAGATCGCCTACTTCGTGAAGATCTACCCTAGTGAGGCAAGTCCTTCGTGGGTGATGGCCATGGTGGGATAGACAAGGTTGCTTCTTCGTGGACCCTTCGCGGGTGGAGCCCTCCGTGGACTCGTGCAACCGTTGCCCTTCGTGGGTTGAAGTCTCCGTCAACGTGGATGTACGATAGCACCACCTATCGGAACCACGGATAAAAAATCTCCGTGTCTACATTGCGTTTGCTCCCTCCAAACTCCCCCCTTTACCTTCATATGCAATTGTTTTACATTCCGCTGCTATACTCTTAGAATTGCATGTGTAGGTTGATTACTTGAGTTGTGCTAAGTTGTTAAAATCTGCCAAGACTTAAAATTGGGAAAAGGCTAGATTTTTATTTGGTCAAGTAATCTTATCACCCCCCCTCTAGACATACTTTCAATCCTACAATTGGTATCAGAGCTTTGGTCTCCATTTGCTTTGATTTCCATAGCTTTTGGTGATCATAGCCTTGGTTTCACAACCTAGGAGAGTATGGCGTCTAGCGAGGGAAATTACCACCGTAGAGGTCCTTACTTTGATGGTACTAATTTTGCTAGTTGAAAGCATAAGATGAAAATGCATATTCTTGGACATAACCCCGCCGTTTGGGCTATTGTGTATATTGGCTTGCAAGGTGAATTCTTTATTGGAGAGAACCGAACCGTGAAGCTACCGCGGAAGAGTTGAAGATGCTGCAATACAACGCTCAAGCTTGTGATATTCTCTTCAACGGATTGTGCCCCGAAGAATTCAACAAAATCAGCCGTCTTGAGAATGCAAAGGAAATTTGGGATACTTTGATTGATATGCACGAAGGTACCGACTCCGTCAAGGAATCCAAATTGGATGTTCTTCAAAGTCAACTTGACAAGTTCAAAATGAAGAATGGTGAAGGTGTCGCTGAAATGTACTCTAGGCTTGCTCTCATCACAAATGAGATTGCCGGCTTAGGAAGTGAAGAGATGACCGATAGGTTCATCATCAAGAAGATTCTAAGAGCCTTGGATGGAACATTACCGTGTGCACATTGATCCAAATGATGCCCAACTACAAAGATCTCAAGCCAATGGAAGTCATTGGAAGAATTGTTGCTCATGAGATGTCTCTTAAGGATAAGGAAGAGCTTCACAACAAGTCAAGTGGTGCTTACAAAGCCTCATGTGATGCTCCCACATCATCAAGTGAGAAACAAACCTTCAATGAATAATTGAGCCTAATGGTGAAGAATTTCAACAAGTTCTACAAGAGTAGAAGCAAGGAAAGAAGTTCCAAGTCAAGGTCCTACAATGACAAAAGATCTTCTAGTCGTGAACGAAATTGCTATAATTGTGGAAGACCCGGACACTACTCCAATAAATGTACGGCTCCCTACAAAAGAAGAGAAGATTCTCCCAAGAGAAGAAGTAGAAGACAAGAATCACCACCAAAAGAGAGAAGGAGTAGAGATGATCGGTATGAATGAAGACCCTCTCAGAGAAGCAAGGATTCGAAGAGGAAGGAAAAATCATCAAGGAGCTACACAAAAAGAAGACATCAAGCTCATGTTGGTGAATGGGTATCCAGCTCCGACTCCGACCATCACTCCGAAAGAAGTTATCACTCCAACTCCGAATATACTCAAGATGAAGGTGTTGCCGGTCTAGCACTTGTGTCAACCAACTCCTACGACATATTTGACTCGCCAAATGAAGGAATTGGAAGATGCTTCATGGCCAAAGGTCCAAAGGTATCACACCATGAGTATGTTGATTTCAATAGTGATGAAGATGATTTGCTAGGAGATGATGATTTACTTGTTGACAACTCTAGTTATGAGAACTATGATGAACTTGCTATTAATTATGATAATCAAGATAAAACGAATGACAATGATAAGGAGAAGATTGAGCGTCTAAATAAAGAACTAAACACTCTTAAGTTAGCTCATGAAACTACCTTGAAAGATTATCGAGAACTTTTAAAGCCTCATGAGAAGCTATGCTTTGAAAAGCTCAACCTTGAGCAAAAGCATGAGTTTTTAAAGGCAATCAATGATGATCTTTGCAAGAAAAGTTCTTCTTACATTGCCAAGCGTTTACTCTTGTCTACTTACATGCCACAAGTTAAATCTAGCAATAAGAACAAGAAAGATTCTTCTTCTAGTAGTAACAACAATCATGCTAAATCCAATATTGTTGCTTCTAGTAGTTCTCTTGATTCCACTAATGACTCTCTTAGCCAAGTTACACTTGAGCAAGAAAATAGCTTATTGAAGGGAATTATAGAGAAAGGTGTTTACAAGAGCCTTGCTGGGAGTAAGCAATTTGAGGAAATTGTACGCAAGCAAGGAAGACACCGGAAGAATCAAGGTGTTGGTTTTGAACGGAAGTTCAATGCCAATGGAGTTGAGTGGGAAGAAGATCAATCTCCCAAGACAAAGTTCGTTCCTCAACGAGAGAAGTATGATCCTACTTCTTTCCAAGGAACACAAGCTCAAGATGATCTTCCACCACAAGACCACAAGCTAAAAGGCAAGGACAAGCTTCAAGAGGAGATTGATGCATTTGAAGAAGCTCCTAAAGCCTTGGTCAAGTGGGTTCCCAAGACTACATCAAGTTCCACTTCATCAAGTATGACTACAACTCCAAGGATTCCCATCAAGATGGTGTGGATCCCTAAGAAGAAGAACTAGAGAGCTCTTGAGGGTGACTCCGCCAACATAGCTCACTCTTATCATTTTGGCAAGGACGAGTGCAAACAACTTCCATATCTTGCACTAGTTCAAGGAGTCACAAACGCTCTTGTTGGTAAGACAAGGGACAAGGTAACCTAATGCATTCATGGACATCATCTCATGTGAACATCACTCTATGTCTATGGATATCCTTGTTTGTTCCTTGTGGGACTAACCCGTGTAGGTATTGAAAGTGCAACTCACACCAAAGGATTGCTCTGAATGATCTACATCAACATTGAGCATCCGCATCTTCAACACCTACATGAAGTCATCATCGACAAAACCCAAGGTTAGTTCATCCCTCTTAGGAGGGATATCACATCTTGGGGGAGCTTTACTCTAATCAATTGAGCTAAAGCAACTCTAATGATGTGAACACAACAATGCTTTATGTAAAAGTGGCAACCCCACTTGTGCTTAAACGATGAGTATGACCTATGATCAAATGTTCTCATTTGACTCCTAAGTCAATATACTCATATATAGATGACCTAGTCATCGCCAAATTGCTTGATAGATGCTACAGTGATTGTGCATGCTTTGTCACATATTTCATTTGTCATTTTATTGTGTGAGCATGTTGGATGCATATTTTACTCATTCGAGGACATCCATTTGTTGTTTTGTTTGTTAGGTTTTTCGTTTGCCAAATAGATGGACAAGAATTCCTATGAACTCCCTCTAGCTATCTATGCTTTTCTCGTCTCAAACTCTATTCATGCTACATCACAAAGTTTGATCAAGTCAGATTCGAACCACTCTGTGTGAGGAGCACTCGGAGTCCCCGTTTCGTCATAGACTTAAACTTCCAAAAACTCTTTGTGCATTTCGGTATGACCGAGAAATCCATTTCGGTCAAACCGAGTTCACTAAGTTGATCTAGGTTTTCATCTCAGTGCAACCGATTTGAACACTTCAGTGACACCGAGTTGCAGCAACCGCTTGCGATTCTGCAATCTCGGTGCCACCGAGTTGTTCCACTCGGTCACACCGACAGGGTCGGGATATAAATACCCACGGGTGAGACTTTGGAAATTTGTTCAAATTCTCTCAGCCCGTGCGTGTCCTGCTCTGCCTCCTCGGGTCTCCGGATCGTCTCCTCGCCGCCAACGACCTCCCACCATTGGATTCTGCCGCCATCGACGGAATCTGCTCCGCCGTCGCCGCCGTAGCGAACACTCGCCGCTCTAGGGTAAGTGTTCGACCCCTTGTGCTGTCTTTTTCACTCCGATTCCTAGCACAAGGACAATGCCATGTTTCTTGCCACGAATGAGATTAATCTATCCAGCTAAAACTTCCTTAGGTCTAGATTGATTCGAAAATTTTAGGGTTAGCTCTCCGCAGAACTCATCTTGGACTGACCGAAATGTAGATATCGGTCTTACCGATTCGGCTTAGGCCATTGCACATGCGCTTTTCGGTCTGACCGAAACATGCAAATCGGTGTGACCGAGTTCAAGATTTTGTGAAACCCTAGCAATCTCGGTGCCATCGAACTGTGACTCGGCCCAACCGAGTTCACTAGTTTAGGTTCCAAGTGTTGCTTCGGTATCACCGAGTTTGTCAATTCGGTAGCTCTGAGATCACATCTGTAGAGAACTAAAACTAAGATTTTTGACTCAATTTGTTTTGCAAAACCTCTATACTTTGTGATGCTCATCTACTCTGCCTCATCTACAACCTATTCATGGGGTCTGCTGACAGTTTGCATGCAAGATGTCTGATCAGAGTGACAGCCAGAACAGGTCAGAGGAACATGTGCAGATGAGTGAGGGCTCAGATCCCTCTAGCACTTCAGATGATGGCAGCAGGAGCACTCCAAGCAACTTGCCAAAGGCAGCCACCAGGTCTAGAAAGAAGAGAACCTCAGAATCAGAGGATGAGGACTATGTGGCCACTGAGGAGGAAGTAAGCTCAAAAAAGAAGGTGCTAAAGAAGGAGTATGGCACAGCTGCTGCAAGTAAGCCAGGGCTGCACAAGAAGGCACCTACCAGGAGAACTCCTATGTCTAAGGCCAGAGCCTCTACTCAAGAGACAATGGAGTTCACTCTTGAACCCAAAGAAGGAGGTGAAGGCAAGAAGAGGAAAGAAAGGGTCAAGAAGACCATAGCCAGAGTTATTGGGAAGTCCTCAATGGTGAGATCAGATGATGAAGAGGAAGAGGATGCTGCACCAGCACCCAAAGCTCAGAAGCTTATGGGAGATGCTATTAAGGTAGGGGCTGCTCCATTAAAGCCCAAAACTGCTCCCAAAGCTCAAGCTCAGAAGCCCCCAAAACCCAAGAGGAACACCAGAAGTATTCCAGCTGAGGAGAAGAACAAGGCCCAAGTGTCTGATGCTGAAGAAGAAGAAGATGATTCACTTGTTTTGAGGAAGCTGAAGCCAAAGATCCCTGACCATAATGATGCACATCCTGTTGCAGAAGATATGAGGATCAAGAAGGATGCAGGACTGAGATTGTGGAGACAATCAGATCCTTATGCTGTGAGGAGGAGAACAACAGTTGATTATAGGTTCCACACAAAGGAACAACAAGATTTTTATGAGACTATCCTGCTTGACAAGAAGCCCATAGTGTGTGACATGAGATGGGTGGATTGGGAGTACATCAAGGAAAATGAAGATCACTATCCAGGAGTTTATGACAGCTTCAAGGCTTGTGGAGTAGATAAGTTTGTTGGACAGAAGCTCACCAAATGGAATGATGAGCTGATCATGCAGTTTTACTCCACTGCCCATTTCTATCCCGATGGGAGGATAGTATGGATGTCTGAGGGTACAAGGTACCAGTCCACAGTTGAGGAATGGGCTAATCTGATAAATGCCCCTGAAGAACATGAAGATGACTTGGATGTGTATGCCACCAAGAAGAAAGACCACAACTCAATGGCAAACATGTACAAGGAGATCCCAGATAAGGCTCTGGAGACTCACAAACTTGGATCTATACACTTCTTGTTGTCTGGTCTGCCTACCATCAACTAGATCCTTAGGCACACATTGCTACCCAAGTCATGTGATCACAAGATGATAAGAGGACATGCTATCAATTTGCTACATTTGTTTGATGTGCCTCAGAACTTCAAGGTCATGAGTTTGATTGTAGAGACAATCAAAAGGACAGCTGCTGACCAGAAGAGATCTTGTGGGTATGCTCCACACATTCAGGAGCTCATCAACTCCAAGATGGGCATAGGTACATACTTGTTGGACAAGGAGCACCTTCCTCTGCATCCTGACTTTGAAGACAATACTGTTGTGATGAATGAGGAAGACCCCACATCTGTGTAAGCACATGAGAAGAGAGAGAAGGCAAGGGCAGAGAAAGCTGCAAAGATGCCAACTGCTGAAGAGGCATCTCAAGTGTTCTTGAAGAGCAAACAAGATCAGCTTGGATATCTGATCCAATCCACCTTGAGGATTGAGAAGGGCTTGGCCACCCTGACTCAAAACCAGGAGAGCTTGGAGAGGATCATTGAGCAGAAATTCTATGATCTTGATGTCAAGGTAACTGAGATTCAGTCAGTGGTTGAGCAATTTCAGGAGGAAGTGGAGGAGAAGAAGGGCAAGTCTACTACAGATGCTTTTACTAGAGTGCCCAGAAGCCAGAGGTCTGCTGCAGTGCCTGTCCCAGACACTAGAGCTACTATATCTGCACCAGCAGCCACAGCCTCAGTGCCACCAGCTCCAGCAGCCACTCCACCAGCTCCAGCTACATCGACAGAAGCTTTCGTCCTTGGAGTCGTCTCTACACCACCTCAAGAAGGCCAAGCTTGAGAGACGCATAGCACTATGCATATTTTTGACTATTTGGTACTTGTTGCCAAAGGGGGAGAAATATGTATAGATCACAGTCTTCGAGAGAGAGAGAGAGTGTGTTGTTTTGTCTCTCTTTGCATTTTACTTGCTTGAACCTTATTGTGTGTTTGCTTGCTACATTATGTCTTTTGTGAGACACTTGGATGATCATGTGTTTGATCATTGGCCACCTTAATGCTTGTTTGGATGATACTATCTTTTATATCTTATATATGATCATTCACCTTGCTTGGTGATGAGTGCATGATTTTAATTATTATCATTTTGAGCGCTCCACCAAGATGTATGTGTCATGGAAGAGTGACCCATGATCTTAACACATTGTGCATTTGCAGTCCAAAGCAAATTTTAAATAATGCACAAATTTAGGGGGAGCTCTTGCTTATCACATACTTCTCAAAGCGACAATGTATTTCAATCTTATTATCATTTGTCGAAGCTTTGATCTATATGTTGTCATCAATTACCAAAAAGGGAGAGATTCAAAGTGCAACTATCCCTGGGTGGTTTTGGTAATGATTAACAACATATACCTCATTGAGCTAATACTATTTCAAGATAAATAATTCAGGAAAGCTCAATGATTGGCATGGCATGGATTAGAAAGTGGACCCCTCAAAATGCTAAGGACAAAAGATTGGCTCAAGCTCAAAGCACAAGACTCTACATTTTATTTTTAGTGATCCAAGATCACATTGAGTCCATAGGAAAAGCCAATACTATCAAAAGGGGGTGAGGTGTTGCTTAATGAGTTACTTGCTCAAAATGCTTAGTGATATGCTCCAAAAACCCTCAACTACTTTCTCATATCCACACATGTCCCAAACCAAAAGTCAAACTCGGCCCCACCGAAACTTTGTATCCGACGCCACCGAGTTCTCTTGACATAGCCACTGCCACAAAACCTAGTCACTTCGGTCTCACCGATAGGGATCTCGGTCTCACCAAGATGGGATTGCAAACTCTCTGTTTCCCTTTGTAACGTTTTGGTCTAACCGAGATGAGCGATCGGTCCCACCGAGTCTGCAATGCAAACTCTTTGTTTCCTTTTCGTAACGCTTCGGTCCCACCGAGACGAGCGAATCGGTCCCACCGAGTTTGCCTGACCAACTCTCTGTTTGCTTATTACCAAAATCGGTCTCACCGAGTTTGTGTAATCGGTCTCACCGAGATTACGTTATGCCCTAACCCTAACGACATCGGTCCCACCGAGTTGACATGTCGGTCCCACCGAAAATCTTAACGTTCGTATTTTGAACTAAATCGGTCTGACCGAGTTTTATAATTCGGTCCCACCGAGTTTGGTGATTTGTGTGTAACGATTAGATTTTGTGTGGAGGCTATATATACCCCTCCACCCACTCTTCATTCGTGGAGAGAGCCATCAGAACATGCCTACACTTCCAACATACATTTTCTGAGAGAGAACCACCTACACTTATGTTGAGGTCAAGATATTCCATTCCAACCACATAAATCTTGATCTCTAGCCTTCCCCAAGTTGCTTTCCACTCAAATCATCTTTCTACCAAATCCAATCCTATGAGAGAGAGCTGAGTGTTGGGGAGACTATCATTTGAAGCACAAGAGCAAGGAGTTCATCATCAACACACCATCTATTACCTTTTGGAGAGTGGTGTCTCCTAGATTGGCTAGGTGTCACTTGGGAGCCTCCGTCAAGATTGTGGAGTTGAACCAAGGAGTTTGTACGGGCAAGGAGATCGCCTACTTCGTGAAGATCTACCCTAGTGAGGCAAGTCCTTCGTGGGTGATGGCCATGGTGGGATAGACAAGGTTTCTTCTTCGTGGATCCTTCATGGGTGGAGCCCTCCGTGGACTCGCGCAACCGTTACCCTTCATGGGTTGAAGTCTCCATCAACGTGGATGTACGATAGCACCCCCTATCGGAACCACGGATAAAAAATCTCCATGTCTACATTGCGTTTGCTCCCTCCAAACTCTTCCCTTTACCTTCATATGCAATTGTTTTACATTCCGCTGCTATACTCTTAGAATTGCATATGTAGGTTGAATACTTGAGTTATTCTAAGTTGTTAAAATCTGCCAAGACTTAAAATTGGGAAAAGGCTAGATTTTTATTTGGTTAAGTAGTCTAATCACCCCCCCCCCCCGCCCTCTAGACATACTTTCGATCCTACAGCCCCGTCCGCCGAACACAGGGGGGCAGAAGAAGTTTCCCCCTCGGGTCAAAGCGGTGAACATGATATACGCTACCCACATCCCCAAGAGGGAGCGCAAGCACGCGCTCACGGACGTCTATGCGATAGAGCCAGTCACCCCAAAATTTAATCCATGGTCGTCATGCCCGATCACCTTTGATCATCGGGATCATCCGACCAGTATCCGCCACGGCGGTTCAGCCGCACTGGTCCTCGACCCAATAATTGATGGGTTCCACCTGACGCGAGTCCTCATGGACGGTGGCAGCAGCCTCAACCTGCTCTATCCGGATACAGTCCGCAAAATGGGCATTAATCCATCACGGATCAAGCCCACAAAGACTACCTTTAAAGGAGTCATACCAGGTATAGAGGCCCGCTGTACGGGCTCAATCACACTAGCGGTTGTCTTCAGATCTCCGGACAACTTCCGAAGTGAGGAGTTGATCTTCGGTATCGTCCCCTTTCGCAGCGGCTATCACGCACTGCTCGGACGAACCGCATTTGCTAGATTCAACGCAGTGCTGCACTATGCTTACCTCAAGCTCAAGATGCCCGGACCTCGCGGCGTCATAACAGTTAATGGAAACACGGAACGCTCCCTCCGTACCGAAGAGCACACGCTGCCTTGGCAGCAGAAGTACAGAGCGGCCTTTTCAAGCAGAACCTTAGTTCGGCGGCCAAGCTCCCGGACACTGTCAAGAGAGTCCGGACTATTCTGCAGCATGACAACTTCGCTCGTCAAGAGCTCATCTAGCAATTCGGCCTCCGTCCCAGTCCCGATCAAGTGGCGGCACTCGTACCGCGCGTACATAACTACGCACTCAAAATACCATGGGCATAGACGGAGGCATACCTAGCTTGTGATCCACAATACGGCTCGACCGCCCCTGGACACACATACTTTCACTATTTCCTTTTTCCCCTTTTCAGGTTTCTATTCCACAGGCCTTCTCTGATGGCCTGATCTTCGGTCCTTTCGAAGGATAAATGCACCAAGACGGCAGTAAGCATGGACGTAGAGGGGAATTTCAGGTGGCCTCTTTAAAACGACCACTATACCTATTTTCAGGACCCATACGCAGCTCTCCCTTGGTTGTGGCATGTTAAATAGCTTGTTGCTTATTGCATTACTTGTACGAATGCGCTTTGACGTATTAATCAAATTATAATGCAAACAGTTTGCGGCCCAAATTCTGCGGCTCTAGCTTACTACCCTTTCTTCCTTTTATTTCTTTTCTTTTTTTCTATAACTTTATCAAATAGCACCCGTACACTTTGGTACGTTACAATTTTCCAGGGGCTTCATCGCACCCCGCAATACGGCAACAAAGTCCGAACACTTTTTACAGTTTAGTTCGGCACCCCGAATTTAGCACTATATGCATTGG
The DNA here is from genome assembly GCF_002575655.3 of Aegilops tauschii subsp. strangulata. Taxonomy (NCBI): domain Eukaryota; kingdom Viridiplantae; phylum Streptophyta; class Magnoliopsida; order Poales; family Poaceae; genus Aegilops; species Aegilops tauschii. Next base: position 552,720,646 of record NC_053037.3, read on the forward strand.
CTCCGAATCATGTCTTTGGTCAATAGTTGGGTTGCCCGGCTCCTGTGTTTTCTACCTTACGTTCCGTTATATCGGCTAGGGTAGTAGAGGGAGAACTACTGTGATTGTGCCCTGGTTCACCTGGATGAGCACCTCAGTAGAGAAAGCCAAAAACTGACTGTCATGATGCGGCGAGAGCCGGTCAGCTCTTTGGAGGTCTCAAATCTTTAGAGATTTTTTCCGCATTACGCGAGGGATCGGTACTTACCCGATCAGGTGTCTACAGCACCCGAGTTCGGATACTAGGGGCTGCGCCTATATTTTTATTGTCAAACTCCTATGGCTAAGTGAGGATGCTAAAGCCGCATAGTCCGATTGCCTGGTTCGTTGTGCTAAACACCTCCTTCAAGGACCAAACAATTGGATCAAGAGTGTTTAGATTACATCCTGAACACCTCCGTACTACCTACGTGGGGGCAGAAGCCGACGACTGGCCAACTCTCAGATTTCACGAAACACGGCCGCACAGGAGGGGAAATTTTCTTTTTTTAAAAAGAAAAATAAACAACAACTTTGTTTCATCATACAAGGCAGAGACAACATGAATGTATTCATTCGAAAATAATGTCTTTTGTACACTGCTCCGCCACAATGCGGGATCCCTCCAGGACATCGCTAAAATATCGCGCGGGCATACGGTGCTCCTTGCCCGCGGGCGGTCCCTCAGTCGCAACCGTGACGGCATTCATCTTCGCCCACTGCATCTTGACACGGGTGAAGGCCATCCGCGCACCTTCGATGCAGGCCGACCGTTTGATGGCGTCAAGCCGAGGGCAGGCCACAGCCGGATTATTAGGTCCTTCATGGCCAGTTCGGCCACCCTATGCAGCTCGACCAGCTATTTTAGCTGATCGCTAAAGGGCACCGGATGTTCTGGCGCAAGGTATTGCAACCAGAACAGCTTCTCTGTCGAGCTCCCTTCTTCGGCTCGGAAGAATTCCGCAGCGTCGGAAACACTGCGCGGCAGATCCGCAAACGCCCCTGGAGAACTCCAAATCCGGGTTAGTAAGAGATACTTCTTCTCCACATACTTGCTTTGCATACTAAAAGCCTTACCCGCCGCGATCTTCTTGGCCTCCTGGATCACCTGGAGGGCGCTCTGGGCTTCAACCCGGGCCGCTTCCGCGCTTTGGCGAGCCTGGGCGAGTTCGGTCTCTCGAGCCGAAACATCATGCTCCAAGGTCTCGCATTTCTTCACAGCATCCTCGACCTCTTGCTGGACCTCATCAAGCCTGGCCTCGTCCTTCTCACGAGCGGCTTGTTCCTTGGCAGCTCTCTCCTCGGCCTCGTCCAGGGCCCTTTTAAGGACCTCGACCTCGGTCGCCGCTCCTACAAATATTATGGCACCACGGTCAATACACATCATTCATCCTTCCCGACTATACAGCAAGTTACAACATACCTTGCTTGTCCTCCAGCTGCCTTTTTACAAGGCCGAGCTCTTCTTCGGCATGCTCCAGACGCTGCTTTAGTCCGGAGACCTCCGCAGCATGAGAAGTTGCGGCTAGCAACGATGCCTGCTTATTCACATAAGAAATATTTAGTTAGTTCCCTACGAAATTACGTGATCCTCTGTCCGGCTTTTCTTTCCGAACACTGGACAGTGTCTCAGGGGCTACTGTCTATACTATGACTTTCTCTTTTGCGTCGCTTACCTCAAAGCCTATCAGTAGGCTGGTGCAAGCTTCGGTCAGTCCGCTCTTGACGGACTGAACCCTCTCAACCACCGTACCCATAAGGATACGGTGTTCCTCCACAATGGAAGCGCCTCGTAGCGCTTCCAGCAGATTATCCGGTGCCTCTGGTTGGACAGAGGTCACCAGCGGGATAGCACACCTCCTTCTCTCGAAGGAGGCTGCTCGCCAGATTCCGGAGCCGCATAGGTCTCCGGAACCGAATTTGGTTGGGGGCGAACTGAATATGTCCCCCATCGTCAGTCTCCATGGGGATCTCCTCCCCCATGTGTCTGGCGGTCGAGGTTTCGCCCTCTGGCGCCACCTTGACGGCCTCCTGAACCTCTCCCTGGCCTGGGAAGGTCGGTTGGGACAGCACCTCGTCGTCGCCCTTGGCCGTGGGAGAGTGAGCAGCCGGCGGTGACTCGCTGGCCATCGCCTTTGAATTCAACGAACCTCCTGATGAGGATCGCGGGGAGCTGTCGTGGGCCGGACTGCAATAGCATAATTAAACACGTTAATACCATAAAAAGGAGAGGTCGGATACATGGACGCATACGGGTTTTTGTTACTTACGATGCGGCCAGGGGCTTGCTACGGGGGCGCCGCTCCGGGCTGCTGTCGACGTCCCACGCGGAGTTATCCGCGAGGGGGCCCTTCCCCCTCTTGGGCACCTCCGCCTCCAGATTTGTGGAGGCCGCCCTCTTCTTCCTTCCCCCATTAGGGGGAGAGTTGCTTTCCTCCTCCTTCTCGTCGTCGTCTTCGGCGGCAGAGGAGTGAGTCTTCTCTTCGGACGACACGTCCGAAGCTCCTTTGCGGCGAGGGCCACTTTTGGCCCCCTTGGCCTTCTTCTCCGGCCAGGAGCGGGATGACTGGTTCCTCGGGCAGCGGAGCCGGACACCTAATCTGCTCCCCTTTCTCTGTCCATACCTGAAAAAATAAACAGTGAAGTTTTAGATATCTTCCTTGAACAAACAAGTAGAGGATGCACCTTGAGACGAGAAAGACTTACCGCACTGGCAGGATGGGCAAGATCGTGCCCGTGGTCCGAGTCTATGTCTGGCGGCGTCTCATTGCCTTTAAAGAGCAACTTCTAGACATCTTTGTGAGTGGTTCCGAAGAGCCTTTCCAAAGTCTGGTGCTTCTCCGGATCAAATTCCCATAAAGGGCATGTTCGGCTCTGGCATGGAAGAATCCGGCGAACTAGCATCACCTGGATCACGTTGACGAGCTTGATGTTTTTATCCACCATGATCTGGATGCGCGTTTGCAGCGCTATCAGTTCGTCCGACGAAGACCAATTTGGGCCCTTCTCTATCCAAGAGGTGAGCCACATTGGAGCTCCAGATTTGAACTTGGGAGCTGCGGCCCAGGTGGCGTCACGGGGCTCTGTAATATAGAACCACTATTTCTGCCACTCCTTGACGGTCTCCAGAAAAGTACTCGTGGGCCATGTAACGTTGGGCATCTTGCTCACCATGGCACCTCCGCACTCTGCGTGCTGACCATCCATCACCTTCGGCTTCACGTTGAATATCTTGAGCCACAGTCCGAAGTGGGGAGGAATGCGGAGGAAGGCCTCGCACACGACAATAAATGCCAAGATGTTGAGGAAGGAGTTTGGGGCTAGATCATGGAAATATAGCCCATAATAGAACATAAGTCCGCGGACAAATGGGTGGAGAGGGAACCCTAACCCGCGGACGAAATGGGGGATGAACACCACCCTCTCATTGGGCTTCGGGGTGGGGACGACTTGCCCCTTGGCCGGAAGCCGGTGGGTGATTTCTTTCGCCAAATACCCGGCCGCCTGAAGCTCGGTGATGTCCTTCTCCTTGATGGAGGAGGCCATCCACTTGCCTTGCGCTCCAGATCCAGACATGGTCAAGTGCTTTCTTGAGGCGGAAAAGATGAGGGCTTGGGCGCTGGAGCTCGAGAGTGGAAGGGCAGAGAGAGAGAAGGCGTGGGTGAAAGAGAGGAATCCTTATCCCCTTATAAAGGCAGTGAATATCAAGCGCCTCCCCACTCGCCTTAAAACTAGCATGTTCCCAAGGGCTGTGCAAATGGCACGGTTGGATTACCCACGCCCATATTGATGAGAATCCCGCAAAAAGGGGACACGATCTCTGCTTTGACAAGACGTGCCAATGAAGACCGCATCTCGAAACGTGGAACGGCAGAAGAAAATGGTTCGAAATAATGACCGGGCAGACATGATGTCACCTTACAAAAAGTTGTCAGCGGATTGGACTCGTGAAATACTATACTCTCTGCGGTTGTGTGTGGTACTTGTGTTGAAGATCTGGACACGTTCGTTGTGTCCGAAGACTATCTTGGAGTATTCGGAAAGGGGAACCCGCCTTGCAATGCCGAAGACAATCTGTGCGCCGAACACCTCGTCATTGAAGGCTGGTTCAGGGGCTACTGAGGGAGTCCTGGATTAGGGGGTCCTCGGACGTCCGGCCTGTTGGACATGGGCCGGACTAATGGGCTCTGAAGATAAAAGACTGAAGACTCTACCCGTGTCCGGGTGGGACTCTCCTTGGCGTGGAAGGCAAGCTTGGCGACCGAATATGAAGATTCCTTTCTCTGTAAACCGACTTTATACAACCCTAGTCCCCTCCGGTGTCTATATAAACCGGAGGGTTTAGTCCGAAGAGGGACAATAGTCAGACAGGCTAGACTTCTAGGGTTTTAGCCATTACGATCTCGTGGTAGATCAACTCTTGTAATACTCATATTCATCAAGATCAATCAAGCAGGAAGTAGGCTATTACCTCCATAGAGAGGGCCCGAACCTGGGCAATGATACGTCTCCAACGTATCTATAATTTTTTATTGTTCCATGCTATTATATTATCTGTTTTCGATGTTCAATGGGCTTTATTATATACTTTTATATTATTTTTGGGACTAACCTATTAACCGGAGACCCGGCCCAAATTGTTGTTTTTTTGCCTATTTCAGTGTTTTGAAGGAAAGGAATATCAAACGGAGTCCGAACGGAATGAAACCTTCGGGAACGTGATTTTCAAAACAAACGTGATCCAGAGGACTTGGAGTGGACGTCAAGCAATCAACGAGGAGGCCACGAGGCAAGGAGGCGCGCCTGCCTCCCTGGGCGCACCCCCCACCCTCGTGGGCCCCTCGTAGCTCTACTGACCGACCTCTTTCTCCTATATATACTCATATACCCTGGAAACATCAGAACAGGAGCCGAAACCCTATTTCCACCGCCGCAACTCTATGTACCCGTGAGATCCCATCTTGGGGCCTTTTCCGGCGCTCCGCCGGAGGGGGCATTGATCACGGAGGGCTTCTACATCAACACCATAGCCTCTCCGATGATGTGTGAGTAGTTTACCTCAGACCTTCGGGTCCATAGTTATTAGCTAGATGGCTTCTTCTCTCTTTTTGAATCTCAATACAAAGTTATCCTCGATTCTCTTGGAGATCTATTCGATGTAATCTTCTTTTGCGGTGTGTTTGTCGAGATCCGATGAATTGTGGGTTTATGATCAAGATTAACTATGAACAATATTTGAATCTTCTCTGAATTCTTTTATGTATGATTGGTTATCTTTGCAAGTCTCTTCAAATTATCAGTTTGGTTTGGCCTACTAGATTGATCTTTCTTGCAATGGGAGAAGTGCTTAGCTTTGGGTTCAATCTTGCGGTGCTCGATCCCAGTGACAGTAGGGGAAACGACACGTATTGTATTGTTGCCATCGAGGATAAAAAGATGGGTTTTATATCATACTGCTTGAGTTTATCCCTCTACATCATGTCATCTTACCTAATGTGTTACTCTGTTCTTATGAACTTAATACTCTAGATGCATGCTGGATAGCGGTCGATGTGTGGAGTAATAGTAGTAGATGCAGGCAGGAGTCGGTCTACTTGTCGCGGACGTGATGCCTATATGCATGATTATGCCTGGATATTCTCATAATTATGCACTTTTCTATCAATTGCTCGACAGTAATTTGTTCACCCACTGTAATACTTATGCTATCTTGAGAGAAGCCACTAGTGAAACCTATGGCCCCGGGGTCTATTTTCCATCATATTAATCTCCCGTCAACTAGCTATTTCTGGCGCCGTTTATTTTGCAATCTTTTACTTTCACTCTTTATCATAAAAATACCAAAAAAATATCTTATCATCTCTATCAGATCTCACTTTTGCAAGTGGGCGTGAAGGGATTGACAACCCCTTTATCGCGTTGGTTGCAAGGTTCTTATTTGTTTGTGTAGGTACGAGGGACTTGAGCGTGGTCTCCTACTGGATTGATTCCTTGGTTCTCAAAAACTGAGGGAAATACTTATGCTACTTTACTGCATCACCCTTTCCTCTTCAAGGGAAAACCAACGCAGTGCTCAAGAGGTAGCAAGAAGGATTTCTGGCGCCGTTGCCGGGGAGTGTACGCACAAGTCAAGACATACCAAGTACCCATCACAAACTCTTATCCCTCGCATTACATTATTTGCCATTTGCCTCTCGTTTTCCTCTCCCCCACTTCACCTTTGCCTTTTTATTCGCCCTCCTTCCGTTCGATCTTGTGTTACCACATGCCTTCTTTTTGCTTGCATCTTTGCTTGCTAAAAATCTATTGATATGGATCCACTTAAAGTGTTCTACTTGGATCATCTTCGATCCTTATGCGCTCGTGCCGAAACCCCAACTAGCCTAGTTGATGGGAAATCTTTAGATGAGCATGCTCATTTTGTGCGCCACGTTTGTCTGAAAAAGGGAGACTCTTATGGGATCAAATAAACAGATTGCTATGTTATGCTTGGAATCTTTGTGAAATTTGTAATTTTACTTGTTGCTCTAAGAACCCTAAAAAACACCTTCCCTGCCTATGTGAGTTTATTGATAATGAAATTTTATCTTCTTATGCAAAGGGTGTTTATAGTTACTATGATATCGAACAAATTGAAGAATTTGTTGCTTTTAAGGGTGCTTATGAAGTTGCTTCTTTGATTGAAAAGTATGATATTACTCTCTACGAATCTGAAAATTTTGACATACTTAAATATTGCTATGAAAACTATGCTCATAATGTCTATGTCAAAGAATTTATTGAGAGAATGACCATTTCTTTGGAAGAAAATAATGATATGCACGAACCTATAGATAATTATGACTTCGATGATTTGATTGAAATATCCCTTGATGAACATGATGCTTGCTATTCTTATGGCCATGATGCCAATATGTATGGAGATGAATTTGCTATAATTCCTTATGTTAAGCATGAGATCATTGCTATTGCGCCCATACTTGATAGTTCCTTTGATGAAAAGCATGATTGCAATGATGTTATTATAAATTCTCTTGATGTCAATTGTGCTAATAATATGCAAAACCCTAAGCTTGGGGATGCTAGTTTTGCTATGCCTACTATTTGTTGCAATGATCATGATTGGGGTGATTCTTCTTTTGATCTTGAAAATTTATTTAAGACCCATGATGAATATGAGATTTATAATAGTGTTTGGAATAATATTGAAAGTGGGTTTGGAGAGGTCATGACTTTAGTTAATGTTAATCCCACTATTTTGGAAGAGTGTCAACTTTGCATCCATGTGGGTCGTGTTGGGAATATGTTATGTTATAGCTATATTGTTGAATTTGCTTATGATCCTACGTGTAATTATTATGAGAGGGGAAAATATGGTTGTAGAAATTTTCATGTTACTAAATTACCTCTCTTCATGTTGAGATTGCTTTCATCTCTTTCTTCTTCCTTGCATATGCTAGTTTTTGCTTTCCTTGATAATTTGTTTGATTATAAAATGCCTATGCATAGGAAGTATGTTAGACTTAGATGTGTTTGTTACATTTTTTATGATGCTCTCTTTGTGTTTCAATTATTATCATCCTTGTGAGCATCAATAAAAATTATGCCTAGCTAGGGGCGTTAAACGATAGCGCTTGTTGGGAGGCAACCCAATTTTATTTTATTTTATTGATTTTTATTTCTGTTTAGTAATAAATATTTGATCTAGCCTCTGGTTAGATTTGTTTTTATGTTTTAATTAGTGTTTGTGCCAAGTAAAACCTATAGGATCTTCTTGGATGACAGTTATTTGATCTTGCTGAAAATTCCAGAAACTTTCTGTTCACGAAAAAAAATTAAAATCATCAAAACGTGATAAAATACTTATTCCAATTGCAGTAGATCAATAAACAAATTGTCTAGGACGTCCTATTTTGGTAGATTTTTCTGAGTTACAGAAGTTTGCGTTAGATACAGATTACTACACACTGTTCTGTTTTTGACAGATTTTGTTTTTCGTGTGTTGTTTGCTTATTTTGATGAATCTATGGCTAGTAAAAGAGCTTATAAACCATAGAGAAGTTGGAATACAGTAGGTTTAACACCAATATAAATAAATAATGAGTTCAATACAGTACCTTAAAGTGGTGGTTTGTTTTATTTCGCTAACGGAGCTCATGAGATTTTCTGTTGAGTTTTGCGTTGTGAAGTTTTCAAGTTTTGGGTAAAGATTTGATGGATTATGGAACAAGGATTGGCAAGAGCCGAAGCTTGGGGATGCCCAAGGCACCCCAAGGTAAACTTCAAGGACAACCAAAAGCTTAAGCTTGGGGATGCCCCGGAAGGCATCCCCTCTTTCGTCTTCGTCTATCGGTAACTTTACTTGGGGCTATATTTTTATTCACCACATGATATGTGTTTTGCTTGGAGCGTCTTGTATGATTTGAGTCTTTGCTTTTTAGTTTACCACAATCATCCTTGCTGTACACACCTTTTGAGAGAGACACACATGATTTGGAAAAAATTTAGAATACTCTATGTGCTTCACTTATATCTTTTGAGCTATATAGTTTTTTTCGCTAGTGCTTCACTTATATCTTTTAGAGCACGGTGGTGGTTTTATTTTATAGAAATTATTGATCTCTCATGCTTCACTTATATTATTTTGAGAGTCTTAAACAGCATGGTAATTTGCTTTAAATATGAAATTAGTCCTAATATGATAGGCATCCAAGATGAGTATAATAAAAACTTCCATATTGAGTTCATTGAATATCGTGGGAACTTTGATACTTGATAAGTGTTTTGAGATATAAAGGTGGTAATATTAGAGTGTGATAGTTGAGTAATTGTGAAATTGAGAAATACTTGTGTTAACGTTGGCAAGTCCCGTAGCATGCACGTATGGTAAAAGTTGTGTGTCAAATTTGACGCATAAGGTGTTCTTTTATTGCTTTCCTTATGAGTGGCGGTCGGGGACGAGCGATGGTCTTTTCCTACCAATCTATCCCTCTAGGGGCATGCGCAGTAGTACTTTGCTTCGAGGGCTAATAAACTTTTGCAATAAGTATATGAGTTCTTTATGACTAATGTGAGTCCATGGATTATACGCACTCTCACCCTTCCACAATTTTCTAGCCTCTACGGTACCGTGCATTGCCCTTTCTCACTTTGAGAGTTGGTGCAAACTTCGCCGGTGCATCCAAACCCCGTGATATGATACGCTCTATCACACATAAACCTCCTTATATCTTCCTCAAAACAGCCACCATACCTACCTATCATGGCATTTCCATAGCCATTCCGAGATATATTGCCATGCAACTTTCCACAGTTTCATTTATTATGACACGGTTCATCATTGTCATATTGCTTTGCATGATCATGTAGTTGACATTGTATTTGTGGCAAAGCCACCATTCATAATTTTTCATACATGTCACTCTTGATTCATCACATATCCCAGTACACCACCGGAGGCATTCACATAGAGTCATATTTTGTTCTAAGTGTTGAGTTGTAATTCTTGAGTTGTAAGTAATTAAAAGTGTGATGATCATCATTATTAGAGCATTGTCCCATGTGAGGAAAGGATGATGGAGACTATGATTCCACCACAAGTCGGGATGAGATTCCGGACTAAATAAAAAAAGAAAAAAAAAGGGGGAAAGAGGCCAAAGAAAAAAAAGAGAAGGCCCAAAAAAAGAAAAAAAATGAGAGAAAAAGAGAGAAGGGACAATGTTACTATCCTTTTTCCACACTTGTGCTTCAAAGTAGCACCGTGATCTTCATGATAGAGAGTCTCCTATGTTGTCACTTTCATATACTAGTGGGATTTTTCATTATAGAACTTGGCTTGTATATTCCAATGATGGGCATCCTCAAAATGCCCTAGGTCTTCATGAGCAAGCAAGTTGGATGCACACCCACTTAGTTTCTTTTGTTGAGCTTTCATATATTTATAGATCTAGTGCATCCGTTGCATGGAAATCCCTACTCCTCACATTGACATCAATTGATGGGCATCTCCATAGCCTATTGATTAGCCGCGTCAATGTGAGACTTTCTACCTTTTTGTCTTCTCACATAACCCCCATCATTATACTTTATTCCACCCATAGTGCTATATCCATGGCTTGCGCTCATGTATTGCGTAAGGGTTGAAAAGGCTGAAGCGCGTTAAAAAGTATGAACCAATTGCTCGGCTTGTCATCGGGGTTATGCATGATGAGAACGTTTTGTGTGACGAAATTGAAGCATGACCTAACTATATGATTTTGTAGGGATAAGCTTTCTTTGGCTATGTTATTTTGATAAGACATAATTGCTTGGTTAGCATGTTTGAAGTATTATTGTTTTTATGTCAACATTAAACTTTTATCTTGAATCTTTTGGATCTAAATATTCATGCCACAATAAAAAGAATTACATTGATAATTATGCTAAGTAGCATTCCACATCAAAAATTCTGTTTTTATCATTTACCTACTCGAGGACGGGCAGGAATTAAGCTTGGGGATGCTTGATACGTCTCCAACATATCTATAATTTTTTATTGTTCCATGCTATTATATTATCTGTTTTGGATGTTCAATGGGCTTTATTATACACTTTTATATTATTCTTAGGACTAGCCTATTAACCGGAGACCCAGCCCAAATTGCTATTTTTTTGCCTATTTCAGTGTTTCGAAGGAAAGGAATATCAAACGGAGTCCAAACGGAATGAAACCTTCGAGAACGTGATTTTTGGAACAAACGTGATCCAGAGGACTTGGAGTGGACATCAAGCAATCAACGAGGAGTCCACGAGGCAGGGAGGCGCGCCTGCCCCCCTGGGCGTGCCCCCCACCCTCGTGGGCCCCTCGTAGCTCTCCTGACCGACCTCTTTCGCCTATATATACTCATATACCCTGGAAACATCAGAACAGGAGCCGAAACCCTATTTCCACCGCCGTAACTCTCTGTACCCGTGAGATCCCATCTTGGGGCCTTTTCCGGCGCTCCGCCGGAGGGGGCATTGATCACAGAGGGCTTCTACATCAACACCATAGCCTCTCCGATGATGTGTGAGTAGTTTACCTCAGACCTTCGGGTCCATAGTTATTAGCTAGATGGCTTCTTCTCTCTTTTTGGATCTCAATACAAAGTTCTCCTCGATTCTCTTGCAGATCTATTTGATGTAATCTTCTTTTGCGGTGTGTTTGTCGAGATCCGATGAATTGTGGGTTTATGATCAAGATTATCTATCAACAATATTTGAATCTTCTCTGAATTCTTTTATGTATGATTGGTTATCTTTGCAAGTCTCTTCGAATTATCAGTTTGGTTTGGCCTACTAGATTGATCTTTCTTGCAATGGGAGAAGTGCTTAGCTTTGGGTTCAATCTTGCGGTGCTCGATCCCAGTGACAGTAGGGGAAACGACACGTATTGTATTGTTGCCATCGAGGATAAAAAGATGGGGTTTATATCATATTGCTTGAGTTTATCCCTCTACATCATGTCATCTTACCTAATGTGTTACTCTGTTCTTATGAACTTAATACTCTAGATGCATGCTGGATAGCGGTCGATGTGTGGAGTAATAGTATTAGATGCAGGCAGGAGTCGGTCTACTTGTCGCGGACGTGATGCCTATATACATGATCATGCCTAGATATTCTCATAATTATGCACTTTTCTATCAATTGCTCGACAGTAATTTGTTCACCCACTGTAGTACTTATGCTATCTTGAGAGAAGCCACTAGTGAAACCTATGTCCCCCGGGTCTATTTTCCATCATATTAATCTCCCGTCAACTAGCTATTTCTGGCGCCGTTTATTTTGCAATCTTTTACTTTCACTCTTTATCACAAAAATACCAAAAATATTATCTTATCATCTCTATCAGATCTCACTTTGGCAAGTGACCGGTTTTTCAATAAAATAATTATTGAGAGACCAATCCCTTTTACGGACCAGCGAGGAAGAATTCCTTCTCACTGGTAGACAATATCTTGGTCACAGAAGAAAAATACCAGGAGTACTGAATATAATACAAGTTGAGCGGAGACTGCCCAACAATTTATTACATGCACGCCGATAAACAAGACGGCGGATAAGGTGGCATAACTACTAACTCACGATAATAACGGTGGTGGAAATATCACCGCGAAGCGAGTGATATGATTCCAGAAGACTACAGCTCTTCGAGCGTCGGAGGGAGGCTCGAGGAGACTTATTGCGGGCGGCGGAAGCGTATATAATACAAGTGACCAAAATCCGGGATCGCGCAGGACTGACTGGGACTCCTCTAGGCGTCGGACGCGCTATCAAACTCTTCATCCAAGAGATCGCCTTCGTCAACATCTGGCCAAATCAACAAGCCAGGTGAGTACTATGAAAGTACTCGCAAGACAGTTCGGACATAAGATATAACAAATGCAAACATGAAGCATATGAACAAGTTAACCAGTGCGATCAGACATAGAGATAATAAATACTGGGTGCCAAGCGAGGGTCTGAATGACTCCTCGAGCGGAAAAATGCAAGAGTAGTAATACTGGTGCCAAACGAGGGTCTGAATGACTCCTCGAGCGGAAAAATGCAGAATAGTAATACTGGTGCCAAACGAGTGTCTGAATGACTCCTCGAGAGGAAAATGCAGAAATAATAATGCCACAGTCGGGCGTCGGGGTGACACCACATAAAGGGCTTATAGTAGAAAATAAAGGCAGTGCATGCCACAGTCGGACGTCTGAGCGACATCACATAAAGGGCTTATATTTAAAGTAAGAACAAGAACACGCCACAGTCGGACGTCTGAGCGACATCACATAAAGGGCTTATATTGTAGTACAATAATGTAATAGCTTGGGAACACAAAAATTACTGCAAGTACGAGACAAACATAAGGTTAGTCCATCCACAGGAATAACAATAAAATCTGGATTTACCACTTGATCTTGTTCACCGGGGACAAGTTTTCCACGCGGATAGATATGGATATAATGATTTTACTACTTGATCATGCATACGATGACTTGGAAGGACTTGACTCTGCAGAGTTTGTACTTAACCACAGCCAACGGATTTCAGTAGTCACGGGGACTAGTTCCGTCTACGGTGTTTTGGAAGAAACACGTCTAACCAGTACACACCCAATTCAACCTTCCGAAGCCAGGGATCACCCTCGGCAACGTTCAAGAAAAACCTTGAGACGGGGAGGCTACAACCTCGCGTAGCATGGGATCAAATTTCTATACGCGCGCTCTAAGGGGGTGCCCCCCCTCTCGGTCCCAACCGGAAACACCCATGCCCCCTGACCGGATGACTGGCTTTAATCCTGGGCCAAGGTACCATCATCCCGGCCTCTCTGTTTGGTGTGTACACGGAAAGAGGTTACCAACTTACTAAACCGCATCCTGGCAAATGAAACATGTGGTAGCACGGAAGGGGGAAAGAACGATAACGTGACTCCGTCCACGTTAACGTCAGAAATAGTCGGATGACGCAAGGCTGGCCTGCTACAACAGTACCACCTTACTGCCCTTCATGTCACCACATGATTAGGCCATCTCTCATCAGAGATCATCGCAACTATGGAACATGCGGGAAAAGAACGATAACATGACTCTGTCCATGTTAACGTCGGAGAAAGTCGGATGACGCAAGGCTGGCCTGCTACAACAGTACCACCTTACTGCCCTTCATGTCACCACATGATTAGGCCATCTCTCATCAGAGATCATCGCAACTTTGGAACAAGCGGGTAGTTGCCTTACAAGCAATGAGGTATTTACCGACACTCATATGCCACGCACAAACTTTCAAGCAAACATGCAAAACACTTATCATATCAAATGTTCAAACATGCTTGTCTGGTTCGGAGAAGTCGGAGTCTAGCTCGGCGAAGTTCGCGGCTCCGTCACCTCTTCCGGAACCTACGGCAATCACGAAAACGGGCACTAACGTGAAAACCAACACGTGCACAGAAAATTTTCCAAATAAATCTCATAAAAACTAGACAAAATTTGAAGATTGTCAGAAAAAGAATCACTCAAAAATTCCTTTTTCTTAAAAAGTTATAAAGGTTTCTGTCCAGGGACTTATCTGTAATGAAACAGAAAAGTTCCAGGGTTTTAACTGAGAAAACAGAAAACGGTTCGATTGGAAATGCGCAAGCTCAAGAGGGAAAGCGTATTTGCCCGAAGGCGCCAACAGAAAATGGTTCAGGGGGAATAAAACAGAGGCTGACATGCGGGGTCCACATGTCAGGTTTAAAAAGCTCGCCGGCGCCCGAAGACTGCGGTGGACGCCGGCGTCGAGCCATGGCGAGTTAGGAGGATTGGAGGGTACCAAGAGCTTCAGCGTCTTCTTCCGCGTCGGTGGGTGGTGGACTCGACCAACGGGGAGCACCACGTCGACGGCGACACTATCTCCGGCGGACGGCGGCTCGGGTGAGGATGGGGAACTCCGGTGGAGGGCTGCAAACTTCGAATTGAAGCGTGGGTCAGAAAGAGGGATGCATGGTGAAGCTACTGGCAAGAGAAGGGAGGCGGAGGAGCACACACGGGGGCGAATCGAGCTGGATCCCGTGGCGGGTCGCGGCGGCCGGAGTCGAGGAAGGAGACCTCCTCGGGGCTCTTCAGTGGCTAGGCGTGCTCTAGGGGGAGTGCAGGGATGGTGTGTGCTCGAGTTGAAGCTCGGGGCCCCTATTTATAGGCGGATCGACGGGGTGGCCGTGAACGGAGAATCTCCGGTGAGCAATTACGGCGGAGCAGTGGATTGGCAGGAGGTTTGAGTGGCCAGGCAGCATCAGTGGAGGTTACTGGAGTCATTCCACAGCTGAACGGAGTTGGTCTTGGCGTAATGGCGTCGGTCCACGGTGAGGTGACCGCACGGGCTCGACGGCGGCAGAGAGCATGCTCCGCGCCCTGCGGTTCACGACGAGAGTGGCAGCGCGTTCGGGGGAGTGAAAGGCCACGCGGCGAGCTCCGGTGGCTTGGGGGGCGCTGGGTGGCGCCGTCGGCGCCGTGTCTCTCGCTGGCGGCCGCAAAGCCGCCGCTGGCGTCGGTCACGGGGCGGCGCACCTTCTGCTGCTCGTTGCCGACGTCCGCAAGGTGCCAGGCGTTCGTGCGATGCAGGAACAAGGGGGAGGGGACGAGGAGCAAGGCGACATCGGGGCACTGTCGAGATCGACAACCATCTCTGAAGAAAACGACAGTAAGCCACTGAACTGTTCTTTGAATTTTCTGAACTTGACAATGACCATGCACTGCAGGTGTTCGACAGAAAGATTTTGCAATGAGATAAATTTTTCTGGAGCTGGTACTTGGTGAGGTGACCACTCAATGCACCCAGAGGCTGCCTGATTTTACTTGGAATTTTTGGAGAAGGTTTTGAATGAATTTCACCAAATTTGACAAATCTGGTCCAAACTTGCAGCAGGTGTAGTTTGAAAAAAATTGAACTGAAGACCAGTGGATCTTCATGGATCTTGGTTGAGGGTTCAAAGGACTAGGGAGGGGAGTTGGTTTGGGTGCAAAAATCAAAACAGAAAATGGAGTTCCTTTGTAAATCTCCAAGTGCTAGAATAGAAGACAGAAATATATTTGAATAAGATTTAAATGGAAAATAAACATAGGGGAGGTTCAACTTGCTGGATTAGATGCAAATCATGATCCAAAGGTGAGGGAAGGGTTAGGAGAGAGGATTTGCACTAAGGCCATGGCAAGAAGGAATTGTTGAAAGTGGCAAAGGATTATTCCAAAAGCCATAGTGCAATTTTCAAAGAGATTTTCAAAAGGCATTTTTCCAAGTGAAAAGCATTTTGTCTTGAGTAAAAATAAAAAGCAAGAACCTCCAAGCCCAAAGACAGATCTTGGGTGAATCCAAATAAATCTCTTGCCATAAAAAAATATTTGAAAGGGGGAGTTCTCTTGAAGAAAAAAAAATTTAAATCACCTCCCTCAAGTCAAATAAAATCTTTTGAAAAATCCAAATAAAAATTTGGGTGTCACAACACCTACCCCCTTAGGAAAAATCTCGTCCTCGAGATTTCTGCTGATCCTCAAATAGATATGGATACTCTGCCCGGAGGAAATCTTCCCTTTCCCATGTAGCTTCATCCTCAGTGTGGTTGCTCCACTGAACCCTGAAAAACCTTGTCGTTTTCTGACGGGTCCTCCGTTCAGACTCTTCTAAAATCTTTACTGGTCTTTCTCTGTAGGTGAGATCTGGTTGCATATCAATGTTCTCATGAGGTACATGCTTCTCTGGGTTACTCACACATTTTCTCAATTGTGAGACGTGGAATACGTCATGGACGTCTGACAGCTCCTTGGGTAGGTCTAGTTGGTAGGCTACTGTGCCTCTTCGTGCCTTTACACAAAATGGTCCAATAAATCTTGGGGCTAGCTTCCCCTTAATTTTGAACCGTTGTAGACCCCTCATAGGAGATACTCGTAGGTATACGGAATCACCGGGTTCAAAGCTGACCTCACGATGCTTCTGATCATAGTAGCTCTTTTGTCGGCTTTGTGCTGTCTTGAGTCTGTCCCTGATTTGTTTAACTTTCTCCTCGGCCTCTTTAAGCATGTCTGGGCCGAAGATACGGCTGTCACCTGTTTCTGACCAATTCAGCGGGGTACGACACCTCCGTCCGTACAATGCTTCAAAGGGTGCCATTTGCAAGCTGGCTTGGTAACTGTTGTTGTAAGCAAATTTGGCATACGGCAAACTTTCTTCCCAACTGGATCCATAGGTGAGCACACAGGCTCTTAGCATATCCTCTAGGATTTGGTTTACACGTTCCGTTTGTCCATCAGTCTGAGGGTGGTACGCTGTACTGAAAGCTAGTTGCGTGCCCAGAGCTTGTTGTAGGTGATCCCAAAATTTGGAGACGAATTGTGTGCCTCGGTCTGATATTATAGTCTTTGGGACTCCATGCAAGCAAACTATACGAGAGAGATAAAGTTTGGCCAGTCTTTGTGTGGAGTAGGTAGTCTTCACGGGAATGAAATGAGCAACCTTGGTTAGTCGGTCTGTGATGACCCATATGGCGTCATTTCCGCGTTGTGATCGGGGTAATCCGACAATGAAGTCCATTCCTATTTCATCCCATTTCCACTCCGGTATCCTGTTTGGCTGGAGTAGCCCTGCTGGCTTTTGATGCTCGGCCTTGATGCGCTGACAAGAATCGCAACAAGCAATAAATGTGGCTATATCTCTTTTCATACCGTGCCACCAAAATCTTTCCTGTATGTCTTTGTACATTTTGGTTCCTCCGGGATGGATCGAGTATGGAGCGGTGTGGCTTTCCGTCAAGATCTGTTGCTTGAGTTCCTCAATGTTAGGTACGCAAAGTCTGTCTCCGTACCATAATGTTCCTTCACTGTCTGTGACGAACTCCGAAGCCTTACCAAGGTTCATTTTCTTCTTTATGCCTTCGATGCTGGGATGCCCCTGTTGAGCCTTCTTAATTCGTTCCACCAGGGTGGGTTGTATCTCCAGGTTTGATACGGTGCCCTCAGAGACTAACATCATGTTGAGCCTAGCAAACTCTCGCTGAAACTCAGGCCTCAAATTTTGCTGACCGTCATTGTCCGGGCTGGGGTATCGACTAAGGGCATCGGCCACTACATTTGCTTTCCCTGGATGGTAATGAATACCAACGTCATAGTCCTTGACCAATTCCAACCAGCGTCGTTGGCGTAAATTCAGCTCTGGCTGTGTGAAAATATATTTGAGGCTCTTATGGTCCGTATATATTTCACAGCGATTTCCCAACAGAAAGTACCTCCACTCCTTGAGTGCATGTATGACTGCTGCTAGCTCCAAGTCATGTGTTGGGTAATTTTCCTCATGTTTTCGCAGCTGCCTGGAGGCATATGCGACAACCTTGCCATCCTGCATTAGTACGCATCCGAGACCTTTTCGGGACGCGTCACAATAAACTTCAAAACTCTTGTGTATGTCTGGCACAGTTAAGACCGGTGCGGTTGTCAGCTTCTTCTTGAGTCCTTGGAAGCTTTTCTCACATGCTTCCGTCCATACAAATTTCTTGTCCTTCTTGAGCAACTGTGTTATTGGTTTTGCCACAGTGGAGAATCCTTCAATGAATCTTCTGTAATATCCGGCCATTCCTAGGAAACTCCGCACATCTGTGACGTTGGCGGGTGGCTTCCAGTCCAGTATGGCCTTGACATTTTCTGGGTCTACGGCCACGCCTTCTTGGTTCAGTATATGGCCTAAGAAACCAACTTGTCTTAGCCAAAATTCGCACTTGCTAAATTTGGCGTACAGCTAATGTTTCCTCAATTCTCCCAAAACAATTCTGAGGTGCTCAACATGCTCTTCTGGTGTCCTTGAGTAAACCAGAATATCGTCAATGAATACCACCACAAATTTGTCCATGAATTTCATGAACACTTTGTTCATGGGGTGGACGAAATATGCGGGGGCGTTCGTTAGTCCAAAAGGCATCACTGTAAACTCGTATAACCCATATCTGGAAGTGAATGCTGTCTTGGGGATATCTTCTGTCCGTACCTTCAGTTGATGGTATCCCGATCTCAAATCAATCTTTGAAAATACCTTGGCTTGTGCGAGCTCGTCAAACAAATCATTTATCCGTGGCATCGGATATTTGTTTTTGATGGTGACCATATTGAGGGCTCGATAGTCTATACACAGTCTCAGTGTCCCATCCTTCTTCTTGGCGAACAACACTGGCGAACCCCATGGCGAGGAGCTGGCTCGAATAAATCCTTTGTCCAATAATTCCTTTATCTGCTTCTTCAACTCCACCAATTCTGAGGGTGCCATTCTATAAGGCTTCTTATAGATGGGAGCGGTGCCAGGTGCTAGTTCGATGCTGAATTCTATCTCTCGGTCTGGTGGCATGCCTGGTAGTTCTTCAGGGAACACATCAGGAAACTCGAATACCACTGGAACTTTTCTCAGTTCTGCAATGTCCATTTTGTTCAGTTTTGGTTGCTGTGATCGTGGCCTTTCTTGAGCGGAAACTCTTATTGTCTTGCCGTGATGGTGAGTGAGAATCACTGTCCGATTGAAACAGTCGATGAATCCTTTGTTGGTGGTCAACCAGTCCATCCCTAAAATGACATCCAGTCCTTTACTCTCCAACACGATGAGATTCGCGTGGAATTGTAGTCCTTCAAACTCAATGACCACTCCTTGGCAGTAACCCTGAGCGATTTGCTTATTTCCGGGGGACTTGATGATCATAGATTTTTCCAAGGGAAGTATCGGAAAACCATGTTGCGAAACAAAACTCTTCGAAACGAACGAATGGGAAGCTCCAGAATCAAACAAAACCGTGGCAGGTATTGTGTTGACAGGGAACGTACCGAGCACTATGTCTGGGGCATTCTGCGCTTCTTCCCTGGTCACATGGTTCAGGTGACCCTTCCTGTGGTTGTTGTTGGGGTTGAAATTGTTGCGCTTGGGGGCGGGATTGTTTCCACCATTGTTCGGTTTGGGTGCCGAGTCTCTTGGCTTCGGGCACTGTTTAGCATAATGCCCTTGTTGACCACAAGCATAGCAGGTGATCCCTGGACGATATGTGTACTCCTTGTCCCTGGCATGAAACTGTCCGACGGGCTTTGGATCAGTAGTCGTGGATCTCCTTGCGTCTGTCCTTGGGACCTCAGTCTTGCCTCGGTTGTTGCGAGCAAGAGTCGTCTTGTCCCTCTTCCGCTTGCGGATATCTTCCAGACTACGGCGTTCATTCTCCAAGGTGATGGCCTTGTCCACCAGAGTTTTAAAATCCGGAAAGGTGTGCACAATCAGTTGGCATCTTAGTGCTGGTGCCAGGCCGTCCAGGAATTTTTCCATCTTCTTGCTTTCTGTCATGTGCTCGTCGTAGGCATAACGAGACAGCTGGGTAAACTGACCATTGTACTCTGTCACTGACATGCCTCTCTGCTTCAGGTCATCAAACTCTCTCTTCTTGATCTTTAGGATATTCCTGGGGATGTGTGCCCCACGGAAGCCTTCCTTGAACTCTTCCCAGGTGATGTTGTGTTCACTGGGATGCATGTGTAGGAAGTTTTCCCACCATGCTGCAGCTGCTCCAGTAAGGTAGTGTGGTGCATAAAGCACCTTCTCATGATCTGAGCACTGAGCAATAATCAGTTTCCTTTCAATGTCATGAATCCAATCATCGGCTTCCAGCGGCCTATCGGTGTGAGCAAAAGTTGAGGGGTGAGTCTTCTGTAATTCAGATAACTTGGAATGTGGTTGATAGGGTTCACGGTGGTTTCCCATATTGATGACATGGTTCATCATCTCTTGGTGCTGTTGCTGACTTTGCTCGAAGAGACGGCATACTTGAGACAGGGCTGCTTCGTTGTCTTGATGACTGGACTGACCCTGAGTGAAATTGTTGCTAGTCTGTGTCTCGTAAACCTCTTCTGGCTGATTGGGCATGGAGCTAGTCCACAGGCAAGACATTTTTCCAGTCTGGGGTATTATTTTGCAAAACCATGAGAAAAACTGTGTAGCACAAGAAAAAAATCTTGCAAAGGCAACAAAAAAGGCTTCAAGGTTTTTCAAGAAAACATAAACGATTTTGCACGGAGAAGAACTGCTTAACATAAAACTTACATGCGAAAAGCAAACACACGGTACTGCGCGCACACAGTCCTAACATGTTATTAAAACTAGCGTACTACTCCGGAAGGCAGCAAACACACCAATACAATCTAGCATACAGAACAAACAGCACATCATACAAGCAGACATAACACGCGGCTACTCGGTGCTCTCAGTCGGAGATGGTGAAGATCTCCTTCCCCTTGCCGATGGCAAGACTCAGCGGTCCAGGAGAATCAACCTCCACCTCCTCTCTAGCTGGCTCCTGGCGCGTAACGCTGCGCTGCGGTGATGGTGCGGGGGCGACTGGTGGTAGAGCGGGTGCGGCAGGCGGTGCGGCTCTGACTGGAGTAGGAGCGATGACTCGGTCGAACTCCTCAGTGGTAGGCAGACGGCGAGCAGTGGCCAAAACGGCCGGTGCATACGAGGCTGAAGACGAGACGAATGTCAGAGGCGGCGCCGTGTGGAGAAGCTCCTTCCTGCTGGCAGGACCGCCCCGGACTAAGTCCATGCGGGCAGCCACAAGATCGTCCACGAGGTTGTCGAAAGACTCCTCCAGAGCCTTGAGATACTCCACAACCATCTCGATGGCTTCATCTCGTTCTCCCCGATGGCAGGCGAAGGCATAGTGGCTGGTGTATGGCACATGGCATGGGAGGTAGCGGTAGCGACGAGTCTTCATCGTAGGAAGGATGTCCCGAAGGCGCGCTATCGCCTCACGGGCAGCCATCTGCATGGCATGCCTCTCCGTAGGCATGGCCCTTCCCACAAAACGGAAGTGGCGAGCTGCAGATCGTCCTCCCTTGAATTGCACCACAGCTTGGTGCATAGACACGTCGTCACTGAGCTTGTGCTGGTAGAGTGTGAACTCCGGGCGAGCTGCTGGCCCGACCGCGAGCTTGGTGATGGAGACGAGGAGCTTGACAAACCCCTCGGGCACGTTCGTGAACACTCGATTCTCACAGCTGCTGCCAGCCATCTACAAAAGTAGGCAAAAATTCTGAGTAGTCATGTCATAAATTTATGATGACCAACAGAAAATAGCTACAATTGCAAAATGCTGAAAAAGCAAAAAAAACGCTAATAACCGATTAGCGATCGCACCTAGTGGCTTCCTACAGTCAGCCTGGCTCTGATACCAAGCTTGTCACGACCGGTTTTTCAATAAAATAATTATTGAGAGACCAATCCCTTTTACGGACCAGCGAGGAAGAATTCCTTCTCACTGGTAGACAATATCTTGGTCACAGAAGAAAAATACCAGGAGTACTGAATATAATACAAGTTGAGCGGAGACTGCCCAACAATTTATTACATGCACGCCGATAAACAAGACGGCGGATAGGGTGGCATAACTACTAACTCACGATAATAACGGTGGTGGAAATATCACCGCGAAGCGAGTGATATGATTCCAGAAGACTACAGCTCTTCGAGCGTCGGAGGGAGGCTCGAGGAGACTTATTGCGGGCGGCGGAAGCGTATATAATACAAGTGCCAAAATCCGGGATCGCGCAGGACTGACTGGGACTCCTCTAGGCATCGGACGCACTATCAAACTCTTCATCCAAGAGATCGCCTTCGTCAACATCTGGCCAAATCAACAAGCCAGGTGAGTACTATGAAAGTACTCGCGAGACAGTTCGGACATAAGATATAACAAATGCAAACATGAAGCATATGAACAAGTTAACCAGTGCGATCAGACATAGAGATAATAAATACTGGGTGCCAAGCGAGGGTCTGAATGACTCCTCGAGCGGAAAAATGCAAGAGTAGTAATACTGGTGCCGAACGAGGGTCTGAATGACTCCTCGAGCGGAAAAATGCAGAATAGTAATACTGGTGCCAAACGAGTGTCTGAATGACTCCTCGAGAGGAAAATGCAGAAATAATAATGCCACAGTCGGGCGTCGGGGCGACACCACATAAAGGGCTTATAGTAGAAAATAAAGGCAGTGCATGCCACAGTCGGACGTCTGAGCGACATCACATAAAGGGCTTATATTTAAAGTAAGAACAAGAACACGCCACAGTCGGACGTCTGAGCGACATCACATAAAGGGCTTATATTGTAGTACAATAATGTAATAGCTTGGGAACACAAAAATTACTGCAAGTACGATACAAACATAAGGTTAGTCCATCCACAGGAATAACAATAAAATCTGGATTTACCACTTGATCTTGTTCACCGGGGACAAGTTTTCCACGCGGATAGATATGGATATAATGATTTTACTACTTGATCATGGATACGATGACTTGGAAGGACTTAACTCTGCAGAGTTTGTACTTAACCACAGCCAACGGATTTCAGTAGTCACGGGGACTAGTTCCGTCTACGGTGTTTTGGAAGAAACACGTCTAACCAGTACACACCCAATTCAACCTTCCGAAGCCAGGGATCACCCTCGGCAACGTTCAAGAAAAACCTTGAGACGGGGAGGCTACAACCTCGCGTAGCATGGGATCAAATTTCTATACGCGCGCTCTAAGGGGGTGCCCCCCCTCTCGGTCCCAACCGGAAACACCCATGCCCCCTGACCGGATGACTGGCTTTAATCCTGGGCCAAGGTACCATCATCCCGGCCTCTCTGTTTGGTGTGTACACGGAAAGAGGTTACCAACTTACTAAACCGCATCCTGGCAAATGAAACATGTGGTAGCACGGATGACACAAGGCTGGCCTGCTACAACAGTACCACCTTACTGCCCTTCATGTCACCACATGATTAGGCCATCTCTCATCAGAGATCATCGCAACTATGGAACATGCGGGAAAAGAACGATAACATGACTCCGTCCATGTTAACGTCGGAGAAAGTCGGATGACGCAAGGCTGGCCTACTACAACAATACCACCTTACTGCCCTTCATGTCACCACATGATTAGGCCATCTCTCATCAGAGATCATCGCAACTTTGGAACAAGCGGGTAGTTGCCTTACAAGCAACGAGGTATTTACCGACACTCATATGCCACGCACAAACTTTCAAGCAAACATGCAAAACACTTGTCATATCAAATTTTCAAACATGCTTGCATGGTTCGGAGAAGTCGGAGTCTAGCTCGGCGAAGTTCGCGGCTCCGTCACCTCTTCCGGAACCTACGCTAATCACGAAAACGGGCACTAACGTGAAAACCAACACGTGCACAAAAACTTTTCCAAAAAAATTCCAAATAAATCTCATAAAAAACTAGACAAAATTTGAAGATTGTCAGAAAAAGAATCACTCAAAAATTCCTTTTTATTAAAAAGTTATAAAGGTTTCTGTCCAGGGACTTATCTATAATGAAACAGAAAAGTTCCAGGGTTTTAACTGAGAAAACAGAAAACGGTTCGATTGGAAATGCGCAAGCTCAAGAGGGAAAGTGTATTTGCCCGAAGGCGCCAACAGAAAACGGTTCGGGGGGGAATAAAACAGAGGCTGACATGCGGGGTCCACATGTCAGGTTTAAAAAGCTCGCCGGCGCCCGAAGACTGTGGTGGACGCCGGCGTCGAACCATGGCGAGTTAGGAGGATCGGAGGGTACCAAGAGCTTCAGCGTCTTCTTCCACGTCGGTGGGTGGTGGACTCGACCAACGGGGAGCACCACGTCGACGGCGACACTATCTCCGGTGGACGGCGGCTCGGGTGAGGATGGGGAACTCCGGTGGAGGGCTGGAAACTTTGAATTGAAGCATGGGTCAGAAAGAGGGATGCATGGTGAAGCTACTGGCAAGAGAAGGGAGGCGGAGGAGCACACACGGGGGCGAATCGAGCTGGATCCCGTGGCGGGTCGCGGCGGCCGGAGTCGAGGAAGGAGACCTCCTCGGGGCTCTTCCAGTGGCTAGGCGTGCTCTAGGGGGAGTGCAGGGATGGTGTGTGCTCGAGTTGAAGCTCGGGGCCCCTATTTATAGGCGGATCGACGGGGTGGCCGTGAACGGAGAATCTCCGGCGAGCAATTACGTCGGAGCAGTGGATTGGCAGGAGGTTTGAGTGGCCAGGCAGCATCAGTGGAGGTTACTGGAGTCATTCCACAGCTGAACGGAGTTGGTCTTGGCGTAATGGCGTCGGTCCACGGTGAGGTGACCGCACGGGCTCGACGGCGGCAGAGAGCGCGCTCCGCGCCCTGCGGTTCACGACGAGAGTGGCAGCACGTTCGGGGGAGTGAAAGGCCACGCGGCGAGCTCCGGTGGCTTGGGCGGCGCTGGGTGGCGCCGTCGGCGCCGTGTCTCTCACTGGCGGCCGCAAAGCCGCCGCTGGCGTCGGTCACGGGGCGGCGCACCTTCTGCTGCTCGTTGCCGACGTCCGCAAGGTGCCAGGCGTTCGTGCGGTGCAGGAACAAGGGGGAGGGGACGAGGAGCAAGGCGACATCGGGGCACTGTCGAGATCGACAACCATCTCTGAAGAAAACGACAGTAAGCCACTGAACTGTTCTCTGAATTTTCTGAACTTGACAATGACCATGCACTGCAGGTGTTCGACAGAAAGATTTTGCAATGAGATAAATTTTTCTAGAGCTGGTACTTGGTGAGGTGACCACTCAATGCACCCAGAGGCTGCCTGATTTTACTTGGAATTTTTGGAGAAGGTTTTGAATGAATTTCACCAAATTTGACAAATCTGGTCCAAACTTGCAGCAGGTGTAGTTTGAAAAAAATTGAACTGAAGACCAGTGGATCTTCATGGATCTTGGTTGAGGGTTCAAAGGACTAGGGAGGGGAGTTGGTTTGGGTGCAAAAATCAAAACAGAAAATGGAGTTCCTTTGTAAATCTCCAAGTGCTAGAATAGAAGACAGAAATATATTTGAATAAGATTTAAATGGAAAATAAACATAGGGGAGGTTCAACTTGCTGGATTAGATGCAAATCATGATCCAAAGGTGAGGGAAGGGTTAGGAGAGAGGATTTGCACTAAGGCCATGGCAAGAAGGAATTGTTGAAAGTGGCAAAGGATTATTCCAAAAGCCATAGTGCAATTTTCAAAGAGATTTTCAAAAGGCATTTTTCCAAGTGAAAAGCATTTTGTCTTGAGTAAAAATAAAAAGCAAGAACCTCCAAGCCCAAAGACAGATCTTGGGTGAATCCAAATAAATCTCTTGCCATAAAAAAATATTTGAAAGGGAGAGTTCACTTGAAGAAAAAAAAATTAAATCACCTCCCTCAAGTCAAATAAAATCTTTTGAAAAATCCAAATAAAAATTTGGGTGTCACAGAATTTCCCCAATCCTTCTGCAGAGGAGCGGCTGTGCTTTGTTTCCTTCCTCTTGAGAGGTATAGGATTTCCTATTCATCCTTTCCTCAGAGGTCTACTGGAGTATTACGTCCTTCAACTGCACAATCTGACACCAGGCTCCATCCTGCATATCGCGGGCTTCGTTGCTCTTTGCGAGCTGTTCCTGGGCTGCGAGGCCCATTTTGAGCTATGGTGGAAATTTTTCTGCCTCGTCCCCCGCTCCCAAAAGGGATCTATATTCGAGGTGGGCGGCGCCGAAGTATGGCGCATAGCCGGGACTGGATACCTGTCCGGCACTCCGAAGAAGCCATCCGATGAGTGGCCCTCGGAGTGGTTTTATATTGAAGACATCATTCTTCCGGACCCAATCCGTCGGGTCTTCCCGAATTCTCCAGTGCTCCTTTAAAGAAGTGCGCCAGCTGGCGTCCCCGAAGCCTCGAAGAAGAAGATAGTGCGGAGGTTTCGAGACTAGCAAGCAAGATCAGAGTACTTGCCAACTCCAGGCTATCTATAATCGAGGTAATGGCAATTTGCATAAAC
This sequence comes from Aegilops tauschii subsp. strangulata, assembly GCF_002575655.3. Classification (NCBI taxonomy): domain Eukaryota; kingdom Viridiplantae; phylum Streptophyta; class Magnoliopsida; order Poales; family Poaceae; genus Aegilops; species Aegilops tauschii. The sequence continues at coordinate 552,747,008 of NC_053037.3, forward strand.
CGATGCGTTCAGCCGCTTCAATCTAGAGGTCTCCCCATGTGGAATTATAATGGGGAGGACGATGCGTCCCGTTGTCTGCGCAAAGGTCCAGATAATTTCGCCGCCCTGGCTGCCATCTTAGCCGATCTGTACAAAGGGAAGAAGGAAGACTTCGCTTGTTTAACATGTCGGGAAGGCTTTTCCATGTACAACCTCATTCCTTGGGTGAGTTTTTCAATTATTGGCTTTCCTCAACCTTCCTCCAGAGTCTATGCTAGCCGAATTTAATCCGGCTACTTTTTGACAGGAATGGAGAAAGATCGTCGGGGGGATCTACAGCCCCGCTCTGCAGCCAGAGGACCATATTCGAGACTTAGATCCCGGTTATGAAGAAGATCCGGACATATTCATAGACCTTAAGGAGGGAGTTTTTTATCAGGCGAGCTATGACGGCGCGGAAATAGCCATTACAGTCGATTATCCCGGCCTTCTCCCTTCCTCACATGTAAGTACCCAGGAGACGTCTCCTGCAAAAGAGTTTTCCCATTGCGCCTCACCCACTGCGCTGTCTCATGCTCCGAAGGGGCGACACTCGTCTCGTCGAGCTGTGTCAAAGGCGTCTTCTAAGAAGGCAATACCTACGCAGGGCGAATCTTTGAAAAGAAGGGCCAATGGTGATACTACCGAGCCCCTGCATTCACCAAAGAGGTATAGTTTTTAACACGCACCCGATGAACAGACCGAATTATGACGTTCCCGTTGGGCTATCTTGTAGGAAGAGCGTACGCCGGACTATATCCGGGGACCTTGCCAGCCGTGCATTGACCAATTCGGCTTCGGACCCTGCCATAAGGACTAGGGTTGATACGGGTAAAATGCCGGATTGTAATCTCCAAGAGGATTTGGATAATGTTTTCGTCACCAATTCCGAAGTGGAGAGCGCGATGAATCATCAGCGGAGGAAAGAGGCCATGCGCGACCCAATTTTCCCCGAAGAGGCGTTCAATGCCCTCACCTCTGCGGATGCATACATCCGAGCTGCCCGGGATGGACTCGCCGGAGCCACTCGCCAACTTTCGAAAGATATGCGGGTAAAAACTTAGTGTGGATTCAATAATCATCTGCCAGTAGCCCCCGAGACTTGAAGCAGTTGGCCCAACTGATTTAAGGGTCGTTAATATTATCAGGTACTCGCGGCTAAAAATGACACGTTGTCCAAGGAGCTTGAAGAATGTCGGACCAAGCTAACTGTTGCCACCGCCTACCTGGAAAAATTGAAGAAATCCAAGAAGGCTCCGGATGGTAAGCACAACAGTGTTCGGAAAATACGATTCTGTGCTAACAATGATTTTTGAATATTCATTGTTTTGTTTAAGGCAGCAGGATCGGCAGATCAGTTGGAGGAGAGGCTAAAGACTGCGCAGGCAAACAAGCAACATACCGAAGGGCAAGAAGCTGCTGGTCAACGTGTATTAACACAGACCATTAATGAGAAGAACAAACTACAGGATGCCAACATCAAGCAAGCCGAGGAGCTAAAGGACGTAAGAGCCCAACTGTCAGATGCCTTGAAGGAGAACCGAAAGCTGAAAGGCGGCATATTTAGTATGTCCCTGAACCTAACTTTCATAAGATCCCCTGATGGAAAAAATTTACGAGATTTGTTCCTGTAGGTTTGTTAACTGGGCGGCCTAAAGGAGAAGTGTCCGGATTTCAAGGCAACTTACTGCAAGAGTTATCCAAAGTGCACGAGCAAGCTCGAAAAGCAATGAGGAATATGGCTAAGGCTTTATGGCCATCCGATTCCCCTCCAGGACTAATGGGGGAGCTCGCGGAGCTATTCAAAGGAGCTCGTCTTCGCTTTGAGCTGTGGAAGGCATCGACATGTCGATAGGGTGCACGAGAGGCCTGGGCCATGGTGAAAACGCGGTATACTGGACTTGATTTGAATCATATGGCCCGGGTTGGACCTCGGGGACCGGACGGACAAGAAATTCCGGTTAGCTTAGTGTATGATCAAGTAAAGATAGCCGCCAAATTTTCACAGCAGGACTGTAAACTAGACAGCTTGATAGATGGCATAGATAAAGAGTAGGCGTGCGATTTTATGTGACAATACACTTTATCAGCAAACTTATCTCCGTCCGAATTGTAAAAGATTGTCTTGGCAGACTTTCCTCTTCAGCCTCCGAAACCCAAGGGTGGAGTGTTTCCAAATACTATACCGGCGGAAAACACCAAGTACATTCGGAAACCAGGCGATCCGGTCACAATGCTTGAACAGACAAGCTGTATTCGGGGAGTTATGTTATATTACTTTTTAATGTAAGAAACATCTTTCAGGAAGAATAGTTCCGTAAAGGGTTCCTCTACTTGAGTCGGCATGCGTTTATGTATGACTAAGCTATGATGCGAAAGAATCACAGGAGTCTTTGTATTTTCGTTTGTTTATATTGCTACGAAGGCAGTTCGACGTTTGTCCGCCGACCAATTATTCCCTTAAGAACGCTAGCTTTCGGCTTCACCCGTCTGAGGTACATGTCCGGATGACCCGGTTGTAACAATCGCAGAGGTGCTCCCTTTATGCCCTAGCCGAACAAGCGGGAACATAGGGAATAAGCACAGGCGCCAGGCAACCCAGCTTGGCAAAAACTTAAGTCATAGAGGTGCATATAATGGCGAAGACAAGACGTATATGAGTAGGCAGTACACATATATATGGTGAGCTTTATGCTTGAAATAATAATAGGCTTCTATTGAAGGAAGCCCCCAGTTACGGTGGGGTGTGTACATTTAAGGATGTGTAGCCCTCAAGTGTGCGGCTTACCCGAACACACGCTTAAAAAGTCATAAAAGGAATGAAAAGGAAAAGGGAAAAAGAAACAAGGAGAAAAAGGTAACGACCAATGTGTCCGGAGCTAGGCGTAGAATCTTTGGAGTCTGGCAGCGTTCCATGGGTTCGGCTCCAAGAGATTGTCCGATGCATTGCGAAGGCGATAGGCTCCTCCAGTGAGAACTTCATCTATAATGAAAGGACCCTCCCATTTGGGTTTGAGCTTGTCCTTTTTCTTCTCTGGTAGGCGTAGAATGAGTTCACCGACATTATAAGTCTTAGCCCGCACTTCTCTGCTTTGGTATCTTCAAGCTTGTTGTTGATAAAATGCGGAATGGGCTTTTGCAACGTTGCACTCCTCCTCCAGTCCATCTAAGTCATCCTGCCGATCGAGCTCGGCCTCTCTCTCCTCATACATGCGCACACAAGGTGAGTCATGAGTAATATCGTAGGGCAAGACAGCCTCTGCGCCGTACACCATGAAGAACGGTGTGTATCCGGTCATGCGATTGGGTGTGGTCCACAGCCCCCCGAGTACGGAGTCAAGCTCCTCAACCCCGTGTTTATCCGACTCCTTTAAGGATCGCACTAGTCTGGGTTTAATGCCGCTCATTATCAGGCCATTGGCCCGTTCGACTTGACCGTTTGTTTGAGGGTGATATACGGAGGCGTAATCGAGCTTGATGCCCAGATTAGCACACCAAGTTTTTACCTCGTCGGCTGTAAAGTTAGAGCCGTTGTCGGTGATGATACAGTGTGGGACACCATAATGGTGTACGACACCGAATATGAAATCTATCACTGGTCCAGCGTCAGCCGTTTTAACTGGTTTGGCCTCTATCCACTTAGTAAATTTATCTACCATAACCAGCAGGCTTTTTTTCTTATGGCTTCCCCTTTAAGGGGTCCGACCATGTCCAGCCCCTAGACCGCAAAAGGCCACATAATGGGTATTGTTCGTAGGGCGGTAGGCGGCATATGGCTTTGATTGGCGAAAAGCTGGCATCCGACACAGCGTTGGACGAGGTCCTATGCATCTGCTCGGGCCGTAGGCCAGAAAAAACCGGTACGGAAGGCCTTACTTACAAGGACCCGAGCTGCGGCGTGATGGCCACCAAGACCAGCATGGATTTCGGCCAAGAGCTGCCGCCCCTCCTCTTCGAAGATACATCTTTGAAGGACTCCGGTAGTACTTTTCTTGTAGAGCTCTCCTTCGTGAACCTTGTAGGCTTTCGAGCATCGAACGATGCAACGAGCCTCATTCTGGTCCTCAGGGAGCTCCCGCCAATTAAGGTAGGCCAAGAAGGGTTCGGTCCATGGAGCGATTACCGCCATGATTACATGTGCGGAAGGAGTTGGTTCTGTGCCCGAGCCCCCAATGATGTCTGAATCGTGTTCGGCATCTAGGGGCGTGATCGGCGTTGAACTGGTGTTTCCGCTCTCGTCATGCCATACCACGGATGGCTTGAAGAGCCTTTCCACGAAGGTGTTAGGCGGGACGGGGTCGCGTTTAGCGCCCATTCGAGCAAGGATATCCGCTGCTTGGTTACTGTCTCGGGCCACATGATGGAACTCGAGCCCCTCGAACCGAGCTGATATTTTGAGCACGGCATTGCGGTAAGCTGCCATCTTTGGATCTTTTACATCGAATTCTCCGTTTATTTGGGATATTGTGAGGTTTGAATCCCTGCGCACCTCGAGGCGTTGTATGCCCATAGAAAAAGCCATCCGAAGACCATGTAGTAGTGCCTCATATTCGGCTGTGTTATTGGAGTCCGTATACATGATTTGCAATATGTAACGGACTGTGTCCCCTATAGGGGATGTTAGGATGACACCGGCCCCCAATCCGGCTAACATTTTAGAGCCGTCGAAATACATCACCCAGTTGGAGTATGTGTCGTACTCTTTAGGGAGTTCGGCTTCCGTCCATTCGGCAACGAAGTCGGCCAACACCTGAGATTTAATGGCTCGGCGTGGTTTATATGTTATTTCAAATGGTAGGAGCTCGATGGCCCATTTTGCAATACGGCCGGTGGCGTCTCGATTGTTTATGATGTCATTGAGTGGTACCTCGGAGGCCACCATGATCGAGCACTCTTGAAAGTAGTGTCGCAGCTTCCGAGATGCCATGAAAACCGCATATGCTATCTTTTGATAGTGCGGGTATCAGGATTTGCATGGTGTGAGAACCGCCGATACGTAGTATACGAGTTTTTGGAGTGGGAATTTATGTCCCTCTTCCTCTCGTTCGACGACGAGTACTGCGCTCACCACCTGGTGAGTTGCAGATATATATACAGTAGCATAGGTTCGTCGATGTTAGGTGCGGCAAGGATTGGGTTGTTTGCTAGTAGAGTTTTTATCTCTTCCAACCCGGCTGTTGTCACGTCCGTCCATTCAAAGTGGTCGGTACGCCGAAGCAGGCGATATAGCGGCAGCGCCTTCTCTCCCAGTCTGGAGATAAAGCAGCTCAAGGCTGCCACGCACCCAGCTAGTTTTCGGACCTGTTTTAGGTATGTTGGTATTGCCAACTGTGACAAGGCTTGGATTTTGGCTGGATTTGCTTCAATACCTCTATTGGAAATGATGAACCCGAGCAGCTTTCCGGCCGGAACACCGAAAACGCATTTTTCCGGATTGAGCCGTATGTCATATGTTCGAAGGTTGTCGAATGTAAGGCGTAAGTCGTCCACCAATGATTCGACATGTTTAGTTTTGATGACTACATCATCTACATATGCCTCCACCGTCTTGCCAATTTGTTTTTCCAGGCATGTTTGAATCATGCGCTGGTATGTGGCGCTGGCGTTTTTTAGTTTGAAAGGCATAGTGTTGAAGCAGAAGGGCCCGTACGGGGTAATGAATGCCGTTGCGGCCTGATCGGATTCCTTCATCTTAATCTGGTGGTATCCTGAGTATGCGTCGAGGAAACACAGTGAATTGTGTCCTACAGTTGCATCAATGATTTGGTCAATGCGGGGCAGTGGGAAGGGGTCCTCAGGGCAGGCTTTATTGAGGTCTTTAAAATCGACACAAAGGCGCCAGGATTTGTCCTTCTTTGGCACCATGACCAGGTTTGCTAGCCAATCCGGGTGTTTTATTTCTCGAATAAACCCGGCTTCAAGTAGTTTGGCTAGCTCCTCCCCCATAGCTTGTCGCTTGGGTTCGGAAAATCGCCGTAGCGTTTGTTTATCTGGCTTGAACCCCTTTATTATGTTGAGGCTGTGTTCGGCCAGTCTGCGTGGGATTCCTGGCATATCCGAAGGGTGCCAGGCAAAAATGTCCCAATTCTCGCGCGGGAATGCTCTTAGAGCAGTGTCGATCATCGGATCCAGCTGTGCTCCAATGGCTAGTGTTTTATTAGGATCCGTCGGGTGAACTTGGAATTTGACTATTTCGTCTGGCCGTTTGAAAGAAGTGGATTTTGACCTTTTGTCAAGGATTACGTCATCTCTATCCACTATGGAACGCAGAGCGGTGAGCTCCTCGGCTGCAAGGGCCTCGGATAGTGCCCCGAGGGCCAGGGATGCGTTTTGTTTTTGGCACGGAGTGCTATGTCGGGATCACTGGCGATAGTGATAACTCCGTTGGGCCCGGGCATTTTGAGCTTCATGTACCCGTAATGAGGTATGGCTTGAAAGCGTGTGAATGCATCTCGTCCCAACAGGGCATGATATCCGCTGTTGAAAGGTGCCACCTGGAAGATTAACTCTTCGGACATGTAGTTCTCCGGCGTGCCGAATACCACATCAAGTTTTATTTTTCCCGAACACCGCGCTTCTCGGCTGGGGATAATACCTCGGAAGATTGTACTGCTCTGCTCGATGCGGCTCTTGTCTATTTGCATTTTGTCGAGCATGTCCTCATAGATGAGGTTCGATCCGTTGCCCTCGTCCATGAGCACTTTAGTAAGCCGAAAGCCATCCACAATTGAGTTTAGAACTAAAGCGGATGGTGCTCGGACTGATCGGGTCTGTGGTTCGTCAGTGGCGTTGAAAGTTATCGCCATGTCATTCCAAGGGTTCGTTGCGGCTACTTGGTTAACTTCGGCGAGGTCGTGGAGCGCCCTTTTACGCTGATTATTTTAAGAAAAGGTCTCGAAGACCGTGAATACATTGAAATCGTTATCCTCAGAGGAGTACCTCACTGGGGTAGCGTTGGTGAGGATGGCCTCACCGCTTTTAGCCACCTACCGGAGTATCCAACATGCCCGAAGGCTATGTGTTGGTTCGGAATTCGGCATCGTGTGTATCTGGAAGGCTTGTCGAGCCAGTCATCAAGGACAGTTCTATGTCTCGTTAAGGGCTTAATTTTCTTGTCCGTGAAGCGATGATCAGGTGCCCCGTGAGGGTGCATCCTTTTTGCCCGGCCGGGGGGTGGCTTAAAGGCTGATGGTTCCCACCGAGCTGTCTGGGCTTTCCAGGCGCTTTCCATTGCGCAATACTTCTGTACTATGAGTGCCAAATCTGCAAAGTGCAGTATGTGGCATTGGTTGAGGGCGTTGAGGATCCCCTCGTCCGTACAGTTGCGGCAAAAGACTAATACCGCATCGTCGTCGCAGCAATCTTTAATCTTGTTTTTGACGAGTAGGAATCTAGCCCAAAAGTGATGGACTGTTTCCTAAGGTTGTTGCTGTATATATGTTAAGTCGCATATGTCCGGGGGACCGAAATTGCTTGGAGAGTATTGATTGTGGTGGGCGGGTGGGTTTAAATCCGAACCCTGACCCACTGTGGAATCCGGATTTTGAAAATTTTCTGAGGTCACTAGCCCAGGATCCAGAGTGTCCTAGGGGTTTTTAGGCTCAACGCCTGATTCTATGTTCGGAGGACAGATGGTCTCTTCTCGAAGATGGGTGTCCGACTCGCAGGGCTCGAAGATCCGAACATAGTTTGTTTTTAGCGTAGGAGGAGCGGTATCCTCAACTTGCTCTTCCACGACGGTCACCAGGTGGGTGACAGGTGGGGACCTGATTTCCCTCTGATCGGGTTTAAGCCTAATCAGATCGTAATCTGTTGCGACCCCCAGAGCGGCGATGTGATCTAGCAGTTCGTTTAAAGACGAGATATCTGCCGGATCCATCTTATCGGCGCTTTATGAGGTCAATGTCTTCAAACTGATTTATCTTCAAAATCTTCTGAGAATGCATATGACCTCTTCCCCTTCCCTCGCACCTTTAATGCTGTCACAGGTACATGTCCGTGGGAGAATCCCTTTGTTCTCATAGTCTGCATTCATTTGCAGAGTTCTTACAGATATCATGGCCACTGAGAAATCAGCAAGGAAGGGTGGCAGGCAGCGTCGTGGCAATACAGCTCTATATCTGCCTCCGGATCTGCATGAACTATACAAAACTGATCCTCAGGAAAACTACAATCAGCGCAAGACCGAATCCAATGGATTCGAATATATTGGGCAGAACAGTGGTTCAAGTACAACTTCGTCACTGCCAAATATGCAGAGAAGAATGCCATCAAGCGCCCGTGGGGCGATATTCTGTACAAGAATCTGCAGCCAAAATCGAAGCCTGAAGCTATTGCTCAAGGTTTCTATCCGTGCATGGTCCGAGGACCAAAGCCTGAGAATGCCGACCCATCATCCATGTTATGGTGTCGAGAAGACAATCTCTTCAAGCGCAACTATCAGTTCGCTAAAGAGTCAGTTGCAAAGAACAAGAGGGATTTTGGGCTCAACTTCAACCCTGGTCCATCTGCTCCAAGACAGGATGGCACTCGTGATGCCAACCCGAACGTCATCGGCCCCTTCACTAGCTTCGATGGGCTCCTCTCCCACATTGCTGCTCAGAGGGCCACGGTGGAGCAATCAGCTGATGACGCAGACTCCGAAGATGCGCCAGCTCCACCAAAGCAAAAGAAGAAGTCAAAAGCTTCGATGCCCTCTGCCACACCAAAAGCTTCAACTGCGAAGCCGTTGAAGACTGCACCTCCTGAACCCAGTGTGCAGTCTGAAGACTTGTCTCGTGCCTCCAAGAGGACCAAGAAGACCAAGAAGCCCAAGAAGATTTCTGGGCATGAACTGTCTCCTGTTGCCGTTCTGCACAACGAGGAAGACACCATTGATCTGTCTAGTGATGAAGATCTTGGTGATGAAGCACTTGAGATGCTGATCAAGAGCAAACAAGAGGCGGAGATCTTCAATGATCTGCCCCTCTTTGACGTTGATATTTTGAACAATTTCATTGATGAGTGGTTTGATGACCAGAGCATCAGTATTGATGATCTTCAGCTACCCGTGGACATAAGCGTCACGTTTCATGGAGCCATTGCTAATGAATTGGCCTTGGCCCAGAAAATCGTTGAGCTCAAGAACAAGATCGATCATGAGAAGGCGCATTTCAAGAAGAACATGGCCAAGCTCAGTGTGGCTGATGTTCAAATCTTCAAGAAGATGCTGCATGATCTTAAGGAGGAATTCCACTAGAAGCGTGATGAAGCCAAAGGCTCACGTGAGCGCATGAAGTACTATGCGCAGAAATGTGTTCAAGCCCACAATGAAGCTGAAAAGCGAAAGGCTCTTGGGCGTCCTGGCATCGACCCCAGGATGGCTGCCAAGCAAAATAAGAAGTCTGCTGCGACCCAAACCAAAGCACCAAGGCAGGAAGAACCTCGCATTGTCTTCCCTGCCAGTATGACTGGCTCGAAGCCGAAGGTCACCTCAGCAGCTTCAGAGCTGAAGAAAACAAGGACAGCTGAAGCCGAAGCCAGGAAGCGTAAGCACAAAGACACTTCTGATGGTGCTCCATTCAAGAAGAAATTAAAGACAAAGTCTTCAAAGAAAGAGTGTGCTGCTGCCTCAAAGCCCCTCATTGTTGAACCTATCTCCGTCGCTCTTCCTGCCTCGACCAACCAAGAGCGTCATCTTGTGATCCATGAGCCTGCTTCCACAGAGGCTCATGCAAGTGAAGAAGTTCCAGCTGCTGACCCCAACACAGCTGAAGACATTGGTCATGAAGACAATGTTGATGATGATGTATTCCTTCCTCGGCTCCAGTCCCAGACGGTATCATCACCTGCTCTAACAAGCAGTGAACTCATAAGCATTGGTCGTCCGCTGACGCCAACTGCTCAAGATGACTCATGGGCGGAGCGCCAACAGCAAGAAACCCCTCTGCATGATGAAACGCCAAGTACACCACCTCAAGTCACCACTCCGGTGCTTGACGACGACAACTACATGGTACAGACCACTCCCTCACCAAAGGCGTCGCCAGCGTTTCGCAGGCTTCGCAAAGGCCCCAGGCCATAGGTCACCATGTCGAGCATTCTAGAAGGGGAAGGGCAACAAATCTCAGTAGCACGTCAAGTGTTTCCTGAAGCCACCCCTACTGTGAATGCCTCTGAGTCCGAAGCCAACGTTGCTGAAGACATTCCGGCTGCATCAGTCGATGAAGACAAAGAAGAAGAAAGAGAAGAAGAAAGAGTTGCCACACCCCCAGCTAGTGATCAAGTCATTCTCGAGGAGAATGTGATTGTGCCTGACCCTCCAGTCCTTGAATAGATGGAGCTTGAAAACCCTGAGGCTACCACCAACATTGCCACTGAAGCCAATGACTCGGTCATGGCTGAAGACAATGTGGAGCCTGAAGCTAATGAGAATGATGAAGTCACCTTGACGCCAATCATCTCGGATGGCGTTGTTCCTCCTCCAAGGCCTCACACCATGGAACAGGCATTCAGTCGTGAAGGTCATCTTGTCACTGTCCGATGGCCAATTATGGTTCCACCCACTGCTCCCGGGCCACAATACGATTACCATGTGGAGCAGAGGCCTCAAGTTCAGAACCCAAGCCTAGGCTGCCAAGGCTTCCAAGTGCTGCAACTACACAGGGTTCTTTCAGCGTGCATAGCTTCAGATAGCACAATACTTTCTTTGACAGCGCCAAGAATCCTTATTCAAAGCCAAAGATCTCCTCCGACAGATTCTGGAGTTATCAGCAACGAAGCTATTACTCGTGCATCCTCTACAACCAAGAGCGGATCTTTCCACACATGCGTCGGGATTGTGAAGCTATAGCTGGGTTGCCTTGTCTTGAAGAAACTCTTGACTGCTTTAGGGATGTTGGTCTTCTGCCTTTCATGACTAACAAAGAACACTGGAATGAAGAGCTTCTGCTGCAGTTCTATGCCACCCTCCATATTCGCGGCTACAACAGGGATCCGAAGACTTGGATCCTTGAGTGGATGACAGGTGATGTACATCACGAAGCCAAAGCTCAAGACATCATCGAGCTTACTTCCCTTCCCACTCCAGGTGAGTTATATGAACCTGGTTGTCAGCTTCATAGAGATGAGCTGCAGAGCATTTTTCAGAGGCCTAAGCCAAACATGAGCCAGATGCTTAGCATGATGAAGCCATTGCCTCAAGACGCTGAATACCCAAAGGAGGACCTCGAGTACTTGCCACGCACAGTATACCATATTCTAAGGCATACTCTATGGCCGATCAAGGGACATTCTTCTGAAGCTAAACTTGAAGGATCCATGAAGACTTTGGTATTCTATAGCATCAATGGCATCAGATTTAATACCTAGCATTTCTTCATCAAACAACTTGCTGCTTCTGGGATTGATCTGTTTGGCCTGAAGTTCTATGCTCCATGGGTGATGCGCCTGATTAAGCTTCATTCCACCATTGACTATCAGCCTTCAGCGTGCAACCATGTCGTTTTTCTGCCTGATGTTGATCTGTCAATTAAAGCCATCTACCCCGAGCCTGCCAAGAAGCCCCTACATCTTCAGAATGCTTAATATCAAAGCTTCTCGCAGCCAATTGAAGGAATTCTTGTCCCCAATGCTGCAACCCCCGCTTATCCTCTTGCTGGAAACATGAGAGTGCCACACCGTGCTAACACTGAAGCCACTACAAGTACAATTGCCCAAAGGCCTCGAAAGCGTTCTCGTGTACTCAATGACCGAGAGCTTCTTGTGGCATTGCATCAAAAGCAGGATAGGCATCATGATTGGCTGAAGCTTCAGATGCAGAGTATCTTGGTGGATGTCAATCGCATTCGCAACTTGGCCACCAAGAACTCGTTTGTTGCACATAAAGCCTGTAGGCGGTCTGGGAAGAGCCTCACAATGCTCTGCCCTGAAGAAGATCTTCGCGAAGATGGCTTCACCGTGAGCTTCAAGTTTGACTCCGGGCCTCCTCAGAATGCAAGCTGGCGTCGCACTCCCTCCATTGAAGATTCTGAGCATTCATCTTCGGCTGCAACTGTTGTTGCGAGAGTCGTCGATGAAGAAGATGACGCCACTTCACCGACTTTGTCTGCACTGCATCATGATACTGTGCCCGGCCCATCTACACCACCAAACTCCAACGACGACCCTGCTCCATCATCTACTCCATCTGGGAACGAGTAGACACTCTATGTCTTCAAACCTTTTTGGTCATTACTGGAAAAAGGGGGAGAAGCATATGAGTTGATAGTCTTCAAGCGGGTCCTTATGGGTGGTTGCATTATTTTGCTAAGTCTTTACAACTCTCCTTTTTTTGAAACAATTTGGTTCTTTGAGTTGTAACACTTAAACTCAATGGTCGTCTGCTAATCTTTCTGCTACCTTGTGATGCGATGATAAATCCCGCATGAAGCCATTCCGCAAACGTCCATTTCTCATTATGCATGTCATTATCTTTGTTATCTCTTTATATGCATGATGAATTGTCTTCATAAGTTGAAGAGGATCTCCACAAAGTAAAACCTGCCATGTGCATTTGCATTCAAAAGCAAACTACTTATATGCACATCTTCAGGGGGAGCCTTTTGCTACTTATGAAGACAATGCCTTAATCCTTAACTTTCACATACTTTTATCCCCGTTGAAAACTTCAACCAGTTTGTCATCAATCACCAAAAAGGGGGAGATTGTAAGTGCATCTAGTGCCACCCTAGTTGGTTTTGGAGTATTAATGACAAACTTGGTTGAGGGACTAATGTGTTTGTGAGAATTGCAAGATAACACAGGTAGTAGTCCCTTATTGATTCGGTTTACCTACCAGAGATGACCCCGAAAAATGTGTGAAGACATTGAAGACAATGGTGGTTTGTGAAGATATTCACAGTGAAGATTATGACATGAGAAGACATTCACATGAAGACTATGGAGTGCGAAGACATAGTTGTTTCGTAGTTTCCTTTTTTTCTTTGTTGAGTCATAGGAACCACCGTACTGTTAAGTGGGGTCCAAGTGAACAAAGTCAGAGTGACTGAAGTGATGCTCAACCAAATCCTATGTCTTCGAGCGAAGACAATGAGAGAAAATCTTATCCAGAGCTGGATGAGTCGGCTTTACTTGTAGCCCAAGTCATGTTGTCGCGTGTGTTTGAAATCCGACCGTTAGACACGTGTCGGTTCCTTAGTGACCCAGGGTCATTTCGGACAAATCAAGTCAGGTGCCTCCTGGCTATAAATAGCCCACCCCCTACACCATAAATTGGTGGCTACTCAGTGTTAGTGCACAGCTTTTGTCGTTTGAGAGCAACCCACCTCCGAAGCATTTGAGAGAGAGATCCTTGCGAGGACAAAGCCCAAAACACCAGAGCCAAAGAGTGTTAGGCATCACTGAAGTCTTTCTGTCTGCGTGACCTGAAGACTTGTTACACTTGAGGACTGTGAATCCTCCAGCCGGTTAGGCGTCGCGTTCTGAGCATCCGAGAGCCATTGTGGATTGCCAGTGAACGAAGTCTGTGAAGGTTTGGAAGTCTACCTTGAAGACTTACCAGAGTGATTGCGCGAGGACTTGGTGTCCTTAGCTCAAGGGGAATAAGGTGAAGATGTGGTCTTCTGAGTTAAATCTCAGCCTCCCTAACCAGACATACAGTTGTCACGGCAACTGGAACTGGTCTACCAAATCCTTGTCTTCACCAAGCTACTGGTTCTATCCTTCACTTCCATTTACTTACAGTCTGTCTTCATGAAGTCATTGCTTGCTTGCATGATCTGATTGTCTTCACTTTGTGAAGACTGTTTACTGTTTGGCTTCATACTATCTTCCATCCTGATCCATACTACCTAGCTGTTGATAGTCTTCGTGCTTTCACTTCATTGCTTAATTTACTATGGCTTGTCTAGTGTAGTCTACCTTCCGCTGCATATCAATAGGTTCATTTCTACTGTTTGTCTTCAAAGCCCCTGTGTTTTGAAGACTTCCATAAAAATCGCCTATTCACCCCCCCTCTAGTCGATAACTAGCACTTTCGCCGATGCACCTTAATGAGGTGAGGAGGAACCTCACCTCGGTCTCCCGGCCATGGCGGAGGGTCCAAGTTGTGGCAACACAACCCACCCACCACGCGACGTGCTTGCGGTTTCAGAGCACAACCACCCCCCCCCACCCTGCGTGTCACACGCGCGCCGGGACCGTAGAGCTTCAGTGAAGGCAAAGGGGGCGAACCCCCGATGGCAAAGTTCCTGGTGGTGGATTGGCGAGGGCCACCACCGACGGGCACGCAATGTTGAGCTTGGACGGGTTCTGTCGTGGTTTTGTCACGGCAGATGTCCTAGAGAAAGGACTTAGTCGCGGAGCCATCGCTACGGGTTAGCTTAAAGGGGTTAAAGCGGACAAGGGACGCAAGAGAGTTTTATACTAGTTCTGCCCCTTACGATGAAGGTAAAAGCCTACGTCTAGTTGTGATGGAATTGATGGGGTTTCGATGACCAGGGAGCGAATACGCTTTGCCTGAGTCTCGAGTTGTTGTCTGTTCCCCCCTGAACCGCCGCCGGGTCGTCCCCTTATATACATGGGTTGACGCCCGCCGGTTTACAGAATCCCGAGGCCGACTCATAATCGTGTCCGGCTCAGTCTCTGCTACTTCTATCTTACAACACAAGTTTACATGTCAATGCCGATTTATGTCTACAGGCCTTAAACCGGCTTTGGGCCCTGGGCCTTCATGAAGCTTCACTGTCTGTCTTCATGGACTTCATATACGGATGAACTACTTATGGGGTTAACCCGGCCTCTCCTGGCCGGTTTACGCCCAGTGGTAATATCCCCAACATTAGGCCCCAGATTGATTTGAACTGGTTCATGTCAATCCTCAATACTTAAGAAAATTTCTTCTTCAACATCTTCACACAATCTTGTAAACCGCCGTGACATCATCTTCTAGGATCATGGTAAACCGCTGTGACATCATCTGTCATTAATGAGCCTCCCACAATCGAGGCGACGGCTCCGCCTCATATCCAAAATTTAGGCTCCTTGATTTTCGCGCCTGGCGCTTATCTTTCTGCCCTTATAAATAGGGCCAGGAGGTCTTTCCATCCCCCCCCCCCCGTATCTCTTCACCTCGTCCTCTTCCTTGTGCTGCCCGACCTTTGGAGCTCCGCCGCCACCGTCGACCTTCGCTTCTGCCTCAACTCCGGCCGCTGCATCACCCTGAACGCACCAGAGAATCGCGGCGCCTCTCCGCTCTTCCATCAGCATCGGTAAGCCTTCTTTCCTTCCACCATAGATCTGTCAGTAGGGTTTCAGTGTTCATCGGTGTTCGTCGGTGTTCGTTGTTGTGCAATAGCTCTTTGATTCAAACCTTGATATTTATCCTGTACGGCGATAGTCGTAGCCCTTCCTTTCCATCCATGCATCTTGTTTAAGAGAAAATCCCATCTGAACCTTCATCAACTACTTCGGTACCAATATTTAGGTCTGAATATATTTTCATTTTCTGACATGCGGTAGATCCAAAATTATAATGCCAACTTGTGAAACCTGTTTTTCCCTTCACTTATACATTTTTAATACCAGATTGGGTGGTTTAACTTCATATACAAAATGATGACCCAGTAGATACCATTAGTCCCCTGTTGAACCGCCAATGCTTTCATCATTGTACTGTTTCCATTGTCAGACTCCGGTTTACAAATAACCAATTCCGGTTTATCAATATGCCTGTATCCTTATACTGCTGTGTAGTTGTCCACTGTAAATCTTAAACCGGCAATAATCATGTTTCAGATTTCCATTGCCATGGCCAAGCAAGTCTATGAATGCAATTGGGCTCCCTCTCGAGTAACCGAAGAGCAGCTAAACAATCTTGTTAAAACGGGCGCTTTAGCTAAAAAAGATGTCATCCACTGGAGGGTCCCTGGCCCGGAAAATCCTCCTACACCCAAGGATGGAGAGGTAGTCGTGTTCGCTGATCATCTCGGACGAGGTTTTAGCCCTCCCGGTTCAAAAAATTTCCGGGATGTACTAGCTAGTTTCCAACTGCGCCCTCAAGACATCGGTCCCAATTCTATAACCAATATCCGCCACTTCCAAGTCTTTTGTGAGGTTTATCTGCAAGAGGAACCTTCAGTCGAACTGTTTAGGGATTTCTTTCACCTAAACCATCGCACAGAGTTCTCAGATGGACCCAATACGGAACTGGGTGGTTCATAAAAGGAAGGAAGTCACCTTCCCCCATCCCAAACTCCACAGTCACCCCAAAGAGTGGAACCAGACTTGGTTTTACTGCATGGACACATCCCCATCTGATGAAAACCCCCTGCCGGCTTACTGCCCTGAGCGCCTTAGCAACACACATCCTTTTCCTCAGAGGTTGACGGCCAGAGAAAGGGCCAACTATGCTCCCCAATTATCAAAGCTTAGAGCCTTCATGGCGAACGGTTTGACAGGAGTTCATCTTGCTCGTTGCTGGATAAGCTGGAGTATTCTGCCCTTAAGCCGGCGCTCCTGTTTGATGTGTGAGTATACGGGGAGTTTGAAGGATGCTCAGCGGCACATTGACATTCAGCTTACAGATGCAGAAGTCACTGAGGCTGTAAAAAGATACTGAACGAACCGGAGGTTGTCTGTGCCCAAACCGGACTACTCCCTTTCTGCACCTTCAACAAACCACCAGCTGTAAGAATCATATAATCTTTTTATCTGAAGTTGCTTCTGTCCAAATATTCTCTGAAAGTGTGATTATTTTCTGACAGGGTGATGATCCGTTCTGGAACAAGAAACCATCCCAAGACAAACCGGCGAAGCCACAAGATAAACCGGTCAAGCCAGTTCGTCCAAAAACCAAGGTTGTGAAAAAACCTGCCAAGAGAAGGACCACTGCATCCTCCGATCCACCAGCTGATGACGATGTGGGTAACCCGGAACCAGAGGTAGAACTTGACTCTCTTGGTTCATTTTTCGTACATCTCATTGACAATGATTATTATCAGGATGACGCTGAAGGCAGTCATGCTGAGGACGTAGAGGTAACCATTCTTTCCTCTGATTCAGATCCTCTACCAACATCAAAAATCCGTCAAGCAAACCGGAAAGTAAAATTTTCTCACCCTCTTGCTTACTTGGACCAAAACTTTCTTTTGAAGACGCAGCAGCACGAAGCTCGCCGTACAACCCGGCACAGTGGCCAGGTAGTTACCTCCGCCGGTTTACCGAACAGTCCCGTTCGAAAACGCCGATCAGAGGTCTCTTATCCCATTGATACTTCATGCCCAAAAGCAGGTTGTTTCCACCAGCCTCTTAACCCGTCTGATTCAAATTATCAGGGTACTTCTCACTCATCCTCTGGCGAATCATCGGCCACGCAGCTTCCACCCCTGAAAACAGTTCCTGGGTGAGCTATGCACGTGTCTTTATTCTTGATGTGTTATCTTTACATACTGTACTGATCCTTATGTCTATCTTTTCTCAGCGCCAAGCCAAGACCCAGCAAGAAGGCTCGGTTAAGCAAACCGGCTGATGATAATGTAGCTGCTGAACCGGAAACAACTCCAGATCCGGAAGAAACCGACACTGACGACATGCTTAACGATCCGCCGCCTCAAGACCATGACTTCCTTGCCGAACAAGTGCAAGTTGACACTACAAGCCATGCAGACCGGCCAACCAGCCCTGTCCGAACTGATGACAAACCGGCCAGTCCGGTTAAGGATACTGACAAACCGCCAACTCCAGCGAAGGCTGCTGATGATCAAGATGATGACATTATGATTACTGGCACTGGCCACACCACTCCTGGCAACCCTATCACTTTGTCAAAGCATACTGCTAAGGACGAGCTCTCTGCTATCGGCAAGGGCAAATGGAATGCCGATTTATCAAGCTACGCCCATCTCAATGCTCAAGACATTCACTCTGGCTTCTTGAACCGTCTGTATACCAGCCGTGACTATGAAGCTAGTTTGGTAAAGTTGATGAAGGAGCGATATGAGGTAACTACTATTTTTCTCTTTTGTCCAATTGCAGTTTATCAACTCCTTGTAGCCCCCAAGTGACGGTTTATGATACCAATCTAAACCGGGACTTTTTCATAACTTAACTTTGCATATTTAGCCTTCAGGGACCAGATTACTTCTTTATGATGAACCGGTTCCTTAAAATTTGCCATACTGCTCTTTCACCAGTATAGCCCCCAAGGGCCGGTTCAACTTTATAAAGATGAACCGGGACTGTATAAGAATTCCCGTGCCAACAGTTTTTGAGCAAACACACATTAGCCCCCAAGTGCCAAGATTAATACTTGTATTGTGCTTGGGACTTGTAGAAATTTCTGATAAGGAGCAAATATGCACTAGCCCCCAAGTATCAAGGGCATAACTTGTATGTGCTTGGTACTTCAAATATGTACTGTCAACTCATTATGTATCTGTCTCTTTATAGGCTGAACTGAGCAAGAAGGAAAGCCAAACCGCTGATCTGCAAGAGAACATCAAGTCCCAACAGGCCGAAACTTCCAAAGCAAAAGATGAGTTGACGAGTGCCTTAGCCGCTATGGAAAAGCTAAAGGAGAGCTTTGCCAAGGAGCGGGTGGATTGGAACACAGAGAAATCTGCTTTGCGGAAAAGAGCTGAAGATGCTGAAGCAGCTCTCAAACCGGTGGTAGACGAGCTGACTGGTGTAAAGCGGCAGATACATGCCATGACCGCTGTTGTGTTTGGTAAGCATCCTTACTTTATACTTTCAACATATCTTCCCATGCGCTGCCGGTTTGCTGATGTTTGCAATGATGCAGGAACTCGCATTAGTCATCTGGGCTCTGATGTTCAGAAGAAGCTGAAGGCTGCCTACACGCTGATAGAACAACTGTATACCGGCGCACAACGAATTATCTGCACCGCTTCTCACAATAAGCCGCCCCCGACGTTAATCAAGGATACCTTAGACAGGCTATCTATGCTGCCTGCCCGGGTAGAAGAGCTAAAGAGGTCAACTGCAAGGGCTGGCGCTCTGACCGCACTAACCCGGGCAAAAGCATGGGTGCCTGATCTTGATCCGACGGACGTGGCTAAAGGCTACCCAAGCTTAAAAGAAGACGGATCAGAATTTTGCACTGAAGATCTCCGCACCATAAACCGGGAAGTACGCCCACTAGCTTGTCAACTTGCTGAAGAGGCTGATCTTTCATTTTACCAGGCGAGTTATGATATCAATAACAAGCGGGTTGCTGCACCAACTCCTGAGGCTCAAAACCTGATCCCTCCAATCCGTAAGCACACTTATGCCCCTAACATTGAACCGTCCACCCTTATAAGCGACGAAGCTGTGTTCCAAGCTTTAACTGGGATCGACTGGACAACTGTTGATTTCCAGCCGCTCGGTAGGGACGAGGATGAACCGGTGCAAGATGATCCGCAGCCGTCGGGTCAAGCTGATAAGCAATCATAAGCCGGGGGTCGGTTTAGTCTTCCACTTGCTGTAATGCTTATTGAGAAACAATTATCCCTTTGGGCACTGAAACGCCTTGTAATAGGCTAGCTAAAACACTTGGTCTGTTATGCCTTCGTGCATATCTATCTACAACTGATGCGTGTTAATCCGCCATGCTTAAGATATGATGTTCATAATCCATAGCTATTTATTCAAGTTGTTCCTGCAGATAAGAAGCTTAAAGCGCCCTGGCGGTTTACCACCGGGCGGGTCATGGTACCCAAATATATATATGACCAAGGTTTATAACCAAGGTAAAAGATAACCAAATATGGAAATATATGGTACCTGTGACCTTTAGGCATAGTGTTGGCTGACCAACTTTGTAATGAGGGTAATAACCCTAATCCGGAGTAGAAGTAACTCCTGTTATATGATGCCGGTTTATCAGAAAACCGTTCCGGGCTGTAATAAACACCGGTTTATTCCATACTGGTGACTTTGAGTCAAAACCAGACCGGGCTGATAGTCTCCGGATTATAACTTGATCATATACTGAAACCTTGTAGTTGACAGCCTAACCGGGTTGATAAACACCGGTTTGAAAACATCACCAATCTTATCAAAAGAAAGAGAAACTTAGCAAAAAGCAAATAAAATCGTTGTAGTCGAGGCTTTTCACGGGCTGCCAGGCCCTAAATTCAACAGCAAAAAATCTCCAAACAACATTGTGAGTTGTGCTCAGTGGGTGCCTATGTTTGAGCTGTTGTTTTACAACACTCTCTTTGGCCCCGGATTAATGTGGCTTTGAGCCGATCAAGAGGTGTGATTGTGGTTCGGATACGACCAAGCCCCCAAGTGATGCTGTGGCATTACGCCGATCAAGAGGTGTAGCTATGGTTCGGGTACGACCAAGCCCCCAAGTGATGCTGTGGCATTGCGCCGATCAAGAGGTGTAGCTATGGTTCGGATACGACCAAGCCCCCAAGTGATGTTGTGGCATTGCGCCGATCAAGAGGTGTAGCTATGGTTCGGATACGACTAAGCCCCCAAGTGATGCTGTGGCATTGCGCCGATCAAGAGGTATAGCTATGTTCTCTTTGGTTCGAATACGACCTATGTTTGAACATGAAGCCCCCAAGTGATCTAATATGAAACTTTGAGAAGCTAAATCAAGGGGTAAACCGGACGCCGCTTTGTAAGCTCCATGTAACCGCACATGATGTAAGAAAAACAACAGATACCCCGCTTTAGCTGAGGTTCCGGTTTATTATATTGATCATAATATATACAATGTCATAATATGTACATAAGCAGAGCCTATAGCTCAAGTATAGTAAGGCTGAAGATGAGCAATATTCCACGGCCGGTTGGTCTCCTCCTCCGATTTACATGAGTCTTTGCGCTCTCGAACATCGATTAGGTAGTACGACCTGTTGTGTAGATTCTTGCTGACCACAAAGGGTCCTTCCCAAGGGGGGGATAGCTTGTGCATATCCGTCTGATCCTGGATGAGCCGAAGCACCAAATCACCTTCTTGAAAGGTTCTGGTTCTAACCCGGCGGCTATGATAGCGACGCAGATCTTGCTGATAAATCGCCGAACGGGCTGCCACCATGTCACGTTCCTCATCTAACAGGTCAAGAGCTTCCTGCCGTGCCTTCTCGTTGTCAGCTTCAACATATGCCGCTACACGAGGCGAGTCATGACGGATGTCACTAGGAAGAACTGCTTCCGCTCCATAAACCATGAAGAATGGTGTGTACCCTGTTGACCTGTTGGGTGTGGTATTGATGCTCTACAACACAGAAGGTAACTCCTCAACCCAACAACCCGGCGTCCGTTGCAGAGGAACCATAAGCCGGGGTTTGATACCTCTCAAGATCTCTTGATTGGCCCTCTCCGCTTGACCATTGGACTGGGGGTAAGCCACTGATGACACGTCAAGCCGGATGTGCTCACGTTGACAGAACTCCTTCATGGCACCCTTTGATAGATTGGTACCATTGTCTGTTATAATGCTGTGTGGGAAACCAAACTGGAAGATCACCTTTTTGATGAACTGAACCGCCGTGGCTGCGTCACACTTGCTAACTGGCTCTGCCTCCACCCACTTCGTAAACTTGTCAACCGCCACTAAAAGGTGGGTCTTCTTGTCCTTGGACCTCTTGAAAGGCCCAACCATATCCAGCCCCCAAGTTGCAAACGGCCAGGTGATTGGAATCATCGTCAATTCTTGAGCTGGTACATGAGCGCGCCTTGAGAATTTCTGACAGCCATCACATCTTTTGACCAAGTCCTCGGCATCAGCATGAGCTGTCAACCAATAGAAACCGTGACGAAACACCTTGGCGACCAAAGATTTTGAACCGGCGTGGTGACCACAATCTCCTTCGTGGATCTCACGTAAAATTTCACGGCCTTCCTCAGGAGACACACAGCGTTGAAACGCCCCTGTCACGCTGCAATGATGTAACTCTCCATTGATAATAGTCATGGACTTGGACCGCCGGGTTATCTTCCTGGCCCAAGTTTCATCCTCTGGTAACTCGCCCCCGTTTATATACGCCAAATATGGAACCGTCCAATCCGGGATAACATGAAGAGCCGCCACCAACTGAGCCTCCGGATCAGGAACAGCCAAATCCTCTTCACCAGGGAGCTTCACGGATGGATTATGCAAAACATCCAGGAAGACATTAGGTGGAACCGGTTTATGTTGGGAACCCAGGCGGCTTAAAGCATCCGCCGCTTCATTCTTCCGCCGGTCCACATGATCCACCTGATAACCTTTAAAGTGACCTGCAACAATATCCACCTCACGACGATATGCTGCCATTAGTGGGTCCTTGGAATCCCAAGTGCCGGACACTTGTTGAGCCACTAGATCCGAGTCACCGAAGCACTTAACTCGGCTTAGGTTCATCTCCTTAGCCATCCGAAGACCATGGAGCAAAGCCTCATATTCAGCTACATTGTTAGTGCAAAGGAACATTAAACGGAGAACATAACAAAACTTATCACCTCGTGGGGAAGTTAATACAACTCCGGCCCCCGAGCCCTCCAATTGCCTGGACCCATCAAAATGAATAGTCCAATAAGTGTGATCCGGCTTCTCCTCTGGCGCTTGTAATTCTGTCCAATCATTGATGAAATCCACAAGTGCCTGAGATTTGATTGCCGTTCAGGGTTTGTATTTCAAACCGTGAGGCCCGAGCTCGATAGCCCACTTAGCAATCCGACCAGTTGCTTCCCTGTTCTGGATTATATCCCCCAAAGGGGCGGAGCTGACCACCATGATGGGATGACCTTGGAAATACTGCTTAAGCTTCCGGCTTGCCATAAAGACCCCATACACCAATTTTTGCCAATGCGGGTACCTCTGCTTGGACTCAATAAGTACCTCACTGATATAGTAAACCGGGCGCTGAACCGGATATTCCTTTCCTGCCTCCTTGCGCTCCACCACAATAGCCACACTAACAGCCCGAGCATTAGCTGCCACATATAGCAATAATGGTTCTTTGTCCACCGAAGCAGCGAGAATCGGCGGATTAGCCAGCTGCCGCTTTAAGTCCTCAAATGCTTCATTAGCAGCGTCACTCCAAACAAAGTTATCCGTTTTCTTCAGCATCTGATATAAAGGGATGGCCTTCTCGCCAAGGCGACTGACAAAACGGCTCAACGCGGCAATCCGGCCTGCCAGGGGTTGAACATCATTGATACACTTCGGTTTAGCCAAGGAGGTGATGGCTTTGATTTTTTCCGGATTAGCTTCAATGCCCCTGTTAGACACCAAAAAGCCCAAGAGCTTGCCTGCAGGTACACCAAAGACACACTTGGCCGGATTAAGCATCATTTTATAAACCCGCAGGTTATCAAAGGTTTCCTTCAAGTCATCAATCAATGTCTCCTTCTTCCTTGATTTTACCACAATATCATCCACATAGGCGTGAACATTGCGGCCGATCTGTTTGTGCAGTCAATTCTGCACACGCCGTTGATAAGTCACCTGGGCACTCTTGAGCCCAAAGGGCATGGACACATAGCAGAAGGCTCCAAAGGGAGTTATGAAGGTTGTCTTCTCCTGGTCCTTAACTGCCATTTTGATCTGATGATAACCAGAGTATGCATCCAAAAAGCTTAAACGCTCGCAACCCGCCGTAGCGTCAATAATTTGATCAATACGGGGAAGGGCAAAAGGATCTGCTGGACAAGCTTTGTTGAGATCTGTGTAGTCCACACACATACGCCAAGTGCCATTCTTCTTGAGGACCAGCACCAGATTAGCCAACCACTCAGGATGGAATACTTCAACGATAAATCTAGCCGCCAAGAGCCTGGCTACTTCTTCTCCAATAGCTTTGCGTCTTTCTTCATTGAACCGGCGGAGAAACTGCTTGACCGGTTTGGATCGACATTGAGAGTGTGCTCAGCGAGTTCTCTCGGTACACCTGGCATGTCGTAAGGCTTCCATGCAAAGATGTCCTGATTCTCAGGATGAACTCGATGAGTGCGCTTTCCTATTTTGGATCCAAGTTAGCGCTGATGCTAAACTGCTTGGATGAATCGCCAGGCACGAAGTCAACAAGCTTAGTCTCATCAGCCGATTTAAACTTCAGGGCCGGATCATGCTCTGTAGTTGGTTTCTTCAACGAAGTCATATCTGCCGGATCAACATTGTCCTTATAAATCTTCAACTCTTCTGTTGCACAAACCAACTCAGCATAAGCCGCATCACCTTCTTCACACTCCAGAGCAATATTGCGGCTCCCATGCACGGTTATAGTTCCCTTATGACCCGGCATCTTGAGCTGCAGATAGACATAACAAGGCCGTGCCATAAACTTAGCATAAGTTGGCCGTCCAAATAGGGCATGATACGGGCTGCTGATTTTCACCACTTCAAAGGTCAAGGTTTCTGATCTCGAGTCATGCTCATCTCCAAAAGCCACCTCCAGAGCTATCTTACCAACAGGATATGCCGACTTACCAGGCACTACACCATGGAACACCGTATTGGACGGTTTAAGATTTTTATCTGTTAACCCCATGCGACGAAAAGTTTCATAATAAAGGATATTGATACTACTCCCTCCATCCATGAGTACCTTAGTGAACTTATAACCTCCCACCTGAGGTGCCACCACCAGAGCCAGATGACCCGGATTGTCAACTCGGGGTGGATGATCTTCTCTACTCCACACAATCGGCTGCTCGGACCAGCGCAAATAACGGGGCACCGCCGGTTCAACGGCATTCACCACCCTTTTATGAAGCTTCATATCGTGCTTGTCCAAGCTAGTGGTGAAGACATGATACTGTCCGCTATTCAACTGCTTCGGGTTGCTCTGGTAACCCGACTGCTGCTGCTGCTGATTGCCCTGATGATTATAGCCACCTTGATTACCCTGATTACTTTGATTGTTATGTCCACCCTGATTACCATGGAAGCCTGCACCGGAATTTCCTCCACCATAACCCGGCCCATGAGACCCGGGGCCCGAACCGCCTCC
This sequence comes from Aegilops tauschii subsp. strangulata, assembly GCF_002575655.3. NCBI lineage: Eukaryota > Viridiplantae > Streptophyta > Magnoliopsida > Poales > Poaceae > Aegilops > Aegilops tauschii. Next base: position 552,771,955 of record NC_053037.3, read on the forward strand.
TGGTCCATGATCATACCGGAAAGAATCAGAATTTTTGAACTCTTGCATGATGTAACAATCTTTCCAGAGGTGCGTGGACGGTTCCTCCTTCGTCCCATGCTTTGGACAGGGGTGGTTCAACAGATAAGACAAACGGTCTGGATTAGGCTTTGGCCTTCCACCGCGCTGGGGCGGTTTACCCTTACGCCGCTGGTCCTTGTCGTGTGTATTAGTATTAGCCACAAAGTCTAAACCATGGTCCGCCTTGCACTTGCCGCCATTTCCATGACCCGCCGGGTTGTGGTGCTGCCCCTTGGTGTTGCCGCTCTTCTTTCCCTTCCCTGTCTTATCATCGTCAGAATCGGGGTCCTTGGTACTATCAGAGTCGGCATACTTCACCAGTGCAGCCATGAGGGTTCCCATGTCATTACAATGACGTTTGAGCCATCCCAACTTCAACTTCAGGGGTTCAAATCGGCAATTGCCTTCCAATGCTAAAACTGCGGTGTCAGCGTTGATGCGATCTGATGAATGCAAAATCTCCGAAACCCGGCGCACCCAATGGGTTGTTGACTCTCCTTCCTCCTGGACACAGGCAGCTAAGTCCACAATTGACATGGGCTGCTTGCATGTATCCTTGAAATTCTGAATAAACCGGGCTCTCAACTCGGCCCATGACCTGATAGAATTAGCCGGTAAGCTCTTTAACCAAGTGCGGGCTGTCCCTTCTAGCATCATGGTGAAGTATTTCGCACATGCCGCATCATCCACATCCAACATCTCCATGGCCATCTCATAGCTTTCGACCCATGTTTCAGGGGATAAATCGGCGGTGTAATTCGGCACCTTGCGCGGGCCCTTGAAATCCTTGGGCAGGCGCACATTGCGAATGCTGGGACAAGACATGGCACTCCCAAAGAACTAGAGGTAACTCTTGGTTCCACCGATGTGGTTGGACGAACTGGAGTAAGCTGACGGGCTTCATGCTGCGCCGCTAACTTGGCTTCCCTGCATGCCCGAGCCCGGTCCACCACCTCCTGAGCATCACCAGCACCACCCGCCGGGTTATTGCCACGGGGTGGATCTCGGTTCCGCACATTGCTTGACACTGCCGATTCATCCATACGCCTGCTATAACTCCGGCTTGGACGGGGAGTGGAATGAATCCGATCGCGACTATATGAATAAGCCTCCTGTTGAACCAAGGTTGTCTGAAGAAGCTCCTTAACCTGACGCGTCTCGACTGCCACTGGAGAATCGCCTTCGATCGGGATGGCCGCCAGCCGTGAAGCGGCAGCGACAATGTTGTCCATCGGGTTAGAATAATGACCCGGTGGCGTGGGGACATGCGGTGCCACAATGTTGTTCTGACGAGGCGGATCCACCAAACGTGGCTGAACCGGCACCCCTTCCCCCGGTGCCTCCGCCCGGTTTACCACCGGCGGATTACTGGTCCCTGCTCCTGGGGTGTTAAAGAGATTTCTAGCGTCATAAACCGGCGGCAGGCGAGATCGGTGCCTCCTCTTCAGGACTTCGTTTGACGCACTCTGATCCAGCATAATCCGGTAAGCTTGTGCATCCAAAGCGGCCCGCTCCGCGGCTATCCTGGTATCCTCAGCTGCTAAGTCGGCTTTGGCCTGGGTGATCTGATCTTTCACTTTCTCGATTTCCGCATTGTGTGCATCCTGATCCGCCGGGTTAACCTCCGCCATCAGCGTTGCCAGCGCGTCAAACAAATTAGATAGAACCTGAGCTGGTGGTCGCACAGGGCCTCCTGCCCCGACCGCTGCCACCGCTGCCGATCCGGAAATCATCGCCGCTGCGGTCGAAGAGTGGAGTGCCGGTTGCATGCCGGCCATGAAGATTGCAACCCGGTTTGGCAGATCAAAGGGGTCCGGAATACTGTCGCCATCGGAACAGCCCCCAATCCGGCCGTCTTGTAACTGATATAACGACTCGGTTTCTCCAATCGATGACTCGTCGCCAGAATAAACGACGGTCTCACCACCAGATTCCGATCTATCCTCAGATTCCCCTCCATGGATAACTCCCACGAAGGCACGCTTCATGATAGGCTTGACCCGGGCAGATCTCGCACGCTGAGCCGTTTCGACGAGGTCGGTGCAGATGTCCGGCTCAGGGCCCGGTTCACCGATCTTGCCAATGAAAACGTGTATGCCACCAAAGGGGACCCGGTACCCGTACTCGATTGAGCCGGCCTCAGGGCCCCAGCCTGCATCGTCGATGTAGAGCTTGCCGCGACGACTCTTGGTCATCCGGCCCACAGCGTAACCCTTGAGTCCTTCAAAGTTTCCCTCCAAGAACTTGAAACCATCGTGCGATAGCCCCACGGTGGGCGCCAACTGTCGTGGTTTTGTCACGGCAGATGTCCTAGAGAAAGGACTTAGTCGCGGAGCCATCGCTACGGGTTAGCTTAAAGGGGTTAAAGCGGACAAGGGACGCAAGAGAGTTTTATACTAGTTCGGCCCCTTACGATGAAGGTAAAAGCCTACGTCTAGTTGTGATGGAATTGATGGGGTTTCGATGACCAGGGAGCGAATACGCTTTGCCTGAGTCTCGAGTTGTTGTCTGTTCCCCCCTGAACCGCCGCCGGGTCATCCCCTTATATACATGGGTTGACGCCCGCCGGTTTACAGAATCCCGAGGCCGACTCATAATCGTGTCTGGCTCGGTCTCTGCTACTTCTATCTTACAACACAAGTTTACATGTCAATGCCGGTTTATGTCTACAGGCCTTAAACCGGCTTTGGGCCTTGGGCCTTCATGAAGCTTCACCGTCTGTCTTCATGGACTTCGGATACGGATGAACTACTTATGGGGTTAACCCGGCCTCTCCTGGCCGGTTTACGCCTAGTGGTAATATCCCCAACAGGTTCCGCATCTTGAATGGCTCCACATCGCCGCCTGGGTTGGATCCGACGACTCCGCCTCCTGGATAGCCCAGAAGATCATATCCAGATTCAGGTAGCCCTCATGCTTGACGAACCTCGCTCATTACTCGTATATCAAGTAGTGGATGTTGTCAACGTAGACATCCATCCACGCGCTGGGTCGAGGAACTTGTCCCTCGCCACGCACTCCATCTCCGCCCGTGCCTCCGACAACGCCGCATCGATCGCCGGCGGTGGAGGTGGTAGATCTGGAACCCGAGCAGGGCCCGCCGCCACCATTGATTCGGGGGGGGCACCCTCATGAGTCATGAGACGAATCCCGTGGTCAGACCTCCCTGCCATCGCCTCCAAATCTCCGTACGCCAAAGTTCTTTTCCAACCGGGCTCTCACCCCTTTCCATTAAAGACTTGACGGAAATATTCAGTATAGGTTTCGTCACGACAATCGGCAACAATTAAAAGCAGAGCAAGGGCGGGAAAGGGGAGAGGCGAGCTGGGGCATTAACGGAAAACCCACTGCAGACTCCCGATGTCGAAACATCTGTTGCGGGGCAAAAACATGTTAACACCAGCAGCAACCAATACGCCAAAGTTCTTATTGTTTCCCGCAAGAGACTACACCTCAGACCAATCATTTTTCTTGCATATAACCCTGTCCCGTAAAATTATTGCAAAACGAATCTGCAGAAAATTGAATCATAAGTTCATCACTTGGGGCGTGTTTGGTTGCCCGCATTAGGCACAGCCTGGCCCGCGCGGGAAGAAAGTGGCATGTTTGGTTGCCTGTGTTCACTATGCGGCCCGCATCGCATAGAACTTAAAGCACGTCCAGGCCGGGCCCAGGGGAAACGCCCGAATCGGCAGTAGCTCGCGAGCCTGGCTCAGGCGAGGCAGGGGAGGGCGACGCGCTTCTCCCCTCGTGCGAGCAGGGGAGGTGGCGCGAGCTCGTCCGCGTCACCGAAAAATCGGCGGGAGGATTTCGGCTCACCTCCCGCCGAGTCCACCCCTATTTAGCCCCTCCCTCACCGTCCCAACTCCCGCCACCATTCTCCCTCCGTTCGAGCTTTCCCGCCGACGCGCATCGGCACCGACGAGCAGGTAAGCGGCGCATCTTCATCGGCCGGCGGTCCACGGCGTCGGCGCTCCTTCACCGGCCGGTGTTGATCTTCCACGACCGTCCCCCCTCGTCCTCAAGCTGTAGCCATGGCCTCTGTGAGTTCAATCCCCCTTTCTCTCTGTTCCTTCTAGCTAGATCTGAGCTGCAGCTAGTGTTTGATCTAGATGCATGGTTGATTAGTGGTCTGATCTGTGAGCTGATATGGTTGATTGCTATGGTGCGGTTGCAATTTGTGGTAGGGCTAGATGTTCAAGCATGTGGTAGGCTAGATTGTAGTAGAGTTTGAAGTTGAACCTTGTGCTTGTGTTGAATCATGCTTAGATCTGCAATTTGTAGCTATTGGTGGTCCATTTGTAGCATGCTATTTGTTGTAGATGTATGTTCCTGCTCATAGATTGTCCGGTATGCTTGGTATGATAGCGATGAAGCATGTGCTTACTATGATAGTGATGAACCATATACATGTATGCTTCTGCTTTCATGGATTGTCCGGTATGTTGTGTGCTATGCTTACTGTCAATGCGTGCTACGATTGTAGGACATGACCACGCAGACGCAAGATCTTAGTCAGGCCCTTGTCGTGTCCGACAGCCAGTTTGCTCCATCGTTTGTCAAGGACTCGCAGCCTATGTCCGAGATGGCACCTGATTCAGAGGTGTTCGCGTCTGATTCCCTCTATGTGCCAGTAGTGCTCGTTGAGCCAACTCCTGCTGTTGTTGATGCTGCTGCCGCTGCAATCAAGCTAGCAGCAGCAAAGGCAAAGAAGGATGGTAGGTCGAACAACATGAAGTGGCAGCCGTTCATGTCCACGTTCGTGCTGAACAAGATGTGTGAGCTCATCTCTAGTGGAGTTAGGACTGACAAGGGCTTCAAGGAGGTGCACTTGAACACCGTTGCGAAGCAGGTGTTCGAGTTCTGTGGGCAAGAGGTGTCTGCCACCCAGGTGTACAACCACCTGAGGAAGTGGAGAAGTCGATGGATCCAAGTGTCCAAGCTGAGAGACCTTAGCGGCGCCTCATGGGATGAGAACACTTGCTCCATAGTTCTGGAGGCAGAGCACTACGCCGGTCATGTCACGGTTAGCTCACAACCCTCTTCCTTTTCATACTGTCCACCATTGCCTACTCCTAATCGCAACTAACAACACTTGTGTTTCATTCTTAGGACCACCCAAGGGACGCTGAGTTCCTCAACACACCCATCCAGAACTACAGCCAGATGCAGCACATCTTCTCCTTCGGACTGGCAACTCGGAAGCATGCCATGGGGTCGGGGGAGCCTCTTGGTTCTCCCATGCCAGACTTCCCTGGGACCCCGGACGTCGAGGTCCTTGATGGCCCTAACAAGCCCGCTGCGAAGCCCTTCGACAAGCCATTTGACCCCGTCCATGATAGGAAGAGGAAGAGAGGAGGCCTGATGGAGGAGGAGATCAATGTCTTTTGCAGCATGACTGAGGCGGTGAAGGAGGTGGCAACAGCCATCAAGGAGTGCAAGCCCCTCGACGTCCACCCTGACCTGTATGGCGCTGTCATGACCCAGGGTGGCTTCAGCGACGAGGCTCTCATGGCGGCTCTCAGCCACCTGCTTGACAACAAGGCCCAGGGCGTTGGGTTCGTTGCCATGGTCGATGCTCACAGGGTGTTGTGGCTCAGGAGCTGGCTGGGCAAGCACTACTACTAGAGTAGTGCTGCCTGTGAGCGTGCATGATCCCCGACGGCGATGGCGGTGGCGACGACGACGACGATGACGACGTACATTTTGTGTAGCTAGGGCTCAAAAACTATTTGATGGTCTGTATATTTTGGTGAGGTGGTATATACTAACCCCTCACGCTGATGGTGAACTTGCGGTGGTAGGACACCCTCTTTTGGATGTGGTGGTAGGTTAACACCAAGGTAGTGCTAGGAAGAACTTGCTATGCCGTATGATCATGCATGCTTTACTTCTCTTCTGCTCCACTGTTGTTTGTGTGCTACTTTGCTCTACTTGTGTGCTCCACTGATTTGCTGCTTCAACTCTTGCTTTTGTGCATTCCTAGGGCAAGCGGTATGCCGTGTTCATCAGTAAGGTCCGAGGGGTTTATAATTCATGGAAAGAAGCCAGTGCACAAGTGGCATCGTATAGCAACAGCATCCATAGAGGGTTCAAAACTAGGCAGGCAGCAGAAAAAGCTTACTCCGAGTGGGTGCAAAAGCATGGCAGCACTGTTGACAGTCTCAAGGTTGGAGGTGTCAAGGCGGATCGTCAGTTTGGGCTGAAGCTGAAGAACTTCATCAGCTTCGCCCAGTTCATCACCATTGATGTGCTCTGGCGTTGGTGTGCTAGGTGTGGGTAAGCTCACCAACTAGGGTACAAGGTAAGCACAACATGTACGCCGTATGCAACCAGTGTTCATGTGCCGCTCGGGCCAATGCAGCCAACCAAGCAAAGTGCACTTGCGTATTACCTAATGTAGGGACACTAAATGCAGGCAACCAAACAACTAGCAAATGGCGTATTAGGGCCTGTTTTTGCTCAACCAAGCTGAGTTGAGAAATGCATGCGATGCAGGAACTGTTCACTACGGCAACCAAACACGCCCTTGGTTGCCTCTCCTCTCCTCCCCGGAGCGACAAGATCGGAATCTATCAGCCACGCCACCCCGCAAAATTAGAGCAGTCCCGCGCCCGGGCCTGGTGACTTCCATTTTTGATCTTTTCCTTTGGAGAAGGGGATTTTGGTGTTGGTGGAATGTCCGTCCTGTCCTCCGCCCTCCCTCCTCACCCGAAGAGGGAAGGAACATGGCTGGCAGGCGGCACCACCGCTGGGTCGGGTCAGACAGATGAATAGATCCAATCTGGCTCGCATTTTTCTCTCGCCGCGGCAACATGGCCCTGCTGCTGCTGCCGGTCTCTCTCTTCACCGTTGAGATCCCTGCACCTGAGACGGGATGGGTAGGTAGGATAGACTATGCCGTTTCTGCGCTTCGGTTGAGCGAGTTGCTAGTTTCCAATGTAGGCCATGTGGGAACAGCGCGATACCAATCCTGTCCTGGCTTGCACGCATGTGCTCGATCTGCATGCATGACACGACTCCCTGCTGAGCATATGCATCCAAATCACCTGGGGAAAACGATGGATGCCATGATGGGGTTTGTGGAGAGCTAAACTGTCAGTTTTTCAGGCCCTCTTTGATTTTCACAAGAAAGTAGGAGAATAAATAGAACAGTGGATTAATTTCTTCCACGACACTAGTCATTCATTTTGATTAAAAGGAATGAGCGTGCATTTGAGTTTCAGAGAAAAAAACAAAGAGATTTTACAATCAACTCAGATCCCCTTTTGCACTCCCATGCACAAACAAGACAAATGTCATTACTGAAATGAAATACTTAGTAAAAACAAGAGTTCGTTTAGGATTCCATTTCTGGCTTCATAATCATCTGTTTTAAGCAGTCTAATCTAATTACTGTGTTTAGGTTTTTACATCCTGGAAATCAATCCTACAGCTCGAGAAACCAGTACTGACTCACATGCCAAATGCCACGTTTCGGGCTGCTATTTCTGAAGACTGTAACCGAGAAAGCATTATAATGAAGCAAGCTTGTTCAATCAGGGAGGGGAAACAAATGATGGCCTGAGAAATTAAGATGATACTTCCTTGCACTGTACAAGGAGATCACTGACATAAATGCCCATGATTCCGGTGTCCTGTACAGATTCATGTATCCTGTATAAACTCGAGGGCGCAGGTACACACACCAAAAAAAGCCCTCCCTCCTAATTTCAACTTGACATTCTGGCTGATCTGGGGTATCCTAAGGCTAATGGGAAAGAACAAAAGGGGGGCCATGGCCTCCACAGGAAGGAATGTTACCAAAAAAACATGTGCAGAGTCTACAGAGGTGAGCATGTACACAAAATGGCATGACCCAAGCATGTTAGTCGTCGGGGCGGTGGATCTCGCCCATCAAGATGCGGTTGCTGTGGACCTTGAAGCCCAGAAGCGAAGGGTCGATCTGCTTTCCTTTCTTTGCTTTCTTCTTCGTGCCCTTGCCGCCAGGGCCGCCGTCTGCGGATTCAGAGGCGTCATACTGCAAGGGGGGCTTCTTTGTGCTCTTAAGCATTTCACTGAACGAAGGACCAGAGGCGTCCTGATTGCTGCTCGGTGGGATGCCGAACGACCCTGCCTCTTTGTTGGCTGAAGCAGTGGCTTCAACGGCATGGGCTGCTGAGGTGACTCCCGGTTCCATCTTATGCTCTGCACAACAAGATTACGATATCAGAGGTCGGAAACCATAAAATGGTACAAATCCTATACCCTATTGTAGAATCCTCAAGTCAGAGCAGTAAGCAGAACATTTGAAGCTATATATAAATGAAGGTTCAGGTGGCTGAAACTGGCCTATATCCTTCTTTTTTACTATCCATCGAAAGCGGAGTGGTCTTCAGTTGATTCTACTAGCTGTGTGTGTGTGTGTGGGGGGGTGGGTGTGTGTGTGTGTGTGTGTGTGTATTATTGGACTTAACATTAATATGACAGTGCATATAAGAGTTTTACTGAAAAAAACACAGATAGGTTCCGCAAGAGAAGAAAACCACACAGTTAGGTTGAACATGGCATACCATCAGAAGATGCAGAAGAAGCATGGCCTGCTTTCTTGGACCTAATGGCTGAAGACAGATCCGTTGACGCTGCCTGAGAGGTAGTAGCGTGTGGGTTTGCTGTGCGCTTTAGCAGGGAATGGGAGCTTCCCTTTGGGATGCCAGTATCAACCCTGCATATTGAAAAAAAAAACTTGATTGAGCCTTATACTAGAGAACCAACTGTGTGTTCACATGCACCACTATGTGTAAACTGACAATAACAATTTGGACAAGTAAAATACCGAATGGCCTCTGGAAAAGTGAAGATAAACAAAGAACATGGCATGTATATATTAACAGAATACTGAAGAATCACAAATCTTTGTCTATAAGCAATGGAGATATCAGAACTTGGATGAGTGCGCAAAAAAAGTATGATACTGTATATTTGTAGAAACACACTTTATATCGGTAATTAAAGTTCCATCTGAGGCTTCAAAAGGATAATGAAAATAGGAGTGCGGATGCAAAGTTAAGAAAAGTACCAGTTGCTGACCGCTTCAGAAAAATCAGTGTCCTCCACTGCCAAGTTTGCACTAGAACCCTGCCTTTTCCTCCTGGCTACATCACTGGCATTCCCAACCAATTGATTAGTTGATGCACTGCCACCCATCACATCTGGGAATTCTCCCCTTTGCATATCAAGCATTGTCGCAGAGCTTGATCTGAGGCCGAGTTTCCGGTTCATCTCAATATTGTTCGGTAAAATATCTATAGTAGTTGGTCCATCCTGTCCCAAGTGCCCCATTTTTGAGAAATGTGACCTTTCTGCAAGTGGATCATCAAAAGACAACCTGTCAACAGATGATCTTAAAGGGTTATCTGCAGCAGGCTGTGCAAAGAGTGAAGAAGTGTCTTTACGTCCAAATGATGCCGTCGCCGGAACATCAGGGAAACCACGAGATTGCTGTGCTTGAAGAACCAGTTTTTGATGAATCATATCACTCAATTCAGCTTCTGGGTTCCTCTCATTGTTCATAAGGGATGCCCATGCATGTGGGTTGTCAATGGGAAGGTTCATTTCCACATTCCTCCTCTGCTTCTCTGCTTCAATTTGCAACTGGTTGATGCGAGAAGCTTCCATCAGGCTATTTTGCAGTTGCCCATTGGCATCTGACCAGTTCCTTTCCAGCCTTCCCATGTGAGAACCTGACAGCTGCTCCTGCAGCCTGTGTTGTTGGGGATGAACCCCTGAGGCATGCATAGGCATCTGGCCTGCAGAATATAGATCACCATGTGTTTCCATCTGACCGAGGCCATGATGACGTGCTAGGGCATTTACAACATCAGGATTTGGTAAAGGAGCACCACCAGGCAAAGAGCCAGACCGATCAAGGGAGTGAATACCTTGACCTCCCCTATGCAATCGTTCATGCATAGATAAGCTTCGGTCGAGATGGTCATGATGCTCCACAGATGACGACCTCTGAAGGGACTGCAGAAGATCGAATTGACCAAGTCTGGAAGCGTGGCTTTGATTTGGACTAGTTCCTGTGCGGATAAACTGGCTAGGATCATCCATTGGCCAGCCCCCACTTAAATGCCGTTCTTCCTCCCTGCCCGCATGTTGCCGTATAGCATTGGCCAATTGTTGTGTTTGGAGCTGATCATGGTGCAGCCCTAAAAGAATTTGCTGCTCCAAAGGAAGCGCCTGCCTCTGGTTTGAACGTGAGAGAACATCTAACATATCATTGTGTTGCTCCCTATGATGGCCATGCCCAAATTTTGCTTGAATGAGTTGTTCAATAGCTGCATCATGCTGCCTTTGAAAATGATGGGGTTGATGATGCAAGTCATTCAATAACTGTTCCCGGAGTAACACTTGATCGACCATGTTAGCTTGTCCGAAGTTTGAACTCTGCAACTGCTGCTGCAACATTTGTTCAAGAATCAGCTGCTGTTGTTGCTGCTGTTGCTGTTGCAGCAGCTGGGCTTGGCGCTGCTGCAGCTGCCTTTGGTGTTGCTCCTGCTGAAGCTGCCTCTGGTGCTGCTCTTGCTGAAGCTGCTGGCGGTGCTGCTCCTGCTGAAGCTGTTGGCGTCGCTGCTGGTGTTCAAGTTCAAACTGGACTCTCAAAAGGTGCTCCACCTCAGGAGCCGGTGGATTGATGGACTGTCTGTGTTGGTGCAATGAATCAAACACCTGCCCTGCAAATTGTCCAGGAAATTCCAGATTGTTACGACCCATCATTTGTTCCTGCTGCAGTTGCTCCCTTCGAATCTGTGTAAGTAGCATTTGCTCCTCATAATTCAGATGACCTAGCTCAGGTTCAACCTGGGAAATTAGCCCTGACATGTTTGCATCATTTATGCTGTCCAGCCGTCCAAGGTTAGCAGGCCACTCATCACGCACAACAGGGGCTTCATTCATCCGGCTAAGCGGCCCATGCCTGATATTTGCTGGTGGAATGTCCTTGGGAGCTGACGGTTTGGGATTTCTCCGCTCATTTACACCAAGCACATTTGATGAGAGAGGCTGCTTTGGATGCATCCCTTCCAGCTCAGACCAAAGCAAACCAAGAGGGCTGAGTTCATTCTCTCTAGGGGCATCCTGCTTGGGCAAATTAGCTTCCCCCACCCCAGAACGGGAATCCAGTGATGTCAATTGGAAATCTGCACGGTCATTATCAAAATCTGGTCGAGATTGACCCATGCCACTGGTAGGCCTCCCAGTGTACAACACTTCTGTAGCAAGTACAGAAAAGAATGTGAGCATTCAGACATGGATAGAGCAAGAGAATGTGAAGAAAAACACTATATAACTGGAAAGGAAGGAAACTAACCTTCAGCATCCTGACTCACAGTTTCAGGAATGCGCTGCTGACGAATATCTGGGTTTGCTTCAGTCTTTTGTGCTTCAACTGAGGGGAACCAACCAGTACGTGATTGTACCGGTGCTTCCTGGTCACCTCTTGTAGGATTAGCTGCATAATTTCCAGAGTCTGCCTTAGATGTTTGATCATTCTTCCCAAAAGAACCAGAAGTAGGAAGCGCATCTTCAAAATTGTTATGTACAGAATCCGGAGATTCAGCACTTCCACCACGGGATACAGGTGGGAGAGATTGGGGCTTATGTCCAAGGTACGGCATGAGGTCAGAAAGTGGGCGAAAAGGAGCATCATCTGGAGCCTGAGCTAGACGCACAGGTAGCTCCAATCCAAAATACCCATCTTCATACCAGGAGACTATATCAGTACCCATAAATGGACCCTGCACACCTCCTTGGGGATCCAGATAGTATAGGGTCAACTCCTCTGGGTAACTATCCTGGCCACCAGCTTTTGTTTCAGTGTAACTTGCCTGGCCAGTAGGATAGTCAACATTTACATTGAACTGAGCATTTGAATCATCAGGTAACTTAGTGCTAGGATCGATATCAGCACTTGGCTTGACCTCATTAAACTTTGTGTCTTCCCTGATGCCAGAAAGTCCATGTGGGTGACTGGGAGCATTTTCCTCGGTAGGCTTCTTTGGTGGGCCTGTAATACCACCTGCAAACATCCCTTCATTGTAAAAGGCATCCTTCTCTGATATTAAGGCAGCAGATCCTTCATGACTTAACCCGCTAAATGCTTCAGCGCTTTTATCCTTGTTGGCATCAATACCAAAAGCTGGATTGGAATAATAATTGTTATATCAGATTTACGCAAAGAAACAGAAGAATCATATGGCAGACGGTAATATATGCATCCCATGATGTGCATACCTTCAAGATCTTTGTTTCTCTCCTTTTGGAGTGCAGTTGTATTCGTCGCTTCACTGCTGGTGACCCTGCCTTTCCTAATATCTTCCAAAACAGCCTGTATAGCACACAAACGGATAAATAAACTGGGTAGTAGTGATAAAAATTAACAGGTGAACAGCCACTTTAAAAGAAACCCTGAAGGGCATTGCTAAAGTGTTACCTCTTCATTGTTATCAGGGGTGACAAAGGCTAGTGGCTTAACAGAAGTAGAGAGTGTTATGGGAGGAACTTCTTCCAGCATCCGTCGGCCATCTTCAAATGACTGCACAGCCTTTTGTTGCCTGTATATGTCAAGAAGTTTACCCCTTGGGTAGCGAAAAGCACCAGCAGTTGCCGCACGCCTCCCATACACAGGTGGAGCACCAATTGGCCCAGCAGATGATGGACGGCTGAAGGATGGAACTGAGTTGGGGTTTGCCCTGCCTCTTCCAGGGGCAAAACCAACATTTGATTCCTTCACACGTCCTTTCTCCAAACCAAATCCTGGAGCAGCACGGTATGTCGCTGTACCACTGGTCTGAGTCTCCTGCCGGTGACGAGGTCTCCATTT